>NC_064887.1:41140642-42565044 GCF_929443795.1 Astur gentilis | reverse complement strand
GGATGTTCGCTCCGATGCGCAAAAACGGATCCCGCCAAGAAAAGCCACCGCTCGGCAGCTCCCGCGTCCCCGGCACCGCCGATGCCACGGGGTCACGGTCACCCCGGGGGTCTCGTATCCCCTGACCCCTACGTGTCGTTAACGGCGAAGTCTCACGCGGCAATAATTAGGGCAGGAATTGCAGAAGCAGAGGAGGGAGGAGGAAAAATGCTCCAAAAATCCCTTTAGGAGCCGTTAACGAGAGCCTCCGAGTCGAGGTGGGTTTTGGCGTGGAGCGGTGCCCACCCCGGTGCCCTTCCCGGGAGCCGGAGGGGTTAATCCCACCGGGGACAACGTGGGGCCGTGGCCGGACCCCCCCTTGGGGCTGACCCCGCACCTTTCGGCTCACCCCAGTAAGAGGATGCCCGGTGCCGCTCCCAGCTGGTTTCACCCCCCCCCCCCTCCAGGACCCCCATTTTCCCCCCCCCCCGTGTCGGGGTTCGGCACAGCCGAGCGGGGCGAGCGCTCGCCCTGCGGCCCCTCGACGTGCGGCGCTGGGGAAAGGCGAAGCCAAATCTCCTTTTAGAGAGCGAATGTTTCCCCTCGGTTCAGCTCGGTCGCGCTCGCTGGAATGCCTGGGCTTTTTATAAATCCCTCCTCGAGCTGAGGGATGGGCACGAGAAATGCCAGTTGGAGAAGAGAAAGGGAGAAAAGATAGCGGCAAGGAGGGATAAAGCGTTTTCGGGTGCCGTATCTGCCTGCAAACTTCATTGCCTGAGCTTTAGAAGAGCTCAAAATACGTATATCTATTTTTCATTTAGTTTTCTTGCAGGATTCGGGGCTGCCCAAATTTCCTTTTGTTCTTCAGGGCAATTATTTGTATTTTTCTTTAACCCCCTGCACGTCTTAATAAATCTTTTTTAACTGCGTGATCTCCGACACTTATCGGAGGGTTTTTTCTTTTCTTTCCCAGCCCCTTAAAACGCTGATATAAAAATAAAATGAAATCCGGCCCTTCGGAAGAAAAGCATAAACGTTCCCGACACCTTGGAAATGTGGTTTTACTTTATAGCATTACTTAGCACCTGATCAGCATTTTTTTTTTAATAGGAAAGCCATAAAAACCCCGAGCAGGTATTTTCGTTGCGACTTGCACATTCCACAGGCTGCCTGCGTCTCTCCGGCCCTTTCCTCTCCGATCTGAAAACTTCACACTTTTCCCTTTTAAAACACATGTTCGGCGCTATGTCTGCGCAGAGGGAAAAAAAAAATTGCAGGGGAAAAAAAAAAAAAAAAAAATTACAAAATTGGCCCCACCAGAGGATCCTGCTTGGAGGAGAAAAAAAAAAAAATTGCGTGTGGGGGGGCGGGAATAAAAAAAATTGGCCCCTCTAGAGGGTCCCGCTCGGAGAACGGGAAACGTGTCTGTTTTACGGCGCTCGTGTGTGTTTCTGGTGCTGTTTAGATTAAGATTTAGGAGAATTAGGGCCCGGAGCGTCGGGTCTGTTATCGGCGGAGTTGGAGCTCGGCGCTCGGCTAATGGAGGAGCCGGTGCTGGGTGGGCTCGTTGGCAGAGCTGGGGGATGTTTTTTATTTTTCTTTTTCGGAGGCCTCGCTGGAGGATGGGGGGAGTTGGGGGCTGAACTCCCCCCCCCCCCACCGGGGAAGGGTTTGCTTTGGGGATGGATCCGCGCCATCACCCGCGGATGCTCGGGGTACCCCGGGGTACCCGGCACCAACGTGTCCCGGATGCTTTTACACGTGGATGCTTTTACACCCACGCCGACGGCATTCCCTGAGCGACGGGAGGCACTGCTAATTAAGATTTCTCCAGGGGAATGAGGATTTTGGAGCATTAATTGCGCCGGGGTGGGAGCTGGAGCGGCCGGCGGGCGCTGAAAGCCGATAGGAGCCGGGGAGGTCAGAGGGGAGAGGAGGTCGCGGCACTTTCCGGGAGGTAATTTGGGATATTAGCCCGGCGCGTGCGGATGGAGCCGATAAGGCTGATGGACACGGAAAACCCCGGAGCGGGCTCGGGGGGAGCCTTTTTTTTTTGAAGCCTCGTGGCATCGGGGTCTCAAAATAAAGCGGCGTGGGGGGGGGTTCCCATCACGGAGGGGGTCTCCGGCGGGGACCACCCTTGGGGGGGTTCCCCGTGCCGGCTCCCGGGGTGGCCCCTGGGGGTGTCGTGGCGCAGGGACCGTGTGCCGAGGTGCGAGCGATGGGTTTTGGCAGAGCCCGGCGGCACATGGTTGGGATTAGGCGGGTGGTCGGTGCCGGTCTTGGCCGGGAAGCGCTGCCTGGCCCTCGGCGGCATATTCCGAGGGGGGGGGGGGGGGCTGCCGGCCAGCGTCATTGGAAAAAGGGGGGAGGAGGGGGGGAAAATACCCCCAAAACTTTCCATAGCTGCTTTGGAAATCCTTTTGTCGTGAAAAATTTACAAAGCCGCAACCCAGCCCCCACCCAGCCCTGGAAAAACCACAACGTCGCCAAGACCCCCCAGCCTCACGCTCCAAACTCCCCAAAGGCTGTCGGCGCTTCCCGGCTTGAACCCCCCCCCCCCCCCCCCGCCCCGTCTCCCCGCTCCGGCTTTGCCGAGGAGCCCCCGAGCTCGCGGGGAGACCCTGGCCGAGCCCGGCGCCTCGTGTGCTCCTGCCTCTGCTTCGGAGGAGGGCGAGCGCTGCTGCGAGGGGCTGTGCGGTGATAAATATATGTATATATCTGAAAAAGTACGTAAGTGGATGTAAAAGAGATTTAAATATTTAAAAAAAGATAGAAAGGCTTTGAATATATAAAAATAGCTGTAGATTTAAATAGATGAAAGAGAGATGAAATATATAGATACATAGAAGACTAGATATAAATATGTAAAATACATTTAAATACATACAAGTAGACATAAAATGCATTTAAATACATACAAATAGACATGAAATTCACTTAAATACATATAAATAGACGTAAAATCCATTTCAATGCATAGAAAATAGACATAAAATACATTTAAATACGTATAAAATGATAGAAAAATTACTTTTTCTTTTTTTTTTGACCCCCTCTTTTGTTTCTCCGGCTGCAGACCCCGCAGTGATTTCCCCCCAAGACCCCACCCTGCTGATCGGCTCCTCGCTGGTCGCCACGTGCACGGTCAGCCCGGACTTTCACCTGAAAGCCGAGGACCTGTACTGGACCCTGAACGGCCGGCGCCTGCCCGCCGCCTCCTACGCCGCCCTCGGCCCCACCACGCTCAGCGTGGCCCTCGCTCGCCTCAACGGCTCCAAGCAGCAGTCGGGGGACAACCTGGTGTGTCACAGCAGAGACGGCGGCATCTTGGCCGGCTCCTGCCTTTACGTTGGACGTACGTCGGCGGCGCCGGCGCGGTTGCACGTGCCGGGTTTGAGCCGGCGCCGTGTGCCGGGATGTCCTCGCCGGCCGGGTCGTAGCGTTGCGGTGGGGAGAACCACGGCTCCTGGAGGAGCCTTGGGAGGATTTGGGGATCCCCGCGGGGATCGACACCCCGCTTCTTGCCAGAACGTGCCGTGAGCTCGCAAGGGTCGCTCGCGGTTGCTCGATTTTAACCTCCCCGCGGTTTGCGCCCCGACCCGCAGCCGCAGCCTCGGGCTCGCGGGAGCGCGCAGCAGAAAAAGGCTGTTTTGGCAAACCCTCGGCAAAATTACACTTGTCCGAATCAATAATCGTAAGATTTTATCTCGGGCTATTTTAAGGACGATGCTACGTCCTAGGAATACAGAGGCTTAACTGGGAACGCAGCTTGGATTTGCTTTTTGGGTTGCCGTTGCTGAAAGAAAACGGCTCCGGAGCCGGGTGCAGGCAGGAGCTTAAACCCTCCCGCAAACGCGTTTGCAGCCGCGGGGCTGGAACCTGGGGACCGGGGGCTGCGTTTTGCCGCTGCGCCGTTTCATCCCCCGCCGTCTCTTTTTTTTGTTGTTGTTTTGGTTTGTTTTTTTCTTCTCTCCCAGTACCCCCAGAGAAACCAGTCAACATCACCTGCTGGTCCAAAAACATGAAGGACCTCACCTGCAAGTGGGCGCCGGGGACGGAAGGGGAGACGTTCCTGCACACCAACTACACCCTCAAGTACAAGCTCAGGTGGGGTGCCCGCCTTAATTCCCGTTTTTCTTAAAAACGCCGGCGTGGGATTTAAAGGCTGGCGGGGAACGGGGAGCCCGACGCCTCCTGGCTGGCCCCTGTTTGGGGACGGTGCCCGGTGTGATGAGTTTCCTCAGGTCTCAGCCACGGCGAGCGCTGGCGGGCAGCCATGCCCCAGGGAGGAGGAGGGTGAGGAGAAGCGGCCGCAGGGCCGGTAACCCAACACCTCGCCGGCGCGATGGCGGCGGTGTTGAATGGCAGATAAATAAGCCGCGGTCCCCGCCGGGAACGGCCGTTTCCTCCGGGGATGGGTGAGCATCCCCAGCTCGACCGTGGCAACCGGCGGTGCCGGTACCGGCACTCAGCGCCTGCCCGCAGGTGGTACGGCCGAGACAACACGTGCCAGGAGTACCACACGGCCGGACCCTACTCCTGCCACATCCCCAAGGACCTGGCCCTCTTCACGCCCTACGAGATCTGGGTGGAGGCGTCCAACCGGCTGGGGGTGGCCGTCTCCGACGTCGTCATGTTGGACATCCTCGACGTGGGTGAGCGACGGTGTCGCGATGTCACCGCCACGGTGTCGCGATGTCAACCGCCACGCCGGTGACCTCGTGGCGGGGGGTGGGAAGCGGGCGGCAGGTTCACGCGGTGGGATGTTGGCGGGGAGGGGGGACAGGAGACACGGACTGGGCAGCAGGAAATGGGCGATCTGCGAGCAGAATTGCTCCTAATCGAATTAGGCTGTTTTCTCCGAGTTTTTTTTGGCATCCGCGGCTCCTTAACCCCCGCGGCGCCGCCTGTCCCCGCAGTCACCACCGACCCGCCGTCGGACGTGCACGTCAGCCGGGTGGGGGACCTGGAGGACCAGCTGAGCGTGCGCTGGAGCTCCCCGCCGGCTCTCAAGGATTTCCTCTTCCAAGCCAAGTACCAGATCCAGTACCGGGTGGAGGACAGCTCGGAGTGGAAGGTGGGTCGGGATCGCTCGCCGGCGGTGGGGAACGGTGCGGGATGCTTGACCGTGCCGGCGCTGCCATCTTTTTCCTTCTCCAGGTGGTGGACGATGTGGGCAACCAGACGTCCTGCCGTCTGGCCGGCCTCCGCCCCGGCACCGTCTACTTTGTCCAGGTGCGCTGTAATCCCTTCGGCATCTACGGCTCCAAAAAAGCCGGCATCTGGAGCGACTGGAGCAACCCCACCGCCGCCTCCACGCCGCGCAGCGGTGAGCACCGCCGGCGTCGGGCCGGCATCGTTTGGCGGGCAGGGAGGGGATGCCGGCGCCGCCGCGCTCCTCCTGCCCTGCGCACACGGGACGTGCCGGGGGGGGCCCTTCCCCGCTCCGTGCCCGGCACCTGGATTTCTTGCAAAGGAGCCAATTCAGAGCTCGGTTTTCCCAGCTGGGAGCCAAAACCCTGCTTGTGTTCCTCTTGCTCGCTATTATTTACGGCACGGTGACTATGGTGGGGAGAGGGGGTGGTTGAGCCACGTCTCCCCCCACCCCAAGGCGGTGCTGACCCCCTTGTCCCCCCAGAGCGAGCGGCAGGGGGCTGCGACCCCAAAGGGGGGGAGCAAAACACGACGCTGCGGCGGGAGCTGAAGCAGTTTTTCGGGTGGGTGAAGAAACACGCCTACGGCTGCTCCAACCTCGGCATCAAGCTCTACGAC
Source organism: Astur gentilis (assembly GCF_929443795.1). Lineage (NCBI taxonomy): Eukaryota > Metazoa > Chordata > Aves > Accipitriformes > Accipitridae > Astur > Astur gentilis. Next base: position 42,559,290 of record NC_064887.1, on the reverse strand, counting down.
CAGTGGCGCGTGTGGCTGCAGAAATCGCACAAAACACGCAACCAGGTAGGTAAGGAGCCTTTTTTTTTTTTTTTTTTGCACTTCTTTTCCCCGGCTGGGTGGGGATGGGGATGCAGGGTGACCCCAGGGATGCTGGGCGACACCGAGCCCGGAACGCGCGGCCGGCGGCGACGCGGGGCTCTGCTCCTCTCCGCAGGTTCTTCCCGGCGATAAGTTGTAGACCCCGGGGGACCGAGCGCCGGCAGGATGACACGGGGCGCCCGGCACCCACCCGGGACCACTCACGCCCACCCCGGCCCTGCCGGGGGGGAGCAGGAAGGCGGCCGGGGCGAAGCGTGGCCCTGCAGCCCCGGGGAACGGGATGGGATAAGGCGGGGGGGACAGGTTCGGCCAGCCCCGGGAGCCCCTCGCGTGCCGCTGGCCCCGTGGGACCGCGGCCCCCCGCCACACCGCTCGCACCCCGCGGCAGCGAGGGGACCCCCCAGCCTCGCTTGGCCGGGGGGGGTGCGGAGGCTTTGCTCCTTAACCGCCAGCCGGAGCGGCCTCTGGGATGAAAGGGGCAGCGGGGGCTTTCTGGGTGTCGTCCCCCCCCCCACCCTCGGCACAGCCCCCTCCCACCCCCACCCCCCCCCGGAAGCAATTTTGGCTGTTTTTCTCCCCAGGGACCCATGTGCGAGCGCACGGGGAGGGGGGGTCTGGCCCTGGGAAGCCACATGGGCTGGTTTGAGGCTGCTGGGGTTTGCCCAGTGCCTGCTCCAATTTTGATTCAAACCAGCCTTATTTTGGTTCCATTTCAGTCAATTAGGAACAGATTTAAGCTTAATGCCAATAAACCTCTTGAAACCCCACCGGGGTCTGCGTCAGCGGAGCGGCAGCAGCGCACGGGGACGGGGATGCAGCGGGCAGCCAAATGGGATCCGTGTCCCTCGTCACCCCATCCCTGGGCTCCCGAGCCAAGGTGGAGGGGGGGGTGTTGGAGGGGGGGACACAACACGAGTCCTTTACACCAAACCATGGGGACAGGTTTATTTTGGATGACCGTAGAAAGGGCATTTGCGGGGCACTGGAGCCGTTGTGGGGCTGGGGGCACAGCTGATCTCTGAGAGGTGGGATTTTTTTTTGGGGGGGGGGGGGGGGAAGCTGCTGCCTGCAGGGTTCCAGCCAGCAGCAAAGGCAGTGTCCGTCTCGATGGGGGTCAAAGCAAGGCAGCCCCTCGGCACAGTTGGTTGCGGTTTTGCTTGGGCAAAGCCGCGGTGCAGCCGGCAGAGCCAGGGAGGGGAACCAGCCCCACGCCTGAGCGATGCTCAGGATTTTGGGGGACCCCATTTTTCCCAGCGAGGGGTTCTCCACCCCTTCCAGCCTGCATTCAAGAAAAGGGGCCAAGGGCAAGATGTCAACCTCGCTGGGGTGGTGCGGGCGCCTGGGGGGCTGCACTGGGAGCGGGTGGGGGCCAGGGGTGTGAGCGGGGCCCCCGTTCCACCGGCTGGCCCCTCCAGCCGTTCCCACGGGGACACCCATCACTCGACTTCTTCCGAATCGTACTTGAGGTCCTGGAGAATTTCGCTGATTGCCTCAATGGTTTTAATTAGCCTACGAGAGCGGATGGAAACTATAAATAAAGCCCATATGGAGCATATTATCTGGGCCGCCTCGCCTTCCCCGTGCTGTTTATGAAACACTCAGCCCGGGGAGGCCGAGGGGACCGCGGCCGCGCGGCATCGCCAAACCCTCCCCGGGGCTGCGGCCGAAAGCGCTTTTGAAGGCACCATCTGGGCCCCCCTGGGCTGGAGGGAGGGGAAACGCGGGGAAGGGGCTCTTAGCCCGGAGGCGGCTGCCGCCATCCCAAAAAATGGTAGGAGAGGGCAGCGGGACCACACTTACTTGTGCTTGAGCTCCCGCACCTCCTGCTGATGGGCGTCCACGTCGGGCTGGTCCTGTGCCTGCTGCCGAGCCAGTTGGAGCTGCGCCGTCTGCGGTGGGGACACGGCGGGAGCTGAGACACCCCCAAAAAGCAGCCCAAGCCCTGCTCCGGCCAGTGGTGGGACCCCCCACCCACCCACCCAGCCCAGTACTCACCAGCTGCAGCTTTTCCTGCTCCCGTTCCTGGAGGCGGGCGAGGTGCTGGGCCAGGTCGGGCCGGGCGAGCTCGTCCCGCAGGCGCCCGGCGATGCACAGCACCTCCCGGGAGATGCCGTTGAAGGCCAGCGTGATCTCGTGCACCAGCTGCCGGTAACGTGGGAAATCATACTGGGGTGCACTGCTCAGGTAGGCCCGGTAGCCCCTGGGGACAGGTTTTGGGGGGAAGCCACCGTCACCACACTTGTGGGGTACCAGGACGGTGGAACCCCGTGGTCCCAGTCCCGGTGCTGAGCTCCCTTTGCCACCCCACCGCAGAGAGCGCCGGGAGGGTTTTCCTGCCCAGATTTGGCAGCTCCCAATCGCCACAACCAGGCACCCGTCGCACAGGATGGGCTTGGCAGCTCTTTTTGCGGGGAGCTGGAGGGGGGGCGTTGGGTTTTTTCTTCCTTTTCTCTCGCAAGCCCGCATCCCGGGAAGTCCATCATCTCCTGTCGGATGCTAAAATAGGATACAGGTGTCCGGCGCGGGCGTCCCCCTGCCAGCTGGAGCTCATCAGCCGCCCCGATGGCTGCTGCTCCGTTCCAGCAGCCCCTTCTCGTAAGGATGCAAAAAAAATCAGGATGGCGGGGGGAATTCGGTTCCTTGCTGGGGATCCCCCACCCTGGCAGGTCCCGTCCCCATCGGTGCCCGTCCCCACGGTGCCGGTACTCACTCCTCGAAGAGCCGGTACGCCTCGGCCCGCTCGCCCTGCAGCGCCTGCAGCCGCTGCAACAGCACCTTCACGGCCTCGCCCGTCTGCCGGTGACAAGGGGACGGTGACGGCGTGGGACGATGGTGCCACCGACACGGCACCCGACGCTTCACCGGGCGGCTCTGCTCCCGCTAACGGGCTCTGGGCAGAGCTGGCACCTCCCGGGGTGGGGGGGGTCTCACCCCGGTGCTGGGGCCTCGAATTCCCCCCACCCTACCCCAGTGCCACTTCTGGGGGAACTGGGCTTGAGCCTGGCCACGGTGCTTGAGCTCAGTCCAGCACTGGGACCCCCCCACCCTGCTGCCCACGCACCAGGACCCCCCCCCCCTCACCATATGCACACAATACAGACCGGCACCGGGACCTCCCCCACCCCAAAGCCATGTGTGCACGAACCGGACGGGCACCGGGACCCCCCCCCACACCCTCATGCCCACGTCCTGGGACCCCCCCCCCCCAGCCCGATGGCCACACCTCGGGACCCCCCCCACCCCCAGCCAGGTGTGCACGAACCGGACCGGCACCGGGACCCCCCCCCGGCCATGTGCATACAATACAGACCGGCTCCGGGACCCCCCCTTACCGCGCCGGCCACGCGTGCACGAACCGGACCGGCTGTAGCCCCCCCCCCCCCGACCCCTCGGTCCCAGGGACCCTTCCCACTCCCCCACCCCGTGCCCGGTACGGCTCACCATGGCCCGTCCCCGTCCCCGTCCCGGTCCCCGGTCGGTGCGCGCAGGCCCGGCGGGGCGCGGAGGCGGAGCGCGGTGGCGGAGCGCGGTTCCGCCGCCACCTGCAGGAACTGCCCGGCATCGCCGCCACCCCGGTCAACCTCCCCCCCCCGCCCCTTCATTCCTTTTATTGAAAAAACACACCCCTTTGGGCAAAAAAAACCCCACAACCCAACAAAACGGGACCGGCGTGAACGCTATGATGCTTTATTGGAAGGGTGCAGGCAGGGGTACAGGCAGGGGTGCAGGCAGGGCTGCCATCTCCTGCTCTACTTGACCTTCTTCTTGGGGCGGAGGTTGTTGGTGTGTCCGCACTTCTTCTTGCGGCAGTTGACGGCACGGGGGTGCAGGCGGGCGTAGCACCTGGTGGGGGGACAGTACACATCACCAAAAGCCCTGTTTCCCTGGGAAAGGGGACCAGGAGGAAGGTCCCTACACCACCGGGGGGCAGTCAGGGAGGGCGGGGTGGGAACTGGGACGTACTTGCGGCAGATCATTTTGTCACAGTTGTACTTCTGGGCGAGCTGGCGGAGAGAGGGCTCGATGATGCCCCCCCGCAGGCGCAGCACCAGGTGCAGGGTGGACTCTGAAAGGAGAAAAAAACATCATGGTGGGGCTAGGGACTGCTAGGGAGCAGCCAGGACCCTCCCTTCCCACCCCCAAAAACCCCCCAAAACAGTCCCAGCACACCCCCCAAAAATCCAACCCCGCAAGCCCAGAATCTGTACCTTTCTGGATGTTGTAGTCAGCAAGAGTACGGCCATCCTCCAGCTGCTTGCCCGCGAAGATCAGCCGCTGCTGGTCAGGGGGGATCCCTGCGAGAGAGAAACCATCAGGATGGAGAGAACGGTGGGGTGGGGGCTGCCTCGTTACCCGCCGCCTCCCCGTTCCCGCCGGTACCTTCCTTATCCTGGATCTTGGCCTTGACGTTCTCGATCGTGTCGTTGGGCTCCACCTCCAGGGTGATGGTTTTACCCGTCAGCGTCTTGACAAAAATCTGCATCTTGGCACCGTTCACGTCTACGGAGAGCGGCGGCCTCGTTAACCCCGGCCGGGCCCTGAGGGAAGGCGCCGGTGGCCGTTCCCCTCCCCACCCAAACCCCCTCAAACAGGGCCCCGCCGCCACCATTCCCGCTCCCGGTCCCCCATTCCCACTCCCAAACCCCTTTTCCAGCCCCCTCCCCGGGATCCAGCCCCCCCCCCCCCCCCCTTCCCGGGATCCAGGCCCGGCACCGCGCGCACCCGCCGCCTCGTTGCTGAAGGGAAAAAAAGAAAAAAAAAAAGAGCCAAGCGGAACCGGAACCCGCGCCCTCTCTACGTCACAACCGGCGCGTCATCGCCTCCGCCCCTTCCCTCCCCTTGCGCACCTCGCACTGCGCATGCGCCAGAGCTCTCCACCGCCTCCCGTTACCACAGGCCGGGCGTCGGTAGGGCCTGGTACGGGGCCAGGCCCCGGGACCGACCCCACGGCCTCGGGACAGGCCCCACGGCCCCGGGACCGGCCCCCTCAGCCCCCTGGCAGGCAGGAGAAAGGCCGGGGAAAGCCCAGGTCGCTCCCCCCGAGGACAACGTGAAGAGCCAGGGAGGGAACCGGCTGACAGGCAGCTCTGGGCTGAGGGGTGAAACTGGGCTAGGGGAGAACCCCAAGGGAAAGCCGGCTGAGGTTTTTCCCTCAGGCGGGAAAGGCGGCGGGGAGTGCGTTAGCAGCACGGAGAGAGCTGTAGGAAAGCCGGAGCGCCGGCTCAAAGACAACATCCCGTAAGAAAAAAACCAAACACACCCGTGTCCTAAACCGGCTCTTCTGCCCCAAAACCCGCATCGAAGGAGGTGGGGGGCTTTGCTGCTCTCCTGACAACACAAATGAGGAGGGACGAGAGGCGTTTCAAACCCACGTTTTACTTATTTACCCCGAGGCGAGTCGCGGGCTTTACACAGCGGTGGCAGTTTAGAGGCAGAAGGGCAGCCTTCTTCGCTCGGCCATCGCTTCCCTCTTCCCAAAAAAAGAAACACACCAATATAAATACAGGATAGAAAGTTCTCTGGGGGCGGGTGGCAGTGGCGCAGGACCCGCACAGCTAGTCCAGGTCGTTGGCCATGTCCTCGTCTGTGAGACTCTGTCCGTTGACGGCTGGTAAATCGTACTGGCCTTGGGATAAATCCTCAAAATCCTGACTCATTGTGGGAGAGATGATGTCAGGGCTGGTGTCGCAGGACTCCGTGCTCTGCTCAGAGGTAGCGATGGTGGTCGTCGTGCTTTTTGGGACGGGGTCGAAGTCGTCGTCGTCTTCTAGGATGGGAGATTCGTGGATGTCTGGAAGGGAAGACGCAAATATTAGTTTTGCCACCGTGGCCGCACGAGACGAAGCACTGCCGGCGCAGCACCAGCTATGAGAGATGCCCTGGCAGAACAGTTTGCTAATTACTAATTCTAAATTTCATCTGCTTGTAGCAGTAATCAATAAAAAAACCTGATACCGCTTAAATTAGCAACTTCTTGTGATGGCATTTAATATAATCAAGAAGCTTTCCAGCTTTTAGCGCAGCAGCCACGCGCCGGGATGTCTCGTTGCCTTCTCCCAACTCCCGAGAGCTACCTTGGGCTTTCTAAGGAAAAGGGACTTTTCGCACGGGAAGAAAACCCAACGGAAAATCCGCGCATCGGCAGGAACCACTCACTGCTGAAAGCCTCCGGGTACTGCTTCGCCAGCTTCCCTTTCAGCGTCCTAGGAAAGGAGAGAGCGAACTAAGTCCCCGGGGAAGCTGATAGATCCAGAGCTGAATTGCCCGGCTGGCTCCTTCCGCTTTCCGGCCTTTCCGGACAACGTAAAGGAATCCCAGGACTTTCCTCAGACCGAGGGGCTCCCTCCCCGTCACCCCCTCGGGCGCTTCTCCGAGTGCAGCGGTTTTGTAACCGTCCTGAGTGGTGGCAGCGCCCCGTCCCATCCCAGCTGGAGCAGAATTGAGGAATCCTGAAGCTCCGGTCTCGGTGGTTCCTCTCCCGCTGCCTCCACGTGTCGCTCGGCCGCACTTTTCCCCTCTCCAACTATTTTCATGTTCAAGACCGCCCCGAGCTCCCGCTCGTGTCCTGCTTTAACACCCCCGCAGCCCACCTAGACCTCAACGAACCACCCTGCGTTCTCCACGCTCTCTCCCTCCCCACCAGCAGTGGCATTCCCATCCCTGTTCCCATTCCCGTTGCCCACCGGATCCTCCGGAAGATGCTGTCCAGATCCTTCTTCATTTCCACCAGCGTTTTGGTGTGGTGGAGGAAACGCTCATTCATCTGCTGCATGCGGACGCTGGAGAGGTTGTTGAAGTTGAGCAGCATCTCGTTAGTCTTCTCAAATCGATCCAACCTACGCAGGGGAAGCAGACGGAGCTCGGCAAAGATCCCGGCAGGTTCCCGGTACCGGGGTCCCCGCGGGCCAGTTCCCCCCCGGGGACTCACATGTTTTTCTGGGCCAGGATGATGGCGTTGACGTCCTCGGCGTTGACCATGCCCAGCACCCGTCCGCAGAACACCTGCGAGGCTGTGGGCTCCATCGCCGCCTGCGGGACCGCGGGGGGGGGGGTGGGGTTGCTCAGCCGGGGGTCGGGAGCTTCCCGCTCCCCCAGGACCGGTAACGGAGTTACCCCCCTCCCCGTCCCCGGTAACGGAGCCCCCTCCGCCCTGCCATGCCGCTGGTACTGGAGCTACCCTCCCCCTCCCGCCGCCGCCGTGCCCGCTCCCGGGGTAGCCCCCCACGTACCCGGCGCCGGTAAAGGGGATCCCCTGCCCGTCCGCCGCCCCCCGGCTCCGGTAGGCGTCCCTCCCGGTACCGGGCTCCCTCGGGGGGAACGCGGGCCTGGGCCTACTCCCGGTGACCCCGGGACCTCCCGCTGGCAGCACCCGCGTACCTGGAGGAACCCGTCCCGCCGCTTCACATGACGGTGAACGGGAACGGTTACCGGGGGGGGGGGTGGGGGGGTGTTAGACACCGGCAGCCGCGCCTCGCTTCCGGGTGCGAGGTCACGTCGAACGCGACCCCGCGGCGTCATCTCGCCCTTGCGTCACGGTGCCGAGCCGGAAGTAGTAGTGGCTGGCGGAGGGAGAGGGGCCAGGACCCCCCAGGTGCCGAGACACACACCACACCCCCCCCCCCCCCCCCCGCGTACCGCACCCCGGGCACACACAGGCCCCCGCGCCATTGCCCAGCGGCGGACACGCTCCCCGTTCCCTCCCCAGTCCCCACGGCCCCTTTAAGACAGCGCCGAGCCCCGTCCGGCGCTTCGCCTGACGAGCATCCTCACCACCCAATGGCGTCAGAGCTGGGGGCGGTGCCTGTCCAATAGGAGCGGCGGGGCGGGGCTGGCGGCCGCGGGTTCGCGGGGCCAGGTGGGAACGGCGCGGGGGGCGCGCGGCGGCGGCCGTTGCTAGGGGGAGTCCCGGCGCGTGACGGTGACGTGGGGGTTCCCCCCCACCGCGGGCGGCGGGAAGGCACGTGGCGGCCCCTCCCGCTACCGGCAACGGGCCGGGGCCGCGTCTTTACCCCTCCCGGTTTCCCCCCCCCTCCTCGGGGCCCGTTTCCTCCCCGGGGCTGCCGGTGTCCCCCAACCCCTCTCCCCCCCCGGGGGCTCCGGCGCTGTCCGGGCTGGAGGCCCCGTTCCCGTGTCCCCATCGCCCCCCCCCGCTCTGTTCCCGGTAAGCGCAGGCCCGATCCCGGTTCTCTCTCTTCCCTCCAGGTTGCTCCGCCGCGATGGCCTCCAGCGGGGAGGAACCGAGGAACGGTTCCCCGGACCGGGCAGGGACCGGCACCGAGCCGTCACCGACGGCCGACGCCACTCAGCTGGACACGGCGGAGGATTTTGAGGTCCTGGAGGAGGAGGAGGAGGACCTGAGTGAGCTGCCCCCGCTGGAGGACGTGGGCACGCCACTGGCCCCGCCGCGGGAGGACACCCAGCCCTCAGAGCAGGGACGGGGGGAAGCGGCTGAGGACCCCCAGGAGTGGCTCGATGTTTTGGGTGAGAGCCCGGACAGGAGGGTGCTGGGTTTGTGGGGCCTCACATGTTTCCCTGTAGCTCTGCCGGTGCTCCCTGCGCCATGAAGGCCGGTGGGGAGTCAGAGCAGGGCGGTGGGAATCAGGTTTTTTCTTCTCTGCTACGGGCTGACATGCCTCCGGCTTCTCCTCATCCAGGGAGCGGCTTGCTCAAGAAGAAGACGCTGGTGCCAGGCCAGGGGGCGGACACCCGTCCCCGTAAGGGCCAGGACGTGACTGTCCGCCTGAAGGCCACGCTGGAGGATGGCAGCGTGGTGGAGGAGAACCCTGCCCTCACCTTCACACTTGGGGACTGTGACGTCTTGCAGGTCAGGGCTGGGAGAAAGCTTGCCCAGCTTTATCGCTGCCTTGTTTTTCCCCCTGCGGAGCAGGACCTCACCTTGGGGGGCATGGGGAGGGTTTGGGGTCAACGATATCCCTGTTTGTGGGTCAGAAGCAGCCCCTCTGCCCTTGCTCCCTCCCCATGATGTTGTTCCCTGCAGGCTCTGGACCTGTGTGTGCAGCTCTTGGAAATGGGGGAGACGGCTTTGATTGTGGCAGATGCAAAGTACTGCTATGGCGCTCAGGGCAGGTGAGCGGGGAGGGCATGGGGTGGAGCGAGATGGCCCAAAACAGGGCTGTGAAAGCTGTCCCCTGCACTCCCGGTGACAGCCCAGCCAGCAAGCCACAGCTTCGTGGGCAGGGAGACCCGGCTTGTTTGCCACATGCAGGCGATGGCAGCGTGTCCGGCCTGGGGGGAACGATCTACATCCCGCCCTGTCCCGGGGAGCCTCTGTGGCTCTTGATTTCTGGGCCATGGTGCTAAATCTATGTGGCCCAGTGGCTGGTGGGACTGGCGGAGGTGGCAACGGTGGCGTGGCTTTGTGCCCCTCTGCGCAGGAGCCCTGACATCCCACCCAATGCGGCCCTCACCCTGGAGGTGGAGCTGCTGGCGGCTCAGGACGCACCGGACCTGGAACTGCTCAGTGGGAAGGAGAAGATAGAGCTGGCCAACCGCAAGCGGGAGCGTGGCAACTTCTTCTACCAGCAGGCAGATTACGTGCTGGCCATCAACTCCTACGACATCGCCCTCAAGATCATCAGCTCCAGCTCGAAAGGTACCTGCTCCCACCCAGCGAGGGCCACCTGGGCTCCCTTCCTGCTGTAACCTGGCTCTGGGGTCTTTGTAGTTGACTTCAGCCCGGATGAGGAGGCTGAGCTGCTGGACGTGAAGGTGAAATGTCTCAACAACCTGGCAGCCTCTCAGCTTAAATTGGACCATTACGAGGCAGCCCTCAAGTCCTGTAACCTCGTCCTGGAGCACCAGCCGGGGAACATCAAGGCTCTCTTCCGAAAGGGCAAGGTGAGGCTGGGCACGCAGCAGGTGCTGCCGTCCCTTCATGGCGTGACGGAGGCCAGGACCGAGGGACAGACCTCAGCCGCCCTGCTCAATCTGTATCTTGCCTTCCAGGTCCTGGCTCAGCAGGGTGAATACAGAGAGGCCATCCCCATCTTAAAGGCAGCGCTGAAGCTGGAGCCTTCAAACAAGGTAAGCTGCTGTTGTGTGCTGCCGGTGATCCTGCAAAGCTGGGTGTCTGCAGGATGCTCTCCTCTTGTCTGTATCCCTGTGAACCTCGGTGTCCCCTGTGGAAGGCTGAAGCCTCCCGTAGCTGTTCCCAGCTTGCTTCGTGAAGGGAGGCTGGAAATAGCCCCCTCAGGGCCTGGGCAGCTATGGGGTGATGCATCCCATGGTGCAATGTCTGAGCTTGGCTGGGCTGGTGGGTCCCTTATCTCCGTGTTGCAAGACTCCCGCTTTGCCCTTTGGTCCTTGTGGTGGCAGGACTCCCTGCCAACGCATCTCTGCTTCAGTGATTCTGTGTGTATCGTCCTGGCTGCTCCAGCTTCCCTGGGTGGCTCCAGCAGCTTGTGCCATGGCTGCTGGAAGTGGAGCAGAGCCAAATCCCTGCAGACTCACTCAGCAGCTCAGAGCATGATTCACTGGGCGGCAGGAGCAGCTCAGACCTCGGTCCAGCGCCCGGCCAGGGCGAGCTCTGGGTCAGGAATTTCCTGTTGGTTAATGATCAGCTGCAGGACCAGAGCCTGGGGGGAGATCAAAACCCAGCACCAGGAAATGGCCCCAGCAGGAGCGAGCCTGGGCAAGCTGAGGGGAGAGGCAGGGAGGTGCTGCTTGCGCGGGGTCAAGGTGGAGGGCTTGGTTCTACAAGTGGGCTTTAGTCCTCGACTGGGTCTGTTGTTTTATCCACCTCTTTTCTGGGAATTTCACCAGACCGACATGATTTGTGTCATGATCTGGTGCCTGAAGGTCACAGGTAGGATGGGGCACTGAGAGCAGGTGCTCGGTGGCCCCGCAGCACCCAAAGAGCTTGTGGTCTGAGATCAGCCACGGGGAGGGATGAGCAGGATCTCAAACCCTGCGCTTCCCCGCAAGGTTAGGGTGGGCCACCGTGGTGAGTGAGCAGCACAAGTGTTGCTGGCAGTACTGGGAGCAGCCCCCCCTGTTTGTCTCTAGCACATCACTGTTGGCAGGGCGGCTGCTTGCCAGCCCATTCGGATGAAACTTTTAATTGGAGAGGGGTGAAAAATCAAAATGCCCAGCAGTGACGTTACCAGTGAAACCACAAGTACAGCAAATGACTGGCCTCTCCGGCTGGCTGCCGGGACTCCTAGGGAAGTGGCCGTGCCGCTCCAGACGGCAGCGTTAAACACGCGTCAGTGAGTCACGGACTATGGCTACTGCTGGTGAAAACAGACTCCAGAAACGCTCAGCTCCACCTGCCTTGGATGAGGAAACCTGGTTCTCTGGGGCTGTTGGCGCTTTTTGGCTGTAACAGACCATCAGCCATTGGGCTTTATCCTCCTGACCCCTTGGAAATGCACATTCTGGGAGCAGTGGGGGGATGCCAACATTTGTCTTACACCAACCTGCCAGCCCTGGTGAGCTTGGGGGTGCCTGCAGGCACTTTGCTGCTTTGCACCGTCCAAAGACATCCAAAGTTTCACGTTCAAGGCAGCGGTGCCGAGTGTGGCATGGTCTGGTGAAGCCCTCGCCGGTCTCCAGGTGAGCCGACGTGGGCCAGAGCCAGTGTGGGTCCCCGGTGACTGTACTGGTGTTTCGGGGAGGCGTCGGAGCCGCCCGGAGCGTGGCGTCCCCAGCAGAGGGCACAGCACAGCCGTGGCGGTGGACGGCTGCGCCACTGAGGCCACGGTGACGTCCTTGCCACTGAGGGCTCGGGCAATGGCTGGCGGTGCCGTGCTCGGCTTGCTGGCGCTTGTGGCTGCTTTTTTGGGAGCCTGTGAGCTCTGCGCAGGACGCAGAGCTTTCTACTGCAGCACTCCCTTCAGCTCCAGCCATTGCTGCCACTCGGCACAGCCGGGCAGGTACCGACACGCTCCTGGGTCTTGCTGCAATCCTGCTTCAGACCAGGCTAAGTTTAAGCCCTCTTTCCCAGGTTGCTTCCAGACAGAAAAGTGGGAGAGCTTGGGCATGTGTGTCCTGAAGGCAGACACTTTTCTGTCTTGATTAAAGGATAAAATCCTTTTCCCGATGTCTGGCATCGGCCCTGGGCTCTGATCCCTACTGCCAGGTTGTGGACGGTTTGGGTGGCCAAAAAAGACAGAGGGGCACTCAGACCTGCAGGGCACCCAGCCTGGGTGTCCAATACCAGCCTGGTGCAGCCCCTTAGTGCAGGGGAGCAGGGCAGGATCAGGCCATCAGGCCCACCGACTGCTTCTAAGCTGTTCTACAAAGCTCCTGCATGGCCCGGGGGTGGTCAGACCTGCTGGTGGTGGCACTGCGGTCCCCATCCCTTCCCCTGCACTGCAGGGATGGTGCGGGGCTGATAACCGCAGCGCTCTGCTCTCCTCCCCAGACCATCCATGCTGAGCTCTCCAAGCTGGTGAAGAAGCACGCGGACCAGAAGAATGTGGAGACAGAGATGTACAGGAAGATGCTCGGGAATCCCAGCGCCGCTGGCACCCCAGGAAAGTGCAAAGACAAGCTGCCCTGGGTAAGGGCTGGTGCTGACCTGCAGGGGGGTGGCAGAGCAGGTGGGGGTCACCCCTGGAGTGAGGAGTGCTGGGCTGGGCACTGGGAATGTGTTGGTGTTCCCCAGGTCCCTGGGGGTTGACGCAGTCCTGCTCCCAGGCCAGGGGGGTGCTGATGTGACCCACAGGGTGGGCTGTGTCAGGGCAGCAAGCCTGCCGGGAGCTGGAGGCCCACGCTCTATCAGCCTTGCCAGGAACACGCCGATAGCTGCGGCTGTGCTCCGGGCTCTGTCCGCTGGGTCCTGGCGATGCCAGCTGGAGGGTTTGGACTTTGCTCCCAGCTGCCGCACTCAGGAGCCCGCTGGCTGTGCCGGTGGAAAGCACTGTCAGCTGGGCTGCCGGCGGCACACGTTGTCCCCGCCAACGTGCTGGCCACGCGCTGGGCAGAGCCGAAGCAGCACTTGCCCTTTTTGGGCGGTGTTATCTTGGATGCACATTGGGAGCTCAGTGCTGCCCCGTGGCCCCGGGCCAGCGCAGGCAGGGCTCCACGTCCCTGCTGTCGGCGGGGCTCGCAGCACGCCGCGCGTGTCCTGTCACCTCACCGGTCTCTCCTCCTTAGTCCATCCCCTGGAAGTGGCTCTTCGGTGCAACAGCCATCGCGCTCGGCGGTGTGGCCTTGTCCGTGGTCATCGCGGCAAGGAACTAAGGATGGCGGCGGGGTGGCCCCGCGGCACAGGACCTGCACCGGGACGTGCCTCTCTCCTGCCAAGGGGCTATCCTGGGGCTCCGCCGACCCCTTCCCGTGGACTCAAAGTTGCAGAAACACAGATGCTTTCTCTGCCGGAGGTGCCGGATCCCCCTCCTTGATGTCCCCCCGTATCCCTCCTGGCGCAGGCGGGATGCAGCTGCAGGGATGGAGCCGCAGGCAGAGCAGAGACCTCCGAGCACCCTCCTGGCAATCACGGGCTCAGCCCCCAGCGTGTTGGGGGGAGTGGGAGCTCCTGCACACCAGTATGCCGTGGCTGTCCCCAGCCCGGTGAGCCCTGGCGGGCGCCATAGTTCTGCCGACATGGCGAGACGGGCAGGGGGGAGGCACGTGGAAGGAAGCTGCATGGGTATGAACTGGCACAGTGATTTCTCTGGCTGGGCCCAGCTACTGGAAGGGAAGCGGTGCAAACGTACCCAGAGGCATGTGCAGCGAGATTCCCTGTGTCCTGGGGGGCTGCCGGCGGCTCAGCCCTCCCACAGGCACCTGCTCCCCACCTCGGCACTTCCCCAGAGCGTGCAATGTCCAAAGGAAGCCAAAGAAACCTGCGGTGGGAGGGGAGCGCCGGAGACCTCCTTTCCAGGCTGTCTCTTGTAGGTCCAAGCTCTCGGGGGTCCCTTTTTGCCCTGCAGCTCTCTCCAGCCTGGGGTCGTCCCCAGGGTCTGCCGCTGTCCCCGTCTCAGCTCTGCTCACGGAGGGGAGGGGGTTGTAGCACTGTCCTCCCACCCAAACCGACTGTGAACTTCCCAAATAAAGGACAATTCCTTCACGCCTGGGCCTCTTCAGTGCCAATGAGGACCTGGGGGGTAAGGGGAGGAATGTTGCTCTCTGCCCTCCCCCCTTCTTGCCACCCTGTGGCTGCAACAAGGGCTGGGAGCTGCTGTTTAATTTGGGGGGGGGGGGGGGGGAATTTTTATGGACCCCGTACAGCTTTGCTGCAGGAGGGAGAGACCTCTGCCATGGGAGATGCTCCCTGGCTGGGGTTGCTTGGCTCTGGAGAGCACGGAGCTGCACCCCGGGGGTGACCCCAGACCCTGCTGGGCCTGGGGGAGGGGGGGGGGGGACGGACGGGCCCTGCCCGGGGGTGGGGAGGGGGATGCCCAGGGGGAGGCCTGAGCCTACAGGCCCTGCCTGGAGGGGGGACGACGGCGCCCGGGCCCCTAAGCCGTGCCCGGGGGTGGGTTATGCTCGGGAGACGGGGGATGCCCGCCCGCCGCCCGCCGCCCACCTCCCCCGGGGGTCCTCCAAGGCTGGAGGGCTGCACCAAACCACCCTCCCCGTCATGCCCCGCGGCCTTCTTTTACATATCCCCGCCTCCTCTTCCCATCTCCCAAATCCGACGCGGCGGCCGGCGTGATCTGGCCAATGGGAGCGCGGGCTGCCCACCTCCTCGCCCCAGCAACAGGCACCCCGGGTGGGCGGGGTTGGCGGAACGGCGGCCGGACGCCTCATAAATAATACATAAGGGGGGCGTGGCGGCGGCGGGAGGCCCCGGCGGCCCAGGCGCGGAGGGGGAGACGGTCCCAAGATGGCGGCGCTGCAGGCGGAGCGCGGGTACGGGCTGTCCTGCGGTCGCCTCGGCCGCGGCACCCGCGTCTCCGTCTTCCACGTCAAGCTCACGGAGAGCGCCCTACGCGCCTTCGAGAGCTACCAGGCCTGTAAGGTACGGGCGGCGGGGTGTGGGGCGGTGGGCACGGCCACCGCGGCGGGAGGGCGGTCGCCACGAGGCCCTTGGACGGAGCCCCGCGGGCGGCACCGGCGGGGTTGGCACCGGCGGCGTTTTGGGGGGGGGAAGGTTTCCTCACAGAGTGGGGTGGGGGGGGGACACGGGACGGGTCCTGCTGCTGCTGTGGGGTGTGTGGCTGGGGGGGGGGGGCGGACCCCGGCGGATGGCTGGGGAAACGGGGGGGGGCTCGGTGTGAGGCCTTCCCCGGTGAGAGACTGAGGAGGTGCAGGGGGCTCCCGGCCCCCCCTTCTGTGTGACTGACCGGGGAAACGCGGGGAGTGGGGTGGGTGGGCGATCCCACGGTCAGGTACGTGAGGGAGACCCGGGGGGGGGGGTGTCGCTGTGCCCCACCGGTAACGCCCCGGGGGTACCCCGGTTCCCCACCCCCACCCCTGCGTTGGTTTTTGAGGGGCCTGTGTGGGGCCCCCCTTCCCCGGTAGATGACCGGGGAGGGGTCACGATCCTCCAGTAAGTGCCTGAGGGGGACCGGGAGGTGTCGATGTAATCCCCCGGTAAATGTTGGGGGGACCACAGTGTGCCCCCCCCCCCCCCGGTGGATCACTGGGAGACCCGGGGGCCGAGGTCTCGGTGCCGCCCCCCGGTAGATACCGGCGGGCGGGGGTGGGCTCTCGGTGTCCCTACCGGTAGGTGACTGGAAACCGCCTTCACCACCGTCCGTCCCCCGCCCCCGGTAAGTGGCTGGAGGGGGGGGGGGGCGAGGAACGTTAGTGTGTGTGTGTGTGTGTCCCCACGGTGACCGTGTGGGAGGGTGCGGTCTACCCCCCCCCCCCCCCCCCCTTGAACGTGACGTGGGTTTCCAGGGCCCGGGGGGGGCCGGTCTCACCCCGGGGACGTGTCGCGGGGGGGGGGGGGAGCGGCAGGGTGGGCCCACCCCCGCTGCTGGCATCGCGGATTGCGGGGGGGGGGGGGGGTGGGGGGGTGGGTCCCCTTCCTCGCTGCCACTCTCGTGTGTCCGCCTGTTCCACCCCCCCCATCCCCTCCCCAGCCCGGTGCTCCCCTCCCTGGGGGGAGGCGGGTTCAGGCTGGGGCTGTATTTTGAAATTTCCAGATTGTCTTTTCTGAGATGTTTCCTTGAAATGCATCCAGAGAGCTTATTAGTCATGTAAATAAGGAATAATGGCAATACTTGACATCTGTCGTTAGGATGGACAGGAGAGGGATTAAAAGCTGTCTTTTTTTATTGTAATTTTATTTTTTTTTCTTACGCCTCTGATCCTACAAAGAGTGTATCTGTCTCCTCACCTTGCCAGCGAGCTGGGGAAGCTGGGAACCTAACCCGTTTGTCATTAGGAGCGTCCTGCCTGCCAGCTTCTGTAGGATAAACCATATGTTGTCACAACACTATTTTTAATTTAGGGTGTTGGTTACATCACATCACTGAATTGGGCAATTTCTGTGTGAGGACGAAGGTAATTACTGTACCAGGGTTTATCAACTTATTTTTTAATGAGTGTTTATCAGCATTATGAGAAGTCAGTAGCAATAAGTGCCTTGGATAGATTGAGTTATTAGCTTTTTTTCCTCTGAAAAAGAAAAAAAAAATCCAAAGAAATGCTTTCCTATATATTAGGAAAGCCTTTTCTTTTGGGGGAGGGAGAGTAGGAAGACTACAGGCAGCTGTGTTAAATATTTTGGGAAGCTATTCTGAGTCCGTGTCACACATGAATAGTGGTGTTTATTTTCTAAATGAAGTCTGGTCTCTAGATTGTTTGGTGGCCAATGGCCACTAATGAACTTTGCTTCCTTCACCGCCACCCAAAAGAGAAATAGTCAAAGGCTACTGGTGATTAAATGGGCAGGAAAGGATAAGGGCAGAAGAGCTCCCTTGTTTGTATAGTGAATAACGCAACAATTAGTGGGCTATTAAACACATATGCTCATTCTGCATTTGTTCTATAAACAGTTTCTCCAGCTTGTTGAACGTCTCTGCTTCCTCTGAAATGCTCGGCTATGGCAATGCCAAGAAGCGACTTTATAACACACCTTCGGAGCGTGTGTTTGTCCAGTCTAGGCTCTGATTTAATTTTGGTCTGCAGTAGGTAAATGGAAAAAATTTGCTAAGGCTTCTTCTGCTCGGTTTGGTTTTAAATGTGGTATAACTGACGACAGTGTTGTGTAATATGTATAATGGCCTGGAATCCAATACTGTTGTTTGTGTTACCTGAAGTCCAACATGTGTGCAGTCTGACCTGTTTTATGCACCGGGGATAGCACGTCGGTGCAATTTCTGCGACAAGACTCTGTCTCTTTGCCAGAACAGGCAGGGTAATGTCTTCAGTTGCTTGCTTGAGTTTGTTCTTGGTCTAATAATAATGTATTGGGATTACATAATCCAAAAATGATCACCCAGCTGGGCGAGCTGCCATTTGTTTTTAGTGTCCCTTGTGCCAAAGCAGTTGCGTTCTTGGTGTAGCGCTGTACCGTGTGCGGATCAGGCAGCAGGACTATGAGGAAACAGATATTTGTCGTCTTGAGTCTCTCCTGCTTGGCACTCTGCTAAATTGTCTGTGTCTTGGTGAAGAAAACGGTTGCGAGTCTGCATATTGATGCCCAACTCTGTGTTTCAGCAAGCTGTTTCTGTATCATGTACAGAGAACGTGGAGCTGCTGCTGAAGAGGTCCAGGTCACAGGGCTGCCAGCTCCTTGTGGTCCTTAAAAGGGTTTCTTTCTCCTGTAGCTGGGGGGTTCTGCTCACCTGAAAGACATAAAAGTCTTAAAAATAACACTGGCTTCATAGGGGACACTTTAAGATGTCGCTTGTCTGCTCCTTGTGAAACTTGCTGCCCCTGAAACTGCTTCCACACAGTTGTGAAACCCTGAGCGCTGACCACTGAGCTCTGCAGCTGAAGGCTGAGCAGTGGAAAATGTGTCCCAAGTCAATTTGTCCACTGATGAAATGGAGCTGGTCTAATGTGTTAGCCTAAAACAACTCTTGGTTCTCCAAGAAGCGTAATTCTATATTAGCATGCAGTTTTCTGTGTTCCCTTTGGGTGTGTGTACAGGCTCTGTTTAGGCCCTCCCACCTCCCAAAAAAAGCAGGGCATGACTTTTCCTTATCTCTTCTGGTCTGCCTCCAGCTTTCTTGCTGCCCATGTCGAGGTACAAGGGAACTCCTCATGCCCCTGCCTTGTTTTCCGTTTCTAATTCTTCATCCTGGACCCTGTCCTCCATGCTTGATGGCAAGATGTTATGTCTATCCTCGCCTAATACACCTAGATAGTCTCTGTCCGTGGCGTTCATCCTTTGCTTTTCACGCCCGTATCTTTTAGCAACATCATGGGGGTTTCTGGGTAAGTAGAAATCTCAGTGCACGATTTGAAGTGCTACATGGCAGACCCAAATGTCACTTTGCAGTAGGTGCATCTCCTCATGCAGTTGTGGTGTAGTTGCCGGTGGCGTGTAAACAGTGTTAGGGCTGTTCCTGGAACTCTTTACCTGGGAATTTCCTGACTTTCACCTATTTATTTAGAAACTCTCTTTGTGGCTTGAGGAGTGGTACTAGTGAGCTTGGGTGATGGATCTTTCGATAACAAACAATGTGACTGCAGTTGCGCACCTTTCTCTATTATCTGTAGCTAATGTGTTGACCTAACTGTAGCTGATGGAGGCCAGGCTCAACTAAGCTGCCAGCCATAGTCCCGGCTTGCATGGTGGCCTCGTGATTTTAGGAGGATGTAAGGAGCATTGTAGCATCCCTGCTTAGGTCAGTGCATGATGCAGCAGCTAAACAGTGCCTCCTGCTCCTGTTGTACCTGCTACACGGAGTATTTTGAACTGAAGCCACCGTTTGATTGAGTGGTGAACTTTGGCAGGTGCACAAATATTTATTGGGGGCTAAGCTGAGATAACCGAAGCACGTTGCCCCTGTGCTCTACTAGCTGAACTGAATTTTGGAACCGTCATCTGACAGACGTGGCTTCCCATGTCATCTTCCCCATGCCTTCTCTGCTTGTCTTAAACCGACCATGACAGAAGATATTTCTCAAAGGTTAGGGTTAAACCGACCCCTTGTAGTCACCGCTTATTAAAAGAACTTTTTCAGACTTTTCTTTTAGAGCAGGTTGTTACAGATGCCTTCATCTTGCTGTGTTTAAAGCACAAAATACAAAATGAAGGCTTCTGCTGTCATTACAGGGTCTTTAGGGTAATGCGTATTCATGCTGACTTGGGAGTTGAAAGCTGCTTGCAGGTGTCAGGAGGAGAACAATCCAGCTTTTGAATCAAAATTCATTGAATTATCTTAAAGCTTTTTGCATCATTCCTTCTTTCCTGTAACCTGTTTTTTCCTGTCCTATTAATTCACTGATGCTGTAGTCCGTCAAAATTGAAGCTATTACGACATCAGGAACATGAGTCGGTGACATGACTAAATGAATCAGAGGAGGCTGGCTGGAAAGGAAGCTCATTGTACACGTACATCTTCTCGCAATCAGCAAAAATGGGACAGGATATGCAGAACATACTGAACTGCTAAACTCCTGCTAAATGTTCTTAATGTTGACCTGAATGTGGCACCTCCCATTTGAAGGAAGGGGACAAAGAGACGTTTAACGTTGTGCATGAGGAATGTTTTGGCCTGTGGCAGTTTCCTTTCAATTATTTAGGGTAGCTTTTTCTCTCAACCATATACCATTTGGATCTGCTCAAATTATAGATTCATCTCTATAGTTTTCAAATTGCATGGGAAAGAATTGTCTGTAATTTACATCTAAAGTGACGTACAGTTGCTATGGGATTCGGTGGCAAATTATAAACCCATTATACTTTTTTTTTATACTGGTGGTAGCAGACTACAGAAGTAGTTCTAATTGGTGATGTGCCAAGGGAAAATAGAAAGTTTGTGACAGAATTCTTGTGACCGATGGTGCTTTTTTTTTGTCCAAATGCGATGTGCTTTTTATCAGCAGATCATACGACACCATTAATTGGAGGAGTTGAATTTGGGCATTAATAACTTTTTGCTCTCTATCGATGCTGGGGGAAGCAAGCTTGAAGATTAACCCCTTCAATTATTTTTGTGAGGCTAGGTTATTTTTTTAAGGTATATAAGTGGAGTGTTTTGGCACTTGTACCAATGGCTCTAGCAGCTGGATTCTGGCGATTGTATTCATTACCCAGCAAGACTAAACCCTTGCTTCTTTTCAGCATATTCTATAGTGGGTTTCAGCAAAGGGAGAAAGAAAAGCTATTATAATTTTTTTTTTTACTTCTATCTGAAGCATATTTGATCAAACAGGGTGTGTAGGTGAGTCTCTTCAGAGCGGTCTGTCTCCCAGCGACCTCCTCCCTGGCCAGCATGTACTGCAGCAGGTCGTGCCTCGAGTGGCTCCTGCGCTTGCCGTGAGCCAGTCAACTCCCAGAGCGTGGAGTCTACGGGTGATTCTCCAACATCAGGGTTTTTTTCTGAACCCGTCTGAAGTGCTCTGTCCTGTTTAGTTAGTTTTTGTCATAGTGCTGCTTGGCAGAGGGATGGTGACTGTTGAAATAGTTCACTTGCATAGTGCCGACTGTTGGGATAGCAGAAGAGCCTTTATTACTGGTAAGGGAGGGGAAGTTTTGTTTGAAAAAGCATTTGAGGTCTTGTTAGTAAATGAACCTGTTATCTCCTAAACAATTTGCACATTTCAAACAGTTGAAACTCCATTCTGCCTGTAACTTGTAAGCATAAACTTGTGAAGCATCTCCAAATCCCTGGTGTTTGTGCATGTTGAAAAATGGGAAGGGACAGACTGCATGCGTCACTCTCGTACTAATTTGTGCCAGCTAATCCATGGGAGAAGAATACATTTTGGCTGACTTAGTGGTTTTGCTGCTAATGCACAAGAGAATGCATTTGAATGGATGAAGTGGCTGCATGGGTTTAGGTAGACTTTGAAGAGATACCATATGTCTGGGATCCTGTACCGAATACCCTCATTTGTGAACATGATTGTGTAATACGCTGGCTCTATTTGGGTTTTGGGAAATAAGAGGAGAAGTTGAGGGGGGAAAAGTGGTCATCCGCTCAGCGTCATAACATCAGGAAGGTTGAGATCAAGTTACCTCTGAATAATTAAGGTTAATGCTGTTTCTGGAGGAACCATTATCTGGAGTGAACTTAATGCTAATGAAAAAAAAAAAAAAGGCTGATAACCTGAACTATGCTGATATTTTATACAGGGTGGATACAGAGGAGACATCACCAAAACTAGGCTTCTAAATTCAACATGCCTTAGCTTGACCTAGATGCATTATCCAGGAAAGAAGCTTGGATTTGCTGATAAGAAGAGTTTTCTATAGTAGCTCGTGTTGCTTAGAAACATCCCATGTACATAAGGCAACTTTTGCACACCATGGTAACCTAGTATTGCCTTTTGACTGGGTTGGTTTTGTGGTTTTTTAAAAAAAGAATTTATATGATAAAGAGCATGATAAGCCCCTCAGCAGTTGGTTTGCAGAGTGGTGGTGTGTATCACTGCTGCACTGGGAAAGCAGACTTCCAAAATCCAATCCTTTTTGCATTGCTCCAACGAAAAGGCAGTCTAGAAAAAACACTGCTCCGCGCATTTGGTCTCTCCTTTCTTTACATTGGACTAGTGCCTTTTTTAATTTAAAGAAACCAGCATTTGTTTAACTCAAAAAGAGGTCACTGCTTGTGAGCATGACTTGACTTAGCTACCCACCTTGAGTCTTCCCTGATCTGGTACAGTCTGACTGCTATTAACCCTCTGCTCTCCTTCTGTATAGTAGAACTTTTCTTGGCTTTTGTTACACGGAAAATAATACTTTAGCTCGAGGCATTCATGAAAAACCAGGATGTTTTACTTTTTTTCTTCAGAGTCTCTTCAGGCCAGCTGCCACCACCAGTTACTCTTTTTTGTATTCAGAACCTGCAATGATCCAGGGAGGCTCTGGGCATGGTCCGGGGGCATACTGCTCTGCAGGAAAGCAAGTCATTGTGGGGAGAAAGCTGGAGCCAGCATCTTGAAGGACCATCTGCACATGGCACTCCGAGGAAAGGCTCGAGTTGTGCTGCTGGCTTCAGCCCCCATTCCAGACCATGCAGTTGGGTTTAATGGTAGATGCAGACTTTCTGCTTTAGGTTTGAGTTAGCATGTGGTGGGGTTTAGCAAGTACTGTGAAACTTCCTAAAAACAGCTAGTCCCTTAAACCTTTGTAGTATTTAGATTTCATCAGTACAAACATCCTCTTGACTACCTGGCTCAAACATTTTGAGACTCGCAAAGTTTAGCTGATAGGCTGTGCTTTGATAAGAGTAGCCACCTGACACCCATGGCAGTTTCATTCATACAGGATCAGTGCTGCGAGGACAGTTTAAGCTAATTGTCATTATTGAGCAAGAGCAGGCGTGTTACTTAAAAGTCTAGCAAAAAGCCCAGCAGGACGGGAGGAATGCTAGCTCAATTGGTATCACTATACCCCAAGGATCCATATTTTCTACAACCGAGGTGGAAGACGCTAATTTAATGTTTCTTCTATATTCTTACCCACTGAGGGCCTGTTCTGTGATGGGCTGCAATCAATACATTATGTGCCAGTTGTGGTTATTTGAATCATATTTCCACATTTCAGTGTCTAGACTTTATGTTTGTGTGAGTTTTGTTGTACCTTTCCAGCTCAGGCGCTGATTTCAGTTGTTTTTGGCTCCTGGTTTCTATGAGAAAATCAAATGGACTGTGTTTCTGTCTTTCGCAGTCCCCGAAAAAGAAGGGAACAAGGGAATTGGCAGAACTCAGGTTTTTTTAAGCTCCTTTGCCACCATTTTTTCTCTCTTCTGAGAGAATCTGTGTGTGGATGAGCAGGGTTCTGCCATTTGGTGACTAGCAGATGAAAGCAAAGACAAACCACTGATGGCTGGAGATGAACCTCTCCCTGGTTCTTGCAGTGAGAAAAATCCGGTGTGAAAAAAGGTATGATCTTGGTATAGGCAATCAAGGCTAGAAAAAGTGAATATGCACACATTTTTAGAAATAAAAACCCTTTGATAATCCACAAAGTACGAGCATTTGTGGAGAGTGAAGCAGCCTTTTAATTGACTGCAACTACTGTGTTTCATTTTTAGCCAGCAGCTTTCTTGCACTCGCAGATATTCAGGACTATGGATGTGACTGTATTTACATTCAGTGAATAGGAGGGTTGGTATGTGTTTGGTAAATTCGAGTTTCTCTGTGATGCTCAGAGAAGTTGATAATGACGCAGACCTAGATGACATTAACCTTACTGTGACTAGAAGGTAGGACAGGCTTCAGTAATGTTAACAGTAACTGCCAGAGGAAGTACTGACTTGTCCAGAAAATAGCATGTAAACCTGAGCTGAGACTGTGTTCCTTTGATTCTGAAAACGAAGCTCATGGTATATAGTAAAGTGTATTATGGATAAATTGGTGAAAAGAAATAATGTTCCCGACTCATAATTAACTTGTAAAGCTTGCTGCCATGAAATTTAAAAGGCTTAAGTGCATCTGAATAGCAAGAAAAATTGGTCATATGGTATGCAAAGAATAAAGGCTGTGGTTACAACTTCTCTATGCATCTCTGCCTGCGTATCGGCTGTTGGGCTCACATTTCTCCCTTGGTGTTTGAGGTGATCCAGCTTGTTGCCAAAGCCATGGCTTTACCTCTTCCAGGGAGCTGAGCTCCATGCAAATGTCAGTGTAAATTCTTCCATTCCTTTCAGATCCAGGATTCAGCGGATGCTTTTCAGAGCCCGGGATGGGCGGAGTAGCAAGGAAGCAAATTTTTCCACCCTGCCTGAGCTTGGGCAAGCGGAAATTGTGCCTTGGGAGCCATATAAGGCGAGTCAGTCGGCTCTTGCTGGGCTCACCTTTCCACTGGGAGGCTGGAGAAGGGAGCAGCCCTTGCTCACAGGGAGAGCGTAAGGTCTGCTGGTCCTTTGAAGTTGTTCCCTGTGCGTCTGACACTTGCCAGAGGTGTGGTGTGGCAGGCCTGATTAGGTCGCAGCAACTCATTAACTCCCTGACTTGTGGGGCTTCAGCACGCTGTCCCAAAATGAAGGCGTAAACTTGTGATTCAGAGTGAAACTGCTGTAAAATGACTGGAGCTGGGAAGAGGTTGAGGCAGGTCAGAGAGGGGAGCAGCCTTCTGTCACAGGGCTTCTTCATTTCCTTCAGCAGCATCCGATGCGGGTGCTGCTGACGACAGACTGGGCTGAGCAGGACTTTGCTCGGAAACGATAGTTCTTATGTCATTAAAATAGACTTTTGAAAATACTGATGACACCTGTTCATGCTTCCAGGGGTGTTCAGCCGTCAGAGCTGGTGAAGTCCGAATCGTGACCTCTGCTGCTGCTTCTCGCAGAATTAAGAACAACTTCTGCTCCCATAAATAGTCTCTTAAGAAGTGCGTAGGAGCTCTGCTGACCAATTTCTTTTGAAAAGTGCTTTCAGTGATGCCTGTGACAGCAACCTTGCTTGCCGTTTCCCCTCTGTGTGCCTGCTGGGGCAGCCATGTTTTGAAGGGAGCATGGTGGTCCTGTCCACAAGCTCTGCTTCCTTCTCTCCCAATAGATATTCAGTAATAAAAAGAACCTTTAGTTATCTGTGTACTTAGGTGCTCTTCACGGTCAGGATTTTTTGGTAGGGAAGTTGCTGGTACTTCTCCTGTTTGCTTTTCTTGCTGTGAGATCTGGAATGCTTCCTGCCTTAATGGGGTCCATGTTCCCTAATACCGTTGAAGAGGTGAGCATGGCTACCATGCAGTTTCTGAAAGCTTTGGGGGTCTGTGCACCTCAGAGATGGTCTGACACGTGTAATGGATGGCTACCAATCCTTGCCTTTATTCCAGAAAAAAAAGGTGGTTTTCTAAAGGAGAACGATGCAGCCAAGCAAGTTCTAGCAGCCTGGAGCCTAGGAGCAGACCCGCGCTGACGGAGAGTCCCAAAGCACACAGCTTTGCTAAGGAAGCGGCTTTTTGTTTAATCTTTAGAAATGTGGAAATGGGAAGGGGCGGGGGGTAGTAATGGATAAAGGATAAACTAAAACATACTTAACCTTTATGAACATAAGTGGGATATCTTAGATCTGTTTGAAATATGCACTTTAGTTGACGTGGAAGGTAGTGGTGATTAAAACCAATTGCAAACATTTTTCTAGAGGTGTGATTCTGAAATCGTTTATGAATTTTTTTAAGGACTTTGTTCTTAATGCATTAAAATGGTACAGTAGTGATCACTGCATTAAAATCTAGAACACATTCTTTTGAGGTTTCTTAACATGAAAGGAAAAAAAATAGATTTATTACCTAGAAGGTTTGATATTATAGTGTCAGGCATGTTTCCATGACCTTTCTATTCAACCTCTGCAGTCATTTGTACTGGAGATGTATCTAATGTAGGTGCCGCCTGCTTCTCACTCAAAGTTTTAGCGTGCTCGTACAATTAAGGCCATTTAACACAATATAAAGGCCTTTTACTTGTCATTAAGGCTGAATTTACAGACGCTGACAGCAGGAAGAAACACTTTTATTCTAAACTCAGATGGGCTCAGTTAAGAAAGCAAAATGTTTCAGCTAACTAGAACTTGCATGGATTGTTATATTTAGACCAAAAATTCTGGTCAGACAATTAAGTGCCGGCTCAGTGGCCATACCACTTCTTTTGCATGTATGAATTGGATTAACTGCCTCAACTCACTCTGTCAGGCAAGAGAGATTCTCTATCTAAATGTATGAAATCTCTTGGGGCTTTTGGGCTTGGACCCAGGGAGTCTTTTTGCAGCTGTGTGGTCAATCTCTATTTAGTCAGCAGAGGTGGTATGTTTTTACTGTTCTTATCTGAAAATTTTTCATGTTCATTTTTGGAATTTGTTGTAACCTAAACTTTCACAGGTGTCCTTGTGGGGAGCAAAGAAACATCTGACTTTTTTTTTTGGAGGTAGATTTGCCAGTTCAGAAGAGTATGTTCTTTCTTTTACTGTTTGTCACTTTATTTTTGGAGCAGGTTTGTTACCAACCAGCCTGGCAATGCAAATAAAGACGTAGCTGAAACAGTGTGGGTTCTGTGCTTCTCACTGAAGGAAAGGGAGTACCTCATTTAACTCGGTAGTGGCTTCTTGAGGCAGCTGCCTTCACTTTTCTATTGGAGAAAGCAAGCACCCCTGGAAGATGGTGTTTGCGAGGAGGCTCTTAACAGTGCTGTGTTAGCAGAGGGTATGTAACAAAATGAAGTTATAACATGGTAGAAAATCTAGTGGGGTTGTCTTGCTCAATACTTTCAGCTGCATTTTGTGGGCAGCCTCCCTCAGTGATAGAAAAAAACCCTGGCATTTGTGATTACTTAATCGCTAACTCCCCCGTGAAGATGGTGAGATGGTAGGAAATTTCAGTGACATCCCTGGTGAATACTAAGTTTCTGTTGAGTTGTGTATCCAGAGTCCTGGTCAGCATTGGAGCACCTCTGTTTGCCTGAAAGCCAAAAGAAGCTGTGTCTGAGCATCTTGCTTTAGCTTTTGAGGTTGATCTGGCTCGTGAGGTGTTGGTGGTCAGATTTCTCTGGGATTCCTTTAGAATCCTGGCCCTGCTGACTTTGGTTTATCGTAGCCTCTTCCAGCGGGGCTGGCTCTGACTCTGTGAGGAACGTCTGAAGATTGTCTTAAGTAGACCTTCAGCAGGCTAGTAATTACGCTTCCCTTTAAGTGTCAATAGGATATAGTTGGGCACAAGGAGAAAACTGGTCCAGGCTTGTTTTCCTAGGCTCAGCAGTGTGTATGTTAGTCGAGATTTGTTCTGGGATGGTTGAACGAGTTCGTCAATCTGATCTCTAAATTGCCTTTCTATACTTTTCTCTTGCAAGAAAAGTAGTAAAGCTGTGTGGAAGATAAGGATCAAGGATCGTGCTGATGTTTCAGCAGCTCGTTTAAGCCGTTTTATGAGCACATAGGCAAGTGAATCAGCCCTGGTGTCTTAATATGTCCTAAAATAAATTGTACTTTCGTAAGCAAATTCGGTGAGTTAGAATTGCTGTATTTTCATTAAAAGATCGCAGTGGAGGAAATGCTCTTTAAAATTCACCCTTAGGGTTGTGTTGTTCATTAACTGATAGTTGCTCCTGTTTACCTTGTGTGATAAGTACAATGTTAAGAATGGCTAACAGTGCTGATGCCGTCACGGCTGCCCTTCAGAGAGAATTGCTTTTTTTTTTTTTTTTTTTTATGGCTTGGGTTTACTGTCAGGTGGGTTTTTTTGAACTAAAATAAATGCAAACAGCCAGAACTTAGCTCTCCTAATCATGGAAACGGACTTTTTTTTTTCCCCTGTTCTTAGCAGCTTGGTAACGCTGTTCTCAGTACAAAGGTCATTTAAAAATCTGATGTGTCCGGCCAGCAACATACTGCTTCTTAATGAGGCTTAAAACCAGTGTGTGGCTGCCTGGTGGAAATACATTTGACTCTGGAGCAGCGGAATAGAGGAGCAGGAGGGAGACATGTGAACAGCTTATTGGAATGGGATCACTCTTCTTGCCTGCATTAACCCCCTGTATTTCTAGGTAGCCCTTGCTTGTGTAAAGAGGTTTTAGTTTTTCTCGTTATGCAAATGAGCACAGGTGTGTGACAGCACATTCTCATTCTCAGAAGAAGAGCAACTAAAATATCTTCCAAAATACACACACGCCGTTTTAAAACTATTTCTTCCTGTCTTTCAGAATTTGAGATTATCTCCTCTTAGCCTTGGCTTCTCACTGCCCCATAGCCACTGTTCAGCAAGACGGCAAGGAGGTCCTGCAGCACCTCTTACTTCATTGCTGTCTTGCTTAAACCCTTCTGTCCCTCTTCCCCAGGATGTCACTTGACATTGAACTAAAGCTCTTGAACCTTAAGTTCCTTGTTCGCTGTGAAGCTCCGTCAGTAGTCTGAATGTCTGAGGGCTTTTGCTCTAATCCTGTTCCCCAGCACTTCAAGCTCCAGTACTGGAATTTCAGCACCTTCAGCCTCGCCTCAGTCTTTTCGGCTCTTTGACTGTTCTCCAGTTAAAACTAGGTCAGAAACAACTGTCAGCTTCTGATATTTCACTATTCCTGTTTTATAAGTTGTAACCCAGTGTTGCTGTGTTTAATCGCTTGCTTTAATTTTAACATATTAAATGTCTCATCTTGCTCTGCATGAGCAGCCTGACATAGAGCTGGTAAAACTGCTCAAAATAACATCTTGGCTATAAAAGCAATGTTACCTTGATTGGGTCTGAAAAGGTGAATTATCTGTTTGTTACATATAATGCCTAAGATGCCAAACTGACAGATTTTTTTTTTCCACAAGTGCTCTGTAACTGTACATTTGCTGACAGTTTGTGTACAGCCAGTTTTCTAGCTGTAATTAACCAGCTTCTCTTTCTGTCTGAGTGGCTTTTTAACCTGATAGGTGGAAGAAAAATAGCTTAAAAAAAAATAAATCAGGTAATTGGAAACCCACAGATTGGCGAGGAACACAGTAAAGCGGGTATGTTGGAAGTCATTTAAAATATTTATTTTTAACTGAGAGTTCTAGCTGACTGTACCCATTCAGCATTTTTATAAGACTATTATTGGAATGGTGCTTGAAGTCTGAGACGGAGTGTCTCAGTATTTGGTGAATTCCACCTGGTGTAATTTAAGAGTATCCTTACTCCTTTCTTCTAAACAGACTTTGAGCTAGCTAGCAATATTGGAATTCTTAGGCATTCTTGCATAAGTGCTATTTAAATGAATTCTTACTTTTCAGTATAGCTTAAACGTTGTGGTTTTTAAATTCTGCCTGAGCTGTCGTCTCTAAAAGTTTTCCAGAATGACAAGTTGTTTTATTAAGCTGTTCTTAATACACTCAGTTTTCTTCTTTCGTGTGTCTCCTGCTGCTCTGTGAACCTCGTCTAGGGTCTAAGGATCCCTGGGGTGGAAACCCTGGGTGTGGAGATAACAGTGCAATCCAGCTCTTGCTTACAGATGTGGATGGTCTCCAGTAATTGCTGCATGAAGTGGCAGTGTCTCCTTATGCCACCTGGGAAATATTAGCTGTGTTTCACAGATGGAGGAGTTTCAACCCAGAGGTGAAATGCTTTATATAAGGTCACAGAAGGAAAGTTTATGACAGAGGGCAAATGGAACAAGTCTCGACTCTAAATCTGGTTCTGTAGTCATTTTACATCACTTCCACAGCATGGCCTTCAGCTTTGGATGGAAGAGCTTGGGTGTTTAATCAGTTATGGAAACTTTATTTATGATGGGGATGAGGGGGAGTTGTTTAAGATGTGCTATCATGACACACTTTTCTATATTAATTTGGGAAACATTTTCTTCTGATAGTTGGGGATTTTTTACAGTGCAAAAGCTAAAACCAAAATATTTGTAGTACGTATACTCGATACAGCTGGTTACGGAAAAGCTTTCTTTTACCTATTTAACTACTCTGAGGTCTAAGTGTGAGGGTGACTTTTTCATCCACGTCTTAGGTCTGGCCGACACAGTGGGTATGTGTGTGCTTTATAGTCATTAAAGGTAAAAATCAGTCAGATAAAGAATTGTCTGGTTGTGGTTTAACCCCAGCCAGCAACTAAGCACCACACAGCTCCTCTATCACTCCCCTCCTCAACTGGACAGGGGAGAGAAAATAAAACAAAAGGCTGTGGGTTGATATAAGGACAGGGAGAGAACTACCCAGCAGTTGCTGTCACAGGCAAAACAGACTCGACTTGGGGTAAAATTAA
This sequence comes from Astur gentilis, assembly GCF_929443795.1. Lineage (NCBI taxonomy): Eukaryota > Metazoa > Chordata > Aves > Accipitriformes > Accipitridae > Astur > Astur gentilis. Next base: position 42,529,508 of record NC_064887.1, on the reverse strand, counting down.
CTAAATTTATTGCCAATCAAACCAGAGCAGGGTAGTGAGAAAAAAACCCAAATCTTAAAACACCTTCCCCCTACCCCTCCCTTCTTCCCAGGCACAGCTTCACTCCTGAATTCTCTACCTCCTCCCCCCCGAGCGGCACAGGGGGATGGGGAATAGGGGTTGGGGTCAGTTCATCACACGTTGTCTCTGCCGCTCCTTCCTCTTCAGGGGAGGACTCTTCACTCTTCCCCTGCTCTGGCGTGGGGTCCCTTCCACGGGAGACAGTCCTTCACAAACTTCTCCAACGTGGATCCTTCCCATGGACTGTAGTTCTTCACAAACTGCTCCAGCGTGGGTCCCCCACAGGGTCTCAAGTCCTGCTGGCAAACCTGCCACAGCACGGGCTTCCCACGGGGTCACAGCCTCCTTTGGGCACCCACCTGCTCTGGCGTGGGGTCTTTCCTGGGCTGCAGGTGGAGATCTGCTCCCTCGTGGACCTCCCTGGGCTGCAGGGGCACAGCCTGCCTCACCAGGGTCTTCCCCATGGGCTGCAGGGGAATCTCTGCTTGGTGCCTGGAGCATCTCCTCCCCCTCCTTCTTCACTGACCTTGGGGTCTGCGGGATTGTTTCTCTTACATGTTCTCACTCCTTTCTCCAGCTGCAGTTCTTGTGCCTCAGCAACTTGTTTTTTTCCCTTCTTAAATATGTTATCACAGAGGCGATACCCCTATCGCTGATGGGCTCGGCCTTGGCCAGCGGTGGGTACGTCTTGGAGCTGGCTGGCGTTGGCTCTGTTGGACAGAGGGGAAGCTTCCAGCAGCTTCTCACAGAAGCCACCCTTGTAGCCCCCCCACTACCAAAACCTTGCCACGCAAACCCAATACATGTCCATAAGTAGCTTTTGTGAGGTAGCAGTTCAGAAAAAAACATTAACTCGTGTCTTGGGTTAAGAATGCTGATTTTTATGGCCATCTTGGAAGATGCTTGGCTGGAAAACCTTTGTATTATATTTTTGTAGCAATATGAGAACTAAAGGTGAGTTGCTTCAGTTGCCTCTGCGGTGGTCCAAGCCCTCTTCGACTTCAGTTGGTGACCCACACAGCAGTCCCGGAGAGGAATTTGGCAGAATAACGTGTGAAGTTTGAAATAAGAGGAGCATTTAAACAGAATGTAGCTGGCCAGAAGAGTAGGTGAATATTCATGGTGGATGTTTTGCTCTGAGCAGCAGAAATAGAGAAGTCTCATCCTGCAGAATCAGGTTCCTCGTTGGCCCTCTCTTCATTCTGTGGGTGCCTGGATGCATCTGTGCTGAATTGGCCAGCTTGCTGCCACTACCAGGCGAGTGCATATCAGCCAACTTCTGCCTCCCGTTCCCCAGTGAGGGGAAACAAATCTTGGTCTTCCCTATATTTGATAGCTAATTCTAAGTCTTGTCACTGAAGTTTCTTGAAATAATTTTTCAGTTGTACCCACGTTTCAAGTTTGAGCCCATTGAGGGTGGGAAGGGTCAGAAATAGAAATGCTGGGTAGTTGCTGCGATCCTTTTTGGGCAATTGAACCAAAAATGCTTCCATCTTCACATTTCACAGACCTGATTTCATTGTCAAAACAGACCGAAAGCAGTATTGCTTGTATTGCTTCAGAAAGGCTAATCGGTGAAAAGTACCATTTCTAAGATAGATGGTGGCAAGCCAAGTGATTTCCATGATTGAAATTGTTTTCCTCAGCATTTTCATGAGTTTTTTGCTTTCCTTTGAGAGGTGGCCACATCTCCAGCATCTAGTAAACAGTTAGCAAACCTCTCTCTTCTTTCAGAGGAAGCACAGGAGCCTTCATTCAAGGTACCTTGTACTAGAGGAATGGCTTTTAAAATATTAATCTGAGAAAATCTAAACCCCCTTAATGATTCTTGGCTCATAAAACTGTTTAAGTAAAGCCTTTAGGGAAAACCAGAACTACTGTTCACCTTTAGCAGAGTTGGGAATTTTGGATGATTCAGTTTCCTTCTGCCAGTTTTTTTTTCAGTCCTTTCCCAATTTAACAAGATCATCTGATAGCTACAATAAAATTCTGCTGCAAAAACAAGTAGTGTTGCATGCAAGAGATGATTACCCAGGGAATTTTGAGCATGGATGTCTTAATGGGATCCTTGCCAGACTAAGGTCTCTTTAAATTGTCTTGTAATGCAGATGCGTACAGATGCTGAAGCCATACTGCTAAACTTTTCTTAAGAGAATATTTAACAATTATTACACTTATTAGTATTTCCAATGTATGGAGGCAGAACAGGAAGTTTCTTTGTGGGATAGTGTTTTGTGTTGAAAACTGTTTCAAAGCAAATCCACTTGTTCAAAAAACAAATCTGAGAGGGTTTGCTTTCCTTTGCCTGCACTTTAGAAATACCAATATTTACCTTCCTTTTTTCTACCCTATCTTTAACTCACAGTATCTGCTAACAGATTTAGCTGTGCTAAACGATACACAGTACTGCTCTGTAAGAAAGGGGTAGATTCAGGCTGTATGAGCAGACTTAAATTCCAACTTAACTTTTTTATTCAAAACATTTATTTGCTCCTGTATAAGCAAGTGACTATAAGGTTGCTATTTTTAAAAAGGGGTGGGCTTTGGGATGTGTTAATTTAACTTTTCCCCAAACTCCGTACAATTGCTTGCAAGTAACAAAACAATGGAACTTATTTCTAGGTTTGTGCTTAAATTTTTGCCGGCACAGCATTATCTTTGTATGAGTGCTTTGGGAAATGTTGTTTCAACTTGTTTTATGCTTTCCTGGTTTTACCTTCTATTGCTTTTAGTCTGAGTTACAGAAGAAAAATCCCTTCAGGAAAAATGGTAATAAATATAACCATTTGTGCAGAATTTTGTTGATTTCTAGTGTGCTTGTGGAAAAGGGGAATGGGTACTTGAACCACTGTCTTGGGGATTGGGGAGAACAGGACGAGACCTTGAGATAAAGGTAAGGGTGCTTAAATGAATGGTCAGTTTTGATTCAAGAATGCAGTGCTGACTAATAAAATTAAAATAGCTTTGAAGGCTACTGGTTGTCAGTTTCAATGAGGGTCTGGAACACCCTTTCATAATGAGTAAGGGATGCAGAAAATCTAGTAACACAAAGTGAAACTTCCTTTTCAGAGATGCAGTAATTGCATCAAAACTACTAGGGTTTTTACTTGGAGTGAAGGAGACGTCCTGTGTTATTGCACTAAAAAATGGGCATGATGTCTTAAGAATTGGTAATTCTTTCATTATAGTCATATTTTTAATTGATTACCAGACTACTTTGAACAGTTGTACTAGACGCTGAAAGCTGTAGGGGGATGCAGAGGTTCTTTTTTCCCCACAAAAGCCTTTCCTTCGCAAGCCTTTGGAAATCACGGGAGTTGGCTGTTGGTCTTCTGATAGTAAAACCTTGCTAAGTAGCCCTGTCTTGTTAATAGTGAAATTGGTGGGAGTTTGTAATGATTAAACTGCACATAATCATCCTTCAAGCTCTCTTGACAGTCTGGTGTCAGGCATAAAGAGTTGAGACTTCATCATTATAGCTTCTCTTGCTAGACTCAAAGAGTAGGTCTCCCTTAACTCCCCAGAAAAGAAAATATAAAAAACACAAACTAAAAAAAGGAGTGCTGTACCGTTGGGAAATGTGCCTGTAGTCTCTAGACTTGGATTCCCAAATGAAGCTGACTTCTGCATCAGTGCTGAAGATACATAACTGCATCTGAGTTAATAGGGAGCTAGGGGCCCTTGATGCCACAAAACCACCTTTGATCTTTTCCTGTTTCTTACAGTGCACATTCCCTTTGACCTCAGACTGCAAATCACCTCCTGTTCTGGTGTGGATTTGCACTGTTTTCCAGCTTTGGCTAGGTGGAGAGCTGCAGCTGCTTGATACCGATTACATCGAGCAGTGATGTTGGACATCTTGGGAGCAACAGTGATGGGATCCAGTGACCGACTGGCCATTCGAAGAGAAAGTGGTATTTGTAACAAAGTGTTGTGGCTCTTAAAATGAACTAGACTATCCCTATGTCTGTCCCTGGGTCTTATTCTCCTCTTGCAGTGGCTCTTTCTCTGCAGTAACCTGTCCCCTAGCAGGTGAGCCCTTCTCTGGAGACAGGTAGATTTAACTTTTCAGTGTCCTCTGCAAGTCCCAGGTCTGTTGTCTGCAAAACCAAAGCTTGCATTTTCTTCGGAGACAGTCCATTGCATCCCTGCAGCATCTCTTGCAACCATTTCAGATGGTGTATTTGTTTGCATTTATTACAGAATGATTCTGTATCCATCTTGGTGTTCATGAAAAAGAGTTACTTGGTTACAGTATTTGCATTGCTGTAGAAATCTAGGAATAGGGATTGCAAGAAGTCGCTTGGTGGTTCCTGCTCTTGGATAGGAATCGGTCTGATAGATATGCTGGTCTGTTTGGCGTAGCCAGGTTCTCCTACAGCCAAACGAGGTCGCCTGCTCTATAGTGATCTGAGTAAACTCGATACCAAGTGACAATACTTTAATTATTTCTCTAAGGAATTGAGCCTCCTTTTAATTTTCTTCCTGAAAGGCATTGCCTAAATTGTACATATGCGTAGCTTTCCTTTCTAGTGGAAAACTACTGTACCTTGTGCTAGCCAAATGTCTTGGCTTAATGATTGCAAGCGATGTGTGGTTTGTCCCAGGATTTTTTCAGTGTACGCAGTGAGTTGGAGATGCCTTACCAAAGCTACCTTTCACAAGACTTGTGGTCTGGTGCTAAAGATGATCAGAGTATCAGACTTCGTGTCAGAGGCATCTGTTCTTTTGGAGTTTAAAGGTTTATTTTTGCAAATACAGGGTCAGAAAAAAACATAATTTAGTTCTGCACTAGGAAGCAAAGACTCTTTTTGAAGCGTGCCTGGAAAGTTTTTTACTTGAAGTTACCAAGCTGAAACAAAAAAATTTCACTGGGCTTGAGCATAAAATGTAAAATACCCTGTATGTAAAACACCACTGGAGTGAGTTTTGCTTGAATTGTTTGGTGCTGTAGAGGGTTTCAAAGATGAGACCCACCAAGGAGCTTCATACTCAGGACAAATGAACAAGAAGGATGGATTTGAAAAGCTGGGTGACCGCTGTCATAGCAGCATAGTAAAAAAAAAAAACTGGCGAAGTGCCGTGTGCTGCAGCCTGTCGCTGTGAGGCTGGCAAGCGTCCGCCTCCGTCCGCTGTCCTGTGTTTTGAGGGTGTAGGATGGGTGTTTGGGTAGCCAGCCTGGTTCTGTATGTACTGTTTCTCACTCCATCTCTCCCTTCCCCTAGTTCCTCTTTAAAGAAAGCCAGCTGTGTGACATGGAGGTGTACTGAGGGGTTTTGCCTTGCTTGTGCATTGTTGCCTGGGGAAGTGGTACTTGGTTGTTTCGGTTTAAGTTTCCAAATGAATTCTGCAGCTAAGAACCGTATCAACAAATACATTGCGTTTTATTCAGGAGGATCTTTTTAACCTGGATTAGATGAGATCAGAAGATCCAGGCATGCATGAGAGAACAGGCTCCATGGCTAGCTCAGCTCTCGTGCCTGTGGGGTGACATCTTGATGACAGTGGAGTTTAATTGCTTTCTGGTTTGCTGATACAAGCTATTGTCCATTTAGGGACTGAGTTTCTGCTTTACGTTGCAGGCACAAAGCATTTCGATTAGGCTACAGTTTTGGTTTTGTGGTTTTTGTTTTTGGTTTTTTTTTTTAACTTAATCATGTGTCTTACTCTCTAAACTTACTCAGAAGTAGTTGTTTTCTGTATTTCAAGTGGGACAGTATCTTTGATGCTCAGATTGTATAGCGATGTAGAAGTCTGTATGCTTATGATGCTTCTTTAATAAGGAGCTGTGGATGTTGAAAATTCTGTAACTCAGCCACAGTTTTAGTAATGTTAATTTTTTTTGAGCTGACATGTTTAATAAAACTTGTGTTCTGTCTTATAGGGGCACTTTTGGATTTGACCCTGGGAAATTAAACCACTGAGGAAGTGATGTTTTGTGCTGTAATAGCCCACTTAAAATTCTGCAATTATAAACAAGGAAGCCAGTATGTATTTTGCAGTTTAGCGATTAAAAACTTGAAAATGTACAGCATAGCATTTTGGCTGACATAAAAACTCTTTATTGTTTTATTGCTGCTTGCACTGTGTTACGGCTAGGATTTGTAGGTGCTTTAATATTACAGTGATAATATGCATCCATTAATGCATATTAGGAAGATGATAGACTTTAATAAATACAAACTACAGTTCACAGAGTAATTGGTAAGTCTCCAGCTCCTAAACCTTAATCAAAAGCACCTTTAAAAAAAATATTTGTATTAAAAGCTTGAGTACTTGATTTGCCCCAAACAAATATTTCTTTTAAATGTTGGGGAGAGGAAAACTGGGTAGATGAGTGGGGAACTGGGCCTGACGGACAGATGCGGTTTCATTGTTTGACAACATTTCACTTATCAAAGTAATAAATGGGGTGATCTCGGAGAGGAGGAGTGAGCGAATGTGTACAGCAGTTAATTTGGGGATTGCAGCCCAAGGAGTGCCTGTCATGCCCCGTGGTGCCGTGCTGCTCCTGCACGGAGGCTGTTTGTGCACGGTGGGGTTTGCAGGTGCCAATATTGGCATCCCTGGAAGGACATGGGGGACCCCAAGTACTCCAGAGGCATCCCCACGGATGTGTTTCTCACCTTGGCAGCTGACCATTGTCGCTGTGGCTGCTGACACCTCTCGAGTAGAAAGCTGACCTTTTGCTTCAGTAGTTGTGGATTTACATGGAATTTCCAAGACTCTTTCCCTGAGAATGTTGTATTTGAATAGCAAAACCAGTAGCTTGTCTCTGAGGCATATGTAGTATAAAAAGGTCTGGAAGGCTTTGTAGTTTAGGTCAACAAAAATTATATAGGATCTATAATTTTCAAGTCTCAGCATACTCAATCCCATCTGCAGTCTGTTAGTGTCCTCAACTTCAAATGAGGTTGTTGGGAGGCCTTAAATTGCAGATGGAAATTGTGTTGCAGGGAGATGGTATTTTAATTCTGTAAGTAATAGATGTGACATAAAAAAGAATATTCAGGAGGCTTTTTACTGCTGTGTTTCTGGTAGGAGGTAAATATAAGCCTTGAAATAGTGGAATGTCTTGGGAGAAGTCTTTTGTCTCTGCCTAATATGCAGTAGGTTCTCTCTTGGGCCAGCTCTGGCTAATTGACTGCCAGTAAACTTCACACAGAGTCACTTGAAGTTGTGGATATATTCAAAGGTATTTATTTCCCCTGGGATTTATATATCTTGCTACTAATGAACTTTGGGACTCTGAGGTGTCTCTTGTGAGTCTGTCACAACCAGACACTGGGTATATTTGCTTTGGTTTTGGTCTCTGTTTTACTTTGCAGAGTCTGTGTGGTGTGTTTAAAATGAAAATATAAGTGGAAATCTAAATCACTGAGTTCTGTTCAGGTCTGCAAGACACCTTTTCTCAAGCATCCAGGTCTGCTCAAACTGAGTATCTTCTTGGACCCTGGGATCTGACCCTTTTTTTTATCCTGTGCCCAGTTGTGCTGAAAAGCTGGAGTAAGTAGAGAAGGGAGTATGCCTATATTCGGGCCACACTGTGTGGGCAAAAGAAACAAAAACTAGTCATAACCAAAGAATTAAAGAGGAACTTCGATGAGTTTGGGGTATTAGCAAGTCTGAAATTTATGAATTTTAAACGATTTCTGTTTGTGCTCTTTTTTCGTAACTGGCTTCTGAGGTGCAGCAGCTTTACCTGGCTGGAATTGCACGTGACAGTTCAAAATGTCCTGTTAATACCAGCCTTGGGGTTAGCATGATTTTATAGTTTCTCTGTATATTTATTGGAATTCTTGCTACTAATTTTAAATGTTTGCAAGAAGCTTTAAATTCTGAAAATAATTCCCTTGTTCCAACATAAATAAGGGTAAGCTTTCATTTGCTCTGTTTGCTCGGCATTTGTGCCTCTTAACATTCAAGAAAACAGACAAATACACCGATACTAAGTATAGGCAAATATTTTCCATATAACACTGCCTCCAATATAAATTCCAGTAAATGCATAACAGAACTTCTCGAAACAACATAATCTTTAATTATCTGTATTTCCCTTAAGAAATGGGGAGGATTCCAACTGGTTACTTGACCTGAGGATTTCAAATGTCCTTTCTGGTACTGTGTAGGAATATCCCATCCAGCTTTTCCACTAAACACTTTTAAAACCTCATACCAGCTTTGATCATACCCGATAAAAGTATTTTATTAGTTTTACATTCAATTTTTGTGTGTTTTATTGACGCTTTCTTGTTCCTCCTACTCTTTACTCGAGCTTCCACGTGCCACATCTGGAATATTCAAGTGCGAGGAACTGTGCCCATTGCCACTGCCTCTGTGAGCTTTCAGAGTGTGTAATAAGGGTCACTAGCTGTCCTCTAGCCTGGGGAAGCTGGAGGATGAAGATGAGCATAATACCATGCTAATACAAGACAAATGTTTTGTGGGAGCTTTGGGGATGAGTTTTTCAGGTTTTTTTGGTTTAATCTCATGACTTTTGAAATAATCCTATGGTATCTGGATGACCGTCTGACAAAAAAATACTTGGGTCTGTGGGATTTGACTCACGTTGGCATCCCAGAGCAGAGCTTTTGTTTGAAAGCTTGCTGCTTTGTTTCTTCATCGTGTCCAAAGAATACAGCAGGAACTATGGAAGGCAATGAACTGGGCACAGAAGCATGGAAATGCTCTTTCCAGAGAGCAAATAAGTGAATATTTATGGAGTAAATTGCTAGGTTGTCACCTGATGTGGGGTTTATTCAGCCTCCTTTTGAGGGTCTGTTTGCAAGTCAGGTAGATGCAGTGAAGCTGGCAGTTTAAGTTTGGGTACATCTTGGAAAAGTACAGCCATGCTTTTGCAGTTCAGATGTGCCTTTGGAAGCTATTCCTATGGAGCTTTGGGGCATTGGTGAGTTTGACTGGGGGAAGGACTCTCCAGTTTGTTAAAACAGTTCATTTTCTCTTTACGGTAAGATGGGAGGAAGCTTGACGCATTTTCTTAAAGATCTATTGGAGGAACTAGCAAACAGTGAGACGTGGTAATGATTTGCTAACCTTTTAGTCCTGCGTCAGGAAGCCTTTTGTCAAAACAATAGTGAGCACGGAGCAGACATGTAATTCATGCGTCTTAGGTGTGTTTAAAGGGGCTTTGCTTGCTCTTGGTGTATGCATAGTTCAGAAATTCATTATTCTTGCGTGGCAGTCGCTTGTTCTCTGGTCCCGCATGTCCCAGCAATCGTGCTTATTCACACTTGGACCTCTTCAACAGCATCCAACTGTTATGGATGAGTGTGTTAAATGCAGAGGTGAACATCTGGTACCTGGCAGCAGCAGAAAACCTGTTGAACTGACAGGTGGCTGGTTTAAAATACTTGAACTGTTGTTTTCTTGCTTAGACTCTTGTCTTTTTCCTAATCAGCTTCTAGTAACTATTCTTAAATATAGTGAGTTTCATGGAGGAATAAAGCTAGAATTTGTGAGGTGGAAAATAAGGCTGTCCAGGTGGCCCACTTGCTTGGACAGATCTGTCTTGTTTTGCCTCTTAATTGAACACAGGTGAAGTTTCATCAGCATCCTTGATTTACCAAAGATTTCCTGAACCCTGTAAGTTGGTGTACTCTGGAAAAAGCAGACTTGCACCCACAGCAGTACCGTGGTCCTGTCCTAGGGCTGAGAAGATAGCTTGTTTTAATTGGAAGGAAAGAAGGACAGCAAGAGGGAAAGACCTTGTTCCCACTAAAGGTGGATGGGACAGCATTTCTAGGAAACTGTAACGAAGGAAGGTCGCTGTCTTGGCATTGCTAAGGAAGAAGAATTGGGTGACTCTTTAGAAGATGATGGAGGGATTTTGGAAGTTGTAGCAAGAACTCTTTTAAAATTGGGGTTTGCCCGTACAAGAACATTGAGGAAAATTAATCCAAATTAACTGAAGATATAAATTGAAATATGTTTTTAATTTGGTTTAGTTTAATTCACCTGTTTGCTTTTGTTCTGAATGAAGGTGTTCCTGCAGGAATTTAATTTCATCTAATAAAAGTACTTAAATTCATATCCTTAATTAGGTTAGGGTACGTGTGTGTTTTCTTCTTCCATGAGCATTCTCAAATGATCTGTAGCCAAGGAATTGGGCATCAGCAGAAGGGAAGCGATGCCTGTGTAAGTATGGGGTGGTGTTGCTGAGAAGCCAAGACCCTTCCCTTTCTCTCCGTACAAGGGGTGTTGAGATGGTGCAGTGACTCTTCAATACCCAGTTCTTCCCTGCGATCCCTTCTGTGGAGTGTGGTAGGGAGTTATAACACTGATACTCCTATACGGCAGATCACCAAACCCAGCAGCCATTAGGCACAGACAACTTGGAAAAACTGTATTTCAGGGGTTCAAGGAAATAAAGCTAAAGTTCACCATTTAACTCGTATGAACATTCATTTTTAAGGTTGCGATTACACATTTAACTTCAAACCATTTTGTATGTAGATTAGGGAATTTATAAGTTCTGTAATTAAAGCTTGTCCTGATTTGTGTAACAGTACTTTTGTATTGTTACTGCCTGTTATTCTACTTACATGCTTCATATTACCTTTTTATTCCACTTAAGTAATTTTCCAAAATTAATTGCAGAAGTTCACAAATCTGTAATTAGCTGTACAAGATCCATGTTGAGATTTTTTTAATCCAGATTTTTTTAATGTTTCAAATGCTTATTTTCTCAAGTATGTTCATATGAATTTCTGGACACATTGCACAGTACATGCTGACACCATGAACAAAAAGCTGGCCAGTCTCTCTATGAACAGTGTGCTGTGGTATGCAATGTCGTGGCACTCAAGGAATTCAGTGATCTCTGTACGAAGAGCAAGATGTTGTTTATTGTTTCTTTATGAAGGTTGTTTCGGGTCTATAAAACTCGCTATACAACACAGTGAGTGCTGTCAGCTTCAAGCATATTCTTGCTTTACTCACTGTCATAAATATCTTGTAACAATCTAGGGTGTGATGCAGATCTGTTAAAATTGTATTGGATGGGCTCTTAAAAGGCTCTGAAGACTGTGTCTTGGTATGAGCTTATTCATGTGTGCTAGAAGGATACTTTCTCGCTGGTGAATTTTTTTGTTGTTGTTAATGTCAGCATATTGTGGCTTAGATTCTTCACTCCTGGGCTGAAGGCATTTGGAAAGATTTTATGAGAGATGATAAACTTAATGGGCTTTCAAGCTGTTAACTCTTTTGCTGCTAAATGTAAATGTCTGTTTCTGTAATCCTGTGGAAGTTGATGTGATTCTTTATAATGCTGGGAGATGCGAGAACTGTGATACAAAATTGTGACAATACAAATGCACCGTTTGGACTTTGTCTCCTAAACTCTTCTTGGTGTTTTTCCCATTGAAATGTGTCTCCTGTATATGTGGCAATGTGTTCACTCCTAAATGACATTTCAACCTATTTGTAAATTCTTCTGTCCCTTTGGAAGGCTTCACAATGGGATCCCACAGGCAGCGTGTTTTTCCACCCCGTGGAGCACAACTCCTGTGCTCTAGGAGGGTGTCTTTTAGTGTGTCTTGGAATGTTTTGTGTGACTTAGGAAATAAAACCAATATAGCCATGATTCTTCTGAAATTTAAGAACTAAAAACTTACTTTAACTTAGTGGCGCTTGGGTTGCATACATTATTTTATTTCCCTATAGTTGAAACCTCAGGTAAAAGTTTGAATTCCAAAGCCTTTGTGATCTTTGTAAAATCACGGTAAAGCAGAAAGTGCAGTCACAGTGCAAAAAGGCTGAAATTCAGTGGTGTTTCTGTCTTGAGCAAATTTAATGAGTTTTCGAGCTAGCAGGAGTATGACTTCTTGAAATGTAAGCAAACTAGTATGGAGGAAGAGGCCGATTGTTGAAATGGGCAATGTAACAACAGTATTTTGCAATGAAGTTGCAGTTTGCTTTTCCAATGAATTGCCAGCTTTCTATTGGAAAAAATTTGCTTAGTGTGTTCTCAGACCTAGAACTGTAATAAATTTTCCCTTCAAATATCCACTGTTTAACTCAAAACTTACATAAGCACCAAAGATACACAGCTAAGCTGTTCTGTGCCTTAAATGTGGTTTAGGGGTCAGGAAGGAACTGAGTGTAGCCCATCGGGGTATCATCTCAGAGCTGTTCTTTTTCTGAAGTAAGGGTAGCACTGGTGACATTACAGGTACAAATTGCTGTTTCAGGAGGTTTTGTATTTTCTTGCTTGGAATTCTGTATACTTCCCCGAACCTTTTTCCTTTTTTTTTTTTAAAAAAAAAAAGGTGAAAAATCAAGCTGAGTATTTTTTGGCAGTGAATATTGGAGCTTTAAATTTCTCTAAGTTAATTTTTTTTCCACTTGTTTTTGTAGGATGCTGTGACATCAAAACCAGTAATCCAGTTTCAAGGAAGCCAAGGGGTAAGTTTGTATGTGGGTTGCCTTGGAAAGTTCTTTATTGGCATATACAATTAATCTGCGTAAAGTATTGGTTCTGTGTGTCTGTCCTATTCCAGTTCAAAGAATGATGCTCTGATTTCTGAAAGTGAGAGATGTGATGTTCAGATGTGGTCCAGGAAAGAGTGTGTGTTCATTGATTGCATGGATTATCTCTTCATAAAAACTTTTCCCCTCTTTTTATTTTCTAACCTTTCTAAATCCATAGCACTAGCACCACCGGTGTTGCTGGTGGTGAAATTTAGTTTTATAAGGCCATGCTGTTGGGTAGAACAAGGAAACGGAGAGTTCACTGATGGCAGTCCTGTGGTGGGTGCAGCAATCCATGGAAACCTCGCCTGTGTCCCGAGGAAACGCCATGCCAAGCCTGGTAAACTTGGTGCAAGACTTATTGGGTACCCATTATTTACAGTAGCAGTGCTTGGAGGCTGCTACGAATGTACTGAAGCTTTATTTAATATGCATGTCTAAACAACTGTGCAGTTTCTGTGAGTACCAAAAGTTTTTTATATTTAGGAGTTTTATTTCTTTAACTTCTGTTCCGATGACTGAATTTGTCCAAGATATTTATAGATGCTTGAATCCGTCTGTCATACCAGTTACTGACAAGGTTGCGATTTAATTGGTAGTGTTTCTGGTAAAGTAATGCAACTTTTCAGTGAACTTTAAAAATGTCATTTGTATACCTTTTTAGATAAAAAAAGGTGTGTGTTTAACTTCGGTGCTCTGCATAAAGAAGGGGAATTTAATTTTTTTTTTTTAAGAATCTGAACTCAGTTGTAAATAACTTCTTAATTTTTTGTGGTGGCAAAATAAAACTTTCAAAAAGCCTTGAATTAAGTAGGCATTAAAGTCTAGCACATTTCTCTTTGTCCATATTGTACCTTGTGATATTAGTCTCATTAATAGTACATAGTACTTTTAACAAAATGTAGCAGGAAAGACATGATTGTTATTGTAAGTTAAGAAGAAAAATACAAACCTTTTGTCCTGGGAAATAAAGAAAGGAGCAATTTCCAGGTTTTTTACTATGTTTACAATTAAACTTCCCAGAAAGCCTAGCATGAAAGCTTAGATAAAAATCTGCCACTGAGGTTTGGCAAAATTAGAAGCGAGTGACAAGGAAAACTTTTAAGGGTGCATGATTTGTCGCTATTAGATGAGCAAATGGCTTTGCATGTAATAAAGAAGCTAAAAAAACTGCAAATGCTTTCCTTCCCCTTTGTAGAGCACCTTGTGAGGATCTACACCTAACTTTTCCTGTAAAGCTGCTTAAGTTCTAGAAATGCCTTTTACTTAATCTTCCTCCTGGAAGGAAATGTAGCAAAATGAATCAGAACAGCTTAAAATGCTCCACTGCCCGTAGCCACTGTGCTCTTCTTGTAGTGGGTTTCACATGGGTCTGATATGGACTCAGGCATTTTCAGGTTAACCAAAAGAAAACCTATTTTTAAACGATGCAGTTCCTTATAATAGTTAAAAAAAGACCCTACTTTAAAATGATGCAGTTCCTTATAATAATTAAAAATATTTTCAAATTACTCAGTTCCTTATGAAAAGTAAATATTTAATACGCTTAATTGTATTTGAGCCCTGAACTTCCAGAGAAGAGTTTTTGGTGAAAGAGCTGCCAGTCACCTGTAATTACAGTCTGGGTTGAATGGAAAAGAAGTGAAGCAGCACGATTGCGTCTGATGTTGCCATTTAAAGAGCAAAGCCTTGAGCCCTGCACAGTGAGAGCAGCGCCGGGGTGTTGCGGGTGGAAGGAGGATGTTGGCAGCACAGAGCTGACCTCTGCTTGCCTCGTTTTCAGCTGTTTAATTAATTGCACTGTCGAGTAAAGGCCAAAGGTAGAGCTTTGAAGAAAGCGAGATCCAGTTCAATTGGGGCAGATAGAAAGAGCTCTTTGTCCTTTTATTAGTATTTTTACTGGGTATGACAAGAAGCTGGCAGCTGCATAACCATCTGTTTTTAAGTGTAGTACTTGTATATGTCATGATTGTGCCTTGCTTTAAGGAATTGACGGCAGGGCTTTAAATGCTTTCTAGTGAGCCTCCTATCAATTGGACTGAAAAGATAATATCAGTAATTTAACAAGTTCTCAAATTCAGATGAAGACGTTAAAATGTATTTGTTTAGCTGTTTATTTTTGGAATACGTTTTCTTCCACGATACCTTAATTCGCCAATTTGTTGTTGTCTTCCTACTTTGCTTCCTAATAAATGTTGCTATGGAGAATGTTTCCCATTAACTTTTGAGGGTGGTAGGTTTTGTATGTAGCACAAATGTCAGAGTGTGGTTTAAAGAAACGTCTGGTGATAGGAGATTTTAATAGTGTGACTTTTCTGTGTAAATATCTCTCTCGCAAGAAGAAAAACTTAAAGTACTTGATGGTTGGGAGAGGCAGGACATACAATAAGAGTTTAAAACAAACTGCTGCTTCTTTAATTCTCTAGAAGCCTTTAAACTACTGTGTCCATGTCTCTTTTTTTACCTGTTACCAGTGTTAGTCTAATGAATGCTTGTCAAGGATGCTCTCAGCTTCTAATACACAGGAAAACACACTTTCGTGTTTAATACTCTAATTAACCAGAGAAAGGAATTGGCCAGGAATAAAACACAGGGTCGGCAAGGTGGCGGCTCTGTCAGCCAGGTGCTGAGAGGATGATGTTGGTGGTTCTAGCCCAAAATAAAACAGCTGTTTCACTGGTGGGATGAAACCTCCTGTACAGATCCTGGTCTGGATCGAATCTCACAAGAGTTTTCATAAACCGTGGATGGTAAATGATCTTTGCCTTGGGAAGCATTTCTTTATAGCAATGCTAGTTTTGTTAGTTACTTTTTCAGTGCAGTAATCTGGGTAATAATCAGAATTTCAGTAGTAGTAACTTGGTTGTAATTAGCAGTGTGTTACTCTGCTTTGAGATGCTAGAGTGGGACTATCTGGATATTCCTTAAGAGCAGCACCTGTTTGTTAGTTTTTTGTCATGAACTGGATCTTCTTGGATAGTTGTGTAAGTTTATATAGAGTCTTGAGTATTTTGCTTGTTTCAGTGTCCATGTAAATTAGAATTGAAGAGCTTGAATACCAAAGCGGTACAAATGGTGGTAGTTGATGGTGTGCATAACTGTACAAGAAAGGCTGAAGATGCTTCTATTTCAGTAAGAGCATGTACAGAATTAGAGTTTAGGTTGGGTTAAATTTGCAGGTGCTTACCGGGCAGGGGGAGCAGAGATGGGGGAGTAAGGAAAGAACTGAACCAAGGGGGAAAAAAAAACCCCACCAAACCCCAACCAAAAAAACCCAATAACAAAAAACCTTCAGGTGCCAAATACATGTATGTTCCTGCAGCTTTCTTAAACATGACTGTTAGGAACAGAATGTCTTAACTTTACGTGATTGGAAAATATGACGTTTTCCCCTGTTCCTTGGGATGAACTTGTGTTGGTATTAATAGAGGAAGGTGAAATTGCTACTCAGAGTGAGCTGTACACAGATGAATATTACTTGAAAGAAAAAAACAGAAGTCACATCTGTACTGAGCTATTTTTAAGTGTCTATGGTTACTGGTGTAATACTCAGCACCAGAATTAGGGCTCCCTCAAAGCAGTTACCATGCTGAATTGGTGGCTTGAGAAACCTTCTGTTTCAGCTAAAAATAATTCCTAGATAACGGCCAGTTTGCATACACTACACTTTTCAGTACTGGAACGAGCAACATTTAAGGCTAAAGTGACTCTCGCTCCTGTCTCATTTTACGTCCTTTGAAGAAGCTGCAGAAACTACAAAAATGCCAAAGTTGGGACTCGGAGCAGCTGTTTTTTACAACGGTAAATGAGGAGCTAGAAGCAAGTTATTTTAGTGTGTGAATATATGATTTGGTTACATCCTCTGGGTTTTATTTTACAAACCCATTGCGTGTAGCACAACTCACTCCCGCAACGAATGGCACTAGAAGCTGAACAGACCCGTTTCGTTTACCTTCTTGCCCCGTTCCCAGCAAATTAACTAGCGGGTGAATGGTGCCAACTGTGAAGTACTCACAATCTACTGTTTACATAACTTTGACTTTGTGCATATTCTCAGCTCGCTTGTAAAGCAGAAGAGAATTTTATTTGTTCTGGATGGGTGGGGGCAGAGGGTGCCGGGACAGATTAAGGGCTCAAGGCTGCGGCGCACGTTTGGCAGGGGAGATAACAGGGCTCAGCTGCTGCTGCCAGAGGGTCAGCGCTGCCCGTCAGCGCCCGGATCGCCACCAAATCTGCTCCGAGTATTTTTAGATGCGGATCCTGGGACTGTGCGGGGGATAACTTGTCCTTCTGTATAAAACATGGCTCAAGTCTGGGTTTCTTGGCTTGCCGTTTTGAAAGAAGGGAAGTCTGTTTTGAGGGCTGGCTGGAGGATAGCTGGTCTTTACGGAGAGTAAATGGAAAATGCTGCACTGGCTCAGCTTGATGCAGGTCACACAAGCGTTTCTTGCTGCTTCTTAGAACATCCCTGTGGTTTAGCAAAGTGGCACAGATGCAGTGGGTTTACAGGCTGCTGTAGACGTCTGAGGTCAAAGGGAAACCACCTAGAAACCCTTCTGTACCAGCAGTAATCTTTTCTGGAGTACAGTCATATGTGGATGCCATGAGTTGGTTTGCTAGGCGTATATATTTTGTGCATATATGTGGCAATCTGGGTAAATATAAATCTGTGTGGTGGAGTGTAGCCTAAAATAGCTTGAAGCTGATGTTCCTTCTGTCTCATTTTCTGGAAGCCATCTTAATTATCAAATATTGATGTGATAGTAGAGCTTAGATGCTGAGATTTATGTTGGATCTTGAATGCAGAGGGGAAACAGTTTCCCTTTTGAAAAATGAATGGCTGGGGGGAGAAAAACAGTGCAGATCGCTGCAGAGTTGTCTGCAGAGCACACTTAATGCTTGATTAAATATTTAATTTAGCAGCAGCGTCACACTCTACTGTGAGCCATGAAATCTCGTTATGGAATTATAATCTCTTAAAGAATAAGCATGCTACCTAGTGACATGGCTTGTACTATGTTTAGTGCTGGATCACTAATTCTAAAGAAACAAGTCTCAAATGCTTTAAATTGAATATAAACAGTGGTAGCAAGTCTGTTTTGAGCCTGAATCAATAGAATTGGGTCAGATTCCTAGAACAAGATTATTGTGGGCTCTGCTTTGAAAGGCAGCAAGCCGCCAGCTCAGATGTCTGTTCTGTTTTACAGACATAGCTGTCTATTTAGCTGTTCTTTACATCTGTCTACCTCTGTTACCTTATCTTTTCAGTGCATATAGTTTTGCTAACTTGAATCCTTCTTGTAGCTTCTTGCTCTTCATAGTCTCCTATGCAGTAATCTATATGCTTTACTTGTAGTGGGTTGCAAAATGGCTAAAAGCATAGTGACTGCTGAAAAATAGAATTTTGTGTTAGTGTGGGCTGCCCAAGTGACCAATATTTTTCTCCTTCCAAACAGCACATCGCAATTCCAAGGCCTGATCGACCTACGGAAGTGCGGACTTTCACATTTTATCTTTCAAATATTGGCAAGGACAGCCCCCAAGGGAGTTTTGACTGTATCCAGCAGTATGTATCTAGGTGAGTGGTACAGCAAAAGAAGATCTAGCTTTTTTTTTTAATCTATCTTCTGTGGAATTTTTTTCACTATCAACCCAGAACAAAACTTAATGTGTTCTTTCGTTCTTTTTAGAGTCTTTCTAATTTGTTTGCATGTGTATATTTGGGTAAGGAGGCATTCACAGAAGAATCTGTTTACCTCTCAGCTTCTTTCTGTTCCCTCCTATTATTTAGATAATGTAACCTCAGTTATTCACCAGTGACAGAGATGTGCCTATTTGCAGTGTTGGAAGTATCTTTTTTCCATTGCATTTCTTTTGCAGCAATGGCAATATCCATTTGGATTGCCTTGGAAGCATACAGGATAAAATCACCGTGTGTGCTACTGATGAGTCCTACCAGAAGGCAAGGCAAAGCATGGCACAGGCAGAGGAGGAGACTCGCAGCCGGAGCGCTATAGTCATTAAACCTGGGGGGAGATACGTAGGTAAGCAGCAGCTTGATTTGGGGGCATCTTAACTAGCTTCTGAAGTCAAATGCTGACATTTGTTTGCTCGACCATGAAAGTCTTTAACAAGTACCTGGTAGTTCCTTATGGGTGTCTGATTTATTAGGGTGCTACTCTCCTTTGTATTGTGACTTCTTCATGGCTTCCATCTTCACCCTAGAACATGTGTGGTGGTGTTTGTGTGGCCTCTGAGGATTGCCTGTGTGCAGTCACATCACTCTGGCATTGTTTCATATTTGTCACGCGGCGATGCTGAGAGCATACTGCTGATCCATCAGAAGTGTCTGTGCTCCTAGCAAAGTCAGCTAAAATGTACCACTGCTGTTGTCACACATCTGGTGCGTGCCTGCACTTGAGACCATAACATGCAACATCTAGGATGCAGATAGTAGTGCCCTTGTGTTAATAAACAAAGAGACTAAAGCAGTGCTGCTGACTGCAGCCTTAAACAAACCATCTTATTGTGACAATGAAAGGAGAATCTTAGGGGAGGAAATAAAACTGTGGCAAGTATCAGTAGGCTACAGAAGGAGCCTGCACAGACCTAGCTTTGGGCTCAGGTCCTTGCTTAACCTCAGTCTGGTCACAAACTCGGGGCACAAATATTAACCAGAAAGCAGAGTTTGGGGGATTTTTTTTTTGAGCCAGCTGTTTTTTCTGCAGCACACATGATCTGTAGCCACCCTCTTCTCAGAGGATGTCTGTGATGAGACTGGTGAGTTGCAAAATGTAGAACTGACCCTGACTCATTGTTTTATCAGCCAAGTGCTCAAAGCTGAGAAGTAAGATAGTAATCAGGAAGGAAATGCATTGATTTCCTGTAGACTAGAAGATTATTTTGTTTAGCTTATATTTGAGAACATTACTGTAAGTGGATGAAGTTGTTAGGCTTGTGAGGGAGAAGATTCTCAGGGCAAATTGCTTCCCGGAAAGATAGAGCAAAACTTTTGATTTAAAAATACTTCTGCTGAAACGTTTACTGCTCTGAAATGGAGGTACAACCGTGTAAAAAGCAGTGGAGTGGAGTGCATGCTGCATATGTAAGATGTCTGTTTTAAGATGGGAGGAAAGCACTGGTCCAAGAAGGAAGAGCCTGGGCAAGGACAGTCCTCTTGTGGGATACGCACGTGTTTGGTGTGCCAGCACCATCAGCTGATTCACTCGCAGGCTAGTCTGGAGGGAGAAGGCTGGCTCTCACATTTCCATGAGAACACGGAGCTCAGCACTTAAAACGTCAGTGGAGTTATTCCAAGCAGCTCAGATGTGGAAGAATTTATATGAAATGTTGAAATTGGAGATCAACAGAACAGTATAGATGTGAACTAACACTTGAACAAATATATATGTAAATAGATAGCTGATACGTTTGCAGGGGGATGTGTGTTCTTATACATACACTAAGGATATGTGTGCGTGTATATATCTATATATATGCACATGTATAAATATTTTAAAAGACTTCGTGTTCTGGCCTAACTTAGTTTTTTCTTTTCCTATCATTGCGTGTTTTGGCTCCAGCCTTAAGTGGAAATGTCCCAATGTGTTTTTGCTGTTCATGTCCTGGCAAGAGTTAAGGGAGTTCTAGAAAGCTGACAAATCTTCTCTTGTCCCATTTCTGGAAATGAAGTCCAGTTGACCTCTGAATTTTGGGATGTTTAACATGTGAATTGTTGTTTTTCTCTCTCTCATCTTAACTTAGCCCTGCCGATGATGGGTCGTACTTACTTGCATCAGCGTGGTGCGTAATAAAAAGCCAGGAAATGGGGACTCAGTTATGCAATCTACATTTCAGTAAAATAAACACAGCAGACAATCACCAGTATCTTCAGATGACTCAGTTGAAAACATTGCTTCCTAGCAGTGGAGAATTGCCATGCTGAAATAAACCTCCAAAATTCTTGCAGTAAATGCTGGATGTTGTTTGTCCTAGTGAAGGTCACTTTCTTAACCAAAGTGATTATTGATTGTGTCTCCATGTTTTAGACCTTGGAACCAACAAATTTTCTTTTTCAATTTGCTGGTTTCCCCTTTGGTAGCAGGAACCTGCCTTTGTGACCTATTTCTGTATTCAAAATAATAAAATTCTTTGATTTGTGCTTTAGTAAGTGATGTGGGACTTGTGTGAGGGTTCTAGTTAAAGCTGTTTTTTAATAGGAATGGGAAAAATGAATTCTTGTACAATGCTGTCAGAAACCAAGAACCGCATTTGGGATGGAGTTGAGGAAGCTGCCTCTGAGGGCTTGAGATGAACTTTTGAGACAGCTTTATGTTTTCACATACATGTAAATGTAATTGGAGGGTGAACCAGTTATTACAGTGTAGCAGGGGTTATTCTATTAGAATAGACAGCACACTAATGAATAGGGTAATGTATCAGTGTTAGACCCCATTCATGTGGCTGTGTTTGGCGGGGGGAAGGGAGGTAGACCCAGCCCCATAAAGTTTCTATTGTTCTAAAAGCAGAAACATCTGCTGGAGTAGCATTTTTGCTGAGATCAGCAGCAGGGAGCCGCTCGTTGACCAGTTCTGGTCTTTCCACTTCATATTTCGACTCTTCTACATAATAATGCAGAATTTTCTTCTCATAGGGAGGGAAAAAATGGTTAGATTAACCATGGGGATACATGCATTTGGGATAAATGAAAAGCTGGCAAACAAAGAGCGCTTTATGTAAGCTTGTGGCCAGTAATACTCAGGTTTGCAGAGCTTGGCGATGCTGTTTACTTGTTACAAGCTTGTCATGAATCATAAAACTCATGGGATACTCGTTCCGGCGGCGTATCGGAACGGATGGGGTGTGCTGGTTGTGTTTGTCCTTCATTGTCATCTTCTGGCACTTCAGATGGCATAATGAACTCCATATACGTGTTGACAGACCACTGGCCTTTGCAAGGTGACTGCTGCAGTTCACTATTCTCGTCTCATTTTAGGCAAAAAGGTTCAGGTGCGTAAACCTGCACCAGGAGCTTCCGATGCTGTTCCCTCCAGGAAGCGCCCAACGCCAGTCAACCTTGCCAGTGCAATAAAGAGAGGCAATAGTGCGATTTCTCAGAGACCCTTCAAAGATAGGGTTGTGCACTTACTGGCACTAAAGCCTTATAAGAAACCTGAACTTATTCTCAGATTGCAGAAGGATGGACTTTCTCAGCAGGACAAGGATTTGCTGGACAACCTTCTGCAACAGGTTTGTACTCTGATGAAGGCAACAATTTAGGTAAAGGGAAATGTCTTCTCAGAACTTCTGTATTAGTCTGAACGTAACCTGTGTATCTCAAAGCTGCAGCTGAGTGTTTCTCTAAAGGCCATGTCCAACAGAAGTTTACAATTCACATTACTATTTTGCTAGACATAGTGAAAGCCTCTCGTGTCTATGCCTCGGTTTAGGTGTGTGCCACTAAGCTGTATGACTTCAGTTCACCAGATCAGTCACTTAAGAGGAACACTTTTGGTCATGGGGAGAATTATCTAACAGGATCTAGAACTTTGTTATAAGCTATAAATCTATGTATTTTTATTAACATGGACATAAAGGAACACATTCTGTATTGATACATGTGATGTTTCCTGTGTGAAGGAAAAAAATACATCCCTCTCCACGAAGCTTTATGTCTTCTTTGTATTGTTCAGACCCATGCCTTTCCTGCTTAGAAGTGCAACTGGTTAGGTGTGAAGATCATGCAGCTTCTTGCAAAGCATATTACTTGTATGTCAAGTGTGAAAGCTGTCTCCAAGCTGAATCAGTTCTTAACACTTTGAGTCATGTTGAAGGTGCCATTTTAGGAATTGCAGTAAATACCTTTATTGCTCTATTGCTCTCTCAGTGCATAACACATCATGGATATTTATTTAAATGCTGCAGCTGCCCTCTTCAGTATTGGACTGAGGGGGTGTGGGGGTGTTTTTTTTGTTTGGGTAGTTTTTGATTTTGTTTTGGTTTGTGGTTGGTTTTTTTTTTTTGACTCCTTTCCATAGCTGAAAAGAATGAGCCAGTGAGGAGTTAGTTTGCCCAAGGGCACAGGGCAGGTCATATTGAAAATGGAGTTATTGCTGGCACAACTTGTACCTTCCCTAGATTTTAATCCTGTAGCCCTTAATTTTGCAGCAATGCTAGAATTCTTTTGAGCGCCCTTTTGAATGCTGTAATAGATTTAATACTAGAAATACTGTTTCTGATAATCACCTGTTATTGATGCTCTCTCAAACCCCTAGCAGGCAAGTGGTATGTTTGGCAGTGTCAGCCTGATTGGGCTAAATGCTGATTTGGCTGTAAATTATATTGCTTGTAAACTTAAATCTCCTTTCAGCGCTACCAGGGCTCCCATCCACAGGCAGACACAGATAAGCTAAAAATTACAGGCTGCATTAAGGCTACATGTCTAAATACGTCTAGGTGTGGGTTTCATTGTACTCTTGCATCTCTCATAGGACTCTGTGTTCCTGCTGGCCTTTTTGCCTCGTTTTGCAAGATTCCTATTTTTGGGAGGCCTGGGGTGGAGCCTACAGAGTCCCACACCAGCAAAACAAGGAGGTGGCAGCTCTCAGCCTCTGTGCAGAGAAAATCTGAGTTGTTCTTCTGCCTGGGCTACAAGCCTTGCTGAGCAGCGTCTCCCACTGTAGAAAGAAGCAGTAACTGGAGGGATTCATGGAGAGTTATTGAAAAAGAACCCGGCTTTGCTTTTGTCTCAGGCATGTTTACTGGGATATCTAAAAGTAAAACACAGCTCAAATTCTTCTTGTATTTTGGCTAAGGATTTTGGAAAGCTGACAAAACTGAAAGGAAAAACAAAGTGTTCGTCATGTAAACTGATAACTGTGCTTTTTATTTTTCGCTTATCAAAAGAGCTTTGCTGTGTTAGTTCTGCAGCTTTTTGCTTTTGAATTCATAGATTTTTAATATTAGGTCACAGCCTCCCTAAAGCAAAAGCACAAGAATTAACAGCATTGTCAGTTAATTCAAGACTTTCCACTCTTTCACTTGCTTTTCTGAGGCTATCTTACTGCTGTGTGGATAATAGAAATTCATAAGCACAACCATCTCCTGAATGGAGCGAGCAATGGAGAACACTAATCCTTAAACCGATGCTCAATATCTCCACTGACTGAATAAAAGCTTCTCCCAGTTTCAAGTGTAATACAGTTGTCAAACTGAGCAGCTAAACCAGTGAATTTGGGACACGGTTGCTGGCTTTGCTAGTTGATCAGCCTGGCTGTGGGCATAGCATTTGGCACCTCTGCCTCTGTATCCCTTTTATGAAAACAAATTTAAGGCTTTGTTTTCTTTCTAAACCTGCAGTGCTCTACAATCACCTAAGAAGGGTTCACAAAGATTGTATCTGTGAAAGCTTAATTGGGGTTTTTTGGTTTGTGCTAACATTGTATTTTTCAGATGTGTAACCAGCAGCAAGAAGTTAAATTTTCAGTCAAGCTGTGGAAAGACTGAATAAAGTAGGATAACTCTTAACAAGTTGTTTCCATTCTAATACAATCCTGCTGGTTCCAGCAGTGTTTCCTATCCATGTAGGCACCATGTAGAGTTTTAAGAGGAAACTACACACGATAGAATTGGAAAAAAAGTCAGAAAGCTGCTCATGCAAGTGCACTGAGCTAACTGCAGCACGTGATTTAGGTGCAATGCTTCATTGTAAAACCCTGGGTTATAAGCTGGTAATCACAGGTTTTGTTCTTGCCCTGAAGTAGTCCTCAAAAAGGTTCTCCTTCATGAAATCCAGCAGATGATCCTAATGCACTGAACTGCACAGTGTAATCTGCAAGCTCCCTGAATGCGTTATATCTGCAAGGCATTCTCTTTGCTGCTGCTTGAGAAAGTAGCTTTCTGTTGCCTATTTTACTGGCTTGTTAGTGAGAAATTATCTTCTGGCAATTGTTAACTAAGCTATCGCCTCAAGAGTTCCTCTATCAGCTAATAAACCACACCATTTTAGCTATTGGACAGGTGTGATAAGTGAACTGCCTGTTCCCATTAGGCTTTATTTCCAGGTATTTCCATACGTTGACGTTATACTGTTCCAGACTATTCAAGCTGAATAATCTGTTTAGGTATGACTTATTTCCCAGTAAACTGGATATGCTTTGGAAACTCATAATAAACTATTGCAATTACAAGGCAAAAGGAAAGGCACAGTTTGATTAAATAATCTAAATAAAGGAAGTATAAAGTCTCTCCTTGTTCTCTGACACTATTAACTGCTGCTAAGTCTGCTGAGATTTTGCCTACATCTTAGATCTCTTTTGTTAGAACAAGTGAGAAAATTAAAACCTAACAGGTTTTTTTCAAATTACTTTTGTTTCAGGTGGCAAATTTGAGTGCCAAGGACAGCACCTTCACACTGAAAGATTGTGTATACAAAGAAGTGCAGAAGGACTGGCCTGGCTACTCTGAAGGAGATCAGCAGTTGCTGAAGAGGATACTCGTTCGGTAATTATTCCATGTTCTCTGTAATACCATCTGGAGCTTGAAAATACTGGGCCAGGTCAGTTGCTATAAATCAGGGTAACCAAGTCAGTAGAACTATGGTAAGTTGAGTGTTTGACTTATTTTAACATGAAGTAAATCTATAGCTGCCTGGATGGTAAACAGAAGTTGACTAAATTTGAATATCAAAGTGGACGCACTCTTCAGATCATCCTAGGTTGTCTTTAAATCATTATACTAAAAGCTAGGGGAAAAACCTGGATAGACAACAAAAGCTGTTACAGTTAAAAGTTAATGGTGGTTTAAAATCCTGGGAGATGAATGGATTAAGGCAAATGTGTCCAGCTCGACTCTCCACTGAAATTCTCCTTTCCTTTTTCCATATCTTTTTGTACGTGGTTTCCTGTGCAGACTGCTGTGTTTGTTGAAGGCAAGGAGAGAGATGTTACTGTGTAGCCACATGCTGTAGCTGTCTTGCTCAGCCACTTTTGTGCTCTGTTCCTGTGGATGTCCCTGTTCCTCTTGAGCTGTTTGCTTTGGAGACTTTGCTGCTTAATTTCTGTAGTGCTATTTGGATGTTTGCTTACTGTGCTTTTCTTGTGTTGCAAATTCTGTTAGTACCTCAGTCACCCTGCAAGATTAAGATTTGATTGAAGTAAGGGTTGCATGAAAGCATGAGGCAGTTCTGTAGAGATGTCCCCTGAAATATGTGCTGGTTGTCCTGCTGCCCATACCTGCTCTCATGTTCCTTCCTTAAGAGAGTTAGTTGAGATGATAGCTTTGTCTCATTGGTTGCTAAAGATTTTTTCCTCTACAGATATTTTTCCTTAGGTGAAGCCTCCAAGCTTGGAAGCTTTTGGCTGGCAGGCATCAGGGAAAGAGAACATATCTCCCAGGTTTCTAAAGGAGAATTCTGCCTGGGAGTGTTTCTATTTCCCTCTCTGGGTTTTCAGTGTGTTTGTACTGACTTGGTACAGATTTTGTAATGCAGATCGAGAATTTACTTGACTTGTTTTTGAGACTTATTTTATTGCACTTTTGGTTAAGATTAAGTAGAGCGTGCTCTGTTTGAACAGTTTCCATGATTTGAAAGCACAGTTGGCTTGGAGATGAGACTTTGTTAAACCAACAGAAACTTGCACTTGAAGTGCTTTGGCGTGCTAAAGAAAAATCAAACTCATTTAAATGGCCTTGATGTTGAATTATAACTAAAAGGAAAAATACAACTGCCATGCAATCTTTATGGCTTTCAGAAAAGTTAATTTCTCCCTGTAGAAAGCAATGTTTACTGCTTTTTCTAGAATTGTGGCATTCAGTTATGTGAAGGTCTAAAAATAGACCTTGGAAAGGATGTATTCAACTGTACAAACAAAGACCCGCTCAGCCAATGCAGGTAATGAGGCTACAAAATGGAAAAAACATGTAGGGTTGAAGACAGTAGAAAAACATTCACAAAAAGGGCACCAGCACCAGACGTAGGACTTTACGTAGCTGGCTGTAGTAGTCTGCGTGGTTGCCTAGATCCAGCCAATTGTTAAATGTCCTCTCGGTTTTCAGGACTGGTTGGCACTCAATGGTTCAATGGCTGCAATAATTAGCACATCTGCAAATATTAAAACTATATCTAACAGTTCTCATGTTAGACTAACTCATTTTTCCTCATGTTGTTTGTGTTTTGCATCCTTTTACCATTGTAGTGAAATGTTTCTCTGCTGTTACAAGAGCTGCTGAATTGAAAGTTAATTATTTCTTTCATTCATTTTTTTAAATCCATAATTAACATGTCAGAACATGTGACAAGGTTGCTCCGTCTAGTCAAAAGGCATCCAAAAAGCCACTTTCACTGCGGTGTTTATGGAATATCACTGTTCCCCTTCCTGTTTTCACAGTCTGACTACTTTTCTTGAGTTGATCCGTGGCTGTTGAGATTGTTCTAAATAAAATTAAACAAAGCAGCAACTGAAGCCAGAATGGCAGTGAAACTGCAGGCGTCTAAATGTCGCTGCAATACAGCTGAAGGTTCAAGCTCAGGTTAAAAGAAAATCCTGTAAAAGTTGTGGGCTCTATCTCTGAAATAATCTTCCCAATGTTTGAAAAATATGTGTGCGCTTTAAAGCTGATTATAGCATCTTGTGGAAGAATTTAGACGTTGGTTATTTAGGCTGTACAGCTGGTGACAAAATGACTGCAGAGCTAGTTTATTAAAACCTTTAACCCTGAATTCTTTTTTTTCAGCTTGACAGCTGCAGCTTGATGCAACAGTAGTTTTTCCTGGGTGATTAATATACGGGCAATCTGGCTGGTGTCAGAAGCATAGGGCAAAGCTGGTGCACTGTGAAACTTTACCCCAAGATCTAGAGAGCCCCTTGGGCAGTGGGGAATGGAGATACCCAGCATGAATGTGAATTAACGCACTTACGTGATTAGAATGACTTGCATTGTACTTTTCTGCTACAAGAGGTTTCTATTGTTTGTTGAATACCACAAATACAGACCCAAGTAGCACTATTTTGCATGATGCAACTTAAAAGTATTATTATGAAGCCCTAAATGTAAATCCTAGTGGACCAATAATACAGTAACAGTTCCTGTTACAATCCTGCTTTTCCTGGACCCAGAGGGGCTTGCTTCTGAAAGAGGACTGCTGTTCCATAGAACGTTGTTTTAATGGTGCTAATGAGTGGGAGAACTTATTCCTCAATGTCTGAACTTGAGTTTCAGCCCCTTTTCAGTGTGCTTCCTTTCTGAATTGTCTTGTGAAGGGGTTTGTAACTGGGCGAGGCAAACTCGGCAGAAATCAGTTTAAATAATGTCTTGCTCATTAAACTGTATTTCAATCAGTAGCAATAATATATATACCTATACATACACTTTAAAGTTCAATGCCAGTTTTTACTAATCTGTATATGGATTATTTTTCTAAGGTTGTAAGTCATTTGTTGTAAAGTTCAAGTTCAAGAGAAAAGAGGTAAAACTGTCAGAAAATAAGTTCCATGTTCCGTAGGGAATCCTCTCATGTGTCTGATAGCTCAGCCTGCCTCCTGCCTCCCTGCGACAACACCGGCAGTGTCAGTCCAAGGTGGAGAATTACAAAAATCATGGGAAGGCAGGAAAGAGATAAGCAATTACTGTATGTTGTTGGGTGGTATTTTTCTGTAGTAGTTTTTTCTTCCTAGATTTTGAATGAAATCGAAACTGTTAAGTGCCTGAACGAGCTACTTTCATGGCATCTTCAAGCAGTCAGAATTTGAGCCCACAAAAAGGCTCTTTGCAGGAAGATTCGAAATACCATCTGTTGGCTTGTCAAGCATGGGATTTGAACAGCCCTAAATTCTGTTTTTCAGGAAACTCTGTCAGCCACAGAACAGTAGTGGTTTTCAAGGAGAAGCTCCTTCCCTGAGTCCACCAAAAGACAATGTGAACTCCAGCTCTCCTCCTCAGGTAGGTAATCCCTCTCCAAGGGTGTTGGGTCTGGTTAGCGCAGAGCCAGCAATTGGCTCCATCTGCTCTTGATGGAGTTGGTCGCTGGACGTAGGTCCAGGCTGAGCTGTTCAGCCTGTCTGCACACTGTAATCACCTGCTGCTGGAGGCTGGTAGGTCAATAGGTTGTTGGGTTTTTTTCTGTTTTATTAAGTTACAGTCTAATTCTGGGTTTCCTCAGCATCTGTTTCTCCTCTGGATGTGGTTCAGTGACGGCCTGTGGGGAGGATCTCTGACAGTGTGTCTTAGGTTTAGTTTTAAGGGCTGAATTTTTTTCACGGTGCCTACATCCCTCTTGGAGTTCCTGGGAGAATGAGCTTGTGTTTTACTCATTACTAATAATTGACTGGAACGAAGCAGTAATAAGTAGCTCCTAAGCAAGGTTGAGTTATTAAAAACCTTGACCTTTTGCAACCTAATTGCCGTGACAGTCAGGGGCAGGTTGGTCTGCTCTTTGCTTTGTTGAGATGCCAGCGCATGGAGCTGTGAAAAGTACGTTTTGACTGTTTTTCCATGATAACAAACTGCAAAGGAGCTGCATTTGCTTGCGTGTTAAGCAAAGCCTGTCCCCGCTCTTCTCAGTATCTCTTAGCACAGGCGTTTCTCGCTAGCATTGTGAAATGACGGCTTCCCTTCTCTGCTGTGGGTCAGCCCAGACAAGTTGAGTATTTATTCTCCTCCTGCCAATGGAATGTGTAATGCCTACTTGTCTGGACAGACGCACTGAGGATTAGTGGCAAAGAATATTAGCAGGTAAAGAAATTATGTGCTTTCTGGCAGTGAGAGGGAGGCAATTCTCTATTGAGAACAAGAACTGTGCAACTTGTTTGCCAGGTAGCTAATTCCAAATCCTCTCCTGCTCTGCTGTGGGCATGTTCCTGGTGAATAAAGAATGATCCCCTTCGTTTGAGATAACAGCATTGTGTCTTTCCAAGTTAAGAGGCTGGTCTTGTGTTTTTCTTGACCTGATTCTGAAAAAATGTAGGTTGAAAAATCATCTCGCTTCTGGCTGTACATATCTTGAAAGACGCAAAAGTCTGTAGGGGATGTTTCTGGTCTCTTGAGATGACCAAATCGAAACTTTGGGTGGTTGATTGCTTTAGACCTAGAAAAGGCTAGTGAAACAAGGACAACTGAACATGGAATATAAAGGTTTCCAGCAGTGCTTTTAACATGGCTTGTGTCAGACAGCAAACCACAGGCAGCTTTTTATTGTAAGCAGTCATTTTTTTGATACTCTATAGCTGTAATTTCTATTTAGAGAAGGGATGCCTGCTAATGGTTGCAATCCCAGCAGAGGACTGGGATTTGGTAGTCTGGAACGCAAAATATTTTGGGAAAGTTCGGTTGTTGGAATGAAGGTGAAGAAAACAGTTTGTCTGGTAACTCTAAGGAAACATGGCAGAGCAGGTATGGCATACATATACCACCTCATAACCAAAGAGGTAAAGTTGGTGAAGCTGGTATTTGTTGGCTTTAGAGAAAGGATAATAAAAGATGGCTGTTCTTAGATCTGTCGCCTGCTCTGAGACCTGCAGTCAAAGCGAACGGCCCCTCCTTTTGGGAGATGGACACTGCTTGTGTTCTGCTGGGAAGGCAGTCAGTGATGTTGCAAAGCTGGTTAGACGTGCTGTCCTTGCCCCTTGAGCTCTGTGGCAGTATGAGCATCTCCTCTTTGTAATTACCTTGACAGGTGGAAAGGATTCCTGCCACTGAGCAGTGTCCTTGAGACCCCTGGAGTTAACAAAGAGAAATAATAGCTGGGGGGGGGAAGGAGGGAGCTGGTGGCTCCCTGACAAAGCAGCCATGCATCCAGCTGCACTTTGGTGACGGAACAAAATTTCCATTTGCAAACACATCGCAGCCCTGCCTGAGACATAAAGAAAACAATAAAATATCCAAAAGAAATAACCAGAACTATCGCTTGTTTTCCTTTGGGCGCTGAATAATCCTTCCTCAGAGTTTCTGCAGCCTTATGCTGCCAGGCAGGCACACACCACTGCACCGATGGCTGTCCAAGGTAATTGTGGCTGGCTCAGGCTGGACTGAGCTTGACAGCCGTAGTTCTGGCTCTGCTTTGAGCTCTTCTTTCTGCTGACTGACAGATGGGTTCTTCTGTGGTGCAGCTTCCCAAGGCTAACCTGAAGTCTGTAGGCAACTGCTTACTAGGAGGTATGGGCACACAAAGCTTCTCCAAGCCCTGCCTGTGACTGTCCAGGTAGGGCTGACAGGGACAGTTGGGGACCACTTCCCTCTCTACGCTTCTTATTTAAAAAAGGGATACTCGGGTCACGTTGGCCTGTGTGATGTGGCTTTTAAAACTGCTGTAAATGTCCTCTTTTGCCTTAAATTCTGAGAACTTAACAGTTGACACTCTCTCACCTCTTCCGGGAAATGCCTCTTTCTTGAGAAGAGGAAGGAGTGGTATTGCAAGGGTGAAGCTGTTGACCACAGAGTTGGTAAAATCATTGAGGGTAAATGCAGAACTTGTGAATCCCTCCTGCTCCAGAGAACTGAGCCCATCTTTCCTTTGCAGGGACTTTGAGGTGCTCTAAATGTCATGCCACAACCAGAAGGACAGATGTTTCTATGGTTATTTCCATTCTCTTAAGTGGCTGGGGCAGGGGGAGGGTGAAGGACAGGGCTTTACTTCTAAAGGGCTAGATTTGAAGTAAGATGCGATGAGAGCAGGCTGGGTTGCATGGCCGGTGTATGAATAGGGCAGGAGATCGGTAATTGTTGACGTGATGACAGGTTTTTCTATAAGCTCTCCCACCGAGCCATGGGCTCCAGAGCAGATGTTGGGATTGTCAGGAAGTGGCTTGGGATGGGTCAGCTTCTGTAGGACCTGGAGGTCTTGGAGCCTGTGTCCAGGACTAGCCTCTGAGCTGGGGACACTTGCCGGCAGCTCTCATTGATAGCAGAGCCCTTTTTTCTGGGGATACTCCCTTGTTCTCTAGTATTGCACCACCACCTAGTGGTAACAGCATCCAAAATTCTGGCCTCAAGACTTAAATTTTTTTTTTCTTCCCTCCCCAGAAACGATCCCAGCCTCTGGAGTTTATCGATCCTCTGGCCAACAAAAAGCCCAGGATCTCACATTTGGCTCATAGAACTCAGCCCACTTTCAACGGGAAACTGAATTCCTCCAACGGGAAGGATGCTCCTGCCCCTGTCCTGCCGCCGGCTGTCCCGGAGTCAGTGAGCTCCAGCTCCAGCCTCCCGGTGTTGGAGCTGCCGAGGCCTCATGATCCCCTTTCGGATGTCAGCAATGACCTGACTCACAACGGCAGAGACTGTGACAACCCAGAGACGGCTGACAGACTGACTCATCCTTTATCAACAGACTGTCCCCAAACGAGCAAGCACAATTGCAGCTCGTATGTAAAAACCAAGAAAAAATCCAAAAAGCACAAAGACAAGGAAAAGGAGAGAAAGGAGAAGAAAAATGAAGAGAAATGCAAAGAGGAGAAGCAGGACTGTGAAGTAATAAAAAATGCTGACTTAGTTAGTGTTCCCCAGGAACAGGTCACAGGTATGTGTGGTCCGAGAGGTCCTCGTGTACAGCTTGTGCTAAGATAATATTGGTATCGGCTGTGTATGATTTCTGCTCTAAATCTATTTGAGGAAAGAGGTTGCGTGTCCACTTGCAGAGTCTGTGTGGTTAACGAAATAATACCGCTGTCCCTACCTACAAATCAACAAATGCGCTTCCTCTCAAAAGAGGATATCAGGTTTTTCCTGTTTAACCTTTCATGCTGTTTGGAACTGCCTCAGACCGTGTCATGTTTCTCCTTGTTAAATTAAAAGGCGTATTAATATGTGGGGATGAAAGGCAGACATCAAGATCTGTTGGAAAAAGTAGTGCTGCTTGATTACTTCCAGCTCTTCTGCTTGTGTTTGGTATTGTGATGACTGTTGTATTGATTTTTAACTCAGTAATGAAAAGTTAGTCACAAAAGCTTTTAATATTGGATACAAAAGAAATGATAGATAAGTCTCATGATAAATGTTGTTAAAGCGGTATACAACCAGCTCTTTCAGGCTGAAAGAGCTTCCTTGTTGTGTCCCAGTATTACTCTGAATTTCTTTCTTCGAGGACTAACACAACAGTGAATCTGTTACTTGTTGAGGTGTGATGAAAATGTTTTCCATGAAACCAGTATATTTCTAAGTCAGTTCTACATACTGTTAGAAGTTAGAGCAGAGAATATATGTTGGCTAATCCAATCCATTTCCTTGCCTGCTGCTTTCATGTTTTCTGCCATTTCATTAGGCTTTGTTACAACTCCACAGGGCGGTGGGACTTCGCCTGCAGACCCTAGGAATATTGTAGTCCCGATCTGTTGTGAAGTTTCTTTTTGCATTCATCTTGTTTTCCTTTGCCCCGTTACTAATTTTTAAGTTCCTCTTCATGCTTGGTGCATGAAAATCATCCAGTTTTAGCTCAAAAAGGACAGTAACTTGAAATGGAAACTAATTTGTTGAATTTCTGGAAAGGGAGAGCTTCACAGGATGTTGGGGTCAGTATGATATTAGCTCTCACCTTCCCTGCAGTCTTTGGAGCACCTACAAAATGCATTTTGATTGTTCACCAGTGATTTTTAATGGCAGTCCATAGTTCTGATCATTGTGTGGTTCCTGCAGAACCACACTCTTTAGATACTTCTACTTTGATCCTACTTTTGTGTCAATCCTAGTTTTTTCTGTAAATGTTGTTTTTCTTCCCCCTGTACCTTGTGTCTTGAATGGTAGTGGATAGATTCACACACATTCTCTCTCTAGATGTATATTTTTGTCAGTGTTTCTTATAAATACCAAAATACTCTGAATTCTTTCTTCATGTAGTTGCTGACCCTTTACTACCTTTTCTGCTTTGCTTTAAAAACAGTTTAATGACTGGCTTTTTGTTAATTAGTAGGAGTTGGGTTTTGTTCCTGCTGCACTGCTGATGTATGTGAGGTAACGAATCCGAGCTGGACTTGGGAGTAATCATAAACAGGATGTGGTCAGTGGCTGCTTGGATCTTGTACAGCTAGCTCGCATCTGAATTAGGATCTTTTCCTTTTGTGCCTTGCTTCATGTGGATAGCATGGGCCTAATCCTGCTCCTTTTGTCTGCAGCAAATGGCTGGCAGCCTTTTCGAAGTCCCCCTTGGGCCAGGGGCCACAGGGAAGCAGAGTTTCTTCTGGGAGGTTTGCTCAAGAGGTGGTGGAGAGATTTTTGGGGTCCTTTCAGCAGTCAGTAGGTGGCACTCATCGGCAAAATAAACTTTCTTTTCTCCTTTTCTTATCCACAATCTTCCTTACCCATGTTCTGCATCTTCCATGCTGGTGTCAGGTAAGGATGAAAGCAGAATTGTCTGCAGACATCTGCAGTAGGAATTTGAGACTGGGGTGTTTATAATCACGCTGTTTTTTCTGCCATTCTTCCATTCTGCTCAGGAAAGCCTTTCCGTGGAAATTCAGGAAAAACGAAGTTTTAAAAAGATGCAATTCGGTTATTGCTTTGACATGTCTATGTTTATTACTTGGGCTTTTCATGCTCCCTACAGTTTGTCTGGGGTAATAACTGTAAAGTAGCGTAGGTGAGTGTAGGGACAGGTGAGTCTTGAGGATCACACGTACTTTTCCTGTGTGTCTGGGGAAATTGTGCAATCAAGGTACTGCTTGCTCCGAGTAACAGACTTGGAAAGAAGAGGAAAGAAGAAATACACTTTAGCAAAGCGGATGAGTTAAGTCTTTTGCAGCCTTCTCCACTTGCCTCTTGTTTTGCTGCCTTCTCATGGATGCAGTTGATTTCCGATTAGAGCTTTCAGTGTAATACACAGTTTATTAGAAATATTCCTTTTCAAACCTGTATCCAACTGCTTTCTTCCTCCAAACTAATAATGCAGCGTTTGGTTTCTGTTGAGGAAGGGGTCTGGTTTAGGCTCACATCCAGAATCCCGTTCCTTCTGCAGTCTTTGGTCCCTTCGCTTAAACTCCTAAACATTCTTATAGCTGAGCCTTGCTTGATTCATGTTTCTTCAACTTCATAGAGCAGAGAGCGCTTTGATTTGTCTGCAGGGCAGTAGGGCTACGTGAGAAAAAAAGCTGCATGCCTTATAAACCTCTCTGTTGTACCCTATAGGAGCCTGGAGTATTAATAGCAGGAATCTGAACCCAGAGTATTAATAGTAGGGGTCTGTACAGTGTAGAATCAGGAGAAAAGAATGTGCACCTTGCTCAGCTCTCTGTTCTGCTCATCTGGACTCATAAATGTGTTTTGCACTTCAGCAGTGGTGATATCGGTGTTATCCCTCCCTGCAGGCAGTGTTTATAAACCAATTAAATTAAGTTTTTTTGCCACTTAGTGCATTGGCTACTGTTATAGTTTTGCTGATGAACAAATACCAGAGAAGCCTTGAAGTTTCAACCACCTTATTGTGGATCTTCTATCTTTGTTAGTTCAAAGCAGAACAGAAATCCTTTAGAATTTGATAAACTGTATATTGCAGATAAGTTTATGAATTTGAAGTTGAATTGCATGGAGCTTTAAAGTTTTAAGAATGTCTATAAACAAGTTGGGTTTTTTTTTTCAGGTTTAAATGGAACATGCAATAATTCTAGTGTACCAACATCAACTTCAGAAATGCCAGATTATTTATTGTAAGTATATTTATCAGTTGCTTCATCACTTTGGGATCAGGTTTCAAACTAAAAATCACAATGTACTGGGGGTTTTGTTTGACTTTATTGTTACTCAATAACCTTGTAAGGTGGGCTTAAAAACAAGAAAGAGTAAATCCAACTTTGCAGATTGTTCCTGAGACTAAACTAAGATCTGTTCTTTACCTCCTTGTGGAGTTCAAGGTTATTTTCCTATAAACCAATTCTTAAAGTACTTCAAGAAACATTCCGTACCTTGAAGGGGTTTGAAAGGATTAAACATCTCCGTGTTACAGTTGGAAGCTTTGGGAGGAAATGGTTGCTTTAATGTTATGGGAGACGGGGCAAGAAAGGATTTTGAGAGGTTAGCTAATTCTTCCCCTGTTTGGAGCCAAGATCATTTACATAAACCAGTGAAATATTCTTCATGGGGAGGTTATAACCCATGGGTTAGGATGTGAGTTGTTTCACCTCTTTTTAATCAGATCCCCTTGAGGTTAATTAAACAATACACTTGTCTGCTGAAGCACAAACACCTCTGTGCATAAAGCCAAACCTGTTCTAAGCAAAGCTCTGTGATAGCGAAGAAGTGTAGCTGTGGGTGATATTCCCTGTGCACATCTCAGTCTGGGTTTTTAATGCCCTCAGATCTGGTTTGGCTGTACTGTGATCAGAGGGAAGAGATGGAGGAGGAGGAGGTGGCATCCACTCTGGGCTCTGCAGGAACAGTCACTGGCGTTGACTGGAGGATATACAGGGTTCTTGTATGGTTACAAAGCTGTGGTTTGCTGGGCTCTATGTACCATACAAACCACTGCTTCGAGTTGGCTTTTCCAGTACCATGCAGAAGAATGCAGATGGCTGGGTGTTTTTTTTTTCTTGCAACAGATGTGCTGATCCCTCTATAGAGGGATATTGCAGTCCCTCAGTCCATCTCCAAAGAAATCCTGTAAGGTTTATGAAATCCTGTAAGGCTTATGGACTCCTGTAAGGTCTGTTGTCTCATCTTTTGGTACCATCTGACTGTTGTGATGGTCAGCTCCTTAAATTATAAGAGCTGTCACTGCTGCTCTGATTATAGAGACATATGTTTCACACCAGTGAGGACAACTTCTTTATCTCATAGTAGCGTATCCTGTGTGGCTGCTTATTTATAGCGATCCCTAGCAAAAACTCAGCTCTTGAAGGCTAGAGCGCATTTAGGTTAACAGAGTGAAAGTTTGCCCTTCTTTTGATACCCAAGTTAGCTTATACGTGTTCGTGCACCGAACTGGCACTGTTGCAGACAGAGTAAGGTGGCAAATGAGAGTCGTCACCTACGAAAAGATGAGTTTTGCAGTCAAGAGAGGACTGGCTGCTGGACCTTCTGCAAAATGTCAGGTTTAATGGCTTTTTGTTGAGCTGCATAACTTTTAAAGGGCCTCAAAGGTACATCTGTTAAACATGAGCTCTTGTGTTGTGTTCAGTTCATGTTGGGTATCTTCAGAAGGTAGTGGAAATATAGCCAGTGTATTCAACAAGGTTTCTTGTGCGCTTGCCACTTAATCATACTGTGAGCATTTTGCAACGATAGCTGAATGCTTTTTGTGTTCCTTTAAAGACTCTTAACACTGGAAGCATCGTATTCCTGCTGTTCCAAGGTCTGGCACAGATGCAGAACTCCATGTTCTGCGGGACAGCAGGAGTTAGAAAAGCTGTAGCAGTACTATCTCAATGTCCTCCTACACCCTCAGCTGCTCCCAGGCTTTGCTGTACCTGCATGTTCCACCCTATCTGGCATAGATAGGAAATTTTGGGAGCAAGAACTGTCTTGTTTTACACAGAGTTCAAGGCAATAATCCTGACAGTTGCCTTCGTGCTACCATAATGCAAATCATAAGAGTCTGTATTTGTTTTCAAATGCAGTCACCTGGTAGACTTAGCATCCTGGTTTTGGCATTGCAGTATTCGTGCTGTCTGGAGAGAAGGCTTACTAAACCAATTAACTCAATTATTCTCCCTGCAGAAAATACGCAGCCATTTCCTCTTCGGAGCAGCGTCAGAGTTACAAAAATGACTTCAATGCGGAATACAATGAGTACAGAGACTTGCATGCCCGGATAGAGAGGATAACTCGACGGTTTACGCAGTTAGATGCCAAGCTGAAGCAGCTTTTGCAGGGCTCTGAAGAATACAAGGTAGCAACAGAAATATATCTTTTGAAAAGCTAGTTCTGCAAATGGCAACACTACAACTCATTTTGGTTGCTTTGTGTGTGGGGCTGTTTGGGATGGGTTGCTGTCTAAAACATACTGCCCAGAGCCCAGAACTGGTGGATGCAGAACGTGCACACAGCTGACAGCTTTGTAGACTGTTCTTAAAACAGCTCTGTGTTCTTTCGTTTTCAAGCTGGAGCACACATCATGGTACTTGTTGACAAGGAAAGGCCTCAGTGAGACAATTGGCGTCTTTAGCCAAAAGCTGCTGGAAGCTATTAGTGTATCCCAGCCAGAAAACTCATATTCGCACATATGGTAGCGTATCGGGGCTGGAAGGGGAGTTAGTACGGGGTCATGTGTTTCTCTGGAATCTTTGATCTTAATAATGTAGCACTATTTGACTTGTCAGACTGATTTTAAGAGCTTTAACTATTCATTATTT
Organism: Astur gentilis; assembly: GCF_929443795.1. Lineage (NCBI taxonomy): Eukaryota > Metazoa > Chordata > Aves > Accipitriformes > Accipitridae > Astur > Astur gentilis. The sequence goes on along the minus strand of NC_064887.1, from coordinate 42,491,691 downwards.
TGAGAAAGTAAGTCTCATTGAGTATAATAAACGGATTTTTACAGAGCACCTATTGTACTAAGCGCCGTTTCCTCCCTCAAACATCCATCCCCTTTCTTTGAGAAATTCAGTGATTCCTCACTGAATTATTCTAATATCTTGGGGAAAAATTAGTCTGAGCTGTGGAGGATATGTCAATTATCCTGCCAACCCAAGTGCCTGTTACAGGCAGTTCTCATGGCTGGAGAATAGGGCCTGATCCCTCCAGTGTTTCTGGTGTCAGCACCAGTATAGTCATGGAGTCATGAGGCTGGTTGTAGCCATCAGATCTCACAGGCGAAGTTGTGGAGGAAGTAGATTTTGGTCAGTATTTGGAGGAAACATGTACGTTGAGCCATCAGTAAATGCTCACCTGCTGCAGTAGGTTGCAGGACTGTTGGCTCTTTTGAAAATAATAAGCTATCTTTTCCTTTTTAGACCATCCATGATCAAATTTTACAAGAATATCGGAAAATTAAAAAGGTAAGTAAAAATTAGTCAGCCACAAAAAAGGCTTTTGGGTGGTGCCCCTAGCGTCTGAAAGAGATGGGTACTTGCCAAGTGAAAAAACGAGTTTCTGAAGCTTCATAGCAGATCATTGTTCAGCTCGAGCTTGTGTAAAAAGTGATCCCTTCCTGGACCAGAAAGGGTTTGGGGGGAGTTGAGGCTGCTGCTTGGATCCTGGGGAACATTCAGCTGTGTTAGTGGCATGCTAGCTCAAGAATGAGATGTGTTAAATTGGTGCCTTTATCCCATCAAGGAAAGAACAGTTTGTATTTCAGATGCACAGGCTGAGTGATAACAGGATCCTCCAGGTCTTGGGGTCTGCTGGGATATGGGGTACGATTTGAGTGCAGTCTCCGGTATAAATCACTTGAGCCCTGCAGGGGACTGCATACCCAGCATGGCTTTTTGGTGTGTGGAGCACGCAGAATACTTTACATCTCTTCATGTATATGTAAAGCAACAGTTGTTGACTGGAGGGATTTATGATTTAGCTGGATGAGGTAGCAATGCCAAGGCAGGCTGGGGCATCCATACTTTAGGGGTGGTTTGTTTTTTAAATCTACAAATATGTCCCTGAGCCCTGTTGTCTCTGAGGGATTTAGGAGCTTTTTGAAGAGCTTCCCTACGTCTTGCAAGTTCATCTTTGTTTTAAAGCTCCCAGGCTTGCACAATTCAATGTTACCAAGGGGGCGAAGGGCAGGTGATGCTTGCTGGAAGCTAAGGCGTGTGGCCCAGCTGCTCTGCGTTAGGCTAAGCCTTGCTCAAGGTGCACTCGTTTCCCTCTGCTGAGGTTCCTGGAGCTGGGTATTCATGAAAAGGGATTTTGTTCTTTGCCTTTTTTGAACAGAGTAGGTCCATTTTAAATGGGTATCTACTCCTCCAGCTAGAAAAGCTTCATTCCTCGGTCATGTATTTATGCTCTGAGGTCTGATAGCCTTGTCTGTGTTCAGCATAAGTGTCGCTGAGTTCTGAAGAATTGCCTTCCGTCACTGCATTTTCGTTTTTCTTTACAGACTAACCCCAATTACAGCCAAGAGAAGAACCGCTGCGAATACCTCCACAACAAACTGGCTCATATTAAAAAACTGATAGCAGAGTATGACCAACAGCAGTTTTAGCTGGCACTAATCTGGACTGGGTAGGGCAAAAAAATTCACCTGGACGTTACGTTCCCTTTTATACAACTAGATTCCTTTCAGAGATGAGCATTAATTCATCGTGGTTGAAGAACTTGGGGATTACTTACGATGCCGAATCAGTCATGTCCGTGTCTAAGCCGGGTCGCAAGCCCAGTGCCCGGCACGGTCCTTTCGAATTTTAGCCTCTCTGAATGTTGGAATGTAACAAATGAAAAAATCTGCTTATTTGAAGCCAGCGTTTGACACTTAAGGGAAAACTTGCCTAAAGCAAACGAAGCTCCCAAAGGTTAAGAATCAGTAGTTTTCATGGATTAAAGTTTGGCATGAAGTGTAATTACCCCTGGCCCAGGTCCACTGGGTTACAAATTGTCCTTCAAATGGTGAGGAACTGGAATGCTGCTAGGTTACCTCCTTCTCTGGCACCTGCGACTGTTCATATGCAAGCTGTCTGCTCTACATGGCACCGCGTTAAATACACCAAGTACCCAGAGCTCTCGTTGTTTGTTCCTGCTTTTGTCATCTCCGGTGTGTGCTCTCTTGAGGTGGTTGTGTCAGTAGGAGGGGATCAGCCCGGGGATCTGCACTGAGTGCCTTGTGCAGTGCAGAAGTGGATCCTTCATGTTAAAAAAAAAAAAAAAAAACAACAAAAAAAACAAACAAAAAAAAACCAAAAAACCAACCAAACAAAAAAAAACCAACAAAAAAACCCACCAATCTTTTTATCCGCTTGTGCATTTGGAAGCAGCAGGCGTAAACATTTTGCAGTGGCCTCTCCAGCATGTGCAGTCCAGTCTGCCTGCATTAACCTTCACGTACCAGTGCTGGGAAGATTGAGACCTGTCTGTCTTTGACTTTTATAATTTTATACCAAGGCAGCCAATTTTATTAACTGCTAATGAGACTATGGTCTATTTTTGTATAAAAGAAAAGCATCTTTTTCTAAAACTGTGCCTCCCTTTTCCTTTTAGGCCAAGTGTTTCAGAACCTTTCCTGTCTTATAACTGCAGTATTACTAAAGCTTATCAGATAGTTACCCAGAGAAGTTATTTTATTACCTGTACTGACCCATAAGAGAGGAATGGGTGGGGGGGCGGGGGGTGTGATGCTTTCTTCTGTTTTTTGTGTATTTCCAAAGAAGCAGCAGCAGAAAATCATTCTCAGAACAGGCGCCCAAGCGTGAGAGAAGTAAGGTAGCATTTTCCCATGCGGGTCACTTCCACTGTTGTGCTTTATCTAGCCAGCTTCTCGGTGCAGTCTTTCTTCTTGATTTTTTTCTTTTTTTTTTTTTTTATTGGACTTGAAGGGAACATTTTTAGAGTATGGCCAGGGTGTGAGAAACATGCCAAAAAGCACAAAGGTGTCCTTTAACTCTGCTATTTCTTTCTCTCCCCTCTCCCCTTTTAATCCTGCCAGCCTGTGTGATTTGACTTCTTCCCGCTTCCGTTTATCTCAAAGTAAAGGATTACTTTCCTGTGGCGTCTCCTTCCCTTGGAGGTTGCACTGAAGAGTCTTTCACCCTTTGAAGGAGCGGAATGGCAGAGTTAAGGAGGGAAACAGTTCTTACACAAGGAGTATTTTTTTTTCCGCCCCCCCAAAATAAAGTGGGTCCATCTGCTGTATTTAAAGAAAAAAAAAAAAAAAAGAAGAAAAATAATAGTAATTCCATTCTGGCTAGATTGGTTTTGCTGCATCGTCCAGCCAGGGTCACCGCTTTGCTTTGTCACTTGCAATGTTCTGAGTTTCTCTCCCTGCCGTGTTGCATCCAGCGCTCACCAGGACTTTGCCATCCTGTTCTTCAAATGAAAGCCTACAGCTGAAGGGACGTGGCTGAGCTGAATGTTACTGGCCCGGCAGCCCTCCGGCCGTGGTCCGTGGACTGCCACTGGTCAGCCACATTTTTCTGCTGGTCTTCAAAACCCAAACCTGTTCAGAAGCAGAGCAGTGAAGGAGTAGGGTGGAAGAGATGTGATGTCCAAGCAGTATGGTGGTCCATAGGGTGAGCACCCCGGAGAGCCTCACTAGGGAAGTCCCAACGAGCATCTCGGGGCTTGGGGAACGCTTTGGTCCTGTCTCTTCCTTTCCAAGTAAAGATCACTGGAGGTTAGGAAGCCATTTCTCTTGTGGGCATACCTATTTCTGTAATGTTGCCTGCCTCCAGTGCTTCTGCTCATCAGAGAGAGATGGAAAATACATGAGAGTTAAAGGCAAGGAAGGAGCTTTTGTCCAGAAAACTTTGTCCTCCTGCTTGGTGGGGTTTTGCGCCTGGTCGGTGCATGAGTTTCTTAAGCAGTAAGCGGTGGCTGGCGGCGATGTCCGAGCAGTGTCTGACCTCAAGCCTTGCTTAGGCTCCGATTCCAACAAACCTCCCACAGCTGTGAATCTGTGCACAGAGGTGGATTTCACCAGAGCCACAGGGATCTGGGAGGAGGCGTTAGGCTGCGTGGAGGAACCGGGATGCCACGCTTTCTCGGACCCGCTGTGAGATTTTTCACTGCAAAACCTGGTCGGTGCCAGACCTGTGAGCGGCATCGCCAGCCAGCGGTTACAAATTCGGTGTTCTTGGTGGCAAGGCTGAATTTCCCAGCGCCTACCCGTCGCATCCATCCGGCAGCACACCGAGCTGCAGGGCTTGGTGGGACTTCATCTCCGACTGCAGTGCGTGAGGAGTCCAAAACTCAGATGGCAGAAGAGGCAGCAGCTACAAACCCAGGATGAGTAAATTCTTCCATGGAAACACTTCTCCTGATCCTTAATATTTTGAATGGGGTTTTTTTTGTTGCTTTGGCGGGGAGGGGGGATAGAGATGGATCTCAATCTTTATACATCTGCTATAAGATATTTTTGCAAACAGAGTTGTATACAAAGATGTATTGTGTACATTTACATGTATATTCTGGAACTTCTAAAATTTGAATATAAAAACTGAAAATATTTAATGAATATCCAAACTGTGAGACCCAATTAGCATTCAACAACTTTCTGCTTCACTTTTCTTTTGGACTGTGTTAAAGAATTGTAGTCGATTCTGCCTTTTTTTTTTTTCTTTTTAGAGATTATGAAGCTAGGCAAATTTTGTGCTTTTTGGGTTAATAGAAACCAGTTCTAGGTGATTAAGTATGATCTTAACTTATTGATACTGTGTTTTACTTTGTAATATTGTACTGTGGATAAAACTATATTGAGCCATGGAGTTGGAGTTTACAAAAGAGCTTTTCACTTTGCCAAAATGTTACAATTTAAAGGCAGCATAGTCTTCAGCTTTCCTAATCTTTTCTTAAGAGCTAGTGTCTTTTTTGTACACTAAAAAGCTGAATGCTGATTTTGCAACATATAATAAATTCACTGTATTGGAAAACAAGCAAACAATAAGGTTGTATATTTCTTTTCAGTGCTGCTTACTGCAAGAAAACTCAAAAGGGAAAGGTGATAAATGGCTGGCGTGGTGTTTGAAAGCAGGAAACTTAAAGGAACCGAGTCAGTTGAGTGAGTTAAACTATCAGAGCAGTAGGTAAGAAGCACGAGAAGGAAAAGGTGCTTGGTGCGGGCTATCCCATTTTCTAGCCGCTTGCTGCGCACGGGAAGAGTCTAGTGCCCCAGTGGGATTGGTGTCTCTGTGCGGTGGCAGGAGCTGGGGCTCTTCCCATTCCAACAGCTTTAGCACCCAGGTTTTTCGGGGGGGAGAAAGCTGCTTTTGAAGAGGCACCCATCACTGGTGTCAGCGTGGAGGTTGGCTTTAGAGGGATGTCCTACGAGCACAGAGCGTGGCAGCTTGGAGGGTGCATGGCCCCGGAGGTGGGCAGTAAGGAGGTGGTGTCAGCAAGCGAGGTCCTCGCTGCTTCCCTCGGGATCGGCAATGCTGGAGCTTCCTATGTTACGGTGGCTCTTTCTGACAGCGTGTGGATCCCAGGGAGGGTCCAGACCTGGTTCAGGTGCCTCCCCTCGACTGCTCGGCATCTGCGGAAGGGGCTGATGCGTTTCCCTCCCAGTGAGCCGAGCTGGGTTTGACGTCTGAGCTCGCTCGCGTGGGGGGTGAGTCACGTCCATGGGGAGCTGGAGCAGGGACGTCGATGCTGCCAGAGCAGCGAGCTGGGGATGAGTCTGGCGTAGACGCTGCCGCTGTGCCTGCCTGTCCACGCTGCTGGAGCTCCCACCTCCACCCGCGGGTCTGAATCATCCGGCTAAAGCTCAGAATACAAATAGCATCTGGGTTGTATCGAGACTGTCCTTTTTTTTCTGCTTGTCACGATGGCTGCTTGCTCTGGTCCTGGCTTCTGCAGCATCTCTAGGTCTGCTGCTTGCTGTGGCTGGAGCACGCAAAATAAAATAGAGTATAAAAGCACTCCAGTAACTGCTCAGTAGCATAACATCCTCTGAATAGCTTCCATTTCATCCTTCAGTAGTTGCTGTGTTGCCTGTTCTGTGATCCCCCTCCTCTAGCAGTGGATGACAGGCTCAGGTTCACTGGTCTTGAGACCAAAAGTGCTGGTGGTAGGTCTTGCTTGATCCACCCGTGTACATAACGAGCCCGTGTTCATCTGCAGCTCGCTTTGCTTTAGTGCAGGAATCTGGATTCTACCTCTGTAATAGCAAAATAGGGAGAAGGTGAAAATAATCCAGCAATCACACATGTCATGGCTTTTTTTTTTTTTTTTTTTTAAAGCTGGGGGGGAACAGGGAGGACTTTGCTTGGTCCTGTTCTGCCAGCCTTGACCTTGGAGCTGACACAACAGTGCAAGCACCTGAGCAGGGAGGTGATGCTCCCAGGGCCGGCAAGGGTTTGCTCCCACGGGGCACTCTGGTATGGAGCAAGAGCCGAGACGCATTGGGTGAGCTGATGCTCTTGCAAATCCCCAAATCATCAGGGTTTTTCATTTCAAATGCCGCCTCTGAGCCAAGCTCCATGCCCCAGGCCCCCATTTTACCATCTTTTAATTCCTCACTTATGCGAGCTTCGCCCCTCGGGGCTGCTCTGGGGTGTTCATCTGATTAAAGGCTGGGTCCTGTCCCCTGGGACCTGCATGGGGACGCTCATGTCCCTGTCGCCTCCTCTCCCAGCTTTCCTGGGGAATTCCTCTCAACCGCTGGCAGCTCCTGCTCTGGTCGGGGTCACGCATTGAGCTCATTAACTCGGAGCTGCCCCAGTGGAAATTTACTGGCTGCGTCCGCTGTGCCAGAGCCAGCCCGGCTCTTGCCGCTGCCTCCTTATCTGCACCCAGCTGCCGGCCCTCCCCGGGGAGCGTGGCGGGGGGGCCAAGGAGCGGCATCTATTTCAGGCTGTGTCCATGTGTCCCTCCTGCGCACGGAAGCCAAGTCCTCCGTGCAGGTTCAGGAGGATCCCTAGGCTCCGATAAGAGTGTCAATTTGCGCCGTATCGGGCACAAGCTGCCCTTAAATTAGGGTCGCGCACAAGTGGGAAAGCAGGGGTGACCCCGCAGCCTCATGGCTGCCCCGGTCGGCTTTGTGGGATGCTTGAAACACGGCAAAAGTCCCATGGGTTTTTCCTGCGCACCTTTTGCTTGCGGCTCGTTTTTAGACGGAAGCTCATTAGAATAATTTGTCCTTGATGCGGTCCGATGGTGCCGGTCCTTCCCAGAGCAGCTCCTACGCCTTCACTGCTGAGCACGACCACCCTAAATCACCCATTTTTCTCTCCCTTTCCACGTACCTGGAGGGTGACAGCATAGGGCTAGGGAGGAGAGGACAAGGAGCTGCGAGCAGCTGGTGCAGGCAAAGATAACGAAGGGTCAGAGCCTGGGGCTTGTTTTACATGAGGGGAAAAAACCCAACCGTCAACGGAAGAAAACGTGGCCAGGGAGCGTTGGGGCTGTTTGTGTCCGTAACGCATAAATCTGGGGCTGCTTGGGTTGGCCTTGACCTGCTATGGGGGGGGTCCTGCCAGCGTCCCCCCGTGGCCGAACCCTTCCCAAGGCACCGAGCATCTCTGCCAGCAGCACCGTCTCGTGCAGAATCAGGCCCTGAACCTGCTTATAATGAACTACGGGGGAGTTTGGGCCGCCCCAGCTCCCCCAACGGGGGGTTCCCGGGGAATTTGTGGCCAGGATGCCCAGCCCTGGGGATAAGGCGGGGAGGGGGGGAAATCTGCTAGGAACAGGGAGGGTGGGCACCATTGCTGGGGGAGCGGGCCGGTCGCTATGGCTCCGCGGCTCGCCTGGCCCCCCGCCAGCCCCCGGCAGCTGGGGAGCGAAGACGCTGGGCGGCCGGCCCGGGCTCCCGGCCCATGAACGCGTTGGGCGAGCGGGAACAAGGGAGCCCCGCTCATGCGGTGCCGAGCGTGGGAGGAGTGGGAAAGGGAGTGGGGGAAGGAACAATGGTGGGAGTTATGGGAGGGGGGCAAAAAAAAAAAAAAAAAAAAAAAAAAAAAGGAAAAGCAGTGGAAAAATACCAGTTCTGGGCCCCTGGCAGCGCTGCCCGGACCCTCCCCGCCCCAGGATTATTGTACAAAGAAATGTTATTTTTGTTTCAATAATTTGCTGAGGCACTGGCATTCCAACGCGGGGCTCGTTTTGTCCTCCAGCCCAGCACCAAGGGATCATTGTTCCTCCATGGCCAAGGGGCCGGACGCCACTTCCCCCCCCCCCCCCCCAAATTTAACACCCCCCCTACCCCCGGTACCGCCGTTGCCCTCTGCCACCGCCGCCTCTCCCCACGGCCCCCCCCCCCCTTTTCCTGGCAGGTGCCCCCCCAGGATTTGGCCTTGGTGGGTCTTTTCCCGTTCCGTGCCAAGAGAATGGGTGGCGATGCCGGCGTACCCCCACGGAGTCAGGGCCCCGGAGCGGGTGGGTGGGTGGGTGGGTGGCAGCGGCGTGGAGCAGAGCTGTCCTCGCCACGTCTGCAGGGAGCGAGGGTGGGGAAGGGGCCGGGACCCACCCGGGTGTTGCTTCTGCTCTGGGGGGGTTGAGGCGGGGTGGCTGGGGGGGCGGGGGGGGGACGGGGACGGCTGCTCCTTTGAATCCAGGCCTGCCCATTGAAAGGCAGCCGGGCCCCCGGGGGCTGCGGAGCGGGGTGCCAGCCACGGCCCCGAGCTGTCGAGCTGCCCTTTCTCCATGGCGGCCAGGAGAGCCCCCCCCCCGGGCACTCCCCAACCCCCAAAACCGTTGCTCTCCTGTGGCTGATATGTGGGGTGCAGCCCCACGCAGGACCTGGCTGCCCCCTGCCTGGCATTGCCAGTGGGGGCTGCGTTGTCGATGCTGGGGGGGGGGGGCGGCTCTGGGGTGCTACTGCCATTGACTTTGGGGTGCCCATGTTGGGGGCTGCGGGGTGTTGGGGTGCTGGTGCTGTGGTCTTTTGGGTGCCCATACTAGGGGCTGCTGGGGGTGCCCATGTTGGGGGGGGTGCAGGGGGCTGGTGCCGTGACCTTTGGGGTGCCCATGTTGGGGGGCTGCAGGGTGTTGGGATGCTGGTGCCGTGGTTTTTAGGGTGCCCATGCTGGGGGCTGCTGGGGGTGCCACTGCCATCGCCTTTGGGGTGCCCACGTTGGGGGCAGCGGGGTGCTGCGATGCTGGTGCCATGGTCTTTAGGGTGCCCATACTGGGGGCTGCTGGGGGTCCCAGTGCTGGGGGGATCTGGGGTGCCCACGTGGGGGGAGCTGGAGGGTGCTGGTGCCGTGACCTTTGGGGTGCCTACGTTGGGGGCAGCGGGGTGCTGCGATGCTGGTGCCATGGTATTTGGGGTGCCCATACTGGGGGCTGCTGGGGGTGCCAGTGCTGGGGGGCTCTGGGGTGCCCATGTGGGTGGGCTGCAGGGTGCCACTGCCATCGCCTTTGGGGTGCCCACGTTGGGGGCTGCAGGGTGTTGGGATGCTGGTGCCATGGTCTTTAGGGTGCCCATACTGGGGGCTGCTGGGGGTACCCATGTTGGGGGGCTGCAGGATGCCACTGCCATCGCCTTTGGGGTGCCACGTTGGGGGCAGCGGGGTGCTGCGATGCTGGTGCCGTGGTCTTTAGGGTGCCCATACTGGGGGCTCCTGGGGGTGCCAGTACTGGGGGGCTCTGGGGTGCTGGTGCCGTGACCTTTGGGGTGCTCACATTGGGGGCTGCAAGGGAATCAGGATGCTGGTGCCGTGGTCTTTTGGGTGCCCGCGCTGGGGGCTACAGGGCACCGGGGGCTACAGGATGCCTTTGCGGGAGGCAGCGGGATTACCGGGTTTATTATCCTCCAGGTACCGGGATGCCGGTGCCCGGGCCGGGACTGGCAGCACCGTGGGAGCGACCCCGTGGGCCGGTGCCCGTGGGAAGCCGCAGGGTCCCGGCACCGCAGGAAGCCGCCGGCCCGGGACAGTCAATAGCCGGAAGGCGGCGGCGGCGGCGGCGGCGGCGGGACCCCCCGCTCCCGGTCCGGGCCCCGGTCCCGGCGCCACTTCCCCTTCCCGGGTCAGCGGCCGCTCCCCTCCGCCTTCGCCTCCCGCTCCCGACGACCCCCCCCCCCCCTGCGCGGTAGGAGCCTCCGGCGGGGCCCCGCACCTGCTGCGGGACCGGGACCGGGGCGGGGGACACGGGGGGGGGTGACCGGTGGCGGCGGGGCACGTGCGGGAGGGGGCGCCCGGGGACCGTTTTTTGGGGTTGGTTTTTTTTTTTTTTTTGGGGGGGGGGGGCGGAGCCGGTTTGGGGGGGGGGGGGGCGGGTCCTGGGAGCCGATTAAGCGGCGGGAGCCGGGGCGGCCGCAGCCGCGATCGCATCATCCCCCGCGGGGCAGCAGCGGCACCGGCTCCAGCGCCCCCGGCCCGGTGAGTGTCCGCGGGGAGGGTGGGGGCGGCTCGGGAAGGGATTCGGTCTTTCGGTGCCGGGGAGCGGGGGTGGCCCCGGGCCCGTGTCCAGGCCCTTGTGTGTCCCCTCGTTTCTTTCCCCGTGCCCCCGGCCACGCCGTGGGTGGCAGGGTTGGCCCTCGTCCCCGTGTCCCCCCCGGTAGCCCGGGGCACGGGGACAGCCCTGTCCCCAAATGTCCCGCACAGCGGGTTGGGGGGGGGGGGGACACGGACAGCCCTTGTCCCCGCGTCCCCGGTGTCAGCCCAGGGTATAGGGACACCCCCGGTCCCCACGTTCCCTGCATCCCAAGGAGCGGGGACAGCCCTGTCCCCGTGTCCCCTGGGAGCATCCCTAATCCCCCATTCCCTCCTGTGCCCCCTGCCACCCCAGGGAGGGGACAGCAGGGACATCATCCTGCCTGTCCCGAGCAGGATGAGGACCCTGCACCCTCCCGGCTTACTTGGGGGCTCGGTGGGCTCCTGGGGCCCGGGGGGCCTCGGGGAGGGGGGACAATCACCCCCCTTGCTCCCCGCCTGTCCCAGGGGTAGCGGCCGGTGCCGGGACACGCGTGGGAAGGGGCCACGGTGGCAGCCCCACCGCCACCGGCACGGTGGGAGGCCGTGGGGCAGACAGCCAAGGGTCCCCACCGGCGGCACAGCCTGGTAGGGAGCAGTGCCGGAGTCGTGTCCCGGCAGGGTGGGGGGTCCGGGGGAGGACGGGGGACCCTGGCGTGCCAGGCCTGCGGGGCTGACACCCATTTCCTCCTATTCCAGCTCCAGGAACAATGGCAGAGACATTCCTTGTGGAGAGCCCCGACGTCACGTACAGCAAAGATTTCATCGAGGCCAAGTACACGTACAGCACCGTGCACGTCTGCAAGGAGAACGGCGTCACCAAGGTATGGGCAGGGGGCTGGTGTTGGGGGGGGAGGGGGGGGGGGGCTTGGTGGTGGCTCTGCTCGTCCCCATGTGCCCCTGCCTCTGTCCCGCAGGTGCGACCATGCTCGACCCGCTTCACCTTCCGGACGGGGCGGCAGGTCCCTCGCCTGGGGGTGATGTTGGTGGGTTGGGGGGGCAACAACGGCACGACGGTGACAGCGGCCGTGCTGGCCAACAAGCTGGGGCTGTCCTGGATGACCAAGACGGGGCGCAAGGTGGGTGTCCCTGGCGGGACTCCAGTGAGGTCCCAGGACCCAGGTGTCCCGCACGGATGGGGTGATGGAGCTCAGCTGCTCCCGTCTGCACCTGGGTCCTGCGCCCTGATCTCCTCCCTGCCCCTGTGGAGGTGATCTGCAGCCCCAGCTCCCCTGTTTAGGGGTGCTGGGAACCCCCCCCCACCCCATGCCGACAGCTCATCCTCGTGTTCTCCATCCTAGAAAGCCAACTACTACGGCTCTCTCCTCCAAGCCTCCACCGTCTGCCTGGGCACCGGCCCCACCGGTGACGTCTACGTGCCTTTCCGGGACCTGCTGCCCATGGTGCACCCCAACGACATCGTCTTTGATGGTAAGTGGCACGTGGGGGGAACCCCGCAATGGGGCCGGGGGGATCCCTGAGCGGTTGGGTCACTCCTTGTCCCCTAGGCTGGGACATCTCCTCGCTGAACCTGGCGGAGGCCATGCGGCGGGCGGAGGTGCTGGACTGGCCGCTGCAGGAGCAGCTCTGGCCCCACCTGGAGAAGATGAAGCCCCGACCCTCCATCTACATCCCCGAGTTCATCGCCGCCAACCAGGAGGAGCGGGCGGACAACGTCCTCCGCGGGTCCATGGCTGAGCAGGTCCTGGTGGGGCAGCGGCGGTGGGGGGGGGACGCGATGACACAGGCAATGGGGGGGATACCGCCACGCTGACGCGTCCCCCTCGGTGGTGTTGCAGGTGGAGCAGATCCGCAAGGACATCCGGGACTTCAAGGAGAGCAGTGGGGTGGACAAAGTCATCGTCCTCTGGACGGCCAACACGGAGCGCTTCTGCGACGTCGTGCCGGGGCTCAACGACACCGCCGACAACCTGCTGCGGGCCATCGAGGTCAGGCGACAGGGGAGGGGACTGGGAGGGGAGGCGGGAAGTGACAACACCGCCCCAGCAGTGCTAAGCTGTCCCGTGTCCCTGCAGCAAGGCTTGGAAGTGTCCCCGTCCACGCTCTTTGCCGTGGCCAGCATCCTGGAGGGCTGCGCCTACATCAACGGCTCCCCCCAGAACACCTTCGTGCCGGGCGCGGTGGAGCTGGCCGCCCAGCGCCGCGTCTTCATCTGCGGCGACGACTTCAAGTCGGGTCAGACCAAGCTGAAGTCGGTGCTGGTAGACTTCTTGGTGGGCGCCGGACTCAAGGTACGTGGGGATGGGGTGGCCCTGGGGGGACCTGCCGGTGACGGAGGGGGGTGACTTGCCTGCACCCCCTGCCCAGACCAAGTCCATCGTGAGCTACAACCACCTGGGGAACAACGACGGGAAGAACCTCTCGGCGCCGCAGCAGTTCCGCTCCAAGGAGATCTCCAAGAGCAACGTGGTGGATGACATGGTCCAGGCCAACCCCATCCTCTACGGACCCCAGGACAAGCCTGACCACTGTGTGAGTTGGGGGCCGGGGGAGGGGGACACACACACGACACACACAGTGACGTGACAGGGGTGACAGGGACGTCGCTTCGCAGGTGGTGATCAAGTACGTGCCCTACGTGGGGGACAGCAAGCGCGCGCTGGATGAGTACACGTCGGAGATCATGATGGGCGGCACCAACACCATCGTCATCCACAACACGTGCGAGGTGCGTGGAGGGGTGACGGGGTGTCCCTGGGCGGGGGGGGGGACGGGACGACAGTACATCCCCAAAGTTGGGTGGCTCACCCTTCCTGCCCTTTGGTGCCTGTAGGACTCGCTGCTGGCCAGCCCCATCATCCTGGACCTGGCCATCCTCACGGAGCTGTGCCAACGCGTCACCTTCTGCACCGAGGCCGACCCTGAGTTCCAGGGTTTCCACAGCGTCCTCTCAATCGTCGCCTTCCTCTGCAAGGCCCCGCTGGTGCCCGAGGGCACCCCCGTCGTCAATGCCCTCTTCCGCCAGCGCAGCTGCATCGAGAACATCCTGAGGTACCTCGGGGGTCCCCGTCCTCGTGGGTGCCAGGTCCCACCCACCCCGGTGCCCTTGGTGGCGCCCGAGGCTTGCAGAGGTGTCCCACTGCTTGATAGCCAAGGGTGCCAACACCAGTGGCTCCCAGTGCCCATGGGTGCCTGGCGCCCATGCATGGGGTGTCCAAATCCAGTAGGTCCTGGTGCCCAGCGCTGATGGGTGGTGGTGCTCAGTGCCCGCGGCACCAGTAGGTCCCAGTTCCCATCACCCGTGGGTCCCCGTGCACAGCACCAGTGGCTCCCAGTGCCCGATGCCAATGCGTCCTGGTGTGTTGATGCCCAAAGGCGATGGTCCCAGTGCCCGGGGTGTTCGGTGCTGGTGGGTCCTGGTGATGCCCAGCACCAACCGGTCCCAGTGCGCATGGATCCCCGGTTCCCAGTGCCCGGGGTGCCCAATGGGAATGGGTCCCAGTGCCCGGGGTGCCCAATGCCTGGGGGGGTCCTACACCAGCGGCTCCCAGTGCCCAATGCCCATGGGTCCCAGCACCAGTAGGTCCTAGTACCTGATGCCCATGGGGGTACCCAACACCAATGGGTCTTGCTGCCCACCATGACGGTTCCCAGTGCCCCATGCTTGTGGGTCCCAGCACCAGTAGGTACCTGGGTTTCCCAGTGCCAGTCAGTGGGTCTCAGCGCCTGATGCCCATGGGTCCCAGTACCCATGGGTCCCAATGCCAGTGGTTCCCAGTGCCCAACGCCTGGGGTTCCCACTGCCAGTGGCTCCCAATGCCCAGGGTGCCCAACACCGACAGGTCCCAGTCCCCAACGCTGCTGGTTCCGGGTGCACAGGGTGCCCGGTGCCATCATATCCCCCTTCCCCAGTATTGGGGTGCCCACCCCTGAGCCTAACCCCCTTTCCCCCCCCTTTTCCCAGGGCCTGCCTGGGGCTGCCCCCCCAGAACCACATGCTGCTGGAGCACAAGATGCAACGGCCGGTACCCAGCCCGAAGCGCTCCTGCCCCGGGGGGGCCGCCTGCCCCCTCGCCCCCAAGAAGGCATCGGCGGCCGCTCAGCTCAACGGGCACCCCTGCCCCGGCACCCCCCGGCCAGGACCCCCCCGGACCCCTCTCCACGTCGACGGGGCCGACTAACGGCAGGCGCCTTTTTGTATTTCATATCAGCTTTTTAGGGGAGGTGGGAGGGGTGGATTTGGGGTCGGGGGGGGGGGGGCAGTCCACGACCTGTGGGGTTTTCCCCCCCCCCCTCACCCCCTCCAAGCGGTCGGTGCTGCCCGGCTCCGATGCCAACTCAAAACTGTGAAGCTTTGTATCCGCCAATAAACCCGGAGCACATCATGTCCCCCCCCCTGCTCCGTCTTGCCTGGTTCCTGGGGCCCCCCCCCCGGACCCCCCTCCTCCAGCCCTGGGCGAAGCGAGAGCCGAACGCCGGTGCCTTCTGAAAAAAAATCAAATTACATTTATTGATGCAAGGGCAGGGGGTGGTTTTTTTGTTGTTTTTTTTTTCTTTTTTTGTGTTTTTTTTCTTTTTGTTGTTGGGGTGTTTTTTTTTTTTGCGGGGGGGGGGTCCCCCATTTTGTTTTGATAAGCAATGGGGATTCTAAAGGCTCTGGGGACTAGAAATGGGAGGGGGGGGGGGTCCCTACACAGAACAACTATGCCTATGGCGGGCACTACCCCTACAGAAGCCGGGGGCTGCCCCCCACCTCGGCGGGGGGCACGACGGGGGCCCCCCCCTGGCATGGGGCTGTACAGGGGAGGGGGCCTGGGTGCACGGTGGCAGTTTGGTGGGGGGGGGGGGGACAGCAGGGGAAGGGTTTGAGGTCTTTTCTGTTATAAAAGAGGAAAAAAAAAATCAGAAAAAAACACACAAAAAAAAATTCCTTCATATTAAAGTTTTACAAGTGGTCCCTGGGGGAAGGGGGGGCGGGGGGGCCCCGGTCTGGCGCTCGGGGGGGGGGGGGCCGGGGATCACAGTGCTGGCTGAGCACACAGACGGGGCTGGGGGCCAGGGACCCCCCCCCGGGGCTGGCTTGCTGCCGGGGGGGGGGGGCTGCTCTCTGCACTGGGGCCTGCCCTATAGAGCGCTTGAGGGGGCCGGGTGCTCCATGGGGGGGTGTATGGCTTGGCCCCCCCCTTCCCCTGCCCCCCCAGCACAGCCTGGGGTGCCCCTGGCTTGGGGGGGGGGGGTGTCTGCAGTGGTGGGGGGGCTGTGCTGGCGGTATGGCCCCCCCCCCCCCCCGCCCTGGGTTTTGGCAGGGCTGGGGTTTGGCTATGGGTCCCCCCCCCCGCCATGGGTTTGGGGGGGGGGGGGGGGATGCCCAGCAGGGAGGGCACTGGGAGAACTGGGAGGGGGTCATGCCCTCCCAGACAGGGCCGGGGGGGGGGGGGGGGCATTGCTCATTAGCATTTCAGCTAATTGCAGTTAAGTGCATGTGCCCCAGCTGGGCAGCATGCCATGGGGGGGGGGGGGCGGGGGCTGCAGCACCATGAACCTCCCACTCCCCCCAAAATGCTAGGGGGGGGGGGGCACCACCTGCCAAGGGGGGGGGGGGGTAGGGGAACAGTGCCATGAAACCCCCCAAAAATCCCCTTCCCCATGCTTGGGGGGGGGGGCTGGCACCCATAACACCCCCACAACAGGCCTGCCCCGGTGTCCAGACCCCCCCCCACCCCAGCACCTACCCCCACCCTGGGGGAGCATTTTGGGGTGGGGGGGGGGGGGGTGTGTCCCAGTGCTGGGGTGGTCCCTGCCCCGGGAGCGGGTGGGCAGTAAATAAGTCGCATGACTTATTTCTAATTATTATTATTATTTTTTTTCTGCTTTTTGTTTGTTTGTTTGTTTAGTGTTTTGGGCTGGGGGGGTGGGGGTGGTGGTAATTATTATTAATTAATTTTTTTTCTCTGGTGCGTGTGGGCGTCTGGCTGTCGGCGGCCTCGGCGCTGGGCTCACACGCTCATTGTCATGCTGGGCGAGTACTAGAGAGAGCGGAGACACCGGAGGGTTAGCTGGGAGGGGAGGGGGGGGTCCGGGGGGGGGGGGGCACACACCACTGCCCCCCCCCACACCACCCACCTCACGCCTCCCGGCCGCTCGGCCAAGGCGAACTCCCCGCTGCCATGGGGTGGGGGTCCACCACTGGGACTTTCTGTCGACCCCCTCCCCGTCCCCGGCTTCCGCGACCCCCCCGGGCCCCCCGCCCTCGCCGCTTGCCCCCCCGGGGGTCCCCGGGGGTCCCCACCGGGTCCCTTACGCTGTCGCTTTGGAAGGGGTTTAAGAAATTGCTGCTCAGCTCGGCGTCGTCCCGCGGGGTGCCGGGGGGGTTGCTCAGGGCCCCCAGGTTACTGGGGGAGCTCTGGGAGGCGGGGGGGGGGGGGGGAGAAAAATGTTAGTGGAGTTGGGGGGGGGGGTATGGTGTGGGGTCCTGGTGGATTGGGGATCCCAATAAATGGGGTCCCAGGACATGGGATCCCAGTACGTGGCAGGGGGGGGGTCCCAGTATGTGTGGGGGGGGTCCCAGTGCATGGGGGGGGGGGGGCTCAATAAACGGGGTCCTAGTAGGTGAGGTGGGTCCCAGTGCATGGGGGGGCTCAATAAATGGGGTCCCAGTACATAAAGGGGGGGCAGGGGGGAGCCCAATAAATGGGGTTCTAGGACATGGGAACCCAGTACGTGGGGGGGGGTCCCAGTGCATGGTGGGGGGGGCTCAATAAATGGGGTCCCAGTATGTGTGGGAGGGGGTCCCAGTGCATAGAGGGGCTCAATAAATGGGGTCCCAGTACTTGGGGGGGGGGGTCCCAGTGCATGGGGGAGGGGCAAATAAATAGGGTCCCAGCACATGGGGGTCCCGGTGCACGGGGGGCCCCAGCAGTGCAGGGGGGGGGGGGTCTCAGTGCATGGTGGGGGGGGTCCCAGCACCCAGGGTTTCAGGGTCCCCCCACTCACCTTTGGCAGCCCATCCATGTCCCCGGAGCCTGCAAGGACGACAGCAGCATGTTAGTGACCCCCCCCAAACCGTGTGTGTGTGTGTGTGTGTGTCCCCCCAGCTCCCACCCCCTGCCATCCCCCTCCCCATCCCCACCCCCCCCCCACCCTGCACGGAGCCCGCCTGCCCGCAGATGGAGCTCACGGACCGCAGGATGCGGCCACAGCCCCGGTCCGGGGGGTGCTTGGGGGTGGGTGGGGGGGTCACACACGACACCCCTGGCTGGGTGGGGGGGGTGGTTTTGGGGTGGGGGTACCCACCTAAAGATCCGTTCATGTGATGCGGCTCCATCGCGCTCATGCCACCCATGGGTCCCTCTGGTCCGGGTCCCATCGGGAACTGGAAGGGAAGATGGGGGGGGGGGCTGTGAGCAATGTGGGGACCCCCCCATCCCCATCCCTATGTCCCCCCGACCTCGTCCCCCCATCGCCGTCACTCACGTTTGGCCTGTTCCCCGCGGGCCCGATGGGGTTCATCATGGTGTACATGTTCTCACTGGAGTTGGTGGAGTCTGGGGGGGGGGGCAGAACAGCGAGGGGGGGGGGGGAGAACACCATGGAGGGGGTGAGCCTGGTACCCCCAAATTCCTCCCCAACCCCTAAACCTCATCCCATAGACACTCACCTCCGGGGCTGGGCAGGATGGGGGTGCCGGGGGGGCCACCACCCCCGGGAGGGCCCTGGTGGGGGGAGAGGAGGGAGGTGAGTTGGGGGGTAAGGGGGGGGGGGGGGCACAGCGGGTTTGCCTGCAGTATGGCCCCCCCACAAGTGCACCCCGATACTCACCACATAGTTCCCAGGGGATGAGGAGGAGTAGGCGATCTGGGGGGGGGGGGGAAAGATGGGGGGAGTCAGCATGGGGGGGCACAGAGCCAGCACCCCGCTGGCTCCAGTGGTCTCCCCCCCAGATATTCCCCACCCCGTCCCCGACTTACGGAGTTGGCGTTGGGGTTCGGCCAGGGCCCACGGCCACCGGGACCCCTGGAAGGCAATGGGGAGAGGTGAGGGGGGGGGGGTCCTGCCGGTCTCTGGGCCCCCCCCACCCCTGCGTGGCCACCCAGCTCCCCCTGCCCAGCTCCGGGATTGGGGGGGGGGGCATGGACCTTACATGTTCATAGCAGGCATGCCAGGGCCGGCCAGCGAGCTCGGGGGGGGCCGCATCCCGCTGCCGTAGGTCTGCAGGGAGAGCAGGAGGGATCAGCAGGGGCTGGGACATCCCTGTCCCTGTCCCCATCCCCACCCGTATCTCCTTGTTCCCAACCCCATCTGTAGCCCTGTCCCCATTCCTGTCCCCAAACCCATCCCCATCCTTATATCCCTGTCCCCATCCCTATATCCCCATCCCCAGTCCCATCCCTGTCCCCAAACCCATTGCTATATCTCCGTCCCCAGTCCCCTCCCTGTCCCCATCCCTATATCCCCAGTCCCATCCCTGTCCCCAAACCCATTGCTCTATCTCTGTCCACAGTTCCATCCCTATCCCCATCCCTATATCCCCAGTCCCATCCCCAACCCCATCACCCTCCCCATCCCTTTGTCCAGCCCCATCCCTATGCGAGTTCCTGTCCCCATCCTTGTCCCCATCCCCATCTCCCTGTCCCCATCCCCGTCTCCCTCTCTCCATCCTTGTCCCCATCCCCATCCCCGTCTCCCTGTCCCCATCCTTGTCCCCATCCCCGTCTCCCTGTCCCCATCCCCGTCTCCCTGTCCCCATCCTTGTCCCCATCCCCGTCTCCCTGTCCCCATCCCCGTCTCCCTGTCCCCATCCTTGTCTCCATCCCCGTCTCCCTGTCCCCATCCCCGTCTCCCTGTCCCCATCCTTGTCTCCATCCCCATCTCCCTGTCCCCATCCCCATCTCCCTGTCCCCATCCTTGTCCCCATCCCCGTCTCCCTGTCCCCATCCCCGTCTCCCTGTCCCCATCCTTGTCCCCATCCCCGTCTCCCTGTCCCCATCCCCGTCTCCCTGTCCCCATCCTTGTCTCCATCCCCATCTCCCTGTCCCCATCCCCGTCTCCCTGTCCCCAATCCCGTCTCCCTGTCCCCATCCTCATCCATATCACCCTGTTCCCGCTCCCTGTCCCCAATCCCGTCTCCCTGTCCCCATCCTCATCCATATCACCCTGTTCCCGCTCCCATCCCTGTATCCCTGTCCCCCTGTCCCCAACCCCATCTCTACCCCTGTATCCCTGTCCCCAACCCCATCCGTGTGCCCATCCCTATCCCCAACCCCATCCCAGTCCCTGTGTCCCCCCCCCGTGCCCCCCTCACCTGGGGGGCCATGCCGGCCATGCCTCGCGGGGGGTTCATGCGCTGCATCGGCCCCCCCATGCCGGGATGCCCTGCGCAAAGCGGGAGGGGGGGACAGCGTGAGACCCCCCACAGCATCCCCCCTACACCGACCTGGTGGTGGGGTTGGGGACACACACACACATGGGGACAGGGACCCCCCCCCCCCCCCCCCAAAAAAACTCACCCTGCGACCGCACAGCTGGATCCATGGCGTTGGGCAGCAGCGGCTGGGAGCCAGGGACACCCACGGGAGGCTGTTGGGAAGCGGGGGGGAACGACACACAGGACAGTGGGTCAGGGTGCTGTGGGACCCCCCACCCCACCCAGAGGGGTCTGCAGTGTTGGGGGGGGGGGGGGGGGGGGTGTCCCTGTCCCAGACCACCTCACCTGGTTCGGCATCCGGAGCGGGGGCCGGGGGCCGCCGGGGTAGCGGGGGGACATGAAGGGCTGCAAGAGACGGAGCAAGGTTGGGGTAGGGGGGAAGAGGATGCGAAATGGGGCTGGGGGGGGCTGTGGCATCACCCTGGGGGGGGTGGGGGTGGGGCTGGGACACTCCTGCGGGCACTGGAGGGGGGGTGGCCGGGGGCTGCCGGGCTGTACCCAGCCTTACCTGGCTGTGCGGCCCCAGCATGGGGGCACCGGGGTTGTGGGGCGGAGGTTGGGCGTGGGGTGATGGCTGAGAGCCCGCAGGTCCCTTCAAGAGAAATAAAACACAGTTATGGGCTGGGGGGGGGGCCTGGGGAGATGGGGGGGGGCACCCCGGTGGGGGGCGTGAGGGGTGGGGGGACACTGGGCTGGCCCCATGCTGGGAGGGGGCAGCACTGGGGGGGGGGGTGGGAGGTGGTCTGGCTGTGCCACAGCATGGTGGGGGGGGGGCCCTGGCTCCTGTAACAGCCCCCCCCCCCCCCCGGCTGCACGCACACGTGGGGCTCAGGCGTGTGCACACGCTAAGGGCACGCACACGCTAAGGGCACGCACACGCCTGCAACGTGACGTGGGGAGCGCAACCGGGTTCCCCAGCACTGTGTGCGAGGGTCCCGGCATGCACACGTGTTCACACGCGTGTGCTCGCACACGCACACGCGCGCGCACACACGCGTGCTCGTACACACACGCGGTGCCCACGCGCGCGCGCCTGCGTCGTCCACACAGCGCTCAGATGCACCCGCCGAACAACCCGAGGACACGCGGGCGCGCTCACGCCCCGCGCCGTGGGCACCGGCACGCGACGCTCACGCGTGTGCATGCGTGATACTCCCCCGTGCGCGCACGCGACGCTCACGCCCGCGCACGTAGGCCCACGCCTGCGCGCTCGCGTGCGAGACGCGCGCTCTCACGTACGCGCGCGCTCGTGTTACGCGCGTGCACCTACCCGCGCGCCGACGTATGTGCACGCACGTACATGCAGCTCACACGTGCAAGCGCACGCAGCAGGATGACACCCCCAACGCCGCCAAGACCACCGAGCCCCCGGCCAGCCCTGCCCACCCCCCCGCAGGCAGCGCAGGCGTTGAGGTGGGGGACACACACACACACACACACACACACACACACGGAGCCCCGAGACACGGTGCGGGCAGGCTGGTACCTGAAAGAAGGCGGGGGGCATGGGCCCCCCCGGCATGCCGTCACCGGGGGGCAGGTTCCCCATCACCGGGCTGGGAGCCGCCGCCGCGCTCTGCGGGGAAAGGAGAGCTCAGTGCTGGAGAAGGTGGGACCCCAAAGCCCCCTCCCCACCATCCCGGCACCCCACGGGGGAGCAGGCGATGCCGGATTTGGCCCCATCCCTGGTACCTCTGTGGCACTGGGGGGGGGGACACACATTGGGGCTGGCTGACCTTTGTGGCTTGGGGGCCACCAGTGTGTCCCATTTGCCCTCCAGTCCCAGGGCCACCCTGTGTGTCTGTCCCCCCCCCCCCCCCAAAAAAACCACCGGAGCCAACACGGGTAACGTCAAGCTCGCCCTGCGCGAGCGAGAGGGCAGCGCGGGGAGAACGCAGCCAAACTGGGGGGGGGGGTTTGGTGGAAGAGGGGGTCTGCAGCTGGCCCTGGGGGGACCCTGTGGGGGGGCTGGCTGAGCTGGGGGGGGGGGGGGGGCGCGGGCAGGGGGCCCTGGCCCCACTCGCCTGCCGGCCCAGTCCGAGGGGAGCTGTTAAGGGAAGGAATGTGCCGGCTTTCCGGCTCGGCCCCTCCGCCACAACTGGTTTCAATTTGTAGGGGAGGAGGAGAAAGAAGGGGGGGGGGGGGGGGGAACCTTGCGCTGCCCCATCCACCCGGGGGGCCCCCCACAACCCCCCAAACCTGCTGCCAGGCCTGCAGGGAGAAGGGGGGCCCCGGCTGTGGTTGGAGGTGGGGGGGGGGGGAGTCATCACCCACCGGTGGGTGATGGGGTCGAGGCACCCGTGGGTGCTACTGGTGTGGAAATGGGGATGGGGTGCTGGTTGGGGAGGGTGAGACCCCACCGGGGGGGGGGGGGGGGGTGTCCCGTGGTGGGCACATGGGTCACGCTATGTACACGGGTCACGCCTGGGACACGGGTGATAGTGGGTGCTGGGGGGCACACGGCTGAGGGTCCCTGCCCCACGGCGTGGCCAGATTGGAGCCCAGTGCCTGCTGGGGTCTGGAGGGGCTGGGGTGGGGGGGGGTCCCAGGGCCCCCAGTCTCATTTACCAGCTGCAGGATCCGGCCCCAGGCGCGCCCCAGCCCCAGGGATCATTTGCAAGACAATGGGAGTCTGTGCAGGCAGCCAAAACCAACAGAGCCTGGGGGGGACTGGGGGGGGGCAGGCACAGCCCCCCCTTATCCCGAAACCACCCCCAGCACCCCTCCTCGTTAACCCCTCGGCCACCATTGCGGTAGGGGACGGTGGCCCCCCCCACCTCCCCGGCTGGGCCCTGGGGTCGGGGTGAGGCGTGGGGACACCCCGGGGTTGTTTGGGGTGATGGGGGTGGCAGAGGGCTCGTGTGGCCAGCACGGAGCCCCCCACGGTCCCACCACCGAGCTCGTCAGGGAGCCATCACAGAGACCACCGTGGTCCCACCGTGGAACCCACCACGGTGCCCACCATGGAGCCATCAGAGCTCACCATGGTCCCATCACAGCACCCATCATGGCGCCCATCACAGAACCATCACGGAGCCCACCACGGTCCCATCACAGCACCCATCATGGTGCCCACCATGGAGCCCACCACAGTCCCATCACAGCACCCATCACAGAACCATCATGGAGCCCACCACGGTCCCACCACAGCACCCATCATGGTGCCCACCATGGAACCATCATAGAGCCCACCATGGTCCCACCACAGCACCCATCACGGTGCCCACCACAGCACCCATCACGGAGCTCACCATCATCCCACCACAGCACCCATCATGGTGCCCACCATGGAGCCCACCACAGTCCCATCACAGCACCCATCACAGAACCATCATAGAGCCTACCATGGTCCCACCAGAGCACCCATCATGGTGCCCACCATGGAGCCATCATAGAGCCCACCATGGTCCCACCACAGCACCCGTCACGGTGCCCATCACAGAACCATCACGGAGCCCACCATGGTCCCATCACAGCACCCATCATGGTGCCCACCATGGAGCCATCATAGAGCCCACCATGGTCCCACCACAGCACCCATCACGGTGCCCACCACAGCACCCATCACGGTGCCCATCACAGAACCATCACGGAGCTCACCATCATCCCACCACAGCACCCATCATGGTGCCCACCATGGAGCCCACCACAGTCCCATCACAGCACCCATCATGGTGCTCTTCATGGAGCCACCACGGAGCCCATCGTGGTGCTCGTCACAGGAACCACCACGGTGCCCACCCAGCCTCGTCCACCCCGGCGTGACACAGGGGACGGGTCCCCCCCCATCAGCCTGGGGGGGTGTCGGGAGGGGCGAAGGGTGAGATGGCAGCAGGGTCACCCCACGGCCACGGGGCCAACACAGCCACCCCACGGATGGCAGGGAAACCTTTGGGGTGGGGGGCACAGGCCCTGTCCCGTGTCCGTCCCCCCCCCCCCCCCCGGAGACAGAGCTGAGGCAGAGTGGGGTGCAGACCCTGTCCCCTTTTGGGGACCCCCCCCAACTCCCCTGCCCCATGGTGCAGGGATGGTGCTTGGCCCCCCAGCCCCGAGTGGGGCCACGGCTGCCCCCCAGCTCCAGCCCTACAAGGGGGACAGTGCTGCCCCCCCCCTCCCTGCCATGACAGGGACTGAATTGGGCCCCCCCCCCCCCATCACTCAGTGATGCAAAGCAGAGTTGCCATGGCAACAGGTTGGGGAGTTTCGGCTCCTCCTGCAAGCTCAAGGTCAGGAGGGAGAAAATAGGGTGGGGGGGGTGGGGGGGAACATGGGGGGGGGGGGGCAAAGCACAAGCTGGGGGGGGGGTCCCCACACCGCCGCACCCCAGGGGGACCCCAGACCCCGCTGCGGGGCTGGCTGCTGCCAGACACAGGCTGGACCCTGCCAGCCCCCCCCCACCCAGGGTGATACGGGGGGGGTCACCATCCCCCTGATGCTCATGGATGGATGGGGGGGGGGGGTCCCCACGCACCCCAGGCCAAACAGCACCCATGAGAGAGCGAGGGGCACCCGCTCCACACCGGGGAGCCCTAATTCACCCCACGGGTACCGGTGGGCAGCGGGATGGGGACGCGACTGTGGCGGGCATCCCGTGGGGTGCAGCGTGGGTGCTGTGGGAGTGTGTGTGGGGGGGGCTCAACCCCCCCATAGCGGTCCCCAGCGCCCCAGCTCTGCCTGCCAGGCAGCACTGCCATGGCAACGCGGCCTGACCCGCGCCTCGTCCCCGGCGTCACCGCACCAGCAGCCTCATTAATTCCATCATGGAAATCAGCTCTGCGCAGTGCCGGGGGGCCGGGGGCGGTGAGGGTTGGGGGGAGTGTTGGGGTTTGGGGTTTGGGGGGGGGAGGGGGGGGGGGTGTCCCTGCTGCAGCCCCGGCAGCCCCCGCGGTGTTGGCGCAGGCACACGCGTGCCCACGCGTGCCCACGCAGCTGTGATGGGTGTCCCGGAGGGTAGCGTGGTCATCCCACTCCATCCCCCCCGCAACAAGCTGTGGGGTGCTGAGCAGCCGGAGTTTGGGGAGGGGGGGGGGGGGGGGTGTGTGGAGGGAAGGGGGAGCAGCTCCGGCCCCGCTCCGGCAGGATCGGAAGAGGATCGGGGGCAACGCGTGCCCCGTGGCCTCCTCCATCCCACGGCACGCCTGAACGCCAGGGCACCGCACGTCCCGCAGCATCCCGCGGCGCCGTGGACCCCGCAGCATCCCGCGTCCCGCGGTACCGTGGATACCGCAGCATCCCGCATCCCCCAGCACCGCGTACCCCGGAGCATCCCGCATCCCCCAGCGCCATATATCCCAGGCGGCACAGCACCGCGTGTGCCACAGCATCCCGCATCCCACGGCCTTCTGCATCTCGTGGCATCCTGCACACCACGGCATCCCACATCCCTCGACACCACAGATCCCGCAGCATCCCACATCCCTCAGCACCACGGATCCCACGGCATCCCGCACCGCACGGCACTGCAGATCCCGCAGCACCCCGCATCCCTCAGCACCACGGATCCCACGGCATCCTGCACCGCGTGGCACCGTGGATCCCGCAGCATCCCGCATCCCTCAGCACCGTGGAACCTGCAGCATCCCACAGCCCTGGAACGACGGCATCATCCCCCATCCCAGGGCACGGTGCCCCCCCCCCGCCAGCAGATCCCCACCATCCCAGGACCTGGTTCCCCTCCTGCCACCCCCTGTGCCCCCCCCTTTCCCTGCCGGCAGCCCCGGCAGGAGCGGGCACACGCCGGGCTGTTGACTCTGTGCCAATGATTAACTCGCCAAAGGCTGGCACCGATAAGGAGGGGAGCTGCCGGTGCCAGGGTGGGGGTCCCACGGGTGGTGTCCCACCGAGCCCCGAGACCGCAGTGGCCCCTGGGTCCACTAGGTGAGAGGGGGGGGGACACACACACACAGCCCCCAACCCGGCTGGGGTGCCCCCCGTTTGGGAAGCGAGAGCCCGTTACTTTGCCCACGCCGTGGGATGGGGTGGGATCCGGGGGTCTCTGTCCCCTGTGGGGTCGGCGGAGGGGGATGGGCACGCCGGGGTCCCTGGGTGTTGGGGAGTAGGGGGGGGGGGCACTGAGCCAGGCCCCCAGGGATTACCCCCCCCCCCCCCCCCCCTCCTCCAGCCGCCCTGCAAAATAGGTCACCCACGCTGGCGAGGCCGTGGCTGGCAGAGCCGGCGTTAACCCCCGGACCGCCGGCGTCCTCGGCACGGGGGTCTTGCCAGCGGTGGGGGGGGGGGGACGGGGACAGCGTGAAGGGTGGGGGGGAGAGCGGGGGCACAGAGCCCCCCCTCCCAGCACCACGGTACTCACGTAGTCGTGGAAGGCTTTGGCCTCGCTGGAGTGCTCACAGGTTTCCCGGCGGTCGGGAGCGGCACAGTACAGGTCCCAGAAGACACTGGAAAAGTGTGTGGGGGGGACACATACACACACAATGGGTCAGGACCCCCCCCCCTCAAAATGCATCCCTGTCCCCCTACACCGCCCTCGCCTGCTGTGCCCCGTGGCATCATCCCCCACCGCCGGCTGAGACCGGCCACACTCGTGTCACTGATGGCCGGCGGGGTTTGGGGGGGGGGGGGGGGGCCAGTGCTCCATGGATGCGTGTGTGTGTCCCCCCCCCCACGGCAGGGGCCTCCCAGCTCCGGCGCTGTTTTCCCTGGAAACGGTCGCTACGGCCGGAGCCCAAATTCCTGGGACTTTACATCAGGCTGTAGCATCCTGGGGCGGGATGGGGGGGGGGGGGGGTCCCCACCACCCACGCCCCCCCCCCCCCCCCCGGGTGCTGGGGTGGGTATGGGATGGCGGAGGGGCCGGTGCGTGTCCCACTTGCCCCCCCCCCCCCCCCCAGTACTGTTTGTGGGTGCCCCCCCCCCCCCCAGATTTGGGGTGTAGTAGCCAGGTGCCGGCAGCGGGAGGGTTAAGGGCCTGGAAAGCGCTGTGCCCCCCCCCCCCTCCCTTTGCTGTCCATTCCCCCCCCCCCATAAATCACCAACTAATCGTTTATTGGAAATGGCTAAATGCGGCGGTGGCGGCACCGTGGCGCCCGGCACGGCCGGATCCTGCGCCCCACTGAGGGCCCCCCCCCCCCCTCCCTGTCACAACCCCGCTGGGCCGCGACACCCCCCCACCCCCCCACCATGGGCATGATGCCAACCCACAGGGTGCCCCCCCCCCCCCATCCCCATCCCCCCCCCAAGGGTGCAGGGGGTCCGGCCTTGGGCTGGGACCCCCCCCACCAAACCCCCCCCAGCCCCACATTTGGTGCCAAATTGGATCCATCTGGAGGGGTCGCTGGGGGGGGGGGGGGGGGGGCGTAGCCGGGATGTGAGGCCGGGGGGGGGGGGGGGGGCCCCAAAATCACTGATGGGAAAAGCAGAGCGGCAGGTTTATGGGGTACGAGGTGATGTGGCGGCAGCCCAGGAAAAAAAGGGGGGGGGGGCGCCTCCCAGGCCTAACACTGTAAGGAAGGGGTGGTTGTTTTTTTGGGGGGGGGGGGGTCCAGCCCCACTCCTACTTCTCCCCCCCCCCAAAACTCACCACCACCAGGAGTGCAGGAAGCCGGGGGGCTCGCCCAGAGTGATGTTCTTCTCCCATCGGATCTGTGGAGAGACGGGGGGGGGGGGGGGTCAAACATCACTTTACCAGGCCTGACACCCCGGGGATGGGCTCAGGGAGCCACAATGTGGGGGGGTGCAGGGTTCCGAGCTTGTGGAATTGGGGGGGGGGGGGTGTGCTGTGTGTGTGTGTCCCCCCCCCACTTTGTCTTACCTCCGAAAGGAAGGTCTGGGCTGATTTTTGGGCCCCCACGTGCAGCAGGTACTCGTAGACGTACAGCGCCAGCCTGTGGGGATGGGGTCTCAGGGGGGGGGGTCTCGGAGGGGGGGGGTCTCGGGGGGGAGGTATCGGGGGGGGGGTTGATGTGTCTGTGTGTGTGTGCCCCCCCCTCAAAGGGACCTGCCACCCCTGTGGTGCCCCGTGGCAGGGCCAGCATCCCCGCGGTGACACCCCCATCCTGACAAACCCCCCCCCCCCCCCAAAAAAAAAAAAAGGCAGGAGGGGACCCCCGAGTGACACCGGGGGGGGGGGGGACACACGACACGATCAGGATGGAACCCCCGTTAAAGTGCAGAATTAACGGGGGGGGGGGACACACACACACGTGTGTGTCACCGGGGATCTTCAAGGGGGGGGGGGGGGGGGGGGGTCCCGGTGCTCCATCACCCCCCCCCCCACCCCAGGGCAGCGGGAAACGGGACCCTCGGGGCTGACACCGGGCTCGTCGTGGGGGGGTGCAGCCCCCCCCCCCCCCCCCCAACTCCGGCAGGTGCCCCGGGGACAGCGGTGACCCCGAGTACCGGGACCACGGCGGCGACGGGCACAACCGGGGATACCGGTGACCCCGGGGGGGGGGGGGGGGGAGGATGGCACGACCCCCCGGGGCGCGGAGGTGGGGGGGGGGGGAAGGAATCGCGACTCCCGGTGCCCCCGGTGGCCGGGCTGAACCCCGACGGTTCCCGCTGCCCCGCGGCTGCCGCCGGTTCGCCCCGGCGGGGCGGGGCCGCGGGGGTCCGCCCGCCCCCCGATCTCCCCCCCCCCCCCCATCACCACCACCACCCCCACCACCCCCCTCCTCTCCGTCCCCGCTCCCCCGGCGACCGCCCCGGCAAACTTCCGCGCCCCCGGCCCGGTCCCGCCGCGCCCCCCCCCCCCCCCCCCCCATCCTCCCCCCCCCCCCCCCTCCCTCACCGCCGCCGCCACTCACTTCTCGCGGGCCTGGCCGTCCGAGGGCACACCGGAACCCTTGCCCTTGGCGTACATAGTGGGGGAAACGGCGGCGGTAAAAGGTGGCACCGGCTGTCAACGACCCCGGTCCCGGTCCCGGTTCCCCGCCGCCATCCCGGAGCCGGAGCCGGAGCCGGACCCGGCGGCTGCCGGCCGCGCGCGCGCGCGCGCGACGCGCGCCCCCGCCCGCTGGGAGGGAGGTGGAAGGGAGGGGGGGGGGGGGGGGGGGGGGGAGCTTGAAACCGCCGCGCCCGGGCCGGGGGGTCCCCGCGCCGCCGCCGCCGCCGCCGCCTCCTCCCGCCTCCCCCCCCCCCCCCCCTCCCCTCCCGGCTCCGCGCGCGCGGCTGTTCCAGCAACACCGGCCCCCCCCCCACCTTCCCCTCCGGCCCCGCCCGCGCCCGCCGCTCTTAAAAGGGCGATGGCCGGCGCGGAGGAGGTGGTGGGGCCGTGGCGTGGGGGGGGGGGGAGTAGTGACACGAGGGGGGGGGGGGGTGGACGCAGGCACAGTGGGCAGAGGGGGAGACGGCGTGGGGGTGGGTACGGACACGAGGGGGTGGACACGGACAGGGTGGGCACGCGGATGTGGATGGGGGGGGGGAGACACGCGGCGGGATTTGGACACGAGGGGGCGGGCGTGGGCACGGAGGGACACGGAGGCGAGAGGGGACTGGGACACGGGGGGATGGACACAAACGTGGTGGAGTTGGCGGGGGGGGGGGACACACACACGCGGGACACTGACACGAGTGGCGGACGCGGGCCCACGGGGAGGACGTGGACGTGGGGAACACCGGGATGAGGACACGGACATAAACCCACGCACGGAGACCTCCCACCCCAGCCCTGGGGTCCCCTCACAAGCCGGGGTGGGGTGGGGTGGGGGGTGTCTCCCCCCCCCCTCCGAGCAGAGCCCCCACGGGTGCCGAGACCCCAGGAAGGGCCCGATCCTGCCCTCACCCCCTCCCCGACGGCGCACACGCGTGTGCGTGGCCGTGGCGCGTGGCTGCGCGCCTACACGCGTGGGCGAGCGTGTGTGTGCGTGTCCCGGGGAGCTGTGAGAGCTGCCCACTCGAGTCTTCCCACATCACCAGGGCCACAGGGCTGGGGTCCCCCAAAACCAGACCCCCCAAATCCCCCCCCTCCGGGCTCCCCCCAGGCCCCTTCGGGCAGGGAGCAGCACCCGGGGTCAGAGCCCTGCAGCACCCCAGGAAAAGAGCGGGGGGGTCCGGCGGTGACCCCGGAGGGGTGCTGAGGCAGAGGGTGCTGCGTGTCCCCCCCCCCCCGTGTCCCCTCCCCGGGACCGGTTACGCCCTGGCAGGGTGACACGGGACGGCGGGACCCGCCTGTTCCTCTTCCCACACCCCTGCCCGTGCCAGGCAGAGAGGCAGGCGAGTTGGGGTGCTGGGGTCTGGGGTTTTTTTTTTGGGGGGGGGGGGGGGGGGGAGCTGGAAAACCACCTGCCAGGACCCTTGGGTGCTGCCCTGCCGGGGGAGAGGGGCGACAGGGTGGGTGCCAGACTGGGCTGCGCTGTTGGGTGCGCTCAGATGGGCTCAGGTGGGTTTTACTGACAACCACCCCCCCCCCCCCCTAATTTTCTACCCAGGCGACCAGAGGGGCCATGGGGCACCCGGCAGCCCCCCTCATGCCGCTGCTGCTGCTGGCGCTGCGCCCCGCGGCCCCCTGCTTCACCGTGCCGTCGGACGCCCCCGCCGAGCTCAAGCTGATCAACAGCAGCCGTCGATGCGCCGAGTTGGACTGGGGCCTCTTCCAGCGGCAGAACCGGCTGTGGCTGAGCCATAACGGCATCGAGGCCCTGAGCCCCTCGTCCCGCGTCGAGCCGGAGCTGGAAAACCTGGATCTGTCGTACAACCGGTTACGGGAGCTGCCGGACGCTTTCCTGAGCCGAGCGTGGGGTCTTCGGCATCTTTGGTTGCAGAACAACCGGTTACGGGATCTGCCCGACGGTTTCTTCGCCAACGCCACGGCTCTGCAGGAGCTGTGGCTTCAGGGTAACCCCCTGCCCGCCGTGCCCACCACCGCCTTCCAGGACACCCTGCGGTATTTGGCGGTGCCGTGCCGCTGCGACGTGGCGGGCAGCGTCCTGGCAGCCTGCTCCCGGCCGGAGGGCACGGCGCTCCGGTGCCAGTGCTTCACGTCCAAAGACGATTCCTTCAACGTCACCGATTTCCACGCCCGGGAATGCCAGGGCAACGTGGGGCTGGTGGCCGGCGCGGTCGGGGCCGCCGGCGGGGCGGCCGTGCTGCTGGCGATCGCCGCCGTGGTTTGCTACCGGCGGAGGAAAGCGGCCGGCGCTGCCACTGGTGCGGGGTGGGGTAAGCGGGAGTCTGCCGTGGCCCACGGGCAGCCCCGCTACATCAGCCGGGCCGCTGAGATCGGCGCCGCCGACACCACCGCTGCCGCGCCGGATTATGAGAACGTCTTCGTGACCCCCTGCGCCGCTCCGGCTGCCGCGCGGGGCTGGATGCCGGAATGGCAGGAGCAGCGGTACAGGTGAGGATCCGGCACGGGGATCGGCTGCTTGAGGTATGGCCCATCCCTTCCCATGCTGTGCCGTGCCATCCCATCCCATCCTGTCCCATCCCATGCCCTGCCATCCCATGCCATTCCATGCCATCCCATCCCATCCCATCCCATCCCATGCCATCCCATGCCATCGCATCCCATGCTATCCCATGCCGTGCCATCCCATCCCATCCCATCCCATCCCATGCCCTGCCATCCCATCCCATCCCATGCCATTCCATGCCATCCCATGCCATCCCATCCCATCCCATGACATCCCATGCCATGCCATGCCATGCCATCCCATCCCATGCCATCCCATGACATCCCATCCCATGCCATGCCATCCCATGCCATCCCATCCCATGACATCCCATGCCATGCCGTGCCATCCCATCCCATCCCATCCCATCCCATCCCATCCCATGCCATCCCATGCCATCCCATCCCATGCTATCCCATGCCGTGCCATCCCATGCCATCCCATGCCATCCCATCCGTGCTGTGCCATGCTGTCCGGTCCCACTCATGCCATCCCGTGCCATCCTGCACTATCCCATCCCATCCCACCACCCCCAAAGCCCAGGCGCTTGCCAGGGCTGAGCCCTTTCCCCCCACCCGCACCCCCAAAGCCACCCCATGGCGTTCGCTCCCTCGTCGGAGACCAGCCCCCCCCCGCGACCTGCCCCATCGCCTGGGCACGGTGCGGGGGGTGCCACCCCTCTGTGTCCCCCCCCCCAGACCCCAGGTTCCGGTGGACGACGACTATTTTCTGGAGAGCGAGGCCGTCTCCGGGGACCAGCCCATCTACGCCAACACGCAGACCCCCGGCGAGGACAGCGTCTACATCATCCCCAACCAGTGAGGGGCCTGGGGGGGTCCGGGGGGGGCTGTGGGGATGAAGCTTTGGCTCCCACCGATGCTTCTCCCAGAGGCTTTCCCTGGTGTGTCCCCCCCGCAAGCCCAGAGGGGACGGGGATGGGCGCTCCCCATGGACGAAGGCTCCGGGGGTCTCCCCACGGCTGGGACGGCAACACGCATGGTCCCCGCGCACACATCCTGCCAAGAAGGCCTTTCTCGGGGCGGGGGAGGCATTATTTTTAATTACACCCCCCCCCCCCCGCCTCCAGCCCCTTCCTTCGCCCTAGTTCCCACCACGGGGCGAGCGTTGAGGGTTAGCGCTTCCTCCCCGGGGCCGGCAGCCACCGACCGCGGGGACGCTTCGGCACGGCATCCGCCGGCACGCCGGCACGCCGGAGCCTTCCCAGCCGGGGACACGTGGTGGTGGTGGGGGGGGTCTCCCTGGGGCCATCTGGCAGAGCGGGGGGCCGTGGGGTGACCACGGCCGGCACACGGTTCCTCTTCCCCTTTTCGGCTGCTGATGGAGAGTGTCCGGGCGCACGTGCGCTTGGGGACGTGTCGGTGGTTGGGGACATCCGGGCGCTGGGACCAACCCCGCCGTCGCCTGCAACACCTCCGCCCTTTTCCTGCTAAATCTGCCACTTTTGGGAACAAGAGACGTAGCACCTTTTTTTTTTTTTTTTTTTTTTTTTTAATGCTCCTAGCAAGGTCCCTGAGCCCGACGCTGCTGGGTTGTGCACCCCGAGGGGACCGGCAGCCTGGGGACATGGGGTCCCTACGGCTTGTCTGGGTGCGCCACCCCCAAATTCTTCATGGGTTCCCTGAGCTCCGGTCCTTGTGATGCTCCACCGTGCCCCATTAAATGGTTTAATTATCTTCCATTACCTGTGTAGCTCGTGGTCTGCTGGGAGCCCTGGGCAGGACACAGGGTGGCTGGTGCCGTTCCTGGGCTGGATCCGTCCCTCTGGCAGCAGCGAGGTGGCACCAGCCGAGCAGAGCTGCGGTTCGTTATCTGTTAATGGCACTGACGGCCTCGATAAGGGGTGTCGGTAGCACAGGGGTGGCTGTAAACATTAACCCAAAGGAGCTGTGTAAGGCTGGAGGTCCCCAGGGAAAGTCCCTGGAGCTCCCAAAGCCCTTGTCCCCAGAGCAGGGGTCCCAAGGGATCAGGACCCTCAAGGACAGGTCCCCAGAGGCCATGTCCCCAGAGCAGGGGTCCCAAGGGATCAGGACCCTCAAGGACAGGTCCCCAGAGGCCATGTCCCCAGAGCAGGGGTCCCAAGGGATCAGGACCCTCAAGGACAGGTCCCCAGAGGCCATGTCCCCAGAGCAGGGGTCCCAAGGGATCAGGACCCTCAAGGACAGGTTCCCAGAGGCCATGTCCCCACAGCAGGGGTCCCAAGGGATCAGGACCCTCAAGGACAGGTCCCCAGAGGCCATGTCCCCAGAGCAGGGGTCCCAAGGGATCAGGACCCTCAAGGACAGGTCCCCAGAGGCCATGTCCCCAGAGCAGGGGTCCCAAGGGACCAGGACGCTCAAGGACAGGTCCCCAGAGGCCATGTCACTTTAGCCCAGGTCCCCAGAGTGGAGGTCGCCGAAGCCCAGGTCCCTCAAGTCCACGTCCCCGGGGTGGAGGTCCCCATAGCTTGTGTCCCTCAAGCCCTGGTCCCCAAAAACCCCATCCCCAGACCAAAGGTCCCCATATCCCATGTCCCTCATGTTCTGGTCCCCAAAGCCCACGTCCCCAGACTGGAGGTCCCCATATCCCACGTTCCTCAGGCCCAGCTCCCCACCGGGAGCTGCCACGGAGCCAGGCAGCCCAGGACACCCCCAGGACATGCTGGAAGAGGGGACAGGACAGAGAGGAGCTGTGACCAGCAGAACCACCTCATCCAGCTGTGGCGAGTCCCTCGGGGATACGGTGTGTGCCACCGACCGACTGCGGTGGCAGAACCCGGGGGAACCGGGTATTTCCCCCACTTCTCGATGCCCACAGTGTCCCACGGTTGAAGTGCTTGGAAATCGGACCAGCGGCTGCATCCCGGCTGGACATCCCAGCCGGGGGGGGGGGGGTCAAGGCTGCGCCCAGCACCCATCTCAAGGACACAAACAACTCAAAGGTCTCTGGGAGCATCGCCCAGGCATTACTCACCCGCCACGGCAGCCGCTGGCAGGGGAGGGATGGGGCTGGCCCAGTCCCGGAAAGCCATAAGGATTTACAGGCAAATCCATATGGAGTCAGCTCCCGACCGGTCACCTGTGGAAGAGGGGCTGAGGGTCCGAGCTGTGGGACCCCCAGCTGAAGGTGACCTGCTGCGGGGCTTCTGTCGGAGACCCCCAGCCGGTTGTGCGGGAGGAGCAGCCAGCATCCCTGTTCCCATCACTTTATTCATTTACATTATTACATTACTTCTGTTTTATAGAAATATATAAAACGCAAATACACGCACACAAAAAAACCCTTTCCCAAAAAGGTATTTTGCTATAAAATACAATAAGTTAGCAATAAATAAGAGAGTTGTATAAATAAGTCTCTAAGCAGAGAAGAGACGATGCTCAGACATGGGGCGGGCTGCGGCCACGCAGGGACAGACCCACCCCGGGCTGTTTGGGCTCTCTCGGGTGGGCAGGATCCACCTACCAAATAAAACACGGTTTTAAATAAGGGAAGAGAGGGGGGAATAAGTTATCGTGGCCTGTGGAGGGGAGTTCACAACTGAGGGCTGAGCCAGATGGCGGAGCCGAGGCTGGCGCGGAGGCATTTTGTGCCACAGGGTCCGATTTTTGGGATGCCGGAGCTGCCGGGAGACGGGCAGGCTCTGCCCCATCCGAGCGGTGATGGGTCCCAGTCCGAACCAGAGGCGATGCCATCAAGCACAGTGGCACCTGGTGACCAGCATGTCCTCGAAGAGAGTGGAGACCAGCCTGCCCTCGCCGTCGTAGTGCATCAGCACCATGGGGTCGTAGCCGGCGGGGACGCAGCAGGGCGGTGGGGTGGCTTTGGAGAGGGAATGCATGCGGGCTTTGATCTGGGCGTGCATGCTGGCCGGCTTGTAGTTGTGGGGACAGGAACCTTCGCAGAACCTCATGTAGTAGCTGTTGGGGGCGATCACCCAGTCCGCCCAGCCGATGTCCTGGAAGGAGACCTTGAGCGACTTGAGGCAACACTTTCCGTCGCTCTTCCCACACTCCTCCTCCAGTCCCCGGGCTCTCCTGGCCCCCCGACCCGTGGTCTCATGGGTTTCCACCTCCAACACCAGCGTCTCCCCCACCGAGGTGGCCAGCAAGGCTGAGACATCGGCCGTGAAAGCCAACTCCAGGCGCAACGTGTCCTCGGAACCGGCAGCCCAGGGCTGGACGGCCGCCGTGAGGTCCAGGCTCCGGGAATCACGGTCCAGCTCTTGGCTACGCAGAAGCTGGGGGGTCCCGTGAGCCCCCCCCAGCATATAGATGCTGACCCGGGGGGACACGGAGGTGTCGGGTAGGGACACGCCGGGGGATGCCAGTGACTCCTTGAAGAGCTTCAGCTCCGCCTGCGCCACCCGGAGCTGTCGGTGGAAAGCCTCGGTGCGGGAGAGGAGGAGATGGTAACGGTAGGGACCACGGGGGTCCTGGTGTCCTTGGGGGTCCTGATGTCCCCGGGGGGTGGCCGGCTGACGCAGCACTGTGGAGACAGGGAGGACAGATGTTCGTTAGAGACGGCAACCCACCCCGCCAGTCAAGGCTCGTGACCAGCTTCTGTCCGGCAGCCAAACCGCCTTCTCCCGGGAACCACCCCAATCCCGAGGGATGCTGAGGCCAGGGAGATTCGGCCCCCATCCTCATCCTCAGGTCACTTGGAACCCACCATCCCCGGGGACCCCCAGCCAGAGGGTCTCACTGAGGAGCCCCAGGACCTGTCGGGGTGACCCCCACCCCACACCCTGGCTGTCCCCCCCTCCCCCCAGCCAAAGCAGCAGGAGCCGAGTATTTCCCTAAATCACCCCAGATCCGGATAAAACCCCAAAGTGGGGCTCAAGCTGGGGCTCGAGGGATGGCACCTCCGCTCACCCCCAACCCATCTCGAACCCCTCTCGGAGCACCCACGGCTGCCGCTGCGCCGCTGATCAAAGCTCCCATCCCAAATTTCCTGGGGTTTGTGTTTTTAAGCAAAACCAGCTCAAACGGTGGCTCCTCCCCAGCGTCAGGTCAAAGGAAGGAGCCGGGATAAGGATGACCACGGTCACCGCGATTCATGCCCGGTCATGTCCTGGCACACACCGAGGCAGCTGGGCTGGCGTGCCCGAGCTGGGACACGTTGGGGACACACACACGTGTGTGTGCCGGGGGGGGGGGACGGGACACGACAAGGGTCACGGGATGCACGTGGATCCGTGGCCACTTACACGTGGGGGTCAGGCGATGCAGGCGCCTGGTCCTGGACACGGCTCCCTCCTCCTCCCGACTCCGGTTTCCCGTCAGCTCGGCCACTTTCTGCTGGTACAACCGCTGCGCTCTCCGGATGCTCTCCTGGTCCAGCCGGTGCCGGACCACGGGGGGAGTGGGCATCCCCAGCCGTTCCAGAATCCCCTTTTTGATGGCTTCCAGCTGGAGCTTGTCCTCGTCCCACGCGTGGGGCCTCAGCTCCACGCCGGTGAGAAGCAGCAGGAGCTGGAGGCAGCCGAAGGCGACCCCAAAATCCCTCAGGACCCTCGGCATCGCGCAGGCAGCCGGCGGTCCCGGGGGGATTTATTTGCAAAACCTCTTGCGCGAAGGCTGGACGTGCAGCTCCCGGCGATGCTGCCAGGGGAATGAATGAAGTGGACCAGACCTGAATTTATAGGAGCCGAACTTTGCCCGCCCTCCGTCCCCCCCTCCCCGTCCCAGGCTGCCGGCGGGTGACGCCGGAGTAAACACCCAGCAGGAATCTCTCCTCTCCGCCTGGGATTTCGTACGGGAGCTCTGGCGGTGCTGGAGTTGGGTGATTTGCAAGCTGGTTTGCAGCTGTGGAGATGAAAAATATGTAATACTTTTTCTCAGACACAAACATTTCCCTTCAACCTCACGTTTTCCTTGCGGATCGCCGTGCCAGCTCATGGCCGGGGGGGGGGGGGGGGGATCCCCCTCACCTCCCCTGCCCCGTCGGTGAGGGGCAAGCAGCCACGGGCAATATCCCATGTCCTCGGGGATGGCTGTGGGTGATGGAGAAAGGATGATGTGCAGGGCAGCACCATGGTGCAGCTTGTCCATCCCTGCATCCTCGGCTGCCTTCTCTGTCCTTCGCCTCGCGCCGATCCCCGTTGGCACACGGGTCCTCGTTATGGCGTGGGACGGAGCCGGGCACGCAGCCCGTTCCCTAAAACCCCTCGGAAGCAGAAGCAGAGCAGGGAAGCAGCGGCCAGGCAGCCCGGCTCGTTCCGGCACACTCACGGAGGAGGGAGCGGATCAGCGTTGGACCTCGTCCTACCAAACCGACGCCGCAGCCCGGCTTGCGGCAGCGGCTCCCCCGTGCAGCCGATGACCGGTGTGGCTGGGGAACGGCTCTGCCCCGGGTCCGGTCCCTCCTGAAGCAATGGTGGCCTGGGTTACATCATCCCTGGGCAGCCCAAAGACGGTTGGGATGGAGCCGGGCACGCCAGGCTGGCACGGATCCAGCGGGGCCACGTGCGTTGGGAAGTGCCGTGCCAGACCGGGACTGCCCACGCACTGGGAAAGAGAAAATCCAAGGTGGGAACAAGCCACCGAGGCCGGCATGGGACCACCTGTCTCTCACCTTCTCCTAAGGGATGCTTTGACCAAAAAAGATGAG
The DNA here is from genome assembly GCF_929443795.1 of Astur gentilis. Taxonomy (NCBI): domain Eukaryota; kingdom Metazoa; phylum Chordata; class Aves; order Accipitriformes; family Accipitridae; genus Astur; species Astur gentilis. The sequence goes on along the minus strand of NC_064887.1, from coordinate 42,453,852 downwards.
CGGAGGGATAAGAAATCCCTGGTCAGACGAGGCAACGGGCAGGTCTCCCCCCAGCGCTGGCCGGGGCAGGCGAGGCCGTTCCCAAATGTCCTGAAGTTGAGCCAAGCGCCTGTTCTTTAACTGTGCTCCTGCTACGGGATGAACGTGCTTACAGTAATCCCCCGATTTCCAGCTGGTTATTCTCTGCTCCTCCTCGGGAGCCAGCTCCTGCCTTTCTCACCCGGTTTCGTGAGGGGTTGCCTGAGGCAAACCCGAGACCAAACCTTCCACCCTAAAACACGTGAAAGGAGAAGTTTGTCGGCACGAGCAGCGTCAAGTGAAGGGGACCGCCCCAGCTCGGGCTCCTCTGCCCTGCTCTGGATCCGTCCTTGCAGAGGGACGGATGAAGAAGGGGCAGGAGGAGCCCACCCAGAGACCTCGCACCATTTCAAGCTGCCTTTCTCTGCCCGGAACCTCCAGCTTGGAAAGAAACCCCATGTGTGGCTCACAGGGAAACCTCAGGGTCAGGTTTATCTCGAGCGCTTTGTCCCACGTGCAGTTGGGCACCATTCTGCTTCTGCCGGGGGTGACACGGCCGGGCAGGGAAGATGCTCAGATGAGCTTCCCAACCCGAAGCATCTTCCCGCCGGGAGCTGGTCCAGGCACTGGCTCCTCAGTGGGTGCTTTCATTCCAGACGGATCTGCGGGATCCTTAGGGAGTTCCCGGGAGCGCCAAGCACCCCTGTGATCCCCTTCCCTGGGGATTTTACCAGCTGGGGTGACTGCAAACCTTCAGCCCTCCCCCAATTCAAGGAAGAAGGGAGACGGAGCATCACCCCAGGAGGACCACAAACCTCCAGGTAACACCCCGGGGCAGAACCGCCATGCCAGCCCGTTCGCCCCGAACATCTCCAGGTCCCCAGCAGGCACCAGTCGGGCCACCAGCACCCTCCACCATCTGCAAGGTGCCAAACACGCTTGTCCAAAGCCGAATCGGAGCCGTGCAGCACATCCGGGCGCAGGAAGAGGCCCCGACCCACCAGCAATCACATTGCCCGGTCCTTGAGCAAGACCCAGCAAACCCCTAAATCCTGCAGTTCTGCTTTTGCAATGAATTTTCTAACCGTAGGCGCGTTGCGTGGTACAAGCCCCATCCACGAGTGACGCACAGTGGCTCGCGCTCGGAGAGCATCAAAGTTTGCCGAAGCCGGATGTTTTCTCCCAAAAGGCGCCAGCCGTGGAAGTTGGAGATTTACAGTCCAGCAACAGCCATAAAACTTGTGTTTTAAGAGCAGCGGTCGTGAATGCCGAGCGACCTGTTATGAAATGTCCCAGCGTGTCCTCACCAGCCTGCAAGATGCGATTGCACAGCCTCAGCCCTGTGCGTAAACAGCATCCCACGTTTCCTCTGGTCCTTACTGGGCTGTTAGCGCATCATCTTTTGCATCAGAAGGTCCGATTTCTCCAACACCTCTTCCTAGCGGGATGCAGGTTCCTCTCCAGTTAATGCAGCCTACATGCGTCCCTTGGCAAGGTACAACCAGAGCGCAGCTCTCACCCATCTGGCACGGATCCGGAGTAGCGATTAACAGCAGCACTTGGCCACGGGATTGCTGGTGGCCGGGGACTCCTGGACCTTGGAGGGGCCAAGACAGGGTCTGAGGATGAGGAGGAGCTGATGCCCCGGTGCCGTCGCTCCTCTGCATGCGGTGAGCAGGAGAGAAACGGAGTTTTGGTGATTAAAGCATCACACGGAGGCCAGCAGCTGGAAAAGCTGCTAGAAAGTTCAGGAAAAGCTCAGAGCGTGCACTGCTGAGCCTGGAAAGATATAAATAATCTTTTTGCCTTCTCTCCATCTCCAGACGAGAGGTGGCCAGCAGGGACTACAGCGGGGGACACGGCAGATGCTCGCTGCCGTCCCCAGAGCCACCCGCGGCTCCCAGCTGAGCCAGCACCGGGGAAAGAAGCCACGTTGCAAACACTGAGATTAAACGCCAAAAGAAACAAGAAGGGGAACACGAACATTAGTCACTTCCCCATGAAATTCAAGCTGGCTGCAGCCCTCAACATGAACCAACTCGAGCAGGGCTCGGAGCGGGATCGGCGAAGCTCCCGGCACCGTGCCGGACCGCGGGACGATCCCCAAACCAGCCACGTGCAACGGGGGCTTCGTGGCTCCTCGAATGCAATTCCTTCTGCGTTGTTGATGCGATCGTGGCTGGGGGGGGGGCCGGCTCCGCTTCGCTCCCCCCGCAGCTCCCCCCAGCCTGGGTGGTGGGACGCTGATGGGGGCAAGCGCAGACGAGGAGGGTCGGAAGGGCTTCGATTCCCCGAAAAGCACGAAACTTCCCTGCGGCCGCTCGCCCGCCCGCGCTTGCAGAAACCTCGGTTATTTTTGTAGTGTTCCTTATTGCAAGCGGCAGGAGGGGAAGTGCTGCCCTCCAGATTTTAGGTCTAGCAGTTCCCAGAGGCTGTTGAGCAAATGGTTCCTGAAAAGGCACTGAGAGCCTCTGACAAAAGCTAGAGCCCCCTGAGAACCGGCACGCATCAGCCCCAGGACGGACAGAGCGAGGTTACAGCATCCCATCACGGAGAGCACCCCGCCGCAAGGCAAACGGCGTTGGACTGGGTGCCCCCCGTGACCTACGGGACCTCCTGTGTTCCCCAAAACCACTCGGGTTGAGCAAGTCAGATGCTGCGGGGGGGGGGGGGGGGGGAAGAGTTAGATAATATTTCCCCATGGTGTATTTTTCAGCCAAGGGCTTAGAAGAGAAGAACAGCACGGCTTCCCGTGTCTCTTGCCACTACGTGAAGCTTCAAGCAGCCCTCAGGGCTTGGTCTCTAGGGAATTTGGTGGCTGGAGGCAGCTTCAGCATTTCCAGGAGTAATTCAGGGTGAGAAAACCCTCGACAAAGGGAAGGAACCCAGCCAGCCTCCGAGACGGTCCATCGGTCACATCACGGACAAGGTTTGTTCCATCCCATCTCGTTTCAGGTCTGGAAATGGGCGCGGAGGGATGGGAGATGAGGGCTCTCCCTCCGCTTCCAGCGTGGGATGTTTGGGAAGCCGCATCCCGTGTTTTCCCAGCGCTGGCCACTGTCACGATGAATTGGCAGAGTGGAAGCTGTCTTGACCTTTAAACGTTTCTAAATAAAAGACAAACAGGATGGATCAGGTGAGCAAAAAGCAGGTTTTGCCCCATCACGGTGGGAATCACATTTTTCTTCCTTTACAGCATCTGCCAAAAATGAGACTTCTGCCCCACTTGGACAAAGACATTTCTGCCTTGACTGCACCCGCGGTCAATTATTAACTTGAATTCCCAGCCCCCTCAGCCCGGGAAGTGCAAGAAATGACTCCAATCCAACTGCCAAAAATGGAACTCTCGCTTGAGAGACCTTCACTCGCCACCCCGGCCACCTTCCTTACAGCGATGCTTTCGGCACGAGGAAGATCTCCGCTTGCAACAAGCATCTTTCCGGGAACGGACTCCCCGGACAGACGGATTTACAGGTAGGGTCTGTACTCTGGCTAGGATGCTTTACAGCTTGCAATGGTATTTCCCCTGCGGCAGACTTAAATCTGGTATAATGCCTTGAGAGCATCATCTGCACGAGCAGCAGGCAACAAGCTCAGCCTGGGTAGGATCGAAGTGATGGTTATTGAAAAGCAGCTTTAAAAAGAAGCTTTTCCATGGTGTGAGCCTCTCTCCGTTCAAAGGGGGATACGTCTCGCCCCTCTGACATGCCGAAACAGCCCTTCGCCTCCATTTTTAGCGTAGATCCAGCAGGTACCCCCACGCTGAGGCTTTCGGCAGCATCGTGCTCTCTCGGGACGGCAGCGCTGAGCCCAGAAGCGAAGAAAAAGGCAGCAGCAGAAGGAAAGCTGCAGCTCTAACCAGGGGCCTGCCTTCGTGCAGGCTCCAAGCCGCGCTCAGGAGGGACCCAGATGAGCTCTAAATCCTTCTTCCAAAAAGCTTTCCAATACAGAGCAGAGGGGGAAAATAGATGAAGGAAATCAAATCCAACCTAGGCACATCCCAGCGCAGCATCTCTTTTACCAAGCAAAGCCTCAGGAGATGCTACGAGGGAAGGACAACCCAGAAAACTCCTTAAAACCGTAGGATTGTAAGAGCCTGGACGTTTTTTTTTTAAGTGCAAGGCACAATTTTGGATGAGGCGTGAGAATGAAAGCTGCTGAAGAATTAGGCGAGGCTGCTGTTAGCCTAACCTCCAAGAGAAAAAAAAATTATTTATTTGTGAACCCGGGCATGGACCAGGCTTCATGCGGCCGTCAGGAGGGAATTAGTCACCGGAGCGTGACTCGGGGAAGGGCTGTGTACACAGGGCACGCTGCTCCCGCAGCAGCAGAGCATCCACCGCAGTGGGAAGCAGCTGGAGACGAGCAGCAAAAAGAGATTTTCCCCCAGGCCTGAGCCATGATGCTGGTTGGGAACCGGCCAAGAAAACCCCAGCCCGTAGCAGAGGTAGGTGGTGAATATCCATTTATATCTCCTGGAAGGCTGGGGCCAGACGATGAGCTACCTCCAAGCAGCAGGGAAAGAAAAGCATGGTTGAAATGCCATGGTGAAGAGCCCCAGCACGGGGAAATACTCAGCCAGAGCATCATCCCTGGCATGGGAAGCTCATACTGGGAATTTTCCACTGCACCGGGAGCCTGTCCATCCCCAGCCACCCAGCGCAGGGTGCGAGAGGCAGCGAACCCTGACCTGGGACCTGCCCGCACATGCCTCCACCGAAGGCAGCAAGGGCCGCTCCGAGCGGGCAGGAAATTCCAGCCATTCCCCTGCACCAGATCCGCAGCTGCGAGTTTCTGATTGAAGCTCTGGGGAGCCCTTCGGCAGCGGCTGTAAGAGAGGGTGGGCTCTCCAGCACCTTTGCTTGAGGTCAGCTTTGATTTGCAAGCCGGGGAAAAAACGCGGAGAGCGAGCAGCCTGCCAGATGGACGCTGCCCAAAAATCCCACCTCATTTACGAAGGGTTTGGAGGGCTTGAGGAGTAGGGGAGGAAGAAAAGAGGGGGAACAGAGCAGGCTGTTGCAAGAAAGAATTAAGATTAAGATCTATGAGGAGCCAGTCCGCCAAAGAGATATCCTCCCCAGCTCTCTGGATCTGCATCCAAGAAACCCAGCTGGGATGCTCTACAATGAGCTTCCTTGCCACCGACCAGCGAAACCTTCGATTTCTGCCTCCAGAGAGTTCTCGTTGCAAAACGACCTCATCGACACATGGCTTACCCAACAGCATGACATCACTCTGGAAACACCACCTTGCAGGAAGAGCTTATCACTTTATAAAGCGAATTAAAAGGAGAGTGATTTCATCAGGGCTTGGCTCACAGGAGAGCCCGTGTCCTCTCCAGGGAGCACGTGTCCTGGCTCACCTTTGAGGAATGGCAAGATAAATGAGATGATGGCAAGATAAAAACTCCCTGGTGCCCATCGCACGCTGGGTATCAGCAAGTGTAATAAAAGCAGAACACCACACTGCTCCAACTCCAAAGAAAAGGCCGGAGAACTCAATGAGATCACCACGGCAGCTCAGGAGAAGAACGCTCCCAGAGCTAGGACATCAAAAAAAGACAGAGAAGAAGCAAAGATTCAAAAGGAACTGTAAAGTTTTCCTTTCTGATCCCCCCTCCGGCCACAAACCACCGTTAATTCTCCGCACCAGGGGCACAGTAAGTTCTCACAGCCCAACTTTTGGGCTAGGAGCACCGTGTGACCGCCCCGAGCCCTGTCCCACCTCGGTACGCCGGGCTGGCTCTGGGTTTTACCCAGGGCAGGCTTTAGCCCTCGGTCTTAGCAAAGCCGTGCCTCGCGGTAATAAATACGACGTCCAACCTGCTCCGCGGAGCAGCTGGCGAGGGGTGAACGCTGAATCCCCAACACCCTTGGTGGAACCAGCGCTCGTGTGGCAGGGACCCGATGGTGTTCCGTCACCGGTGACATCTCCGACGTCTCCTTCCCTCCCATCTCTGCAACACCAGTGGTGGGGAAAGTCAGGACCACAAGAAGACCCCCCCCCAGGACCAAGCCGAAGCTGTTGGAAGTGTCAGACCTTCAGGCTGTCCCGCTCCAGGGTGAAGCTGAGCACAGTCAAGCTGTATGGCAGCACCATCTGGTGGCACCAGCCCTCCCCATCGCCCCAGTTTGCTCCCAGTCAGGACCAGTGGCAGCAGGGAAAGGGTAGAAGCCCGAAGGCAGCCAACACAGGGCTTCCACCTGTTCTCAGCCGAAGCCAGGTTGATTCACAACCCAAAAGGAGCAGCCGCTGTGGCAGCCAGCCTCCGGCAGCACTCAACCGACAACCGTGAAGCAGCCCGGCACGGCAAGAAAACTCTCTTGGGGAAGACGAGGAGAGCTCCAGGGTTAACAACTTGCTCTCAAGGAAAGCGGCACGCAATGGTGCTCGAGTTCGATGCACCTCAGCAGCTTCCAGACACGCTGCTCATCTTCCCACGATCCTCAAGGGAGCTCTTCCTCCGGAAGAGGAGCGTGGCGGAAGAAATCTGGCTAGAAAATGCCTTAGAGCTCCTTCCCAAGTGTCTTGGTAAGCCTGGGAGGGATTTGCAGCGTGTGGATCAAAGGCAGCTTCAGCATCACAGCAACTTCTGCTGCCAGAGGGTCACCTGCTGCACCCCACAAGGCTTCGTTGCTGAAACCCCCTTTGGTCAAGACTGCGGAGAGGGGGAGAACTGCTGCTGCTGTTTAAACCCATGTGGGAACAGTAAAGGGTGTGTAAAGCAGAAAAACTTTATTAACTGATAGGTCTGGAAAAGACTGAAAAGATTTAGGGTTCAGCGGGCAATGCAGACTTTGCACGACATGGCTACGAAACTCAAGCGAAAAAGGAAACCGAAGTCAGCGGGATGAGCTGTGATCGCCAGCTCCTCACGCATCTGACATGAGCACACCCCAGTTTTACCAGACTTTTAACACCTTCCCCCAGGAAAGCAACCGCCTCTCTGGCCCTGCAGCACACTAGTATCTCCAGAGAAGTTTTGGGAAGCTCTTTGAACCCTGCCAGAGCGTGCCCTTCCCCTTCTTGTCTTCGGAACAGATGGCTGCAGACAGACCTGCTCGCGGGCAAATCCGACATCCCGTTCAGCCTTGCTCTTCACCCACGTGCAGAACACACACCGCGGATGCCAGAGGCACTAGCAAGCACCATACTGGGCCATACCGATACCTCATCTAAGAACAAAGAAGGAAGAGTTATTCTTTCTTTGTTTAAAGTAATGCCATGGGCAGGGGGGGATGCTTAAAACCAGAGTTAAGTCTTGTCCTCGTTCCAGCTGAGGATGCAGAGAGGCAACTCCAATCGCTGGAGGACTGCGGCTCCAAACTCTGCTCTCCAAGACCCAGGGAGAGCTTCTATCAAGCCATTCCTCATTAATAAAAATTAAAAAAACCTGAGTAGAACTGGTGGTTTTGGTGTGGGAAACATACAAGGGGGGTTATTAATCAGATCCTTTCACCACTGCTTCCTGGAATTATCCAGCTCGGTGTGAAATGGGCAAGTCTCAAACTCAGAAAAACTCTTCAGTAGCTTTTGCTCCCCAAAGCTTTCAGGATTACAGGCTCTCAAGAACTAACCGTGCTGCTGCATGCTTTGAAGAGTTGTCGTCAAATCAGGGGAAGGACACGCTCCCCAGGCCTCTCTGTCTTAATACCAGTAATGTTGAACAAATTTTGCATAACTATTTCAGTGCAGCACTCTGCGTAGAAGGGTGTCTGGTGCTCCGTTAGGCTACGTGGTCTAAGCAAGGGCTGGAAAATTTACTTCTGAGTACAAAAGGACATAATAGATAAAAGAAACATACATACGTAATAGAAGATGGCAAAATAAAACTTCCAAATATTCTTCTGAATAATATGACACAAACATCTAAGATACGCAGCTGAAGTCCAAGAGAAGGAGCCTAGATAGCATCTGTTCCCATTCTGAAAAACAGCCATGCAGGACAGGGCAGGGGATCTGCACCGTCCCAGGGCTCATCTCCAACAGCAGCAGGTGCTTAGGGAATGGTATAAAACCAAATACGCTGTTATCTGGTCAGTCTGTGATCATTGATATGTAATTACCACCCTACAAAAGGCATCTCTGAAAATTACCTCTTCTGATGGTTGTTAAAGAACACCAGGAGTCAGAGTTAAACTCTTTATTTACTTTGAAACATCAGTTTAAATTTTCAGTTACAAAGTCCAGTCTAGCAATAGCAAGCTGAAAGTACGTTAACGGTTCTTTATTACACAGCCCTTTTGTGACACACTAGATTGTTTGGTTTTACAAGGCACTGCAAGAACACACTGAGAAAAACAGAAGCCCCAACAGATTTAGAATTGTAGCTCCAAGAGTCCTGATAAGCATGAGATTGGCAACACCTGAGATACCCAGACAGACAACTGTTTATTTCACCACAATTAACGAAGAGGACCCGAGAGGCTGAGTGATGCTGTAACATGCATAACGGAGTCCAAACAAAACACCTAACCTTAAAGAAGAGACAGAATAACCTTCACGAATTTGGCCAACCTAACCGAGAGTGACAACGAAGTAGCAAATACTCTGGTTTTTTCCACTGTCAGGTCCGAGTGTGTGTCAGAAAACCTCGAGAACTCAATTCAGTGCAGTTTCTGAAGAGCATCCTTGGATAAAGGGGATACCAAACAAGTTCAGCAGTTTCTCCCAGTGCCGAAAGCCCAGTCTTTCCATCCACTTTATGTGCGAAAGGCTCATCTGTCCCCATCACCACCACTCTGCTTTCCAAAAGCGAGCCCAGCACAGGACAAGGCACTCCCTGTTTAATCAAAGTAAACATTTGCAATTTAAGAAGCTGGTGCAATAGAAAACCTGAACGTGTATTTAAGTAGCACGGCATTTTATTTAAGGGCAGTGTATAGTTTCACTTCCTATATTTAATTCCTATCTATGGGGAGGCATTTTCTTCTCTACTTTGTCTCAAAATAGACTGAGCAGAAGCAGATCTCGGGTTTCAATTAATACGATGAAGAATTAACAATATCCTCAGCTTTGGAGGTTTGGCAGAATATTACTTTCATCACATAAGACACTAATCAGACATGAATACAAGTTTTTTAAGAAAAAGTGCACTTTAAACTGCAAAACATTAGGGTTTCTGGTGCAAATATAACAAATCCATCTACATCAAGATGTGTACTTATGGTATCAACCAGGGGTATTTTACCCAAGCCAACAGATAAAGTTTGAAAGAAAGCCTTTGCAACTCTGAAATTTCTCTCATTAAAATATTATCGGATAGCATATTAAAGTAAGTAAAGGAGACAACAGGAAGGAAGTTACTTTGTGAAAGTATGTACAAATTAATTGCTGACAATTTTATTATCTGCACCGCGGGATGAAATCTGAAAATCATAATTAAAAAAACCACACAAGTGTACTTTCTATGTCTAAACATAACTGTTTTCCAGTCGGCTTTCAAACACTACCACTCACTCTAAAAGTAGCTTAGTGTCTGAGCATCAGCTGCGTGATTAGAGAGTTAGAAACACCCTATAGGTTAAAAAAGATGCACGAGTCACAACAAGTTAAACCATGAAATAACACGGTCAGACCATAATCGCTGCTTTAGTCTAGCGCCAGCTCTCGTGTTAGTGGGGAGTTACCAATTCATTTACATGGTTTTCCCATTTTTGGTTTTAAGAAGCTCCTCCTACTGCAATTCCTTTTACACATTTCATAAGAAAGCCCGCATGTGAGGTCAACAAATCACGCACTCAGTCAAATGAAGATTATTCGAGTATTAGAAGCAACTTCAGTGGATTATAACTTTTTTAGACTTTTCATTAACAAAAATAACACCACTAGGAGCCTGTGCTGTCCATTTGCGAGTCTGCAGGCCTGGAAGCTCCTGGGCTTTTATTCCAGGCATGGCACTGCGTGACAGCGGCCCAGAATAATCCCCTTTGCCAGCTGACTGAGGCACTAAAAGGTTAAATATTGCCTACACAACCGGCAGAACAGTGAGAGACACACCGGAGTTTGAATGCTACATCTAAGCATGACTGTCTAGGTAAGTAAATACAAATAGTACAGTTTCCTACCTGACTTACCACAGTACCTGCAGTACAAACCCTACAGAGATAAAGATAAGTTGACATATTAGATCAGAGCCCTGGTTCAATGAGTCTGTTTTTCTGCTGCGGGCAGCAGGCAGTACCCAACGCATCAGGCAATGCTTTACAACGTGATGCTGCATGTAAACGCCTTCTCAATTTCTGCAAGGAGTCAGCCAGGAAGCATTTATCTCAAATTTACTCGAGACGCCTTGCCTTCGCATTTCCCTCCTCTTCAGGGTGAAAGCAGAGCAACCAGTTAGTTGTCCTGAAGTCTTAAACCTCTGAACACCCTCGGTCAGGTCCCTCCTGGAAGGACTCTTGAAGCTCAGCAGTTCTTGGCTGCAGTCTCATGTCACAACCACACTCAATACCTCTAACCATCTTCATGACCTTTTCATCCCTTCCCACTACTACCACATTTAGGAGGAAGCAACCAGGTTGGGGAATACTCCAGATAAGCATGAACTGCTCCATATGATCTTACAGATTTTTACATCCTTTCCAAAAGCTGCCCCCAAAAATACAAATCGCTTCTGTACAATGGGTGTTCACCTTCAACCATATCATAGAATATCTCAAGTTGGAAGGGACCCATAAGGATCATCAAGTCCCCCATGAGTCTTAAAGAAACTTTTAAGCTTACAGTTTCTTTTTGCTGTGTTTCATAAAGCAGATTACCATATTTAATTCAAAGGAAGTATCTCCCGACATCAGTGTCACCAAATTATGCAGGAGTTTATGAGTACCTGGAGTTCCTCAAAATCCTCCGCAGCATTTAATAACTGAAACAATTAAATTGTCATCACCAAACTTCCCCAACACGTTAGCCAGTTCCTACTCCAAGCTGTTGGCAAGCAGATAAAATGACATCAGACCCGATACAGTGGAACCTCCCTAATTCTCTCTTCCACACAAAATATTCTCACCCCCATTTCTCCGTGAAGCATATCCCCAGAGACAATTTTGCAATCACAGGATTCTAAAACTTTACCAGCTTTTACATTTGACAAATCGCAGGCACAGTAATTAACACTAAACCTGAACTTCCTACGCTTACTCACTAGCACGAAATTTTTTGTGGTTGGCAACAGGTCTCCCAGTCAGTGCAAATTAGCAAATTCTAGTTATTGATGATCTGGAAGAGAAAGCAGATAGTAAGCATTACACAAAACATCAGCTTTTTGAAGCTCTGCATCAGTTTGATGTCATATTTCCAAAGAAAATATGCACCTATAGAAAAGGCATTATGAATTAATGAATTTAACAAAAAACTTTCAAAAAACCAAAAGTATTTAATTTAGGTCAGATTAAATAAAATTAGTTTAATGCCATTTTTAAAAGTTTCACTATACAAAATTTCTCTACCACCAAGACACCCTTTACAAATACAATCTCTGAGGACTAATTCTCAAAAACGCAAAAAGATTATATAATAAATTATGTTTTCTAAGAAACTGATCACATGGAAGCTTCACAAAAACAGGTTACGAGGAAACGCACAGCTCGAAGCGATGCCCAAAGCAAAGTATTTCCAAAAATGAGATTTTTAACACTGACACGTAGAAGGCCACAACCACTGCAGTCCTTAGACAAACAGCAGTCACAGAAATTGGCTCAAGATTTTCCCCTTGAACAGCAGAGCGGACCCAAGAAAGGATATCTATAGGTGTCGAACAGGACATAACTCCACAGGCTGAATAAACTAGCATGGAAAGCCGTTCTCCCCACGCAGCCGCCGCTGTCTACCTTCCCTGCCGATGAATTTGGAGCCACTCCTCCTCAGTCACATCCAGGGGGGATCTCCAAGGCTGCCTGCTCATACGCTCAAAGGAAGCATAAACATTCAACAGACACGGACAGAGAGGGCACATCTCGCTTAGAGACTTTTAGCACAAAGAGAGCCTGATCAGCGACCTACTCCAACCCTCTCTGCTCAAGGCAAGGGACAGACGGCAGACAAACCTTGCCCACGGCATCCATGGGCACCGCTGGTCCAACCAGCCCTTCCTACGGCCACTTCGATTCCACGGTCATTTTTTTTGTTACCACCTCACTAAACCGTTGATCTTCCATTTTATTCACAACTACGTTACACGTAAATTAAATAGCATTACTGAAAATTACTTAAATCAATTGCTGAACTTAGCAGAATACATGAATTACTCCTCTTTTAAAAGTTTAGCAGCTAAGATACACTGATGACAAAAACTTCTTACCAGATAAAGGAATAAACCTACAAGATAAGTAGCTCAACTATTTGCAAAAACGTGTCAAACCACGAATATTTAAACAAAATATTAAATATAATAAATTACTAATCAGAAAGTCTGCCTGCCTGCTGACAATCTGACAAGTGCTACTTCATATTTGAATGTAAAAGAGAATATTTACTTTGAAGGCAAACTCTTTTGATCAGGAAAGCCTGTATTGTAAATACAGCAGTAATTTCCTCGGTAAACCAGAAGTCTATCCAAACATCTTCATACACAGGTCCCCTTAGCAAAGTTATTACAACTGCAGAAGTCTTCGTCCTCTCTCAAGGGTTACAAGGAGAAGCGGTATTTCCTTTGTCACTAGACTTCTACTGGAAAACAGCAAGTTAATGGCAGCTCTCACTGAGAGATACTATAGCAGAATCATTCATAATTAGAAAAATTAAAATAATGGTATTTTAGAAGAGTTCAGAATGTTGGTTTTTATATATATATATATATATATATATATATATATATGTAAAAGTATTAGAATCAAATCACAGACCTCTTCATTTAAATGGCCTCTCAATGAGACCTACCGGTCATCAATTACCAATCTTGTGTCTGTTCCCACTGCAATATTATCTGTCTTTCGCTGGAGTCTTGTAATTTGGCAGCAAACCCTACACGCACGACTAGGGTCAACCACTTTTCAAGTCCTGCTTAGAAGCTGCATGTACACTTCCCCAAATTAATTACTGGGGAAGTTCACACAAGAAGCAGCACTTTGTACCCTCCCATTGGGAGGGGGACACTAATAAACAGCCCCAAATACTCACTCTAAGCAAAATTCCTAGTTTTCAAATAATTGCCTCTGGTTTACAGACAGCAGGAATAGGTTTAAGATTTTTAGATTTGATTTGGCAGAATGTCTTCGAATCCGCACATTTGCATATTTATGCCTATAATAAATCAAGGTGGCAACTTAGAATTTAAGTTAAACATTACTCTTCTAACCTTTAACAAGAATGAAAATTTTTAACTAAGGAAGTTATAAATTACTCAACCTTCACCTTAAAAATAACAGCTAGCACCAAGAGTCTAGGATAAAGATCTCCTGCGGAGAAAGTGGCCTTTAGCAAAGCTATTTAACCGCTAATGATTTGTTTTATACACATATGAAACAATGTGTTTTGTACAGGAGGTATATGGTTGACTTGAGTGAGGAAGGTGGCATCTAGAGCATAATAAAAAAGACATTTGGAAATATTTGGCGCAAGTTAGGCTCATACTGTGTACAAAAAAAAAAAAAACCAAAAAAAACCAAAAACCTATCTCCTGCTCCACAACAAAAGGAACCCAAAACACATCTCTTCTATCTGCAGCTACCAGTTAACCAGTACATTACAGAGGATCCTACGAGTATTTCGACAATGTGGGGTGAGAAATCAGTGCGTCAAATATTTTTCCATTTCAGCAAAGCAATTTTTAAGACTCCTCAACTCCACCAAGCACTGTTTTACAACAGACAAACTCACACCATTCCAACTCTTTTCAGTTGTACTTTTACATTATAACCTATGATTTGGGCCAAAGAGGGGAAAAAACCAAAAAAAACCAAAAGCAAACCTTTCAACTTAAGAACTAGTCATTAGAAGACTGGGTTATCAACTCCCTGCACCTGAATGCCAAGTCCAGATGAGAAACCTTCCATCTGCGCTGTATTAGACTGGTCAGTAGCTGTCACTTGGCTGACAGATAAGCTCTGGATAAAGCACAGCACACACACTTCAGTCACTTCAGAAACGAGTAGTTGCAGGTGTTTTAAAGAAGAGATTTTGAATCCTTTGTTGCCTAGGCTGAAATGCACACATCTGACAAAAAAAAGTCAATTTCTAGAAGTGGAATTTTCCTTTTTGCAGTCTCCAATTCTGGGTCTCTATGTTTCAGACCGTTTTCCCCAGTACTTCAGTAGCAGGGAAAATTTTGGAAGTGCAATACTAGAATAGCTTCTGCCCACTTTCAGTGTTCGTGCTGACAATTGATTTTGTCTTCAGAATGCTCCAAAACATCGAGCATTTCTTCTATTATAGCCTGTAGTGCCCGACCCAGCTGTTCTGCGGTATATGGTTTTCCCAGAGGAGGCACATGAACAAAAGCTGACCTCCCGCGGCTCTGGTATAAGGAAGTGTAGTAAGTGAAGTCACAGAGGTATCTGAAATACAAGAATAGAGCTTATTTAGCAACAAGTGACAAATACAGTGTGCAAGCTGCAGGACAGGATGAACTGTGTATTCTTATCATTCAGCATTGCAGCAACATCCTGCAATAAAGTGTGGAATACAAGCCAGGTATTGTGAGTCTGTGTAATAGCTTTAATCAAATATAGGACAAAGAAATGTGAAGATCTCTCTATTTGCCCTGATGATTGGGTGACCACTGAAAAAGAGACAGTACTGCCAGCCCCATGAGAAGTGAAAAGTGTATGAATCGTACAGGCCTCGTGAGTTGAGCATGAAGGGAACATTCATTGCAGTGTGAGTCTATTTTCCCCATCGATCACTGGCATCCCATACCTGCCAGCATCCTTAGATATAGTGACCGTGACGTCCAGCCCCAGCGCTGAGACTCTCTTGCAAACCGTGTCCATGTCGATAATGGAATCGATGCATTCTGGGCCACCTTCTACGCAACACTGAGAGCCTGGGCAGAAACGGCAGTTGTCTAAGCCTTTGTAACCTACATTATGGCCGCACTTCTCCAGAGTTACAGTCGTAGCCATACCGGAAACACCTACATGAACCACCAACTACAAGAGAAAAGAAACAAGTTAGATCAACCAAAATACAAACGGTGGAAAATCAACAGCCCGCTATTCCCAGTTAAAGACTGATGGAGTTGTTACACGAGTTCTTGCATGAATATCACAGTAACAAGTCATTTTGTCAATGAACTCGTAGGTCCAGTACAGAACCATTCTTCTTGTTTCACCCGCTCCTGACCTAAATTGTAATTTAATCAGGGTAAAAATGAACACTGGCACGTTCACAGCCGAGCCCACCCCTGGAACAGCCCAGGTGGCACACACTAACTGCAAGCTGTCTAGACAGCCCTTTGCAGCGGCCTCTTCACACCAACTGCTCCCGTTAATTGGAGCACTCTTTTCTGAGCTATAAAATTCTACAAATTCACATGTTCTCACGACAAAAGAGGAAAAGATCTAGCAAGGGACTACCAGTCTGAACAGACATTAAAAGTAGGACTTCACATTATGCTTGTTGCTGTAAGCGTGACAGATTTCAACCGTTTGCTGTGTCTTCTCTCCTCCTCCCTTTACTCACTCACTTGTGGACTGTGCTTTTTCCACAATGCAGGAATGAGTCTTTGCACTGTCTGGTATTCAACTGGGACTTCATAGACGTGCAGATCCACGTCATCTCGCAGTCCTAGCTTCTCCAACTCCTACGAACATAAGGAAATAACAAAACCAAGATGGTCAGACACAAGCTCAGCAGAGGGAACAGTTCTGGAAGGTTTAATGGCAGAGCAAGTCTGCTGTGAGGGACTAACATCAGCTTACACTACAGGCTGTATAACCTTGTAAACAGCACTGTAAAAAAACCAACAAAAAAACATAACGGGGAACAACAAAGGCATCTCTCCACCTGCGTTAACAGTCTTCACCCACAGGACCGTTTGTTTTGCTCTGATGTGTGTATAACAAAGAAATCAACATTTAACTGACAATAGTTATCAGCAACACCCACACTCAAAAGAAAGGTTGGCGACATTATTTATAGAGGCATGTAGTCATATTCGCTTCTTGAAAGAACTAGATATTATGTAGAGAAAGTAGAATTGGGAGGATTATATTCATCGTCTAATTTGTCCTCTCTCAGGACTGCTGGCCTGGAGAGAAAATTCACATTTGTTTCCAGATAAAGAGCTCCCAGGGTTAGGTGACAGTACTACCAGGCTGTGATTCTGTGTCTATGAGTCTCCACAAATATTAGCAAACACTCCTCATATGAGAAACTGAAGCAGCATTGGCACATCCTCCTCAATATATTTGTCTTACTTCTATTTTGGCAGAATCTGGAATAAAACACAGCCTATTTCCAAAAGGTAAAACTGGTTTCCATCGCTACCTTTACCTATACCTAATACACTGTACGTAAATTTTGCAACATGACCTGTTACCACTGTAGTGATTCAACTAACGCAGTGAAGTATTTCTCCCTCTGTAACATTAACTAAAGCCATGCCTTGAAAACATCCTAAATATCCAGGCAATAAACTCAGCCAATTTCCTTTAAACCTTTTAAAACACAAAGTGTCAGTTAAATAATTTGCAAAAACTTCTTTAAAACCAGAGGGAAGAGGAAAGATCATTCCCCCACCCCCTCAGTATACCTGACTGGAAAGCACACTGTTTCATCCCAACATTGTTGAGTTCCCTCTACATACAGCCCACGTCCCTGGGCACTTCTCCCTTGGTCTTCTTTGGCCTCCATTTCAAAACACTCCAGTCTCACCAGTAAGGCTTCAGTTCGAGGCTTGCTTATTTGGTACTTCAGGCTTTACCAGTCTAGCCCAGAACAGGACTTCATCAGAAGTGAAACCTTTCAGAGCCATCAAACCCAAACTTTCAAGAACCCAAGGAAAGGAAACACCCACATGGTCTGAAGCCTCTGAAAAAGAATGTTCTTAAACAAAATCATCAGCTGAGCTCAAACCTCGGAGCCTTGTGCAAATCTACACCAGGAGGCACTTTTCCAGCGGCTGAAGCGACTTCAGCTACCCTGTTTAATGAGTTCCAACACCATCTAACTCAGATCGAGTTTCCCTCTGATGAAGACAACATTTTTTGGCACTCTGAAAAATTTTACAGCTGCTTTTCAAGACTGGTAAGTGACTGCACATGCCACAGAGCTGACAGCCTTAGTCAGAGTCCTCCCATAGCTCTGTCTCCTCTGGAAAGAAGCTGCAAGTGCATCTTTCTCTCTGAAGACAGAAGGAGCTGTGCGCTCTTCCATCTCTGTCACCAGGCCTGTGTTTCAGTTAGAAGAACCAACTCCAGCTTTTCACAAGTTAATACACAGCAGAAGCTTGTCATCTGGTGCTGCTCTTCTCCTCCGAGAGATATGTCGGCTGAAAAATGCAAGCTTACTCATGCCAAAAGCTCAAAATGATTACTTGCACTAACATCAAAGGGGCTGCGTGCACAGCAAGAAAATAACCTGCAACTCTCACATCCACAAACCACTGTAGTTGTTCTCATGGATCTAAGGTAGAAACATCAATGTAAGAAGCCACCAAACTATCAAAGGACATTTCAAAATATTCTTGAATGATTAAGTTATCTCTATTTCAGGTTCGGATTAGGTGATCAGAGCAAAGAGCTGCTCTTTCATGCAATTCTTAGGCTTTATTTTCCTGCACACAGAGATTATACTTGCAAACTTCAGGCTAAGGAGTGCAGATTAGCTACTTCAATGAAGCTTACTCCATTTCAAATCTTGTATTTCCCTAAGTTTAAAATTATTCCAAATTAAAGACAGTTGAAAAGAGAGGAGAAGTGGAGGTTTTTGGACTCCCCCATTACAATCCTACCTCCTCTATATAAACGTGAGCAGTATCTTGGCATCCTTTTTTTTCTGTAGTTATCAGCATAAGTCGTTTCTTTGCTGAGAAGAAAAAAACCTTTCACACTTGTGCAGACCACAGACAGCGTAACAAGATTTAGGATAACTAAAACATGCAGCAAAGGCAAGAGTAAGACTTTCACGGACCAGCAGATATGAGCAACAACAATGATAAATCACTTGCTCTGGCTCTGAGGGCAAGTCTGATATTAAAGGCTTGCTGTATTGATTAGTGTCTGGCACACACAGACATTCATTACCAGAGATGGATGCTAAGTGATGTTTCATCACATCTTCTTTACACAAATCTGCCTTCAAAACATTAGCTGGTTTATGTGGTGCGTTAATAAAGTAAGTAGTTTACAAACGAGAGTATTCAAATACAAGTCAGTCTCTTTAGGAACATCTCCAGAGCGTTAATTGGTAGGAATTCATCATCATTTCTCTAAAGAGCGTGAAACAGCTCCTAAAGATGAATTTGACCAGGGAAAGTTTTACCGGCTGTGCAGAATGAGTATCTACAGCGAGCAAGAAACCTCAGGCCGTATGAGCCGCACCATCTCGGTGACAGCTACCTTCTCCAAACGCAAGCACATTAAACCTTAGCCTCACAAATTCACAACTTTCTTTTAACCCAACACAGCGTTCGCGCGCTTCCATTCAGTAATAAAGATGTACGCTGGCCCCCAGACAACTTATTACCCACAGCCTTGTATACCTGACAAATATAGAAAAACGAACATGTTTGACCGATTCCCTGACCCCTCAACAATGGCTGTCTTTGTGAGCCTTTAATATCCTTATCAGGTCTGTCTAGACACCCTGACAGCAATTGTCCTTAGTAATGTCAAAACGCACTCTGACCTCTCTCCTCCTCCTCCGGCTCAGCCAGAAGCACTTTGGGGGGATGAAGGCAAGAGCCCATTAGCTTCACAGTCCACGGGGCACACCTGTGTCTACACCCAAGTCACACCAGGGAGGCCAGAAAAGGCACTGAACTGAAAGCCCATTTCAGTAACTTCTTCTTGAAAGGAAGGTCCCTCCCCAGCAAAAACTGCAGCTGAAAAAGGTCCTCAAAGGAAATATTAAAACGATGAAAACACAGAACAGCAAAGCCACATTAACACAGAATATTTTTACCGTAAGCCTTAAAAAAGAAAGAAGTTATTCTTCACTCCGAATTCATAGGAAATCTCTCCCCCACGCGTGAAAATCTCCAAACATTTCATCTTCACATTATTGGATTGCGATGGCCGCTATTTAAGGCACCCACGTGTAAAAATCGTTTAGCTTTCAAAAACAAACAGCTATACTATAAATTCACGGCAGTCAGAGGGAAAAGACACACCGTATCCGCATTCTATATAAGAAGCCAAATAAAACCAAAAAGAGGACTGGAAAGAAAAGCAGAGAATTTTATCCTCAGGATGCAGGATAATAAAAGATGTAATAAACCAGAACTAGCTTAGCCCTAAAGCTAGGAAGGATTTACAAAGATTGTTTAATTGATTTTTCTTCTATTAAAATGCAGATCACACCGTCTGGGATTCAGAAACTCAGACACGCCTTTGTGTCCACTCAGCTCCATGAAGTCCCCTGTCTGAAACTTGCACAATGCCCAACTCGCATGTGCTCAAAGACATGCTGTTCCTTTTTGTCTGGGCCTCTCGGGGCTGAAACAGGGTAAGGAAAGGCAAATCCTCCCCGCTGCCTGAAAGTTTATGTTTTTAGTTAGAAGTTAGCATGAGCTATTAAACAGGACTCAGAGGAAGACAGGCTCCAACGCAGCAGATCGCACACCACCAACTCTAGTTTTATACTCTCAAAATACCCCGAAGCCCATAAAATGAATTTAAAATGCACGTGATTACTTCATCTATCAGCCACACAGCTGAGCAGCCATCAGTGCCTTGAGCTGCCGGGCTGAAGGAATGACACGCCATTTCTCTTCATAGGAATTATACATTAGGTTTGGTTTTGTAAGCAACATCAGAACACCCACCACTCTTCCTGTTCCAGAAGCACAATACCCTTTTGTCTATCTCCTCTAGAATAAAAGTAGCTTGTTTACAATAACTGACATTACATGAGTAAGAACAAACCAAATCAATTAGCCCCACTACTAAATTTCAGCAACGTGCAATTTTTTTGTTCACATACATGGCTTGCGTTTTTCCCCAAACTTAAACCGAGCAAACCCTAACTCAAATATATTCATTTCCAAAAGGCTCTTGGAGGCAAAGGTTTCATCTTCTCATACCAGCCAACACATTAGACATCTGGACATTAGTTGACTGTAATTGATTAGAGTTTGTGATTTAATTTAAAAGCATTCTAAGGAAGATATTAATCTCAGAGCTCTGAAGGCAAGAGAGATGTGTTGGAGAGAAAAATAGATTTAATTCCCTGGGCAACTGTACTAAAAGGTACCCTGGAATTCCCAGTAGCTTTGTCATAAACCACATCCAGAAGTGACAAATAAGGAAGAAGCGGGATAATGTGGCAGCACTGTCCCTAGCTAACATTTCTACAGCAAGCAACCTTAATTCCTCAGTTTAGCTAGGCATCTAGCAAGAGTTTGATTTCTTCTCATCTGTGAACGTATCGGTGTTACACAGATGAACACGCTTAGGCAGATATGCAGCTACAAGTGGCATAAACGTGATTTGTTCAAGCGCATACGATCTGCTTGAGCAACGATCCTCCACCAGCACTCCTGCCTCCAGCAAGGTCCAACTCTGTCAGTCAAGCGTCCCTTGCTGCTGTTTCTCAGCAGAGAGAAGGCTGGCTCCGGAGCAACAAACACTGCCTGATCCCCTCACGCCTCCTGCTTCACCCACCACCAAAAGCAGGCGGCCACAGAAGGAACCGAGGCGGGAAAGGAGGCAGCAGCGGCTGCTTTTCTTTGGAGTCAGAGTCCTGACACACAGACCCACGTTGGACGACCCCACAGTACGCTTGAGTCCACAATACTACCAGGTGGAAGTCTCATTACAGATGAGACTTGGCTTAAAGGTTAACCAATTTGCCCAGATTCAAGCTAGAACTGAGAGAAGAACATAAAAAATCTTCTAGGTTTGTTTGTTTGTTTGTTTATTTTTAATTCTCTACGGCAGAGGAAGATTCCAGGCTCCCTGCCCCATTTAACATCTTTCACATCTAGGGAGTTGGCCTATGAATTCCTTACTTGCCTCAGCTACATTAACTCAGTCTCATTAAATTCTACTAGCTAAGGGATTGTTTTCTGAGAAGTGAATAAAACATTATCCAGCTGACCATCTGGATATCTGGAGCGAGCCGGTCTCAGTTAATAAACTGGGAAGACAAGTTATAAAAGAGCTGCAAACTAAAATTGGTACAGATATGTTACCAGCACAGCTCTCTGTTTTAACTCGCTAAGAACAAAGTTATAGTGTTACCTGAACTGCAATCCAACTGGCGTTAACGGCGTGCTCTCCAAACGGACCAAACCCTGGAAGAGAAGTAAAAATCCACAGTGATGAAGTCATCCTCACAGGTTTGACTAAACTTAAAGCTGCAAAGCAGTCTGAGCTTTCCTGGTTTATGTATCCTGAAAGAAAACCCACTTCTTCTAATGCTCAATCCCTATTTACTTCACATCCAAGTACTAAATAAGAGACCTTCACAGAAATCTTTGAACTATACACCTTGTACTATGAAGGAAAACAATAGCTTGCCTCAAAAGAAACTCTTTTTTCCCAACAGACACTGAGGAAGCATATTTTTTCCTTTCTGACCAGGTTAGAAAAACTTGTTATTAACAGATAAGTTGACCGATATCAAGGAACGAGAATTATTATTGGATTTTCTATTCCTGATTGGTTTAGCCCACAGCAGATGCTTCCACAAATGCGGACAAGCCTGTCTCAAATATTTCTTCTCTGCTCAGGTCTTCACCGAGATCTCTGTTAGGATTAGTTACGCCTTACAAGGAAATAAAATACTGCTGACAACCCACCTACACCAAGCAGCAAAGGTTATGATAGCATTATCAAAAATACTTACTCGCCACGTCTAAATTTCCTAATGAGTAACTTAGAGTTAACTAGTAATCCATAACATCTTTTCCTGAGCAAGCACACAAAGGTTAAGCAATTTATCTGGGTGCAACGTCAATATGCTTTAATTTAAAATGTCAGAGTTACCCTATGAGCCTAATGCAATTAGGAGCCATAAATTTTGTCTAACTCGTGAAAGGATTTGAGAGGGACTACAAATATTGTATGACACGTTAATGGAAACATTCTATTTGCTATCAACAGTGAGTCTGAGGTTATACTGCACATGACGACGTAAGGAATTTGCACAGCATGGGATCATCCACGCTGATGGATCTTACAAGCTAACCAATGTTGGTATCTCCCCAAAATAAATCTCCCAAAGGTCTCCACAAAATCAAAGTGTAGGTGTGTTTTCCTGTGAGCAAACCCCCAACATTACTAAGACAAGCTACGACTGCAGCATGGGCAAACAAGTCGAATAATCGAATGCCTTTTCAGCTGCTTCTGCAATTCAGCCATGTCCTACAGGACTCTCTGGAAACAAACAATCACGACCTGCTTATGTTTCATTCCTAAAGAAATTGTGGTAGTCTTACAAGAGAAATAAAATACATCTATTCCTTTTTAACAATTCAACCTGAATTGGAAGGCTGAAGTTCTACAGGTGCCCACGCACGTAACGTAACCCTCTCACTCTGGAGCCAAACGCAAACTGGCACAAATACAACTGTGGGCTATTGCTCCTCTGACTCATCTATACAGATCCCTCGTGTTATCTCTTTCGCAGAAGATAAGCAACTTTTGTCAGCAGCATCAAACTCCACCGAGCATGCCCAGGAGTTCCTCCGCATCCACAATAGGGCCCTCCAAGGCTCATTAGCAGTAAACCAGCTGCAGAGATCTTTATGGGATTATCTCCTTAAACAGTTCTAAAAAAGAAATTGCGCACAAATAATACTTATCCTCAGCGAGCACATGCTCGTAACTGAACGGGAACACAACACCATTGCTAGTTTTAAAAAGGAATTTAGCATGACACTGACGACCGATTATTGAATATGGGTAGACCTGACAAGATAACCACTGCATTTTAGAAACAGACTTCCCTGAAAACGGGGGGGGGGGGGGGAAGAGAAAGAAGTACTGCAAGCAGCAGAGTATTTACTGACGCAAGTTTTCTGTTTAGTCACCGCCGCTCAGCACTAGGTACAGGTTTGGGAAAGCCAGAATGTGCCACCTGCTTCTTTGCTCTCCGCAACTGTTCTCTGCAAAGACACTTGCCTCCAATTAAAACTGCTCCAGCGCATCGACGACAACGAACCCCTCGCCCCCGCGCTTGCTATTCAAACGGCCTCAACTTCAGCTGCTGGTGGGGGGGGGAAGACCTGAATAGTTTCACCGAGTTCCCCATTTGTCACAGAACTGCCTTCCCCACAAATCAAGCTGTCCGGCCTTTGTACCCCGGGGAAAGGAGCCTGACAAGCTCTCGCCTGCGACGCCGGGGCCTTTCATTCCCTCGCTTATTCTTCCCTGAGGCGCTTCTGCCGTGCTGCTTGGGTGATTTTGATAACAGCTTCGACACCTTGACGGCTCAGGATGGGGCGGTCAGCGAGAAAATACCCCCCCCCCCCCCCTCCGCTGCGCACACCCCAATTGTTTTTCCGGCTCCTTGGAAGATTCAGTCCCCTTCTTTCCCCAACCAGCAAACTCTTGGGGAGGATCAGGGAGGGAAGAGGGGGATCCCAAAGCCACCCCCCTCCCCAAGCATTAGGAAAACCACCGCAAAGCCCCTCACCGAACAACGTACCCCCACCCCAACTCCTGACACCCCCTCACCCACAGCAGCCCCCCCTAGCACCCCACACAGGGGACAGCCCCCCCACCCCCAAAACGAGCCCCCCAGGGTACAACCCCCCCCCCTTCTTAGTCACCCCCTGAGGGGACAGCACCCCCCCCCTCCAGCTCCTGGCCACCCACCCCCCTCACTCACCTCAGAGAAGGGGTCCTCCATCAACACCCACCCACCCCCCCCCATTTACCCCCTCACCGCCCCCCTCCTCCTCAGGACAGCCTCCCCCTCAGGATCTCCCCCCCACACACACACTCCCAGGACAGCTCCCCCAACCACCCCCATCGCCCCGTACCCGTCACCACCACCGCCCGCCGCGGTTTCTCCATCGCGGATCCGTCCCGCCGCCGCCGCCGCCGCCGCCGCCGCCGCCGCCGCCGCCCCGCACTGAGCCCGCGGCCGCGGCCCCGCCCCGCCACCGAGCGCGCTCCGCCCCGCCGCCTAGAGCGGCCCCCCCCACCCCCTTGACACCACCGAGAGCGCTCCGCCCAGCCTCCTAGAGCGGACACACCCCCCTCCTCCTCCTCCTCCTCCTCCCCCCCCTCCGCGCGGCCACAGAGCTCGCACCGCCCAGCCGCCTAGAGCGGCCCACGACTCGCCGCTTCCGCCGCCGGGGCGGAAGTTGTTAGGCGGGAGGGGGCGGGTGGTGGGGTGACCCAGGAGGGGCTGGGCCCGGAGCTGTTTCACCGTTAAACGCTGCCCTCCGGGCAGGAAATCTGTGAGGGGTACCGGCCCTGCCGCCTCAGCGCGGGCCCCGGTGGAAGTTGGTTAAACCGTTATAAGACGCTCAGCCTGATCCACGCGCGGGGCGCTGCTCTCCCCCCCCCCCACCCCCCCCGGGAAGGGCCTAGGGAAGAGCACGAACCGGGGCCTGGATCCGCGGGTACCGGGAGGGGACGCCGGGAAGCCGCGGGGTACTGTGGGTACTCCACCGCTTTCCCGCCCCGCTCTTCAGTTTGCGGCGCTGTCGTAAAGACGCGGTCCGGGCTCTCGCGACGTTGCTTGACGGCCGAGACCGTGTCCCGTTCTCTGATTGGCTCCGCCGGAGCCGCGCCGCGCTCTGATTGGTCCCGCGCGGGGCCGGGGGCGGTTTGAGCGGCAGAACCCGGCGCGGCGGCGGCTCCGGGGCTCAGGCACGATGGTGAGTGGTCGGTGGGGCCGGCCCGGAGGGCGGCAGGGCCCCGGGGGGGCTGGAGCCGTGGGAAGGGCCCGGCTCGCTTTTCTCCGCCGCCGCCGGGAGCGGTGTGCCCGGTGTCGCGGTCGGTGTTCCGGTTCTCAGCCGGTGTCCCGGTTCCCGGCGGTGCCTGAGGTCTCTCTCCTCTTTTACAGCTGCCCCTGTCCCTGCTGAAGACGGCGCAGAACCACCCCATGGTCAGTACCGGCAGCGCGGCACAGCCCCGGTCGGTCTCAGGCTCGCCGGTGCCGTGCGGGTGACACCGGGGGGGGGGGGGGGCGGGCAGGTCCCTGTACCGGGTCCGGCCCAGCGACCCGTGACTCCTGTCTCTTGCAGCTGGTGGAGCTGAAGAACGGGGAGACGTACAACGGGCACCTGGTGAGCTGCGACAACTGGATGAACATCAACCTGCGGGAGGTCATCTGCACGTCCCGGGTAAGGCCGGGTCCCCCCGTCCCCGTCCCGGGCAGCCGGGCAGGGGTCACCCACCCTCTGTGCCCCCGAGGAGCATCCCTGAGGGTGCCCGACCTCCGGCCCTGCAGTTGGGCCGGCTCTGCTGTAGCTCAGAGGCTATCGCTCCCCTGGAAGCATGACTTCTGCCTGAACTGCAAGCTTAATATAGTTATTTATAATAGCCGCAATGAAGGAACGCGCTCGCCTGCACGCTCGAGCGGGGCGGCTTTCTGCACAGCACAGAAACGCCGTGCGAGCGTTTCCCCCTGCGGGAGGGTTCTCGGTGTGGGGCTGGGGGCCGCAGGATGGGGTGCGACAGCCCGTGCCGTGATGCTGAGCTGGGTTTCCCAAGAATGGAGCCCTCATCTGTCGCGTGCTGTCCGAGAAGCAAGGTCTGCTTCAAACACTGCACTAACTTTTATTAATTTGCTTGTCTCTCACCCTCTAACTCTCCACGTCAAAACAGAGGAGCCTGTTGTTTACCCGCGCTGAGGCTCTGTGCTGTCTGGTACTTTCGCCCTTGGCCAAAGTCACTCCAGAAGATTGTGATCTGTGTTTTGGGCTTTGACCTCAGTCAGAAGCGTCTGGTCTTGTCCCTACTGGTTGCGTGCTGTGGGAGACGGCAGCCAGATGGATGTCGGCTGTCGTTGCTCTTTCCCTGCCCTGCAACATCAGAGCTCGATGGGAGAGACTGGCAGAGATCCTCGTTCTTCTGAAAAATCTCTTTGCAAACTCCCAGTACCTGTTGTCTCTACAACAGGAAAGCTTTGAGCGATATTGCTGGGGCACATTTTCACGTCGATATGACAGAGTAAACATCTTGTGCGAGGTTTAAGAGGGACCTTCGGGGCGGAGCAGTGTGGCTTAGAAATTTGTGGGCGCACCGTGGGTTGTGGTGGGACAAAGGGAAGGAACTGCTGTTGAATTTAACAGGAGGGGGACTAAGAGGAGGTGACAGCAAAGCCTTATCCGTGCCCATGACACGGGGGATATTGTCACTCTCCTTGGGAAGTCGCTTCCTACGGCTCTGTGCTCTGCTGTGGAAGAGCAGTAGCTCAGGTTTTATTCCCTCTGTGTGACCTAGAGGGATCCTGTTCACACAGCAAAGCAGCCGGGCTCATCAGCTGCGCCTCTGCCCGCCTTAAAACACCAAAACGCCTCCAAAGGCCGGGTGAAAGCAGAGCTGGAGCCTCTGCCCGGGTTGTACTGGTGGCACTGGTGGGGACTGGCCACTAGATGGCACGGAGCGGCGGCGGACGGGCTGGCCCGGCCCGGCCCGGGGCGGGGGGCGGTTGTTTACTCCGGGGAGGCCGGAACGAGGAAGCGAGGGAGCCTGGCTCCATCCCTTCCTGCATCCCGAGCCAAGGAGCAGCCAGGCAGATCCAAGGCAGGGTGGGGTTTGCTGGGTGTCTTTTGGAAGAGGACTGTTGCTCTCTGTCTTGTCTTGTGCGCAAAGGACTTGCCTGTACAGGCAGACTTGCCCCAAATAACTCCTGGGGTGGTGGTGTGGGGGGGAAACCTGACTATTTTATCCCAGGAGAGGAGGAACGAGGCGTTCTTGTTTAACCCACTCTTCTGGGACATGACAGATGCCTCATCCGCATGCTGCTGCTTGAGAATCGCTGGGCTCGAGCGATCCCATCTGCAGCCAAACCCTGACGGAGCTGCTGCCGAGCTGGGGCTGCGGTGGCGGAGCGGGGCGAGGTGGGTCCCCGTCCCTCCTCCCAGTTACATCATGGGCAGCAGAGTTGTTGTTCAGCTTCGATGCTCGATTCCTATTCCCACAGCCGCCCTCAGTATGCGGGAGCTGAAGCCCTGATAGGTTACGTCTAAGGAGAGCCCTGAAACTGCATTAAACAACTAACAAACAACGTACAGAGAGGGCTGCTCCGTAACTAGGCACCTGAAGACTTTCTTTTTTTGTATATATATGATCTTTAAGCTCCTTATTTTCCACAGCTGCAGTTATGGTGCTCTGGTGGCACACACCCTGCAGCCAGCTGGCTCCAGACCTGCCTCGCTGCTCCATCCACACCCCAGAGGAGTGAAGGAGTGAGGTGACTCCCAGCTGAGGCTGCTGGAGAAGAAACCCGGCCGCGCATACGCCTTTACTGCAGCTGCGTTTTTCTTGCCAGAGTTGGTTGTTTGTAGCTGTTGTAACTTACCACCCTTGCCTCTCTATTCCCACTTTCGATTCCCTTCTTACACAAGAAGGGAAGGTGCTTGTTTTCTCAGCCTCTTCTTCCTTCGTTTTCTGCGAGTGTTAGAGGCAGTTGTGGAACAGATTGAAACTACAGTTGCTTGTGGCTGAGTGCCCTCCCCGCCCCCAGGTTGTAGGGCTACATGTTTTGGAGGAAAAAAAACCACCCTTTTTTTGCAGCTAGTTACAGATAACGCTTTCAGAAAAGATTGGCGGAGCTGTCTCACTCTCCAGAAGTGATGGAAATATTCAAATGCTCCAAAAGTGAAACAAAAGCACCAGGTTTTGTTTGTAGCCTAACGTGTTGCTCCCCAATAGGATGGAGACAAGTTCTGGAGAATGCCAGAGTGCTACATTCGTGGCAGCACGATTAAATACCTGCGTATCCCCGATGAAATAATTGACATGGTGAAAGAAGAGGTGGTGTCCAAGGGCAGAGGCCGTGGTGGGATGCAACAGCAGAAGCAACAGAAGGGCCGTGGTGTTGGAGGTGCTGGACGAGGTAACGATCCTGTTTGTATTTCAGCTCGGAGCGGGGTGAGCGGGATCCCTGCCTTTAAATTTCACCTCTTGTGCAAGGAACGGCTCTTTTCAGCTTTAAACCTGGGACTGCGTGTCTGGGAGAAGCTAGAGCCGCTCCTGCGCGAGATCTAGCTGAGTGAGCGTGTTGCCTCGCTTGTAAGGCAGCCTGTGCCACAGAATAGAAGGGATTTGTGCCAGGGATGTGCCGCCCTCGTTACTGGGGTTGGGCAGGAGCTTAAGAGAGTCTGAACTTGACCGTTTCTACCCCTCCTGGCTGGTTTGGGAGCGTGGCCCTACAAAACTGGTGTCTGTTAGCTTAACAACTCTGGGAGGGAAACAAATGGCTATTCTGTTTGAAAATAGACTGGTCTCTAACCATGGCAGCGATAGAAAAACATCATCTATTCTCCCATTATAATGGGCCTTTTGATCTCCTGACTTGTTCATTTGTTTATTTTTTTTTAAATATCTGAGGGTTTGTGTTCCTCCTGCTCGACATGAATAATTTGTTTCTGATAAAAGAGGAGGTTGCCACTTATGAAGAAATAGGTCACCAAAACAACTCTTCCTTCCCTGTCCCACTTCATGGGGTTAGGTGATCTTGGAGCACTTCAGCCTGGGGATGTATTAGCTCTTTTCTCCCCAAACTGCCCTGCTGGAAGCCCAAGAGCCGTTGCTCTCCTTTCCTGCTCACCCCTCCTGCCATGTCTTTGTGATTTTTGCTTTGTGGTCACCTCGCTCGGCCTCAGGGTTGCTCTCGATACAGGCTTAGCCTGCAGCAGGAGCTTAAAATCCTGAGTGTGCTCACTTGCTACAACAAAATTGGGTTTGGCCCAGGAAATCTTAGCTTTTAAAAGAAGCCCTGGGGACTGAGACACCGACGGGCAAAGTCTCTGTACAGAGCACCCTGGGCAGAGTCTTTCCGCAGAGCACCCTTAACGAGCTGCCTGCATTTTGACTATGCAAGGAATCCTGGTAGGACAACTGGGATCTACCTGGGGCCATCACGCCACACTGGGACGCGCAATGTGCAGCGTCTCTGACTCCCAGGGACTTCTGGAGGAAAAACCCCTGCTATTGCTGCTGCCCATGCTACCTCCTGGAAGCTCCAAGCATGCAACAGTGACCTTTACAAATCTGAAGGCGCCTTTTATTTTTCCTCCTTCCCTTTTCAGTGTCCAAAGCGCTTGGCATAACAGTTTTTTTGGATATGGTTATTTGGACAAACATTTTAGCTGAAATATTTTCTCTGCTGTGGAAATATCTACCTTGTGGAGAGCAGAGCTGAGCTCTGTTTGAGGTGGAGTTCCCTGCTGTTTTGATGTGCAGCTTAAATTCGCTGATGGAATATTTTAAAGGGAAGCTTTGGCATTTGCTAATTAGCTAAAAGGTTTGGCTCTCATTACTGAGACATGAAGGGAGGAGGGGAAAAAAAAAAAAAGGCAGGACAATTTTGTTGAGAGGCCAGCAGGCAGAAGTAAAGCTATAATTGTGCACACAGTTGAAAGGATTATTGTTTCTGACACTGGTAATCCTTCGTCTTTTACTTCTCGGCTTGCCAAATTCAGAAGTACGGCAGTCTTTGCTCAGCTTCGCTGGGAGCAGCCGGAGCCCTGTGAGCATCCCAAGGACTGCAGGCTTAGGAACAATTTTTTTTTTTTTTTTTTTTTTTTTTCCTCTGGTCTAGGCATGCCTCCTCGATGAAGCAACCAGAGCAGAGGGCTCTAGAGAAGCAATTCTGCCTGGTGCCCAGACTGGGTCTCCTTTAGGTTCTGTCTTTTGTGCGGAGGTGGCTGGCAGGGTAGATCCACAGTCCCTTTATTGCTTGCACGCCAAGATAAAAATTACTGCCTAGAATAGCTTTCTGTTTGGGGTGAATCTGAAGGGAGTGTGGGGGTGGGCTCAGCAGCTCCCATGACAAAAGACAGTCGCAGCTCTCGGGTATGAGGACGCTCGTATGTCTGCAGAGGGTCTCGCCGCAGCCTCCCGGTTCCTGCCACCTCCCTGGCAGTGTGCTGTATCCAGTGCCCTCTCCGGAGCGGTGGATCGCTCTGACCAGCAGCGAGGCAGTGACAGAGGGATGTATTTTTTCTGTTTTGTTGCTGAGCAGTCTTCAAACCGAGTCACCCTCTTTGCTGCTTTTGGTTTGCCCTTACAGCTTTCAGGGGACACGGTGTAACCTCCTCATCCCACTGGATTTAAAACGTGGTATCGCTTCCTTGGTTCTATTTTTCAGAAGAAGTTCACTTCAATGTACAATGATAGCACAGCTAGCTAGAGGGCACGTTAACACCCCGGCGAGGTATCGCAGAACTTGCTGGCAAGGGGGGATAAATTTATGCTCCTCATAAATACGGAGTCTGGAACTGACAAGGGTGAAATCGAAAAGTCCCGTTTCTGCTTCTAAGACTAGAAAACAGGCATGCGTTTGGGTAAAACATAAATAGCCGTAGAGCTCCAAGCAGCTGGGAGATGTTGCTGGCTTACAGTGATGCTGTTACATCCGTGCTCTTTTCTTTCCGCCCTATAGGTGTGTTTGGTGGCCGTGGCCGAGGAATACCAGGCAGTGGAAGAGGCCAGCAGGAGAAAAAGCCAGGCAGACAATCAGCAAAGCAATGAGAGGCTGTCTGCACCCTGGCCAGGGACAGTGCTGCGATGCTGTTTGGTTTTTATCACCTCAGGATTGCCATGTGTTCAAAAGCGTTACCTTTCTACTCTTCCGTCAGTTGATCAGTGCCCGAATCGTGTAGTTTGGAAGCCCCTTGCAATTTAATCTCGTAAAGTGGAGTTATTCACTCCTTGTAGTCAGCAAGTCATTGGGAATATTTAAAAAATCATTCCTGGTTAAGGACCTAAGTTCTGCCTTCTCCTGAGAGTGAAAACACTCTTTAATTTTTCAGGGTCCCCAGGTTTAATTTAAAAGATTATCCTGTACAGTGGTATAAGAATGAAGGCAAACACTTTCTGGATTGTTTGGATTTTTTTTTATACTTGAAACTTGGGAAACTTACTGCATTTGTAACAGATGCAAGTGTTTTGGTTTAAAAACACTGAACTTGAGGATATTGTATCTTTACCTGAGTAGTCTTAAAGGTTTGGGGTTTTTTAAAAACAACAAACTTTTAAGCTATTGCTTAGCTTCTATTTCTGGCCAGTTGGTTCTGTCTCTCTCCTATGGCTTAAAGGAGAGCTTGGGATGAACATTGCATTGGCCTTCAAGGGTTGTTTCCAATAGAGCTTTGTGATAAATGAGGATTTCCCAATTAATGTATTACTAATTTGACTTCAGGTTAGAAGCTTCCTTTAAAGGAAAGGGGTTTCTGTGTTTTCTTGCGGAAGGCTGGTGTGCCCCTTACTCTTCATGTGTGGGGGTTTTTTCTGAAAAGCAACCCAGCTGTTGATTTAATTTTTTTCCCCCACTTTGAAAACTCTCTCCCTCATGCCTGCAACACAAAGTCCTGAACTCTGACAGTATTTCTCAAGCTTATTTCTTCTGGTACCTAGTGATTGACTTCACTGTGCGTACTTGCCATTTCCTTTTCTAGTCACCGATGATCTTTCCCTGGGGACAAAGACTGGCGTGTGAGCGTGTCCTTCCTGTAGATTAGGAAAGCTCCTGTGAATTCCCAGGTCGGGTTGCTCCAGTCTTCCATCCCATGGGGTGCAGGGTCCCATGAGCAAAATGCACCCGCAGAATATCCAGGCTGATCTGAACTGAATGTCTGCATGGGGGCACGGGGGGAAGGAAGAGGCTCTGGCCGTGCCTCAACCCCCTGAATGGATGAAATAGCTTAATTTTAGGGGAAAAGCTGATATTGTGACTTGCTCCAAACAGGTTTTTTGTTTGGTTTGGTTTGTTTTGTTTTTTACAACTGATTCCCATGTTGAAGCCTACTCTCTGCCATCACCACGGTATTGAAAATGAGTAAAGAACATGCTTTTATATATACTTATTTTTTTAACGTTTATAGAACTTGTGCGCAGTGGTGAGTAGGAATAAATCGCCAACCTCTACAAAATGACTCCCTTCCTCTGTCTGCAACGGCGCAGAGCCCTGCCTGACCCCGCACGCGCTTCTGCAGCCAGCCGGCTTTGCCTAAACCCTTGCTCGAGCCCAGGTATAAGTAATAAATCCCCAAGCAGATGGGCTAACCCTTTGGTTTCTAATAGCAGCCACGTGTTTTCCGCAGCCACCTTTCCTCGGCGAGGCGTTAACTGGCAGCGCCGGCACTCGATCCCCATCCTGGGCGAGCTGGCTTCTGCCAAGGAGCCAATTCCAGTCGATGGGAACAGGGCACGCGTGTCCTCCCTCCTGGAAACTCGGTCTCAATGTAAACACCCGTGTGGCATTTTAACAAAGCCCAAGCTGAGCCCTGTGTCAGACTTTCCCTTCCCAACCTGCTCCCTCCCTTTCGAGTCCCTCCAGCCACAGAAACTCCATGTGTTACAGCTGCCCTGGTGAAAAAGGAAACGACTGCAGCGCTGTCTGGATTTAAGGTCTGTTCTGGCCAGATAAATCTTCACTGCAACAATGGGACCTTTGGCTTCGGCTCAGGGTAGAGTCCTCCAAGTATGCCTTATCTCCTGGCGAAGCTCTGGGGTCAGGTGTTGGAGCTCGTTAAGTTCTGCTTTTGTTTAATTACAGCCTTCCCTGCTTGTCTCCCCCCTTCCTTTTTCCACCTCTGTAGGAAAATTTTTGTCCCACGCTGCGGCGCAGCCCCTGCGAGGGCAATTGGCCCCACGTGGCAGCAGGTTGGGTGGAAGATGGCTCCGTGTAAGAGCGGCATCGAGCCTGGGCATCGACGCGACGCTCATCTTTGGGCCTTTCTGCCCCAAAAATGGGTGTCTGGGGCTGTCGTGTGCTCCAGTCCTGCCCCACAGCAGCACAGCAAGGGGTGTGGGGAGGCGAGCCACAGCTGGAAAAAAAAAAAGCAACCCAAACCCCAAACCAGGGAGGAGCGAGATAAAAGCAACAACCAGAGAGGAGGAAAAAGGTCTGAGCCTTGCTGTCGGCGTGGGTGGGTGTGCGCAGCCTGGCAGGGCGAACGTGTCCCGGCCGGAAAGACGGGCTGGGTTGGGGGGGGACCAAGCAAAGGCCACTGTGGAAACCCTCCCTTGCTCCTTTTCCCCTTGACGTTTTCATGGTGGCCGAGCCGGTGGCAGCTCCGGCAGCCGTGGGGCCGTGTCTCCGGCGCTGGTGCTGTGGCATGGCGCTGCTGGCCGCCCCACGGTGACTCATAACTTCTGTGCCTCGCTGGGGAGGCAGCACAGGAATAGTTACACACCAGCCGCCTGCGACGCGGAGGGAGTGGCTGCCGAAATAGTTCAGGGTTGCGCTAAGCAACTAAAAATACACGTCAAACCCTCCTCCTCCTCCTTTTTCCTTTTAAAACGTGTTTTCTTTCTTTCTTTCTTGTTTTTTTTTTTTTGAGTTCTTGTTTTTGATTGTTGGAGGCCCCTGCATCTGGGGGTAACGCGGCCCCTCGGGGCTTCCTTGGGGACCTGTGTGGGTTTGGGGCAGGCGCTGGTGGCCGGCGACTTCTTGTTTTCCCGGCTTGGTTCCTCTCTCCCTCCCCGCGGCGATGACTAAGAGGCGGCTTCCCCTGTGTGCCCGGTGCCCGGGGTGCAAATCCCGGGGTGGCAAACGCTCTCCTGCTTGTTCCCGTTCTGGGGAAGGCCCGGTGTGCCGGGAGGGCAGGAGGATGCGGGCGCATCCACGGTAACTTGTGGGCATCTCGGCATCTTGCTTTGGGTCCTGCCCACGTCCTCGGTCGAAGCTGTGGGTGTCGAGTGCCGGCGCGGCACCTTGTCTCGGCTCCCGGCTGGAGCGGCGGAGCGGGATCGGGTGCTGCCGGTGTAATGGAACCAGCTGCG
This sequence comes from Astur gentilis, assembly GCF_929443795.1. Lineage (NCBI taxonomy): Eukaryota > Metazoa > Chordata > Aves > Accipitriformes > Accipitridae > Astur > Astur gentilis. The sequence goes on along the minus strand of NC_064887.1, from coordinate 42,419,818 downwards.
CTCAGGGAATGGTCCCGTTGGGGCCGAGGAAATGGGGAGAGCAGGAACCGCGTTGGGGACCCGCCGCACCGGGAGGTGCGAGGACGCTCTGGTGAACGTGGCCCCGCTCGAGGCTCGTCGTGCCTCGCCGAGGTCCGGCGGCGGCATGGGTTCATCCAAAATCCTTGCTGCCTCCTCCGGGGTAAATATAGCCCAGCTGGCAGGTGGCAAGGCGCAGTGTGACTCAGTGGGCGCTCGCGGGGCCGAGCCGGGCTCCGACGCCTCTGGGAATAGCAGCTTCAGTCCCCAGCCGAGGTGATGGTGGCACTTGCCACCGGCTCCGTGGACGGGGACCGCCCCACTCGTGCTCCCCACGGGTCTGCCCTCCCGGCAGGCGGAAGGGGCCACTGACTCATGACCCTCATTAAACGCTCATTAGGAAAACGAAGATGCCGGCTCGCCACGGGCATTAGGCTGCCACCTGCAAGACAACCTGCGGTGTCTCCGGTTTGGGGACAAGGGACGTGCGGGACGAGCACGTGGAGGGGGGGGCACAACACACAACAGCGTGAGGACCCCGGGGTGCTGCGACCCTCAGGACAAGATGCCGGGGGGCGGTGGGGTTTTGGCGGCAGGCGCCGGCGGCTGGACCCGGCCGGAGCACGGCTCGTGGCTCGCATCCCTGGCTACCGGCCAGCCGCTCTTCCAAGGGAGGCCCCGGGGCCGGTTCGTTCCTCCCTGCAACCGATTAAAGCACCTACGGCCAAAGCTGGTTCTCATTTCGTCCCGCCGCAGCCCAGATTGCGATGGGGGGACGGGACACGGCACACAGGGGTGCCCGTGGGGCGTACACCAGTGACCGTGGGGTGCAGGCAGCCGTGTCCACGGGTGCATCCCCGGCCCGGGATGGGGGATCCCTGTGCGGTGTCGGGGTGAAGGGAGCTGCCCCCCCCTCCCCGCCCCGGTCCCTGTCTGTGTGCGTGTGTCCGTGTCCCCCCCACCCAAGTCCTTGTCCCTCGCTGGCCGGGTTTCGTCAGGACGGAAAGTCTGAACCTGCCGGTCCGGCCGCCGGCCGCGCCCCTAATGACGGGTTTGCAGCGGAAACATGGACGGCGGCTTCACCTGGGAGCTCCTCGCCGGCTCAACCCGCCGAGGACACCGGCACCGGCGCCTCTGCTCCCCTCCCCGGGTTGGGATACCGGGGCTGACGGGGATGGGAGGACGCCAGGCACGGGGCTTGGTCACGCTCTGGTTTATTTGAGGTTTAATCGACTGACTTTATTTGGGATTTAATTAATTGCAGCTGTGGGGGGAGGGGAGGCCGCCGTCAGTCTCGTGCCTCGGTTTCCCCAGTGCCGGCACCGCGTGTCCCGGCACCATCCTGGTTGTTGCCCGTGTCCTCTGCGGCCTCCCCGCAGCCAGGGCTGAGCTGTGCCGTGGCCTGTGCCGTGTGCCGTCCCCGTGCCCGATGCCGCGCCGTCCCCACGCCATGGCCCGCTGTGCCAGTCGGCTGCGGTCGGGCATGCCGGGACACGGGCTCCTCGCTGCCCTTGCCCGCACCAGGAGGGCAGAAGGCACAGGGCCGACGCGGCACTGGCACAGCCGTCACCTCCGGCCTGGCACCGCCGGCACATGGTCCCACCGGGCCCCTCGCTCCCCCCCAGGGCTGCCACTGCTGATTTATCGCCCTCGTTAGCGCAGGCCTGGAACCATCTGGCTGCAATTAGAGGCGGCTCGGCGTCACCCCGGCCCCGGCGTCCCTGCGGTCCTTGTCGTGCACCGCGTGGTCCGGGGGGGGCGAGCGGTGCCGGGACCCCTCGGCCTGCGCCGCGGGGGCCGCATCCTGCCGGTGCGGGGGGTTATCGACGGTGACGTCAACCGCTGACGCCGATCCACCCCCTCAGCCGCCCGCGGGCTTGGCCGGCCGTGACGTGCGCCATCGCCGCCACCGCCGCCGTTGCCGTCGCTTAACTCCTTCCCCGCTGCCGGTTGAGCGGGAGCCCATGGCGGGGGGGAACACCAGGCCCGGTTGACCCACCCTGCCGCGGCACCGGGCCCAGCCAGAGCAGGCCGGAACCGTGATGGCGTGACCCCCACGGTGAACCGTGGTCGGCCGCGCACCGGTGCTCGCTGGGCAAACCCCACCGTCCCCGGTGCTACCGGGGGACGCACCAGCGGCAAACCTCGGGGCTGCGGTGCCGGGGTGGGGGTGGGGAAACACGGTGAGAAGGGAGGGGCCGGGGACACGCACGCCACGGCGGCCCCGTCCCACCGGGGCACGGACCGGGTGGGCAGGCCCCGGTGTGCCCGGGTACCGAACTGCCCCGCTGCCGGTGTAGCCGCCGGTCCGGCCCAGGGCGTGGAGGGGGGGAGGAAGGGGGGTGGGGTGGGGGGGTGTCACGTCCTGGCCACCCCCGGAGGGTCCCGCCGGGGCGTCCCGCTGCGTTTATCGATTTATCGCGCCCTATTTCCCGCCGGTTCCCGGTGCCCGGTTCCCGGTGCCCGCCGAGGCCCCGCCTCTCTCTTTGTGCCCATCAGCCCCGGCGGGGCGCGCGGCGCGCCACGTGACCGCCCCTCCCCCGCCCCTGACGTCAGCCCAGGGGCCCTCGCGCTGTTGTCCCGTTTACCCCGCCGGTCGCCGGGGCGACCGGCGGGGCCAAGGAGGTGGGCGTGGCCCCGCCTCCCCGGGGCGGAGGCCCCTCCCCTTCTTTATGCAAAGGACGGCGGGCGAGGACGTCATCTGCAACCAATAGGAGCTCGGCGCGGTGAGGTCACCGCGCAGGCGCCGCCTATTTAAGGCAGCGCGGGGGCCGCGGCGGCGGCAGACGCGTGTGTGCGCGCGCGCAGGAGCCGGGCCGCGGCCGGTGCTTACCGGCGCCTTTTTTTCCTTTCCCCCCCCCTTCCCCTCCCCCTCCCCTCCCGTTTGCCCCGGCGGGCGGCGTTCGCCCCGTTCCTTTTCTTTCCTTCCTCACCGCCCCCCTCTTCCCCCCCGCCCCGGCCCCGTTCCCCCGCAGCCGGGCGGGGGAGGAGGATGGAAACACCCTTCTACCATGATGATGTGTTGAGCGGCCTCGGCAGCGGCTTCGCCCCGTCCTCCGGTAGCAGCGGGCTCCTCCTGCCCTTCCCCGGCGGCGGCAGCATGATGAAGAAGGACGCTCTCGGAATGGCCTTACCGGAGCAGGTGGCTGCGGCTTTGAAAGCACCGGGTTCGGCGAGCGGCGAAGCGGCGGGATTGCTGGGTTCGGCCGAACTGGGTTTGCTGAAGTTGGCGTCTCCCGAGCTGGAGCGGCTCATCATCCAGTCCAACGGGTTGGTGACCACCACCCCGACCAGCGGGCAGTTCCTCTACCCCAAAACGGCCGCTTCCGAGGAGCAGGAGTTCGCCGAGGGCTTCGTTAAAGCGCTGGAGGACTTGCACAAGCAGAACCAGCTGGGCGGCGGCGCGGCGGGGAGCGGCGGCGGAGGAGGAGGCGGCGGCGGCGGTGGAGGAGGAGGAGGAGGAGGAGGCGGCGGCGGCAGCGGTGCGGGCGAGCTGCCCGCCGCCGGTCTGGCCCCGGAGCCTCCGGTGTACGCCAACCTCAGCAGCTACCCGGCGGTGAGCTACGCCGCCGATCCCGGCCCCTTCGCCGCGCCTCCTCCGCGGCTCCCCCCGCCGCCGCCTCCACCTCCTCCTCCGCCGCCACCGCCGTTAAAGGACGAACCTCAGATCGTCCCGGAGGTGCCGAATTTTGGGGAAAGCCCACCGCTTTCCCCCATCGATATGGACACGCAGGAACGTATCAAGGCGGAACGAAAAAGGCTGAGGAACCGCATCGCCGCTTCCAAATGCCGTAAGAGGAAGCTGGAACGAATCTCCCGCCTGGAGGAGAAGGTGAAGAGCCTCAAGAGCCAGAACACGGAGCTGGCCTCCACCGCCAGCCTGCTCCGGGAGCAGGTCGCCCAGCTCAAGCAGAAGGTCCTCAGCCACGTCAACAGCGGCTGCCAGCTCCTGCCCCAGCACCAGCACCAGGTGCCGGCTTACTGACCCCCCCCCCTGCCTCCCCCACGGTGGGGGGGGGGACGGGGACCGAGGGGAATTCCCCTCACGTTTCCCAGCGAACGGACTTGAGGGACGGGAGAGGACGGTGTTCCTGAGGTGGGGATGGCGGGGGGGGAAGCTGTGGGGGCTGCCCAGCAAACGGACTGAAGGGGAGCCCGAGCCGACCCCCCCCCCCAAAACACAAAACTCCCCACCCGCGCCCCCACCGGGACTGGCGGGCCCCCTGCGCCCGAGACATTCCAGTCAGGCCCCCCAGTAAAACCCCGCGACACGGAGACCCGCTTCTCGCTGTCTGCTGCGTCGAAGGGGGGGAGCGATGCGGGGAGGGTGGGTGGGTTGGGGGGGGTGATTTTTTTTTTGGGGGGGGGGGGGGGGGGGGGGAAGGAACGGATGGGCCCGGCGGAGCCTGGCGCGGCGGCGCGGGCAGGAAGCGGCGCGGCCGGCTGCCATCTTGGGGCGGGTGGGGGAAGGACGGGGGGTCGGAGAGTGGGGTGTGGGAAGAGGGGGGTTAAACCTGAGGGAGGGAGGGGGGGGTCTCTGGGAGACCCTGGGGAAGGTGCGGGGGGGCGGTTAGGAGGGTGTTGGGGGGGCTCTGGGGTTGCTGGAGGGTGTTGGGGAGGAGGGATTTCATTTGGTGGTTAGTGGAGGGTTTGGATGTTGGGAGGGTGTTTGGGGTTACTGGGGGTCCCTTGGGGGGGGGTGTTTGGGATTACTGGGGGTCCCTTGGGGGGGTGTGTGTTTGGGATTACTGGGGGTCCCTTGGGGGGAGTGTTTGGGGTTACTGGGGGTCTCTTGGGGCGGTGTTTGGGGTTACTGGGGGTCCCTTGGGGGGGAGGGGGGTGTTTGGGGTTACTGGGGGTCCCTTGGGAGGGAGGGGGGTGTTTGGGGTTACTGGGGGTCCCTTGGGAGGGAGGGGGGTGTTTGGGGTTACTGGGAGTCCCCGTAGGTGGGGAGGGGACTCCAGCTGCTGGTCCTGGCTGCAGCTCTGTCCTGGCTGCTGTCCTGCCAGACCCCTGGAGGGGCAGCTGGTGCCTCCATGGGGGGGGGGGTTCACCACCACCACCCCACACATGCACTGCCCTAGCACCCTGGGGTCACCCCACCGGGCCCGGTTGGGCCCCAGCAAAGGCTGGGCCTCCGCAGCTCCTCCCCGGACTTCGGCAACCGGCCTTCGCTTCCTGGCACCACTGTCGCTGCTGCTCCTCCTCATCCTCTTCCGCGTCCCCCACCTGCGAGGCCTGGTCCCCGCTCCATCCCACCGAACGGCACCCGAGGGACAGACCCTCTTTTCCCTGTAGCGTTTCGGGGACGGTGGCACTCGATGGCAGGGAGATCGGCCTCCTGGCAGCCGTTGGCCTGCGCTGGCCTGTTTCAGCCATGGCGTGCCGAGCTGTGCCATACTGTGCCAACACCCAGGATCGCCCTGCTGGCGGGGAGCCCGGCATGCTGGGGCCCTGCCATGGGTGGTGGGGGGGGAGAGCATGGCCTCCCCGGGGACCCAGTACAGTGCTGGGCCGGCTGCGGTTTGCCGTGTGGAAGTTCCCTTCCCCACTGCACGGAAGCAGCCCCGTCCCGGCATGGCCGTGCTGCGCCCCGGATGTGGTGTTATTTCGGCACGGAGATGGACGGGGTGGTGTTCCCCATTCCCCCCCAGCGCAGCCCCACGGCTGCCTCCAGCAGCAGCTCCGGTGTCCCCATGTCCCCACATACCCACATTTCCAGGTCCCTGTGTGCCAACATCCCCAAGTCCCAAAATCCTGATGTCCCCAGATCCCGTTGTCCCCATGTTTCCCCCACCCCAGCATCCCCGTGTCCCCACCCTGACCCTTGTCCTCCTCGGGAGGGTTGGTGCCTGGGGTGGCCTCACGGTCCGGGGGAAACTGAGTCACAGTATGTCCGTGTGTGGGTCTGTGTTGCCTGACCAGGGGGGGTGCGTGTGTGTGAGATCCTCCCCGGGTCTCCAGAGTCCCCGGGGCTGTGGCACAGCCCCGGGAGCTGGTAGGGAGTGTTGGCAGGCGGGATCGCCCCCGCCTCCCCCGGGGTGGATAAAGGCGGTGGGTGGACGGTGTGTCCCCGGGACGGCGGCATGGCCAGGGGCCAGCTCCTGCTGCTGCTCTGCTGTGCCTCTGCCCTGCTGGCTGCAGGTACCGGGGGGTGGAGGGAGGGGGGGGGGTACCGGGTGTCACTTGGGGTTTGTGCACCCCAAGCACCGGGGAAGGGGGGGCTGCGTGCTTCCCGGTGGTACCGGGAGGTGGGTCCGTGGCCTTCCACCGTCCACCCCTGCAGCACCGGGTAGTGGGGTGGGGGGTGTCCGTGTGCTCCCCCATGCCCTGCACTGATGGGGTCAGTGTGCTCTGGGGCCACCGGGCACTGGGAGGGAGGGGGGGGGGTCATGGGGAGGGGGGGTCCTGCCCCACTCAGCCTGGGCCCGGGGGTTGCAGCGGGGCCGGATCCAGCCCTACATGGGGCAGCCGGGGACGTGTGGCGCGGGGATGGGCTGCACACACTCCCCAGGGGTCCCAGGGGGGGCATTGGGGACTGAACCCCCAGGGATTCACCAGGCTGGAGGCGAGCACCCTGCTCCTCCCCGCAGCTGGCAGCGCCGTGGGACAGGATACAACCCCGGTGCTGCCAAACCGGCTGGGCCGGCTGGCGCTCGCGGTGGCGTGGGTGCTCCGGCACCGCCTTGGCATTCTGGGGGCAAAGGGCCTCGGTACCCTGTGCGGCTGGCGGCCGTCCTGCACCGTGTTCCCCCTGTTTCCAGCCTGGGTCCTCAGCAGCCCTCACCCTGCACCCCAAAGTGCCTCGGCTCACCTGTCTTGGCATGGAAGCTGGCACCCAACGCTGGGTGCTTGGCCCTGGGTTCACCGCCATCCCGGCATAAGGTGGCAGCTTGGTGGGAATGGCTTTCCCGAGGGGCCTGCCGGCTGCGGGGACCCCCAGCACCCAGCCACACGCCGGTCCCCCTGGGTGTTGGCGCTGGGTGCTGGCTGTGCCGTGTGGTATTTTGCTCCGGTGTCCCCCAGCGGGGCCAGGCTGGACCTGCTCCTCCTCCTGTGCAAACAGGACTCTGGCGGATAAGGGCACTGCCAGCACTGCCCAGCAAATGCTGCCATGTCCCATGTACCCACGGCGGAGCCCCCCTGTCATGGCCTAGCCCCAAGGGTGTCCAGTGGGTGCCGCGAGTGCCGGGCTGGCACATGTCCCTGTGCCGTGGCACGTGCCCGCCACTGCCGCATTGCTTTGCTCATCCCTGGCGGCTCTGTGCCCGTGCTGCAACAGCTTGGGAGGCTCTTCCTGACCCTGGATTTCTGGGATCTGATAATAGTTAAATCTGGTCCTCTGTATATGGTGAAACTACCTGGAAAATGAGCACTGCAAGGCTGGGAGCTGGGGCAGGCACCGCTGCCCTTTCTGGAGCCCTGCCTGTCCCCGCCACCCAGCAGGGCCCTGCCGTGTCTGACCTTGCCGACCAGTTCTCTCCTCCACACTTCAGAGTCAGGACATGGCATCGATGCCAGCAGCCCAGTATCTCTAAGCAGCTCAGGGACAGCCGTGGCACCGTCTCCATCCATGACACCGGGATCAGCAACACCTTCATCTCCACCCAACACGATCACAGCACCATCTCCATCCATAAAACCGGGCTCAGCAGCACCTTCAACATCTCCACTCCACACGACCACGGCACCGTCTCCATCCACGAAACCGGGCTCAACCACACCTTCACCTCCACTCCACACGACCACGGCACCGTCTCCATCCACGAAACCGGGCTCAACCACATCTTCACCTCCACTCCACGCGACCACGGCACCGTCTCCATCCACGAAACCGGGCTCAACCACATCTTCACCTCCACTCCACGCGACCACGGCACCGTCTCCATCCACGAAACCGGGCTCAACCACACCTTCACCTCCACTCCACACGACCACGGCACCGTCTCCATCCACGAAACCGGGCTCAACCACACCTTCACCTCCACTCCACACGACCACGGCACCATCTCCATCCACGAAACCGGGCTCAACCACACCTTCACCTCCACTCCACACGACCACGGCACCGTCTCCATCCCACCCAACTGTGCCCAGCTCCCCGGCCACCGGCCATCCATCCAGCTCGACGGCAGCGCCAGCACCTGGGCCCTCCGGGCCCCCTCCTGCTCCCAGCTCGCCAGCGCCCACTGTGAGCCCCAGTTCCAGCAGCACCTTGGCCACCAGCTCCAGAACACCACCGGTCATCGGCACCAGCACCACAGCCGGCAACTCAGGTGAGAGCCAGGCTGGGGGGGCACTGCGCAGGCAGGGAGCCCCCAAACCTGCCCGTGGCCATGGGCATGGCAGCAGCCCCGGGTACCCCTAGACCCCCCACTCAGGGGCTGTGCCCAGAGCCCCCCTAGGCTGCCCTGTCCTCCTTGGGGGGGGGGGGGGGATTTGAGAGCTCTCCCTTTCTCCCCCAGCCTCTGTATAGCAGCCAGGGAGGGTGGGGGAGCCCCAGGTTGGTCCCCCGTGGGTGGAGGTGACACGGGAGCTGGGTGCCAGGTCTGTGAGGGGTGGGATGGTGGTGGTGGGGGGAGCTGGAGCCAGTCTTGAGCCCCCTTCTCGCCCCGAGAGCCGCCGCCGTGGTGCTCGGAGGCCGGGCACGAGGCTCGTCAGTGCCGGGGGGGTCACGGGGTGCCCGTCTCACCCCTGCAGCGCAGCCCCCTGCCAAGCCTGACCCCGGCGTTGTCATCGTCATCTGCCTCTTCGTCTGCGTACTGGTGGGGGGAGCAGCGATATTGCTGGTGTGGCTGTGCCGGCGTCGGACCCCCGGCTTCCACCACCTGGACGAGGTGCCCATGGTGCGTGGAGGGGGGGGCCGGGGAGCAGCAGGGGGGGCAGTGGGGCCAGGCTGTGGGTGCTCACCCTGCTCTCTCTCTTCCTTAGAGCAAGGTGACAGAAGGGTCCCCCATCACCCACCAGGCACCCAGTTGACCCCCCCACCACAGCCCCCCAGGCTCCCCACACGGCTGAATAAAGAAGCTGCTGCCTTGGCTCTGGTTTCCCGCTTGTCGTGCGCTCTGCTCCCCACCTGGGAAAAAAACCCCGGTCCCAAGGGGGAGGCCCTGACAGTTTTTGGGGTCCCCCACACCGGGCTAGAGACCCTGGGGTGCCCCTAGGCCGGACAGGGTGGGTGCAGGTTGCGGTGCAGTGGTGTGCAAGGTGGTGGGGGCTGCGTAGGCCCCCCCGGCGGGGTGGGATGGGAGGGAGCGAGCGGCCAGGCACGCACGTCGCCTTCCTTCTGCTCCGTTGCACTCGGCCGGGGCCGCGGCACGTTGCGAGGACCGTGGCACACCGCGAGGACCGGGCACCGGTAAGGGGCTGTGGGTGAGGGTGGGGGGCTGGCCGTAACACGGACCCCCGTGCCGGGGCTCGGTATCCCCCGGCCTTGGGTTAAGGCTGCTCCCGGTACCGGCTGGAACGTGGGGGGCTCGACCCCAGGGGACAGGGGGGGCTCCGTAGGCACAACGGGCTGAGCCACCGGTTCCCCGGGGACGGTGGGTAACGGGTGCCCGTGGTTGATCATTAACGTGGTGCCAGCGGCTTCGTGGTGTGGCGGGTGCTGGGGGCTGGGGGGGGGGGGCCATCCCCGTGGCCTCGGGTCTACGTCCCCCGGGTGGCCCATCCTCATCCAGCCCTTTGGGGGCACCGGAGGTTTTGGGAGGGGGGGGGGACTGTGCCGAGGGGGGGGGGCCCAGTGCGGAGCCCTGAAACCCGAGGCGGGGGCTGAGCCCGGGCAGCTGCCACGGCTGAGAGCCGGTGCCCGTAAATCACGGGCGGGAGGAACCCCCGTGTCCCGGCCTCGGGTGGGTGGGTGGGGGGGGTCCTGCCACTAAGCCCCCACCGGCCGCGGCTCCCGGAGCTCCCTCCCCGCAGGGACGGCGATGAGACGGAGCCGGACGGCACTGCCCTTCCTCGGTGCGGAGGTGAGACGGGCACCGGGACCGGGACCGGGACCGGGACCGGGACCGGCGGGGGGGACACACAAACACACACACACACGACCGGGGGGGTGTTCCCGAAGGGGGTGTCCCCGGTACGAACGTCTGAGCGCCGGGCCCCCGGGCAGCAATAACCGGGATGGCGGCGCTCAGCAGGAGTTAATTATCCCCTTAATGGGCGGTTAATTATTAGTCACCTCTGTGTAATTGCGCGCCGGCTCCGGGGGTTTTTCCGGTGGAGTTCCCGGGGGGGGGGGGGTCCCCTCCGGTGGCGACGGGGGGGGGGTGTCCCGGTGGCTCCGTGCTCTATGGACCGAGCTGTTCCCGGTACATCGGCTACGTCCTTGGCCCCGGTGTCCCCCCGGCCCCGGTGTCCCCCGTTCCGCCCCCCCCCGGGCCCCGGTGCCCCCGGTGTGCAGCGCGGCACCGTGCTCGGCAGGGGGAGCCCGCGCGCTACCGGCTCCCGGTGATGGGGAGGGGGGGGGTCCCCGGGGGAGGGGGGGGTCCCCGGGGGAGGGAGGGACCCCCCCCGTGGTGTGGGACACACACACACAAGCCACCGGGCAGCAGCACCCTACAGAGGTCTCCGGTACCGGTACCGGCGCCCGTCACCGCCGCCCCGTTTCCCCACAGCGCTGCCGCGACGCCACCGATATCGCCCCGTCGGGACCGGGAACGGGACCGGGAACGGCGGTAGGCGCCGTCCGCCGGCGTTTCTCCGGGAGCCCCTTGCTGCCACCGTTGGGATGCCGGTTGGCGGAGGGGGCCCGCGGTCCCGAGCCCGAGGGTACCCGGGTGGTCTTCACCATCGAGGAGAGCGGCCCCAGCAGCGGCGACGAATCCGAACCCCCCCGGTAAGAGTGGAACGGGGAGGGGGGGGGGGGGGGGGGGGAGGTGTTTGCTGGCTCCGGTGGTACCGGGATGGAGTTACCGGACAGGTCGCTGCCGTCGGTACCGCCTCCGGTTTCAGCACCGGCGGGCGGACAGCGGCTCCGGGCCACCGGCACCGGCACCGGCAGAGCAGCCGCTGCGGCACCGCTGGGCTGGGGACAAACCCCCTCTCTCACCGTCGCCGCTGCTCCGGCCCCGGGATGTCCGTCCTGATCAGCGTCTGTGCCCATCACCTCCATCCTCAACAGCCCAGGCCCTGGCCCCTCCGTCCCCAACACCCCCATCCCTGTCCCCCATGTCCCCTCCACCCCTATCACCCCCATCCCCATCACCCCCATCCCTGTCCCCCATGTCCCCTCCATCCCCATCACCCCCATCCCCATCACCCCCATCCCTGTCCCCCATGTCCCCTCTATCTCCACCGATTCCATCCCCATCACCCCCGTCCCCATCACCCCCATCCCCATCACCCCCATCCCTGTCCCCCATGTCCCCTCCATCTCCACTGACTCCGTCCCCATCACCCCATCCCTGTCACCCTGTCCCCATCACCTCTGTCCTCAACATCCTCATCCCTGTCCCCCATGTCCCCTCCATCTCCACCGAATCCGTCCCCATCACCCCATCCCTGTCACCTTGTCCTCTCCATCTCCACCGACTCCATCCTCATCACCTCCGTCCCCATCACCCCATCCTTGTCACCCTGTCCCCATCGCCCATCCCGGTCCCCATCCCCTGTCCTCATCCTCCTCACCCCCTCCTTGTCCCCATCCCCTGTCCCAGCCGGGCTGGCCTGGCCCTGGTTGGAGATGACCTCGGTCCCTCCCGCTTGTGGCTTGGCCCCAACTGTGCTGCTGCAGGGTTATTTTTGGGCCATTCCCCCCCCCCCCCCACCCCAGACACACTCCCTGTGCGTGTCCCAGCCCGGCTTGTGGGGACAACATGGGGTTGGCACGGCCGAGGGACCTGGCTCCGGTGTCACTCCCTGTCCACCCCCTGCACAGACACGTGTCCGGCAGGGACAGCCGCGGCCCGGGAGGGGACAGGGACTGGCTGTCCTGGGGACGGGGACTGGCTGTCCTGTGGCCAGTCCTGCCCCAGCTGTCCCAGGGACTGCTGGCTGCCAGGCAGCCCGGGGGGGGGGGGGCCAGCTCTGCCCCCGCCCCGCTGTCCCCTGCTGTCCCTCTGTCCCCATGTCCCTCTGCCCTGATGTCCCCATGATCGTGCTTGCAGTCCCTCAGAAGCGAGGGGGACCCCTCTACCAGGACCCCTATCCGGTGGGTTTCGGGGTCCCCGCAAGTGGTGCCGTGGCAGGGGGGGCCCCGTTGTCGTCCCTCCTGGGTCCCTGCCAGCTGCCGGATATTTTTGTGGCCGTCGGGAACAGCAGGTATCCATCCAGCTGCCTCAGCGGGGCCGTGGTGTCGCGCTGGGCAGATGCCAGCTCCCACGGCCGGGTCAGTGACTCCCCCACGGGTGTCGCTGCCACCGGCCAGGCCTCATCCTGCTGCTCCCTGTCCCTATCGGGCACGGCCCCAGGAGGGGGCTCAACACGGCAGCAAGGAGGGGCTGGGGGCACGATGTGAGCCCTGGGGCGGGTTTGGCTCTCACAGGTGGCACTGTGGCACGGCCACACCACAAGTCCGGGATGCTCCAGGCTCAGACACGTCACTTGGTGGCACCGTGGCACGGCCACACTGTGTGTCTGGGATGCTCCAGGCTCAGCCGTGTCTCTCCGTGGCACCATGGCGTGTCCACACTGTGTGTCTGGGATGCTCCAGGCTCAGCCGTGTCTCTCCCTGGCACCGTGGCGTGTCCACACAGTGTGTCTGGGATGCTCCAGGCTCTGACATGTCCCTTGGTGGCACCGTGGCACAGCCACACCGTGTGTCTGGCATGCTCCAGGCTCAGCCGTGTCTCTCCCTGGCACCGTGGCATGTCTACACCATGTGTCTGGGATGCTCCAGGCTCAGCCACGTCCCTCGGTGGCACCACAGCACGGCCACTCCGTATGTCCGGGTCGCTTTTGCCGTGTGTGTCCGGACAGAGCACCCCTGCCCTTTCGGGAGCAGCTGCAACCTCGGGGACAGCAGGGTGGCCGGTGGCACAAGGCCAGCGAGGGACCACGTGCCCGAGCAGCCGGGTGCACACCGGGCCGATGCAGCCGGGGGGGGGACGGACGGACCCGTTCCATGTGCCGGCTGCCGGAGCCAGACAGTTGTTTAATTTCCCAGGCGCTGGGCGGGAGGGGGATGGAAAGTTTCCCGGGGCCGCCGGGGCAGGGGCTGGGACGGCCGCACGCTTCCTGCTCCGCACCGGCGGGCAGCGTGGCCTCGCCACCGTACCAGGGGTTCCCTGAGCTGCGCCATGCTGTCCACCGCACACCAGTCGCCGGGGACTTCACCGGCGGCGTCCCCACGCAGTTCCCCCCGCAATTCCCCCGTCCTCTTCAGGAAACTCTTGATGAACCAGAGCATCCGCCTGCAGCGGCGCTTCACCGTGGCGCATCCCCTCTGGTAAGGGGGGGGACGCTGGTGGGTCCCCGGCAAGGGACCACGCTTGGCCCCCGGGCGGGTGGGAGGAGGCACCGGGCTGCGATGCCGGGACGGGGTCAGTGTGGACAGCCCCCCCCCACCCCCCACCGCTGTGTCACATTCCCAGGGCTGTGGGGACGTGGGGGATGAGCAGGGGACAGCGGGGGTCACCACGCAGCCGGGGGCTGAGCCGGGCAGGGGGGAGCCACCGGTTGAGCGTGGCTGAGCACTGGCGCACTCATTGCAGCGATGGCCAGGCAGGGACCTGGCAGATGTGACGGGTGTCTGCCCCACAGCGGCGGGGGGGCCGTGGCGGGGAGGGAGAGGGACTTTTCCCGGCACAGCAAGCCACCAAACCACCCACCGCAGCACAGCCGGGCACCTCACCGTGCCCCCCCCCCTCTCCCCGGCCTCCACTGGAGTTATATAGGGTTTGTTTTGGGGTGCCCCCCTGCCCACACCCTGGTGTGCCAGTGGGTGCTGGCCCCACCTGCGTGGGCGCCGTGGGGATCAGCAGATCCCTCCTCAGCAGCAACAGCATCTATTTATAGCAGCCCCCGGCCCCCCCCTCCCCATATCACCACCGCCATCCGGCACCGCCTGGCGGTTATTAATGCCGACAGCCTGTCACCGAAAAAAAAAAAGGGGGGGGATTAATTCAGCACCAGCCCTGTGGTGGGGGGCTCGTGTGTCCCCCTGCCCTCCCCAGGGGCTCAGGGTTGTCCCCTGGGGTGGCAGAGAGGGGGGGGTCAGAGGTGGTGGCACAGGGCCGGGAACAGACCCGGGCCTCACCAGCGAGGCCGTCGGAGCCACAATGCGGCTTTGTGTCCCTGGTACCATCGGGGACGTGAAGCAGAGGCAGGAAAACAAGGGGCTGCGGGACGGTATGACGCGGTGCCTGGCTGGCACTGCCGCTGCTGGGGACGGCCACGCCGCGGGGATCGGGGTTACCGGCAGCGTTGCCGAAGCGGGGAGATGCTGCCGGGCAATCGGTGTCCATCCCGGAGGCATTCCTGCATCGGGTAGGTGCCGAGTTCCCAGCGGCGCGATGGGGATGGGGTGGTCCCAGTGGTACCCCCCGCTTTCCCAGTTCACCCAGTGCACCGGGGCGGCTCGTTCCCGTCCCCCCCCCCCGCAGCGGTGGCGGCTGCAGGAAGGGACAGGGGCCGGGTGGCCCTCGCCGTGTCCCCGCGCGCAGTCTTTCCCATGACCCCGAGGCCAGCGGAGCAGGAGGGGGGTGAGGCGGCCGTGGCCACCACAGGGACACCGCAGGGTCACTGTCCCTGTCCCCTTGTCCCCCCACAGATCTGCGTGGCTGCCAGGTGGCTCCGGTTGGGGTGTCCCCAGGCCGCCACCAGCGCGTCCCCAAGGGTCAGGGTTTGGTTTTCCCGGCGTTTTCTGTCCTTCGACGTCCCCTGGCTCTGTGCCGTGGCAGGGACGCTGTCCCCCTCCGGGGGACACAGTGCCCTGAGCCAGGGTTGATGGAGGTTTTGGGACTTTCAAGGACTTGGGACAATTGGGGATCGTGGTGCTGGGGACAGGGAGGGGATGGGGCGGGCAAGGGCCAACCATTCCTGGGGTCTCTGGAGCCGGGGGCTTTGGGGCAGGGGGTCCTGTCCCACCTGGGTGACATGGGACAACCTGCCTTTGCTGGCCGGTGTCCCCAGTCCCAGACTCCACTGTGCTGGCAGGGTGCTGAGGGGGTCCGTGTGCACTGAGTTGTGCCTATTCTCAGCACCGGGGTGAAGGAACCAGTGGGGCCAGACTGGGCAGTGGCCGGTGTCACCGCAGGGGCCACTGAGCCAGGGTGTGCTGGGCTGAGCGGGACGGTGGCACGGAGAGCCTGGCAAACCTGGTGGCATCCCCCGGGCCGTGCCCCCGCACCCGTTGGCTGAGGTCCCCAGGCCACCCGCCCCGTGCCAGCCTCATCCCTTCTCCCCTCGCAGCTTTGACCTGGAGAATGGCCCCCCCGGCCGGGGCACGCTGGACCCCCAGGCCAGCCCGGGAGCGGGGCTGGTCCTGCAAGGCACCTTCCCCCATGGCCAGCGCCGCGAGTCCTTCCTTTACCGCTCCGACAGCGACTATGACTTGTCCCCGAAAGCCATGTCCCGCAACTCCTCCATCGCCAGCGACCTGTGAGTGTGTCCCGTCCCTCCCACCCCAACTCCCCTGGGACCCCTGGTCCCCTCCCTGAGGCTCACGCTCCCTTTGTTCCTGCAGGCATGGAGAAGACATGATCGTCACGCCGTTTGCCCAGGTAGGTGCTGTCCCCACACCCCGGTCAGGAGGGGACACGGCCATGCACCCAGCACCGGGGTGGGTGTCCCGGGGTGGTCCGGCTGGCCCCAGTCCCCTCTCGCCTTCCAGGTCCTGGCCAGCCTCCGCACCGTCCGGAGCAACCTGACCCACCTCCAGGACCGCACCGGCAACAAGTGAGTTGGCCGTGGGATGGCGAGGGCGAGGGTCTCGCCTGGGTGGGGGACTCCGACCCGTGGCAAGAGATGGGCGCTGCCCTCGGGGTCTCGGTCACTCAGCCCCTCAGTGTTTTTACAGGCGAGCATCGAGCAGCAGCCTGCCCTCCGGGAGCAAGGCCAGCCTCGCCGGTGAGTGCCGGAGAAGGGGGGGGGAAGATGGGGAGGATGCTTTTGGGACGAGCTGTCTGTCCCTATATCCCCGGGGATGGGTCCTGCTGGGCCCTGTGGGGGGGACAGAGCTGCAGCTTTGCCCTTTGGGATCCATGTCTGGTTTTCAGCAGCTCCTCCCGCCTGGCCGCCCTTCGCGCCGCGGCGGCGGTGGAAAGGCTCCCGTTGACGTCAAACCTTCCATTAATAAAACCCAGGCGGTGAGCGGGGCCCCACGGGAGCCTGGCTGCCCTGGGGCTGGCCGTCACCCCACGGGGACGGCATGGCACGCCGTGTGCCGGGGCTGCTGTACGATGAGGATTGTGTGACAGGGCTGAGACCCGCTGCCCGGGGATGCTCGACCCCGGCCCCCGGCCCCGGCCAGTGCCCCGCATCCCCCTGTGCCCCCAGCCGCCCCACTCAGGGGGTGATGTGAGCAGCCAAGCCGGTGAGCCCCCGGGCTCGGTGTGGCACAACCAACCTCCGGGGCTCGGGGTGCCGTGGCCGGGACCCTGCGTGTGCCCCCGTGCCGGGTCGCCGTGCCATTGGCAGATCCCTTGCCAAGCCGGTGGGTGCCCCTGGCAGAAGATGCCCATCAGAAGCTCTCGCGGGAGACCCTGGAGGAGCTGGACTGGTGCCTGGACCAGCTGGAGACGTTGCAGACCAGGCACTCGGTCAGCGAGATGGCCTCTAACAAGGTAAGGGTCCCTGGCACGGAGTCCCCCATCACCCTGGGGGGTACCCCTGTACCACAGACCCCCCTGGGACGGGCAGCGGGGGGTCCTGCTTGCCCCCCGCACCGCTGAGCCCTGCCTGCTGCCCGCAGTTCAAAAGGATGCTGAACCGGGAGCTGACACACCTCTCGGAGACCAGCCGCTCCGGGAACCAAGTTTCCGAGTACATCTCCAGCACTTTCCTGGGTGAGGACCCCCCCCTGGGGACACCAACTGGTGTCACCTCTCTGCCAGCAGCAGGGTGGGCTTTGCACCTGGGCACGAATCCTGTAGTACTGGGTGCCCGCTGGGATGGTGCCAGCGGCTGGTGCTGCTCGCTTCTTGCAAAGAAATTTAATGGGGGAGTGGAGGGAGGGGGCTTTCCCAGGTGTCCCCATGGGATTTGCTGCCTTGGGGGGGTGTCACAGCCTTTGTCATGGCTGGGAATGCTGGTGTATACTGGTGCATACTGGTGCACATCGGTGCACTGGGGCTGTCCCTGTGGCCCCGAGGGGAGCCCAGGGCAGGGTCTGGGTCCCATGGCAGGCGGTTGGCCCCATGCAGGGGGTGAGGGAAAGCGTTGGGTATCCCCCATGAAGCCCCCCCCGTTGCTATGGCGTCGCGGTGCTATCCGTGCCAGCTGACATCATCGGCATGACCGGGGAGAGGGATGCTGGGGAGGGGGAGTGGGATCGGGCTCCCACCCTGCTCACAGCCCCCCATGCCGGCCCAGACAAGCAGCATGAAGTGGAGATCCCCTCGGCGCTGGCCAAGGACAAGGAGAAGGAACGGAGGAAGCGCCCCATGTCCCAGATCAGCGGCGTCAGGAAGCTCACGCACGGCTCCAGCCTTGCCGCTGCCGGCATCCCCCGTTTCGGGGTGCGGACGGACCAGGAGGGGCTGCTGGCCAAGGTGGGCCCCAGCGTGGGTGACCCGGCTGACTGTGGGGTCCCCGGCGCTGGCCCCGCCTGGACATCTGTCCCTCTGGTCCCCAGGAGCTGGAGGACATCAACAAGTGGGGGCTCAATGTGTTTAAAGTCGCCGAGTACTCGGGCAACCGCCCGCTGACGGTCATCATGTACAGCATCTTCCAGGTGAGCATCCCAACAGGATGTCCCCGTCCCCGTGCCTGGGTGGGGACGAGCCACCTCCCGCCTCCCTGCAGGAGCGCGACCTGATGAAGACCTTCCGCATCCCTGTCAACACCTTCATCACCTACATGCTGACGCTGGAGGACCACTACCACGCTGACGTGGCCTACCACAACAACATCCACGCTGCTGACGTGGCTCAGTCCACCCATGTCCTCCTCTCCACGCCTGCGCTGGAGGTGAGCCCTGGTCACCCGAGGCCACCAAGTGTGTCTGGGGGGGCCATAACACACCTGCAATGCCTTTTTTTACCATTCCTAGGCTGTCTTCACAGACCTGGAAATCATGGCTGCCATCTTCGCCAGCGCTATCCATGATGTTGACCACCCTGGTGTCTCCAACCAGTTCCTCATCAACACCAGTGAGCCAGGGTGCAGGGATGGAGCTGGGGGGGCGCGGGGGACCCCGGCGTCCAGGAGCCACCTTGGGGTGACCGGTGCCATCTCGCAGACTCGGAGCTGGCGCTGATGTACAACGACGCCTCAGTGCTGGAGAACCACCATCTGGCCGTGGGCTTCAAGCTTCTCCAGGAGGAGAACTGCGACATCTTCCAAAACCTGAGCAAGAAGCAGAGGCAGTCACTCCGCAAAATGGTCATCGACATGGTATGGAGTCGGGAGCGGGGGGGGCGGAATCTGGGCTGGGGGGGCTTTGTGGTGGGGTCAGGCTGAGCCCCGTTCCTGCCTTGCCCTGCCCAGGTGCTGGCCACGGACATGTCCAAGCACATGAATCTACTGGCGGATTTGAAAACCATGGTGGAGACCAAGAAAGTGACCAGCCTGGGGGTGCTGCTGCTGGACAATTACTCGGACCGGATCCAGGTGGGTGTGGGGATACGGGTGGGGAAACCTTCCTGGAATTGCAGGTGTTGGTCCTGGCTCCGGCCAGGGCTGCCGGGATGTCCTGTTTGGTGCCACCACCCCTCCCAACCCCAGTTAGCCATGGCCAAGGGGGTTCCTGGCACAGGGGTGGTGGCTCTGGGGGACAAAGGGCTTTAGGTAAGCGATGCCGTGGCTGTGTCCGCAGGTTCTGCAGAACATGGTGCACTGCGCCGACCTCAGCAACCCCACGAAGCCGCTGGAGTTGTACCGGCAATGGACCGACCGCATCATGGTGGAGTTCTTCCGCCAAGGCGATCGGGAACGGGAGAAAGGGATGGAGATCAGCCCCATGTGCGACAAACACACCGCCTCCGTGGAGAAGTCCCAGGTGGGGCAGCGGCGTGGGGCTTGGGGGGGAGTTTACAGTGTCGGGCTGGGGGCTCAGGTCTGTCTTCCCCCAGGTGGGCTTCATCGACTTCATCGCCCACCCGCTGTGGGAGACGTGGGCCGACCTGGTGCACCCCGATGCCCAGGAAATCCTGGACACGCTGGAGGACAACCGGGAATGGTACCAGAGCATGATCCCGCGCAGCCCATCCCCACCGCCCGAGGGACCTGGAGCGTCCCCCGCCACCACTGACAAATTCCAGTTCGAGCTGACGCTGGAGGAGGAGGGTGAGTCGGACACAGAGCTGGAAGGGGCCGAAAGCCCCTTGGATGAGGACAACAGCGGCTCCAAGACACCAGCCACAGATGACTCGGAGTTGGCCGACACCGAGCATCTGTCACCCGGCCCTGGGGACCAAGATTCACCTGTCACCCACCCCAGGGACGTGGACAACCAGCGGGCGCTAGAAGGGACGCTGCCGAAGGATGGCGGTGGCGGCGGGTGCTTGTCGCTGGGGCCCGAGGGCAGCCAGGGCCTGTGCTTGGACACAGAGGGCAACGTCACATTCCTGCCCCTGAGCACGTAGCGGTACTGGCTGGTGGGTCCCCTCGCTGCCGTGGGGACGTGGGACCGGGTGCTGCCCTGGCAAGAGCTGGGGGCAGTGGGCTGGCAGTGGAGAGCACCGGCACCGCAGGGACCGGGTTGGCCGCCGGGACGTGGAAGAATCCCAAGCGTGTCCCCATGCAGGAGCTGGGCAGGTCCTGATGGGCACAAGGACGCTGCTTGCCCTCTCCCAGCAACTGTCCCCTGCTCCCACCCAGCGTCCCTGTGTACAGCTGCTGGGAAAGGTCCCTGTCCCCTTCAGGCAGGTCTTGGGGACACTGTGCTCCGCCCCATCGCAGCCCTGGGGACATCATGCCCCACAGGGCTTCAGGAGGAGGTCCCCCACGGGGCCAGGCATAGCCAAAAGCATTTCGGTGTCTCTCCGGTTGGCCCCTTGCAGAACAGCAGCCCCATGGCGGGACGGCGAGGTGGGTGAAGGGTGCTGGTGCCAGCCCCCAGCACGAGGGACCTCAGTGCAGCCCGGCACCTGGGCACAGCACAGGCATGAGTCAGTGGTTTATTTATTTGGGGATAGGTTCACTTTTTAAAGCTTTTTGTAGCTCACTTTTTAATACAAGCCTCACCTAGGTGCACTCACACGCGTTCCTGTGGCAGAAAGATGCGTTTCTGCTCTGTGATCAGCACTTGAAATGCTGTGTTTGTACTTTGCACTTTGGGCCCCAGCGGGCACTGCAACCCCCAGGGCAGCCGCCGGGGTCCTTTTGGTTTCTTCCTTCACCTTCCAGAGATTAAACCTGGTTTGTTCCCCCCAAAATGTGACCCTTGTAAGCGCCTCTTTTTACCGTGCTGCTGGCAGGGGAGCCATGGTTGTGCCAGTCAGGCCAGTGGCCCCAGGGACTGGTGTGGTTGGTGGCCCTGTCTCCTGCTGGGCAGCAGGGAGGGCCCTGCTCCGTCTTTGAACAAAAGCGAGCTCCTCCCTGGAAACGTCGATCCATCACTGGCAAACACAACCGGCTAAGGTAAATATTTAATCGCCGGCTTGGCGTGGCGCAGAGCCCGGTCCCCCTCTCTTCCGCATTGCTCCCAACGGTGATTTGTATCTGCAAACATGTCCCCACCCGTGGCACTCTTGGCATGTGGGGCCCCGCCAGCTCTCACCCCACTGCCCGCCCGTGCTCCCCCATCGGCAGTGAGGCCGTGGGAGCTGGATATTCCTTTCCCAGCCCAGCTGGTTTCCAGGGCTTGGCCGGGAGTGCCGGGTGCTGCACGGGCGGGCGGGTGGCTCTGTCCCATCCCTGCCTTGCAGGTGGGTGCTCGGGCATCCCCCCGCCTCTCCCAGCAGCGAGGGGCTGCGTGCTGGCAGGTCGATAGGAACCAGGCGAGGCTCTGTGCTGCCAGAGCTCCCTGGGTGGCCTCATGCTGCACCCAGATCCAGTCCTAGGCTCTCTGCCAGGCTGGGAGCACAGCAGGAGCTGGTTGAAAAAGCCCTTTTCACCCCTTGTTTGGCTGCGGGGCTTGCAGCATCCATGCACCAAGGAGGGCGGCGGAGTCTGTGCCCGGAGGAGGTGAGGGGCAGTAGCTGGATCCATCCCTGCCTCCCAGTCATGCCTTGACCGACTGCCACTGCAGTCCCTCTGCTTCTGGGTGCTCCAAGCCGCATTCCTGCTGGGGGTGCTTGCTGTCGGGCAGTTCCAGTGCCCACCATGTCTGTCGGGCTCCAGACAAAGCCCCAACGAGCCAGGGGCGTCCTGCTCCGTCCTCCCACAGGCTGTGGCATCCTCGGCGAGTCCCTGTGGTGGCGAGGAGCTGCACCAGGACGCCAGCCCTTGAGTCCCCAATGGCCGACGTGCTGCCACAGGCAGGGCAGGTCAAGGCAGGGCCGGCCTAGGAGGCTCCAGGGGCCTGCTGGGCTCTGGGCAGGGCAGAGGCAGGCCCGGGCGAGTGCAAGGCCGGCGGGCAGGGGAACGCTGCTGCCCCAGGGCCTGTGGACCCCCCCCCCACCCCCCGGTCGGGCCTCCGCCACCCTCCCACGGGGCCCGCCATATGCTGCCTCCCCTTAATCCCCGCTGATTGCCTCAGGGCGAGGGAGGACGCAGGGGCCCGGGCAGGACATGGCCGCCCACCTGGGCACCTCGCCTCAGCTTGGGCCGGGTACTGGGAAGCACTGGGAGCAACAGGGCTTCACCTCAGGGCCTGGTGCCGCTGTCAGGGGATGGAGTCAGGCTGCCTGCGGCTGCAGGCCTGAGGGGGGCCGCGCTGGCCGTCGCGATAGGGGGTCATGTCATGACATCGGAGGCTGTGAGGGCTCGCCCCCCCCCTTGAGCGGCGATGACTCGCCCGCCCCCCCCCCCCAAGGGTGAATGGTCCACCCCGCGCTCCCCCACCCGGCGTGGGGATGGTTCAGCCCCCAGCCCGCGGGGCTCCGCCGGACCACACCACTGCGCGCCGCGAGGGGGGGACCGGCGCCCACCACCGCGCCGGGAGAGGGGGTTGTATGTGTGCTCTCCTCCTCCCCCCCCCCCCTCCACCCCGCCCAGCCTATCACCCACTAGCTGTCCATCACAGCGCGCTGCCAGCCAATCACCACTCCCCCCCGGGGGCCTGTCTACTGACGTCCAGCTCTCATTTACATACTTCTCCCCGCCCATACCCCCACACCCCCCCCCACCCACACACACCCCCCCCCCCGCGGCGACGTCATCCGGGCTCTGCAACCGCCGGGGCGGCGCGCGCCGCTGCTGCAGTCGCTGCAGGAGGAGGAGGCGGCGGCGCGAGCGCGGGCTGGAGGTGAGCGCGCGCCCCCGCCCCCCCCCCCCCCCCCCCGGTTCCCGGTTCCCCCCCCCGCCCCCGGCACCGGGGACGGTGGTGGCACCGGGTAGGGACGGGGGGGGGGGGTGTGTGCTGCTCGGGGGGGATGGCGACTGCAGCGGGATGGAGGGGGGGTGGGTGGGGGGAATCGCGTTCTCCGGTTTTGGGGGGGTGGGGTAGTTTTTGGGGGTGGGGGGGGTGTCTGTCGGTGCACCGGGGACCGGGTGGGTGCAGCGGGTTCGGGCCTGCGGGGAGGAGCAGGGGGGGTTGAGCCTCCTCCCTGCAGCACCCTGCACCTCCTCCCTGCACCAACCTGCGCTCCACGCACCCCCCCTCCCCACCCTGCAGCACCCCCCCCACCCCCACCCCCCCCCACCCCAAAGCAGCACCCTGCACCCCACAGCTACCCGGCACCCCCACGCTCCACCCTGCAGCAACCTGCACCGTTCTGCAACCCCAGGCCAGCACCCACTTCTGTGCACCCCTGCCCAGCATCACCCACCCACCCCCACCCCCCCCAGAGCACACCCCCCCCCCAAAAAAGCACCGAGCACCCTCCCCGCAGCACCCCGGAGCACCGCGCTGTGCCGTCAGGGTGGGCACGGCGTGTGGGGGCATCGCTGCAGGTGCCATTTTGCAGGAGAAGCTGCAGCACCCCGGTTGCCAGCTGTACCCCTGCCAGGGTCATGGCCGCCCCCCCGCCACCCCCCCTGTCTAGTGCTGGCAAACACCGGGGTCTGCACCCCCCACCCCCCCCGTATTTTCTGCAGGCACATTCTTGGGGTGACTGCATTGGGGGGTGATGGGAGCCGGCCTGGCCGAGCGACCCCCCCCCCCCCCCCCCCCCCCCACTGATGGCAGCGCACCTCATTTTGGGTGATGCTCGCCCATCCCAAATCAAAATATGACTTAACCACGCCCGCACCGCTGGGAAACGGCTCCGTGTGCCAACCGGGGCCTGGCGTCGTGTTGAGTTTGCAACCGCCGTTCCCACGTCGTCGTCCCCCGTCACGGCCCTCTCCTCCGCCTTGCAGATGGCGTCCGCTACCGACTCCCGCTATGGACAGAAGGAATCCTCGGACCAGAACTTCGATTACATGTTCAAGATCCTGATCATCGGCAACAGCAGCGTGGGGAAAACCTCTTTCCTCTTCCGGTACGCCGACGACTCCTTCACGCCCGCCTTCGTCAGTACCGTCGGCATCGACTTCAAGGTCAAGACCATCTACCGGAACGACAAGCGCATCAAGCTGCAGATCTGGGTGAGACCCCACGGGGTTGTCCCCGTCGGTCCCCACAACGGTGTGGGGGTGTGTGGCACGGCGGGGGGGTGGGATGGTTGGTGTGGGGTTGTTCTGCTCTTCGCCGGGGCTGGAAGCGCCGGGGGCGATGCCGGGGGTAATGCCGGTAGGGAGGGACGTGTCCGTGGGGACCCCACTGTCCCCCGAGGGGTGGCCGGACGCTGCAAGCTGCCGGTGTCCCCACGTCCCCGGGGGGTTAACGTGCCACATTTCCCACCCACCCCCCCTTGCCCAAACCAGGACACGGCCGGCCAGGAGCGGTACCGCACCATCACCACCGCCTACTACCGCGGCGCCATGGGCTTCATCCTGATGTACGACATCACCAACGAGGAGTCCTTCAATGCCGTGCAGGACTGGTGAGTTCCCTGGGGACATCCCCCTCACCCCCCAACCATGTCGTGTCATCCCCTCCCCCCCCCCCGCCTTCACGGGCATCCCCCTCCCGGTTCCGTGCTCTGCCCCCCATCCCGCGTGATTTCCCTCTTTCCCTTCCCCGAAGGTCCACCCAGATCAAGACCTACTCCTGGGATAACGCCCAGGTCCTGCTGGTGGGGAACAAGTGTGACATGGAGGACGAACGCGTCGTCTCCTCGGAGAAGGGCCGCCAGCTTGCCGAGCACCTGGGTGAGTTGGCCGCCCCCTTCCCCGCCCCATCTTCCCACAAATAATTTAATTAGGGGCTTAATTCCCTCGCCATAATTCTTCTGCTTCAATAGCAGCGGTGACTTGTCACCTAAGGAAAAAAATAAGGTGTAATTAAGCCGTGAGCGCCGGGGTGCAATGGCGGTTTTTATTACAGACCCGTAAACCCGCTGCCGGCTGCCGAGAGGTGCCGGGTGGGGAAAATTGGGTGTTGCTGGGTGGGCGCAGGGGCAGGTTGCAGCCGGGTGGTCCGGGCGTTCGGCACACCCAGCCCTTTCCGTCTTTAACGAAGGGAGGAGGAGCTGTGAAAGGTTTCCCACCTCGCGTGGCTGGATGCAGGGCGGCAGCGGATGGGGTGGGGGTTTGCAGCCCTGATGTCGTTGTCGTCCCCCTGCCCCAGGTTTTGAATTTTTTGAGGCCAGCGCCAAGGACAACATCAACGTCAAGCAGACCTTCGAGCGGCTGGTGGACATCATCTGCGAGAAGATGTCGGAATCGCTGGACACGGCCGACCCGGCGGTCACCGGCGCCAAGCAGGGACCCCAGCTCACGGACCAGCAGGCCCCCCCGCACCAGGACTGTGCCTGCTAGGGCCAGCCTCCCCACCCCCGACCCCCCCTACCCCCCAAAAAAATCGGTCAGTGCACCCCTCCCTGCCCCTCCCCCCCCACACCCCGAGCCCCTCTTCTTGGGGGTCCCGGGGGGGCTTTTGCTGCTGATACCTCCGAAAGGGCTGCGGCCCCTCTAGGAGCCTTCCCCCCCCCCCCCCCCCCCCAATTCAGTTAGGCTGTGCCCCCCCCGCCCCTTAATTTATTTTTAAGCCTGGGCTGGTAGAAAACTTCCCCCCATACTGCTTTTAATCGCTCCACGAGCTCCGCTCTCCGAGAAATATCATTTTCTCTGTCTCCTCACCGCCGCCAGCTCCCATCACCACCGGTCCCATTCCCTCCCTGGGGAGCAGGGACGCGCCCCCTGCCCAGGGTTGGGGGGGCGGGGGGGGCTGCGATGGGACCCCAAAACCTTGTCCTGGCTGGGAGTCCCTGTGTGTCCCCCTCCCCAACCTGGCAGCGATCCCACCTGCCCAAAGAGCTCCTGGGGGCTCTTTGCACCTGGCTCCCCTCCCCAGATGAATGGATATTTCCTAACTCTTGTTTATTTGTATAAATAGATGCTAATTTATGCTCCCGCCGTCTTCCTCCTTGTACATAAGAAAAACTCCTTGTAAATAGGCATAGGAAGTGATGCTGTGCGCGTGACCTGCTGTGCTGTGGCTGTGTTGGTGCATTTATTTTTTATTTTTTTTCTCTGTGTGGTAACCTTGCTTGTGAATATCACTTTTGAAAAATCTATTATTTAAAGGTTTAAAAAAAAAAATAATACATGAGCGAGGCTAGCCAAGCAAGCTGTAGCAAATTAGCCCCAGTTCAGGGATGGGGGACCTTTGCAGAGCCCCCGGTTTTGGCTCATGGGGGGCGAGCAGGGCTCGGAGGAGCGTCACTAATTTGCTACAGGGCGTTCGGCTCCTCGTGTGTTCCTGTAGTACCGTGCTTCTGTGGAGACTGTGAATAAGTGGATATTCCTGTAGCGATGAGGG
Organism: Astur gentilis; assembly: GCF_929443795.1. NCBI lineage: Eukaryota > Metazoa > Chordata > Aves > Accipitriformes > Accipitridae > Astur > Astur gentilis. The sequence continues at coordinate 42,393,786 of NC_064887.1, read as the reverse complement.
ACCCAGAGGTCTTGCTGCCCTCTTATTTATTTTTCTTGGAGCGCTGTGTCTTTATTTTACTGATTTCCCACCCCTCCCAGACCCCAGTACCATCTTCCTCCCTTCCCCTTTCCTATTTTTTGTGAAGTTTACTTATGGAAGAGTTACACTGTACTGTACAAATGTCAAAAGTGTCAAAAGAGTACAATTTCCTAAAAATCACTGTATTAAAGAAATGTTGTGAAGAAATAAATCAATGCTGAGCACCGGTTCCTTGGGGTCATTGCAGGTGGAGAGGGGGCAGTGGGATGGTCCCTTTGCTTGGTGTCGATAACCTCAGCTCTCCTCGGCCCAGTGCTGTTGAGCTCCCTGCCGGAGAGGAGCAAGAACGATCTGGTTTCTTAATTAGCATTCACCAAATGGCTCCTGCCGTGGCTCAGCAGCTTGGCTTGCTGCGGTGGGAGGGACGGTGTCCCCCAGGGGGGTGGATGGCAGGAGGGATGAGGACAGAGCTGTAAGTAAGGCACAGCTTTAAGCATTAGGGAAAAAAAAAAAAAAAAAAAAAAAAAGTCACATTTAGGCAGTTTTGATCGATGCTGGAAATAATAAAGAAGTGCCCAGGTTATGGAGCGAGTGTCCATCTTGCCCAGGGAGCTGTGGGGCTGGGAGAAGTGGGGGGGGGCTGTGGTACAAACCTGGCAAAAACTTTGCCTTAAAAACCCCCAACCACCTCCATGTCGACTCTGCTGCTGTCAAACCTGGCGGCGAGCAGGTGGCGGCGATCACACCACTATTTTTATAAAAATTGGGTGGCTGCAGCCCAGCCCAGCCAAGCCCACACACGGCACCAGGAAGGGGGGCTGCAAGGTGGAGTGAAGAGGAGCCAAGTGACTTCTCCCTTCAGCTCAAAGACAAAAAGCAGCAGGGAAAGGGCTGAGGAGCGGCACTGAGAGCAGAGGGGCAGCATCTCTCTGCCAAGCAGCCGAAGCCGGAGCAAGGCAGGGACCCGAGTGGCTGGCTCTGCAGAAGAGCAGAGGAGGGTGGTGGAGGGGAGCAAGGGGTCAGCCTTGCCTTGGAGAAGGGAAAAAAAAACCTGGCTGCAGCAGAGGGGAGAGCGCTGGGGCCCTTCCCTGGGGGCTGAAGGCAAAACGTAGCTGCGGCAGCTCCTCCCCACCCTGGGCAGCGCGGGTTCTGTGGAAGAATACAAAAAGAAATGGCTTTACAGGCTAGCCTGTGACACAAAATTGGTTAACAATACCCAAACCCATCACTGCAATCAGTAGATGAGTTAATCGGCAAGATCCACCCAGGCTGCAGGGAGCTGCAGACAGCGGTTGCGGTGGTCTCCGGCCATCACGTTCATTGGATGGACTGAACCGCGTCCACTGCGATGCCCCGAAAATCACTTGCCGCGGGCAGGAACCTCCGAAAACGTCGCAGTCGTCAAGAGCAGTTGCCTCTTTACAGCCCGACACCGCGCTGGTTCTCACTTGGCGAGTCATTCTCTGCACTCGGGGGGCTGCCAGGCTAGAAAATAGGAGATGGCACGTGTTTGGCGTGAGCCTGGCTGGTCACGGCAGTGAGGCACGGCCACGTGGCACCGTGGTGCCAGTGCTTACCCTGTGTTTGAGGTAAGAGAGGTAGGTGTCCCAGCCCAGTGTGATCACATTGACGTAAACCACCCGGTACTTGGGCGGGACGAAGAGGAAATTCACGAGCTGAGCCGCCGGCCAGACGCACCAGTCAGCCTGCCGAAAGCAAAGAGCAGCCAGGTGCTCCCCACTGGACCCCGGTCCACACCGGGGGCGGGAGAAAAACCTCCGGGGGGTGTATTTACCTTGTAAAACTCCCAAAATTTCTCCTTCAGCTCCTCCCAGCTGTCCTCTAGAGACTGGCCCTCCAGCGTGCCCATGCCTGCGGGGACAGACGGACATCAGTGGGGATGGGAGCACTCACAAGGCTCCACACTGGGGAGTAAGGATGCGAATTACTGTCTCAGCTGTGCCTGACACCAAAAAATACCCCAAAAAAACCCATCGTGGGAGGGAAGGGCAGTGCCGGCACCAGCCAGAAGGAGGGAGCTCCAGGAAACCCACGTCCTCCCCACCAAGGGAGGGTGACAGGCATCACGCCAGCACCCACGCACCATAACACGTCAGCGGCAGCGTGGGCCACGCACAATATTCAGCAACATTGACATAAGGCAGGTGCCACCACGTACCAAGGAAGTACCAGGCGCCCAGGGAGGGTGAAGCCACCAGCTGGTCGATAAGGACTTTCTTCAAGACGGTTTTTAGCCCCCGCACACCCCGCGCCGGGAAGGCAGCGTCCAGCCAGAGGTACCAGTAGTGCATCAGCGGGCCCATGCTGCAGCCGACGGCGAACATGCGTCCTGCAACACAACACCGCCCTGGTGACCGATGAATTATTTATGTGACCCCCTCCCTCTCTGCAACTCCCCCCCCCACCTCCGAAAGCGGATCCGGCTCTGGGAAAGGCACAAAGGGACCGTGGTTTTACGTGGTACCAGGGACCTGGACCCTAATTTCCCCCGCTATGATAACGAGCATGAATGAAATGCATCAGGCTGCCCTGCACCCCCCTCCCCGGTTCATGTGTACCCCCACTCTAGGTTGTCACCTGTGCGGGCCACCTGGGGCTCGGTGTCCAGGTGCCGCCGGCGGTGCCAGGCCTGCTGCAGCGTGTCGCCGGCGGCCAGCAGCGCGCCGCAGCTCACCGTGTTGGTCAGCAGCAGCAGGCGGCCGGTGAAGAGTGGCTTCCAGGAGCGCAGGAGCCGCCGGCCTTGTGCCAGCATCCTGTGGGCAGACACCCCCACCCCACCCCCCCTGCCATGGGGGTCAGTGGGGATGTAGCCCCCACACACAGCCTCCCAGTTACCCTTGAGGTAACCGCCCTCCCATCACACCATACCCCCCAGTTACCCATGCTGTGCTCCCCAGTTAGCACTGCTGTACCCCCCCAGTTCCCCCTGTAGCCCCCCCAGTAAGCACTACTGTACCCCCCCAGTTCCCCCTGTGCCCCAGTTAGCCCTGCTATGCTGTCCCAGTTCCTTCTGTGTCCCCCAGTTATCCATGCTGTGCCCCCCAGTTCCCCCAGTTAGCACTGCTATGCCCTCCCAGTTCCCTCTGTGTCCCCCAATTATCCACGCTGTGCCCCCCAGTTCCCTCTGTGTCCCCCAGTTATCCATGCTGTGCCCCCCAGTTAGCACTGCTATGCCCTCCCAGTTCCCTCTGTGTCCCCCAATTATCCACACTGTGCCCCCCAGTTCCCTCTGTGTCCCCCAGTTATCCATGCTGTGCCCCCCAGTTAGCACTGCTATGCCCTCCCAGTTCCCTGTGTCCCCCAATTATCCACGCTGTGCCCCCCAGTTCCCTCTGTGTCCTCCAGTTATCCATGCTGTGCCCCCCAGTTCCCCCAGTTAGCACTGCTGTAACCCCCCAGTTCCCCCCAGTTAGCACTGTTGTGCCCCCCAATTCCACCTGTGCCCCCCAGTTAGCACTGCTATGCCCTCCCAGTTCCCTCTGTGTCCCCCAATTATCCACGCTGTGCCCCCCAGTTCCCTCTGTGTCCCCCAGTTATCCATGCTGTGCCCCCCAGTTCCCCCAGTTAGCACTGCTATGCCCTCCCAGTTCCCTCTGTGTCCCCCAATTATCCACACTGTGCCCCCCAGTTCCCTCTGTGTCCCCCAGTTATCCATGCTGTGCCCCCCAGTTCCCCCAGTTAGCACTGCTATGCCCTCCCAGTTCCCTCTGTGTCCCCCAATTATCCACGCTGTGCCCCCCAGTTCCCTCTGTGTCCCCCAGTTATCCATGCTGTGCCCCCCAGTTCCCCCAGTTAGCACTGCTATGCCCTCCCAGTTCCCTCTGTGTCCCCCAATTATCCACGCTGTGCCCCCCAGTTCCCTCTGTGTCCTCCAGTTATCCATGCTGTGCCCCCCAGCTCCCCCAGTTAGCACTGCTGTAACCCCCCAATTCCACCTGTGCCCCCCAGTTAGCACTGCTATGCCCTCCCAGTTCCCTCTGTGCCCCCCAGTTCGCACTGCTGTACTCTCCCAGTCCCCCCAGTTACTCCTGCTGTGCTCCCCAGGCACCCCTGCTGCCCCCCCTGTCACTCCAGTGCCTCCCAGTTCCCCCAGTAACCCTTATGCGCCCCCGTTACCATTGCTACACCCCCAGTCCCCCTCTCTGGACGCCCCCCCCCCCTCCAGTTATTCCTGTACCCCCATTTACTCCCCTGGACCCCCCACTGACCCATCCCAGACCCTCCCAGTTCCCCCAGTTCCCCCGTCGTGGTCCCCCTCCCCCGCTCACCGCCGCGCGCGCGCGCTTCCGCCCCCGGCACGCGAAAGAGGGGCGGTGTCCCGTGAACGGGACGTCTTCCGCTTCCGGCGTCCGCCATGACACCTACCAAGGCGCAGGCGGCCGCCATGACACCTACCGAGGCAACAGCGTTTCCGCGGTACCGGGAAGAAGCCAGGCCCGGGGCCCAGCTACCGCTCTTCCCCCCCCATAACACAACACTCCGGAGCCTTTTTGTTTTTCCACTAAAACCATCTTTTTTCTTTTTTATTCACCGCTCGCTCAGTGCTCCCACGTCGTCCCTCAGCGCCTGCAGCCAGCCGGGGCCTTCAGGGCCCCTGAGCCCCCACAGGCTTCGGGCTTCTCCCCCTGCCAAAAAGTGGCCGGTAGAGCCCCGGTGGGGATGGGGACGTGTCCCCCCCCAGGCCCCCCCACCTCCCCAGCCCCCCATTCCCACCTGGTAGAGGCGGCAGATCAGCCCCAGCAGCGAGGCCTCGGCCTGCGCCTGCAGCTCGTCCGTGTGCTTCTGTGGGAGGGGGGAGAGGAGATGGAGCTGGTCAGGGGGGGTCCCTGCTGTACCCTACTTCTTCCCCCCAAGCCCCCCCCAGGCCGCAGTACCCCGTTGATGACGATCCAGGGCACATATTGGTGCGGGGGGTCGAGCGCCTCGGTCAACTGGGCGTTGCGGTGCATCAGGGCGGCCCCCACGTCCCCCTGAACGCAGGCGGCGATGCGGCCGCCATCCAGCTGTGGGGCGTAAACCTGCAGGCACTGCCGGGACATGGACACAAACATGGACACGGACACACGGTGAGGTCAGGGGGATGGGGATGTCCCTGAGGCAGGGGACAGGGGACGGAGAAGAGGACGTACGGCTTCCAGGTTCTTGGTGACGGAGCTGCCTGACTCCAGGCAGAAGATGACGGGGAAGTAGGTGCTGAAGTTCTTGGCCTCGTGCATCAGGCAGGTCTACGGGGACAGGGCAGGCGGTGAGGGGCTGCCGCACACCCCCCAGCCCCATGCTGGTACCATGGGGACAGGGACTGTCACTGTCACCTCGATCATGTTGCCCAAACATTCCTCCGGGCCGTGCTGGCACTGGAACTGCCACTTCCCACTGACGTTTCTCTCCTGCAGGACCAACCGGTCTAAGCGGGGTCGGTGGTGCCCCAGCGAGAGCCCGCGGCACCAGGTCGGGCCGGCTCCTACCTCGGCATTGCCGTAGGGCACCAGGGTGATGCTCAGGACCTCCTTGGGCAGCAGCAGCCAGGTGGTGAAGAGCTCCTGGATCAGGAACCCACGGCACGCCGGGCACAGACTCTCATAGAACAGGCTCAGCTCCACAGGGGCGGCCGCTGGACGTGAGAGGTTGGCACAGCGGCTCTCCACCTGTGTGCAGGGAGGTTTCGGGGTACATGGCAGGGACAGTGTGTGTGTGGATGCAGCCCCCCCCCCCATATTTTCAAGGGATGGGGCAAAGCTCTTGGGATGTGGGGCGGGGGGGGACGAGGATGTTCAGGGCCCAGAGGGAAGTGAGAGTGGCCAGGGGCCTCCTGCAGCCACAGGATGCTGTGCGCTGCCGGCACGCAGTGCTGGGGCTTTCCACAGGAACTTCCCCAAAATATTTTGGGGGAAAAGATATCTGGCAGGGCCAAGATGTGCCTGGGTGGGTGTACAGCCCAGCACCCACCACCGGGTGGGGGCTGCAGCCCCAGGGGGCTCGCAGGGCGTTGCTGAACCTGCCATCACAGCGGTGTCACCATCCATGGATGTTCAGTGCAGAATAAGCTGAAAAGCTATTTTATGCTGAAAAAGCAGAAATGCCAGTGACGCCTAGGGAGGGCTTGGGCTTGGGGTCTGGCTGCAGCACGGTGCTTCCCTGGGGATGCTGGGGAATGCCGCAATGCCAGCGCAGCACGGGGGCTCTGAGCATCCCCACGGTGTGCCAGCCTGTGCCGCGGGGATGCTCAGAGCCGGCACTTGCACCAAGTACGGCAGCCAGCCACTGCCCTGACACCGTCCCCGCACACCCCATCCCTGCTTGCCGGGTAGGCACCCAGCCCCGTCCGTGCCGTTTCGGTGGGACACGTCTCCGCATGCCAGGTGGCCCTGCCCTGGCATGGGCTGCCAGCGCGGGTGGGTGGCTGGGGCAGCCCTGGCACCGGCGGCTCTGACCTGGCAAGCGACGGCGATCTCCTGTGAGCTGCACCAGAGGTGGACCGGGTAGTCACAGCCGGGGAGGGCCACCCCGAGCCCTGGGGCCAGCAAGGCCACCAGTGCCAGGAGAGCCAGCGGCACCACGGGGGCCATGGGGACGGTGGGGTGGTGTGGAGGCGAATCCGTCCCCGCGAAGACTTTTAAAGCCCGGCTGCGCCCGCCTCCACCGCCCTTCCTGCCCAGCTCAACCGGCCTCCTCATGTGACGCCGACGCTGCTGACTCACGCGGGGCCAGCCAGCTCTGGCCACCCTGTCCCGCCAGGGGCCACAGCCCCAAATTGGGGCTTTGGGGTCACAGCCCCTCTTCCCAGCCCCGCCGACGGCTGACGCTTCTCCGCAGGTTGCGACAGGTCAGGGACAGAAACCCAACTCTGAGAAGCCCATGCTCAGTGTTTCCCAAACAGGCAAGGGGGTGGCTCCTTGCCAGAGCCCTGCTGCTGGCTGCTGAGCCCCCACAGAGACCCCCCAGCGCTGGGTATGGGTGCCAAAGCACCCCCAGGTTGGCAGCTGCCCAAAACACCCCTTGGGCTTATTTCTGGGGTTGAGAGTGGAGGAACCTCGTACTTCCCCCGCTGTTTATAGCTGTTGTTTCCGGCTGTTTCTCACCCCTTCGGGCTCAGCTGCCGCCTCCTCGCTTGCCCGGTCAGCGAGCCTGGGGCTGGCTGCTGTGTGCCCCAGTCCTGCAAGACCCCGGGGAGCAGAGTCCCGGCACAGCCCAGCTCCAGCTGGGCCATGGGCCACATCCTGCACCCAGCCCAAGAGCTAGGGAACAGCCCCAACCCCCTCCGCTCCCCCAGCTAACACCCCTCCCACAGAAACCCCCACAGCCGTTTCATTAATTCTGTTTATTTCTTTCTCTTTTTTTTGTTTTTTTGTGGTTTTTTTTGAAGTACCGTACAAAAATCCTCTTACAGTAACAAATACTGGGTTTACATTAGTAAACATCAACAGAAAGAGCATAGAGAACTACTGCTGGTAACGAACAGCTGAAGTGGCAAGTTATTTATTATTGCATATACCTAAATGGAACTAAAAATCTCAGGAGCGCTCACGCAGCCGCCATATCCTCTCCGAGCACAAAGAGAGCACGAGAGCCCTCTGGGGTGGGGGTGGGGGGCACACGGGGGAGCGTAGAGCATCCCAAGCCGGGACACGGAGGGACAAGACCCGAGCTGTGCCCCGGGGAGCAGGAACAGCCATGATGCACCCACGGGATGCGGGTGCGGGACCCGGTTGAGGGACACGGGGGGGGGTCAACAAGCAGCAAAGCACAGCCCAGGGCCTCAAAACACAGCGCTTACCGGGTTCATCCGGCAGCGTGAACAGCACGAGCAAAAGCATCAAAGGACAAATCACAACTAGCTTATTCTAGGGGAGCTGCGCTGCAGGCAGGGAGCTCAGGGCTTGGGCTTCCACTCCAGGGGGGGATGAAGAAAAAGCTGCGTTTTAGGGAGCCAAGTCAAGCACCGTCGGGGAAAGGCAGCCCTGGGGAAGGGCATTTTCCTCCTCGTTGTACACTGGACTTGCAAGCAGAGCCCCGTCGGGGATGGGCCACGGTGATGGGTGCCGGCAGGCAGGAATGGCAGTGCTGGAAGGGGTGACGGTGAGCCCCCTTGCTTACGCTGAGCTGCCCACGCTCCTGGGGAGAAAGAGGCTCCGGCTGGGTGGCAGGAAGGGACAGCATGGGGAAGAACACCAAAAATTCAGCCAAAAGGATTAAAAAAAAAAAAAAAGCTGTCAAGAGAAGCTGGAATTTCCCCAGCCAGCAGAGCCAGGGTGAGCACCAAGCAAAATGTTGACAGGTGATGGCTTGAAGCTGAGACTCTCCCAGATGCTCGGCAGGCCCTGGCATGAGCCAGGAGCAAACCTTCCCCAGCAGGACCGGCCCCAAGCTCATGTTGCTGGGGTGGTGGGGGGGACACAGACCCTGTGGGGCAAGCGGCTGGAGGATCCCATCTGTCTGCAGCCTGCCCCGTGGTGCAGGGATGTGCTGGAAGCGCAGGGATGAGCGCAGGACCAGCAGAGTCCCCCCAGGCTGAAAACGTGCCACCAGTGTGGGAGTCTGGCAGAAAGCTTTGGGGTGTTGGCACGGTCCCCCCAGGCACCCCACAGACCCCAGGAGATCTCTGCAGAGAGGGCTATGAGCACTGGACCTCCCTGCCCCATTCCCACGTGCTCTTATCTCTCACATGTCTGAACCCAAACTATTCCCTTAAATATCCCTGACAGCTTTTCCCAAGTGATCCCCAAAGCCAAACGCAGCCTTTCCTGGACTGTGTGTCCCACAGCTCCCCCGACCCATCGCCTGCCCCTTCCGTGGGAATTTGGCACCCGAGCGTGTGCCCAGGCTGCGATGGGTCAGGGACAGCACCACTGCCCCACATCCTCAGAGCACCAAATGCCGACAAACCAGAACCAAAAAACACAGCCCAGGGTCCGGAGAGGGCATGCAGAGCAGGGAACGGGGTTTGTACAGTCAAGCATACAAGAGCTGCCACAAGCAACAGGAATGGGATGTTTGCTCCAGCAATCCCAGATCCAAAAGGATCCGGGGACCAGCCCAGAGCAAGGTGAGCAGCAGAGCTAACCAGGGCGAGGAGGGGCAGCACGGTCCCCGATGCAGATGGCATGTCGAGGACAGGGAGAGCGGGAAGAGCATGAGCACACAGCACCCTGCAGATTCGGCAGAGCCCGAGTCACAACAAAAAACAGAAGCAGCAAAGCCTACGGCATCCACCAGCCCGTCCTGAGGATGCAGCCTCCAAAAGGGAAAGAGCCTCTCTGGCAAATCAAGAGAACAATTAACGCTTTCTTCAAGCCAGGCAGACGGGATAACCCAATAAAGCAAATGCCACCACGGCCTCAACTCTCAGCCCAGGTCCAGCTTTTAAAGCTCTTCCAGGGCCACCTCCGTTGCCCTCGAGCCCTCTGAACTCATTCACAACAAATCCCTGCCCGTGCCAGCCAGCTACGATGGGCAGCACTACAGCAACCCCCAGCTCTTTCACCCCAAGTCCCCATACAGTACTCATGATTATAAGTGCTTTGCATACATAGTTCGACATCATGCATATACATTGCTATGCGCTAAGGCCCGTGGCCCAGCGGAGATACCGTCCTCCTGCAGCAGAGAGGTCCTTCATTTTGTGTAGGGCTCGTAGTGTGCGTCGGACTTTGGCCCCCTCCTGCTTCAGCTGGCAGGACCCGAGTCTGCAACAGCCTGGCCAGCTGCTGCCCACGCGCTTGCATATCATAATGGGAGTTCAGCAAACACCAGTACTAGGTAAGCAGCCGATTACAAAAAGAACCGTATTTACAGAGCTACAGTTAGCTTCAACGGGTTACGTCTGCAGAGATTCACCGAAGACAGCCGGAAACAACAAGCTGTGCATCCCATAGATTCTGCCGGGAAAAACACGGGTACCAACACGGATTTCACAGCTTAGTTGGCACAACTAAGGCGAGAGATTCATCGCTAACCGGATCCTCCCTCCCCAGACAGCAACACTCAAGAGGTGGTTATGACACTAGGGAACAAGATGGTGAGGTGGGGCACAGCACAGAATGGAGACCTCGGCCGAGAAGCCCCACAGAGGATGGGGTTTCTCCTTTTAAATGAGTCTCTGCACGGAAAGAGCAGCACCCCTCGTACCAGACACCACCTCAGCCTGCAAGATCACCGAGGGAAGCAAGAGTGGAGGATGCACATGCTCAACCATTCAGCAGAGCCTCCTGCTCTGCCTCCTCCGGCATCCAGGCAGAGAGCCCCTTGCTCAGAGCAGCGCTTGCGGCTGCTCGGCCGGGACGGTGACTGATGCTGTAGCGCACCGAGGAATGGGAACCTAGCTCTACAGTGTTGCGTTGTGGGGCGACCTGCCAGCAAGAAGGGGATCTGACCTGTTTATCAGGGAAGGGGAGGGGGCTGTGCTTGCCCCCAGCAATTCAATCACAACTGGATCCCACCTCCTAGAGGCTGGAGCCCACTGGGAATCAACAGCTCAGCCTTTTTGCCCCATCAGCCAACACAGGTTTCAGCTACTGACCAAGAGGGACATCAGGAACGGTCACAGACATCTCAGAGGCTCTGGAGGGGCAGGAGCACAGAGACTCAACTATACAGGGTGCAAGAGTCCAGAGCCAGAAAGCAGCGCTCTGGGGAGAAGCTGAAGGCAGCTGCTGTGTTGTGCATGGGCTGCTCATCTGGCTGGTGGCTGGGAAAGGACCGGGTGAGCCAGCGTGACATTCAGGGAGTCATTGTGCTGCACCAGGGACGTGTGCTTGTAGTGCAAGACCAGGTCCTTGAGGGAGGCGTAGAGGTTGTAGGGTTCAGCGAACCCGTAGCCGGTCGCCGTTTTGTAGATTACGCAGTGCTTGGTGTCACCGTCCACCCTGCCAGGGAGACAAGGCAGCACAGGTCAGTGGCACGCTAGGAAGACCCTCTGGGATAGGCACAGGGACAAGCAGAGCACAAGTGGGCATCACCAAAGCAGCCCAAAGATACATATGGCCCTGGCAGGAGGAGCCGAGGCAGATGGGACACCTCGGGGAAGCCCAGCCTGCCAGCTGACGCCTCCGCCAGCCTCCAGCATCTGGCAAGAGAAGGGCAGAGCAATGTGGGAGCACAGCCCCTGCCAGCCCCATCCCACTACGTCTGTGCGAGGGTACTCACACCACGGAGCAGGCGTAGCATCCCTTCTGGCTGCTCTCGCGGATCAGGAAAGTGCCGTCCCGCTTGCCGCACAGCATCTCTTCTGCCTGCAAGCGGTTGATCTTCCCCACGTACCACGTTCGTTCCTCATGGTGGGGCAGCTCCTCCTCATCATCCATCATGGAGTACTGGCTGCAATCGAGCACAGGCAGGGTCAGACCCCCTCAGTTTGGGCATGTGGCCCCCATATCTCCCCTCACACTGCTAGCTGCCATCACCCCTTCCGGCAGGGAAGATGTCCTCAGCTCCCAGGTAGGGAGATGGGACTTGCCCACAACCCCGAAGTGGGCAGAACCGGCTGCGCAGCCTGTGCTCCTGCAGCCCCCCCACATCCCACAACGCCCAAACAGGGACACTCACTCCTCCGTCTCGTTCTTGATGCCCAGCCACTCGTTGATTTTCTTCTGCCGGGCACCTTTCTGCGTCAGCCACCTGGAGAAGGAGAAGCAGAACTCAGCACAGGCAGCGTGCCCGGCCTGCGGCATCCGGACCAGACACCGCTTGCGCAGCCATCACCAGAGGGCAGCAGCCGTCCCCTTTGCGGGACGGCCGTGCCCCAAGGCTGCACACTGCAGGGCTCCATCCTGCACCCAGCAGCCCACAAGCCGGTTCGACAAGCCCCAAAGCCCTCAAGGAGCTAGCTGGATTGCTCCTGGTCCATGCCGGAGGAGCAGCGGGGCCCCGCTCCCAGCCCTCTGGGGAGGCAGGCTCTACGTACACCAAATACTGGTCTCGCAGTTTGCGCAGCTGCATGAGGTCTGGCTTGAGGCTGTTCATGCGCTTGTCGATCTCCCGGTTCTCCGAGGCTTGTTTCTTCAGGTCCTGCTCCAGCTTCATCTTGCTGTCGTGGATCTCTGTGATGCGAGACTTCAGCTTCTCTGAGTTCATGAGGATCCTGGGAGAAAGAGGGGGGGGGTTTAGGCTGCGAGCCAGGGTGGGGGAGGCAGAGGAGGCAGCCTGCCAGCTCCGGCCCACAGCACGCTTCTGGAGAGACAAGGATTGCGCATGCCTCGGCTCTGTCCTGGGCCAGGATGATCCTTCCAGCCCCCAGAGCCTTTCCCCAGGCAGGGCAGGTCACCACCACTCTGTGTTCTCACCGTTGCACCTCCTTCTCATTGCCCTCCCGGCGGAAGCGCTCGATGTACTCCTTGCTGCATTTCTCCTGTGTCTGACACTGCTCCTCAAAGATCTTGATCGTCTCGTTGAAGGCCTCGATTGCCGTCCTCTTCATCTGCAGCTCCTGAAAAGGGAGGAGAGAACTGAGGAAAGGGCAGGTTTCTGCCTATTCACATCCCTCTTTCCCCCTCCCCAAAGCAGCACTGTCCTTGCTGCAGTCCAAATCTCCCCCTCTTCAAAGCCCATTCTTTGGAAGTCCCCTCAAGTCCAGGAGCAGACAAACAGGGCAGCGGGTGCCCAATCTCTGCTCTCCTCTCTGCACAGCAGTGCAGCAATCGGGATATCAGGGCAGCCCATGGGGCCTGTGCTCCCAAGGGGAAGGCAAGCGCCTGCGTACCTGGGAAGTGCGTGTGTACTCCTCATACAGCAGGTCGTACTCCCAGCTCTTGTCCTGGTACTGCTGGTGATAGACCTTCAGCTGCTCCCCAACGGCTTCCACGCTGTCCTCTTTCACCACTTGGTCCTGCCATACACACAGCCTCTGTCAGGACCTGCTCCTGCCCTACAGCAGCCTTTCTTCAAGGCAGCTGGTCCCACAAAACCCCACCAGCCCTGCAGGATGTCTGTCACCCCACAAAGCAATGTCCCAGCGCAGGAGAAGGGGTGGGATGTTGTCATCTACCAAAGGATAAGGGATGGATGAGAACATGCCCCTGGTTCAGGCTGTGCTGGCCAGCCGCATCGCTGCAGCCCAGGCCTCACCTGCTGGTACTTGGAGATGGGGTAGAGCAGCCTGGTGTCCAGCTTGGCATTGTACTGGGCAAGTGATTCGTGCCGGTAATGGGTGATGAGCTCCACCACCGAGCCAAAAGTCAGCGGCTCTGAGAAGCCGTACTTCCCTTCCCGGTGAAAGATCTTGATAAGCTTGTTATTGCCTCCCTTCCTGTAGCAGGGAGGAGAGAGAGGGCACTTATCACCACCCCAGCACCCTACACCTGCCTGATGTCTGGGTGTCCAAGCAGCCGCAAGCACAAGGACACATGCCGACAGCAGAAGCTCTCAGGGGACCCCAGCGCCCTACCTGAGTGTGAGCGTGTACTCTCCCTGGATCTTGCTGGAGGCATCGCGTACCAAGAAGGTACCATCCGGCGTGTCCCGTAGCTTCTCGTTCACCTCCTCCCTACAAGGAACATGATTGTCACGGCCTGTGAGGTGCAACCAGAGCTCCCCTAGATAACTCCATGGACAGGGCACCCAGGATGTGAGCTGCCAGCCACCCCCTTACCGAGAAATGTCACCCCAGTACCACTCGGCGTCCTGCAAGGGCACACTGTTCCCGTTGGCCAAGCTGGCTGCACTGGGCTTTGGCTTAGGTGGTTTTGGAGGCAAGGCTGTAAGAGAAGGAGGGTTGAAGCACGGTGAGCCCAAGTCCCAGCTCCCCACAGGCAATCCCTTGGAGCGCTGAGTCCCCCTCCCTGCAGCGACCATCCTGGGAAGCCCCGTTGGCTGCCACGCTGCCAGGAGCTGCTCTAGGTACATCTGCAGCAGCAGATAAATGCCTCGAGCCTGCCTCCAGGCACAGCTGGGCTACAGAAATGCCCTCGGCAACCCACTCATGGGGGCAGAGACTCCATACCCATGGAGCACAAACACCAGAGCCTTGGGCCCCAGGGAAGGGGCATCTCAGTACCTGGAGGCAACTGTTCCGGCTCCAACTCCTTCGTCTGCAGAAGTATCTCCAAAAGTAGCACAGAGAAGTCAGGGCTCAGCTCTGGGCTGCAGGGAGAGAGGAGCCAAGTAAGAACAGCGGTTGTGGGGGAGAAGCTGGCACTGCTCCTGTGCCCCCCAGGCAAAGGGGCAGCTGGGGTCAGCTGGTTCATCCCAGCTGCCAGATCCCAGGCTGACACAGAAGCAAGGGCTCTGCCCTGGCTTTGAGTTCCACCTCTGTGTGCTGCCAGCAGTTTAATCCCACGTGCAACAAGGCAGGGGCTGCGGGCAGACCTGCTGTTACAGGCTGGACTCCTTGTCCTGGCAGGCACAGCGGCCAACGCTCAGTACACGGCTGGAACCCAAAAGCCTCACGTACCTGGCACCAGGCAGCCGGAGGAGAAGGGGGCCGAAGATCTCTCCCAGGGCCCGAGGGTGGAGGCTGTTGCTCTCGGCCTGCTGTGATACCTTCCCCAGATGCCGGAGCAGGAACTGCAGGGTGAGCGTGTTCTGGAGCGGGACCGCAGGCGACTCCAGGGCCAACAGCAGCTGCTTCCGGCAATTCTCCGGCTGTGGGATCTCTGGGGAGAGAACAAGACACGATGGAAGGGCTGGGACAGCCGGCACTGCTCTCTACACTCCACCCGCGTCACAGTGTGGGAGCGCTGTCAGCAGCAGGGGGCGTGAGCCAGACCCCATAGGGACAGGACTTATTTTAATACCCCAAACGCGTCCGTTGTGCCCAGCCACCCATTCCCAAGCATGGCCAGGGGAGGCCCTTACCCTGCAGGATGCGAAGGATGTCTCCGTGCACGGACACCGGCACCACGGGGGAAGGCAGGTCCTGCAGGTAGCCTCGCAGCGCCTCACCCAGGGAGTGCACATCAAAGGGCTCCAGGTCACCCAGGGTCCAATCTGCCAGGGCACAGATTTCCCATGGGTGGCAGGCACAGCACCAGGCACCCAGCCAGCAGCTCTGGTGCTGCCAGCACCCATCCCAGAGACCATCGCACACCACCCAGCCAGCTATCACGGGACACAAGCAGCCCACATGACAAAGAATGCCGGGAAGTGCCCCCTGCATCCCAGAAATAAGCTGGCTCTGGGATCACATGCAGGTCCCCCCTGGGGAGGGGGTAGAGGACATTTCAGGTGCCCACACCCTTTGCCCTGAGCCCTGCCACAGGAATTCAGGGCACGCATGACTCGGGTGAGAGTTTTGTTCCCTGCTGCTGGTAGAGACAAGTGCAGACTGACCAGTCACACACTGAATCCAATGGGGAAAACGTCTCCCTCGAACTGTGACGTCCCACGAATGCAAGGCGCAGGCTGTCAGGACAGCATGTAAAGCCTGTCCCGAAAGTGGCATGGCCAGAGCCGACAGCACCGCGCAGTTGGGGTTTGCAAGAACATCTCTGGAAGGGGACAAGCCAGCGTGGTGCTGGATGAGGCCCAAGCCCAGCCGAGAGGCAGACAGCTCCGAAGGCTCCCCAACAGAGACATCAGCTGCTGGCACAGCGGAGCTAAGGCTCCAGCCACCAAGCTGAGCTGAAAGATCCTCCCTTGCTTATTAGTGGCGTGACAGAGCCAGAGAAGCCTCCACCAGCTAATCAGCAGAGCACCCCAAGAGTGGGGCACGCCGAAGAGACAGCGGGAGACAAACACAGGGGTTCACTTGTTGGCCTGCGAGTCTCCGAGCTGGTGCCGCGTCCCTTTGCTCCAGCCCACGGACAGCGGCAGGAATCCCCCCCTTTCCCATCCCTTCCTCGTGAGACAGGGACGTGTCAGGACGGGGACGGCCCAGCCCCACAGGCAGCGTGACGGGAGTCAGGAACTGCCGGGGACAGGCGAGCTTGGCCTGGATTGCATTACTGCTGGCGCTGTCACATCCACTAATCTCCTCCATCTGAGCCGATTCGCCTCCTCACCACGCGGAGCTGGTTCTTACCGGTTCTCAGCGCTTGCCTCAGTTCGGAGCCAGATGTCCTGTACAACATCTCGCTGTCTAACCCTGCGGAAGCGGGGACACTGCTGTGAGTTGCACAGCTCCCAGCACACGCACTGTTTCGGTGCCAGCCTGGCACCCGCGTGCCGGCCGGGCAACGGCTGCGGCATAGCTAACCAGGCCTGGATGGTGTCCAAGCCAATCTCCTGCAGATGCTGCCACAGCCCCCTTGGCCCCCAGGACACCCAGTTCAGTGGCCCCGTTTCTCCCCCATGGCGCAGATCCGGGCTGGAGGTGCTTCCCAAACTCCAGCACTCATCCAGGGCACGTAGGCATCCTGCGTGCAGACCCAGCCCCCTCATCCCAGGCCTCTGTGCAGGATGGCACAGGGGATCAAGCTCGGCTCTGGGGAACAGCAGCTCAAGCCAGGCAGGAGCAGGAGGGCCTCCCCTTCTGCAGGCTGCTGCGTCCTGCCCGTCCCAAGGAGCTCAGTCCAACATTAGTAGCTTTTGAAGACAGCTGCCTCCCCCTCTGCCTCCCCCTCTGCCCTCACTGGGGGGGTTTTGGGAGGTATCAGCCCCTCAGTGCTCAGCATCCCCCCTTACCTTTCTTCTCAATAGCTTCCACCAGCTTCACCAGCAGCGGCGGTGCAATCTCAGGAGGGCTGAACTGCTCCTGCAAGTCCGGGAGAGGAGACCCTGGGGGAGGAGGAGGGAGAGAAGGGGTCAGCCCCAGCTCAGCCCCTACCAGATGCTCTGCAGTGGAACCAGGCCAGGGCACAACCAATGCCGTTCCCAAAGGCAGCGTCCGAGGGCGAGGAAAGCCGTGGCCCCTGCCACGAAGCCGCAGCCCACAAAAACACCGCACAGAGGCTGCAGGGAACCTGTGAGCTGGCCCAGAAAACAGCACAGCACTTGTTGAGTCCGACCTTGCTCCGAGCCCCCAACGGTGTGTGCATCCCTACTGCTCCGTGCAGAGGCAAGGAAGCAGAGTCTGTCTCCCTGGGGACCCTGGCACCCCGGGCAGGGAGCACAGGGGTTACCAGGGCTCCTGGAGCTCAGGCCGGTTTCAGTCCCTGCCCAGCACAGGGGCTGCGCAGGGCTGACGGAGGAGCACGGCTAGGGAGCTCGCCCGCGGTGGTGAGCTGTGATTAATCCAGCGATTCAGACAGAACGCCATGTCAGCAAATTCCTGCCCTTGATTGCTCGTTTAACATGGAAACCAGCCCTCTGCCTCCCCCTCCCCGTGAGCCCACAGCCTCCGTGCAAGCTGTTACAGGGTGCAGACAGCCTGCGGCACAGGACCGGGGTTCCCCCCCTTTCTGGGGGATCTACAGCCCTGCATTGGGTGACATTTTGCTGCCACTTCCAGAAGATCTTGAGGTCCCAGCTCCGGGCACCCCCCTTCCCCCGTGCTGGAGGGGTGACGCATGCCAGGGCAGGAGCACGCAGGCCCAGCCGGAGAGCTGCCAGCGGGAGGTTTGCCGAAGGATGAGCAGTGCCAGGCTCCATTTCGCTTCCAACTGAGCGCCAGCCGGTGCAGGAGGCTCCTTGGGGCCGCTCCACAGCACCGGGCAGACCCTGGGGAGCCCACAGTCGGTGAGGATACCCAGCACGCTCTGCTCTGTGGGGAGGCAGAGCCAAAAATCTGTTGCCCGTTGCGAAACACAGCTCTGTTGTCACGGATCTGACCCGAACTCGCCCAGTGTGGTCTCACCACGAGGTGCAGCAAGCTGAAACTCCGCACCCGGCTGAGCCTCCTGCATCCACGGCCTCGCGGGGAGGCGAAACAGCTCGTGTCAGTGCAGCCACGGAAAGGGGAGAAAATGGGGCAGGTGCCCAGCAGTTCTGCAAGGGTCTGTGCTGCTGGGGGGGAGGGTGATCCCCCCCACCAGAGAGAGTCCCTGGGCATAGGAAAGGGTTCAGGATGGTACTGGTCAGGGTAGGGAAGCTGCAGGAAAGCTGCCAGGCTGGCAGCTCCGAGCCTGACCCTTGGGAAGGGCTGAAGGGAGAGTAAATACTGGTGCTGCCCACGTGGCCCAGCCGGGAATGTGCTGCTTCAGCAGGCAGCAGCTTGCCTTTTTTTATCAGGCAGCCTGTGCCGGAGCCAGCGGCAGCTCCCAAGCCTGCCGGGCCCTCCAGGCTGGGCCGCCGTGAACAAGGCCGCTCACAGCACGGCCGGGGCAGCTGCGGAAATATTTCCGAGCCGCATTTTCCGCTCGTGTTCTCTGCGGAAGGCAAACACCGGCAGCTCATAAATTCACCGGCAGAAAGCGCTGAGTCTCGATGCTCTGCGGGGCCAGCCCAGCTCCTGGGCTGCGTGACAGCCGTGGCACTGGTCCTGCTCCATGTGTGACACCAGGGGCCTAAGGGATCCCTGCCAGCCAGGGCAGAACCCGGGAAACAGGGCAGAAACTCCACCAGTATAAGCTTTGTGGGGCAGCCAGGAGACATCACTGCACCTCCCAAAGTGCAGACCACGAAGAAATAACATGGGCTTGGCTTAAATACAGTTTCTCGGTTACAAAAACCTGTCTCCGCACCAGCATCCCAGCAGGCTGTGTGTAAAATGGCTTTGGGCATTTGAATTGCCACCCTGCAGGCCCCAGCTGTGCCCAAGGTGGAGCCTGGCCGTGGGGATGCACCCACTGGGGGGACAGGGCTGGCACCCCCTCATGTGCCCTGGTACCTGACCCTCACTCTGCTCCAGCCCCGGACAGGATGCAGACAGGCTGGCTTTTGGTTTCTTTCCCAACCACATCTTTTCTGTGTGTCAGGAGCTTTAGCACGTATCTTCTTCCGCATCCCAGTGATCCCCACCCCTGTGCAGGGCAGCGGCTTTGACCACCCAGACACACCTCCACCAAGCCGCGCTTGAGAAGAAGAGGAGAGAGCCCATGAAGGCATAAATACAGCCCCCGAGGGAGCACAAGGCTGGATGCAGGCAAGGTCGCCACATCCACCGCAGAGCATGTCCCAGGCTCCCAAGAGGAGCTGCTTTCTTGGAAAGGCAGGTTGCGAGTGGGATGACTCAGGTCAGCAGCTCTAGCTGCCAACCCAAACGCATGGCCCGGTCACGTTCCCACCCTGCGGAGACGTTTCCTGGGGCCGCCTCTCCAGCTCCGGGAGGGAGAGCTTGGGAGGCAGCCATGGGGAGCTGCCCCAGCCCCACCACCCTGGTTTCTGAGACAGGGGCTCACTTCCATTCCTTAAGACCCCAGAGAGGTTTCACACAGCTAGAAGCATCTGATGGGACAGCCGTGGCTCCCAGGCAGAGAGGGAAGAGGAGGACACAGGACTGCCAGCTGGGAGCGTGCTTCGATGCCCACCACCTCCTGCTTCTGACACTACTCCTCCCATGCCCACAAGCACAAGGTCTTCTGCAAGGCATGGGAAGGCAAAGTGTGGTTATCACCCCTGTTTGCTGTCTCAAAGCACCCGGGGGCTGCTGAGCCCCTGCCACAGGGTTCATATGCCTGGGAGCAAAAAAAATAAGCAAAGATAAGGCAGCTGCTACGGGCAGCACTGAAGCTCTCCCAGCTCCCGGACCAGGTCCGTGCCAAGCCCAGTGCCGGCTGGGAGGCAGCCGCAGGTGCGGAGCAGCCCATGCCCTGCCTGAGGGCGGCTGCCCAGCCCCAGTGAGAGCTCTGCGATCTGCGGGGAGGGACGGGTGCCAGGCAGACAAGCAATTAGCTCCAGTTCTCGGAAGTACTCTTTTAGACCCTGACTTTTCTACTCTTGCCCAGAGACAAGTAATTGTGTGTCTCAGCAGGGCTGAGCGGCTCTTGGCAGGGAGCAATGCCCTGAGCGCTCCAGAGGCCGAGGCAGGGAGGTGGTTGGGAGAGGTCAGGACTTTTTCCTAAAGGGAGGGAGCAGGGCAAAACCCTTAGCGGAGCAGGGAAAGGAACCAAGGACCACGGGGATCATGGCTGGTCATGGGCCAGAGAAGGATCTCAGAGAGGTAAGAGTGGGACAAGGCTTGCCCCAAAAATCTGCTAAGCAGATTGATAAACTGGGGGAACAACGTGCTTTTCTCTCAGCCAGGACTGAGCCCACAAGCCCCAGGCAACTCGACCGCATTGCTGCCAGTGGGGACAATCCAGTGCTATCGAGCCGAGGGCTTCACCACTGTCCTGCAAAGCCACTCACACTCCCTCATCCATCGCATGCTGGGAGCAGAGGTCTCCTGCAGCAACATGGCACGCAGCAGGGCTTACCTTGCTCCAAAGCATCCTGCAGCCGGCAGCCGCTGGCCCCTGGCGTTGCGGGCAGGGGTCTCTGCACTCTGGGCCGATGAGAAGGGACGGAGATCTTCACAGGCCCCACGTACTCCACGTACGTGCCGGGAAAGTCGCCCTTCTGCTTGGTTCGCTCGTTGACGCCCAGGATCCACCCGATCTGATTGGGGGTCTGCTCATCCCCATCTTTGAAGCCCAAGGATTGCAGGGCCCCCTTGCTCACCACCAGGATGTCCCCAGGCAGCAGATCAATGTCCTCCTCACGCTCCTTGCGGTAGGGGTAGAGCGCACGGTACTGGAACCCATCGGTGCTGCCCATTCTTTCTGCTGTGGGGAGAAGGGCTCTGAAGAGTAAGGCAGTGCGTTTCGGGCAGGATTGAAGGGATCTCAGAGGCAGCTCTCCCCCATCAGCACTCTGAATGTCTCTGCATGAACCAGCACACCAGGTGCCTGGTATGGGTGCCTCGGTGCGCTTAGGTGCAGCCCCTTTTCCTTAGCTTGAAACCACGATTCAACCAAATTATGGAGCAAAGGGAGAAGGAGACAAACATAATCCAGCACTTGTGAGCGGGCATGCAACAAAGAAACAGGAGATCAGGGTCCGCTTCACCAAAAAAGAAGCAGGTTTCTTGGAGTCCAGGGGGCAAAAGCACAGCAGGCTTCCAGCCCAGAACGGCGTGGCATGCTACGTCTCCCTTCCCAGTGCCTGCAAAGAGAAGACGACCTGTCACTGCACAGCCAGGCACCCCACACCCTCCTGAGACGCCAACATTCAAAGTAGGGGTTCATCCGAGTAGCTGAGAGAGGCAGGACTCGTTTCTCTCCTACCAACCAGCTGATGCTGAGCCCTGGATCCAACCAGAACACGCTAATACCAATTTACACTCCCAAAAGCAAGAGAGGAGCCAGCGGCTGTGGGCAGGAATGCCACCTCCTCTCTGCTACAGTCAGGCACCAGCTCTGCATCTTAAAGAGGTTCGCTCCTGCTTCTTCAGCTTACCCTCCTCGCAGCACTTATGCAAACAAGACAACAAGCAGGACAAAACAGCCTTTATGCAGAACTTTTGCAAACAGAAAAGGGTGACCCTGCAACCACCAGCTGGAGGCCTTGAATAGGAGCAAAACAAACAGATTTAACCTTTCCTTGTTAAATCGATTAAATTTCACAGTTCACCTTTACATCTCCCCATGCAATCCCCCACAAAGTCATTTTCTGAAGGTAGCTGCCCACAAAGGTAGGTTAACCAAGCTTTCAGCAAAAGGCTTTTGAGATGCTTTGCCATTCCCACAGAGCAGCACTTCAAAGCTTCGCTCTGAGCAAAGTAAATTTTTGAACTTTTCAAAAGCAGCAGCAGCATCAAGTGCAGGCATGGGTTCTTTCCACAGAGAGGGAGGTGAGAGGAGTTAAAAAACCCCAACCTTTAGAAGCCTTCAAGTCTACTTAGAACTGCTAACTGCCTTTCAGCTATTCAGAGAGAAACTGAAGAATATGCTGCCTGCCCTGCCCAGAAATCCACCAAAAAGAATAAACCTAGGTTCTAACATGCTCTGGAAGAGATGTATGAGCTGGGGCATTCCCACCAGCTGGGCACGTCCTCTTTTCCATCCCCTCCCGGCCACACAGGCGAGTTTTCCACCTCCCCCAGGCAAATCCCAGCATTCCAGTTCCCGCAGCCACGGCATGCAACCAAGGACCGGACCTACAAGGCACCGGGGCAGCCAGAAACCAGCCTTCCCAGGGACACCCTAGGCCTGCTGAAACACTGCTTGAGCTGTTTTGGCCCAGAAACCACTAAACCCAGCTCAAACACTTGAGTCTCATCTGAAAGCTATTAGTGAGCAGGAAGGCGCTTCTCAGGGCTGCCGGAGCCTCTGCAGAGGGAGGCGAGGAGGCAAAGGGAGCCAGGGCACCCTTCCCGGCGGGGTCAATGCACAACCAAGCACGGCACGAAGCCAAGGCTGCTCCGACCGACCGCTGGCTGGACTCTGCGAGAGGCACTAGCGTCGGTGATCTGCAGTATTTCAAAATAACTCTTTGGGGCCAGAAACACATTACAGTTCACATCAGCTACAAGCCCCCCCCCCTTCCTCTTGCACATGCTACCACCCCTGCACGCTACCAGAAAGTCTGAGATCGGTGCGGGTCCCCTGAGGGAAGCCAGCTTCACCTCTCTGCAGGCAGGCTCTCCAGCCCAGCACCACGCTGAGGGCTCCTTCCCTTGACAAAGAAGAAAGGCACAAAGAGGCCATGGCACATGAAACCTGTGCGGCAGCCAGAGCCCGCGCTGGTTGCCCGAGCTCGGGCAAGCGTCCCAGCCCGTCTGTCTTTGCCGTGAATGAGCAGGCACTGCCCTCGGGGAGATAAGACACTTGCAGCCAGGATTGAGCCTGATCCGGGTCACTGGAGAGCTTCTCTGGAGCTCCAGGAATAAAACCAGGCTGCAGGACTCATGGAGAGACCCTGGGGACAGGGGGTGTTTGTGGGAGAAGCAGTATGACCCAGCACAGCTCCATGCAAGCTCCCACCACGCTGGTATGGCAGCCGCAGGGAACTCGCAGCGGAGCCCGCATTTCCCCAATCCAACTGGCCCCAGCCAGGAAAATATTACTTCATAATCCAGAGCATAAAGAGAGATTTATGACCAGGCTCGCTGCCTGCCGCTCGCCCCTCTGAACGCTGGCTGTCAGGGTCTGACGGAGCCGAGACGGCAGCACTGGGGGCAATGCCTGACTGCCAGGGCCCAGAGCGGCCACTGTCTGCTGGGAAAGGCGCCGGCAGCTCCCACTCCTCCCGGAGTGGACAGACCCCGTAACGCACCCAGAGGCGATGGAGCCCAAACCCAGCGGGGTCAATGTTCCCCCAAAGGCACCTCCCCAGCTTCCACCCGCAGATCCCAGCCCCAACTCCAGGCGCTTCAGACATGCTGGTGCAGCTGAAGAGGCTGGAAGGACAAAACACTCAGCCCTGGCAAACTCGTTCAGTAGCTTTTAAAAGCAGATCTGCGTGGAGGGGTGGGAAGAGGAGAGTGTTGCTCCGGAGCACTGAGTGTCTCCAAAGAGCAGGTCCCGCAGCTCCTGCTCCGTCGACTCCTTCCAGCCTCCTTCCCTGCGGCGGTAACGCAGAGGCGCAGCTCTGTGCTGCCTTGCTCTCCGCGTCCCAGCAGGTCACTGGACACATGAAAAAATACAGATAACTTAGAGCCAGCCTGGTCCTGGAAGCAGCCTCACCTGCCTTCCCCACACTCAGCCTATGGGGGATCAAAAGCCCATGAACGCGGGTGAGGAGCCACCCGGGAAACCCAAATGCACATGGCTAACGCCGGCACCATCCTCTCCAGGGGAAAGACTTGTCCTCTTGTCCTGCCACAGACCCAGTGAGCAGCTTCCCAGGCTAAGCTGTGTGTGCAGGATGGCAGCCGCCAGTCAGAAAAGCTCTGCACCCCACAGAGAGCAGCTGACCGAATCGGAGTGTCTTTGGAGAGAGGGAACGCACGCTTCTCAAAAGACCTTAAACCAGCTCTTTGGAGGGAAGGCGAGTTGGGGAAGGCAGCGCCGAGAGCCTGGGACACGCATGAGCCTGTCGGCTGGAAGCACACCTCCGAGCGCAGGAGAGAGGCAGCAGCTTGCCAAAAGATTTCGGCTGGGCCTGGCTCCAGGTTCACTCAGCTCTCCGAGAGGAACCTCGTGTGTCTGTGCTGGCGAGCACTTTGCTTAGGCTGCTCTGAAAATCCCATGCATCAGACATCTAAATACCTTTGGTAAATCTATCTCAGTGCCCAGAAACAATCCCTTGATTCATTAACTGCTGTCAATACTTTCTTTGTTTAATACATCGGTTTGAAACAAAAAACACATTACCAGTCTTTTTGTGTGTGCCCAGCACATAAATAAAAGCATCTTAACGTTTTAAATGTGGTTCCTGTGCTTTTTAACCCAGTTCCAAATGCAGTTCAAAGTGCAGCTTGACTCGAAGCGAGACTGAGCATTACTTTCCCTCCAGTGAGGCAAAAGAACACATAAAAATATTTAAAAGAAGAATATGCCTACAACAATCTACACAGCTCAAACCTTTCCAAGTTACATCAGATCCTTAGTGAGCAAAAAACCACCAAATCAAGTTTTGAACTGCAAAACGCTACATGTTAATGGGTTACAAACAATGAGAACAAATCTTTCCTTTATTAAAGGGAGAAAATAGGACAATGCGACTAGGGATGGAAATAAAAACGGACACGGAACTGCCTGCCACATCGTGGCCTATCGTGACAACTGCTGCTACATCAAGTCTTTCTGACCTACACAGCCAGGGAAGCTCTGCTGGCCCCATTGGAGTAGCAGAAGCTGGCGGTGCCGAGCACGCCACGGGTCACGCTGCGTCCACAGGCAGCCAAAACACCAAGCAGCGCCGGGGCAGAGAGGGCAAGAGCTTGGCAACCCCTAGTTTATAATTCGGGACAAACAGCACAGCAATTCCCCGCAATCCCAGGCAGCTTCCCAGGCCGGCTCCCTCCCCAGCCCTGCTGAAAAGCCTGAACGACAACTCGCAAGGCTTGAGCTACAAGCGAGGCCACGGTGGAGGTGGCGATGCCACGACGAGCTGCGGAGGAATGAGCCAGGCGAGCCCACAGGGAACTGGTGTGGGTGGGAAGAGGAGCTGGACACGGTCCACCAGCTGCCCCCAGGGAAGCGGCCAGAGGAGCGGGGAGAGCCGAAGCCATGCTGGGGGCTCATGCTCCCAGATTGGCAACGGCTACGACGCTGCCAAGCAAGCTGGTATTTCCCTCCAAAGAGGGAAAAGAGGCAGAGGAGGCGAGTTACGCCGCAAGTCGTGCCCAAGCCAGGCTTGCTGTCCTGAGAGCGACCACATTGCAGCAGAGGCACAGCGCAGCCAAGGCCATTTTCACCTCTTTTCTCACCAAGAAATGCTTCCCACGCAGCTGGCAACAGAGCTTGAGGAGCAGCATCATCCTGCCCATGGCCATCAGCTGCCCTTTGCCCGGATACAGAGCATTTGCTGCTCAGACTTCAGTTTCATTAAATATTTTGTTTTATTCAGTGAAGCCCAAGGACGTGAAGGAATATCTGAAACATTTCACCGAAAACGTAAATGCTATGGTTAGCAGAGACCTGAGGAGCCTCATAAATCCCTGCCTCGGCATAACCGATACCTACCTCGTTTTTGAGAGGCGTCTGGAGGTCTCAACAACCTCCTCCTCAACGGCTGGACAGTCTGAGAGCACCTCAGGCAATCTGCAGACCTACTCCAAGGCTTCTCTTACTGTCTGGAGGCTTCTCCTGACATTGGACATTCTTGCTTCAGTTGAAGCCTGTCCTGTCTCACCCACCTCAGGGACTTTCTCCTCCTCCCCGCAAGAGCCTTTTACTTGGCCGGAGACTTTTACACACCCACACCAAGCAGAGAAGGACCAAGCACCCTATACCAGCGCTATTGCTTCACTCCAGGCTCCCTTTATACCAGCCCCCAAGCAGCAAGAACGCACTACTTCCATTTTAGGAGCATTCATGGGGCTGGGTTTAGGGACTTTTTTCAGAAATAAACCCAGGAGCTGTATTTCAGCTACTTCCCTCAAAAATTACAGTTCTAAAAAAACTGAGTCTATAAAAAAAAAAAATCCAACTGCTCTTGCTAACTTATCTGCTTAAAATCACATTCCCCGGGGTATTTGGAATTTATATGACGATTTCTTAGCAGCTCTGCACAATGCAGCAATCACATGAAGTAACGTACAAGGTGAGAAGCAACCACGTTAGCAACCAGCATTATTTGGGTATTGGTTGAGAGAAGCAAGACCTTCCAACTTGAGAAATCCACTGTCCCTTCCCGTTTGCTTTTTATCTTCCATTACTTGATTACTTTAGCTCCAAGCTGCAGCTCCAGATATTCCCAGAGGAATAAAAAGAGCCCTCAATATTATAAATACTCTTTTTCATTGTAAACACAACCCAGCACTCGGAGCAAAGCGCCGGCGCTCTGACACGGCTCCAAACTGGCTCCGCAAACCACTCTGCTCCTCGCCGCATTCCAGCTGAGCTGCGGTTTCTCTTCCAACCCAGAGCTTTTGTCCAGCAAGACCCAACTGCGGGCAGAAAGGATTTTCCTGCGTGCTTAAAACCTTGTTCTACGAGTGAAAACCCGAGGGTTTGGGGCAGCAATCACCTTTAGGACAGAAGCCTCGCCGCAAACCACACAGGCAGATTGAAGCACGATCTGCCCACGTCAGAGAAGAGAGTCACCAAAGAAACCAAACCATGGCTTGGACTTTCCCACATCATGGAAGAGTCGATGACTGGAGCAGAGGCCAACCCAGCCTCGGGGACACACCAGCCCTTCGCATGTTAGGGAAGGGCGGGGGAATGGCCAGGAAAGCAGTGATTTAGGCTATATTTACTCAGCTGTCTCCATTCTCTGCTCTCACAGAGAAAGTCACAGGGCCAGTTCCCCAGTGACTCTAAGAGCTACTCGGGAAATAAAAGCCACGCATTAATGGGGAGGAGAGGCAGCCATTCCTCTGCCGCGCTGGGCACGGGTGCCGAAAAGCGCAATGCTGGTGCAGCTCCAGCTCTTCGCAGCTCTTGCAGAGCTCATTGTAGACAGGTTCCCCTGCCCCCCAGGTTTTATTTCCCATTGAACACAGACCCTCAGTTTCAGAGGTGCATAACCATGAGAAGCTTCCCCTTCAAGGGGCTGAGAAACATTCCCAGGATTGGGAGAGATGCGGAGCACAAACCTCACTGGAAAGAGGTGGCCTGGCCAACCGTCCCAGAGCCAGGGTTTGGGGGCAACCGTGTCTAGAGCCAGCAAAGCCACAGCCACCCCCAGGCTGGATTCCAACACATCCAGCCGGACAGGCGCATCCCTAGGTCATCTGGCCCCAACCTGGGGCCTGCTGGGGTAAAACCGTCGTGGGACCAAACCGCAGCCGGGCAGGGAAGGGGGCACGGCAGTGGGTCCAAGCCCTCAGCCCCCAGGCTGGAGCCATGCAGCCCTGACAGGCTGCTTTTCTCCGGCTCCGTCACGCAAAGAGGGGGCTCAGGACCCCTGGCAATGGGGGCTGCACCCTGCCAAGGGGGTGGTGGTGGTGGGGTGTCCCTGCCCTGGCACCCTGCAGGGGGAATGGCACAGAGGTCCCCGTGCTGGGGATGGAGATAGCCTGGGGGGGGGTGGGGGGGTGGTGGGTTGATGGGGGGGCACAGCCCTTGCACAGGGAGGGGACAGGGACAGCCCTGGCACCACGGTGGAGGGGACTCAGCTCTGGCACAGGGGACCTGCCCTGGCACCTCAGGCTGGGGGGGGGGGGGACGACACACACGACACAGGGCCGGCCCGGGGGGGGGGGGGGGGGGGGGCGGGTGACACTGCCCTGGCAGCGGAGCACCCTGCGCTGACACCACCGGGAGGGGGACGGGGACAGCCCCGGTGTTGCCCCCGGAGAAGGGACAGAAGCTCGGCCTGGGGGGGGGGGGGGGGGGGGGCCGGCGAGGTGATCCCACCCGGGGGGGGGCCTCACGCTGAGGGGCCGCGCTGACGGCGGGTCCCGGCGCCAGCCAGCCCGCCAGGCCCTGGGTCTGATCCCGGCTCCCCTCTCTCCCGGTCCCGGCCTCCCTCTTCCCCGTCCCCGTCCCACCTCTCCGCCGGCCCCATCCGCCGCCGCTCGGCTCCAGCCCGCTCCTGCCTCCCAGCCCGGCGGCAGCCTGGGAAAGGGCCCGAACGCCGCCGGAACGGCCCGAACCCGCCCCGGAAAGACCCGACAGAAGCCGGAGAGGGACGAACTTACCCGAAGCCTCTGCAGCCCCGCCTCTTTCCCCAGGCAGCCGGCAGCGATCGGAGCCACGCCCCTCGCCCGAGCGGTTCCGGAAGGAGCCGAAAAGGTCTCCGGCGCCAACCGCCGAGCGGCGCTACGGGAGAGCGCGGCGGCGCCCCCTGGCGGCGGGTCGGGCACCGGGCACCGGGCACCGGGACGGCACCGGGCTCTGGGACTGCACCGGGCATGGGGCACGGCACTGGGCACCGGGACTGCACCGGGCACCGGGACGGCACCGGGCATGGGGCATGGCACCGGGCTCTGGGACTGCACCGGGCATGGGGCACGGCACTGGGCACCGGGACTGCACCGGGCACCGGGACGGCACCGGGCTCTGGGACTGCACCGGGCATGGGGCACGGCACTGGGCACCGGGACTGCACCGGGCACCGGGACTGCACCGGGCATGGGGCACGACACTGGGCACCGGGACTGCACCGGGCACCGGGACGGCACCGGGCTCTGGGACTGCACCGGGCATGGGGCACGGCACTGGGCACCGGGACTGCACCGGGCATGGGGCACGACACTGGGCACTGGGACTGCACCGGGCACCGGGACTGCACCGGGCATGGGGCACGGCATGGGGTACGGCATCAGGACTGCACCGGGCACCGGGACTGCACCGGGCATGGGGCACGGCACCGGGCACCGCATTGGGCTGTGGGTGCTGTGGACATGGGGTACTGCACCAGGCGCTGCACCGGTCACGGCACTGGGCACCCAGAATCCAGGCCGAGGGCCAGAGCCAAGCACGGTGCCAGGCGTGCCGCTGGCAGGGCCACGTCCCCCCAGCCCTCCCTGCCGGAGCTGGGGCAGCTCCAGCACCCACCAGTCCCATTTACCCCTCGCCATCACCCCACGCAACGGGCGCAACCTGCCCAGCCACGCGCCGGTGCCGGCAGCGCCGAATCCACCCTCCCCGGCTGCAGACACCACACCGCGGGCTCATCGCAAGGAACAATTTTAATACAACATAAAACTTCCCGAAGGTAAGAACAGAGCTGGGCGCTGGGCAGGAAGACACGGTCCCCTTGGCTTTTAAGACATTTTCCATTAAAAAAATCCTTTTCCCGCCATATCCACACCACTGGTGTGCAGCCGAACCCTCTTTTCCCACGGTGCCGGTGGGCACGGGGTGCCCGGTGTCTCCCCCAAATCCCGCTGCCTTCCTGAGACCTTAATACAGACGGTGGAGGAAGAAGCAAACGAAACGCCGAGCAGCTCCGGCTACTCGTTTTTTGGGGTTAAACGGCGCCGGTTTAACGGCAGGAGAAGCAGGATACGGAGCCTGGCACAAACCGCACGCACACAAAATAGTCCAACACGCAGCCAAAAAAATCCGTCGGCTGCATTGGGGTAGGAAACGCGCCCGTCGGCGGTGGCGCGGTGATGCCCGATGGCAAGGGGGGTCAGCAAACCGGGGATGGTCCCCCCCATCACCAGCACGGTGCTCAAAGCACCGGGGCGGCAAACCGTGTTAGAGGGGAAAAGCCGGTACATGCATGATCAAATGGAAACGTTTATATCATAGAAAACAGTAGAAATGGATGGGGGAAATGCCAGGTTGAGCTGTAGTTTGCTGGATAAAAAGCGACGGGGGAGAAGAGAGGGATGAAATTTCCAAATTACAAATGAAGCAGCAGCACAGGCGCTCGCTGGGTTGGGTTTCTCAAAAAAAAAAAGAAATATTGGCTTTTCACGGATGTCTGTATGCACCCACCGACAAATGCTGCAGGCTGTGGTGGCAGAAGAAATGCAAAAAGCAAAAAACGGCCCTAAAA
Organism: Astur gentilis; assembly: GCF_929443795.1. Classification (NCBI taxonomy): domain Eukaryota; kingdom Metazoa; phylum Chordata; class Aves; order Accipitriformes; family Accipitridae; genus Astur; species Astur gentilis. Next base: position 42,363,951 of record NC_064887.1, on the reverse strand, counting down.
ATCCCATTAGTATTCGCATCCGATTGCTGACCCCACGGGGAGGTCTCTGCTTTTCCCGCCTGGAAGAGCTGATGGAGCCGGATGGCTCCAAAAGGCTCCGAATAGAAGAATTAAAACCTTTACATCCGCTATACGCTTATAAAATGAACCATATGCATCATCACACGATGAACCATATGCATATAAAATCACCCATATGCATCCCAGCTCGGGCTGCCAGTGTTTGGGGGATGTTGCTGTGGGTTTTGGTTTGGGGTTTTTTATTTTAAATATTACAATTACCCCTCCTGACGGGGGTTTCTTAGGAGATTTGGGGTGTTTCCAGCTAACACTGACGTTAAAGTGGGTCTTTGCAAGGTTAGAAAAGAGTGTGTCATCCGGCTGGGAGCTGGGAGACACACGGAAAAGCCTGGGACCCCCCCTGGGGCCGAGTTGGACCCTGTGACGGTCCTGCACTGCCCGTTTAGCTTATAAAAAGTAATAAATTAATTAACGAATATTTGCATCGAGTCCTTTCTATACACAAAGGCTGGGGCCCTGCCGGGGAAACGCCGCCACCGGAAAAGCTCCCGCATCTCTATAAAAATATGAGCATCTTTCGGGGAGTACAAAAAGCCTTCGAGGGAGGCGAAGTGCCGGGGTGCAGCCAGCCCGGCCAGCGCCGACATCCAAAATGGCTCCGAGGACGTTTATCTCACGGATACGCCACGCGGGATGGGTTTTTCGGGGAGGCGGTGGGATGCTGTGGGGAAGCTGAACCAGCCCTGGGTGCCGGCGTGGGGCTCAGGCGTGTTCGGCCCCGCTCCACGTGCTGCCCCGGGGTGCCGGGAGCCGAGCACCCGCTGGCTCCTGGCCGTGCGTCAGCAGTGCCGGCGGCACCCGCGGTGGCTGCTGGTGGCTGGTTGCTCTCTCCCCGCAGTTCCGATGCTGCTGGGAGCCGCGGTCCCAATATTCACACCCATCCCGCCGCGGCGATGAGATGCTGCCGTCTGGCTGCTCGGTGTTGCCGATGGGGTAGGAGCCCTGGCATTCCCACTCGGCTGCTGCCGGCTCCTGCTCGTCGCTCTCGGAGCCCTGCACCGCGATCTGCGGGACCGGGCTGGGCTTCGGCTTCGGCTCCACTCCGGCCACGCCGCCACATTGGAGAGCTACACCCTGCCCGGCTTCGCTCTTGCCGCTGTCTTCGCTTGCCGGCACCGTCTCCGGTTCATCGAAACTCACTTCTTGAACCGCTTCTTGCTTCTTGAAGGAGTCCCGGCGCTCAGAGAGGTTCAAGCGCCGCATGACCACCATCTCCTGGTCCCGGTCGTGCCTCTCCCCAAGCCGGGAGCCGGCAGGGTGATAACCGTGCTCCCCGGGGTATGCCGACGCTTCGCCATCCCCAATGGCCTCCCCATCCATCGCCGGCATCTCCAATCCCAGCTTGCGGCCGCCGGCGGTTTTCTTCTCCGCCAGGATGGTGACGATCTTCTCGGCCGACTGAACGCGTTTGAGGAGAGGGGAGCGGGGGCAATCGGCGCTGCGGGGTCGCGAGCTCTGCCGGACGATGGTGGGGGGGGACAGGGTCTTGCCCTGAAAGGAATGGGGGGTTTTGGGGTACCCGGGAAGCGGAGATGGGGAGCGTTGGGGAGAAGGCGGGCGCTGGGCGGAGGAAGGGGTGCAGGCGAGGGGTGAGGGGGGGATGCTGCTGGTGGATTTGCGACGTCCCACTTTGTAGCGTTGCCCACCCAGTTTGGGTGCCAACCCGTGCAGGGAGCTGGGGCGCACGTGGCCGGCGGGCGACGTTGGGGTGCTGGAGGAGGGAGAGGTGCTCTGCGGGGACGCAGCATCTGCCGTACAAAGAGAAACAGGTCACCGTGAAGGATGGAGGGACACGTGGCATCCCCGCCTTGCCCGGAGCAAATATCCCCCCCCAACCCCGCCGTGGGTTGGGGTACCTGGGGGCAGGTCGGGAGCGGGGCTGCGGCAGGGTGTCGCAGGACCCGGGGACAGGCTGTGCGTGGGGGACTCCGGGAGGCTCTCGCTGGAGGAGAGCGAGTGATGGAGACCGGAGGAGAAGCTGCGGCTGGTGTGGAGGACCGACGACTGCTTGGAGATCTTCTTGAAAAGGGATTTTCTCCTGGGGGAGTCGGGGGGACAAAGGTAGCAGGAAAGGAATAGCCTCGGCTTCTACTTAAAGCTGGTGGCCCCAAGTCTGCTCAGCTGGTGCCGGCAGGACCGGAGCCCACTGGACACCCCAGTATGGCAGAGCCGGAGCATCCCCCCTCAGCTTCAAGGACACGCCAGGAGAAATGCCATTTTATCCCGCTCCGGTTCTACCCACCTGTCCTGGCCGTCCCTTTTCCTGCTCTTCTTACTCCTCCGCGCCATCCTCGTCTTGGAACTGTTTTTCCGAGCAGGGCCGATTTTAATGGAGGTGTTCTCCAGGGCTGTTGTCCGCAGAGCCACTTTATTCCCGCTCTGAGGGATGGAAAACGAATTGCTGCAGCGTGCCAGATCTAAGCACCAGATCCAAACCGGCTCCAGCAGAGGCAATGCCGGGGAGCCGCTGGATTGATGCACCAGTCCCAGGTGAGCAGAGCAGTGCCGGTCACCTACCTTCAGCAGCAGCTCCACGACGTCCCGGTGAACTAAACCCAGCACTGACTCGCCGTTCACATGTGTGATGAGATCGCCCGCTCTCAGCCCTGCTTCCTGCGCAGGGCTTCCCTCTTCCACGCTCTGCAATTGAGAGACCAAGGTTTTATTCGGGTACAAACCAAAGTTTCCTCTGGGGGTTTTCCCATCGGGAAACGCGGTGTCTGGCACCACCGGTCCTCCTCCATGTGGAGCCCAGGCCACATACCCAGACCATATGGTGGACAGTATAGACGTCGCTGTCCCCCATGTAGACGCGGATGGCTCGCAGGGTGAAGCCGTACTTCTTGCCCGAGCTGTGGATGATGATGGGGGGCCGCAGGCTGGCGATGGCGAGGGATGAGTCTCGGCTTGGGGAGGAGTCACGGGAAGAGGGGTTGGAGGAAAGGGAGTGGGGGGAGATGGGGCTCATCAGGGCACCGCCGCCAAAGTCATCTGCAAGCGGGAGAAGCCAAGCTCAGCCTGGAAAAACCACATGGCAACTGCCATCCAGCAGGATTAACTGCATGGCACACAGACCTGAGGTGATGATGAGGGACAGGGCTGAGACGGAGGCAGATTTGGGGACACGGCTGCCTGGCGAGGCTCTCTGCCTGTCTGGCACGTCCTTCTGGCCGCCCAGCCGACGGCTCGCGCCCGGCTCCAGGCCCCGGGGAGTTGAGTTTTTGGTGCCGGTGCTGTTGCTCCGGAGACGTATACGGTTCAGGCTGACGAGATCAGCTGCACAGAGGGGAGGAGGGAGAGTTTGGGGACATAGAAAAGCCACCCCATGCCACGCAGGACCCCGGCTGCCCCCGGAACATCCCGCACCAGTGCCCACAGCCAACACACCAGATAGTGCCGAGGGCTTTGCCGCGCTGCCAGTCCCCGCGTCGGGGTCTCCCAGCACAAACTTGGGTCTCTCTGGCTTGGAGGATGCCACGCAAGGGCTTTCGTCCTCCGAGGAGAAGGCAAACTTGGGCATGGTGTCCAGGCTGTAGGTGCTGGGCAGTGCGGCGGGGCTGCGGCTTCGCTCGTGCCGGGAGGTGTACGGGGTGGAGCTGCAGGACGTCCAGGAGCGGAGCCTGTGTGGAGAGAGCAGGAAGGCTCAGGAAAATCAAAGATGGGCAAGGGGGATGACACTGAGCCCCCTCAGCACCCCCAGACACATCCCACCGATGCCTCTGCAAACCCTCGGGGCTGGCAAAACCCCTCCACACTGGCACAAAGCCTCCGCACCGACACAAACCCACATCAGCGTTGGATCCCCTGTCTCAGCACGCACCGGGGCTCTGTGCCTGCCAGCCGGCTCCGGTCCTCGTCTCCGGAGTGCCTATCCCATCGCTCCTCTTTGTCCTCGCTGTGACTCCGGTCGGAGGATGAGAGGCTGAGGTTGGAGTTAGCTGCCAGGAATTCAGAGCTGCTGTACACCTGAGGAGGAGATGAGCTGTCAGCAAGGAGCAGAAATTCAGGAATCCCCAGGTGCTCCAGCATCAGCCAGGACACTTATGCTTGGCGTAACCGTGCCAGCCACAGCACCCATCGTTTTGAATGCTGGAGGAGGGATTGGAGCACCTTGCTGAAACGATGGGAGCAAGAGGAGAACTGCCCGATCTCCACAGATGATTCCTCATCGTTGGTTTCTTCATCCTCCGAATCCAAATGGCGGTATCTCTCGGAGCGAGCTGAAAGCAAGAGCCAGAGCAGGCAGGGCTGTCACCCTGCCTGCAACACACCACGTCCTGCCTGCCCTTGGGGCCCCGGTGGGACCTGCACCCACAGGGAGCTGACAGCCCGGTCCCAAATCCCGGGAGAGTTTTGGGGTAAGAAAGTAAGGCTTTTGGAAAGGCTGAGCAGCCTGGAAACAGGATTGCATCTGTTTTGTGACTTCGGTTGTAAGGCAACTGACTTTATCCAGGACATTTTCATCTCCTGCGGGAGCATCCGACCTGCAGCTGAGATAACGGATTGACAGAGGGGGTGAAAGGGGATGGATTTGGCCTCACTGTCAAAGTAGCTGGTGTCGTCCTCTGACTCCAGCTGGGGGATGAACTCGGCCTTCTGCCGCAGCAACCCGTTCCAGTCCAGGTGGAGGAAGAAGGAATGGTGCTTCACCTCATGCGCACCCCCTGCCACACAGAAAAACCTACGTCAGGGGGACAGAGCAGGATCCAGGATGCTCCCGCTGCCAGCCCAAACAGCACGGTCTCTCCTCCAGGCAGAGCAAATGACTTAAAACAGGATGGCCTGGAGCCCTGAGCTGCCTTCCCGGGGTGAACCCCAAGCAGGTGACCTCCCCTGAGCATCCTCAATGTGCCAGGACACGCTTTGGTTTCAGAAAATGGCTTGACATGAATTAGGGTTCCAGGTAACCCCCCTGAGCATGGCGCGGGGGCTGCCACGCGTACCGGTGCCCAAGCGCTCGAGGGGACACTGTCTCAGCAACCGTGTGATCAGGTCCTGGGCGTCCGCGGGAAGAGCCTCGTCCCCTTCTGGCCACATAATTTCATCTGCAAGGAAAAAGGAAAAGGAGTTTGGAGTGGCTGGAAGAGTTTGGACACAATGGGGGCTGTGATGATGTGAGGTTGCAGGACAAGTCACTTCTGGGCAAGAGAAAAGTCCCCCAGGAGCCGCAGCAGATGAAAGTGTCCTCCCAAACTGGGAAATCAAAGCTTGAGGAGCCTCCTTGCCATTTAGCTGAGTATGAAATGAAGGAACGAAGCTCTCCATTTGTTAAGGATGAGCCATGACTGCTGGGAAGAGCGAACGGAGGAGCAAAGTTGCCACTGATACTCACCGCTGATGACCTGCCCAAAGAGCTCCTCAGGGGTGTCTCCAAAGAAAGGGACGCAGCCCACCAGGAACTCATAGAGGATGATGCCCATGGCCCACCAGTCAACGGGCTTCCCATAGCCCTGTATGAGGATGACTTCTGGGGCGATGTACTCCGGAGTACCACACACCTGCGTGGGAAGCGGTGGCTGACACCTCTGCAATGACCTTTGCAACAAGTCCTGAGGCTATCCCCATCCCCCGGTGATGGCAGATCGGCCAAGCGGAGCAGGACCTCGTACCTGCTTGTCCATGAACTCCCGAGTGTCCTTCTCCATATGCCCTTCGTAGAGGTTCGTGGTCATGTTCATCAAGCCGATCTTTGACAGACCAAAGTCTGTCAGTTTTATGTGGCCCATGGAGGTGATGAGCAAACTGCAAGAGATGACAGATGCCCCATGATGATGCTCTTTGCTTCTGCGGAGACCTGGGCAGGACCAGGCAGACTCCAACACCTCTGGTACTGGTGCAATGGCACAGAACCAGGTCTTTGGGCACCAAAAACCCATGACCTCATTCTCCCTTACCCTCTTGGCTTGGATCAGTCCCTTTCCCTTCCCCATCCAAACCCAACCCTGTCCTTGCTCAGACCTGACCCACGTCCTCACTTGTCAGGTTTGAGGTCCCGGTGGACGATGCCGTAGTTGTGGAGATACTCCAGCGCAAGAACGGTCTCAGCGAAGTACATCTTCGCCATGTCGACAGGCAGCGGGCCCATGTTCTTCAGCAACGTGGCACAATCCCCCCCTGCAGGGACACACGTCCTCCTGAGCACAGGAGGCTCAGAGAAGGCAGGGAGGTCACCGGGCAGGGCTATGTTGCCTCTCCTGCCAAGCAGGCTCCTAGCCAGACCCTCCCATCCCTCCTTGGAAGCAGCGTTGATCCCTGGGAATGGGGCACAAATGCTCTCCTAGGTGAGCATGGCCACCACCTTCATTGAGGTGAGACTCAGGATCACCAAAGCATCTCCTTGTGCTTCCCTCTGCTCCCTGGACCAAAGCAGGGCAGGAGATGTCCCGGTGGTGTCCTCGATACTTAGACATTGATATTCCCCTGTCCCCGCTGCACTGTCCAGCACCGGATCCTGTTCTCACCTTCCACATACTCCATCACCATGCAGAGGTGTCGCTTCGTCTCAAAGGAGCAGAACATGCTGACCACAAAAGGGTTCTCCGCGAAGGTGAGGATGTCCCTCTCCACAAACACCTGCTGGATCTGGTTCCTCAAGATGAGGTTCTGCTTATTGATTTTCTTCAAGGCGAAGCGCTGCCGCGTCTCCCTGTGCCTCACCAGGTACACGGCCCTAGGAGACAGCGAAACAGCTGGACCTCAAAACATGTCCTCCAACTACCAGGACTGACCATGCAGCACCGCAGGGCTTGGATGGGGAGGACTTTGGAGACGTTTACAGAGGGAGACAAGCATTAGGAACTTCCCAACTGACCCGTAAGCCCCGTTGCTGATCAGCTTGATGGTCTCAAAGTCCCCCTCGCACGGCTTCCTCCGAGGAGCGGTGGCCGAAGGCTGGATCTGAAGAAGACAGAGGTTTTTAAGGTTTCCCGGCATGCCAGCACTCTGAGTGCAGGCAGGAATTTGAGCAACACATCACGTATCACCTCTGAGTACTCCTTGCTGCCAGAGAACATCCCTCCCTGAGACCTCTCCAGCCACAAACCCCAAACCTGAAGAGCAAGATGCTCTGCAGATCAAGAGCCCCATTCTGAGCTTTGTCCTCTCAAGAAGCCAGACGAGGGACTGTGAGATATTACACCTGAATACAAGTCACCCTTGGGGACAACCCGAATTAACATCTCCCAGCCTAAGATAGCAGAGGAGCTGCTGGAAGGAGCTTTGGTGTGGGGTGAGGCAGGACGAAGCTGGAGGCAGCAAGTGGGACAGGCAGGTAGGACCGTGCTCACCTCACAGGCATCATCATTCTCAGGTGTGATGGTGTTCCCGCTGTCAAAGTGATCCAGCTGGACCATTTCTGCAGAAGACAGGGATGGTTTTCACCTTCTTCATGGTCAGCCCCCACCAAAATAAGCCCCCACCAACCACTCTCCCTCCAAACTCAGAGATCCCGCGAGGATTTAGCCACACGCTTTGCTCGAGCTATTGTATGGAGAAATTCAGGTCATGGCGTTAAGAGGTTCAACAGGAGGTTAAACATTTATATAATTCTCTTTTTTCCATGGTCATTCCCGTGTTCTTCAGGGATTATGGTTCCTCCCCAAGGCCATGGCTTCCTATGGATTAAGCGTTCTTGAGCTTAATCTGCTTTGCTGAACGTGTTGGGAGCAATAACGAGGGATGTGGGGCTGGCCAGGAGACCTGGACACCATCCTGGTCCTGCTGTGACCCACCCCATGACACCAGCTCAGTCCCGTTGGTCCCCCTGCCACCTCCCACTGCTCATTCACGCTCGCCAGTGGCCAAACTGGTAGTCCGCATCCCTGCAGGCCTCGAGGCCACCAACCCAAGCGGTTCCCTACCCTCCAGTGGGTCCTTGACGAGCCCCAGTTGGCTGATGATGTATCGGGGAATATCGGTCTTTATTCCCTGGCCAACTTTGGCGTGTCCTTCTGCAGCTTCCAGGAGATGGTAAAACTCCTCTGGGTCAAACTCCTGGATGGGGAAAACCAAGCACAGCTGAGGAGCGAGACTTTGCAAAGTTAAACCTTTCCTCTAAGCTTTGCAGGTGACACCTGTAATTGGGGACAGGCTACGAATGCTTGCAGGAGCAAGCTAAACACTCTGCTCCTGTTTCTAGCGTTGTTCCCCATGTGAAGGGTTGATGGAAAAAAGACAGAGCCCCATGAGTTGGCCTTGGAGGGGAAACCAAGGAAAGCACACTAGCAGCACACTTCATCACAGCTCCTTCCAGCTGCAGGAACCATAGCACAAAGGCAACTGCTCTAATTAGAAATTCAGCACAACAGTGAGAAAGCTTGCTAAGAAGTTCACATCCCACTAGGAAAAACCAGCTTCTCCTCTGCAAGAAATGGCTTTAATGCTAGGAATGGTCTCAGCTCCTTGCTGCAGCCTGACCAGGATGGTGTGGAGCAGCGGTTCCCATGGTGGACCAGGCGAAGTGGTGAGGAGATGCCTTGTCTTTCATGTTCCGCGCCCGCCCAGAGAGGAAGCAAAGCCTCCTCTCTGGGCGGGCGCGGACCATGAAAGATAAGAAACATTAAAGAAACATCAGGAGCTGCCGTGCCGTGTCTTACCAAGCACTCCAGAAGGCGAGCAGGACGGGAGATGATGATCAGCAGCTTCCTCACCAGTTGGTCGATGAACTTCACCTCCTCACTCTCCGAACGTTCCTGAGCCTGCCAGAGAGGAGACAGAAGCCAGGCGTCTATCGGTAGCCTCAGGAGATGGCACCAGCCAGGGAACTGCCCTGCACTCACATCCCGGAGCATCTTCTCAAGTTTCTCCTGCAGCTCCATGAAGTAGCGGGAGGTGATGAGAGCTCCTTGGGACTTTGCCAGGCAGTCGCGGGCCAGCTCGATGATTTGGTGGTGGATGAAGCCCAGCACCCCATCTGCCAGCGGCAGAGTGCTGCTCGGAGAGAAGTTTGTGATGGTGTCCTGCAGACGCTCTTCCATTTGGGCTGTGGCCTGCAAGGCAGAATGGATGGTGATGCCCAGGAACGCGCGTCCCCATGGCATGCATTGGGTTTGGCCAGCCAGGATCTCATGCTACTACCTCCTGCAGCTCCAATATCCACGTGCACATCACAGCCCCACCTGGGACCCAGCTTCCAGCAGACTGGAAAAACTCCGTCAAAGTCTCCCAGAGACCTCTGCCTGCACGTGTGATGAGGCAGACCCACAGGTCTGTGCCTCCCCAGTTCATTACCACATCTCCAGTGTCCTCAACACCCCCTGGTATCTACCCATGCATTCTGTATTCCAGCACAGAGAAGAGGTTGTTCTGGAGAAGATGCTGCCATGGAGGGACTAACGTGCTCATCCCCCCCAGTCCTGGCAGTTACCTTGGGGAACCTCTCCTTGTAGACATGGTTCATCATCACAACCTCATTATCAAACGTTCCACTCGTCCGTCCAGGGCTGCGGAGGGAGAAAACCAGTTGCATTATGAGGTCCAAGTCATTTACATCTATGCAAATCGCTACTGCCCCTGGAGAGCAATTTGTTCCCTCCTCCTAACTCCCAATCCCAAGCAGTTAAAGCTCATCTGAGCAGAGCCATCAGCCTTGGGTCAGCACTTTCAGCAGCATCTCCCATCACGCATGGATCTAGTGGTCCCTGGCACCTAGTCCGGGGAAGGTTAACCTCCCACAGGCCCAGGTCTCCAAACTCAAGTCACTTGAAAATCCAGAGCTAAGAGGCTGGTGCATCAGTCAACTTGGCTTTGAAGAGCGAGCTCATCCTTTCCTTCCTCTGGATCCTACAATTTCTCACCTTCGTTGCCGTTTTTGCAGCTCACCAGCAAAAAAACCCCAACCAAACCTCGTGGTGGACGCAAGGACCTTCATTAAACAAGGCTTCCCTCTTCCCCTCACCCAACATTGCCTCTCTCAGGCCCCTGCCTGGTGATCCCCTTATGCAAAGCAAGTCGCAGGAGCAGCCAGCAACTCATTAACCGCTATATAATAAATGCAGCGATTAAAACCAGACCCAAGCTGCTTGCTGCCAGCCCCAGCTCGGCCATTGCCATGCCATGCTGACTGCAGAGCTGGCATCTCCTCGGTGAAAACTTCACCACCTACAAAACCCTGTCAGATAATTAATCTGATTTTAATGAAATTTCAGCCGGCAACACGCAGGGCTATGGCTCTGCCTCTGGCACAAAGAGGGTTGGGAGCTTTTTCAGTGGGAAAAGAGGATTTAACCGAAACAACCCCTTTAAAAAGCACAAGCTCCTGGTGCTGGACAAGCAAAAACATGACTGGCTCCTTGCGTGGTCTTGGAGCAGCAATGCAGAGCTCGGCAGGTCCGCAGGGTCAGCTTGCACAATGCTACGGCCACTGGCTTGATGCTTTCTCCAAATTTTCCTCTCTCCAGCCCACAAATGCATTCCTTGTTTTTTGCAGAGGCAAAGACCAGGCTGATGCTCAGCCCCAGCAAACAGAGATGATGTTTCCTTACACAAGCCCAAAAATGGGATTTTTAACCTTTTAATGGCAGGTCAGGCCGGTGGCCTCCCAGCCGTGCCCTACAAGGATGGCCACCGCTCAGGCTTCTGCTCAGCGGTCCCCTTCTCTCCTCTGAAACCTTTGAGACAATTGAGCAAGAAGCTGCAAACCAACTATTTTGGAACAAATCCCACTTTCTCCAGCTTCAGCCCCAGGAAACCTCACTCTCAGGTGTTGGCTGCTGCCAGGAGAGCAATGCCACATCCCGACAGCTGAGAAGATGCTGAGAACGAGGCCCTAATGCCCAAAATCACAGAGCTTAGGATCATAGAATTACAAACTCATGGAACGGTTTGGGTGGGAAGGGACCTTTCAAGGTCACCTAGTCCAACCCCCCTGCAACAAGCAGGGACATCTTCAACTAGATCAGGTTGCTCAGAGCCCCGTCCAACCGGACCTTGAATATTTCCAGGGATGGGGCATCTACAACCTCAAGCCATAGCTTCTCCACTCCTCTGCAAGGAGAAAACCCGTATCGGTGTCAACACCTTGGGATGGGCTTAGCAGGACCAGGACATCCCAGGAACAGCTTACGAGGGGGCAGAGGATGCGCTGGATGTGCCGGCACCCAGCGCATCGTCCCAGCAGCACCGTGGGTGCTCTCTGCAGTGGGTGCCGTACCTGAGGCTCCTCGATCGTGGGCGCAGGCAGGGCGAGTGCCGCCCCTCCTCATCCGTGACGCTCTCCGTACTGCGGAAATGCTTAGAAAGGAAATGCAGCTCGTCGGGTGTGGGTTGGTACGGCAGCTGGTGCAGGCGCTCCTGGGAGGACGAAGACGACTGGAAAGAAAGAGAGATGCAGGGGATCGGGAAAAGGATCCGTGCTTCCCGGCAGCAGGGTGGAAACCAGCAAACCCACGAGTGAAATATCCCTCGGAGCCTCTTAGGAGGCTTGGAGACACTGACAGGCAGCATGCTCTGTGCTCGGTAATGTGAAATAGGGATGGCAAGACTAGCCTGGGGAGGTCTGCTGCCCACTCCCACCCCAAACCCCCCAGCTCTCCCACTCAATCCAGGTCCGCTGAGCCCCATCCCTTGTACCTGCAGCATCCCGGGCAGCTCCTGCCCAGCCATTCCCCTGCGCAGTTGGGATGTGCCATGACATGCAGGGATGCTGTAAAGCCCAGGGATGCTGTAAAGCCGTTCACCAAGCTCTACGGCTTTCTTAAAAGCACATTTGGAAAGTGCGGTGCAGCTAAAGCACGTGGTCCTCCAGGAATGGAGGGGCTGCCTAGGAACCAACACTGTGGGGCTGAGGAGGCATTTCACCAAAAATCAAGGGGTTTGGGTTCTTCTCGCCTGCTGTCATGAGAAAGTAAACGTTACCGAGACAGTGGAGCTGGGGGTGTTGGTCCCATAGCCAGAGGAGGGTAACGAAGCCAGTGACCACCTTCTGCCATCAGCCCTGTGAGTGCAAATGTGCCAATCACATACAGGAAAAAAACAACATCTAAATGCAAATAAATAACGTCAGAGCGGTAAGGGTAGGGAAGAAGATGCAGGTTTGGTTTGAATAATAAAGCCCTGAAACCTTTTTGCAGAATGGACTGAAATTAAGTGAAATAAGAGGGGTTTGCAGGGAAGGGGGGCTGTTCTGCAACCCCGGTGTGCAGGTGGCCATGGGGACGGGGACAGTGACAGTGAGCGGGGTCCCCACAAAGGGATGGTGCTGGGGCTCGGGCGAGTGGCAAATCCATTTCAGATGGGTTAAAAAAAAACACTCTGTGAGAATCTGATTTTTAATTAGAGCAAAATTCAGCCTTCTGGGACTTTGTTCTGTGAGAAATCGGGATTCCTAAAGACCCATCCTGAGACAACAGGCGCCGCGGAGCAGAGCCCGGTTATAAACAGGAAGGCAACCGCTCACACGTAGGCGAATGCTTCCTCTTGGAGATGTTTCTAATGGACGGGGCAATGTCCACGTCAAGATGAGGCCCTTCACCTCCCGCCGCTGTTTCCCGTGTGGGGCCAAGGACAACGGGAGCTGGCAGGGTGCCGGATCCGGCACCGGCCCCACCGCATGCCCTCGCTGCCGGCAGGCTCGCAAAACCCCAGCCCTGCAGTTTGGCTTTTCGCTGTTACAAGCGTGAAAACCAGCTGTAAGCCTCCAGTTTTTTTCCATGTGACGATCGATGGGTTAAAATCAGCTGTCTGTCTCCATGCGTGCAGTTAATTAATTAGTTAAACAGGATTTTGGCATCTGTGTCTGGAGCAGTGCAGGCTGGGGAGGGGATGCAGCAAGATCTGCATCTGCGGGGACCTGGCCGAGCATCTGTCCCCGGACATCTGCCGAGCACCCGTCAGGAGTGTTCAGAGTGGGTCCGAGCTGGGGCTGAGCTCGTGGCTGGGGAGGGTGTGATGGGAATAGGGATATTTCTGCTCCTGGAGCTGCAGGGAGCCCAATCCCAGAGCAAAATCTCCCGCCCAGGGATGCAGACAATGAAGGGCCTTGTTGATGCAGAGCAGACATCTCCCCGGAATGCAGCCCCAGCTGGTTTCCAGTACTCACCTGTCAGTCCGAGGAGCATGGCTGGGGGAGCGGGAGGTACCGGTCACGGCAGTGGCAGAGCAAACAACACCAGACCAAAAAGATAAGGGAGAAAAAAAGCAAAAAACCAAAACCAAATCATTTGAGATCAACAGAACAGTCCCAGTTGGTGGATTATAATTATTAGTGAATATTAATGGTCTGGGAGAGGGGCCGGGAGCTCACCTGCGAGCAAAGGGGAAGTTGATGGAGGTGCTGGCAGAGAAGTTGCGTGGGCTGTCCAAGGGGCTGCTCCCGGCTGTGGGGAGAAAGGGGGAAAAGTCACCCCGATACCGTCCCCGGTGCGATGCCCAGGGTGCCACGGGCTGCTGCTTCAGGGGAAAGAGGGGGCAATTCACTTCCCAAGCTATTCCCTCCTGGAAAAGGCACCTGCAGCCAGGAGCCAGCCCACTGCTGCTAACAGGTGCTGCAGAAGCAGAAGGGTCGCCCGCCACCCCTCCGAAATATTTGGGTCATTTTGGGAGATGGTCAACCCATCCCCTTGGGACAGCCCTTACCTGTCGGCACGGAGAGGGGGGAGAGAGGCCGCGAGAGGGTCGGAGAGGGGGTGCCCACCACTAAGCTCTTCCTATTGCTGCTTCGGCAACTGGGGGAAAAAAAAGAGGAAATTAATTTGGGGAATCGAAGGACGGGCACTGCGGGACAGGCTCAGGCACGTACGGGTCCACCGGTACGTGATGTCCTGTGCCAGGGGACACGACTGCCGTCACCCCATCGATTACGGATCTCCCACCGCAGGGAAGATCTGTCCCCGGTTCAACGCTGCCAGAGACGGGCCGACAGGGTTATTTTTAACGATGAACTGTCTTGTCAAAGTCCCACTTCTGGTTTTGGCTGGCTGGGGAGGGCAGAGGCAGGCGGCCCCTTGGGCAACGGGCCGAGGGCAGGAATAGAAAAAGGGATGTAAAAGGAGGAAGCGATGGAAATGCCAAGTGGCTTCATCCGACCTGCTCCATCACATGGAAAATGCCCCCCAGTTCCTATAAACCTCCCTGCGCTTCGTGGTCCTCAGGTCACAGCAGGGAGGACAGTTGGTCCCCGACCCTCTGAGACTTTGCGGTATCGCTGGGCTTTTGCGATGCCGTGGCAAAGGTCCGGCTCGGCCGTGCTCCTGCAGGCAACAGGAGGAAGCCACGGGCACCAGTACCAGATGAAAAGCAGGACCAGACCATGTGCAGGTCCACACTGACAGCACCGGCACCTTGACACCCCAAACACCCCGAAACTCCCATCCCAGTGCCACGCTCCAGTATCCCACAGAGCTCCTCTGGAACAACCAAAAGGCCATGTCTGCAAGCACCAGGTCTCTGTATGACCATCTCCATTCCCACCCTCCCAACTCACAAGATTTCAATCCTTCTTGCAGGAATTTCCTTTTGCCTTTCATTCCAGCCCTTCTCCAAGCCCTGAGCCCAAGGTTGCCTTGCAAGCACAGCCCTGCCTCGAAAAGCCCACCTGCCTGCAGTGATGCTGCAGCCCCACTCCCACCGTATTCAGCCCATTTCAATATGAATAAAATATGATCAGCTCATTTAAGTTCTCTTTCACTCTGCCGAGAGGGAACTACAGATATCCACAGCACAGAGCAGAAGCTCAAGCACAAGGACAACCTTCCCCTTCCTCTATCTGCGCTTCCTCGAGCTGCAAATTCTGCAAAGGTGACGCTGAATTTCCTCACTAGGCTGGGAAGGGGAACCCACAAGGATGCCATTAATTAAAGGACTGTTTAACATCACGTCGCAGCCAGATACACCCACAAAATCAAGGGGATGGAACCAGAGAGAAGGGATTCTTCCTGGATCCCAAAACCAGAAGTGAACAGCAGATATGGTATCCAGGGTGCAAAGGACGACATTTTTGCAACACGCCGTCTCTCCAGACAGATGTATATAGCACCGATGCACGGGCAACGCCAGCCACGCGTGGTCAGAGCTCTGCACGTGTGATCAGAGCTCCACACGCGTGGTCAGAGCTCCGCACCCAACGCCTGGCACCCCGGCACCTCCCGCTGGCATCTCCCCCCCTGCGGACCTCCTCCTGCTCCCACTGTAAAACTGGGAGCCCCAAGTCTTCCGCTCAAGACTGAAGGTCTCGGCCAAGCCAGTGACTGGGGAGGCTGCTTTGGGCCCCCCCAAAACCCTCCCTCCACCCAGGATGAGAGGTCCCTGGGTGCACCCCAGGAACATGCACCCTGCGACCACCCTGAGCTCACGCGGAGCTGTAGCGGCGTGCCAGCGGGTGTGGAGGGGGGGAGGCAGAAACGTTCCCCCCCTGCAACCATTCACCCCTTCCTGCCCCCTCCATTTGCTTTTCTTGCTTAAACGCAAGCTCGAACACCAATTGCAGCACCCACAGCTGCAAACTCCCAGCCCAGCACCCACGCCCGGAGCAAGAGCAAACCACAGCCTCTCGCTGCCACCGGCTCTGCGTGCCGGATGGGAAACCGAGGCACTGCAAGCAAACCTGCTTCGCCACCGAAGTGGCACAAGCAGAGGTTTATTAACCAGGAGGGCTGCAGAGAGCAGCCAGCTTTGGCATTACTTCACCATTCGGTCCCGCCGTGGGGACCGGGGTTGCCACGTGCATCTGTGTCTTGCAGGGGGGGACATCCGAGGGGACCAGGGGCTTGCTCCTGCTTGCTGGGTTTCATTTTGGAAGTGAAAACAAACCTTTAACGAAGCAAGTTCCAGTAATGGTGACACAGAGGGAGGCCGACGTTTCCTGTTTCCGTGCGCTCCACCCTCGGCTCCGCAACCATCTTGCGCCACTTTAACCCCGCTTCGCCTGATGCATCATCTACAGCTGGTTCCCATCTTTTACAGCACGGAAACCTCGGGCTAGAAACAAGCCTCGGGGTAGAGACGAGCTGCCAAGCCCTGAAGGCAGGAGCTAGGGCTGCTGTCCTCGCTGCCTCTGTCACCTAATTGCCCATTCGGTACCAAAAATGGAGTGGAAAATCGCCGTCAGCATCTCCCACGCTGCTCGTGCCGAGGCTGCCTCGGCCTCGGCGCTGCCGTTGCCATCCAGCACGTATTTCAAAGGATGCGGAAAGTGTGTGACAACTGGTGTGACCCTGAAGCCTGGAGCAAAATAACGTGTCACCCGTCTCCAGGCTGCCTGCGATGAGGAACCGGCACATCCCACCTGCTGCCGGCACCCACACCGGCACCCAGCCTCGGCACGGCACAGCCAGGATGTCCACAGGCAGGAGACAGAGCAAAATCTGGCAGCTTCCCGAAGGCTGCCTCCTTGGAGCCGCGGGAAGGGCAGGATCCGGCTGTGCAGCACAACACTGATGCCTCTAACCGGCAAATGGCTCCACCAGGATCCGGGCGAGCGGCACTGGGTGGCAAGGAGTCAGCACCGTGCAATACCGAGGGTCACGCTAACGCAACCGGCTGCCACCGGTAAATACACGGAGGGACTGCAGCATCCCGCTCCTCTCCGACAGGATCCGACCCCGAAAACTTCTCAGGATGGCAGAGCATCGTGTGTCAGATGCCAGCCTGGTGCTGGGCAAAATACGAGGCAGAAAAGCGGCTGTTTGGGGCAAAGTGGGTGCAGGGTGGTGGGAGCAGCGCGGCTGCAAGGGCAGAGTCAGGCCGATAAGGGAGCGGGCGCAGTCTCAAAGGGCAAGCGGGCGGCTCCGCTCCCGGCTGCGTGATTAAGAGCATGAGTCGGCGCTCCCGGCTCCCTTCTTTACATGGCTGCGGACAACATTTTTCCTCCGTATCCCCCAAACGGGCACACAGTGCTCACATGCCTGAAGCTTTGGGGAAGTGCCATGGATCACCACGTCCTGGAAAAATCGGTTTCCAGTGGGATAAGTTTGTGTTTAGCGTTGAAAGTTGCCGAACCAAGCAGCACGGATTTCTCCTCCGTGACTTGTGATGGCGGCGCTGAACTCGGCTGCCTCCAGGGATGGAGGTTGGGATGGGGGAGGTTGGGGACCGGGGTCTCAATGGTAAAATGCAACACGCTGCCTGGCACGGGCCATGCACAACCCCACCACATCTGCACAACCCCACCACATCTGCACAACCCCACCAGACAGCCGGCATCGCTCTGCGGAGCCGCTCTGGCCTCTTGTCCCACCCCAGCCGAAAGCCTGGCGCTGCAGATGCTTTTATTAACCCACCCCAGAGCACTGAGCAACATGCCGGACACCCTTCAAGAGCAAAATCCCAAATCCTCGCAGGGACTTGCAGGATAATGAGTTGGCTATAGACTTATTTATTTCTTTGCACTACAAGAAAACAGCCTGAAGAAACTGCCCCGCACCCTGGAATGCATCCCTGCACGTCCCTGTGCCGCAGTTTCCCATTAGCTGGTGGAAAATGGTACCTGTTACGTCTGCCGGCACGTTTTTCTGCGGTGCGCGAGGTGTGAACAACCACGGGCGGCATCCACGGAGAAGAAGAGCCCCATCAGCCATTGAACCACTGGCCGTCCTGCCCCGCGCCGGCCATCTCAGCAACCCTCAGCAGGAAATTAGGATCCCTCAGACCTCTTAATCCCACTAAATAACATCATATGCTTTCTGCCCACTGTAAAATAGGCCAGACCAGTTCTCGCTGTGGATTCTAGGAATACCGATGAAAGAAGAGCAAATCCTCTGCCCTTCATGAGAATTACAACCTCATCATGCTCAGCTGGAGACAGATGACTGCCTAGATCATCTCTCCAATTACACATCTCTCCCAGGGCCCCCCCGGCTCAGCCATCCCAGGTTGGAAAACCCCATCCACTGCCTTTTCTTCTTTATTAAAAGTCCCCCTTGCCCATCCTCGTGCGCTGGCAGCAGTAATTTCCACAGCCCAGGTGAAGCAGGCATCTTCCTGGAACAGGATCGGTGCTGGATGGATTCATTTGCTAAGCAACCATGTTGCTTTGTGCCAGCCCACACTAATATTAAAAGACATTCACAATGGGAATATCTCCCTTCTGCCTCCGCGCTGTCTTAAACACCTTTTTTATATCAAGCCGTGGAAGGGTTTTATGCCTGGGCCGGCTACAGCACCCCAAATCTGCTGGATGGAGGTGCCCCCCTCCACCACCCAGACCCCGGGGGGGGGCTCAGCGGGTGCTCATTGCACCCCTCCCAGGGCCAGCAGCGCTCCCTGTCCCCCTCCTCGGGGACACGTCCCACCTACCTGCCCAGGTCAAGCCTGGCGTTGTAGCTGGAGACCTGGGGTAGCCCCCTTAGCACCCCATATTTTGCAGCAGCTCCCAACACTACCCCAGCCCTACTGCCGAAGGGGGTGTGAGCCCTTTGCCCCCCCACTTTGCCATCCCCTGCAGCCCTGCCCAAGGGACTGGCCCCTTCGGCCCCCCCTCCCCGGGCACCCTGGGGACTCTCACCCTGACTCAGGACATGTCACCGCGTGGGACACGTCCCATCAGTGCAGTGCCCACCTCAGCATGGGGGCTCACAGGGGTATTTTGCCCCCCCCTTACGCATGCAAGACACCCCCACCGATGTGCACCCTTCTGCAAAGAGCCCCAACCCACCCCCCCCGTCGGACTAGTGCCCAGCACCCCAAAATGTGCATCCCTTAATGTCCCGGGACCCTAAACTCTGCACCCCCCCCGTGGCACTGGGGTCCCAACCGATGCCCCCTCGGATGCACAGCCCACCCCACCCCGGCAGCCTAGAGGCTTTGAGGATGCACCCTCAGTGCACAGCACCCCCCAAAAAGATGCACAGCACCCCCAAAACGCACACCTCGGTATGCACGCCCCAGTGCAAAGCCCCCCCCCCAAAACCATACACGTCAGTGCACAGCCCTCCCAAACCCAAGCACCCCAGTGCCCCCCCCACCCCAAACCACTCACCCCGGTGCACCCCCCTGCCAAAAAAACATGTACCCCAGGGTGCCCCCCCCAGTGCAAAGCCCCCCCCAGCCCCCAAACCATGCACATCGGTGCACAGCCCCCCCCCGGTGTACAGCCCCCCCCCTGCAAACCACGCACCCCAGGGTGCCCCCCCACCGTGCACAGCACCCCCCTGCCCCAAGCCACGCACCCCGGTGCACCCCCTACACCAAACCACGCACCCCAGGGTGCCCCCCCCGGTCCAAAGACCCCCCCCCCCCCCCCACCTCAAACCACGCACTCCGGTGCACCCCCCCACCCAAACCACGCACCCCAGTGTGCCCACCCCGGTGCAAAGACCCCCCCCCCCCAAACCACGTACCCCAGGGTGCCCCTCCCGGTGCAAAGACCCCCCCCCACCCCAAACCACGTACCCCAGGGTGCCCCCCCCGGTGCAAAGACCCCCCCCCACCCCAAACCACGCACCCCAGGGTGCCCCCCCCGGTCCAAAGACCCCCCCCACCCAAACCACGCACCCCAGGGTGCCCCCCCCGGTCCAAAGACCCCCCCACACCCAAACCACGCACCCCAGGGTGCCCCCCCCGGTCCAAAGACCCCCCCCACCCAAACCACGCACCCCAGGGTGCCCCCCCCCCCCCCCGTGCTCAGTCCCCCCCCCCCCGGTACCTCTTGGAGCGCTGGAGCAGGACGCCGGCGGCCCGCTGGCCCCGGTAACCGGGCGGGGCGGCTCCCCAGCAGCTCGGGTCCGACATCGCGGGGGAGGCTCGGTTACCCCCCCCCCCGGGGCCCGACCGCATCCACCGACACGGCCGAGCGGCGCCGCGCGGGACCGGGACGGCGCCCGGGGGCCGGGAACGAGGCCGGGAACGGGGCCGGGAACGGGGCCGGGCCGGGCCGGGCTCCCGCCGCCGCCTCCCGCCGCCTCCCGCCCCTTCCCGCCCGGCGGCGCCGGGGTTACCATGGAGACGGGCAGCGCCCCGAAACGGGGTCCGGGTTGCCATGGAGACTGGGGGGGGGGGTAGCACCCCCAAAAGGGGGGGGCGGAAATGTGGGGGGGGGGGGGCTATAGAAACGAGGCAGCGCCCCGATATGGGGTTGGGGTTACTGTAGAGGTGGGGCTGCACCCCGAAATTGGGGCTGGGGTTGTCATAGAGATGGGGCAGCACCCCAAAATGGAGGCTTGGAGTTACTATAGAGATGGGGCAGCACCCCAAAATTGGGGCTTGGGGTTACTATAGAGATGGGGCAGCACCCCAAAATGGAGGCTTGGAGTTACTACAGAGATGGGGCAGCACCCCAAAATTGGGGCTGAGATTGCCATAGAGATGGGGCAGCACCCCAAAATGGAGGCTTGGAGTTACTATAGAGATGGGGCAGCACCCCAAAATGGGGTTAGGGTTGCCACAGAGATGGGGCAGCACCCCAAATTTGGGGCTTGGGGTTACTATAGAGATGGGGCAGCACCCCAAAATGGAGGCTTGGGGTTATCATAGAGATAGAGCAGCACCCCAAAATTAGGGCTGTGTTACTACAGAGATGGGGCAGCACCCCAAAATGGAGGCTTGGAGTTACTACAGAGATGGGGCAGCACCCCAAAATTGGGGCTGAGATTGCCATAGAGGTGGGGCAGCACCCCAAAATGGGGTTAGGGTTGCCACAGAGATGGGGCAGCACCTCAAAATTGGGGCTTCGGGTTACTATAGAGTTGGGGCAGCACCCCAAAATTGGGGCTGGGGGTTACTATAGAGACAGGGCAGCACCCCAAAATGGAGGCTTGGGGTTATCGTAGAGATAGAGCAGCACCCCAAAATTAGGGCTGTGTTACTACAGAGATGGGGCAGCACCCCAAAATGGAGGCTTGGGGTTACCATAGCCATGGGGCAGCACCCCAAAATGGGGTTAGGATTACTATAGACATGGGACATCACCCCAAAATGGAGGGTTGGGGTTACCATAGAGACAGAGCAGCACCCCAAAATGGGGTCAGGGTTTCCATGGAGATACAACATCTGCCGCTGATGCATTCGAGGGGCATGAATCCCCCCCCCAAGTCAGCGGGAGCGGCCCCAAAGCCTGGGGACTCCCTTGGGGGCCTCCCCTAAGGGCACCCTGCCACCCATGGGACACCGTGCTTGGAGGCCACCCTCCCGGCAGCACCCCATCGCCCCTCAACCTCCCTCCCATGCTGGCTTTCCCGTTTAATCGGGGAGATCCCGAGCAAAGACCCGGTGACACCCATCCTCCTTCGTGCGGGTGACAAAACCCCACGCAGCGGCAGAGCCTCCAGAGCCACCTGGGATGGCATCGCCACGCTCACCGGGCGGCAGCCGGCTAGTGCCACGGCCAAAAATCCCAACGCCGGCGGGTTTGGACAGGGTTTCAGTGGGGCGAAAGGGCAGGACCGAGAGCCTGGCAGCACCACGCTTCCCTTCACCTCCTGCCCGGCAGCCGCAAGACACCAGCACATGGAGGCACCCATGGGTGCTGCCAGACTCCCCATCCTCATCCTCATCATGAGTATCCCAAAAACCCACCCTTCCCGAGGCCTCGGCTGAGCAACCGCATGGCCGCGCTTGTTTTTCCACACGCCGCAAGTCGTTGCGGGCAAGGGGTAGCCAGCCAGGGCTAGCGGAGGGAGCGCAGCAGGCAGGGACCCCGGGGTGCAGGCAGAGCGCAGGCAGCACCCTTGGCTCCTGCCTGCCCGCAGCAAATGGCTCTGCCTGTTGCTGAGCAGCGGCAAAGCTCCCCGCCGGTTCCTTCTCGTTCGGTGCCAGCCGCTCTCCCCGACAGACAGATGGACGCACCCAGCGTCGCCCGTGGGTGCCGGGGCAGGTCGCAGCTCTGCCCTGCAAGTGCCACGCAGCACAGGGCCGGGGTGTGACCGGTTGTCGTGGTTTAAACCAGGACACCGGTGAGTGCCAGCGCACCCGCTGCACCTTTGTCCCCAAGGGCACAGCGCAGCCGGCACGTGCCGCAGGGTCCGGCCAAACGCCTCCGCGACGGCAGCACCCGGTGGGGCACCTCAAGGGGCTTGGAGGATTTTGGGTGGGGGGCACCCATCCCCCAGAGCAGCTCTCCCCCTCACTTTCCCCCATGGCGGAGCAGAAAAGGCGGCGAGGGAGGTTTCCCGGGAGGGGTGAAGGTTGGCATCCCTGCTCCCACCCCTCTCCCATCACGGTGCCCTGCCCTGGTCCGATTTCGAGGCGATCCCCCATCAAAACAAGGATGCTCGGAGCCTGAGCTCAAGCTACCGCGATGGCGTTCCCATCAGGGCTCCCCAAAATGGACCAGTCAGTAGCAAAGACGGAGCCCATCGGCACGGCCAGGCCGTTTTTGGGGTGCGCAGGGCTGGGGACAGACCCCGGCCACGTTGCCCCGCATGCCCTGCAGAAGACAGCACCGCTTTTGGGGCCTCCCAGGGCATCTCTGGTGGGGGGGGGGGGGGGCACCCACCTTGCTGCCCCCATCTCCACCTCTTCCCCCTCCCCTACCCCGGAGCTGATGCCCAGGGAGGTTTTTTGGGGGGGTGTCTTACCTCCAGGGGTGCAGGGTTAGTAGGGGGCTGCAGGGGCTGCAGGGGCTGCAGGGGCTCAGCAGTGTCGGGCTCTGGCTGCTCGGAGACAAGCTGCAAAGCAAGACGTGCCGGCATGGAATCAGGGGGTGCCGGTGGGCACCCCGGTGGCACAGCCCCCCCCCCCCCCCAGCCAGGCTGGGGGGTCCGGAGGGGGCCAGGGACCAAGAGCAGAGGGGGCAAGGGCTGGAGGGGGGGGGAGAGACTGGAGGGGGAGTGCAGGAGACAGCAGGAACACTGAGGGGGGGGGGGAGAAACACCGGGTGGTCTGATGCTGCCGAGGGTGGGGGGTGTCACCGGGAAGGGTCCGGGGCTGTGGATGCAGGAGGAAGGGCTGGGACCTACGGCCTGGGAGTGGGGATACAGCGGGATGGGGGATGGACCGGGATGGGGATACTCCGGGGTGGGGATGGATGGGGATGGGGATGCTCCGGGCTGGGGTTGGACCGGGGATGGAGATGGACCGGGATGGAGATGGACCGGGATGGGGATGGACCGGGATGGGGATGCTCCGGAATAGGTATACTCCGGGATGGGGATGCAGCAGGACGGGGACGCCCCGGTACAGGGATGTCCCCGGGGCCCCGTAGCCCTCCCCCGGGGGCCGGTACCGTCTCACCCCACCCCGGCCCCGACTCACTCCAAGGTCAGCGAGGGGATCTTCAGCCTGTCCCGCCGCGACTTCATGCCGCCGCCGCCCCGCTCCGCTCCCCGCTTCCCCCCCCCCCCGCCGCCGCCGCCGCCGCCGCCGCCGCCGCCGCCGCCGCCGCCGCACCGGCTGCCCCCGCGCTGGGCGGCTCCCGCGGGCGGGCGGGCGGCAGCGGCGGCCCCGCCGGGGCTCCGTGCTTGGCCCGCCGGGCCCGGGCCCGCCCCTGCGGCACGGCACGGCTCGGCACGGTACGGCACGGCAGCCCCCGGCCCCCCGGTGCTCCCGGTCCGGTCCGGCGGCAACCCTGATCCGTACCGTTCCCGGGATGTGCTGGGGTGCTGCCGGTGCTGAGCCACCGCAGCCCCAGCACAGCTCCAGTACAGCCCCAGTATAGCTCCAGTGCATCCCTAACACAGCCCCAGTATGGCCCCGGTGCCCCTCCAGTGCATCCCTAACACAGCCCCAGTATGGCCACGGTGCTCCTCCAGTGCATCCCTAACACAGCCTCAGTATGGCCCCGGTGCCCCTCCAGTGCATCCCTAACACAGCCCCATTATGGCCCCAGTGCCCCTCCAGTGCATCCCTAACACAGCCCCAGTATGGCCACGGTGCTCCTCCAGTGCATCCCTAACACAGCCCCAGTATGGCCCCGGTGCCCCTCCAGTGCATCCCTAACACAGCCCCAGTTTGGCCCCAGTGCCCCTCCAGTGCATCCCTAACACAGCCCCAGTATGGCCCCAGTGCCCCTCCAGTGCATCCCTAACACAGCCCCAGTTTGGCCCCAGTGCCCCTCCAGTGCATCCCTAACACAGCCCCAGTATGGCCCCAGTGCCCCTCCAGTGCATCCCTAACACAGCCCCAGTATGGCCACGGTGCCCCTCCAGTGCATCCCTAACACAGCCCCAGTATGGCCACGGTGCTCCTCCAGTGCATCCCTAACACAGCCCCAGTATGGCCCCGGTGCCCCTCCAGTGCATCCCTAACACAGCCCCAGTATGGCCCCGGTGCCCCTCCAGTGCATCCCTAACACAGCCCCAGTATGGCCACGGTGCCCCTCCAGTGCATCCCTAACACAGCCCCAGTATGGCCACGGTGCCCCTCCAGTGCATCCCTAACACAGCCCCAGTATGGCCACGGTGCTCCTCCAGTGCATCCCTAACACAGCCCCAGTATGGCCACGGTGCTCCTCCAGTGCATCCCTAACACAGCCCCAGTATGGCCCCAGTGCCGCTCCAGTGCATCCCTAACACAGCCCCAGTATGGCCACGGTGCCCCTCCAGTGCATCCCTAACACAGCCCCAGTATGGCCACGGTGCCCCTCCAGTGCATCCCTAACACAGCCCCAGTATGGCCCCGGTGCCCATCCAGTGCATCCCTAACACAGCCCCAGTATGGCCCCAGTGCCCCTCCAGTGCATCCCTAACACAGCCCCAGTATGGCGCCAGCACAGCCCCAACATCTCTCCAGTGCCCTCCCAGCACAGCCTGTACGCCCCCCAGCACACAGCCCCATGACCCCCTGACAGCCCCAGCCCAGTGCCAAGATCCCCCTGCGTTACCTCCGCATCACCCCAAAACACCCCCAGTACACCCCAACACACAAACCCAGTGCAGCTTCGCAACAGCCTCCTACGACAGTCCAGTACACCCCAGTACACCCCAATACCGCTCAGAACAACCCAACACAGCCCACTACAGTCCAGCACTCCCCAATACACTTCCAGTAGAGCACGGCGCACCCCAGTACATCCCACTACACCCCAATACCACTTAGAACACCCCAACACAGCCCAATACACTGCAGAACACCCCAATACACTTCCAGTAGAGCACAACACACCCCAGCACATCCCAGTATGCCCCAGCAGATACACTATCAGGTCCCTCCGGTATCAGAGAACACGGTGATGCCACGCTGGATTTGAGCACGACAAGCCCCGGCGCCATCCAACACCCATTCCCGCTGCCCCCCGCGGTGTCGGTGCCGCGTCCCTCCCGGTGACACCCCATCCCATGCCCCGGGTGGCCCAGTTCGGGGACTTACGCTCTTCCTCGGCGCGGCAGGCTCAGCTCCTTCTGCAACGAGAAAAGCGAAGAAGCAGGATCAGAGCGTGACCCCAGGTGTTTGGGGGGGGGTGCCCACGGATGGGACCCCCACCTCCTGCCAGCCACGGCCACGCGTCCGGCAGCATCCCCGCTGCCAGCAGCACCAAGCTGTCACCGCAGAATCCGTCCCAGCTCACTGCGCCCAGGGTGTCCCTGCTCTGCTGTGCCGGGTGAGGGTGACAAATCACCCTCCCAAGGGTCAGGGCAAGGGGGACATCTCCTTCCAAAGTCCCCAGGGTTGGTGGCCCTGTGGCCAGGCCCAGGAGCAAGGACACGAGGGTGGTGGAGCGGGAGCAGCACCCAGCTGCCTTGGCTGGAGCATGGCCCAGGGGTGGTGGTGGCTGTGCCCTATCCCCCACCCCGTCCCCATAACCCCGGGCATGGGGAGCAGCCGGGAGCTCCCACGCTGTTTATTTTTCCAGCCGCTGGGAATATTTCTTGCAAGAGACGTTTGCTCGCAGGTGGTGCAACGGGGCAAAGGGCAGCTGTACGGGCAGGAACCCTGGCCCATGCCATCCTCCCGGCGTGGTGGGCACCAGCCGGCTCCGGCACAGATCCAGCACCCACCCGTTTTGCCACCGGGTACGCCACAGAGAGTAGCAGAGATCCCACCGGCACGCCGCATGGGGCACGGCGTGAACGGGCCGGTGCGTGCCCTGGCACGCCGCGGGATGCTGGCACGTGCGGCGTTGCCCACGTGCTGGCTCATGCCCCGTCATCGCCTTGATCCTGCGCCCACCGCCGGTGCCCGCCGGCCCCATCCGTACCCCTAAGCAGCTTAGACACATTCCTGGCACGGGCAGGGAGCTCCCCCCGGGCAAGGGCTGCTGCCACCCATGTAGGGGCACGCAGCAGCACCCATGCACCCTCCACCCCCCCGGGGTGCCTGCGGCCCATCCTGCTGCCCACGCCACGCAGCCCCTGCGGAAATCCCAGAGTTGGGGCGAGCTGCAACACAGTGATGCAGCAGCATCGCCATAGCAACGGGTGACATCATGCCTGGGCGCACAGGGACGCGGCAGCCCCCGGGTGTACGTCTGCCCCGGGGTGGCGTGGGTGCTTGGGGGGGTGAGGGTTGTGGGTGCAGGGGGTGGTTGCCCGAAGTGGGTGTGGGTGTCCCAAGTGCACCCAGCAGCACTAGGTGACCCCAGGCCTGGGCTGGGGAAGGGGGTGCAGGGTCCCTGCATGGAGCAGGACCCCCCCCCCCCCCCCACCCAGCACCCTCATCCAGTCCTGCCGTCGCCCAGCCCGGATCCCCACCCGCACCCAGGCCCGTGCCGCCGGCCAGCAGCCCCCGAGGAGAGAATGAGGCAGAGAAGGGTGACGCCGAGGGTTTTACGGCTCGGCCATCTCCAGATGGGACAGTGGGACAGAGGACAGACACCCTTGACCCCCACGCTCACCCCCGCCCCGAGGCACAGCCTCCTCACCCATCTATGGGTGCAAGGGTGCAGAGCGGTCCCAACACCCATCGCTGCCGGGGGCTCCCCGGCCACGCTGCATCCATGGGGACAGACAGAGCATCCCCTGAGGGTCCTGGGGACCCGCGTGGGGCAGCCTCATAGGGCCAGCACCCCCAGGGTGCCCGATGCACCCATCCAGCACGGCGCATCTCCCATCAGTAGGTCCCGCTGGGAGCCGGGATTAACCATCGGCTGATCCCTGCGGGGACGGCATCGGGGATGGCATCGCTGCTCGGCGCTTTGGGATCAGGTCCCTGGTGGGAGCCCCATCCCATCCCTCCCACCATGGGGATGTGGGCACGCAGCCGGCACCCCACGGCTCTGCTCTCCCCGGCGACTGCCAGGAACGACACCCACGGCCAAGAGCCCCGAAGCCCACTGCCGTGGCTCCGTCCGTCCATCCACCCGCATCCGTGGGGATGCAGCTCCCATGCGAGGCTCTTTCCCAGGCTGAGCGTGCAGCGGAGCGCAGTTGCCCCGCGGAGCTGCCAGCTCGGATGAAGGCAGCACCGTGCCATCTTCCAACCGCCCAGACAGCTCGGGCCAGGCCCCCCGGTTACTGCGGCTCCGTTCTGCAGATGGGGATGAAGGCGTGAGGTCACCCGGAAAATTGGGCTCAGCGCTCAGCTCTATGAGCCGGGAGGGGGGGAAACCATGGCCGTCACCCCTCCAAGAATAACAGCGGGTGCCGGGGTTCCTGTGGGGAGCGGGTACGGGATGGGCAGGGAGGATGGGTGCCCATCGGCCTGCCAGGAACAGGAGCACAGGGTGATGGAGGCTGTTCGGAGGGGCAAATCCGGGCTGGCACAGCGGTTTGGCATCGTGTGCTGGGCTGGAGGGACCACGGCGCTCCCATGGGATCCCTCGCACAGGCGGGTGCTCTCCCCCCTCCCCCCCAGCACCCCGCGGCGTGGCTGGGGCTCGTACCCTGCCCTGCTCCCAGCGCTGGGTGCCCGGTTCCCGTGTCCCCCCCCCAAGTCCCGCTCTACTCACACGCAACACCCACCTCTTGCACACGAAGCCCCCACCTCTCACGCAGCACCCTCACCTCCCATGCACGCGCACGCACACCCGCAGCACCCACCTCTCGCCCGCAGCACCCACTCCCTGCGCCCGCAGCGCCCACCTCACGCGCGCCCTCTCGCTCGCAGCACCCACCTCTCGCTCACGGCACCCACCTCTTGCGCACACCCGCCCTGCACGCAGCACCCACTTCTTGCACACGCAGCACCCACTCTCGCACACGCAGCACCCACCTCTTGCACCCGCAGCGCCCATCTCGCGCGCCCAGAGCGCCCACCTCTCACTTGCAGCACCCACCCCTTGCAGACCCCGCACCCAGAGCACCCACCTCGCCCCAGGCTCACCGGGGCTGGGTTCTCCCCCCAACCTCCGGTTCCCCTCCAGTCCCCGCCGGGCTCCGGGCCGCCTCCGGTGCCCCGCTCCCCCCGCCTCCGGTGCCCGGTTCCCGGTGCTCACCTGGAGGCCCCGGCGCCGCAGGATGCTGGGCTCGTCCATCCCGCCGCCGCCTCCCGCTGCGCCCGCTCCGCCCGGTGCGCCCGGTCCGCCCCGCCGCCGCCGCCGCCGC
Organism: Astur gentilis; assembly: GCF_929443795.1. Lineage (NCBI taxonomy): Eukaryota > Metazoa > Chordata > Aves > Accipitriformes > Accipitridae > Astur > Astur gentilis. The sequence goes on along the minus strand of NC_064887.1, from coordinate 42,335,584 downwards.
CGCCGCCGCCGCCCGGTGCGCCCGGGGCGCCGCCCAGCGGCCCCGCCGCGTCACCGGACGCGCATCAGCACCGAGCCCGGGGCTGGCACGGCACGGCACGGCACAGTCTGGGGCTGGCACAGTCTGCATGGCTCGGTAGAGCTCAGCACGGCAGGGGCTGGCATGGCACAGAGCTGGCACGGCACGGCACGGCACGGCACGGCATGGCACAGAGCTGGCACAGCACAGAGCCAGCACAGCACAACATGGCATGGCACAGAGCTGGCACAACATGGCATGGCACGGCACAGCACAGCATGGCATGGCACAGAGTTGGCACAGCACAGCATGGCACAGCACGGGGCTGGCATGATATGGCATGGGGCTGGCATGGCAGGGCACGGTCTGGGGCTGGCACGGTCTGCCTGGCTCGGTACAGCCCAGCATGGGAGAATCTGCCATGACACAGCACGGCACAGGGCTGGAACAGCCTGGCACAGCATGGCACAGCACAGGATGACATGGCATGGGACTGGCACAGCACAGAATGGGACAGCCCAGGACTGGCACAGTCTGCCTGGCTCGGTACAGCCCAGCATGGCAGAATCTGCCATGACACAGCACGGCACAGGGCTAGAACAGCCCAGCACAGCACGGGATGGCCTGGGGCTGGCATAGCACAGCACAGGGCTGGCACAGTCTGCCTGGCTCGGTACAACCTGGCACGGCACGGCCTGGGGCTGGCACAGCAGGGCACAGGGTGGGAACAGCCCCCCTGGCTGTCCTGTGGTTGGCACGGCACAGCACGGTCCTTACGGCCTGGCGCAGCCCAGCACTGCCTAGTACAGTCCAGCATGGCATGGCACAGCCCAGTCCGGCATGGCATGGTCCAGCATGGCCCAGCCTGACGTGACATGGTACAGCATGGCCTGGCCCAGCTTAGCATGGCACGGCCCAGTCCTGCTGTATGTCGCAGCATGGCAAAGCCCGGCACGGCTCAGTTTGGCACGGCACGGCACAGCTTGGCGTGTCCCCCCACCCCGGGTGGGCAGGAGAGGGCACACGGCGAGGCAGGAGGGCAGGAGGTGCCAGGAGACCCTCTGTGCCCCCACCCCGGCCATGCCTGCGGCAACGGGACGGAGGGGTCCCGGCAGCGCCGTCCTGGTGCAGGAACGCTCCCACCACCGCCGCCCTCCGGCCCCGAGCAAAAGCCACACAAGGGGACACTTTCTGCGGGAACAAGGGGACTCTGTGCGCGGCCCTCGGTGCCACCCGGCTCCACCGTCCCGGGGTCACGCGGCCGCCGGCGTTCCAGTGACACCGCGCTCTCCTGCCTCACTGGGGCTTTGTTCGCCGCCGCAGGGGACAAGTTGTGCCCGGGATGGGCACAGGAGCCTGGTTTCGGCGAGAGCCACGCGCACACGCGGCCGCACGCTGCCCAAAAACCCGAACGACCCCAACCTTTGAGCAGCCGTGGGAGATTTTACCCGGTTACGGGCAGAGGATCCAAAATGTGCTGTGAAGTTAGCAAAAAAAAAAAAAAAGCCAAAAACCCCAAGACATCTCTTTCGCTTACCTTGCGCTTCTCACCGGGCCGGAGCACGCGATGCGGCCGGGGCATGCGGTGCAGCCGGGGCAGGGTTTGGCCAAGTCCTAGCAGGCGTGCCAGCAGAAAAGGGGGATATTTTGTTTGCTTTCTCTTTTGGTTTTGGTAAAAGTGAGGCATGCATTCACGCCTCGCGCTCTGCCCTGCCTGGGAACAGCCACCCTTCGGCAAGCTTTTAGCAGAAGAGGAAACGCCGGGTGTGGGGAGCTGCGCCGAGCGCCGGGGCTGCCACCGAGCTGGGGGGGGGGGCACCCACTGGGTGCCGGGGAACTGGGCAGCCAGGAAGGGCAGCAGAGCCCCGGATCCGGCGTGGGACATCCCGGGTGGCCGATGGTGGGGTGGCTGCTGGCAGCGCTGGCGGCGCTGGCGTGGGGTGGTAAGTGCTCCTGCGGCGACGGGAGATGAGAGATAACTTCAGAAGACTTTCAATGAACGATTTTGGGGGTGATAAGGCCCGGGGAGCTGTTGCTGCGATGGGGATGCTCGCTCAAAATGACAGGGACGGGGTGAAGCCCGGTGAATCCCTGCCGGCAGCGGGCAAGAGCCGGGGCGAGCAGCGCAGGCCAGCACCGCATCCCCAGGGAGGAGGGATATGGTGTTTTTTGGGCGAGAATCACCCGCACGGCTGCTCCCATCCCCCAGGCGAGCAACACGACGATGGGGCGACAGCTACGCCGCTGCTCCATCTTGGCCTTGCCCGACCTGCCGGGGTTTGGGGTACAGCAGCCCCCCAGCCGTTGCCCTCTCCCGCAGGCACCGCCACGGCCCCCGGCTTCTCCTGCTGGAAGCAATGTGGCTCCCGCCGGTTCCTCTGCTCCTGGCCACCCCACGGCCCCGCCGGCAACACCTCCTACCTCCTGACGCTCTGGTGAGTCGGGCACCGCGGCGGGGATGATCACCACGTCCTGGGGAACCCACAGGATTCATCCTGAGCGGGACACGTGGGGACGTGCGCCCTCTGCATCCCAAACCCATCTGGATGGTGAGCGTTGCCCCATCCGGATCCGACCTTGCGCCCGCTCCCCGCCCCAGCTATACGACGCCCAGGCTGTGCCAGCGGTTTGAGGCCGGCGCGAGGACGACGTATACCCTGAACCACCACCACGTCTACGTCCTCACCAACGCCACGGCTTGGGTGGAGGCGCGCTGGGGGGACCACGTCCACAAGACCCCCAATCTCACACTGTACCTCAACGAGGCCGGTAAGCCCCGGCGGGGCAAGGCTGGGGGCCAGCACCGGCGCTGATAACCGCGAGACCACCTCGTCTTTCCAGTCAAGCTGGATCCGCCCCCCGCCGGGATGCCCTTCAACAAAACCGGTGGCCGGCTGCGGCTGCGGGTGCCGTGGCCGCCGTGTCACCGTGGGGGCCAGCCGTTGCAGTGGGAGGCTCGCTTCCAGAGGATGGGCGACCGCGGCTGGACGCAGGTAAAAATGCCGTTTGCCAGAGCCGGCGGTGACCGAAAGGCTGGTCAGTAGTGTCGTGGCAGCCCGGGGAGCGTGGGGGCTTGGTGACGCCAGTGTCCCCTCCCCAAACCCATCCATGTCCCATCTGTTTTGTGGCGTTATCGGCTCTTCCCCGTCCTCCCGGCCACAGGATCCTGCTGCCGCCCTTTAACAGGATCAGGCCGCGATTCGCGGGGATTACACAGGCAAAACCCCGGATTATACTAATGACGACGATGGATGAAATCTGGATGCTTGTCCCCAGCGAAACCCCCCGCAGCCAGGAATCCCCCCCCCCCTCTCGATTACTGCCAGGGGTATCCCAGGGCCAAATCCGTGGTACCCCGGCCAAGGGGACCATCCTGGCCACCATGTCCGCTGCACCCCATTTGGCTCTCCCAGCCCCTGGGATGTTCAGGGGACAAAGGGCACCATCCGCTTTCATGTCCCAGTAGCATACTGGTTTTACTGGCTGGGTGACTCTGTCCCTGTTTCTCTCTGCAGGTGACATGCGAGACGGTGACGGACGAGGATGACTCAGGTTGGTTTAGCCTGTGGGGATGTGGGGGACGAGCATCTCCTGGGGGTGCCCCCGGGTCCTGGCAGGGGGTCTCTGCCCTGCTGCTCCCCCCCCAGCACCCCATGATGGCCAAAAGCTGGGTGAAAGGGGATGTCACCCCCCGCCTGACCCTGCCACCCCGCTCCAGTGACCTGCACCCTCGGGGGGGACGGCGCCTTCGAGGTCCAGCTCCGGCACAAGCGCCCCCACTGGAGCAGCTACTGGAGCGACTGGAGCAGCTCCATCTTCATTCCCGAGGGTGAGGAAGAGGAGAGGAGGCGGGTGGGATCCCAACAGCTCCCGAAAATGTCGACAACCCAGCTGGGCTCATTCCTCTTGCAGAAATCCTGGCGAGTCCAGTACTGAGCTACCAGCTGGGAAAACTGGGGAGAGACGGGCAGCGGGTGCTGAGCCTGGGCTGGCAGGTACGGCGGCATCCCCCGGGGACCCTCCTGGATGCCCCCCCCACCATTTCATCCCCCAAGCCGTCCCTTCTCCCTCCCCCAGCGAGCCCCCGAGGAGCAAGGGAACGTCACCTACACCCTGCGTGCCTTCATGCCGGCGTGCCGCTGCGCCGAGCCGGCCAAGAATGACACCGTGGTGCTGGGGACGGAGGTGACAGCGCACAACTTCACCCTCTCCGGGGCCGAGTACGAAATCCTACTGACGGCGGCCAACGCCGCCGGGCCGGGGCCGGCACAACAGCTCCGTGTGCCGGCAGAGCAGCGTGCAGGTATCTGCCCAGCAGAAGGACCGAACTCCCCAGCAGCCTCGAGGGTGTTATTTTCCCAACCATCCCTCACACGCCCCTGTTTCATCCCAGATCTCGGCTTCAAGGACGTCAGCGTGGCCGGCAGCACCGTGTCGATGCGGTGGGAAGTACAAAGCGCTGACTTTGTCTACTGCTTCGAGCAGCAGCCGCTGCCAGGAACCCCGAAACAGGGTGTTTGCATCCAACGGGATTTCCCTGCCAAGAGCATCCACACGGAGAGAGGCAAGGGAGCGCCCTGAGCCCCCGTCCCATTACCTTCACCTGGGGCTGGAGCCTGGTGGAGGTTTAACCGGCATTCCCGGTTCCTGCCCCAGGAGCACTGGAAGCACCGGTGTGTTACCGCCTCGCCGTGCACGGCCGGGACCCGGCACGGGGCTGGTCCACCCTTATGCTGCAGCACCGCTACACCAGCAACAGTACGTACGGAAACATGGAGCATCTGCGCCCGGTTTAACCACAAAAAGGGAGATTCCCGAAATGCTCCCTCTTTTTTTTTTTTTTTTTTTTTTGCACCCCCCTCACCGTCATGTGCAGCCTCATTGGCCGTGCCCATCCGCATCAACGCCAGCACCGGGGATGCCGCCACCGTCGTCCTCCGGTGGACCCCATCCCCCCGTGCCGCCTGTCCCGGGGCACTGGCCAAGTATCTCATCTGCCACGCGGCCGAGGGGGACAACGTGACCTGTGAGTGGGACCCCCACCATCCCCGTGGGGCAGGAGGAGGGGGCTGCCTTTAACCTGCAGGCAGCTGCCGGACTATTGCCTGCTCGTTGTCGTTTGCCCAGACGGCGAAGCGAACACCACGGCATCGCACTACACCCTCCAAAACCTACGGCCCGGCACAGCCTACAGGGTGGGCGTTTGGGAGGTGACGGCGGAGACCGGGGGGACCTGCCGTCCTTGGTGGCACTTCCAGACCAAGGCACTGGGTAATGGCTTGGAGACCCCATCCCCTACCCGGTCCCTGTGGGGTGCTCTCTGTGGGGTGCTCACCCTCGTCCCAAAACAGCTCCCGTGTCCCACGCGGGGTGCTGGGGACAGAAATGCCACCACCCAGCCGTGCCCGTCCCCAGGTCCTCAAGGAGCAGCGTGGAGATCCAACCTGAAGTACCTGGGCATCTCACTCACTCTCCCCGCCGTGGCCACCATCTACCAACTGAGCAAAAAGAGGTGACGGCAGCACCCTCACCCCCACCCTGCTCTCGCTGCCCCCCCCCCCCCCCCAGCCTTCCCCATCACCCACCCCCTCACCAACCACCCCCCTCCCCAGGGCTCGCCGCCTCCTCTTCCCACCCCTGCCCAAACCCGTGGGCAGCAAAGCCATCCAGTTCTCCGCCAGCGAAATGAGCCAGGTGAGATGCAAGGTGCAGGAGGGGCCGGATCCTGCACCCCAGCAAGTACCCGTGCCCGGTCCCGGCACAGGATCTTCCCACCCCAAACGCATCCAACCCTTAGGGCCAGCCCTGGCCAGCTTTCCTGGAGCCCTCGGAGAGATTCAGCCCGGCTGAGCTGCTGCTACCGGAGCCAAATCCCGGCAAGGAGACGACCGACGCCGGCACACGGCCCGGCACGCCACAGCCCGGCCCCGCGGCCGACAAACTGGCAGTGGTGTGCCCGTTGGGCTGCGAGAAGGAGCTGCCATTTACCTACCGCAGGCAGGAGGTGCTGAGCCCGGAGGGATTTCTACCGCCTGGCAGCACCAGCTGCACCGGCTACCCGCTGGGAGAGGAGGAGGAAGAAGAGGAGGAGGAAGAGGATGGAAGGCAGGGGCTGCGCCAAGCGCCGGTCCCCATCGCCCTGCTCATCTCCGACAAACCCATCATCATCAGGGACGAGGAAGGATGGGACCCATCGCTGGAGAAGTTGGTGCTGTAGCCAACACCGGGCTGGGGCAGCGGGGATGGATGGCAGGAGAGGGGGGTCCCACGGGATGCCGAGCACCCACGCGGGATGCTGAGCACCCACCCTGTGGGTTCATGGTCGCACCGGCACTTTCAGAGGGTTTTCTGGTTTCCAGGACACAGAAGGCGATGCCTCCGGATACAGCGTTGTGTAGGGCCAGGATCTGGCCACGCACTTCCCAGCCTCAACCTTTCATTGACGATAAATAACGAGGGAAGGCGGTTGCAGAATCCCGACGGGGCTGAGGGTTATTTCCTTGGCTGGTTCGGGAGGAGAGGCAGAGCTTCATCCCGGCCGGCTGCCTCCTGCTGTCCTGCCGCAGCTGGGGCCAGCATCGCCCCGGCAGGATGGGGGCATAAACAGCCTCAGCACCAAACACCACAAAATACTGGCGAAAAATAAAAAATGGGGGAAAAAATTTAGAAATGGGCAAAAATAAAAAACGTGCAAAAAATGTTAAAAAGCGCGAAACTAAAATATTTGCAAAAAATTAAAAAGATGCACAAATAAAAAATAAAGGCAAAGACAAAAAACATTTAAAATAAATGCACCAAGCAGCAGGGCTGAGATGGCTTCCCTTGCCTGACCAGGCAGATTACAGCAAGGATTTAGAGTCGAGACCAATCCACGGCACTGCGGAGGATGCAGCCAGGCAGCGGGGCCGGGACTGGGGGTGACCCGGGACAGGCAGGGCCCCCCCCAGCACCCCCAGTGTGGGGCTGTGCCACCGCCTCGGGCTTTATCTGGGGCAGAACCGGAGATGCTGCTGAAGATGAAGAGCGGTTTGCGGTTTTGTCTGCCCTGCGCGCAGGGACCGGAGGTGTCAGCGTTCACTTGCTGAGAGTGCAAAAAATAAAAAGGGGAAAAAAATAAAAATATATAAATGGGGTTAGTAGCACGGGGAAGTCCGGGGAAAGGCTGTGCCAGCGCAGTGGCGGTGCCTCCGCCGCAGCCGCCGGCGTACGGCTCGGCCTCGTCGCTGCTGCTTTTAGCCCCAGTCGTGTTTTGCAAGGGATTTCACCAAAACGACGCTTGCAGCACCGGCACGCACAGGCGGAAACCGCGCCGATGCCGACTGGAGATAATGCACCGGGGAGAGGGGAGGGGAAGCGCGACCGGGGCATCACATGGCTACGTTTCGACACGTTCCCCCCACGCGACCTCCACCAACCATGGGTGGATTGGGATTTACGGCCTTTCCCGGCATTCCGGGAATGGTCGCGATGGTGTCATTCCCATGGCTGGGGGTCCCGGCTGGTTGTGCGCACGCAGGACACCCCACCACCGTGCCCACCGCCGTCGTGCCCACCGGTGTCCGGCACCGCACGGCCAGGACGTCTCGGCTGCCGGTGGAGCCACGAGGTGGCACCAGCCCCGCGTCCCCACGGTGCTTCCCCACCTCCCGGCAGAGCAAATCCATCTTTCCCTCCCCGCCGCGCCGCCAGGCATCACCCTACGGGCCCCTGCTTCGCCGGCAGCCTCCGTCCTTGCTCTCCGACACCCCAAATCCCTTGGGGATCGGCTGAAAGCCGGCGATCCGGCATCCTCCTGGCCCCAGAAACCCAGCCGGAGAGATCAGATTTAAGGATTTTTACTGAGATTTGGGCGATGCCGCGTTTGCCGTCGGAGCGCACCAGGCCAGCCACGTGCGGAGGAAGTATTCGGTTACCGGCTCGGCATGAGCGCACACTTGGGTTTCAGTGCCGGCCCTTGTTTACAGCCTGTTTTTGGGGCCGGAGCGGCGAAGGAAGAAGCACTGGCGTCACGGCTCAGCACGGTTGGGCGGCAGCGGTAAACACATTGCCCGGCTCGGGGCCAGCGCCGCCACCGGTTAATCATTCTTGTCCATGGAAGAAGTTCATGCCGGGACAGCCGGTCCCGACTGCTGCATTAAAAACACCCCAGGGAGGGGAGGGGGAGGGATTGGAGACACCCCCCCATCGCCCCAGTGGGGTCACCTCCTGCGGATCTGTCCCACCCGTGGTGCCGCTCATGTCCCCCCCGATGCCTTTGGGGACGACCCCGTCCCCACCAGCAACCCCACGCATCCTTTCCCACACATGTCCCGAGTTGGCCGGTGCTCTGCCGGGAACACTGCGCCGCGCGGAGCCCGCAGGCAACGTGCCGGGGAAAACTAATTAAGTCGGCCTTCCCAATTAGTGCAAGCGACTGGCTCAGGACTTTTCTAATTAGTTTAAATTTCACAGGACTGTTTTCGAAATGAGTCTCCGGGAACCGCTCTCAGCCCAGCGACCCAAGGACAGCTGCCGGGCCAGCTTTCGCAGCCAGGACGTGACCTTCCCGGCTCCTCTGTCCGGCTCCGACCCCGTCCAGGACCCAGATGTGCCGCAGGCCATCGGTTACACCCGGTTACACCGCCACCCACAGCCTGAGAACGGGCAACTCATTACACCGAATGAGGGACTCCTTCTAGGACAGCTCTGGGGTAAGCAGCAAAAAAACCATCGCAACGGTGAAAAAAAAAAATTAAAAATACTCAGCCCAGGGCAGGGGCATGGCAGAAGCGCGGCCGGATCGGCATCGATCCCAAAGGCACCCCGAGCCGTGGGGTCTCCCCTCGGCTTTGGGGTCTTCCCGGGTGAGCAGAGCGGAGCAGCCCCAGCCATCTCCACGCACATCCCCCAACACCTTTACAAGAAGCTAATTTAAGACCCGCTGCCTTTTATTTTTAGGGGCTATCTGATTATGTCCCACAATGCCTTTTTATATTGCCTGATAGGCTGACTATTTCCGTACAGCTGTTTATACCCACCGGTGCCAGCGCTGCCCAAATGCCGGGGGTGAAGGTGCCATTTGCCGGGGCCAGCGCTGAGCATCCCTCCTCCTATTCCCTCCCTATTCCCACGGGGTCCTGGCGACGTGTCCCCAAAAGCAAATGGCACCAGGGACACACACGAGTGGATTTACTCCCCCCCACTGCCTGTGCTTGCTCTTGCTAAGCAGAAAATTCAGTGCTGCATCCCTAAAAAGCACGCAGTGCAGCCAGCCGGAGCTGCGGGAAGATGCTCGGAGCCTGGGGATTTGCTTTGGGCTCCCTGATTTTGGGGGATAAAAGCTCAGCTAGCACAGGAGGAAAACCATAAAATAGCCAGCGGGCTTTGCTCCAGCCCCAGAAACATCAGCTCTTGGGGGGTCCAAGCCCCCGGGGAAGGTGAGGTCCATCCCTGCAGGTCCGGGCTGGGATTTTGCTCCCGGATCGAGGAGTTTAACCTGTTTCTCAGCCTCGGGGAAACACAGCCCCGCAGAACAACAGCCTGAGTTTAGCACGGGCAGCCAAGAAGTTTACAACCCCGCAACCCCTTCCCTCGTCTGCCCTCCTCGCAGCCCCTTCCCTCGTCCATCCGTCCCTCTCGCAGCCCCTTCCTTCGTCTGTCTGTCCCTCTCGCAGCCCTTTCTCCCTCCCCGAGCCTCGGCCCAGGGAAGATCCGATGCCAGCGAGGTGGTTGAGCCCAGCCCGACCACGAGCCGTGGCAGGGAGGAGGATTATTTACCGGGCAAAAAGCCACCGCTGCCACCCCCTACACAATGCCACCCGCTCCCGGGGGGATTAGGTGACCATTCAGGAGCTGCTTTGACTTAATCTCTAAGCAAACAAACTGATCCCTAGGTTATTTTTTTATTATTATTATTATTATTTTATTCTTTAGGCAGAATTCAAGGGCTGTATCGCATCCAGGGGCAGGTAGCTCATCACTCCCCCCGCCCCCAGCCTTGCCAAACCCCTGTGACCGAGATGCCCTGCAGATCCCCAGGGTAGAAAAACCTCTGCAGCTGGAGAATTTTTGGTTTTCTTCCCTAAGAAAAGCTTTTGGGATTCTTCCCCTCCAAAAAAACGCCCCAAGCATCACTGGCACAGGCATCCCAGCTGTGCCCGTGCAGCGAGGAAGGGGCTGCAGGGACCACAGCTGGACAGTCGGCCACAGCTGGACACACGGCCGCTGGCCACAGCTGAGTTCGGCTTGTTTTGAAAGTCAGGGGTATTTCAGCGCCGGCATTTCGCAACCATACGGGTGTCACAACAGCAACAACAACTGCAGTTCTACTTTGCAAACAGGGTCCGCGGCCACCCAGCACCCCCGGCTCTTTCCTGCTCGCGTCCGGCTGAGCTCGCTTTGCTGCAACAGCTTCACCCCGGAGAGTGTTATTTCCAAACCCAAGAATGGAAAATGACTTGAAGCAGCATCAAAATTGAGTATTTAATGGTTTTTTTTCCCCACCGAGAGGGGCTCGGAGCTGCCCCATCCCCTGTGGGGCTGCACTGGATGCTCAGATCCCTGCAAAAATCCCACCGGAATGCTGCGTGCCCCAGCACACGAGCTGGCAGAAGCGGTTAGAAACCATCTTCTCCCTCTGCCATGCGAGAAACGCCTGGGTGATGGCAGGAAATATTTTCTTTCTGCAGTTTTAATGTTTTCGGATGGCTGATCTCAGGGCCGGCAGCCCCAGGGGCAGCTCAGCCTCTGGCACAGCCGAAGCTTTCCAGGCTTTGGCAGCAGCCTGGTACAGCAAAGCCACAGCTATTGACTTACTCTTTTTTTTTTTTTTTTTCTCCAACCAGAAAGTTATAATAATAATAAAAGAAATCCTAAAACAAGAGTGTCGGGAGCCAAGCGGCCGCCTTCACGCGCTTCCCCGGCTATCGGGTGATCTGGAAGGAAAGGACGCGGCGCCCTTATCGGCACACACACACACATTTCCCTGCCCGCTTGGCAGCGGAGCCGTCCAGAGGTTTGCGGCGTAAACATATTTTGCTCAAGCGGGCAGCCGGGGGTTGAGCTAAGGATAGCTGGCTTGGTAGGAACCAGAGAAACCCCCAAAAATCCTATTTTTGCAGCAAATCCCCATCTGTGCATGCAGGGAAAGGGCTGATCCCGGAGCGAGCAACCAGCTGAGCTTTGCGGCAATAAACACAGGACCAAGAGCAATAGCCAGCCCCCACCCCCCCCAGCCTTAAATCTGCTCTCCTGGTGTTTACTAGCTCTTTGCAAGCAGTTTGACTTTCCCTCATTTTTTCACATACGAAACCGCCGGGAAAGCGGAGCGAACCGGCCTGGGGCCCCCCAGGACCGTTTAGTGGAGCCCTGGCCACCTCCAACCGGCTGGGACCCCCCCCCGGGCTATCGCTGTCTCCATCGCAGTACCGGGATACGGTGGCATTTACACAGCTGCTTAACAGAAAAATCCCTCTCCCTGCTTCACATAAATCCTTGCATTTAAAAGTAATTGGGTGCAGGCTTGCTAACGAGGTTGGTAAATGGGGAGGGGGTTTAATTGCAAGCTCCTGGTGATGTATGGGTGTCTCTGCAAGCTGGCTCGGAGCCTTCCTTGCCTCTAAACTGGGTTTGGCTCAAAGTGGTTTTTTTTCTGAAACCAGCTCAAAACTGCTGCTTCTTGCAGGGGTGGGGGGAAAAGGGGAAGAAAAAAGGAGCATGACTCCGTTTCTGGAGACTTTGAGATTAGGGAGCAGATGGGGGGGACCGGAGCCATAGGGTTTGCCAGCGTTGCCCCATCGCAGGAGCTGCCCTGGGAGCGGGGTGAGATGGTGGGGGACGGGGAGCAGCAGGGGTGACGTCCCGTCCCCCCCCCAATCCTTGCCTTTCGGCAGGGTCGGCTGTGTCCCCACCGGCACGCTCACGTCCTCCCTGGTGCCAGATGCCCTGGCGTGAGCAAGGTTTCAGCCGCGGGGAGACGCGGTGGTCGGGGCGCGGGATGCCACCGCGCCGCGTTCCCCCCGAGACGTGGCAGGGGACAGACACCCCGCACAGGACGGAGTTTTCCGCGTGATTTGCGAAGCAGCGGCCGGGAGCGACGGCAAACGCGGTCACGGTGGGGAGCGATGCTGGGAGCAAAGTCCCATCGCGCCACGTCCCTGGTACAGGGCACGGCCGTGTCACCCGTAAATCCCAGCCCGTCCCTGCGTGCCGGCGTGGGAGCCGTGCCGTGGCCCCGAGCCGGGCCAGCACCATCCCCACGGGCCCTGTTTGTGTGCCAACACATCACGCGCCGCCATCCGATGACTCGGGAGGGGGATTTTTTTAGTGTTGTTGTTTTTTTTGAAGAAAGCCAAAATATTTGCGTCCGCATTCGGATGGCTCTGGGTCCCGGTAGGAGCGGGGACACCCAGCTTGGTGGGGAGGGTCCCTGCTGGCACCCGGCGCCAGCAGCTCCATCCTCCCGCGCGGTCTCTGCTGTTTATACATAGACATGTTTGTGCGCGGCGCCCAGCTCCTTTCTTGCTCCCAAACAACTGGATAAAAGTCAAAAAGTCATAAAAATTTTCCATTGCCCGAGGGAGGGAGCGGTGACCGCGTGAGAGGCCGGGCAGCCTCACAGCGAGGGACCCCAAATGAGAGAGGTCAGTTCCACCAAAACAAGAGGTTGGGTTTGATATAGTGAATAAAGGTGGTGGTTTGCTCCCGGCAGCCTGTGGCATAAGCTGGCCTCGTGGCAAACCCGGCACCGGTAGCGCCCGCCGCCACCATCGGGGCTTGTGGGGCTTCTCGGTGACCACCGTGATGCCCGTTCGCACCGCCACGATGCTGCCAGGGACAGGACACGTGGCACACGAAACATGTCCATCCAGCTGCTCCAGACCCTGGTTTTTGGCATAAACCGCCCCTGGTTTCTCTGCAGTCTTCCCCTGCACCTGGAAGGGCTCGCTGCCTGCACCGGCTCCGTCACTGCTCTGGGAAAAAAGCTGCGAATCCTGTTGAGCCGGCGTGGAAAGCCCCAGCATGGGGATGCGGGGACTTTGCCTGCGGTTTCCGTGGGTGGGAGCAGCTCCGGCAAACAGGCGGCTGAGTCAGCAGGCGGAGGACGGCCGCGATGCCGCCCCGGCATGTCAGGGTGCACGGCTGCTTCCCGGCGCCACGGCAGAGCTCTGGCACTGCCGCGTGAAGGGGGACCCTGGCGATGCTGCCAGGGTTAAGCTGTGCCGTTCGCAGCCCTGGGACTTTTGCAATGCTGGAGGTTGGAGCAAAACCAAAGCAGGGGACTGAATGTGTGTCCCTGAGGGGCTCCAGGACCTGCTGGCACAGCATGAGTCCCGTAATCCAGGGACAAGCAGGTCCCCATGCTCCTGAGCACCCATCGGCACCGACTTGCTGCTCCCCGGCGCGTAACCGTCCCGTCGGCTGCAAAGATGCTGAATCTGGACGGTGCATCGACCCTGTCCCCAGCACGGGGACTGAGCGGGGCATCCCCATTTGGGCGAAAATCCAGATTTATCTTCGCTGACCACCCCTCCTGCAAAAAGACCAGCCCCTGCTACCCCCATGGTGGGTGTTCTAGGGCGAGCTGCACCCTGTAGGGCTCAGCCCAGCTGGGATGGGGGAAGGCGGCTCTTGTTTTGGGAGCTGGACCCGTGCCCGGGCCAGGAGGCAGCAGCCGTGCAGCTAATCCCTGGCCCTTGCAAGGCTGCGCCGGCGCCGGCACATTCTGTCCCTGCCAGCGCCGGGACGGCCACGAGCTTCGCGTGTCACCCTCCCCGCGGCACGGCCGCTCTGACCGACACCCCCCCCACCACCACTGACCCTCCACCAGAGGACAACAGCCTCGAGTGAAGACCACCGTCCCGCCGTGTCGGGACTGAGCATCCTCCGGAGACGGGGAGAGCTGGGGGAGAAGGAGCAGCCCCCTGCAATGCGCTGCTGCCCCTGCTCGGAGCTGCAATTGGGGGGGGGGGGGGGTCCTGGCACCCCAGCACCCCAGTGCCTGGGGTAGAGAGGTCCCACGTGTTTTTGGGACTGAAGGGCAAAAAGGAAAAGAGAGAGGGGGTCGAGTGGGGTGGGAGTAGGAGGTGGGGGGGGGGTGTTTCCATGCCCCTCAGAAGGAGCAGATTTTGCTGGGTGGTCTGGGAAGCATTTTCCAACACGCCGAGCCAAGAGTTATAAATACTCCCAGCACTGTAATTGCGTAACACATCTCCTGCCCGGCTTCGGGTCTCCGTGCCGTGGCCGGCATCACCGCACGTGGCTGTCCGGGTTCAGCAGACCCCCAGGGAGACCCCACGTGCCCCAAATCCCCCCCCACCCTGTGCCAATAAACAGGAGAACAGCTCGGGCTGTTCAGTAAGGACTTTGGAGCCGGGGAAGATAAACAGCAGAAGGTTGGTGGGAGCACGGGCGGCACTACCAGCGGTTGCAAAAGCACTGCCCGGGGGCGGGGGGGGGGGTCCGGGTCTCACCCCTGGCTCTGAGTCTCACCCCTGGCTCCGAATATCCAGACAAGGTATTTTTAGCCCCCTCTGGGATTCAGGAGCGCAGCCCTTTGCTGGCAAGAGACCCAGACCGGCTGTGCCCCCCTGCCTCGCTGCACTACTGTCCGGCTTTACGAGGAAAAAAACCTGGAGGCATTTGCAAGAATTCATGCTGGAAAGATCCCTCCCATGTGGGGACCGGGAGCGGTGCCCACCAGCGTTGGAATCCCCAGGCTGGCATAGCGTGTCCCGTGGCTGTCACCCTCCCGGTGTGACGTGCTTTCCCAGAAAAGTACAGTGGGATGGATGGGGTGCTCGGCAGCTCGCCTCCCCCTCTGGCTTTGGGAATAAGCAGCCCCTTGTGCAGCTGGGGCAGATGATCAGGGTCTGACCAGCGGCCCCCGGCCGTCTCTGCCGCTCGGCATTTGCCGGCGTAGAATGGCTCCCTTGTGCCGTGCCGCGGCGTGGCGGAGGTTGGCTGCACGCTGGCCCCCCCGGGGTGGGGGGGCCGATCACAGGGTTTCCTTTGGAGGCATCTTTAACCATGGGGGGGGGGGTGTGTGTTGCAGCAGATCTGTGGTTCGTGCCCTCTCTGATGCCACCGAAAAAGCCCCAGCGTTGCTAAACCGCGAGGCCACGCAGCACTGGCTACCGCTACCGCGAGCGGTGGATCCGGGCACGCATCTTCCCGAACCACGATGCAAACAAATTCACTGCGAGGCCGGTTAATTCTCTTCCGAGGAAGATTACTCAGTGTGGCTGGGGATGCCAAAGAAAAATCAGATTTGAATAAAGGTTGCACGAGCACCAGGTTCTTGCAGGCAAACGCGGGGACGAGTTATCTCGCTGGGCTGCGGCCAAGCGCCTGGCCCACCACAGAAGCACGTGCTCCGACATAGCTGCGGCGCTGAGCAGCTCAGCAAACAACAACAACAAAAAAAAAAAGGGGGGGGGGGGGGGAGGGAAAAAAAAAAAAATCACATTCCAGTGGCAATATTTTTAAACAGCACAGTCTGTGGAAGACATAACTTAAGCCCTGACTCAAGCCTTGCTTTGCCCGTGCCAAGATTTGCTGTGCTCAGCAGAGATGTGGAGCACAGAAATGCTGTTAAAAACCCAAATCCCAACCCAAGGAAGCAGGTGAAGGAGCCTCCCTGCTCTTCCTGCACGGCAGCAGCCATTCCCAGCCGGCACAGCGTGAGGCTGATCCCAACCCTTCTTGGGAATGACCGAGCCACCGCCGGAGCGTCCCGGTTCCCCGTTGGACCTGCCGGGTCCCTGCCAGGCATGTCTGTCCTCCGATAGCCCAGACACAAATAGGAAGCGAGTGTGGAAAAATACAACAGGATCGCTTGCAGCCCTGCTAAATCGGTGACGGGAAAAGGGCCAAACCTGTATGGAGGTGGAGGAGCCGGAGGCACGGCACGGAGCACTGCTCCCGGCACTCACTGGGGGAGCCTGACATCCAGGCAGGGCAGCAGGGCTCCGAGCACAGGGGATCAATCCAGTTAATCCCAGCGTAGAGTGAGATCTGGGCACAGGGTGGAGCTGGGTGCCCGCAGGGCGATGAAGCAAGGGGAGGGATCGCTCCCGCTCCCGCCAGCCACATGAGCTGCACGGCTCCAGGCAATGGGAAGGAGAAAGAGAGCAACAGAAAAATATCCAAGCAACATCTGGGTTTAAAGAATTTATTTCAAACAAAAATTCCCCAACAAGAAGTCGTACAAAAAGAATAGAGACAAGAGTGGTCATTATAAAAGTGTTCACAGATACAAAAAAAAAAAAAAAAAAAATCATCTGAGCAATCCCCAGCGAGCAGAGCGCGGCCCCAGCACAGAGGCTAAGGCACGCTTGGCTTCGGTTTGTGCGTGGGGAAGCGAGCAGCCTCGCGGGCAGGATTGTCTCAGTGAGGGAATGCAAAGGTCCTCAGCACCCAAACTCTGCTCAGGTCATGCCGGAGTGAGCGGGGTCGGCTCCTGGCACCTACGCTCGAGCGGTCCTTGCTACAACACCCGGCTCACCGGTTCCCACACTGGTGGGCACAGGTTGCTGCTGTGTCCTCATCGCGCCGGGGCCACCGACCCCTCTACGGGCACAGGATTGAGCCTGTCCTGAGCAGGACTTTTGGCCCTGAAGGACTCATTTCAACTCCACATCTCCCATCAGCTTTTGTGGCTGCCACCAGTCTCAGACCGGGCTTCCTTCTGATCTCCTTGGCCACCAGGGAGATGCCAGAGCCACCCAGCTCCAACACCCCCGTGGTGGTACGACCGCAGTTTGGGGGTCGGTTTCAGCCCCGTCACGGGGGAGGCATTAGCACGTTGTGCAGGTTTGGTGCCGACACGCAGGAACCAGCTCTTCTGTTCTTGGTAAACGGCACCAAAACGCTGCCACAGATGGTAAATTCATCCCCCAAGTCCTCTGCCCTGGTAAAAGCCCATGGAAGCCTTTACGGTTTTGGTAGACTAGCTCAAACCATTCTCCCTGCAGGCACCACCAGGCTCGTGGCAAAGATTATCAGCAGCGGACAAAGTCTCTGCTTCATCCGGCCAGAAAAGGCCTTTTACTTTGTTAAGGAACCGCAATCCTGGTGAGCTACTGCAGGAGAAGGGCTGCACCTGCATCACCACAGGACTCAAAACTGAGCAACATTAAAATATTTGCTAATAATCCTGAGAAACACCTCCAAGCTCCTGTTTTCCATGACAGGAGTTGCCAGAGCACGGCCACTGCAGGCAAGGGGAGAGCAAATATCCCTGCTTTGAACCCCCAAATCCTGGGGCAGTTATTAACCCTCCACATCCTGCCCAACCATGCATGGAGCCGCTCCACGCCACGGGGTCTCACACGTTCTCCTACCACGCACGAGTCCACGCTACCACGCTTGATGTCGGTCCGTGGGACAGTCACGACAAGAGGAGTTGAGGGCAGTGAGCGGGGCTGGGGTCTCAGCGCTGCAGGAGCTCCGGTCTCACGGCCACCGCATACCCATTTCCAGACTGAAGTGCTGCAAGGGTGCAAGCTTTTCATCCCAAGGGATCGCCACGCTGTCAACGGCATCCAATGCGCTTCTCTCAACAGGTCATGCAGCGCGGACGGATGTTGTCTGAAGGGGGGTTGGGATCAATCTGCAAAACCAAGTTGAGAGTCAAAAACCTCGGCAGGGGGTACATCCCAGCCCACTCCACCAGCCCTCCCAGCCCAGGGGGATTTGTTACCTCCGAATACAGCGGAGGTGGTCGGAAACGAAACTCCTGGATATAGGCGAAGAAGGGACCTTCCAGGATGCCGCCAAGTTCGCTGCGGCACGGCGGAGCCAGGCTCTGCTCGGCCTCCGGGCTGGACACTACTGCCGAGTATTCAGGGGGAGCTGAAGAGAGGAGAGAACCATCAGGGAATAGGAAACACTCTCCATTAATGGGAGGCATGCAGGTAAAAGGGCTTCAAATCCACTATTTTCCCAAACCCTCCCAGTTCCCTGGAGAAGGAACCCAGGAGATGCAGCACCCCAACCAAAAAAATTAAGTAAAAAAGCAAAAGCTGGTCCTGGAGCAAGAGGCACGGTTGAGAACTTGCTCTGCCCCTCGCTCTCCAGGGGGAGTTTGCAGCACCCAGACAGATCCCGGGGAGAGGGAGACGCTCACCCTCCGGCTGCTCCGGGATGGTGCTCAGCCAGTCCATGTTGACGCTGTACTGGCTACTGACGCTGGATGTGCGGCTCCCAAACGGATGCAGCGGGATCGTTCCAATGACAAGCGGCAGTTCAAGGAGCAGCTTGGATGTCCCAGGAATATCCACACAAACCTGCAGAGACAAGAGACAGCAGGGAAGCTTAGCTGTTGGTGTTTTCCCAGTCCAGAGGGACAGAGATCTCCCCAGAGCACTGGCTCGAGCTGGCCAAGAGGGAATTCTTGCAGCAGGCTGCAAAGGGAGATGCAAATGCTCCTGCACGAGCCCTTGTGCTGTGCGTGAGCGGCAACGGGGAGAGCACGCAACAGGGTAATGGGGAGAACCTAAGACCTCATACAAATCACCAGCCCCCAAAATCTCTGCACCGGCCCAAAGCGGGCACAATTTGCACGGCTCTGGTGAGACGGGGAAGGCTCAACGCTGAGCCGCCTGCAATGCTCCCTGCGAGGTCCCTCACCTTCAGGGAGTATTCCACCTGGATGATGCGGCACTGGAGGATGGACGGACCCACCGGTGGGATCTTCAGCGCCCGCCCGTGCCACACTTCCCGCTTCCCTGCTGCAATGGAGTCACCGACGATGCTGGTCACCACCGACTTCTTCTGCTTCTTGGTGCCTCGAGCGATGAAGGTCTGAGTCTGGACGATGGCCGCCTTGGGCACCACCGCTCGGCTCGTGCAGTTGTCGATCTCGGCAAAGATAGGGATGACCTCACCTACCAAAACAGACGCACACGTTGGAGGAAGGGAGACGGAGCCGGGTCCTGCCTCAAGGAATTCCTGCATAGGATCACCAAGAGTTGGTCATGCTATCTGGCACTGCAGGCACAAGGTTTAATCTAGCAGAAGCCTGTCCCGAGGAGGCCGCCCACATCAGGCGCACACACTGAAGCTCTCTGACTGATTTTGTGCCAAAAGTCAAGAGCCCAGCTCACGGTGACCCCAAAGCCCCTCCCGCCGGGGTCTACCCCAGGGCCCGCAGAGGTTCAAGGGCACCAGCACATCGTCTTACCCGGGGTGTAGCCTTTTCGGTCAATCTTGGCAGTCACAGAAACCTGGCCACGATTGCAGTACCAGGCACGAGCAAGTTTCTCCTTAGCACCTGCCTGGGGAGCCTGGAGAAAGGGAAATATTTAAGCTATTTAGTAAGAAAGGATGAAACTCAAAGCAAGCACCTCCCTGGCGCTGAGAACCTGCTGGGGAGCATCAGCAACTTCTTAGGCATCTGATGCAAGATGCTGTCGCAATGCATTAAAGTTTCCAAGAACTAAGAGACTACAGATGGCCTCCACCCAGTCCAGGTAATGCTGGAGGGCACAAGTTACAGGGGGGCTAATATTCCCTCTGGAAATCAGGCCAACATTGTAATGCCGGAGGGGAGCCAGACACCTTCCCTGGGGGCTTGCCGGAAAGTTTGGGATGCCACAGCCCCAAGGTGGAGCAGGGGGAGCTCACCAGCAGCGCAGGCGTGTTTATGTCGATGGGTTCAATCACAGTGAACTCCTTCTTCACTTTCTTCACTGTTGACCACGGTCTGTGCAGTTTGGCTTTCACCCAGTAGCGGACGCTGCCGTGCTTTCCCTCAAAGGAGGTAGCCAGGGTCCTGTGCGTAAGCAACGAGCAATTTAGAATGGCTTTGCTGAAAGAATCTCATTTCTGAGGTGCCCTGTCCCCACTCCCAGGACCTGTGTCACGCACCAAGCGGCTCCTCACCCCCTTTGCAACAAAAAAACCCTCCGTCAACTTACTCAGGGAGCTGGAAGGTGAAGGGGAACTCATGCCTTCCTGCCTGCAGGACGGTGACCTCACCATTGTCTGTGGGCAAAACAGATTTAAGACTATTATCTCTCTCCTGCAGAACTTCCTCTCTGGGCAAATCAGTGGCGGAGCGGTACAGTACACAGCAAAAGAACAGCACAACAGCACAGGAATATTTCTGCCAGAGTTTAACTGCAGCAGCACTACCACAGCTGGGACATGAGAGCCGGGCATGTCCTGTGGGTGCCGGGCACTGCCCGCTTTCCACGTGTCTCCAGGCACGCACAACGCAGGGGCACGTCCTCGGAGAGCTGGGCAGCTTCCCCAGGTGGGCTCACTTCATCCCGCAGCCACCCTGCACTGTGGTTTCGGAGTGAGAGCCCAGAAGTCCCCAGCCAAGCCAGGAGCAGCTCTGGGTGGGGAGGGGGGGGGGCTGCCAGCCAAACCCCCTGTGCCCCCCAAGGTTTGCACCCCCATCCTGCCTGCGTTGCACGGAGCAGCTGGGGTTGGAAGGGACCTCTGGGGACCAGTCAGTCCAACAACCCCCCCCCCCAGCTTAAGGCAAGCTCCTGAACCTCCGCAGGAGTTTTCCGATGTTGCTTCCCTGCCGGAGAGCACCCACAGCAAAAGGGGGAGTCTTGTGTGAGGCCAGTCCCTAACTGGGGTGCCCTGCAGAGCAGTGGGGTCTGGCTGCACACCCCAGGACCCTGGGGTACACTCAGCATTTGAGGCGTCTGCAGAGGACCCGTGCACCCTGTCCCCAGAGTGCCCAGACCCTAAGGCTCCCCACACACCCAGATTTTAGCTGGCTGGGGTGTCGTGCACCCAGGAACTGGGGTGTCCCAAGGCACCCAGATTTTGGCTGGTTGGGGTGTTGTGCACCCAGCAACCAGGCTGTCCCAAGGCACCCAGATTTTAGCTGGCTGGGGTGTCGTGCACCCAGGAACTGGGGTGTCCCAAGGCACCCAGATTTTGGCTGGTTGGGGTGTCGTGCCCCCAGCAGCCAGGCTGTCCTAAGGCACCCAGATTTTAGCTGGCTGGGGTGTCCTGCACCCAGCAACTGGGGTGTCCCAAGGCACCGAGATTTCAGCTGGTTGGGGTGTCGCTCACCCAGCAACCGGGGTGTCCCAAGGCACCCAGCAGCCAGGCTGTCCCAAGTCACCCAGATTTCAGCCTGCTGGGGTGTCTGGAGCACCCAGCAGCACCCCAGGCTGCCCCCCACCCCCCCCGGTTATTTCAGCCCGCGGGGGTCTCCGGTGCACCCCCCGCTCTCGGAGCCGACCGTGGGTGGGTGTCTGCCGTACCTGGGGGTGCCAACAACGTGTCGCGGTGGCTGAGAAACTCCACCTGGTCGCTGTAGCTCTGCGTGTAAGCGGTGCTGGAACCGGCGCTGCGAGACTCGGTCCAGTGAACGCGGGCGGCGCCCATCGCCCGTAGCCTCAGGGCTCCGAGCCGCGCCGCCGCCGCCAGTTCCAGCACCACGCGGCCCGACACCGCTTGCCCGGGGCTAAAAGCCACCGGGTCGTCCCCCTCCGTCGCCTCCAGGACGATGAAGAACCGTTTAAGGCGTTCGAAGATCATGGCGAGAAGCCCTTTATTTAAAATTTTTTTTTTTTTTTTTTTTTTTTTCCCCCCCTCCCTGCCGCCGCCACCGCCGCCGCCCACCGCCGCGCTTTAAGTCCCCGGCGCGCCCCGGGGGCGGCCCCGGTGGGGCGGGACGGGCCGGGCCGGGGCGGCCCCGCCGGGGCCCTGCAAAACAAGGCAGGGAGCATGTGCGGGCCGGCTCCGCCTCTTCCCGGCCCCGGGGGCTGCGGGCGTGGGCTCCCGGGGCGGCTGCGGGGGCGTGGGGGGGTGGTCCAGAAGGGGACCGGGCACGGCGGGGGTCCCGTCCCACCGTGGGTCCCATGCTAGTGTGAGTCCTGTCCCAGCGTGAGTTCCATCCCAGCGTGGGTTTCGTCCCAGCGTGGGTCCCATCTCACCATGGGTCCCATCCCAGCATGGGTCCAGTCCCACCATGGGTCTCACCCCACCGTGGGTCCAGTCCCAGCATAGGTCCAGTCCCACCATGGGTCTCATCCCACCGTGGGTCCAGTCCCAGCATGGGTCCAGTCCCACCATGGGTCCCATCCCACCGTGGATCCCATGCCAGTGTGGTTCCCATACAAGTATAGGTCCTGTCCCACCGTGGGTCCGGTCCCAGCATGGGTCCAGTCCCACCATGGGTCCCATCCCACCGTGGATCCCATGCCAGCGTGGTTCCCATACCAGTATAGGTCCTGTCCCACTGTGGGTCCAGTCCCAGCATGGGTCCAGTCCCACCATGGGTCCCATCCCACCGTGGATCCCATGCCAGTGTGGGTCCTGTCCCAGCGTGGGTTCCGTCCCAGCATGGATCCCATGCTAGCATGGGTCCCATCCCAGCGTGGGTCCCCAGCTCCTCCAGCTGCCCCCCGCAACCCCGATGCCGCTACCAAGACATCCCAAGGGGCGTCAGCCCACGAGAAGGTGGTCTGGGAGCAGGATGGTTCACGGGGCTGAGCACTTCCAGCCCTGCCGTGGATAACCCCCTGTATGCTGCGGTGTTGCTTGGTGCCCCCCAAAACCCCCCTCCAGCTCCCATCCTGCAGTCCCACCCCACCTACAGCCTCAGCACTGGCCAGAGAATCCCTGTTCCCAGGGTCACAGCCAGTGGCTGTGCCAGGGGGATTTCTCTCTTGGAGCAGCAGCCCCTTTGGTTTCAGTTCCCGCAGGCGAGGGCCGCACACGGATCCACGTCCTTCCTTTCCCAAGAGCCGTTCCCAGGGGTCGGAACAGGCTGCAACTGGATCTGGGCTCCTTGCGCGGCACGGCCAGGCCAACTGGCGACGAAGGGAAAACTGGTCTGGGACATTGCTTCGCTTATTTCTAAGAAATCAAGAACTGGCTCCCATTCAGCTTGTGCAATTACAGAGTGAGCAATACATCTTCCCTGAGCTTTTTAACTAGGCGAGCGCTGGTTTTCTACCGGCTCGTACTGGGGTTTGTGTGATGCCGCTCCAAAACCCAGCGACAAATTCCACCTGCATAGGCAGGCACGGCGTGGGGACTCGCTCTGTCGGCAGCATCTGCTGCTGCTGGTGCTCAGCTGGGGTAAAAGCATGAAAACTGGGAACTGGTGATTCTCAGGGCGGACACCACCATTAGCAGCGCCCCAAGATGTTGTAAAAAGGAGGAGAAAGGGGTCTATGCCCCCCCCAAAGGGTTAATCAGCTTTAGAAACTTCCACTTTAGTCATGATTGTCACATTTGCAGAGCACCAGAGCTCTCCACCCCGGGCATGGGCTGGGGATAAGACAAAACAGGCATTAAAAATGTTACTCAGCATTTGGCCACCAAAGTTTTGAGGATTTTTGAGTTGCTCCCAGCCATGCTGGGCAGGACCTGCTGTGCTGAATTGGGTTGATCTCAGCCACTGAAAATGAGCTGGGCTGAAGCCTTGCAAAGCTTTAGCTGTCTCCAAAGCCTAACTGGAATTGTCTCTCTCCCTCCCCAAGGGAAGGGGACCGTGTTTTATTTTATGTGCACGACCATTTGCTGCCACGAGCAACCATGAATCATAGCAAACGCTGTAAAGGGAGCCCAACAGCAACGGGAGAGGGAAAGAAGGAAGAAAGGCACGTCGCAGCATGAGTTAACGGGTGACGCCAGCTCTGGGAAGGTGCCTGGTGTCCCTGTTGCGATGCACGGTGGCATTAGGGGTGGTGGGACTCTCGAGACGGGTGGGAGCCTCGGCCGGGCCGAGGCAGCTCCATCCTGCGCATGGCACCTTCCTCCTCCCGCTTTTCGGCACGCAGCCCTCAGCCCGTGACTCAGCCTTCGCCCACGGGATGAGAATCTCTGCAAACCTCCCTCCCAGCGTCAGCCGCACGAGATGTCCGCAGCTACCCCTCGTTGCCTCCACGCGGGGTGCGAAGCCCCTCTCTCATTTCTTTGGGACCCCAGCATCGGGAGAGGGTCTCTCCTCTCTCCTGGGATCTCCAGGTGCAGGGGCTGTGGGACCACAGCCAAGGGCTTTCCATTCAGGAATGCTCCTGGGTGCCCAAACCCAACTAAAACCCAGGCCAGGCTCGGTGGAGGGAAGATCTCCAACTCTTCAGCCCCACCTAGAGTCTGGCCAGGCTTAAGCCGGTCCCAACAGGAGCTGACACCCCTCCCCGGCTCCAAAGGGGCTTCTCCATCCCTGACCCGCTGCTGGGACCCGGTGGCTTCTCCCCACTGACCCTGGAGCCACACAAGGGTCTCTGGGAAGCCAGAGAGAGGGGGTAAAAAAGGCGAGTCAGCAGCTCTACCCTGACCCAATACGGGGACAAGACGGGACAACGCAGAGCCTTGCACAAGCGCACGCTCCCAGCTTGAGGAATAAACTCTGTCCCTGCCGGATTTGCGAGTGTTGTGTATGTAGGAGGATTAAGGTGCTGATCAAGAGCCACCCCACAACGCAACAAGAGCCCTGATCTGCTCTTAGCCCAAGTGCCATAACTCTCCTGGATGTCTCCAGGAAAATAAAACGGCTTGCTTTGCCTCTCAGCGGGGCAGGACCTACACCTCTGGGAAGTGCTGCAGGACCCCCGGACAGAAGGGATCACTGCACAAAAAGCATTTATATTTCCTAGGGCTCTCTCTCCAGGGCCTTCCTTGCCTTGCCTTTGCCCATTAAACCCCTAGCTTTTCCTCTCTTTCTGCTCCCTATCTAAGATGATTACACAATATACATTTAATGGCCCTGCCATGCAGTCTGAACATCTTTCTTTAACCCTTTTTCTTGTCCCACAGCGCAGCAACCTGGTGCCAGCACTTACCACCCTGCCAGGAAACTGCAGATAAACTCACAGCTCAGGGTAGAGCAGAAGGGAGGGCTCTTATCTCTGCCTAGCTTCCCTCCTCTGCACTGCCTTGTTACCATGACAAAACCTGCATTTTTTAAACACCACGCAGACACAGTTGATCTCATCGAGAAGCAACAAGAAGGGAGCAGTCACAGGGACCTTCTGATGATGGCACATTTTCAGCAGCTTCTCGCCAGCTGACATCAGGAAGGTCCTCACGCTGCCGTTGGGGATGGTGGGGCAGAGCAGGACCCAGCGGGATCCGAAGGAAGCAATTTTGGCTGCGGAACAGCGCTTCTCCGCAGCCCACAGCCTTCACTCCCTTAAAACGCTCCTGCGATCACGTGCCTGTGTCCCTCTCACAAAGCAGAAAAGGAATCCGTGTATCGACAGAGACAATAAAACCCCAGCCCGCAAGTTCTGGCGAGGCTCTCTGCTCCCCAAGGAGCCCAGTTCAACTCGCCCCGTGCTGTAGGCGAGGGCCAGAAACCATCAGCTCCAAGCTACAGGAGTGCAGGGTGCTGGCGAGGCCGAGCAGCTCGTGCAATTCCTCCAGCCCCTGGCCAAGCGCCCTTCTCCAGATGGCTCCAGGGGCTTTTATCATACACAATCCCAGCAGCAAAATCCAAACATGCTCGCAGCAGCTTGTGGCTTCCCTACAGACATTCGCTGCGGGGATAATGGGGAATAAAACTCACCCTGTAACCTTATAGCTAATGCGGACACCATCCAACCACTGCAGTGACCAAATGCTCAGGACCTTCTCTGCTGGAGTTCAGGTCAATGGCTTCTCCCATGTCCTTAATTGTAATCGGGGCACTTAGCACAGTTGCAGCTGCAAAGGGGCCATCCTTAGCCACAGAACGGAAGAGCCACTGCCAAAAGACAGAAACTCCAGAGTAATGCAGGTGTTTGGAGCAGATGACAAGGTAGAGTCATCCAGAAATAGAAAATATGGCCCCCCAATGCAGCCCAGAGACAAGAACATCTCTGGGAAGGCAGCTCATGTCCTCTTTCCAATCACTCCAGTTTCTTCCTGCAACCGCTACATTTGCCAGCTAGGGCTGGCACCACTTTCTGGGTTGCAGTTGGCCACTGACACAATTAAATGCCCTCAGCATGAGTGAAGTCCTACAGCCATTTCCAGTGCTGGGCGGCCCATAGCACCGTGTCACAGGCAATAACAAGGCCATCAGAAGCAGGGAAAAGGGGGAAAAAAAAGCCAGAGCCATGACTGTAACACTCATTGGAGGGGAGGTTAAAAGACATGCACTTTCATAAGAAAAGACAGAGTTAATGAGCAGATGGACAGCTGAGAGGTCCCGTGTCCCTCGGCTCTGGATCATTTCATCCCAACCACACAAAGAATTCAAGTGGCTTGTCCTCTTGCAGTAGATCTAAGCAACCTGACAGCTGGGCATGCGGCCACAGCATCAGGAAACTGAAAACAAATATTTGCTGAACTACTAAGTGCTCTTTCCACACTTGCGAACAGACACTTCTATTTGCACTTCCCTGTGCAAACAGAACAAAAGCCACAACTCTTTTCGTGCTCACCAGCTCCGCGTTTGCAGGCAGCCTCCTAGAAACCAGCAGCAGAGAAACCCTCGGCAAAGGTGAGAAAGAGGGTGTCCAAGAGGGACAACCCTGCTTGGGTTGGCAAGCACCCATCAGGGCAGAGGTTCACCCGGAGGGGATGCCTGCAGCCCAAGGGGGTCCCAACCCAAGGCCCTGGAGCAGAGAACCACCCCCATACCTCCAGCCTTACCGGGGATGAGCTGGCAGCGGCGGTACAGGAAGGTCTGGTAGGCTGTGTAGTCATGGTAGACGGTGTTGAGCCCCACGCTGCGGCTCTCCAGCCAGTGCGTGATGGCACGTCCGCGAGCGTACACCTCCAGCGCCCGGAGCCGCAGCGTGCCACGTAGCTCCAGCTGCACCCGGCCGTGCAGCAGCTCCCCGCTGCCGTAGGCGCCCCACACTTGTCCATCCTCCAGCTCCACCGCCAAGCTCCGTATGCGCCCCGGGGGCTGCATCGCTGCCGGCCCTGCTTATACGGCAGCTCCAGGAGGCTGGTCCCCACCTTGGGACAGGCAGCTGTGCAGCCCTCCAGGGAGGGGAGGAAAGAGCAAAGGCTACACCGAGATCCCCTAATTTATCCCTGCTCCTAACTGGCCCAACCCTGCAGGCCTACTCTTCCCCAGGTTTGGACCGAGACCCTGTTTTGCAGTGATGTTTTAGCGTTGACCTCATGCACGAGGCCGATGCAGGGCCGAGGATGGGGCCGCGGAGGCGAGTGACGTGTTTTTAAACCGATCGAGAAATAACGTGACTTCATCTTATCTCTGAGTCACAGACACTGTCGACGTGCAACTGGTACGTGCGGGTGGCTCCATCGGCAGGGAGGGGTGTCACGCACCACCAACCATGCTGGCAGATTTCACATCGCTGGGGGAATCAAAGAAAGGCTGTTTGGCCTTCCCGGTTCAGGCATTCCTGGGGCATTGCTGGAAGGGGTGGGAGGGGACCTCAGAAAGCAAAGACCCTTACCCCAAAAGCCAGTTGTACTTTCTGTGTCTGAAGTCACATCAAAATCCACATGAAAAAGAAAGTGAGTAACCACAGGGTCCTCCCAGCGACAGCTCCCCAGCCAGCTGGTTCCACCAAAAGGGTGATGTTCACCATTTATCCCCAGTGAACCCTGGCCGCTTCTGTGGTAGCACAGGTGGCAATGCCACTTCAGGGTCACATAAAAGTGACGAGGCAGACTGCTAGCAGATGCAAGTCCCTGTTACTACACCAAATGATGCAGCTGAGGTGTTTAAATCGAGGCGTTAGCAATGTACCAGTGTAAGATATTGATGTGAGGTGCCTGTGTGCTTTTGCAAGACTTGAGTATGCGGCTTCTTTGAAGTACGTGTGGAGCAAAGACTGTCCCTTTCCTGAGGGATGTAGAGTCAAATCCCAAGAGAAAAGCATAGGGGGCTCGTGGACCCAGCCACTGCTCACACACAAACTGCAGGACCTGGAAATGGTTTAGTAACCTGTGCTCAAATGCTTTGGTGCTGGCTCACAGCACACATGAATCAAGCCCATCTGCTTCAAAAGGCTGAGAAGAGTTTGTGAAGTGGCAGCTGTGACAAGGCAGCAGCTAACCCTGCTCACTCGGCCCCCCAAGGGAGGGGGCTGACCGGCCCACACCGATTCCTCTTTAAAATATCTATAGTCCAAACAGAGTTAGTGCAAACTCAGCATTCAGGAAACCCACGTGAGTTATCAACTCAACAAAAATACATGGCTCACCTCTAGGAAAACAGCCCACTCATCATAAGCTGGGGAGAGCTACCTCTCTGCCCAACTGTTCACTGACCTTTGGTTTCAGGCCTTGACACCAAAATCCAAACAGATAATGAGGGAATATTCCAGCCCACACACAGCCCTGACAGTGCCTCTCACTTTGCTTCTGATCTCTTGCCCTTTCTCTGAGCTTCTCCCTACCCCACCTGCTTCCTCTTGCCCCAGTGCCTGCCTAGAGGCACTCCTTGGGTCTCGCAATCCAGAGAGATGTCTCACCCATGCCTTTGGGCTAATCTCCCAGTGTTTATTCTTGCTGTCACAACACCAGCTTGTGTCCTTATCCAGTTTGAGAAATAAATGTTCCCTGTAAACACACACACAGGCCAGGAGCAGGGCACCAGGATGGCTAACAGGTAACGCGAGGTGTAGGCAGTCCGCAGTGCAGGAAGTTCTGGGCGGTCACTGAAGAAGGGAGAACATCATGGTGCGAAGAGCACCTTCCTTCGGGGACAGTATTCTCTCAGGGTCCCCAGGGGGACGCAGCTCACTTGGGAGCTTGCTTTTTGGATTTCTGCTGGGCCTCTGGACTTGGGCGTGAACTCATCTTTCTGCTCAGTCCTGAAGAGGTCCTTTGCCCTCCAGGGTAGCCCCAGGTGTGAGTATTTGATCTGAGAAGAGAGCAAAGCTTTCAGCACACGGGGACGGGGCTGGGGAAGAGGCAGGTGATAACATGGAACCTGGCAGCCCCTTACATCTGAGCCCCCTGTTGCTACCTGAGGGGTCACCTCCCCGGGCAGCTGCAGTCTGTGCCTGCCTGCATCCTATCTCTCTGGCAGATGCACAGCCTTCTCTGCTGGTGGTGCAAAGAGACGTTTACCCTGGCTGGACGCCTCTAGCCATGCCAATTTTCCTCCTCTGACCTTCTGTGGGGGACCAGAATCACCTTCCCCCTCCCTCCAACATTTCTTCACTTAGGGATTTGGTTGCCTGTCTTTCCTCTCCCTTCAAAGATTTTTCTCAGCTATGACTCTGCTCCCCACAGAGCATTTACTTGAGACTGGAGGTAGACAAGATTTGATCCATGGCTGTCCCATCTCAAGTAGCTCAACAGCACACACCAAAACTGATGATGTTAATGGGGAGGCTATAGCTTTGCTTGGTATAATCCCACTTCCCCAAGCCCCCCCGTGGTAAATCCAAGCCTATTAAGGCTGTACCTGCTGTAGCGTGTCTTCGGAGAGTCGTTGTTTCTGCTGTCTGTGTGGGACCAGCATGGCCTGCGTGGTTGTGACAGAACTTTCACCTGCTGACAGATGGAATTGAAATAAAAAGTAAATTCAACCCAGTAAATTAGGAAGCAATGTCAGAAAAGCTTTGCAGTTTGACTCGCAGTCACAGATCTGCATGCATTTCCATTAATGAGAGGAAAAGACAGGCTTTGCCATCAGCACTTTGCTGAAAACCTTTGCCCAGACAGAAACCAATTCTCAGGGTGAGGAGGTAAATGAAGAAATTCACATGGCAGTTACAGGAATATCACTCCATATGCTAGTTATGGAGCTGCTCCAGAAGTTTGGGGCCAAGGAAAAGATCAATTCAACTGTGATCTGTTCCACATTTAGTAAAACAAATGGCTTAAAAACAGATACACGGCATAAAGGGACCTCTCTCTTAGCTACAGAGTACTGGCCATCAGAAACAGGAGGTAACGTCAGAGAAGGATTTTCTTAATGCCTTCCATGACCAGCTCTAACCACATCCCTTCCTGAGGTTGCAAAAGCAGAGCTTTTGATCAAAATCCTCTCCTTCCTCCCAAATACAAATGCAAAACAACTTCTAAAAACAAATGTAGCAAGGGAGAAAGATCAAGCCGCTGCTTCATGTCCCAGAAATCATTCATGTCACCTGAACATGCTAAATGTTGCTGTAGGATGGCAGTGAATGCCTATGGCTGGCACGGGCATCAAAGTGGCTGGTAAGTGAGATGTCATTTGGGGAGGTGAAAGTGCCTGAGATTAGGAGCCGCTGTGAGAACCAGCAGCAGCAGGCATGGGGCTGAGCATGGCTGTCCTGCCTGGCTTTAGGGCAACAGTCATTTTACTAAAGACGTGATGCTGCACCAGTGCCTTCCTGCCATCTCCAGCCCAAGATGTCTGGGCTGCCTCCTTTTCCAGAGCACCAGGCATCGCTGTCCCTTGCACAGAGCTAGGAGAACCTCAGCAGTCTTCATCTGTCACCACGACCATCTGAGCAATGTGGCCTTACTGTGGTAGTTGAAGGGGATATGGCTCTTGCGGTGTCTCTTGCTGTCTGCCATCACCCTCTGGCTCTGGTGGGGTGGCTGATAGTCTGACTGCTGTGTTGTGCTGAAGAAATGGGAGTCTGAACGCTCATCTCCCAAGCAGACATTGCTTCGATGTTTCCGAAGTAGCAAGTCAGGCTTCGGTGCAAAGTTCCACCTGTCAGTCTGGAGAACACAAAAGCTGCTTTAACAGAAACAGGCCGTAGCTAGGAAAGGCACCCTATTGCACATTACACCCTGCACAGCCCAGAGTGGGGAGGGGAGAAGGGGCAACAGCATTGTCTTTAGGTGCCAGAGTAGCATATGTAAAAGAAGAGAGGGTCTCCACCAGAGAAACACCCACACAGCAAAGCTGGGAACAGACCTCTGGGTAGGAGAGCTTTGTAGTAGTAGTTCTTGCCAACACTCGATTTCTCTCAGGGTCTACATCACCTCTGGGGATGGATGAAGCGTATTTGTTTGGACGGACAGTAATTACAGGCTCTGGCAAAAGCAAGAGTAAAGGATGTCAGAGTACTCCAGTCTCTGAACAATTTATAGCTACAGCAGCTTTTCCTCATGCAATACAGCACAGGAACGAATACAGCTCTTCAACCTGACAGGGAAGTGGACTGAGGATGAAACAGAGCCTCACAGTGACAACACTGCTGCTGAGTACGTAAAAACTATAAAACATTAAAAATATAAAATTATATACATATTATACGATTGCATTATATCTTTATCTATAATTCTCTCACTAAAACCAAGTGACAAAACCTGCGGTTCAGCTCATTATAAACCTCAGTAGTTGTCTGCACACATTGCCTCTGTGTCACAGACTTGCCCTACCTAGACTGTGCACTGGGAAGAGCTCTGACATCAAGGTGGAGAATCTGGTGCAACCATCCCCCAGCTGCAGGTTTGTGCGGTGGAGCTGGGAGGCAGCACGTTCCTTGTCATAGACTCTGCAAGATATCAGGTATGAGCTGCTTAACTAGCAACATTCATCAGAAAGAGCAGTTCCTGGGGATGCCCACCAGGTTCTCCTGCTGATACCTGTGTGTCTTCTTCTCTGGGGCACGGTAGGCATGCTTCTGCTCGCTCACAGATCCACTGCTTCTGGGATCCCCAAATTTAATAGGAGACATGCGCTGAAGAGAAGCCAAGAGAGCTACAAAACAGCCACTTAAAGCATAATCCCTTTGTTTCCCCTCTCTGTCTTTCCGTCCATCTGGTTTTCAGTGGCACAGATCCCACCCCTTTCAGGACAGAATTCAACATGGGGACGTGCTGCCCTTTAACTGTGTCTTGGTCCTCCCCAAAATCATGCTGTTACCTTTTCACTTGGCTTTTCAGGTGGACTCCATTCACCCTTAAACTGTGCTTGGTAAGAAGTGCGGTAATAGGACTGTCCATCCCCTTTAATAGTGGGAACACATCCTGCCAACCAGCCAGAAGGGGAAATTAAGGGCGTTATTTCTAAAAATGCTCTATTTACCCTTGTGAGGAAATATTAATGATATTGGAGCTGCAATCTCGAGGCAGCTGCTCTTTTAGCATTTTAGTACTACTGAATCTATTTCGTATAATGAAGTGGTAAAGCAATTGACACCAGCTTGCAGCAAGGTGAGCCGCAACACGGTGGAATGTGGATGCAGTCCATCAGAACCGATGCAGCTCTGGCATGAAAACTGCAGCATCTGAGGATGCAGCAAGTGTGGAAGACAGCCGGAAAGGCTGCACAGCAAAAGCTTGGCTAGCGAGTGGCTCTAGTTCGTGCTATTAACCTGTCTTATGAGCATCAGATTGATTTACTCAGCTATAAAAAGAGAAAGCAAAATAACCAAATAGTCAGCATGACTCTGAGCCAAGCTACCGACTCCGCCGGGTGCCCAGGAAGCCTGCACAGCACCGAGGACCGCGGGGAAGGTCTGTGGGGGACAGACCGGTCTGTAAAACAGCTCACCCCTGTGCAAGTGCCATGGCCTGGCAGCGGGCTGGATCTCATGTGCTGGGTATGAGAAAGTATAGACGGATGGAGGGAGCCTTATTTTCTCCCTGTCTCCACATGGAATGTTATCCTTCCATTTCTTGGCAGTGGGCAGGGGGGGTCTCTGAAGGGGGGTGTGGGGACAGGGGAAGCTCTCCCTCATCGCTGAGGCGAGGACGCGGATACGGGGGTCTGCATGCATGCGGACACGCGATTCTGGGGGAACAACCGGGGCCACCGGCTGCAGGGGCCTCTCTGGAAACGCCCGGCGAGTTTCCGAGCAGGCTTCCCCACCGTCGCCCCGCGTCGGGCTCAGCACCCACCCACTGCAGGGCGGCGGGGCCGGGGCCGGCCTGTAAACTCCCCAGAAAGGGGGGAACTGGCTGTGAGAAAATGGCCGACGGACGCTTCCCGGCACCCGACGCTCAGCCCCCAACTGAATGTGGGATGCCTTCAGGAAGGGAAGGCCCGTGAGGGGCTCCGGGATCACCGGCACGGCGCCGGCCGCCATGGCCGAAGAGGCTAGAGGCCGCGGCCGGGCTTCGGGGTAACCACTAGGCCCCGTCGCCATGGCGACGGTTCCGCCACCTTCCCGGCAAACCCCGCGCCGGCTCCGAGGGTGTGTGTGACGTCACATCC
This sequence comes from Astur gentilis, assembly GCF_929443795.1. Classification (NCBI taxonomy): domain Eukaryota; kingdom Metazoa; phylum Chordata; class Aves; order Accipitriformes; family Accipitridae; genus Astur; species Astur gentilis. Next base: position 42,302,586 of record NC_064887.1, on the reverse strand, counting down.
CGGAAGCGTTGCTATGGCGGCGGCAGCGCTCAACGGCCTAGTCGCCGTGTTAGAGACCTACCGCGGCCGTGACCGGGTGGTGAGTGACGGAGAGCGGCCCGGTGGGGCCCTGCCCTGCCGGTAACGACGGGGCCTTCACCGGGCCGTGCCTCCGCAGGTCCGGGCTCTCTGTTATGGCTGTCAGCTGGCGGGTGGAGCGCTGTCCAGGCCGCAGGCCTCGCCATCCGGGCTGCCCGGGAGTCTCCTGGTCGTGTCGGCCCAGCTGAGCGCCTGCCGCACGGCCCTGCGCCTGTTCGACGATTTCGCCATGCTCAGCTACAGCTGCAGTTACGGGCTGGGCCCCAAGGTGAGCTTGGGGGCACGGGGCGCACCGGCAGCCTTCCCGGTTGTGCCGCAGGCGTCAAGGTGTGTCCCCACCATGCTCCCCGCAGGACGAGGACGGCCTGGTGAGGGGGCTGTCGGTGCTCTGCAACCTGGCCAACCAGCTCTACTATCCCTGTGAGCATGTCGCATGGGCGGCCGACGCTGGCATCATCCGCGTCGGCTCTCAGAAGTGGTGGACTGTGACCACGGCGCTCTGGGCCTTCTCCCTGCTCCTGGGTGTCCTGCGGTAAGGCTGGCTGAGGTGCCGCGGTCTGCAGCAGGAAGGAGATGGACAGGGGATGAGCCGTGTTCCCTGTAATCAGGCTAAAATGAAGGACCCTCTCGGCTGCAGAAGGGTGCTCTTCCTCACAGATGCATTTAATGCTAGAGAAAAAAAATCCCTCCCTTTTGATGCTGTAGGAGAAATAACTCTTGTCTTGTTTCCAGATCCCTGAGAATCTTGTTCCAGTTAAGAAGAAAGCTGAGGCAGCACAAGTGGTATGATTTCCCTCCTTGGCTATACAGCTAATTTAACCCAAATACATCTATTCTCATTTGTGAGGTATGGCTAATTATTATTACATGATGGGCTACACAGCTAATTTAACCCAAATACATCTATTCTCATTTGTGAGCTATCACTAATTACTATTACATGATGGGCTATCACTAATATTACTTTTGCTTCCAACAGCACATCTTCTCCTCTGAGTCGAAAGGAAATGAAAGCCCAAGCGAAGGCTGAAGTTTTGAGCATCCTCACCGACGTGGCAGATCTCTGCAACGCCATCCACTGGCTGCCTCCGGGATTTCTTTGGGCTGGACGCTTTCCTCCATGGTTAGTAGGTCTCCTGGGGACCATATCTTCCCTGATTGGTATCTACCAAGCATCTAGAGGAGGAAATTCTGAAGCTGTATAAACCATAATTAAGCTTCAGGAGACCAGTTTCTACATGGTAAAAATGCCTTTAGTGAGGCAGGGTGTATTTTAACTTGCTTGGGTGTCGACAACTGTAATTTCACACATCCTGTAATTGGGATTATAGTCAAGATGTCTATTACAGCAAGGATTGTTTACGGTTAACACTTTTTATTACTCTTCATCAGAGAAATCTTTCAGGCGAATCCTCCGAAAATCAAGACATCTCCTAGGACTGGTAAAATAGAGGGGAAAAAAGTCACTTCTATCCTTCCTTCCTCTGTCCCAAAAGATAAATGCAACCCTCCAGTCTTTGCTGTCACTTAAAAGAGCACAAAGTCAGCATTAAGCAGAGAAGTGGCCACAGTTCTGTCACACAAAACTTCTGAGGGATGGATCCAGTGAGTTCAAGCTCCGGGCTCAGCGCTTGGTGCCTCCTCTGAACCAGGGAGGTGACCTGTATCATGGAAGTTTCTTCGTCAGAGAGACGTTGGTGTTTGAGCCCAGAGCAGATCCCCTAAGCGCAAAGAGGAGCAAGCAGTTATTTGGTTTGTGACGGTTGTGTTTCTTTAGAGGTGAGAGGGGAAAGAAGTAGCAACTGTAAGCAGTGCCTTGTGAAGCTTTTTCTAGTCTGTGTTGCTCATTTAAAGAGAAATACTGGAAGTTGAGACTTGCCGCGGAAAGGAGAAGCAGCACTGAGTCTCCAGCTGTGCCTTTACGGAATGCCACCGGGTGGAGCTCTTCCACCAGGCTCTGGCAGCAGCCAACGGACTTGGTTTTTTTTAAAAAAAAAAAACCCAGCACATTTATTAATCACCTTTCAAAGGACCAGTCGAACCAATGCCAAGATGAGTTTTACAGTTATATTTCTAGGTGGTGCCAGGAATAAATGAGACGAACGCTTCAAAGGTGGCCTTGAGTGATCAGTCCTTCTGATAACGGGACAAATGTTCTTTATCTGGTTCTAGAAAGCTCCAAACAGTGCCTGGGTGACAGAAAACATTTGTGGTGCGTTAGCTGCAGCTCCCCATCTGTTACCAGCCTTCCTTCTCTTGAAATAATTCAGAGCACCTGACTAACTGTCACAAAAATGCATCTTTTGAAAACAGTTCTGCTTAGTCTGTGTGGTGCTCGTGCTCCCTGCAATGCAGTACAGCGCACACCATGTTTCCAGGAGATTTAACCTCTTTTTTGTTGTTGTTGTTGTTGTTATTGTTGTTTTTGGCACAGACGCAGGAAACTATCTCCTGCCTCTGCTCAAAGAGCAGAGCGAGGTCTTGATACGCTTTATCCTTTGCCCTGTCCTTGCTGTTTTTCTGGACCTTCACCCCGCCAAGTGCCCCAGAGGATGCCTTCCCGACCCTGCTCAGAATTTGGCGTCAGATTTACATGTTTTGGTACAACTCAGAGTGTGGGCAGGCATTATCTGGAAGAGACTCTTTTTTCCTCTAGTCACACCGCAGGTCTTGTGCCTGAAGAGGCAGAACACCTGGGTCCTGCTGCTTGGGGACAGCTGTAGCTACTGCCCAGTCCTGTCACCCGCTGCGGTGGCTCCTGCTGCAATTTAGTGGGTTTTTAATAAGAAATCAGATTCCATCTCTTTGTATTCTTAACCCCGTGAAACCGTTCTTTCAGAACACGGTCTCCTGCTTAGCATGGGACAAGGTGTAGCTATAGCGATTTAAGAAAAGCCCAAATACGCACACCTCCGATGCCAAAACTCTAAACCATGCTTTTTATTTTAATGTAGAGAAAGGACACTGTAAACTGGCCTAAGTGTGTTTGCTTCATCTGCTTCCTTGTTGGGCGATTTTAAATTGCAGCTGATGAAGCGCAGGACAAACTGAAACATGCAAAACCTGCTAATTCAGAAATTTGTATTTTTCTGTGGAGTGCTTTTGGTCCCCATTGATACATAATATTTAAGCACCTATGGTGGCTGCTGCTGACTGTCCCGGGCAGCATGCTCTCTTTTTTTAGCACAAACCCTTGCTGGGCAGACCCCATCCTCCCAAAACCTCCTGCTTTTTTTTTTCCTTTTTTTTTTTTTTTTTTTCTGCTGCGGCCATCAGCCCAACTCAGCTCCTGCATTGCCCCATGCAAGAAAACATTTGCTGAGCAGGGATGGTTTGTTCCGGCCGTGACCTCCCTTTGTCAGCAGCCCGTTAGCAGATGAGCTGCTGATTCCAGCCCAGAGCTCCTGATTTTATGGCCCCTTTGTGGCCGTGGGGGGGGACGACACCCACACCACTCCATGACCAAAGCTGCAGGCGGCCTTTATGGGCATCGCGGCTGCCCTACCGTCCCCCTTTTCGGCTGCTGGCTCCTGCCTAAGCCTTGCTGCAGGAGGAAGCGGTGAGAGCTGCTCTTGCTCGGGGGGAGCAGCGCTGCGAGGCGGAGAAATGGAGCTGGGGGGGGGGATACGGACACGTTGCCGGTGGGCATGAAGGGGTTAAAGCGCGGCGCATGCGCACGCCCCGCCCTCGGTTTCCATTCACAAAAGAGCGAGGGGAGGGCGTTGAAGTCGCTGATTGGTTGTTGTGCCGCGCCTGTCGGGGGGAAAGGGGCGGGGCTGACGGTGGGGCGGCCACGCGGCGGCGGCGGGGAGCGGTGGGTGAATGAGTGAGTGAGTGAGTGCGGCGGGACCGGAGAGAGGTGCGGGATGGCGGGGAAGGGTGGGCACCGGTAGCACCGGGGAGGGTATATCGCCCACTCGGTACTAGGCAGGGGCCGGCGGAGCCGTACCTTGCACCGGCGTTCGGTACCGGATCGCCCGGTGCTCCGCTTCGGTCTGCGCTAGGCGAGTACCGCCGCTACGGGACGCCTCCTCCGAGGTCCCCCCGTTACCGGTCGGGGACCGTACACCCGTCGCTGGCTTCTCTCTGCGGTCGCCGTCCCGCTGCAGCCCTCCGGCGTGACCCCAGCTGCACCCCCCCCCCCGCCGGTCCCGGTTCCCGGTGACCGCGCTCCCGGCCTTTCCCTGCTGACTCTCCGGTTTTTCCTTGCAGAGCAGCCTCAGCACCATGTCCGTCAGCAGCCACGAGAACCGGAAATCCCGCTCGAGCTCCGGCTCCATGAACATCCACCTTTTCCACAAACCGGGCCACGCCGACAGCCTCCTCACCCACCTCAACCTGCTCCGCAAGCGGCACCTCTTCACCGACGTGGTCCTTCGAGCGGGGAACCAGGCTTTCCACTGCCACCGGGCCGTCCTGGCTTCCTGCAGCCGTTACTTCGACGCTATGTTCAGCGGGGGCCTGAAGGAGAGCAGAGACGCCGAAGTCAACTTCCACGATTCCCTCCACCCCGAGGTGCTGGAGCTGCTGCTGGATTACGCCTACTCGGCCCGGGTGCTGATTAACGAGGAGAACGCGGAGTCCTTGCTGGAGGCTGGGGACATGTTGCAGTTTCAGGATATTCGGGATGCTTCGGCCGACTTTCTGGAGAAGAATCTTTACCCCGGGAATTGTTTGAACATGCTGCTGCTGTCCGATGCCCACTGCTGCGAGCGGCTGCTGGAGCTGTCCTGGAGGATGGCGTTGGCCAACTTCACCTCGCTCTGCAAGACCGAAGACTTCCTCCGCCTGCCCAAAGACAAGCTGCTGGAGCTGGTGGAGAGCGAAGAGCTGGAAGTAGAGGATGAGACGCTGGTCTACGAAGCTGTTATAGGTTGGATCCGGTACGATTTGCCCCGACGCCATGAAGTTCTGCCAGAGTTGCTGCGTTCCGTCCGCCTGGCCCTTCTGCCCGAGTCCTACCTGCGGAAGCAAGTGGCCTGCGAGAAGCTGGTGACCAGCCACAAGCTGGGGGAGGAGATCGTGGCCGACGCCGTACGATGCAAAATGAAGATCCTGCAAAATGACGGCCTGGTGACGGGGTGCTGTGCCCGACCCCGCAAGGTCAGCCAGGCCCTGCTGCTGCTCGGCGGCCAGACCTTCATGTGCGACAAGATTTATATGCTGGATCATAAAACCAGCGAGATCATTCCTCGTGCCGACATCCCAAGCCCTCGTAAAGAGTGCAGTGCCTGCGCCATCGGGTGCAAAGTGTACATCACCGGCGGCAAAGGCTCCGAGAACGGCGCTTCCAAAGACGTCTGGGTTTACGACACCCTCCATGACGAGTGGGCGAAAGCTGCTCCCATGCTGGTGGCGCGGTTTGGCCACGGCTCCGCTGAGCTGGACCACTGTCTGTACGTGGTGGGGGGTCACACGGCAGTGAGCGGCGCCTTCCCGGCCTCTCCCTCCGTCTCTCTCAAGCAAGTCGAACACTATGACCCGCAGCTGGACAAATGGTCCTTGGTGGCCCCTCTCCGAGAAGGCGTAAGCAACGCCGCCGTGGTGGGAGCCAAGATGAAGCTGTTTGTTTTTGGTGGCACCAGCGCCAACCAGGAGAAGCTGCCCAAGGTGCAGTGCTTCGATCCCTGCCAGAACCGCTGGACGGTGCCCGCCAGCTGCCCCCAGCCCTGGCGGTACACGGCCGCCGCCGTGGTGGGCAGCCACATCATTGTCATCGGGGGGGACACGGAGTTCTCCGCCAGCTCCGCTTACCGCTTCCATAGTGACACCTACCAGTGGTCCAAATTTGGGGACGTCACCGCTAAGCGCATCAGCTGCCGTGCTGTTACGTCGGGTAACAGACTGTACGTGGTGGGGGGCTACTGCGGGGCTCAGCGCTGCAAAACGCTGGACTGTTACGACCCATCATCTGACACCTGGAGCAGCGTCACGACGGTGCCTTATTCCCTCATCCCCACCGCCTTCGTCAGCACCTGGAAGTACCTGTCTGCCTGAGCCACGGCGTGGCGAAGAACCTGGAAGGTAAAAAGTTGCGGATCAAGCCAGAACTCCTCTATATAACTTTGCGCTGCACAGGGGTTGAACCCCGAGGGGCAGCTGCACGTGGATCGGGACTGGAGTTGTCCTAGAGAACAACCTTGTGTGAGCGACAGCTCCAGAAACGTGCTTCCAGGCTGGTAGTTTGGGATCTAAAACCCTGCAGGAGAGAGAACGTCTCTTTAGGTGCTGAAATGCTGCGGGGAGAAGATTAGTATAAATAACGAGACACTTAACCTGGCATCCTAGCCCTTCCACTGAGTCTCGGCCTATGCAAAGATTTTGGGGAATGCTCTCTGTGAGGAGGATTGGGTGTCGTCCCGGGTACAGAAAACTCGTGGAGTTGAGCGTTATGTTAACAGGCAGTCTGTCTGCAGGAGCTGGGATAGACCCTGCGGTGCCATGGGGGACTGGCTGCTGCTTTTAGCACAGCCTCCTCCTCCTGGTGCCACGGTTAATCTGCTAGTGGCACCCAAATGTCTTGTGGGATGCGAGGGCTGTGAGCTGGTGCCAGAACAAGATTATAGCTGGGATTTAGTCCCAGAATGGTTGGTAATTGCATTTGTAAGACAAGCCCCGTCTACATATAAACACAAGGTTTCTCCGCTTCTAATTATTCTCTGGTGTCCCTTTCAAGCCATTTCTTTCCTGCTACACAGTGATTAACTTTTCAAAAATTTGCAACTGGAATTAAACCTTTCTAAAGGCTCTGGGCAGAAAAGATGCCAGTGAATCACAGATCCCTGCAGGCTTTTTCTTTTCCCCTTGCAAGAGATGTACTACCCAAATGAAGTTGTTTAATGTAATAAAATATCCTGCAATACCTATAGAAAATTCCTGGACGTAGAGGGAAATACGCAGCAGTCACTCCATGATAACAGCGTTTGAGGTTTTTGAGGCTTGGGGAGTGTTCTCGGGTTTGCTGCACGCTGGTTTCACAATACTTTCTTCTGCACTACAGGCCTCACACCTGATTTTGCCAGTGTCTCACTTCACTGAGGATCCAGACAGAAGACACGGGCAGTAGGAACGCCTCCTCCTACTTAGCAAGTCTGTGAACTGGATGCCAGCCCTTACGTGGATCTCATTTAGCATCAGCAGGGCTCACGGCAACACAGCTTTGGCTTTGAACTGCTTCTGCAAATCCCCTTCGTTCAGACCAGGCAGGGGACAAGCACGGAGGGACCTCCTCGGACTGGCAGCTTGTGCCGTCCCTTGAGACGGCAAAAGGTTTCCAAGTTTTCTCCTAACTTGTGTGGTCTCAGAGCAGGAACCAGAGGAATCTTTTTTACTTCTTTCGTTGAACATTTTGTTTTAAGTGATATTTACTAGAAAGGACAAAGGAAGCTTCTAAGTAACTGGCAGCAGGCTCTGGACTGTGCTGCTGTCTGCTGTGACTTGGAACGCAGGCAGCACCAGAGGCAGTTGCCTGAAATGTCTTAACACGTGACAGTACTTTGCCCATGGGCTGGTTCTGTACTTTTTTTTTTTTTTTTTTTTTTATACAGCAGTTGTGTGTGTTTATTACTCAGCCTGGAGCTGCTACAATAAATCTGAATAAAATCCATCGTGTCCTTTGCCTGCTCTGTATGCTTAAGCTGCAAGTTTTCCCAGCCCATGGTTGAGATAACATTTAGCAAAATAGCGAAGAACATTCCCTGCTTGAGTCCAAATCTTCATCAGCCATCAAGGGCTCAGATCTTCCTATCTCTTTGTAACACAGGCCATAGGAAAGCTCAGGTCTCGTACTGCCTTCTAGCTTTGAAGGAGACACAAATCTGTTTAAAACTTCAAAGAAAGATCAAGCTATTCTCTGCCCTTACCTGGTCACCCTCTGTGGAGCTGGGTTTCCTCACTGCCAGAAAGAATGGAGGAAAGCGCTGCCACTTCTCTCCCCGAGGTTTGGGTGCTCCGGGCCCTGCTGCAGGTGATGGTGGGGGCAGCGGTCGGGAAGGAAAAGCTGTGTTAAGGGTGGGAGGTATGAGACAGGAATCGGCGTGGTCAGAGGAAACAAGCACCAAAGGTGCAACCAACTGTCTCGCCACAGAAGCATGGTTTGGGTGTGATCCATTATTCAATTTCAGAGTTAAATAAATCAATGTCACAACCCTTCCTTGCTGCTAGTATAGGCAAGAACTGGCAAGACGGGAAGGAAGAAAGCTGCCCTGTTGCTGGTGGCTGAAGCAGATAAACCGACTTCATTTCCATCCTCTTTTCTGATGCCTCTGCCATTTTCTGCCCCCCAGGCTGGGCCTTTTTTTTCATATACCCTTGCTGTGCCGCCTCTCCCATCGCTTGCCGAGCCTAACGGGAGGCTTGTGCACCAGGCTGCGGGGAGACGAGCCCGCAGCTTGCCCTGCAAACCCAGCCTGGAGCACTACAGGCAGCAGCATGGACTCATTTAGGTTGGAAAAGACCTTGAAGAGCATCGAGCCCAACCATCCGACAGCTGGAGCGTGGGGCAGCTCCCAGCTTGGCCATGTCTCGCACATGCAAGTGCAAGCAGGCTTGCAGCCCGGGGGAAAGTCACAGCACGGGACACGGCTGGGACTAGGAGCCAGCACGAAGCATCTCCATCCCTGCTAGCAAGCCGGGAGCTGCTTCACCTTTATTATATCTACAGCCATTCCTGAGGGTCGGACAAAGTCCGACTTTGCTCAGCAAGTCAGAGGAGCAGAGGTTTCGTTCACGGCCATTTGAGCAGCAGCTGTTTTATTTATGCTGCCAAGCAATAAAGTTTGGCTCCCGGCCACATCCGCCTTTTTGCACCAGGGACAAAGTTGCTTCTAGCAACATGGGTCTGTCTGCCTCCTGCTCCTGGCGCTGGAATGTTATCTGAGCCATGCTTGCGGCATTTTCAGCTAGGGGAGCGAGCGGCCCTGCTGCTGAAGCCTTTGCAAGCGTCTGTGAATCGTTTCCTCATTTCAAACTATACTTATGGCTAACTACCTCTGAGGGAAAACCAGCACTTCAAGCACACCTGGGTTTGGCTGGTCCGCGGTGGCTTCCCACTGCTGGCAACAAAGACAGCCAGAGCTGCGTTTCGTTGCCTTCATCCTCCATCGTCTGGCAGAAAGCCCCATGCTGTCCCTCCTGGCAGGAACCAGCTGCCGGCGGGGAGCAGCCCTCGGGAAAACTAGACACCTTTTACTTTTGCATGCTTGACGTCGTCCCAGCAGACCTGTTTTCCCAGTTTAACATTTCCATGCATTGATCCACTCACTGCTTCAGTGCTAGGGCCAGAAGATTTAGGCCAACTGGGCTGCAGGTGAATTTGGTTTAGGGGTTAATTTGGTTACTGGGACAGAAATCCTTCTGAATTAATAGAATTCATTTAGAATCTTGACATAGGTCAAACCTAGGCCTCTCCTCCTAGCCCAGAACCCTGCTAGAGTGCCAAGGCAGCACACAGCCTTTCTCCCTTCTCCACTGCGGATGGTCGGTGCTAGGCAAAAAACCAGCACAGCGGTAACTGAGAAATTCCCTTTTCTGGCTAACATTGGATACGGATCATTCAAATGTTCTGCAGTACACCCACCATGCAGCTAGCAAGGAACGGGACTACGCGCTACTGTTACGACGACAATTCACGGCAGCTCAGGAAAAACAAAGCACCAACTACGCACCGTGTGATTTTGTCCGTGACTTCACATGTTATAGAAGGGAAAAAGGACATTAAACATCTATCTGTCTCAAATTCCCTGAAAGATTTGCATATCACATGCAGCCACTGGGGATAGCTTCAGGTCTAGCAACACGCTCTGCCCTGTAGAGTGAAAAGGCACCAGCTGCTGCTCCGGCACGGAGAGGCACATCCACGTTGTGCTGCTCAACGAGGATTTTTTTCACGCTCCTCTGTACGTGGAGCCCCGTAACAAAGCGATCCCTGCCCTGTTTGAGCCTCCTGTGCACGCAACGCTGTCCCAGAGCCAGGGACCGTGCGTCGCGCGCTCCAGCACTGCCAGCTCCAAGAGGATTTGGGCTTTTATCCTCTGCCAGATCCCATGGGCCCAGAAGCAGCAAACAATGTAGGCACCACACAAGGACAGACCCCCCCATCCCTTGTCTGTTGAGCCTCGGGCTGGCCCCATCGCTGGGCTGAGAAATTAAACCGGATTTGAGTCACAGCGGTGAGGAAAGGGAAAGGCAGAAAACAGCACATTCCCACTGTCAGAGCACACTACGGAGCCGATATCCTCTGTGCATGTTTGTCCTCAAGCATCTGGGCTGCCGATGAATCTCAGATGCACGTATGGGAACCATCAGCCGCGTCTCACCCACATGAAAGAGGAAGGTTTAGCATAAAGCTGGTCATTGCCTATGGCCTCAGAATGATTCATCCAAATAGAAAGAATGTGGTTTGGGTTTCGGGTTAATTAGCTACAGATTTGAAAGAGAGACAAGGCAGGGCGGAGCTGCTGGAATACTGGTATGAGCAAGTTAACAGCTCTGAAGGCACCGCCATCCATCCTGACATCACACCCTCTCCTGAAATCACACCCTTCTTGTGAAAAAGGGGTAATGTGTCTCACAGCCCAGTGACAGCGTTATCAATGATACCGTCAGTCAAGGTGTTTGCAATCACCAAAGGAATGTCTGCCCCGCTGTTGCGGCAAGAACTGAAGCATAACACAGAAACACCCACGCTCCTTTGAACACCGATGGCTGCAGCAGCACCAAACTTCTAACAGATGCAAATTCTGCCCAAGATTTAAACTTGCCCCTGCTGAGTTCTGGGCTGCGGCAGTCGGGCAGTTCCCAGGGGGAATCTGCGCTGCCGGGATCTCTCTTGGCCACGTTAACCCTGGATCTCCGCGATCCAGGTTCTTCTGTCTTTCTAGAAACAATTCCTACTGGTCTGACCCACGATTATGGCTGCAGGAGAGCACGGCGCAATAAGAAAATAAAAAGTAAACCCACTGCTCTGGAAGCAACTCCTCGTAATTTCTGTCCTGGACTGTCCCTCTCAGCTGTCCCCCATGAAATCACTCCGATTCCATTTCTTGCTGCTGAAAAATATTTAGAAATGGGCATGAAGTCACTCGCCTTGCTCTAGCGACAGACGGCGAGGTCTGGAAGCGCACAGAGGCAGTGACCTCCAGTGGCCACTGCGGCTCGGCTCCCTGGAAGCTGAACAGAGCAGAAGCAGATGTAAGAAATACTCTTAGAAGAAGCGAGAGCAAAAGCTTATACACACACACACTTAAAAACTTCACTCGCTAACACATCAGTCTGTTACTTCCCATAAAGATCAAGTCATATTTTAAACACTGGTGTGCCTAGAAGTTTTTGATTATTTGCATATGTTGGAACAGTAGAAAAACTTGCGTTTTTCCAATTGAGTTCCAGTTTGTGCTGCAACCCAGATGTCAACCGCACTTCAGAGACGGAATAATGCAGACTGTATTCTACTGACTCCTGCACACAAAGAACCTGGGTCCTCCAAAGATGCTCTGATAGACACAAAGGCTTATCACTGTGCAAAGTGATTTGCAGAGTGCACCACTGGCACTGGCACATCCAAAACTGGCTGAAGATTTTCCTTAATGCTGGCTACAGCGCAGGATTCAGATGATAAAAATCATACCTCTTCCTTCGAGAGCACCGATCCAAGTCCCAGTTCTCCCACTCTCCCAAATTTTGCATCTGTTCTAATCTCTCTATAAATTATTTGAGGTTACAGCTTTTGGGTTAGCTTGCCAGTATGCCAGAAGTGGGGATTTTACCAGGAAACACAACTTGCTGACTCTGGAGCTGGGAAGCACTGCACCAGCCAGAGGCCATGGGATGGTGCCGGGAGTGAGAGCTGCCAAATTGGCACAAACACTAGGGAGAAAGTTTCTATTTTTGTTATACTTGTTCCAAATGGGAACCGATACTGTCTGGGACAGAGCCAGGCATGTCTCAGACTGGCACCATGCAAAGTACCTACATGCTAATATAAGCAGCTTTGTTAAGTTCATGCTCTTGCTATTATGCTGAGTTCAGACATTTTGAGACCAGCTGATTTTTTCCTGGGGTGCCCACCTCACTGGCAAGGTCTGCAGCTATTGGTATCCTCCACTTAACACCTCCTATGCTCCATCCTCTCCTTTGGAAGAGTTTTGTTCGTACGGCATGTTATTTCTGCCCAGGGTAGAAAATGAGAAGCATGAGAGAAGTGGCTGCTGCTTTGATCTTTGGTTGAAATAGAAAATAATAAATATTTTTATATTTATATATATAAAGGCAGTCAGTTTTCAAATGTTGGGTTTTTTTTTTTTTTTATTGCTAGAAGTTGGTTTCAGTCCTATTGCAGCTCTGAAATCTTTCAGTGGAGAAACATTGCAATCATTGTAAAAATCATCATTTGGTGTGCTAAGATCAAGTTTACAATTAATCAGGAGTGCACAATTCAACAGAATATTAACATTTAACCATCAACTTTACAAATAAAATAGACTACAAAGATGTTGCTACTGCAGTATCAACAGTAAAGGAATTATTTACAATGTTTACACCCTAACAAAAAACAAAACCAAACGCTTCCCCAACAAAATGGTCAATTTAACCATGGACCATGATTATTTATTAAATCTTTACAGTGCAAGGTGGGCCTAGAAACCAGACCTAAGACGAAAGAGCATCAAGAGAGTTCACAGCTCGGAGTGAGATGCACGCAGTTACACCAACAGTATCTACTTTCATGAGAGATTTCCTTCCAGGTACAAACAGAAATGGAATTTGAAATAAACTTTTCTAAAGTGCTCCAATTTCTTCCAATACAAAAATATAAAAAACTGATTTATAAACATGGCACAAATGGTACAAACCAGAGCTCACACAAACCGTATTTGAAGAATAACATGCTGATGGTAAATGATAAAGAGCCGCCAGTGATTACAAAGATGTTGGGTCTGGCCTCAAAAGAGAGAGCAGGGGAAAAGGCTTTTCTTTTATCTATTCAGCAAGAAGCTCAGGCAAGGATAGCACATGGTTACCTGGCACCAAGAAGACTTTTTTCTTGTAAATGTGAGAACTGCTGGGGAAGACAACAAAACGCTCCAAATTCCCTTGTATGGGGGCACAACACACAGGGACTCCACTGAGCAGCACCAGGGAGCCTTAGCTCCTATTCCGCAGAGTTGAAAGTAGAATTGAAACAAAAGATCTATTTTTAACCCTTTCCTAGTTTAACTTTCAACTTTCACTGTAAATGCAAATGACAAACACCAAGCTCCATGTATGCAGGATCATCTGACTATTACTCGGAAAGACAAAACTGTCTGCAAATTATTTAGAATTGCTCCTACCTTTGCAGGAATGCTATTACTTTGATGAGCAAGCATCTCTAGAAATACCAATTCTTCTGCCTCACATTGGGAAATGATTAGCAATCTCAATTTGTGGGACATGCCACAACTACAATCCACAGATAGCACAGTTAAAAACTAGGAAAGCATTTACAATACGCACAGGGCAGATGCACTCGGTACTAGTGAACATGGAGGGATCCTCAGTCCAAAATACAAAACGACCACCTTCCAGATGGGAAGGGAAAGAGGAAGCATCCTTTACACCAGGGTAAAACTGAAAATCAGAACCATTGAAACAGCCTCTACATTGCAACATCACAATATTAAAGGACAAACATGACAACAATTTTAAGGCTGTGACACAAAGCAAAGAAGGTGGCAGTTCAAAGCTCATGCTGTATCTCCTCTACACCCCAGCTCAGAAAGAAGCCAAAAGGCACCTGGGAGGCACAGAATTTTGAACGGTCTAATCTTCAGATATCACTTAAAAAGAAACTTCTATCTGAAGTAATAAAAAAGTCAAATAGAAAGGATATGACTCAGAATCAATAGTAGGTTACTTAGCCCAGGACACAGCAGTATTTTGCAATCTAATTTGCCTAGAAAATTTATTTTTCTAGGAACAACATTTGAGTAAAGAGTCCAAAACTAGTTCAACTCAGCTGGAGTGATAATAATTTCACAGGTTTAGTTTTGCAGAATTGAAGAGATGACCCATTATTCAGTTAAAGAAAATCTTTCACTTGCTTCCCTCAGCCTTCTATAAATAATTTTACCATACTCTGGTATGGTAAACTCCACACTAGCAATGATATATCACAGCATTTACTAATTCTAAAACCTTCTCCGTGCTGGGTATGGTACTGGACAGGAAGCCACATGAATACCTAGCATGGCACTTAAATGATTTTGACCCAAGTGAAAAGAAATGCAGTCTCTATTCAAGGTGAAGAGTTTTCATAAAGCCAGCTGCAGCTAGACATGTGTACTGAAGACAGATAATGACTTTTACGGTAATTTCTCAGTTACAGATTGAAGACCCATATTCCAAGGAGCTTTTGGGGTGCTGAACCAACAGCCTAGCCTGTAACGATTCTGGGTCCCTTTACTAACAGCTAGAACTTATTTGAAGCACTGCTGACAATTAGTATTAAAATAGTTATGTTTAAGTTAAAACATTAAAAGAAACGAGACCTCACCGCAGACTTTATTTTCCAGATGTCACTGTTCTATATCTGAGTTCAGTCATTGCACAGAAGAAGAAGAAGAAGAAAGTAGCCAAACCAACCCCTTCAGTCCATAGAAAACTCTCCCCCATATTTTAGGACAGGCACAAAATGAAATTAAATAAGTGTTTCCAAAAATTGTTTTCAAATACCCAAACAGACACATCCCTCTTTGGTTGAGGTGGTTTATTCCACTGATGCAACTTAGCTTTAGGCTAAACCTCCTAAAAACCTGGTAATTTAAGGCAATGGGGGCATAGAGTTTTCACTAGGAGTGGCCCAAACCACACCACAAAGGAGAGAACATACTGTGCATTCTTGCTGCTTCACTGTATGTTTACAGGAGAAATTACACGGGTATCAGAGATGACTGGAGTCTCCACATCAGCCAATTCAAAAATCGGTCCTGTAGAGCTGCCGGATCTCACACGCTGGCTTGATCAGAAGTTACATTAATTTTAAGAAGAATTCCCCTCCATTCCAACCTAGCTTTTAGGAATGCAAAAAATGAATATAGGGTAGAACTATGTTCTAACCATCACCAACATCATATCACAACAACGCAAAAATCACCATGTTCCCCATACTGTTTTCTGCAAATCTAGCCACTGATAATCTGCGTAAATTCTGCAATGCTGATGATTTACCAAGCAGTCCTTTGGTATTATAGTGAAGTGTGTCCAATTTCATAGTAATAATCTGTTGGGGGGTGGGGGAGTATCACCAGCCTGGTAACAAGGCAGATGGTTTAGAGTTTCCTCTCACTGAACTCAGTGCCATTGCTTCAGGTTTATACCAGTATCACTTTGCAAAGAAAAAGACCCTTAAATCCAAGAAGTGTTACAGCAAGGAGTGCTTGCTCCCCAAGACCAATTCAGTATTTTGTAGCTTATCTTTCCCCTCTCACACTGACCAGTAAATTTGGGTTTTTCAATTTCTTGTCTGAAGACAATAACCCAAATTATCACCACCTGAAAATAAACTCTGTATTTTCTGCTGAAAATTTATAATGTTTCTTGCGCTGTAACTACTGAAATAATTTTAAAACTTTCAAGAAAAGTGAAGTTACAACCTTAAAGAACATTACTAGCATCACGTAGGGCCTAACCACTGAGACAGCATCAATGATTTGAGGAGATTGATGCATTGGCATTTGATGCCATTGCCACACAACTGAATCGAGAACTGACCAGGCATTCCATCCACTGGTGCTAAAAATCACTTTAAACCAGAGTTAAAGATATGAAAAAGACATATTATCAATCATGTTCTGAAAGGTATTAACCCAAGTTTTTAAGCTCCAAGATACTGATTTAATTCTGTAATAACACCCTCTAAACAATCTCTCCTGTGCACAATATATCTGACTGGTCACATTCAACATATATTGGAATACACATCCGTAGGCGATGTGTGTAATAAAGAACTGAGATACAGAGTGAAGTAATACAATACAACAAAATGACTGTGCAAATTACTACAAAGGGAAATAATGCCTTTTGAGCAGAACACTTAACGTCATCACTATTCCATGATTAAGAACTGACCCATTTAACAAGAGGTATCAAAGCTGGTTTAGCTGTAAGCAGCTAAGCCAACACAGGTTTAGCTAAGAGTATTTTTTTAAATATTTTTTTAAAATTTTAAAACCAAACTGTTTCCCTTCATTCCTAACACAGTACTGCAGAGAAGTCCCTGCAGTAACAGCAGCTTTGATATCTTCTGGTACTTGGAGTAAAGTCCCAACAAGTTAACAGACAAACAAAAGATGCAGAAAACTTAGGATTAAACAAGACAATAAATTACTGCATTCAAATGCTTCTTATACATGTCTTCAGCAAAGAACAAAATCCAAGTCTCTAAGTTCATTCTGAACCAACTCAAGAGTTTTGCTCGGGAACCTGTACTGCTCTCACTAACTTGGAGAGCTACCCAACATCTCCAGGGAGACAGGTATCCCAGTGCAAGCTGATGGCCCATGAAATGTGCATTTAGTCCAACTCCTCATTATCGTTGTATATTCTCACATGTCCAACCCTTCTCATCCACAAGCAGGTGGAGCTCCTGACCCTTGAAGACTCTGTTAAGAAGCTTACCTTCTCTCTTCCACTGTACCTGGCCACTGAGCATGTGCTCCACTGAATTCACTAGAGAAACAGAGACGCTAGACTGGCTCCTGTGAGCAGGTATCACAATGCCTGTCACGCCTGGCTGTAAGGAGACTGGCTTGCTAGTCAACTAGTTATCAACACACTGTTAGCATAATCCATTACTGACCGTGTACCTGTGAAAACAGATTTAAAAATTTGCAGCCATTTTGGGGCCCACTACTAAGATTTTTACATAAAAATCTGCGCGGTTCAACATCAACTATAACAATTTACAAGATGGTGCCCACAAAGAGTGTACATTCTCTGAAAAGAGCACATTGCAATAAATGGCAGCATTTTAATATGCTCTGAATTTATATACCCATGCCATGTGTCAATACATTTCCATGTTTGGAGAATTTAAAAGCAAATTGTTACTACTGTGCCCTCATTCTGAGCTGCTGGCAGAGAAGCCAACAAAGTAGAACAGTAATCCTGGTCTGGTCCTTGCCAGTAGTAACGGGGCAGGGTGAAAAGACATCCATGTCAGGTCTCTGTCACGTTGAACACTGGGGCCTGAGTTCTTAAAACAGTATGTCAGAAGATTAATCTTTAAGTGGAAACAATCAGAAGAAAATCACATCTTCTTTGCTGGTATCATCTTGCACATTTAACAGACTCGGCTGAGAGGTCACCAGGGTCTGAAGGTGAATGTTATTGGGCTTGAATAGGTTCGCTGAGGCAGATGAAAGTGCTTCTGGCTGAGCATCTGTAGGGCCATACAATTCTATAGGAAAAAATGGAAGAAGACAGATTCATGACACTGCACAGAGCCTGACGCATTTCCATGGACATGCACGTTGGTCAAGACATACCTGGCTGGAATGCAGTGGTCTGGCTGCTTGGGAGGACTGGACTTGCTGCTCGTCTGCCCCTCAGGACACCCTCCTCTCGTCCAACAAGCCTGGGGGGAAGCAGCTGCTTCTGATCAACAGATGCTAAAGAAAATATTTTACAAATTACTATTTGAGGCTAGCAGTACTTCACAAATTTCACTATTTCTTGCTGGGGCCCACTGTACTGACACCTTTGCATATCCAAGGAAGCTGCTATACCACAAAGAGCCGGTGCTTCTGTTGCAAGTTACTTAGATTTTCTCTTCAGCTGTTTAGACCATGAATACTTTCTCCTCTTTCTTGAGGACTTCTAATTCAGTTACTAGCAGCCCCTGACAACCACAGATTTAAAACCTAGTATTATAAAGCACAGCAGAGGAAAAAAAAATAAAAATCTTTGTCCCTAGCATTCAAATAGCAGTGGCTATTTGTGCTACTTTTAACACGCAGAACTGATGAACTTTTGTCTCTGCTCTCCATCTGTCTCACAGCTGCTCAGCAGCAGAGTACATTGATTCTGGTGTTATGGCCTGTCAGTTTCTTAATTTCAACAATAAAAGCAATTCATGACACGATTACTCTGGATCCAAAGAACTCCTCTCAGTACACATTCCTTACACATCACAAAAACCAAATTCAATACACAGTATTTTGCCTCTGGTACAGAAAGTTTTGTTCCATTTTGTTCTAAAATCTACGTATGGACATAACAAGCATGCATCCCACTAATGCTCATGAGAGAATAGAGACCAATATATTTGTTTTATACCTTTCATATAAATTACAGAAAAACACCATTAAGTACATTTCCACTGCAAAGATCAATACGTAAGAGCTATTAAAAAGAAACTTGGGGAGATGTGGTATTAGAGCTTTATTTTCCCTTTTACTAGCATTTGGTATTCAGGGTAAGAGGATATTAGGCTTCATTTATGTGCAAAAACATAAGCAGGTTTGCAATTGTACTCAACTTTAGGCATGACAGAGACAGACGTTTCTACAATGTGCAAAAGACTGTTCCCCTCCCCTCCCCTACATAGCTTTGGCCTTGAGTCCGCTATAGCAGTGTAGGCCCAAGTGATGGGTAAGCTTGCCAAGTCTGAATCCTACACAAAGCTAAAAAGATAATTTTGCAAGTTAAAATTATAGGCCATTCTCCTGAACTGGCAGTAAGGCTATTTTAACCAGTAGAGAAAAAGTGGTTTTTACTGCATCTGTCATTGGCAAAGATCACTACTTTAGTACCTAGCAGTTAGCAGCAGAAATTACACCATGACAGGGTGACTGTATTTTTACTTGCTTCTATTTGTGACAAAATTAGCCCCTTTCAACTCTACAACATGCACAGCATCTCAATTCTGGCCTGGAAATCTGTATTTAATGACTGACTGGTGCTAAGAAAGGCATTGCATTCAATATTGTTACAACTTTGGATGGATAGTGAGAAAAGGTTAAGCCACAAAACATTTCACTCAGGCAGAACAAGAGGGTTTTTTTCTTTTTCTTTTTTATTTTTTTTTTTTCCCCTACCCCTTTTAACACTACAGTTAGGCAAGAAGATTTTTACATCCAGGTTTACAACCTCTTACCATCAATTCTGTCCTGCTGGATTACAGAACTTCATTTTCAACATTATCCATTTGGGCTAGATTTCCAATTTAAATAGTATACACATGTAACTCCTAAGTTAAGGATTTGAAAAGCCTACTGACTGCAGTAAGCACACTAACAATTTGTAGCATATTAATTTCTCGGTTCCGCATGGGTAGCCAGAGGTTTAAACTGCAGTGTTCTGTCTCCCTGTAATGCTGGCAGAGATCAGAAATGCATTTAAATACACTTACCTGAACTGTCTGTCCTATGAGATGCTTTGCTCTTCCCACCTTTCTCTTTGCTTCCTTTTGTAAAAGTGGCGAGCTTAGTAGGAATCTGCTGCTGGACTGCAGCTGGTTTCTGTATCTGGTTAGTTGCACTCAGGAGATGTATTGGCACTTCATTCTTCAATGCAAGAACCGGACGATTCTCCAGGGTGGTACTGTCCCTACGAACCAAGTCTGGTCGTTCCAGGTAATCCATCCCAGAGACGCTCACTCTCACAGAGGTTTTCAAGACAGGTAGAGATGGTTCCACGCCTTCTCCATTGAAGCTAACAGAATGACTTAGCATCTGGTTCTATGTGAGGAAAAAGGCATTCTAAGTCAAATAGGTATTTTCACACTTTCAGATACAATGAGAGACCACCCTCAGCCCTGAAAACATAAAGCACTTTCTAGTGAAAAATGCAACTGGTTAGACGAAGCCCACAGCATACTGGCAAACAGAAAGAAGAGCAAGATTGTAGGTCCTCGAACACTGAAAAGAACCTCAGCAGCTCTAGACTGTTTAATATTGCACCTAGCAAAGGAAGGCAAAAGCATACTGCATTAGGTAATGATAAGATGGACAGAAAGCGGGACTTTACAACAGGAACAAATGAGCCATTTTAATCAGACTCCAACCTTCACATTTTGAAACAAAAGAAATATTTTTAGAAATCAACCGTACAAAATGCTACCAATGTAGTACACCTTCTGCAATCACCTGCCTGCAATAGGGCAGTGCCTGTATTGAAAAAATCCTCAATCAGCCATGTTCAAAAATAACTTAATCTCTGTTTCTGTCTTTGAAAAAATATTCCCATTACCAAATGTCTCAGTGGAATCTCACAGACACTGGGGAACTGCCAAGCTCTGATCTCTCTGACAATTGCCATCACCAGCTATTTCAGATGATGGTTTAAGGAGCCCGGTAAAATGCAAACATAGGTTAGTTCTGCAAAAAGGGCAACCTTCATTCAGAAACAAGCAGGTTAACAGAAATAAAACTCCAAGACAACGAATTCCTCACCTGTCCCATTTCTGGGGAGAATGTGCCTGACACTGTGTTCTGCTTCTTCAGCTTCCTTAGCTGATCCAGACGCTCCTTCTCTTTCTCAACTGCTCTCTGAGCTTCCCGCAGTCTCTCTAGGTCATGCTGATAGGCCTCCCGCTGCCTCTCAAGTTCTTCCCTGTCCTGATTCAACTTCTCTCTCAGCTGCCGAGTCTCCTCTTCACGCTCCTGCAGCCGAGCTTCTGTGCTTTCAAATTCCCTCTGCTGCCGTCCCCTTTCCCGTTCCAGGCGTTGCTGCTCCAGCTTCAGCTGGCTCTGAAGTTTCTGTACATTCATCAGTTCTTCTCTCTGTTTTTCAAAGTTCCGCTGTTTCTCCTGCTCTAGCAGCAGATTGCCTCGTGTAGACTGCAGCCGATATTGCTTCTCCCGGTCCACCATGGTGGCTCGTTGCATCTCAATGTAGCTGTCCTGCTGAGATATCACTGCCTGGAGGGGAAATAAGAAGTTCAGCATAACGCACATGGGTTCAAAAAACACGCACAGCTAAACAAAACACAAGAGCATCTACCAGATTAGATGACAGATACTTTTGTCTTCAAGAGCAGATCTAACTTCCAGCTTGTACAGCCCATCGTGACTGACATGATACTGAAGATGGACAAGCAAATAAGTTATGCTTACATATGTCCAAATTAACATTTCTTGCACCTAGAACTATTACTCTGAATCCAATCAGTGAAAATATTGCTGATTACAAGGTTACAGTAAAAACAACTAATACGTACACACATGTGTATATCAACCACAATTTTAAGAGGAAATGAGCATAGAAAGCAGATGGAGCTCAAAGTAGCAAAAGAATTGCATTTAAGTGAGCAGGAAAAAGGAAACAATTACTTAAGACAACAGATCTAACACTTCCTCCAAAATACCAGACACAGTGTTTGTTTCCTTGAGTCTCAGGTCTTAAACTCTGCACTTCGCTCTAGCTTTAGGGGATATTTTCAAGGTAGCTCCTCTCCACACCTGCATAAATTTTATTACATTTAATGCCTAACAAACCTCTTGGATAGTAAATAGTGGTTTACCTGAAGACTGAAGAGCAACTGTAACAGTGTTTGTATCCTCTGGACCAGCTGAAGAGGAGGTGAGGTAGGGAGAGGAAAAGAGACGTTAGACACTTGAACAGAGCTCTGTTTTGACGCATTAGACTTTTTTAAATTTTTTAAACAGTGAACATAATCAACTCTGTACAAAAACACACAATGGAAGCATGGCTACAAGAGTACTCTAACACAGTAAGAGCCAACAGACCAATATGCAGGCATGACAAATTTCAGTGTATCAGTCCTTGCATGTGCCCAGCAAATCTCACTGGGATTCCAGGAAGCAACCCTCATCATAGCTTTATTCACACGAGCTATTTAATGACCACTTCCTCCCATGCTCCAGCACTGAATCACTGCACAGGTATAGCACTCACAGGTGATTCAGAGGCAAGTTTTGTCAGTGAGCTGAGAACATTTAAACCCTCCAAAGATGCAGGAAAAGTAGTTATCCAGCTCTTTGAAATGCATGTCTACATATCCAGAACTCATCTTTGTTTTCTAATGGGACTTTTATCTCTGCATTCATAATGCGTTAGAGTCATAAAGTACAGGCTGTTAATGTGCTTCTGGTTCCACAGACATTAAAAATACTGAGCTTTTTGGTGATTTTTTTTTCGTTTGCTTGTTTTGTTTCTGCATGCTATTGTAATATGACTATTTCTCCTTAGATTTCCTAACAGCAGAAGTAACATACCTGAGACTCTATGGTGGGCTGAAAAACACTGCTGTCATCCAGCCTTGTTACATCACTCTGTAAAAAAGACAAAACCAACATCTGCGCTAGAGGACACTTGTTGGGCATTGGTAGTGCTGCCAGAACAAGCTGGAAGGGTTCATCTCATTAGGGAACAGTGTTTACTGCTGGAGTGGAGATTGGTCCCACACACATATAAAAAATACTTATATCAGAGGCCAGACTGAAACAGATGCATAGTGATTAAAACTAACATAATGGTACAGCATCAAGTGAATAAATATAAAACCAAATGATCATGCCTCTCAAGTGCTAAGCTATAAACTCCCCCCACAAAACATCCTTAATAGACTCCAGTAATTTCACAGACAGAACTCTGTTACAGTCTAGCCCTACCAGCTATTACAATTTTTAACTTTACAAGATTTGTTCTGCACCACTATTATGAAGAGGAACATGAGGAAATCAAGGAAATGCATTTAAATAACGCATAAGCCCAACATACGGTTTGAGATCCTTCTTCTGCATCAGAAGGGAGGTCATGGAGTTGCACATCTGAACTTACTACAGGGCCTCTCCAGTCCCACTGTCTCTGGTCACCACCACTGTTCTTCCTAAAACTACCACCTGAAAGAAGAGTGGAGTATGAGCAGCTCACACCAGCACAGGGCCTGTGAAAACTCACTGCATAACAGAACAAGCAGAAAAGAATTGTGACTTTGATGCTATAACCAATATGCAACTGCATGGCTTCTCCATGCTGATTCAAAGTAGAAGAGCAAACAGTGACTAGTAGAACTGCTCAAAAAAAACTTGAGGAGAGTGGGTTAAGGTAAACAGGGAGAGTAAGTTCAAATTATGTTATACTATTTTAAGTGATACAACCACAATGTATGCATGAAAATGATCATCTGTGGCTACCAGAATTGCAAGCTCATAACATGGAATACTTGTTAGTAGAAAAATTCTGTTCAAAGCAGCACCACTGTAAGTGTGGAAGGAGGTAGCAGGAGATGGAAACCATACTATGTGAAGCACCTATAGTATGACAGACATATATGTCTCTGTTTCAGAGACAACAGAAAAGTATTCTGGAGATTAACAACCAGTGAAGTAAAGACTGTTTTATTTTTCAATAAATACATGAAGCAAATCCAGAGATAAATAGTATCTAGTATTTCCACTCATTCCATTAATTAACTGATAAATCATCTGTGCCAAAAGGACCATTTATATTATCTAAGGATTCAGCAACTCTTTAGTGACTCTGCAGGTACAAAAGAAAGTGGAAAAAAGTTTTCATGATTCAATAATAAAAGCAGGCAGCTGAATTTTAATTTCCTAGGTTTTCAGGTCAAGCTCCCCCCCTCCCCCCCCCAAAATTAAAATTCTGTGTGGAATTGTGGTAATTATAAAGTATGGGTTAAGGTCATGCTCTTAGTGTAGCACCAAGAGCCCTAGTCTGCTCTCTAGTGTTGGTATCAGAAACAAAAGATACAACATGCTAGAAGTTTGCTCTTATCCTCCTTTTAGAGCCTGGTGAAGCTTCCTTATATCAGAGCCTCACTTAATTCATTGTTCTTATCTCATTCTCTGTACAGAGAAACACAGTAAAGAGCCAAGAAGCTCAGAAGAATGCTGAATGGTCCCTTTCTTACTTTTATTTGAAATTGAGGGACTACTGTCATATCCTCCAAAGGTCTCTGCTCTCCTGGGGAGTCCTGACCCAGAGCCATCTTCTGGCTGACAGGATCCATTGCCTAAGTGAGTGAAGATAAGGTTCTGGAGATTTTCAGCTAGGAAAGAGGAGAACATGTCATGTAAACAGCCATGCCTATGCAGCAAGACAAGTGCATGATGGTAATAAGTTAAAAATAATAAAATTTCAACCATCAAGTACATTAAAAGATCAGGCAGTTTGAGAAACTGCCTGCAGTACAGATGAATTTTCCTTCATGACTAGCTCTTTACAACAGGCTCTTTGTGTTGCATGTATAAAGATGACCTCTTCCTTGATTGCAAGTTAGATTATCAAGCCTTGTGTGTTTGGTTTTTCTTTTTTTTTTCCCCAACATAAAAATTATGTTTGTACTTATTTTCTTTCTAAATATACTATCTTTAGATAGGCTATTTTAATATATAACCCTCATATAATATTATATTTCAGGGCTGGTGTATTAGTAGAGCACTCAATTACCCATCTGAATAGACTCATCCTAAGAATCTACTGGCTGACCCTTAAAAATAAAAAAATCCAATCTATGGACAAGGTCCTCGACCTAAACACACAAGGTGCACTTTATGTACCTTGCAGATTGGTTTTGAGAATAAGGAAGTCTGAACAGTGTTACATAAAAGTATTATGTTATTACAGGGTGATTTTCAGGATCTGTACTTAGATCCTATGTGCTTATCCCCACCCCTGCATTTGAGTGAATGCATACACATTCCCACATTGCATGTACCTTCTGTCACTGCAGACCTCAAAATTGCCTCTCCTTGCAGATTTTCTGAGATATCCCCCCGAAGAAGTAGCCTAGATCGAGATCCTTGGGAATGGTCTTCAAATCCATTCATTTCAGACATTTCTAGATAAATCTGTTGCTTCTCAGTTAGACTTTGCATAATCAGGTCATCTTTCATGTTCAAACGCTCTAAAGGAAGAAACAAATTCAGTTTTGCCTTCCTAATCAGAGTACAACATTCAATTACTCATTTTATGGTCAGAGCATCAAATGCAGAGATACGATTAACAGTTAAGGGGAAAAACTCATGGAGCACACAATGCTTATTAGGCTTATTTAACTTAACTATTTCTATATAATCTTGCAGTACCTTGAAAGACTTATGAAGGAGAAACTTGATCACATTATGTGATAAAAGAATAAGACAGTCATAAATCACAAATGATGCCGAGAAGCAGTTCATGGAATATATAACCAAGTCATTACCTTGAAAGTCTTTTAACTTAGCAGCTCTTGCTTCGGCTAGCCTCCTCTCTGCTTCAGGTTCATTAAATGTTCCTCCTTCTTCATCAGGACAGCTGTAAAAAGGAAGAGACAGAGAGATGTTTGATTTACACATTAGACAACTTAAAACCATCTCAGGATTCAACCTGAAGTTTTTGCCTAGAATGTGGCTTATCTTGTGTGTCAATCTTCCTCCCTTAACCAAAGTCCTGTTGTGTTTGGCAACAGCGAACCAATTTTTTCATTTATTCTTAAAAAAAGCAGAATAAAGTCTTTGGCTGTTTTTTATTACATCTTTATGAGTGGCTTCTTTCCAACGAACACAAACAGGATTGCATGCTTCAATCTTAAAAAGAAAGTTTAGGGATGGTCAAATGGATTTTTACAATAAATGTACACCTATGAGTCCTGTGAAGAGAAGACAGATGAGCAAGAAATCAAACCCTCCCACTTTCACTCATGATTTACCTTTCTACAGCTCTGCGGATATGTGCCATCCAGGAATTCCTCTCCTCTTTTGAGCTTGTGTGAATTTCATACATTTCTGGTCCTTTTAAGGAAGCGCTAATTAAGAACATTGCCTTTTCCTCATTAGCTACCTCTCTTACAATCAACTTTTGCAATGAGATAACTGGTGGTTTAGAGTCCTGTAAAACAAAATATAATTTATTGCACTATACTATACACGTTCTCTGGGGTTTGTGCTTCCTAGCCCCCCCCCATCTTCCTACTTATACAGGGCCAACATGAGCCATAACTTCGCAACACTCTAACTTCATTGCTATGGCCTCTTCACATGACATTTTTTACATTGTCATTTTTTACTCATCAACCATAGATGAAAACATGGAATGAAGAATGCACATTTCAAAAACAAGAGGTCTTGGTACCGACTGAATGTTAAAGCATGTATCAATTTAAACACCTGAGGACTCCCCCTGGGTCCCAGAAGTCAAGAACAGGCTCAAAAATTTTGCTCAAAAAGACGCAAAAACAAAATTTGAAAAAGAAAACAAAAATCTTAATGACACATGTGAAGTGAAAGAAGAGAAGCGTTAGAAGTTCTAAGTTGGCAAGTTAGCTACAAAAGAAATAAAAACATAACACAGAGGTGTTACAGCGTGCCATCAGGCCCTGTGAATAATAAAACAAGGTGACAGATAGTATATTGTATAACTAAGGATTAACTGGATTAGCTGTCAGTCTTTGCAATGAAAACAAATTTACAGGAGGGATATTAGTTACTGAAAACCTGTCTACACTTCATACATCACAGCTCCAATATATGTAGCCTAGAAAGATCCTCCCTAGAAGAAAACAGCTCTTTGTAACTGCTGAACCTTCACAACATATTCTAGAGTGATGATAAAACGGAACTGTGAAACAGACTTTAGGAACACTATGTTTTGCCAGCTTCTCTGAGCAGCTGTACTGCAATTCAAGCCATGAAGAGAGGTCACTGGAAAAACAGAATCACTGTGCAGATCCATTTGCTCCTCTGGCTTTCTTTATCTATGGAGAAGTGATATCTAAATTTCAAATGAACTGTATACATACAAAGATGCAAAAAATTGATCACTCTATAACTGTAGAGCCTGTTACTGGGGGGGCGGGAATCCACCACGTAGCAGAGATCAACTTTTGGGGACTGTCATAAGCAACTGTATAATACATGCTCACAGAAAAGTTACTAGGGGACATATAAACAAGGGCATGACCTTGCCAGTGGAGCAGCCATACTGACTAAGAGCATGTATGCATGCTCTTACTTCTTGGGAACAATGCTTTAGCCTTGATGTAAGCTACTCACACTTATCTCAAAGCAACGGCAGTCATATGGAAAACTGCCACAACAGTAAAGACACTGTACATGTACGTTTTTCCCCTCTATGAACTTGTTCTTCTGCTCATAGTTCAGATGCGTTTTGGAAAACAGGGCAGAATTAGTCTATCAGAGTCAATGTCACAAAATGAACTATTGTTCATAGATTCACCTAATGCTGTTCAAGAGGAAACAACTTCCAGCCATCCTGATTTGTGAAAGTATCCCTATTCTGTGCATTAGAAGAAGGGTAATTTGAAAAGCAGTTGCTTTTACAGCCCTGAGGTCATCGAAATAGCTTTTGCCATTACAATTCAGCTCTAATGTTAATGTCTTGAAAAAAATACACCCAAGAAAACAATTACATAAAATAGTTTCTCTGTTACTGGTTCTCTTACAGCCTGAACTAGATCAGGACAAAATGTACACAATTAACTGCTCTGAGGATACCTGTAGAAATGCCCTAGAAAAGCAAGCAAATCCACCGAGTGTTCTAGTGTGCTGCAGTAATTACATTTGCATTTAGTGCTTATTACATTTACTTCAGGAAAGTTCTCTGCCCCCAGTAAATAAATCTTAGGCTACCATGACCCTGGTTACCATGTCCTTAACCAAAATGGAAGATTCTTCCCTTTCACATTAACACACAGAAGCAGACCTTACTTGTAAGTGCCTTTCAAAGCATGGTTCTAGCACATTTAACATATATGACTTGTATAAAATAGGAGCCTAACAAAGTTTAGTGAAAGGGAAAGTCACAGCACAAGAAAGGAGAAGCAGTGAACCTCAGAACGTGCTCAGGGCATCAGAAAGCCACAGGACATTTGGCAGCTAGAACTGGCTGATGCAAGGGACTGCTATTTTGCGCTAAGGGACAGCGGGAGGGATTCAACAAGTACCAGAACTACTTCAGAAGAAGTGGTTCTGTAATAGCTGGGTGGTTTACAAACTTAATTTTCCATCTGAACCTACCATAACAAGTGTGTAACTTCTCTAACTGTATTTCTTCTGTAGTTACTGTCACTTTCATAAATACTCTAAGCAAATCTATTAAATAAGGAGAACAATACTTACCACTGATGCAAATGTGTATTTTTGGTCCTTTTCTTGTAAGAGCAACAGTACATCAGTTAACAGGACTGCCAGAATATCTACAGTAACAACAGAGAAAAAAAAAAGGAGGATTTTAAAGCAGGAAGACTGTCCAGACTAAAAAAAAAAAAAAAAAAAAAAAAAAAAAATCACTTGACTTAAATTTCCTGTGGGTCAGGGAATAGCACATGAACATTTGCAATATTGGGTGGGCTAATGCCTTCCACTTGGGCTGTCCACAGATAGCTTGTAGTCATGCAGAACCAGCACAATACAAATAGAGCCTATTTAAAGCTTGAAAAACAGCGACTCAAACACTCATGAGGCAACAGGTCTGCCTCAACAGCAGATTATTCTGGAACTGCAGCCATTCACAGTACCACCTACTCTTGGCTGCATTTTATGTGCCATTGAAGCTTCTCCTTGAACACTTGAGCAATGAAGCTGTTAAAATATTCGCTGATGGACACTGTTTTGATTTTCTGGCAAAAGATACATTATGCAGAATGAAGGCGTCATGGGGTTGGCACAACACGATTTTTCAAAGTGTGAAGCAGAGCTCGCACAAGATAATGCCTTTCCACAGGAGACTAAGTCAGTATGACTCAAAGCTTTGTCATCTATCTAAAGACCTCCCACTTGAATTGGAAAGCAGATCAGACAGATAATAAGCAAACACCATAAGGAACTTACCATGGACCATTATAGAGATGCTTATTGGACAAGACAAGAATAGAACAAGTGCTATTTCTTTCAATATCCTATTAAACAAGCAGGTTATTGTCATCTTATTTTATACTCAATCGATCCGTAATAAACAGTTACTAAAAAAAAATTAAAAAAAAAATAATCTTGTTCCCTAGTTGTACTTTTTCCCTTCCTGGTCGTTTACCTTTGAGTCGCCCTGATGCAGCTTTCCAGTACAGCATCCCATCCAGTAGAAGCCGCCTCTGTCCCATGTCATCCTTCCGGAAGAAAAGCCCATTCTTGCATTTCCCAGATGATTTTAGCTCCATTTTATGCATAATCTCTTTAAGGCGCTGCCCCTTCTCACACTCATTTACCATGGCATCTACATGAGTGATTGTGTCCTTAATTAAACTAAGGGCCTGGGTCAGGTCTTCATAATCTTTAGTTCCAGCTAAGAGAAAAGAGTAGCAGTCAGTCACACTTTCTGGAATGCAAGATATGAGCCACCCAAACATATTTTAACATGAAGGTTCCATACTGAATATCTAATAGTATTTCCCAAGAGCTTATTTAAAAACTCTAAACTCTAATGAACTGACAAGCTTTACTACGGTTTTGTGGTTGCAGACTCGAAACTGAATGCTGCTCTTGACCCTCTGATGAGGTGAGACTGATCTGGATCTGCAGCTGGAACAGCATCTTCAGCTAACAAAGAAGTGAGAAGTAGTACCAGCCTATCCCTCCTTGTCTGAGGAAAGAACATACAAAACATGGATCAGCAGGCAACTATGAGGCTTCTAGGAAAGATTAAACAACCTACCTTCTGTATTCTGAATAATACGTTCCACCAAGACTGGATATTTGGTGATGCGTTGTGTAACTAGAAGAATACACTCCTGAACACCAAGTCTCCTCACAATGGAACAGTTGCCGATTTTCTAGAAAACAAGACAGGCTCATCACACCCATTGTATATATTGCTCTTATAACTCCCTCGCCTCTCCATCTGCACATTTTCTGCCTCAAAACATTTTTTTACAATTAGGCATAGCACCACATAATTAGCTGCACTCTTTTACTAAAGCAAAACTCCTGATAACACTATAAAAATTGCTTTTATTACTGGAAAATATTTTGGGTATTATTTTCAAAAAAAGCAAAGTTCCAAATCTGAACTGTCTGACTGCCTATTTGCTAAGTGACTGCCTTTTATAATAAGATCAGTCCTTAAATACATAGAAAATACCATCTTTTTAAAACAGACCCAATAACCTAACAGCCAAATTAGGTCAATAATGAATAAGTGTTTATTTTACCATTGTATATTCATGAGTAGGCTGATCTACAGAAGCACATTTTTATTTAGAAAGGGAGCACTGCAAAGCATCAGAATCCCACTAGTTAGTCTGACTGCAGGTACAGAACAATCCTGACAGCAGAATACAGTATTGAGATCTTTCTTTACAAGGACTGAGGCTGTATATTTTAAAACTCTGGTCACTTATTTAGTTCCTTGAAAGTAAAGGGTTCTCACTTTTAAAGACACCTAGTTAAGAAAAGCTATAAATATAAATATAGAGCTATGTTGGAAAGTTCACACAGTATCACTTACTGATGACTGGAAAATTAGAATACTTAGGACTGTGCAACGCCACCTGAGATTCAGGTTACAGGCTTCCACTTTGGCCATGTCTCTTCAGCCCTTCCTCTTAACTGCACATTCCAGTGTACAGCAGATAAACAAACCACCCTGGAGCCAATCTTCTGGTTTTGGCAAGATGAGGTAGTGGGCAAAACTTGACTAAGAGTACCTGCTTTTTCTATAGTAGTTCATCAACAGCATTTCTCACTGATATAACTTATTATCAAGCCAATTTACAAAGATGGCCACACAGTAGGGCAGTCAGTGATAGAGCCATCAATAGAACAAATACTGTGTTCCCCACTCCTATGTGCTCTCAAAAGCCTGCCTCAAATTTAACACCTGCTAATTGTGGCTTTGTGTCCAAACAGCTCAAAAGATCTAAAACACAAGAAGCTAACAACCCATCAAATAACGAGACTATGCCTCTAATCCTGCTCATTCAAATTTAAGAGATTTTCAAGTACAAAATAAAACCTAAAGTGGTCAAGTATATTTTGCACAGTAAGAATGGGAGACTTCTGGTTGTCACTTACCTTTATTAAGTTTTGGAACTTCTTATTGCTTTGGAGCAGGTCTTTATAGTGACTAACAGCTTCATTGTGTCCACAACAAAATACCCCGTATTTTTCTTTCATTCTCTCCCCATTTTCACCTGAAAACTAATTTGAAATATAAGAATGAAAGACATGAATCATTAAGAGTAAACCTACCTCCACTGCAAGACCCATGTTTAACACTGTTTTATGGTAACTGATTTCTGAGACATTTCTTCAAAATTTCAATTTCTTCTGTACCAGAAATGAGAGATTTACAAGGTGTGGCATCTGAGAACTTGGAATACCATAAGATAACCAAATATTAAATGACAGTTGTCATCATGAGAATTTTTAAAAGGATTTCTGGGCCTCTGCACTTAAAAAGACTGAGAACTGTAAAAAGCGAAGAGCAAAAAATGGTCATGATATATGAAAGAAATTGTTGCATCCACTCCATACCAGAATGGGTGCTAAAGCTGTAATGAGTTCAAAGGATCTTTATTGCATTTCTAAAAGGTCAGAACCAAGAAGCTTGGCCTTAAATGAAGGAGAGCCATGTTTGGGATGGGCACCAGAAATACGTTATGTTACTTATGCAACAGAGGGAAAATAGAACCAAACCATCTGCATTTGCATATCCCACAACATGCACACACACGCCCAAAGAACATTTAATGAACATTTCATATTATTTGTGACCAGGTTCATGCTCACACATTACACTGGGAAGATAATCTTAAACCCAGTATTAAATCAATCTTTACATAACATAACTTTAACCTTACAGTTAGCTCTTTAGAAATTTAATAGTGTCAACAACCTTGGTAGATTTTGATTCCTACCTGTTTTACCAAGAGGTCTCCAATGTTCTGGATTATATAATTTCGGTCACTGCCTTCTTCCAAGGATTCCTTTCGTCGCTCCTTTAATTGGAGCAGAAATTGCCCATGCATCTCCAGCAGCTCATCCACACAAGGGAAGAGCTTGTTGATGACTGCATTTGGGAACTGCAGTTCCTCTCTCATGGCTTTGGAGTATACCTTCAGCATTATTTTCAGTGTCCTAACATGGTGCATTTCAGTCTGCATTAGTTCTGGGCAAGGGGAAATAAAAAAAAAATTAAAAGTCACTTATATGCTCTGCAGTGACTAGGGAGATATAAAATAGCAGGCTCTGACAGCCACCATCTTTTGCACCACCTTCTTCTTCACCACAATCTTTGCATGACTGATGTGAAGCTTGTAAATTTGCCCTGTTAATCTCCCAACCAAACAGTGACTGACCCTACTTATTTAATGACATCTCCCAGTTGCAGCTGAGCTATTCCCTAATTGTATAGCTGGTCTTTGCTGCTTACAGAGGCATACTGAAAACTATGGGTTGCTTAAAGTCATTAATAGGAGAACTTATACACACTAAGACAGGTAACAGACTTGAAAATCTTCACTCAATTTTAGGTTTCAAGCACAAGTCAAAATTGGAGCTAATAAAAATGATTACAGCTTTGTTTCAAAACAGTGGCACTATGAAATAGAAAAAGTTATAAGAATAACAAATACTCTTACCATAAATAACATCTTGCCTTTTTATAACGTCTTTCTTCTGCCTTTTTGCATAAGACTGTTCCACTGCAACACTCCAAGACTCCGCCTCAAACTCATGAGCATCTGTTTCTATTTCACTTCGGAGTGATACAGAATACGCATCTAGACCAAAAGCACATTTAAATTCAATTATTATTAATTTTTTTCCCACCATATTCCCTCATTACCATCATTAACAACAACAACAAGAGTAAAAACATCTCAGCGCTGCTTTAAGACCGTGTAAGAAATTACATAAAAATCCTGAAAAGCACAGAAATTCCATACCTTCCAGAAAAAGGGAGTCTGCTGTTGAAGGTGCAAGCGAGACAACGTCATCTGAAGTCTGCTTAAATTTTATAAAGCCTGAATCCCCTTCATCCATGTCTCCTGAAATTAGTCTAAATGACCAAGGGACCAAAACAGAACATTAACATTTTTTTAAGTTGCTTGACCAAAAAAAAATAAATAATCCAACTACTTTAACAAGCATCTTTCATTAACTATAGTGCAATTAACTTAAAATAAATATATAAAAGTTATCATTGTGCTCCAACTTCAAACCGTCAGATCAATTCAGCAACTCCATCACTGAAATATTACAGTTTTAATTAGAGCAGCATAAGTAAGTATGCGACTTCTGGTATGACATTTTAAAAAGACATCACCTGGTGACAAGCCATAGCCAGTTCAGAGTACAAAGGGCACTTTCACTGAGAAGGGAGCACAACTGTGGCACATGAAAAGTAAACAACTACTTTAAAACAGCAGATAGCTTTGAATTTATCTACTATTTTAATCAAGGTATCCTACAATTTAAAACACTGCTGTCTTCTACAATAGTCAGAACTAGCACAACCTAGAATAACTGAACTCAGAAGAGATTACTGCATTTCAAGAAGTCTGAAGACAAATATACCCATGAAAACCACAATCTAGACAGAGAGATACTCAAATACTGCCCTATTTTATATACTATCTTTCATGACATAGTATAAAGGGACTAAAGACAAGGTGATTTAAAAAAACCAACCAAACAAGCTTACTGTTCAGGGAAATTAATTTCAGCATTAAAAGCTCAATAAATGTCTTTTGAGCTTGAAAACCAATGTGAGTTCTTGCTTCAGCTCTGCAATCGTTTTTCTTTTCACACTGGGAGGCTTGGGGGGTACAGCAGAAGCTAGTGAATTAGAAGAGAAGCAGTTTACTTACCCAAATTTATTAACAGCTCCAGCAGTATTCAATGAAGACTGAGAATTTCCTCTTTGGGCGATAGTCATACCGAGATTCCGTGATAGTACTGGGGTGCCATCCGGTCCCAGGAGAAGACTTCGGGGCTGCTCCTTCAAAGAAGCAGCTAGAGAGGCAAAAATTGAATTGGTACTCAGAAAATGAGGCGTACACTGCAGATCGCCTGCTCTCAAACCTCTCTCTGAATGCGGACGGAGAACAGACAGGATCTTGGATGTCAAGAGCTCATTGTCCAAAAAAACATTCTCATTCCATTTTCTTGAAAAGGAACCACAAAAAGACAGCTCAGGATGAGCTGGAATTGTATTGCTTCTGCCGCTGCTTTTTGAATTTGTATTCCCCATGCTCACTACCGGCTGCCCTCAGACTTGGCACAGTAAAGTGGCCCCAGAGATGCACTGTTTTTATACTACCTGTGATCCTTCTAGAAATGTAAAGCTGCCACTTAACTTACTGTATTGGCTAAATCAGCAGGTCTGAAGTGCAGGAAATTGGTCCCTACTGTGCCCATTTAGTGTGGAAATTGCAAAGTATCTTCTCCTTTAGTAAAACACCAGAACCTACACACAATTATTCACACCCTACCGTATAAGGGCACAGAACATTTCATGGCAAACAAGAAAAATCTGAGATCACATAAAAACCACAAGTTCTTCGCAATGCTTATTGCTACACAGTGATTTATATCTGCATGCACACACACTGAACATAATAGATACCAGAGCTAAATTTAATTTTAATACCGCAGCTTTTTAATGCTTTTTAAATCTAGACAGACTGTGAACTGGAAAGATATTTAAAACTTTAATCACTATTACACAATACATTGAAGCCTGTAATAGACTTATAAAAAATGGATACAGTTATTTAGCACTAATGTCTGTAACGAATGATAAGGAACAGGAGACAAAATACATCCTTTTACAAAAACTTCAGGGAAGTCAAAGATGAAGAATCAGCCAGACAATCTTTAAAACTTATCACTGACAAGGGCTGCACCTGCCCTTTTTTCAAAGTGCTTTTAAGGACATCGGGGCAGAAGAAATCTCATGGACCCTTGAACCCAGGACTCTGCCATCGCAAGCAACCTTTGTCTTACACCCAGACCAAACTCCTCTTCCAGTACTGTGTCTGGGAGGCTGCTTCAGGACCACACTGTTGTAGCAGTTCAAGAGGGTCTCCAGTTCCCCGCCAAGGTTTATGCATCGCCAATTTACAATTTTTCTTGTAAAAACACTGGTGTCTACCCATCCCCCAGAATTGCCCTTTCTTAGTCTGCACTCCTCGGTGTACCTCCACTAACAATTACCTCTCCCTCTACTTCTGCCTTGCTCAATGAAACACAGCTAAATAAAAGGTATTCATGTTTTTTCTTATGAAACAGGTTTTTCCACATATCTTGATATCCCATACTCTACTTCTGCTTGTCTCTCATTTCACCTTCCTTGAAACAGTTGACTAGAATCGTATTAGGGCTGCAGCAAAGGTTTCATCAATGACAGTTAACAGAAATTATATCACCACATCTCTTACTGCTGGAAATACCTTTCCCAAAATCTGTTTGGGTTTGGAATCTCCTGGTTACACACATAGCACATTCTCAATCTACAACAAACTGGGTAAACTGAGTTCTCTTCCATCATCTCCAAGTGATGAGCTCTAAGCCCACTGTCCCGAAAGAGGAGACTAAGTAAATATTAGCAAGATTTGTAAAGGCAGGTTTCTTAAAGAAAAGCTTAATAATAAATGTCCTCCCATTTCCGTTTGGGGAAGTATTGAAATCATTAGCCATCAAGTTCTCTTTCTGCGCTCCACAAGCCAAGAACAAGTTCTGTTTCACAATGGTAGGCCAAATCTAAAAATCTCCAGAGGCAAAACATGGGGAGAGGGATAGGGAGAACACAAACAACACAGTCTATACCTTTCTTAAAATATATTTCTCTTTTACATTGATACAATACCTTTGGCCTTTTTTTACTGGGCACTGCAGTCTGCAGTGTTTTACTGTGGGTGAAGATATATGATACCCATGCCATTAGCTGTTCCTTTAACTTCCAGCTTCTGCTTTTGACTATGGAAAATAAGTACTGGCTGCCTAGCAGAGTCTGCACCAACAAAAAGCCATTTTCTGAGTTCAATTAGCACTGTCTGCACACTGCTGAGAGCCCGTATCGATCACTGTTAACCTATCACACCAGACCAGACTGTATACCACAGAGCTGTTTCAACGACAAGCCCTATGGCCAACTTTTCCTATTTTCATTATTCCTTATTGTTTCCTATTTTAGCCTCTGCACTTTCCCCTAAATGCACAAAGCCATTCTCAGTAATGCAAACAGCCACTTATCTTCTTATAACAATCATTCCCTTTGCGCTACCTCTTGGTAAGAATCATTCCATATAGAAGTACACCTTGCAATGCAAGTGAAATGATACCTAACAAAAACATATGAAACGCACATAGTAATACTCAGATGTTCATGTCAACTGTGTTTCTTACAGCCATCAAAGCAACCAATTGGACCAACTGCAAGGCAGAAAATAATTCTGCTCCAGTTACAGTCAATCACCTGAGCACCAAGAAGCCTGTTCTCTTAATGCAGACTTCCTAACATCTACAAATTAAAATGCCATTTAAATTATACACCTGTGGCTGTGATGTCTTTTGCAGTAGCAAAAAGCTATTTCAAAGCCTGTGCTGCAACAGAGCTGTTCCTTCCTCTTGTTTTTTTCTCCCAGATCCCTTTTCCCACTTCATCTCAGCAAAGATTTATGTTCAGACCATTAGTGCTAGCTTGTCTTAGAGATTTCTAGCAACCACTAGCTGCAGGCAAGTTTTAAATAGACAATTATGAAAATCTGATGTAAAACAAAGTTCACAGTTCTAGTCTTTTCAGAGGCCAGAGAATAGACAATCAATGAAAAACTAGCTTATTGATCCCTTTTCACCATGATATTTTGAGGTTACACAGCAAGAAGGTATAAAGAAAAATAAAAAGATAAAAAGATAAAAACACACAGGAGATTGCTAGGAGCCTCTAAGCCATTCCCAACAGAAAAAAAAATGAAGCCATCTTATTAAAAGAGACCTTTTCTATACTTCAATAACACGCTGTGTATAGCCTTTAAAACATATTAAAGAAAAAAATACAATCGAACAGATAAGCCTTGAGCACAGAAATCATTCTTTAGTACAAACCTGGGGAAATGCACTGGGGCGAACTTTGTGGAGATCCAGAAGGTCTGTGCTGCAAATCTTTCTGCTGTAGGAAAAAATACAATATTCTTACACATACAGAGCAAACTCAGTCCAAAGTGAATCATATTTTTCCTATCATATAGCACTAACTGTAAATGAAGCTGTATACGGAAAGTATAAAAGATTAGACACAGTAACAGTTTTGATTTTTTCCACATTTCAGAAGAATGGCATATAGACATTAACACTGTATAGAAATCCCATAAAGGATAAATCAGACTGAAATAGAACCAAAAATTAAGTTACAGCTGAATTAAAGCTATGATAATAAATAATTTATTAAATGAAAGCAAACCCTTTATGTAGACAGTCTCCACCTACATTTTGTTGCTGTTTAGTTTACAGCAATACTAACTAAACTAATCCAGCCAGTTTCAACAAAAATTTAGACTGCCCATTTAAAATTGCATCTTTGGTAATCTGTACAGCTTTCTTGTTCTTACAACACTAAGATATTACAATTCATTGAGATAATTAATTTCTTTGCAGCTTCGATAAATTGTAAGTAATACAGTCAGTAACAAATGGCTTTTGGGGAGTCTTGCTTCACTCTTGAGGATCTCATTTCTGACTTCATTCCTGCTATCATTATATGCTACTGCTCCCTCTTTGCTGTCTTCAGGAGTGGTTTGTCAGGGCTGATTCAACCATGAAGGTGTGGGAGATGGTAAAGAATGGAAATGAAAGCATCAGAGCAAGTGAGTTTTTCAGTTTAAAAGGAAAACGCACAATGCCTTGAGAAGTTTAAAAGTATATATCAAAAGCCCCACAAGAACATTTCTGCCCTCAAAAGAGTTACATTCTAAATCACCAATGGCTGAAAGCACTTCCTCTAACCTCTAATTGGCCAGGTTTGAGCTGTTCTGCTCTCTCTTTTCCCCCTCATAGTACTCCCTAATCTGCTATCAGTCTCCGAAATCATCAACACTTGCAGGTTAAAACAAACTAAAACTCCCTCAAGTATAATTAGTTATAAGGAGGAGGAAATGGTTTTCAAAACCAATACCAGAATAAAAAACCCCCGACAGATAGACAGTTATCTGAAACCAACCTGTGACCTTACATGCAATCACAGGCAGCACAGTGACACAGATAAAAAATGAAAAGATTAGCAATATATCAAGTTCGTCACAGTTCAAAAATGAAATCACTTATTGTGCATTGCTCAGCCTATACACAACTGTTTTAACCAAATTCCCCTCCACCCCTCACACTCTTCTGCCTTGCTTTGAGATGGCACAACCTATGAAAAGAGTGGCATAAAATTCAGAGGTACCATATAATTCAATTATGTTCTCCAAAAAAGTGATGGGTTTCAGCATCCTTATAAGGGTTAGTCACAGTTCTGACAGACACAAGCAATGGTAAGTAATTTTCAGTACAGCAATAAAATATTTCAACTTTATTTTCCCTACATACATTGTCATAAATTACTATAATGACAAGTTAATAACTATTCGATGTCTTGAAGATGTATGGCAAGATCCTGTACTGATGTCAATTAAAACACTAGCACTAAATTAAGCTTACTATGCCAAGCACTGTTATTATAAAAGAACAACAATTTTTAAAACCCACCTTGGGTCTGATGCTGCTGCATTCAGCCAGTAAACTCTTGCAGTTCTTATGGACATTCACTGCACAATCTGAAACACACACACACACACAAGTCTTAAATTATTCCTGTCATTCCCATCTAGGGAAAAGGAAGAGTGATACATAAAATTATGGTCTTAATTTTGTAAGAGATGCAGAGTAAGCCCAGGTGTTTCAGCGAGGATCCTGGTTGTGCATGTTCTGTTCTTCATTTTACACCAAATACTCAAGCTTCTTCAGTAAGACTCAGAATCACTGATGATGCAATTCACTCATGCAAGCACAAAGAGACACTACCAAATGCACTAACAGTACTCTGCTTAATTTCCACTCAACCAGGGCACTGCTTTCCTCATATTTGCAAAGGTTATTTCCATGTGTGTCAATTCAAATTTGATAACATTCAAGAAGGCAGCAATTTATTTGGCTCCATAGGAATAGCTGCCTTTCTGCACAGAGTATTAGTAGGAGCTGAAGTAAGTACAGTAAAGTTCAAAACGCACCACTGAATCACCAGAGTATTACCATCATCAGAGCATTACCACTTTTCTAGCTTCACAAAAGAACTGTTTCCAGATAAAGGAACTAAAGCAGCCCTCGCTAACCCAAAAGGCATAAAACCATTATAGTATAGTATAGTAAAATCCAATCTCTTTTTTTCCTTATAATAACTGCTGCTTGGGAAAACAGGATGACAACTGGTAGTGTCAAATATTTTCTGCAGTCTTTCTGCCCATCTATAAAATAAGATCCTTCAGCAGAAGCGGGACACCAGCAACTCGGACAGTAAAGGAAACCAGGATTGGTTTCTTCCCATGTATTTCAGGCATGCCTGTTAAAAGAGAAATAGAACAAAACTGGGAAGATGAACACCGTATTTGCTAGAGAAAATCCTGTTTATGTTTAAAGCACAGAGAAAAAACTATTTAAGGTCTCTTCATCCAAACAGAACTATCACCCGCGCCTGGCGCCAAGGCTGGTGATCTGCTTTAAGGCTCCTGGCTTACGTAGAGAAATGCTCACTTCTGTTTTCCATAATGACAGTACACCTCTAAGAACAGGAGCAAAATGCTTACTTAGGCTTAAACACAAGTAAATTAAGATAGATATAAAAACAAGACTGAGAGAAAGACTGAGTGCACAGTCCGACAGATGCTTACATGTTATGCAACTTCCACAAATGTGGGAAATAAGACCAGAATACTGCACTTTGAGTGCCTGCACACAAAAAAATTTCCACAAAAAAATCACCTCCTGTAACTTCTCTTAGTTGTGATATTTCTACCAATACCACACCCTGTGCAACAAAAGGCCCTATATCTAATTTCAAATGCACATGCCTCTGCAAATATATGATAAAAACCTATCAAAATCATTCACTAGCTAAAACTATGTAGAGAATAACAAATATACTAGCTATTTCAGCATTGATAAGGCCTCCACCTATCACCAGAAAATGAACAGCTTGTTAAAAGACACGCCACAACAAACAACTAGTTGACAATGGAAACCTCCTTCCTCCTGAGACAAAGGAGCAAACTGTAGGACAAAAGGAAATAGAAAAAATTCTCCATGAGGTCAAGCTGGGCTGGATTTGAGTCTAGCTTACAGACAGGTTCCCTTCAGGGCAGAACAGGCACAGCGATGGAAGGAAGCGTTCTACAGCCATTGCCCTCCCACCCGGCCCGGCAACATCACCTCTTCTCTTGAAGTTCCCTTCATTCATCTAGAATTGTGCAATATAGTCATCTATAAACACTTTATCAAGCTTTAACTAGACTTTCATATTCCCTGACATTTACATATCTTCAGTGATTACATTCAATAATTCTTTTCCTATTAATGATTAGTAGGACCAGTTCTACTTCAAAAGCTTGTGTACTTTGTTAACTGTAAAAAGGATATCAACTTAAAATTGTATTTCAATTTTAAAATCATGCACTTGCTTTGTTAAAGATAACAGCTTATATCACTCTCGGGAGGTATTTTTCACTCAATCAGCTGACACATCTAATAGTGCTGTGTATTAGTTTCCTATGCTGCTGAAAGATTCTTTACACAACAGGAGAGAACATACTAGAAAGCAGGAAAATGCTACAGAAAAGCCTCCGAAAACTGCAGTTGAATCCAAAGACCTGATTCTCCAAGAGTCTATTTGAAACACAGTTAACTTAATGATTTCCAAGTGGCATTATTTTTGCCCATGTAAGAGAAGAGAATTTTGAAAACTGACGGAGGAATCAGACTGTTTTATAAGCATACTTCATTTATAAAACAGGCTCCAGCTTTCCCTATTCAACACACTTTTGCAGACAGTGCTGAACCAACCACACTCCACTTAAGGATGAGAACAAGCATTCAAATACTAGTGAATTTGATTTCCTTTTTCTGCATGTAAGATCTCTTTGCATTCTTTATTCTTCTGGACAGCCTAATAAAGAACTGCAGGGGTCAAGAAAACAGTGAAGAGAAGAATGAGGGACAGAGGACAGTGAAGAAGTGACAGGAACCTGCACACATTGAGACTGATATATAAGAGCAGAGATTCATATGAAGGGTTGTTAGAGGTGTACAGAAATAACAGGTATCTAACCTTAGAAAACACAGATGGCCATCCAAAGAAAAGGAGCACTGGTAAACTCAAAACTGACGAAGAAAAGTATTTTTGCATGTACCTTCTCTAAGTGGTAGCATTTGGTCTTACTCAGATCAAGAATTTGGGAAGGTGCAAAAATGAAATAGACAGTTGTGTTGGCAAGCTCTTCTCAAATTGGAGAGGCACAGAAGGTATTCCTGAGAAAGACAGAGCTAAAACCTCAGAGGACTGCCACCCATGCTCTTCCCTTCGTCTTCCACATCATCTCCTCTCTCACTCAAACTGCAAGAAGATTTATTTAGCAGGGAAAAACATATCTTTGAAAGGATTTAATTTCGACACAGACTAACGAGAAGGGCCGTAGCTCTGGCTAGTGCTGAGAACACCAGTTAAACTGACCTAGAAGGTCCAAGGATTTGGGTCACCTCGACTGGGTGGGAACAGGACCAGCACTACTAGAGCTAAAGGTACAACAACAATCAATACCACACATAGCATGGAAACTAAGCAAACACACTATGGTTTTTTCTGGGCTTAAATCAACAGTTTTGCAACTAAGACTGAGAATTTTGGGAGCATCACATTACCCCGCATCTGCTTACTACAGGGATTGACTGTCACTGCCTCTGAAGCATTTTGCATGGGCCAGTGCCAGTAATGACTTAACTGAAACAGGGGCCTCATCCAGCAAAGAAATATTTAAGACCAAGAGGCTCACAAACATCATAGAAGATCCTGTTCACAACTGAGGGTAATTAAATTAGTATCTGGTATAATAAAAAAACACCTTCCCTTATTAATGAGATGCTTTCCCAAAGGCTCACAGAAACCAATTTACAACTTAAGAGCATTTTATTGGACAACACATTACAATGCCCAAAAGCATAACACTGATTCACAGTATGCAAGAGGGCAATGAACCTAGCTGAAAAAGGGCAGGTGAATACATTTTCTCCCCCAGCTGGCATATCTTCCAGTGGATCAGACACTGGCAATGTCCTATAAATGTCTTCCAGAATTGGATTCCAGGACAAATCTATGACTCACCAGATATTACGAGGATTATGACCCTGACCTTTGGTCTGGAATGGTACTGCCCAATAAAATAACTCTTAAAAGGCCATTTGCAAACAACTACAACTAACAGACAGATATGCTGTGATTAATCTAAAATAGAACTACTGAATTTTTTTTTTCCCCTCAAGCATATAGTTTTTTTAGTGTTTTTAAAATGACAGATAAAAAAAACCTTTAAAACATCTAAGTTCAGGCAGGGACACCTTTTAACAGTGATTCTAATGATACAAGGAGCTCAAGCACTATTTTAATGCTAAGGATATATTCACCACCTATTAAATCCAACTAGCAGAAGCAAGCCATGGACAAAATAGTTTTCTTGAGAAATTAATCATTTTTCTATATTCAAATGTCCGATGCTTCAGGGATCAAAGAGAATCTCTTCCCTCTTTCCTCAACCTTACACCATACAAGGTAATTCCTCTGACAAAAGTAACAACTTGCATATGAATGATTAATACAGAATATAAAATCTGAATGTATACATAGAGATACACAACAGCTGAGAAACATTTCAAACAACTACGGCATTCCAGCAAAAGCAGAGTGACTTTGTCATAAATCTCCTTAGGAAAGAGGAGGAGTTTCAGTGCAACATGAAGAAGTTTCTGTATTCAGTAAATCCAGGTCAGGTATCTTCAGGAACTCAGAGCAGATTTAACTTTGTCCTAGTGGCTTTGGTGACCGGTGTTTACTTGTTTTGCTAACTCACCTAATTAGGCAGAGGGAGAAACTAAAAACTGGAAGGGTGCAGGGTGATGTGATACTTCAGAAATCGAGACTGTCCACACGATAGAGCAACAACACTAAATTATCAAGTTTCAGCTTCCCTGTTAAAGCATTCCTCTTTATCTCCAAAACAAACCTATAATTACTTTCTCACTGTATCTGATTTTCTTGTCAAAATATCAGATACACGGAGCGGGGGTGGGGGTGGGTGGTGGTGTGTGTCATTCCCAACACTGCAAGTTCTGGTGGCCTTGGGGTTTTCTTTAAGCACAGAAACGCAAACTGAACAAATGAAAACCTGATGTTTCTGGGTTTTAAACAACGCAAAGTAAAATTAGCATATTATCCTAAAAGAAATATGAGTAACATTTCAATTGTCTCACACGGAACCCTTCCCCCATTCTACAGGAACGCTACAGAACTGAAGCAGCAACTATGACAATTGTAAAAGGTATTCAAAATATTTCATAGGTAAACATTAGGTGGAACTACAACACACAATGTCGGATGGCTCCTGTTTGAGAGCCATATTTCATGGCTTTATTTTTTTTACCATACCAAAGGGAAACTATCAACTTACAACTTTATAAATTTAAAAAAAAAAGTGCCAAATAAAAAAGCCACCT
Source organism: Astur gentilis (assembly GCF_929443795.1). Lineage (NCBI taxonomy): Eukaryota > Metazoa > Chordata > Aves > Accipitriformes > Accipitridae > Astur > Astur gentilis. The sequence goes on along the minus strand of NC_064887.1, from coordinate 42,258,820 downwards.
ACAAAACTCACTCTTAAGAGAGGGGAGTGAGAAGGAACTGAGAAGCAGCCATTTCTCCTCTTGGTTTTACATACTAGACACAGAGATACTACAATAACAAAACCACAGCACAAAATCTTCAAACAGTATTCAGAAATTCTGCTTATTTATTAGAGCAGCAAAACCAAATACAAAATCAGAAACATTCAGAAAGCTATTTGAATCACTCCCTGTTTCCCTCCACCTGCTCCAAAATCCGTCACCACTCCTAGCTCCTACTGGGGTTTCCTTTCCAGCACACACAAGCTAAGCCTACAATCTGATATTACCTCCTGCTTCTCTCCCTAACATGCCAGGGCTGGGGAATATTTAAAATGGCTCAGACATCACAATTGTGGGTAAGGAGTTTTCACCTTCCCCCCCCCCCAACACACTTAAGGTCTTTTTACATACATCCCAGACTTTTCTCACGGCTGCAGCCCCAGCGCTAGCAGTACATGTGTAAGTAACAGAGAAGACGAGGTGCAGGATTTCATTATCACAAGCATCAGGATGCTCAGACTCAAGCTGTGGCATAAAGTGAACCAGTTTCACACGAGGCTGCACCAGCTCGCCTCCCTAACGCGCACGGTAACATTTCAGCTCCTTCTTTAGCCCCTCAAAGGTAAAGGCTGCATCTTCACAAGCTGCCTCCTGCCCCCCCCGGTAAAGCCTTGAGCTGCCAACCTTGGGACGGCTAGAAACCCTGCAGGATTTGTCAGGAAAAGGAAAATAAACCCGCTGGCCTGGCCAAACTGCCGGCGGAGGCCGGCCTTCTGTAACCCCCCCGCTGCGGGACGTTGCTAGGCGGCAGCGGCCGGCGGGCAAGCTCCCTCCACAGCTCCCCGCTGAACCCCCACCACCCCCTCAGCACTGCGAAGCCCCGGGAGGCAGCCCTGCCCCGCCACAGGGACCGGGGACGACCGGTCCCCGGGCCGCGGCCTCCCACTGCCCTGGGGAGGGGGAGCTCCCAGTGCCGGGAGGGCTCGCTAAGACCGGGAGCTGGTGGCATCACGGGGAGCCGGGGGCCGAGGCTCGGGGAGCCGGCGTGACGCGCTGACAGCCCGGTCTCTTACCGGCCTCCCCGGGGAGCCGCCGGTTGTACTCTCGGTCCCGGGAGCCGCCGCCACAGCAACAGGAAACGCCCCCGTGTCCCGGAAGTAAAATGGAGACGGAGCCGCGCGCCTGCGCGTCACGGTCCGGCTGAGGGGAGGGTCCCTTTCCCCTCAGGGAGGGCACGGGTACCCCCTCAGCCCGCGCTTTCCCCTCAGGGAGGGCACGGGTCCCCCTCAGCCCGCGCTTTCTCCTCAGGGAGGGCACGGGTCCCCCCTTCAGCCACCTCTTTCCCCTCAGGGAGGGCACGGGTCCCCCCTTAGCCCGCGCTTTCTCCTCAGGGAGGGCACGGGTCCCCCTCAGCCCGCGCTTTCTCCTCAGCCCGCTCCTAGAACGGGGGAGGTGGCCGGAGTCGACAGAGCCCCCAGGTTTCTCCCTGACGAGGATGCCAGGCTGCCTGCCCCCATCCTGAGAACTGCTCTGGCCTCTTCCCCAGCCGGTGGATATAAACATCCTGCACCACAGGGCATCTGCTGGGGACCTGCCTTCCATCAGCGCCTGGCTGCGGCGGGAACAAAGGCTAAACAGGCCCTTAATGGATGGGATGTTGCATCCCCAGTGACAGCTTTAACATGGTAGTTCATGTGTTTGCGCAGCACCCAGGATTTAACTCTAAATAACATAATTCGTTATTAAAAGCCAGGGGGGATTTGCCATTCAAAACATGTTGACGTGTTTACAGCCACTGCTGCCGAGGGGAGGTTGGGGTGCCGGCTTCCTTATCGGCGAAGGCGAGTGCCTGCCCAGGCCTTTGCAAATGACCCCTGTGCAGACAAACAGCGAAAGCGAAGGGGAATTATCTTCGCTATCAGCACATTAATGCACTGACTTGTATAACTAAATTGCTTGCTGGAAAAAAACATCTTTTCCCTGACACCAATAAGATTTGACCTCGTGCTAGCACTGGGCTGCTGAAGTACTCCGTGCAGGGAGGAAAATTCAGAAAAGCTCATGACCTAACTTTACCTCCTGATCTATGATTCACCCTGAGGATTTACAGTACTGGTCTCCAACACAAGTTTGTCATACTTTAAATCATGCACATCCAAGTTGCCTGTCAAACTTGAAAATGCAACATATACAATTACAAAACAAACTTCCCTCTCAAAATCCACCTTACAGCTTTCCTAGGCCGCTTTGAAAGAATCTGCCACCGTTTGGGCTGGAAATGTGCTGAAATCCTAGACTACCATGGGACCAGTTTTATCTCTGCTTTCCACACTGTGACCTGTTTAATTGATTTTATTTTTCTCTTCATCTTGTAGTTGCAAGCTTTTCAGAAATGTTCCCTTTTGTGCTGCTTCTGTACAGGACTTAGTACAATAAGGTCCGAGTTGTTTATTGGGGCCTCTCAGTACTACAGAGAAATAATCATTAAATAAAGCGATTTGGGGATAAACAGCTGGCTGTCACTTGGTGACAGATTAATCCTTAGACTTTGTGCTTCCCTATAATATAAAAGTACAGCATTGCAGATTGCCCAACTACAGCTGTCATGGAGAGAACGTGCTGTGCTCGTGTGGCTGGCCTCGGGGCATCTCCACAAAAATCAGCGCAAGATCTGGCACAGCAACCAGCTGAAAGACTTCGTAGCTTAGAGCTAAGGTTTGAATTGCAAAGAAGAGAATAGCACCAACTTTCTAATCCTGTGTAATTCTATAATAACAAAAGATTTCTTACTGAATGAGTTGCAGGTAGATTACTGTCATGCGGCTTTATGCATTTGTCAGGCCAAGTGTACAAGATCCTGAGGTTTTATCAGGGAATGGAAGGAGCAGCACCTTGGAGATGTTCCAGATGAAGGCGATACTGCGCAGATATGAAAAGAAAGTAAAAAGCAGAAAAGGAAAAGCACTGAGAATAGTATGTTCTTCAGCTTCCTTTTCTAAAACCTCTAGAGTTCGGCAGAGCCAGCTCTGTGTCAGCAGACTCATAGCTCAGTGTTTCCTCTGAAACCAGCGCTGCAGACCACTTTCACATTTGCTTTAGATCCTGCTTCATTGGCTTATAACTGCATTAACCCACAGCCTATTGCAGTCACTCTGGTTTCGCCTGTTTTATTTGGACTCCTGTCAGTAATCATTTATTCCGAGTGGGACTCCCAGTCCATTTATCACTGTCATCATGTTACAGCAGCCAAACCTCCTTTATCCCCCCAAAATAGAAGCTTTTTGGCAGCTCTGACTCTCTCCAGAAATGCAAAGTTTCAGGTTTCCTGCTGCTTTTCACATTTCTCAGGACTCTGTGTGGGCTATGAGCAGAAGTTTCAGGACAGAAAATCAAGTAATTCCTCCTCATTATAAGCCAAAAACTGTCTTCCTGTATTGGCTTATTGGTGCTGCACTGGGAATCCTAAAAGCAAAAGCAGGCAGGCACAAGTGCCAAATGAGAGGTGAATTTCAAGTCCAAGCTAAAAGCCATTCTGGCCTCTCTTCCTTACAGATAAAGCAGCATGGGCGGAGGATGTTTGCCTGAGAAACTGCAGAGACCTGCGTCCTCCATTAACCCACAGAACCGTTGTGAGAAAGGAAACGGTTCTCCAAACCTCTTTCACAACATGCCTTAAATAAGTCCTGGAAACTAGTTGTTACAGCAATTTGTTATAAATCAGCCCGTATACTGAAGCAGCCAGCAAGGGTCAGCCTAGGACAGGTGGACAGTCTGGTGTCCAGCACAGCCTGTATTGTTCAGGAAGATTCATTAAACCGAGCACCTTCTCTTAAAGAAGAGGAATTTGTCTGAAGCCTACCACACGCTTTGGTTGCAGCTATAGGTTTCCTTTTGAAAAGGATGGCCAATCTGACCTCCCTGTGGGGGCCAGGGCTCTATCTTTCCCATAAAGTAACAGACATGTAACTCTCAACTAAAGAAGGTGTAGAAGATCCACCTCTACCCCAGCGCTCAAGCTCAAGTCACTAGGAGGGAAGCAATCCTCCTGCCATCTGTATTCCACAGCATATCCTTGGCTCGCCTCCATGGCGCAGCCTGCTTGGAGAGCTCTCCTCCTGTCAGGGCTTTCCTGGGACTCATCTAACTCCTGTTGCATAAACTCTGGAAGCGTGTTTATAAGAGAGGATTAATTTAAGCACAGAACCTTCTCCACCCTTGACAGCAAAGGCTCAAAAGGAGCTTTCTCCATTTCCAGGTGAACAATAAACCTAGAAACTCGCAGCTCAAAGTTTACGTAACAGTGAAGTTTGGGTGGCCACTGTTGTCGAGATCCCAGCGACTGCAATCATTCCTCTTTGTTTTTCATCCCCTGCCAGGCTCCTAACATCACATCGGAGAGATTCCAAAACTGGAGCTGCAGAAACTCTCCTGCATCTGTACTCCCACAGCCTCCTTCCCTGGGACACTTTCTACCATGTCACATCAGGATAGATGGGAGGAATCAGGGTGGGAGAGGGAAACAGGTTACCATGTACAGGGCCACCCAGGCTGCCTACCCTCTTCACAGCTCATGTGCGTGTTTCTAGCAGTATGATGATTCCTTGTTCTGAATTAAAAGCAGAATTCCTCCTGCTGTTACTTTCTCTAATAAGAAGAGCTCTCCCTCCTCTATTTCATCACAGCCATGGAAGTCACTAGACTTTCTGTGTCTACTGGACAGTGAAAAGAGCTCAGGCTTCCTAATCATTTCCCCATCCTTTCTCCCCTGGCTTCATTCCTTTCTTTAACCACCATCTTTTCTTGTTTTGTTTTTCTTTCTATGAGCCTGTTTTGTCTTCTACCACGTGGTGGTGCTACAGTTAAAAATACCATGGAGATAACATAAAGAGCAGCACCTGACCATGAGATGGACCCAGCGCTGGCCGAGGGCCGAAGCATATAGATAGTGAAATGTGAGTTCATTATGAGAAAACAAGAGGAGCAGCCAAATATCCTCAGATCCTGGCGGCAACTACGGCTCAGACTGAACCCTAATAGAGCAGCTCACACTTCTGAAAAGTAGGCCTGCCACTCTGGCTACTCGGTGGCCCCGAAGCTTGCTTTTCAAGAGCCCTATCAGTGACTTGTCAGGAGACCATGCACTGCTCCTAGCTGCAATAACAGGAGCTAGTGATATGAACTATCAACTTTGCTGCCCAGAAGCAGCTCACAAAGGTTTCAGCCCAGCATAATCCAAATATAGGCACTCTCAGGCTAACACCTGTCACACGACAAGTCCCAATCCAGATCTGACCACAGACAGGCCATTAATTTCAACGAACATCTCGGAACCCTGACCAATTGTTCAGCTTCTGTTCAAGCCACCACAAAGGGAACACGCAACAAAGAGCTCTGCTGCCCTGCCGCCCACATTAGCCTGGGCAGCGTATCCCTGAGCAGCCCAGAAAGCCAAAGGAGATGTCACAGAGTCCCAAACACAAACCAGTTCCTCAGCCACCTTGGAGTTTTTCTCCTGAATGTTAGCAAGACTCAAGAACACAGATTCCTCACAGAAGGGCTGGGAAACAAGGTAAAAGTTACTATAACTCATGTCTAATCACTGCGCATTTATGATGGACAACGATATGCTAAGCCATACTCCCATTTCAACAGCTAGGTCCAAGTTCTTGCCCTCCAGATCACAGATCTCCAATAGTGGTTGTCTAGAGAAGAATTACTCACACTGGCAATGACCTCAGCGTTCCCAAGACCATACAGAGCATGGCTCCAAGCTCTTGGTGCCCTGGGGATCAAGGACTGTCTATATCCTCTCAGGTTCAGATATTTTTTGTAAAGCAGCACGCAGGACTGCAAACAGAGCCTCTGCTAGGAGGTTCCTCAGACAGGAATGACAAGGCATAACTCTGCCTTCTCTAGTAATATTTGGGTTCTTTCTAGATATCCACAAAGCACTTACTCTTATTCAGCTCCCTGCTTCCTACTTTTTGCTGTGACGCCTGAAAATTGTTCACTAATAGCCAGGCCTGTGGTCCTTTTCAGTTTCCCTCCAGCTGCCCTGAAGGGAAAGTAGGCTTCATGCAGTGCATGTGCAAGGGCAGCCAGTTCTTTTATGCCTCATGAAGGTTTTACTGACCTTAAGAGCCTCTGAGAGACCCTTACTGGAGAGCGAGCATTGCTTGAGGATACAGGGTAGAGAAAGAGAGCAATTCTCTCATTTCTGGAAGAATTTCTCTGCCAACAGACAATCCCTTGGGAATTAAATATGTTCTTCAGTGCCCTGAGTACCTCAAAGAGGAGGGACTGGGTTTGTCCATCAGCCAAAGCCATGCAGCAATGCCACAGTGAATGCAGTGGGACGACAGAGTCCCATGCACGTTGGCAAAGGAGCAGCTGCCATTCCTGTGCACTACTTACATCTGAAAAGCAACATTCTCACGCATGCAGGTCCTGGGAGGCACCATTCGACTTTTGTGTTAGTTAATAACATTTTGGATGCTCTAGAAAGCCCCATACCCATGCATAGGGCAGATTTAAGCTGACACATCACTGCAGCTGTGAAAAATAGCCTAAAATATCCAGCTTCACTCAGGCAGAAGGGATATTTGCTTGGGCAAAGCAGAACATTGTGAAAAAAAAATTATTAAAGGAAAAGTTGACCTAGAGCCCTCCTTGGGGGAAAGGGGCAGGAAATGGTCAAGTGGCCAAAGAAAATGAGGATAAACTATTGCCAAGCAGGATTTAGAGATCATTTAGACTATTTGGAGAAACAACCGAGCCAAGCCAAGCAGGGTGGTGGGGTACAGTCAAGCCAGGCAGAAAAGTGAAGCAATCCATGAGGCTGAGTTAAGCAGGCTAATGGCCGGCCTGGGCCGGAGGGGAGGCTGGGGAGTGGGATGCAGCCAGGCTGGGTCAGAGCCAGACAGTGACAGTCATACTCACTCAGGCACTGCAGACCACTTTTATTCACAAGAGGTTTGGCACACAGTGAGCAGCTGGTGCAACTGGAGAAAACCCCTGGCACAAGCTGGTGCCTATTGATCTCTTTCCACCTCTCTTTTGGCTCCTTTGTCTCTTTCTCCTTCTCTCTCTCTTTTGGCTGCTCTTTGTTCTTACCCTGGAAGGAGACAAAAACACAGCTCCGTTACAGGCCTCGTGCTGCCCACACATTTCTTTCCCCGCTGGTAAAAATAAGCATGCAGAAAGCTGGTGCGCAGCAAGTACAGCGGGCACCTTTGTGCCCAAACCTTTGGGATGGTAATGCTTTTCCTAAGTGCCTTCCTAAGGCTTGGACCAGTCCCTCCAGCCTAGGTCTATGTGTGATGAAGGGCAGGACGCAGCACTGCAGCACGCATCTGTGCCTCCACAGGCTCTCCTCCTTGCCACAGCGGGTGATGCAGGCGGTCACCCAGCCAAAGCACTCCTCTCTTGGTCTGCACAACTCCTGCTAAGACAGCATGAGAGCAGCCAGAAGATGCGCTGGAGCAAGGTGGGCTGAAAGTCAGGGATCGTTCTGTCCAGTGCGTTATGTTAGGGTTCACAGTGCATCTGCTGACCAATGTAGAGTCCTCAGCCATGCAAAAGCAATCCAACTAACTGGTCCCTGCGGTCAGATCCCCTTTTCTACTTGAAGTATTCAACAATTCCTTCTGCAAAGTCAGCATGTCTCCCTCACCTTATCCTTCTGCCAGGATCCAGTGACTCGGCTCCGCAGGGAACTCAGACGTCGCATCACCTTTGTTCCTTTCTCTGCTTTCTCGCTTTTTCCACTGTCTTCATTTCTGAAACAAGACCACAAACGTCTTAACTAAGGGGAAGTTAACTGGCCAAGCACAGTTCAAGGGGATCACTGATGAAGTTCATCCAAAGCATTATTACTTTAGGACCCCGTCTCTGAGCTTTCCATCTCCTGAAGGATCTGGCTCAGCATCAGTCATGTCATTTATTAATGGAACACTTGCAAATAAGGAGCTGAACTTTCAAATTATTTGTGCAAATTCTGGCTATCTCTGTGTTTTTGTTCAGTACCCTGCACAATGAGGCCCTGATCTTGGCTGAACCACTGCAGATACCAGTATCCTGCACACAGTATTAGCAGGGCAGTAAAGCTTAGGGGGGGGGGGGGGGGGGCTCGAAATCAATCTGTTCTGGGAACACAAAGTGTGTGTGGGTTACCATCTGTCTCACTTACTCATTAGACAGGAACTCAAACCAGGTGAGGTTCTGCTGGGAAGAATCACTGCCTTCTTGCACACAAGCTCTCTGCTTCACCCTGTTCAGGGAAAAGACATCAGACACACAGCAAAGAACACAAGAGCAGAACTTTTGAGTCAGTGGAAAGGCTCATCTTTGGAGACAGGGCAGGAACATGTTTAGTGTTACAGAAGAGGCATGTGAAATGCTACTTCTCCTTGCAATTCTACCCTAGTTTCACTGGAAGAATGGAGTAATTCTGGTACCCTGGGGATTTGCACCTCAGAGGACCAAGTGTCATTTGCCAGGTGGGTCCTAGGCAGACCTATGACCTCCCCACCCACATCCCTCTCCCAGACACACTTACCCATGGTAATGTTTCAGCTCCTGAAGTACCTGCTGGACAATTAGCCTACCAGGGATGGGGCAAAAGAAAAGCGAGGGATTAGAAAATGTCCTTGCAAAGACATTCTGCAGCCCACAAAGCATCAGGTGCTGGTTTACTACCAACTACACAGCTGTGCCCCAGCATGGAGTGGGATCTTTGCTATTGCACCTCCAGTAGCTCAGATATACTCAAGAACCTCAGCCGCCTCAAAACTGCCAGGACTGACAATACCTACACGTGGTCTGGGGACACATGGTCCTTCTCCAGCATCTCCAGAGCAGGGGGTTCAACACCTGGAACACAAAACACTCTCAGCAGTGATTCTGGTGTGCCTTTGCAGAGCACCATGTTCCAAGCTATGCAATTGGACCCCGTTAATCTTGCTGGGATATCTGCCTTTAATGGCGAGGGAGAAGTGCTGGGAGCAGTTAGGGAGGAAAAGACTGCACTGCATTTCTGTGAGGGAGACGAAGGCTACATCACTTTTTCTGTGTTACCCCTCCCTTCTCCAGTCTGTATTAGTTTAACTTTTGAGGATCCTGCTTGCAGCCAGAGGGTAGGAGCTGACACCACCCCAGAGACCCTCCCCATGACAGCCAGCTTCCCTTCTACTTCCCAGATGCTCTTAACAAGTCTCTACATTTTGCTCTTGGGCAGTCTGCACAGGTAGGAGAGGTTAATGGATTCCAGCAGCACAGAGAAGGCCAAAATTAAGTTTACAGGAGCTAGGGTGCCTCTGTTTTTCTAAAGCTCTTCAGCTTTCAGTGTGGCAACCAGAACCTGGCAGCCTTGTCTGAAAGCCTGCTCCCCTGCCAACTGTGCGTGGTGAGTCAGTTAAGGGCACTGCTGTCAGAAGGGACCTGCACACAGACGATGTTTGCCCCATTCTTTGGGGGAATGCAGAAAGGGCACATCTAAACCCAGGCAGATGAATCAGTGCCTTTTGTTCCTAGGAAACCATCTTTGCCTTGTGTGAGTAGGGAGTGACCAATGCACCAGCCACAGAGAGGTTACATAGCAATGTGTCACTGGGGACGGACACGTCTGAGCTTAGACTACGCCATTAGCCAGGATCAGACTCAAAGTCAGCTTGACTTTTTATTTCAGGAGCTCCTGGGACCATGTAGAAGGGAAGGGCAGAGGATGCCTAGGCTTGCAGAGGTTACATCTCCAGTTTTTTATCTTCTTAATGACAAACACCTTGAACTCATTTAATGCCATATATATAGTCTATACCAACCTTCCACGGCTGGAAGAGAAGTGTCAAAACTGCAAGGTGTCTGAGGGGAGGCAACCGTCTCACAGACTGATGGGACAGACTTTGACCTCAGTCTCTTCCCGTTGCTGCCACGTTCCTGGAGAAGTAAAAAGTCATCTTTGGTCCTTTGTGCACCAAGGGAGCCTCCATCGGTGCACAGCATGGCTGGGCAAGGTGTAAGGCAGGGAATCTTGACTTAAGTGCCAGTGATCATCCCTGCCTTCCCACAGCCTCCTACCCTGCATGCCCACCCTGGGAGCCCCAGGGCAGGTTGTCTTGCTGCGTGGTTTGCTACCTGTGGTATATCAGAGCACAGGATCAGATCAAGACCCAAGATATCACTGGGAACAGGCTGACTCCTCACCCTTTCCCTCTCTTGTTTTTTCGGGGTTATGATGATGGGACACTATAAGGCCCAGCTGTTTGTTGGCTTCAGGTGTGGGCTCCAGGGAGGCTGGAGCAAGTGAGACTTGTTGCTGAAACCTTCTTAGGCAGTTCTCACTTTTACAGGACACGTAGCACTGTGATGCAATTGTCCTTTTAATATTAATTGAATCCAAAGATATTCTCCAGAGGAAAGCAGTGTGAGAGGGGGGTGACAATGCTCTCTTCAGCCACCTGACAAGAGGATGGAGCCAGAGTCTTCTTAGAGGTGCACAGTGGCGGGACAAGAGGCAACAGGCACATGTTGCAGCAAGGGAAATTCCAGCTAGATATATGGGAAAAGGGGGCTGTGCATCAGCCAGCTCTCAGGGCCTTTATCCTGGAAGAAGGGGCAGTTTGTCCCAGAGCAAAGAAAGCCCATCCTTGCCAAGATTCCTGCAGACCTCCTGGCATTACCTGGTTCAATGCTGGCATCGAAGGAGTCCAGCCTGCCGCTGACTCCCGTGTGGGTTGCCTTCTGCACCCCCAGCTTGCCCTGCTGCCAATACGCACACAGCCCTCGCACACTCACCACCTCCTCCAAGCCAGAGCTGACCGTGAGGTTTGGGCGCAATGGCTCTATCTCCACTTTGATCACCATGCCACCCCTGCCGCTGCTCCAGGTTTCCAGTTCCCCTTTGGGCAGCTGAAGGGACACGCAAGGCTGTGGGCAGGACTGACTCCTCTTCTCCACATCCTCCTGCTCTGGGTCGCTGCCCATCTCTGTGGCATCCAGGCTGAACCTAATTCAGGGAAGAGGAACAAGCCAGCTTAGCAGACCCCTCCCATTGTGCCAGGCATGGCACAGCCCCTGGAATATCCTCGCCTTGGGTGGACAGTCCTAAAGAGCTCATGCAGCTGGGACAAGGAGAGTCACTACAGCAGGCACATGGAAAAGGAAATGCTGGGAAGCATCAGCCTGGACACCAAGTCCTGAGCCTGTTAAAAACAGCTTCCCTGGCTGCCATCAGCGAGTCCACGAGCTCCTTGGTCACCCAGGATGTTTAGTGCCGGATGGCTCTCGCTGATCTCTTAGCAACCCCTGAGACTGTGCAGCCACCCAGACAGCAGCCTGCTTCACCCACGTGAGAGCCGCTGCCCTGTTAGCTGCAATGCCAGGAAAGTCCCTCTGGGCATTTAGAAATGGCAGATGTTGTCGTTTATCGAATGTTCACTGTGGCATCATGTCATAAATCCTGCTCCCACTGGGGCCCAGCTTTAAGGAAGGAAACAGAAATCCTTTTCTGGGAAATGAGGGGTGGACCATCTCCCCCAGTGCCCCGTGGTTTCCTGAACACCAAGTGCTGTTGCAGTGCCAACAACATAGGAGCAAAATGATGGATAGGGCTCAGTGGAAAATCTTACTCTCTGCATGGGTTCTGTCTGCAGATCACTGTCACTTCATTCCTGCTGCCAGAGACGGGCTTCAGGAAGCATTTGCTTAGGGGACAGTGGGGCATATTCCCCTTCCCTGGCCCCGTGCTTACACATGCTTAATCACCCAGCGAGGGGACTGAACAAGTCCCTGACACTGACAGCCGCTCTGTGCCGCCGTTGCTCATGTGCCTGTTACAAGCATAAACTGTGAATGATCCACGGCACATGGAACAATAATAGGTCTGAGAACCAAAGTCTGAGCTTGATAAAGAACTGCCAAGATTTCAGGGTGAGATAATTTTAGGGTACCTTATAAGGAGGAGAGATAAAAATAGTCCTTGCTGGCTTCCACCTAACTCCCAGTCATCTGGGAGATCAATACATTCGTCAGCAGGGAGAGCATGCGTGTAGGAACCTGGAGCCCGAGGCATTCATGTGGCAGGAGAACAGGATGGCAGTAATGCCCAGTCTGGAAACCGTTCCCAGCCAGAGCTCAGCATCATGCTACAAAATACACTCTCCTTGGCAGCCACGTGGAGGACAGAGGGCTAGACGACACGGCGGCAATTGCAGGCACAGGCCCCACCAAGCCGACTCACAGACAAGAAGAAAAAAAGATTTGACAGAGCTCCCTTAATCCCTCCGAGGTGGGCAAAGTTCCCTTTAAGCCAAAGGATGGAGGCCATCAGGGCAGCTGATGCTGTTCAAGGTTCCCTCCAGACAGAAACGAGCTCTCCCAGATGAGACATCCTCTTCCCGGTCCCAAGACTGGGAAAAGAGGGTCTTCCTACTGCCAAGGAGACATTAAAGCCTCTTGCTGCCCTAGCATCTGTTCCTCCACATCCCACCCAACATGAGCAGTAGGCGTCCAGCTGCTTTGGCAAATGCTGACAAGTGAGGGAGACCACCCAGCAGCAGCTAGAGCTCAGGGCAGTGTGATCGCTCCAGCCCTCATGCAGCATCATTGTACCATATATATCAAATATTGCTCACAGTCCTGCTGTACCTGCGCTTGCAGTCCACGGGTGATAAAGGGCTCTCCCAGCTGTGCCTCCGAGAGGTAGACATAGATCTCACCAGCGTGGGGAAGGACTCCTTGGCCTTCTGCAGGTCCAGCTCTTTGTCTGCCTCTGCAGGACACTCAGAAGTGCTGGTACCATCTTCTGGCACCGCTGCACAGGAGCAAATGTGGCCTTTGTTCAGAAAGCGGCAGTCGGCCTCGCCGTAACGTACTGAGCAGGAAACAGGATTGGAAAAAGCAACATCCACAGACATTTTGCTCAGAGCCCCTGGTCTCTCTTCCAATAAGCAAATGGCAGACACAGCCTGGGCTGCTTGTTCTGTCTGTGCTACCGTCTCTGGCGCTGTTTTGGCAAGTGGCGGGCTCAGGAGTCCCAGATCTCTGTAATACTCCGTGCCATGGAGAGAAGAGTCTGAGAGGAGATCCTCTGTGCTGCTGTGCAAGTCTGCTGCTGGGACATCCAGCTCTGTGGAAGATGAGTCCTCCTGCAAAGGCAGCGACCGCTTAGCCTGAGCACACAAATCCCATCTGAGAGCCTTGCACCCATCCTGCGACGGGACACCTCCCATGCAGAGCTGGAGGTGCTTTTCTTTCCTTTCTCATGGCAAACAGCCCACCGCTGCTAGCAGGGCCAGGCCTGCAGCTGGGTTTCTCAAACCAGGCTTTCTAATAGTAGCACTCTCCTACTGCACCTCGCAGCCCGACCTGCCCCAGCCCCACCATCTTGGCTTCCTCCAGTCCCCGAGATCTCTCTCTGCCTAATTCCCCCTAACGCCAATATAAAGCACATAGGTATGATTTTTCCCAGCAGCAGAAGCAATATAACCTTGTATTCCTTGGTAGTCTGGATCAGTACCCATTTCCCCCATTCTTATGCCACCACAGACCCCTCTGAATATGGTGCTGACCACCCAGTTTGCTGACCCGGGCTCCTGCCTCGCATGGTGGTAGTGGAAGGAAAGAGGACACTTGCCTTTTGTTCAGCCATGCTGGTGCAGAAGGTGTCATCCTCAGCAATCAGGGATGGGAGGAAGCTTTTGGGGTTGGGATACTCCAAAGCAGGGGTGCTGTGGTCAGTGAATTCCCGTAAGCATGGCTTGCAGTCGGACCCTGCAAGACAGAGGAGGTCACAGCAGGTAACCAGATGGCTAGGAGGGATGTAAACTCAGCCACACACAGACAGGTGACATTAGGCAGCACCAAAATGCTCCACATGGCCCTCTGCTCCCTCACCCCTTGCAGACAGGCACTGCCAGGCAATCTCAGGACCTCAGCAGCCTTGATCCTCTGGGAACCTGGTGCAGGGATCCCCTAACAGCAGAAACTTCATCCCTCAAGCCACAGCATATGTGAGGGCAGAGACCAGGCTTGAACTGTCCCAGCCAGACTTCCATAGGATGTCCTATGCTGCAGAGGCTGTTTCCACAGTAAAACAGAAGAGTTAAGCACATTTTGATGGCTGTTACTGACATTATGGACCTTTAGAGCAGAAATCTATGAATAAAAATACTGACAGTAATTTTGTTTTCATCCGTAAGGAATAAAGGATGACACTGGGAGGGCAAATTAGAGGCACATTAGTGACTCCAGACAACACTGAATATGCAGAGCAATAGTGGGAGCGCATCATTCTCCTGGTGCTGGCTCGCTCATGTGGATTTTCCCCACGCAGGAGAGAGAAGCAAGTGTGAACCTGAGTGTGTGTACAGCATCTGATAACTCATTGAGAAACAAAAACAAGATCTGGATGTGTATCATGGTACAATAGATCATCCAGCTGACTGAAGCACATTCCTATGTAACGAGACACACTGTAAATGTTAGCCACGATCTCTAAACCATCGTATGACTCACGGAGGCCTTTTATTCCTTCGAGATACATACAGCTGAGGCGAATGGAAAATAGCCAGGCTGCTGGCCGAAGCACCGTGGTGGATCTCTGAAGATGCAGAGAACAATAGCAAGAGACTGTAAACGGCCATATCTATCCAGTGGGAAAACCGGCAAGAAACTGCTAGAAACCCATCATACTCCAGGAAAGCCAAGTATGAAAACATTAATATGAGGAAGATATTGTTAAAAAACACACTCTTGGAAACCTTGCATCCTGCTGTGGGTTTTAATGCTACACAATGCAGCCAGAAATTGTGTGGTGCCAAGTAGAAAAAGGCAGCAAACGTGAGGGAGAGTTTGGATGTTTGTTCCTTGGATCCCGCTGCACACTGCAGATGCCAGATTTTCTGTTTTTAAGGACTGTTTGGTGTGTTTAAATGTGTGCGATAATTTCAAGTGAGGGTCTATAAATAATAGGGAAAGAAAACACTCTGTGAAGGCACTATTTTAATTAAAGGTTTTCTAACTATAAGAGCACGGAAAATTTGGAACAGGCTCTCTAGCAAAGGTGTAGAATTTATTTCACAAGACATTTTTAATTAATAGACAAATTGCTGCCCAGGATGTCCTTGAGCTACATCTATAATGCTCTGTCTGTAAAACCGGCAGAGGTTTAGTGAGCTATTGAACATCACCTTTTGCTTTCCTCAGATGCACCTGGATTGCCTCTCTTCAGCTTGCAATCAAAAATCAGCATTTTGAAGTGAATACACATTTGAACCAGGGCAGGTTTTGGCATGAGCTTGTAGGAAACAGCAGCCAAAAATATCAGTGGGCAGTAAAAGCCATTGAAGGCCCAAAACAGGGCTGGGATGAAGGCTAAAGTAGAACAGACTCAAGGGGACCAAGGAAGTGGCAGGGAGAGTCCCAGGGGGACAAGAACAAAATCTTCCCCTCTTACAAGTCCAAGGAAGGAAGGAAAAGGACATTCCCTGCTCTCGCCATCCCTTGCAGCAGCGAACTACCCGCAGAGAAAGCGGCAAAGCCCGGAGAGGAGCTGACAAGCGCTGTGGCCTGACAGAGGCCAGAGCCCTGGCCCGCAGGTTTAGCTAAAACAAAGAGTTTTTTTCCTCCCAAGCAGAGTCCGGCCGTTCTGCCAAGGCTACGCTGGGCCTGCACCAGCCTCCAGCCTGCAGCTCTGAAGTGGATCCCTGGAACAGAGTCAGCTCCTCGGAGGCCTGGAAAGTATTCCCTGGGCTCTGCCTGTGCCACGCAGGGCTCAGGATTTGGCCAAGACATAGGCTGCAGTCAACAGACCCCCTCCAGGCCCACCAAACGACTTCTATCCTCCTCAGAGACTTCAGATGCTCCCATGCAACGCGTGATAAATCAGGTTTGCAGCCAGCTGCCGGTGAACTTGGCTGCAGTGGCTGTTAGGCAGCAGTACGTGGCACGCACGGGGCTACAGCAATGGGGAGACCATTTTAGGCAATGTGTGAGCACCAGACACGACAATTCAGGGCTCCCTGCATCCAACGCCTCTGTTAGTTGCTGCTGGGCTGGCACCGTGTATAGAGCCGAGCTGTTTGGACACTTGGGCAAGGGGGGCTGCTGGAGGGGCTCACGGGGGAAAAAACTGCTTTCAGGCATCAGGTTGTGGCATGATGAGCAAGGAAGGACCAGCGTGGAGTACACATGGGAGGAAGGCATATCTGGGGGGCTGTGAACATGCCTATATCCATGATTGAGGTGGTCACCCATATATCATAGAATCATAGAATGGTTTGGGTTGGATGGGATCTTAAAGATCATCTAGTTCCAACCCCCCTGCCATGGGCAGGGACACCTTCCACTAGACCAGGTTGCCCAAAGCCCCATCCAGCCTGGCCTTGAACACTTCCAGGGATGGAGCATCCACAGCTTCTCTGGGCAACCTGTTCCAGTGTCCCACCACCCTCATAGCAAAGAACTTCTTCCTTACATCTAATCTAAATCTACCCTCTTTCAGTTTAAAGCCATTACCCCTTGTTCTGTCACAACATGCCCTTGTAAAAAGTCTCTCTCAGGCTTTCTTGTAGGCCCCTTCAGGTACTGGCAGGCTGCTAGAAGGTCTCCCCAGAGCCTTCTCTTCTCCAGGCTGAACAACCCCAACTGTCTCAGCCTGTCTTCATAGGTGAGGTGCTCCAGCCCCCTGATCATCTTTGTGGCCCTTTTCTGGACTCGCTCCAACAGGTCCATGCCCTTACGTTGGAGGCCCCAGCACTGAACGCAGTACTGAGAGGGGGAGAATCACCTCCCTGCTGGTCACGCTTCTTTTGATGGAGCCCAGGATACGGTTGGCTTTCTGGGCTGCAAACGGACATTGCCAGGTCATGTTGAGCTCCTCATCAACCAACACCCCCAACTCCTTCTCCTAATGGCTTCTCTCAATCCACTCATCACCCAGCATGTATCTGTGCTTGGGATTGCCCTGAACCACGTGCAGGACCTTGCACTTGGCCTTGTTGAACTTCACAAGGTTTGCATGGACCCATCACACCAGCAAGTATGGCAAACGCTGGAGCCCCTGGAGTCTCCTGGACTCCGTGCTCAAGCCTGTTTGGAAGGACCCATGCTCCATCTACCTGCGGCGTGGTGGTAAGGGGACGGAACATCTCGGCTCCCCAGGCACTGACAGACAGCAGCATTCACCTCTATGCAGCTGAAGCTGAAGACGGGATGACAAAATGACACTTTCAAGAACGTACGCTGTTTGCTTTAGGAGAACATTAAGCAGATTAGGTATTGCAGTTGCTTAATTCGCCTCTGGCTGGGAACCATAAAAGGTTATTGCTGCAGGGAGCAGCCTCATCAGAGGAATTCCCAGGGCAGAGCCGGGGAGGAAGTGTCGCTGGCTGGGACAGGCAGGTCCCGGCACACGAGTGGGGCTCTGCTGCACTTTGCCAGAGCTTCCCGGCAGGCAAAAAATGACGACTCTGGGCTTCTGCGTGAGGAGGAAGGAAGTAGTGACAGCGTTCACTGCATGTGACAGCCTGGGAAAGTCTTGGGGTTTTTGATGCCATGGGGACAGTGGGACCAGCCAGCAGAGCTGGTTTGTCTCGAGGAAGAAAACTCCACGCTGCTGTAATTGCACGCAAGGCCGTTGGGAGCCCAACAAAGATTTTAATACTTCCAATTCAGACCTACAGTCAAAACCTCCCTCCTGCAACTGCCTCTGCTGATTTCCCTTGGATGAGCCAGTCGCTGGAGACGCAGCTGCAAGCGTCACGGTGGGAGACAGCACCAGAGCAGCCAGCGCTGGAACAAGCTCTGCCAGCAGCGGCCCATCCTCACCTGCCTGCTCCGCCGCTCGGCGCAGGATGCCACAGGTCCCCGAGTGACCCTGGAGCCAAGCTGGCGCTGGCGGGGGAAAAGTCAGAGGAAACACGGATGTGAGCTCTCGCCATGCAGATCACATCCTCCAAGCATCAAACACCCTCTGCATTTTCACTGGGGAAAGGTCACACCAAACGCAGCGGGACAAAGGCACCGGTCAGTTCTGCTACATGAAACAATCCCAGGAGGAAGGAAAGACCAGAGCGTCTGGGCATTTCCCAGCAATGGGGTTGAGATTGTTGGGAAACTACAGAGACCATCACAGACAAGAAACAAAAATTATTCTGTCTCCTCCTGGCTTCTGCCCTGCTGGCCCCGCACCAGCTGCCCTTTATGTACGGCTGTGCAGGATGTCCAGAGCTATAGGGTAAAAACCTCTGTAAAGCAAGTGCTAAACTTGCTGTGCCAAAATCGGATGAAGTGCAGTCCTTCGCCTGGTCTGGGCCCCACATCATCGGCCGTTGGCAGCGGTGGGGATTGGCTCATGCGGCCCAGGCTGGAGGAGGGGAGAAGATAAGCTGTCCAACACTGTAACATACTGTACAGCGAGCTGCTGTCTTATCACTGTGTTTGGGGCCTGGGTTTTGGGCATGAAGGGCCAGGAGAGCGGGGAGCCAGCACAGTCCTCAGCTCACTCTCAGCCGAAGGGTCTCAGGGGGCCTGAGGGGCATTTGCAGCCCCTCTGATACTCTCCTAGTCACGAGAAAGAGTCACTGTGCGGCTTCTTGCTCCAGTGACTCTGCTGGGCACTGAGGGAAGGTCCCACACGGACCGGTGAGTGCCACGGTGCAGAAAGCTAGTGCCAGGAGAGGAGCTGAGCGAGACCCGAAAGTTTTGTGCTAACGGCACAAGCCCCAGTGGGACAAATTGCTCCGCAAGCACATGCTGGGGGGAGAGGGCTCTACTGAGACACTCTCCAAAGCAGTCAGTGCTTGCAAGCACTGTGAGGCTGATTTATTTCTTATAGAAATTAGCCCACCTGAGCCTTCCCAGTGAGCCCATGACTGCCCCAGCTGGCACAGCACTGGGGAGGTTGGAGTGGGGTGTCTTAGCCAGGGCTTGGGGAAGCTGCTCAGGGGTCACCACAAATCAGAGCCTGCATGACCCTGCCTCCTGCTCTGAATTAACCTTCCTTTGACCATTCGGTTTGGATCTTGGTCTCCTGCACACCCACATCGGAAGAGAACTGGGAGGCAGGAGAATAAGGAGGGAGAAAGAGTATCAAGAGCTGTAATGCCACAGATAAAGGTACCCAAAGCATCACCCTGAAGGCAGTGTTTGCAGGCGAGGACAGCAGTGTCCAGCTCGTCCGGGACTGCAAACGTCCTGCTTCCCGGGGCTCTCGCATCTCTCTTTCCAAGTCACGGCACTGCATGCAGGAATGAGGCCAGTTCACACCATTGCTGGCATTTCCCGTCCCTGCTGTCGGACACTGTGAAGCCCAGCCAGTGCCACACAAACCACCATGGCTCAGAGTGTACTCCGAACACTCGGAGCGGTCTGCTCGTCAGCCCGCTCAAAAAGACTGGAGGAGTCTTTTCTGCAGCATCTGCTCAAACACCAAACTCTCGACACAACGCTCAGCCCTCGCCAGGCAGCCGTGCAGAGACAGCTGTCTGCAAACGCCGGGACCTCCAGCTCACTGGCAGCAACGAAACAAATTTATTACAAAACCAGAAGGCTGATATTTAACCCATTACCCAGCTCCTAAAAGCATTTATGTGCCTTGAAAAGAAGACAAAACAGAAGGAAAAGCGTTATCTGAAACTTAGGCAGCGTTCCCTGCAGAGAGGAGCTGGGTGCGCCCAACACCAAGCCCTGCCCGAGGACCCCAGCGCTCTTTGCTACCTGCTCGTCCGGGACAGGCTCTCCCGACTGCTCTGCAGCAGCCCAGCTCCCGACACATGGCTCAGACCTCTTTCCCCGCACACAAGGCCATTACCTCGCTTAAAGGACCATCTCTTCTTCCAGCGCTTCGAAAACGATGGCCAGGAGTGGTTGAGCAGCGAGTCTGACATTTGGGAGCCCTCCGAGCCCTGTGCAAGGTATAACCCCAAACAGGAGACAACAGCACGGAGCACGGCAGAGCTCAGCGCGGTCTAAGGCAGCACTGCAGGCTGCAGCCCAGGGGCTGCCAAGGGGGGAGTGGAGAAGCCAAGTGTTTTGTCAGAAGTATCAGCTGATGGAAGCTGTAGCCAGAGAGAAATTCCTGGTCTCTGGCGTTCCCACCTGTGTGACGGGTCAGTGACTTCCTACAGCAGGGCTCGGGGTTTAGTGGCCCCGGAGCGCACACAGCCCCTGAACGTTGCTCGAGGCTTGCAGATAGAAACAGAAAACAAGCTGTTAACTCACCACAACCCCCTTCCCCTCTCTGCCAACACCTCCCTGCTCCATTCATGACTATCAGCTGTCAGCCTGGCAAACCATCACCTTTAAGGCAGTTCTGCAGGGGCAGAACCTTCACCTGGGTAAGAGTCACCTTCACCTTCAACACAAAGTAAGAGTTAAGACCACAGGCTTGACATTTGCACCCTTGGCATTGTTTTCAAGTGCCATGGCAGAGCCTCTGCAAGGGAAAGAGCGAGACCCTGTCCGTCCGCAACATCAGCATCATCTTGTAGCTCGCAGCAAGTCCCCATCCCCTGGCAAGGACTTTTCTCCAAGCCCTTCTCAGCTCTTCCATGTAGGGAGGCAGGTGGGAGCTATCTCATCTATCTCCAAAATGCCCCAACAGACTAAACTCCCCATCCCGAGGTCTCCAAGCCCACTGCTCCTGATCGGCACCAGCCCCACAACTCAGACTAGCTCCAAACTTTGCTCCCGACCCCTCGATTAGGCTGAAGAAGCCGAGTTTTACCCCTGTGCGGCTGCTGGGCTCCTGGGCCAGACCGAACCTTCTCCCCACTGTTCGGCTCACTCTTGTGGCCTCGCTGAGCAGAGCCCAGCCACTTTGGGAACGGCCACAGGCACTTCCACGGCACACAGCCCACTCTAGGCTGGTGTTTTGCAAAGGCAAGTGGTGAAGAGCATTTTCCTCGCCTGGCCACAAACCTCAAAGCGTCATCTGCCCAGCGCAACCTTCCCCTGCTTTGATCTCCCTGATAACACGGGGGCCCAGCCCTGGAGTGGACAGTTTGGAGGGAGATTCGGGGGACTCAGGCGCAGACTCCTCTTGTGTCCTGCCCAAACCCAGCTGTGGGCAGTGCCAAGGTGTCCTTTGCAAACCTTCAGCTGTGGCACAGCAGCAGCAGGAGCCAAGAGCAGCACCCACAGGGTGTTCGGCCACCCCAGAGCCAGCCACGGGACACACTGTGGGTTAAACCCTGACCTCATCTCCTCCTCTTCACTTGCAGCAGCGTGAAGCTCCTTGTAGGCTGGAGGCTCCCCAGCCCATATTTTGCCTTCAAGCGCGTGCAGGGGGGAGGCTGAATGAAACCCAGCACTTGGACATTTGGCTTCAAGACAAGCTGCTTCCTCCCAAAGCCTTGAGGAAGATGAGCGACAACCCTGTTGTCGTGGGATGGAGCTCGTGCAGAGAGCGACTTACCTGGAGGGCTGGAGGCATCTCTGTGGCGGGTTCTCCGTGCACGCTTGCACCTGATAGCCCTGGCTTCTTCTCCAGCTGCTGGAGCAAAGCAAGAAGCGGAGACTCATCGGGGAAGAAGCAGCTGCGCGGCCGGTTTGCTCACGAGGGCCTCTGGCTCAACCACCTCACCGCTTCCCCTTTCCGATGGCACAAACAAACCCGCTTCTCCCATGCTGCAGTTCCTTCGACAGCAGCCCCAGTGCTGCCCCGGCGCTCGTTCCCACCCTCGCAGGGGTCGGGGCTCTGGGAGAATCCAGCAGAATCACCCAGGTTGTCGTGCACCCCAAAGTGCCTGGTGCAGGGGCCCGGAGAGCTGCTGAACCAGAGATGGCTGCGAGGACAGAAACTACCGCAAACTGTTTCCTGTTCCGTTCAGAGAAAAACCGCTTGGTTTGTGCCATGAGAGCCTGGTACACGCGGGCTGCGCCCATGGGCTCATTGCACCATTGCTCGTTCGCCTCCTGCCAGGGACAGCGAGGCCTCACACAGGGCTCCTGTTATCAAGTCCTTTGTCTTCGCTGTCCGGGGTTGACTTTGGGCAGCAACAGAGATGCTGAAGCCCACCAGGTCGCAGTCTTACACGGGGTGAAGCGACAGCAGAGCACAGAAATGCCTGTGCTGGCCATATTCATCTGTGCAGGTGAGAGACAGGCACTTCAGCCCCCAAAGCAAGCGGGGTGATCCCTCTGCCCAGCCCTCGCCATGTGCGATCTGGCAGGCAGAGCCCCCGGCACGGCCCGGGTTCGGGTTTTTCGGCACAGCCGTTTGCTCCTTCCCAACAAGCCCCGTGGGCTGAAGAGCGCACGCGCCTCATCCCTCTGCCCCGAGCACACGCCAACCCCAGCCAAGCCCTAATCAGAACAAGATCCACTCACACTCCAATTACTCAGAGACCGCAGCTTTGGCAGCACTTGGAATAGCAATTACCCTGTGCTCCAGGAAACCACAAGAGCAAAGAGGAATTAAGGTTTAATTTCTCTGAAGTCCACGAGAGCTCGATTAGTATCAGAGATTGGGGCTGCTCCTAAATACCAGGCAGCTGCTCCAGCTGACGGGCTGGTGAGTTGTCCTCAGCTCGAATGAGGGCAAGATTTTCTCCTCCTGCCCGGTGCCTGACACGGTTTGGGGGTTACCGAAGCGAAGCCGTGGAGGCAGCCTGGAAGAGCGATGAGGGATGATGGCACGAGGGCTGACCGAGCCTCAGCAGCCTCTCCACAGCATCCCAGAGAGCCCAGCGGGCAGCAAACCTCCCGCGACAGCAAGTTCAAGTTTTGTGGCTTTACTTAATTTTGCGTTTTAGGATCCCCAGAGAGCAAGCATGTGCCAGAAGAGGCAACTCCAAAACATCTTAAAATTCCAGTTTGTATCTCATCCCTCTCATCGTAAGAGAATTCCAGATGGGCTTAAAAAAGGGCTGAAGTCCAGGTGAGCTCCTTGGTGTGCCCAAAACCAGCCTTGGGGCGGTGGGCAGAGCAGGGCCAGCTCTGCTAGTCTTGTCCAGTCCCATGTTCAGAGGCACTAGGTGGCATCAGCACTGCACGCTTTCTGTTCAGCCAGGAACACCATCTCCCTCCCAGCCCTGGGCTGAGGTGGCTGAAGAAACAGTTACTGGAATTTGGCAGGGGCAGGGGCGAGGAGTGTGGCGAGGATTCGCCTTGACCCCTCTGAAAAAGCAGCACTTCTTGCAAAAAGAAAATCACGCTGCTTGCTTTTATAGCAATTCATTGTATGAGTGTCAAACGACATCCCCGAGTCCTCCCAAGGGGCAGGTCGGAGAGCAGAGCTCCACGCAGGTCCAAAACCAGTCCCGAACTGCACGGTACCATGTACAGGTCGGGCAGGGAAAGACCATCAATTGCCAGGATGGAGGCGTGAAGAGCCAGGGCTACAGCGCAGGCTGTCAGCCGGCGAGCTGGGCAAATCGTGCTGTGGCTGCGCCAGAGCCATGCGGAAGAAGGAAACATTAAGGCAAAACTATTAATTCCACCAGCTGCAGTGCTGCACCATCCTGCCCGGCCATCAGCCCCCACGAGGAGCGTCCATCGGCAGCAGCTCCCGCGCACGACGTGGCTGGGGAAGGGGCTGCTCCTGCAGACACGGCTGGTGGCAATCCCAAGGCTACGAGGAACAGCGCAACGCTGACCGATTTTGCTGAATGGAAGGAAAGCAGGATATCTTAACCGAGCGGCTAAATACAGCAAGAGGAAAAATAGCAAGGGTCAGTTCCCCCACCTCGTTGGTGCGGCTGATCGGGAAGGAAATCTCGCCTCTGGTGAAACAAAACATTTAAGTTAGAAAGATTTTACACTTCCAGGGTGGCCTGCTGCAGAGCAGACGGTGAGACGGTTCCCGGTGCAAGCTTGGTTACAGCTGCTCAGCTGCAGGACAGGGATGAAGCAGATCCTCAGACTTTTAATTTTTTTAAAAAACTGCCTACAGGGAAGGAAGCCTGGGTCCGTGCATGTGGAAATAACAGAATTACATTACAGAGAAGCAGCTCTTGGTGTTTCAGGCAGAAGGAATCCCTTTACCAATGTTTACCCGATGGCATCGGGCTGCCGAGAGCCCCACGGTGAGGACACAGCCCAGTGCGGATCGCCCAAGCCAGCAGGCAGAGGAGTTAAACTGGCTTCAGACCACAAGCCTATAATTGGCAGATTGGTTTTTTTTTTCTTAACACCATTCATTTTGCAACTGAAAGTATTGCTTAGTCCAAGATACGAATTTAGTGCTTTCTCTGTGGTAAAGCAGCATTCAGTGCTGCACAGACAGCAGACACAAAATGAACAGAGTTATTCTTGGATAATTTATTCAGAATTTTAATATAAACAGTTAATTGTTCAATATTCTGACACACAGCAAGATTTTTTTTTTCTTAATATTCAAAGGTATTTTCTGTACATGTTACTGCTTGGCTCATATAAGAAAACATTGAAAAAAATAAATCAAGGGGCAAGGTTTTTCTTCCTTTTTAAAAAAAAAATCATGGCACATTGGATCCTTTATTTCAAACAAGAGGTATCTGCAATACTATTTGTATTCTGGAACCTTAGATATGCAGAGAGAAAGGTGGGAGCAGCAAGATTAAACAGAAAAAAAAGAAAAAAAAAAAGACTTCACAGAACATTGCTTAACACATAACTGAAACTGCCTTTAGTTTATTTAAGTGCAAGCAGAAAGCATTTGCTTTTTGGCTGTGTTTGATAAAGCCGATGTCCAGTACCCCCATCCATGCAGGTCTTCAAACACAAACCAGTATTGATACTCCAAGAATAAAACCATTCCCCAAACTAAAGCGAAAGGAAACGCCTTTCCTTTTTAAATAACATTCTGTCTTTTCAGATTTAGAAGTGGCTTTTCTAAAATTCTCCCTCAGCCAGTTTTCATGGGACTCGGCTATGGGAGAAGTATTCGGGAACTAAGATGGCGGAATGGATGCTGCTGGGAGAACCTGGATTAACAGAAGCGCTTTGGTAGGTATCAAGTCCAGCTCCAATCTCTTAGGTAATTAGTCCTGAGCTCAAGCTTTACTGGTGATGCTCGGACTGAAGAGGGGCTGGGACTCAGCTAAGCGAGCGCATCTGTGCCCACATTTAAACTCCACGGATGGTTCCTCTTTAGCTGCCAGAACTATCCCAAGTCCTCCCAGCCGGCTGGACCCTGCTCCCACAGGGACTTTTTCTGGACTGAGAAAAAGAAACTATTTAGTACCATTGGTTGGAACACTGGACTCGGAACAACATACAACTACCGCAAACATAATTTCTTGCCGATTGCAAAGCTGTTGGCAAAAAAATAACACCACTGCAGGAGTTAATACCAACTTTATTATACAATATTTAAAAAGTTATTTCTCTACCTGTCCCCTTATAGCTTGCATTGTGCTGCAGTTAATTTGCTGAAACTGCAAGAATAAGTGCTTACTTCCGAGAAGGACAAGCAATTTCATTTTAAAAAGAAATACACATTTAATGACAGCAGATTTGCTAAAAATGGTAGCTTTAGAATTGCTTTTGAACAGTCAGGTTCCTCCAAAAGTCAATTGTATGATAGGCTTCACTCTTGTGATGCTCGTAACAAGGCAAGCCGGAACAGAACAGGTTGAACATGTTAATGCTCTTACACCAACATTCACATACAGAATCCAAGCAGAGTTAACGCAGAGCCAAGCAGAAGGTAATAAAAAGGCCAAATTCAATTAAGTTCATACAAATACCAAACTAATCTTATTTTGAATTTCATGTATTTCTGAAGTAACCATTTCTTGATTCCAATCCATTCAACAGCTCCTTTCCCTGGACCACGCGCACAGGAAAACTACGAGGGGCATCGGCTGTTTGGCGGAGGTGAAGGGGTTCCTGCCGTGGCCGTGCCTGCGCGTCTCCCCACGGCGGCGGGCAGCTTCGAGGGAGGCTGGGACACTGCGAGAGGATCAGAGGGTTTATCTGCAGTTTCTTGCTCACTCCAGGCTCTGAACCGATCTCACATGGATCACGGGAGCACCTAGCACAGCCTTGAGAGTAAGGTATTTATGGCACAAAGATATTTTACTTTCTGACTTGTAAAACAAGGTTCCAGTCTCAGTATCAGGAATCGCTGCTCGCAGTGAAGGGCCCGGAGTACCTCAGGGTCCGTCTTCGTATCGCAGCGACGTCAAGAGGGAACTTGATCGCCTCTCTCCCTCCCCTAAAACGGAGGCTCAAGAATAACCGACACAGCACCCTTCTTGCTCCTGTCTTCTAGTTGCCTTCATCATAGTTAGGTCAATAACACAATAAGTGACTTTTGAGATTTTTCCAAAGAGATACCAACATTATATGCAACATACTAAAATTAAGCAAAGTGTCCCATCGCTATAATACAAATTTAGAAGGAAAGAGATACACTACCCATAAATTAAGAGTACCCTTTAGCAACCTAAAAGCAGCCTCTTCCATACCAACACAGCTGCTTTACGATCAACAGAATATATCCTCCTTGCAGCGTGGTCTAGTTCCTATCACCTTTCCCAACCCAGTGCTGGCACAGAGTTTATGTTATTAGCTCTTCTATTTTACAACACAATAGAGTATTTACAAGCAGCCAAGAAAGACACGTTTCTAACCTAGCAGCCAAGCTTTGCGATGCTGCACTGTACTGCAAGAGAAGTACCAGATTTGCAAGAGGCGTTCAGGAAGTGGCAATTGAATTTAACGTGCAAACGCTTCTGAGAAACCTCTCCAGTCTCACGCTTCAAACATTTGCTCAGTGAAAACACAGCAGAGTGCAGAAAGCTGTTTCTTATACCTCCTGCTTCACCAGCTTTTGAGATAGTGAAGTTCTGGCTGGTTGCTGGTACCCTCCCTGTCCCCAGACCGTGCACAGGAGGCTACAGCTGCTCCTGAACAGGTTGAAGAGTCTGTCCTGCTGCCCTGGGCTGCGAGCGGGAAGTTCTCTGCCCACAAAGGGCAGGACCCAACCCTCCAACAAATACCACCTCAAGGAAAGAAAGAGTTTCCCACCTGCCGGTCACGGTTGCCCTCCTCCAGCCATTCTACCTGCTTTCCTGCGCTATCACCTGCCTCCTCCTCAGCAGCAGCAGTGAGGGCTCGTGCTTCTGCTGCAGCTGAGGTATTCTCACCCCAACACGGGGCTCGTCGGAGCGAAGAGCAGCAGCTACCCCGACGAAGGCACAGCACCTGCTTGCACAGCACGCCTTTCTGGGCAGGAGTCCTTTGCAACACCTCGCGTAGAGAAGGTTTCATTTAACACGTGCGATCTCAACTTGTACGCAAGCCCCGGTGTCTCCGAACAGGTATCCGTGAGATCCAAGTGAGGGACTTCGGCATCCCCAGGGCGAGGATCTTCCAACAATAGAGACCAAAGTGTCAGCTACAGGCTGAGAGTAAAGGATTTTCCAGGAGTGAGAGCTGGGCTTTATGGGTGATATTCATTTCTTCTTCCTAATTCTATAGACAAGTGCATGTAATCTTTAACAGCCACGAGTGGCAACCACTAGTGTTATTTTTTTGTTTTTAAAAAGGGGGAAAAATGATATCCTCACCACGAGTACCATACGCCTTTCCTCACCCTTGGCACAATGTAGAAAGGATGACTGGAATAATCTTTACACACAGTACTGGGTATAAACAACTGCTCTGTGTGGTGCAGAGTGAAGATGACAATATAAGCCATGTGAATGGACTGCCTGTCCACAAAGCAAAACACGTATTCCCTTGTTCGGTGAACTGAGTGTTGCAAGTCATGTGTACTCAGAGGGCCAACCAATATCAACTAAATTTAAAAGCCAGACCCAATACAAGGTTCCAATGGTTGTTTATAGAAAGATCTTCTATTCCCACAGTTAGGATCACTGCAATTTAAAATGTTATCAAAACAAGGACATGCTGGGAAAGGTTTATTTCAGGAGGTCACATCCTACCGGCAGGACTCCGGATTACCTGTCTGTAGCGAGAAGGGCGGTGACCAAGACACCCTGATCCAACTCCAACAATGAGGGCTGGTCACAATCCCTGCTCCACGCTGGCAAATACTGCTCCAGGAGCAAGCAGTCTATTCCTTTTAGGTCATTAAGTTCACTAAAGTCCAAATATTTGAATGGCTATTTTGTTGTTTTTTTGTTGGGTTTTTTTTTTAATCACAACAGAACTAAGAGGATGATATCAGAATATCAGATCCAAATTTGTAAATTGATTCCTTTGGTCACTACTGCTCAGATTAGCGATAAACAGTGACGAGCCATTCTGCTACCCATTCCCTTCGGTGAATGGTCCCTAGTATTGGAATCAGCTGATATTGATTTTCCCTGATCCACAATAGGTCCAGACCAGAATATTTAAACAGGTTTAGAGGTGCGTAGTATTAAAAATATCCTTAAGAAACACTGAGGTAGACTGCACCAGAACAGGACAAAAATAATCCCACCACATCCACCTGCCAAGATTTTACGGATACAAATTTACATGTTCTGTGTGTTTAAGAAAACAAATTGTTTGTTGTTTTTTTTTTTTTTTTTTTTTTTTACAGTGTTTTATATATTAAAATAAATAAAAAATTCTAATAAGAAAAACTTCTCTTCCTTAGAAAAGTGTGAGAATATGTCTTCTTTCCTGCAGTGTAGTATAGAGCTGCTAAACAGTTACTACTTTGTAAAGCAGAAGAAATGTAAACGAGGCCTTTTGAAATCAAAGGTTCTTACCCAAGTCTGGACTGTATATCTTTCATCTAACTTTGCAAGCCACCTGTACCCTCCACCTTTGTCCGAACCGACCAGATTCCACCAGCACAAAGGCCCGACAGCCCGTGGTGGTGCACAGAGTCCGTCGGCCTCCCCTGATGTTGCACCGACCGGTTTAGCTATGGCGTGGCTGAGGGGAGCGGGCTCGGAGAGGCGCTTCCCTACCGAATCCAGCTCCTTTCATTCGGTTACAGGGAGAAAGCAGCAGCACCGCCCGGGCTGGAATAAAAAGCCATGCACCAGCTTGGCGTCCCCTCTCCAACCGAGTCAGGAGAACGTTGTTTTCTCCTGGCAGAGAGCACAAACCGGCTCCTGGACGAGAAGCGGAGGACTGAGCATCTCTCTCCCCTTTTAAGGCCACCTCCTGTATGACAAGGGGCTGCAACTTCGCTCATCTTCATTTCTTGCTTTAGCACTTCTCCCTGCCAGCACGCTCCCTCATCACTACGAGACACGTTTAGTTTCACAATTATTTTCTAACATCTTATGCTAATCAGATCTGTCTTTTATGCAAACAGCAGCAAAACAAAGCACAGTCCAGGAGACAAAAGCTGACATCCCGAAGAGCTGAAAGCAGTGGCTAACGCACACACGCGTCCTGGGAAGTCTGCAGGACGCAGCGCAGGTTATCTTGGGAAAAACACGGAAGGCCTGCAGGCAGCATGAGGCCAGACGCCTGAGCAGCAGCAGACAGGCGGCGGGTAGCTAACCACAGTCACGTTCAGCTTCTGCTTCACGTGCAGAGCGAAGAGCGTTGTGCTCTCCCCCCTTTAGATTGGCTTTAGTGTCTCTTTTTTCAGTTCAAGTTCTTGCTCGTCCTCGCTTGCCAGCTGCTTCCGCGGCACAGCACGCACAGAAGGCAAAGCAAGGGACGTGGGGGCGAAGGAATAGCAGGACTTCGGACCGGGATGTTTGGGTGTCCTTCGGCCCCCAAGAACCAAGTGAAGTCTCAACTACTTTATCTCAGGGCTTCAACTGGAGCCAGCTGACTGCATTGTATAAATCATGAAACTGTATTATAAAGCCTTGTCAAGTATAAACTTAACATGTGCTTCACAGCTCCTAAAAGGGTAATCGGCTAAAATTAGTTCATTCTGAAATCTTTGGACCACTTTAAGACCAAACAATCCCCCAAATTCTCCCCTCCCCGAAAAGGATCATAAACAGTCAATAATTTATATGAAGTTAAAAGTTAAACTAAAGACATTTTTAAATATGTTACAACAAACAATATATATACTCAATGCTGTAAGGACAGAAAACTCCGTATCTCAGGTCAGGGGACTCCTACTTCGTTTGGTCTTGAAAGTACCCACAAATCTCAGATTTCTGCTCCTTTGGCTCCCAGCACATTTTCCTCATTTGTTAATGAGAGAAAACCTACTCCCAAGAGTCCTTAGTATAAAAATAATCTGTTTAGGATTCAGTCACTCCAGGGAAATGGGAAAAAAAGATAAGTACACACTTCCGAGAAGAGGAAAGCTTCTGTGAGAACATACAAAACTTATGTACAAAAAAAAGAAGTGTATATTTTGCTATACATATACACCCCACATATATATACTGCACACACACACACACACACACACGCACGCACCCCTGGGATTTAACCCATTTAAAAAGTATGAAAGCAGCAGCTATTGGTCAATCTGAGGATCTGGCGCGTCCGACTGATGTGTTGAATCCTTCAGCTCTAGTGAAAAGTATGCCTGAAAGCCTGGAATTCTACTGGAAATGCTTTTGTCCTGCAGAAGTTTTGTTCCGCACCGTTAACGCTGTAGCTCAGATACCAGCAAATTTCACGTCTTTTGTTGGCAAACGTGGATGCTCCTCCTTCGGTTTAACTTACACGGTCGCTTCCTGTTTTGAAACCATGGTTACAGAAAGGACAGCAGCCATGGAAACCTCTTCCATTTATGTTCACAGATAAGTCCACTGACAACCAGTCAACTTGGCAAAAAAAAAAAAAAAGAAAAAATTATTAATCATAAGATGATTACAAATCTGAAGAGTTTGTAGATGTGTGTCATACACTGTGGCAGCAATAACAACAGTCCTGAGATTTGTGGAGGGGAAAAAAGCAGACACAACCCTTGGGCCAAACAGGAAGCGTTAGGAAGGACTTGACCTGGGCATGGAAAGAATCCGCCCATTTTTCTTGCCACCGTTCATGTGAGTGTAAGGTATGTGCTCTTCGTAGTTCCCCTTGAGAGCCATGGAGGGTCCATTGTCCCTTCCCAGGACTTTGTCCCTCTGCGAGTACGAGGAGGGATCGAGGGGAATGCTCTCCATGTTCTCAAAGTCCATCTCGTACTCCTCTGTTTCCAGAGGTTTGTTCTCCTCACTGTAGAAGAACGAGACCTCGTGGAAGCTGGGGTGCAAGTCCTCCTTCAGCATCTCGATGATCTCGATGAAGCTGGGGCGCATTTTAGGGTTGTACTGCCAACACATCTGCATCAGGCTGTGCCTAGATCAGGACAAACAAGAGTCAGGGGTAGGAAGAAACAGTTTCACGTAGGCAGGGCTGGCACAGACCAAGACTGGTATCTGTGTCAGACCACACACACTACTCCTCTGACACTCCAACTGAGTTGTTTGTTCTCTTTCCAGTCTCCATATTTGCCTGTAGATCCTGACGCTCCTCTTTCTCTATTTCTGTCTAGATCAAAAATTCCTTCCAATTCCTTCAATTGTTCTTAACTCGGCTTCCGAAGGAAACAGGGCTGCGGTTCACATACCCTGTGTATGCGCGCATGCACTTATAGCCAGGTCACAATTTTTTAATTAATTCAATTTTAATTTCAGCTCAGCCTGAAAAATAACAAAGCTCCTAAAACTTCAAGGAAAATAGGAGACTGTGTAGAGGACAGAGGTCCTGTAAACATCCCACCCAAAAGAAAGGCTGCGGCAAGAGGTCATATGTTATCAGACACCATGGAGAAAGAACTTAAAAGTACAAATAAAGTTTCAAACTGGAGTTTGTAACTGGTCATGAGACACAAATGTCCAGGACAGCAGGCTTTTTTCATAAGGATACTCACAAAGCATGTTTATTTTTTGACTCTGGAAGTGCTGTTTTGGCCAGAAGTGGGCTGGGTTAAGAGGTTACCAGAATTGGCGAGTTACCATCTGCGTTCCCTTTTCCAGCCAGGGCTCATTCTCCTCACTGCTGCACACTGCTTCAGCAGGGGCTCCTTACACCCATGAAAACGCCCTAGCTCACGTTAAACACTTAATAACGGGATTTTTTTAATTACTCTGAGAGAAGCAGCTTAGGGAGCATCTGGGTATGCAGCCGTGCTGGCAGACCTGGGGACGCAGTAACCTCCAGACAGCAAACGTCACGAGCAGCTGCAGAGAATAACCCTTAACCCCGGCGCAGGAGAATGTCTGGCTTCAGTTTATAATCTCTGCGAGGTGTTTTTCACTGTCTTCACGCAGTGCCCTCTTTTCTCCCTAACCTTGCAGGCAGCCTAGCCTTGTACTTTAAGTGGGGCAATGAGTCTGCAACAGAAATGAAAAGACCTCGGACATGATAAACAGCTCTTGGCTCAGCACAGTGTTCTGCTGCCTCTCTCTCCTAATTAGCCGTAAATTGGATTTTTGAAAATCAGTGGTAAAAAGTTGCTGTTATTCTCAAGACTACACAGTATAGAGAGATGAATTACAGAAAACCTCAGCAGACCTGGGATTAACAAGCTGCTCTCCAGCCTCTGTAGCCACGTGGATGCAGATGGTGGCCAGGCCTTGCCACGTGACATAAGCCAACAGCCATCTACTAGTTTGTAGTGGAGGAAAAGCATTTTATTTGGG
Organism: Astur gentilis; assembly: GCF_929443795.1. NCBI lineage: Eukaryota > Metazoa > Chordata > Aves > Accipitriformes > Accipitridae > Astur > Astur gentilis. The sequence goes on along the minus strand of NC_064887.1, from coordinate 42,226,298 downwards.
CCCATTGATACAGCGCTTATTTGTATTCTAAGCTTTTCCTGTGCTTTGTCCTTCCTTCTCTTGAGTCTATACTTACAATGTAAGGTCCAGGGTGGTTTAGCTTCCCTTCTAGTGAAATAGGCTGGCTCAGGGCTCTAGCTTTAATTCCTGGATCACTAAGCATGATGCATCAGCTGAATTTCTGAGAGAGGTGGCTCACTAAAGTCTGTTTTGTTCCTCTCCAACAGAGAAGGCATCAAGAGGTGCCACATGTGGGGCCACCTTTGTTGGCCACACTTCAGTTGCAGAGTGCAGCTTGGTCGATTGTCCCCTGCTTTACTACTTACAGCCTCTCCGGGCAGTTGTCCGGCTGATCCAGGTATCCTCCATCCATTACAAACTTTAGCACCTGTTCATTGGAGAGTCCCTGGTATGGCTGCTCTGCTAAACTGCTTATTTCCCAAAGGACAACACCAAATGACCTAAGAAAGAGAGAATGGTGAGGATAAAACATTCTGGAGATCCACAAGCGACAGTCTTATTTTGGAGAACACATACTTTAAAAGAACACGACTATATTTTTAAGAAAAGGGTTTCAAAACAATGTTTCTGTTTTGTCTGTACCCTGAAGAAGTCAGTAACTCACAATTTAAACTACGTGTGTTAAAACAGTGAGCTCTTGAGCTGGAATCTAGGATTGCAGAGTACAACTTACCACACATCAGAATAAGCAGTGAAAACACCATCCTTTAATGATTCGGGTGCCATCCACCGCACAGGCAGCAGTCCTTTGCCTCCTTTACGATAATAATCCGTCTCATAGATATCTCTGGTCATGCCAAAGTCTGAGAAAAGCAATTGGGATGTGTTAAGTGTTTCTCCTTCCATGCTACTTTCACTGTGCAACATCTCCAGATGAATGTTCCTTCCTTTGACGCCAGGCTATTTTCATACACCCAGTAAGCCTCCTATGGCCCAACTTGCAGTCATTTGTTACCTTATGATTAACATTCAAAACATTTTCCTTTTCCCTGCATTTTTTCTGCAGAGCTGTGGTAGAGACTCCAGAGTTAAAATTTTTAGTGACAGCTTTTATTCTAAACATTATTTTTATTCACCTTCTTTAAGTAAAACAGAGGTCTCCTTGCCCTGAAATCCCACTGCCTTGGCTTTAAGTCCAAAGAGGTCTGAAAAACCACCATGCTGTGGGGTTTTGGTTTATTTTTAAATGTTCTATTTACTTATTTCTAAAAAGGTTTGGATTAAGAACTGGTTCTTGTGGAAGATAAATGACTTTTAAAAGGCACCTGACCTAATGACAGGATTATCAACACTTGGTTTGTTGTACCGAACACCTTCTTTGTCATAATTCTCATGAAAGCAAAGAACAGTGAGATAACCCTACGCAGCTTGGGCTGGAAAGGCAATAAACTTTTTAGATAGAGGTTTGAGAATAGAGAAGGTGAGAAAAGCTGCTCTGGTTCTAAAGGAAATTATTTCTTACTAAAGTCCATAGAATTCTTTCACAGGGAAGAAAAAGAGGAAAGTTTGCTGCTTTTCCAAAGGTAGCCAGTGAAAATCACCTGTGTTTGCCACATTGGTCTTGGGCTTCCTGTATTTGCCTTTACAACAAATACGACCCACAGAATTATCTTCTGATCAAACATGACATACCTCCGATTTTTACAGTGAAGTCTTCTGCAACCATACAGTTACGAGCCGCAAGATCTCTGTGAACAAATTTTTTAGCATTCAGATAGGCCATGCCATCAGCAATCTCTGCAGCCATCTGGATCATTTCTCTCAGTGTTGGTGGCGGACGACCAGGGTTATTCTACAATAAATAAAGAAGTATTAAAAACCAAATTAAGTTACCCTGTTGCACAACAGACTCCCTCTCTCCTGTCTTTACCTCAGCATCAGGTCTTAAAGAGCGAAGGTAACTTTTCAAATCTCCATGTGCCATTAACTCCATGACCACCAGAGTAGGTTGCCCTTTTGAGACCACCCCAAGGAGGCGAACCTGGAAAATAAGCGAGAAATGCCCTCAAGGTTGTGTCCAAACACACTGGGCAAAGCCCAGCTATGAAAAGAGGGGGTTGTAGCAAATCCAACACCCCCCCAAAAAAGAGCTCAGAACAGCGCAACAAAGCATCACGCTTAGAAATTCTGAAAGAGCAAAAGTGAAATGACGCAGGCAGATGTGTTTTATGAAATGTGACATGGAAAGATCCCAGCTCTTTTTGATCAACTGCCTCTGCAGATGGGCTGCTTTTGTAAGCTGAACGTTAAGCTTTGAAAGCGCTAAAGAACTGTTAGTTATATGATGGGACTTGCTAATCATCTGAGGCACCCAGTGATGCTTACCACATGATGGCAGCTGAATCCTTTCATCACAGAAGCTTCATTTAAGAACTCGATGCGCTCACGAAGGCTGGCTGATTCGTTAACAGTTTTCACAGCCACTCGAGTCTCCGGCTCTCCCTTCACTATGTCCTTGGCGATTCCTTCGTACACCATGCCGAAGGAGCCCTGTCCCAGCTCTCGGAGGAGAGTGATCTTGTCTCGTGGAACCTCCCATTCGTCGGGAACATAGACTGTTGAGCAGAGGGAAACATTCCTGAATTGAGCAAGTACCTTTTCAAATACACTTCTGTACCAGCCTTGTATACCACTGCCGCAGGATACTATGGATATACGTTTAAAAGAAAGACTAAAACTCCAGAAAGACAATGCCAATCCCTTACTGCTGCACTGTCTGGATGCCTACACAAGAAATAAGTCACTGAAGAAAGCCCTCATTGTTCTCACCATCACTGGCGCTGAGATATTCAGGGTTAGAGGATGCATAGAGGGGTCCAGTTGGTCCTTCAGTTTGTCTGGAAGAGACACACAAATTCTTCCATCACATTTGCAGCCTTTGACACATCAGAACTGAAGGCAGTTTGATTAATTCCCAAAGCACGCAGCAAATACAAACTACCCCAATTTCCAAAGGCAGAAAATATTTCCTAAACTAAATTAATGTTGTAATCATTATCTAAATTAGAAAATAAACACAAACTTGCTCCCAACAAATAAACAAAACCTTTAGATATAAGTTCTTGCTTGTCCTGGTGAAAACAACATAGAATTGCACTCACCTCTTTTTCACAAGCACGTAAGCAGCTCCAATAATTCCAGCAATTATTATGGCAAAAATAATCGGAACAATTATAACAGCAATATTAGGCTGAGCATTCACTAAAGAGAAAGAGAGAGTTGGAGGTATTACACAGGTCCAAAATTCCAGTCTTTTCCTCAATAAAATCTCCCTCTTGAATAAATTGGAACAAACATGAAACTAGAGGCTATTTCAGATACAGAATGTGGGGCTGGTCAGACTGAGAACTCATGAAGAAAAGCCACACATTTCTACGTAATTTCAGTTTCTTGAAAGTAGATGTATTGGTAAATATTTTATGACCCTCTACAGATCACTGTGCACTGCTTACTAAACACCCATCTTCCAAAAATAACCTGTGTTTCCATCAGGAATTAAATGTTGAAAATAAAATGAACTCACAATAATCGGCCACATAAAAATAGGTAGGTTCTGTCCATGAGCCATTTCCAGCCAGTGATGTAGCTCTTATACGGACACTGTAGTTTCCAGGCTGCAGTCCACGGAGTTTACAGCCCTGCTCGCTGGCAAAATGCTTACGGGAAACGCAGTAGTGTGCTTCCTGCGGGAGGAGGGAAGAGGAAGGCTGTGTTACGCTACCTCTGCAACAACCCAGAGCTCTGTAACAGCATACTAGGATTTCTACCTCGCCTCCTTGTCTGGCAAATGTACACAAATAGGGCTTTCACACGCTCAGGTCTTTTCCAATATAGTGGTTTGTCCTGGATTTGCATTTTACAGTTTAGTAGTTCAGATTACAGAGAGCGTATGCCATTTGCTGTACTAGACCTCAGCCCTGAAATCTGACCTGGGCTGGCAAGCCCTCCTACCCACACGGTACTGGCACTCTGCACAGGCAGCAGGGCTGCCCACAAGCTCTCTGGCTGCTCAACACTTTCTTAATTTCTTTAAGCAACTTAAATTTAGATGTATGGTGTCTGTCCTGCTGTGAAATAAAATTCTTAAAAACCTCCATGCAGAAAGTTGGCAAATTAGATAAGCTTATTTATCTAGGCACCATAGAGGCAGATTTTTATTTCTCGATGGCGCCCCAGACAGACTTCCACAGGATACAAATTCACTAGTAAAGTTTTGCGTCACATTGGTTCATGCACAAGGAAACCAGACAGAACGCCATATGCACAAGGACTATTAAAGACTAAACAGCCCTCGACTCCCATGCAGAGCTACTTCTCCAAACGTGCTGTGTTGAGGGACAAGCAGAAATTCTCACCTCTGTCTCTCCAAGACGTCCGTAATTCACTTCATACAGCACAATAAGACCATTTGGCTCCTTTGGTTCTTGCCACTTCAAATGCACGGTATTTTTTTCAACCAGTTCATGGGTAACTGGACCAACGATGTCATCAGCCTTAGCTAGAACCAAGTTCATGATTAATAATAGTTTTATTTCATGTCTTTGGCAAAATTCAAAACTGTCAACGCTTCATCCATCATCCTTTCCTATCAGGACATAAAGATAGCACCAGTCCTACACGATGTATCAGTACTGCAGCTGGCTCCCATAGAAAAAGCAGCATTCTGAGAACAGTCATCAACCCAAAGCAAAGCTCAGGAAGATTATTACCTTCTGGCATGGTTCTGGCACTGACGTAAGCTGCAACACTGCATCGGGATTCCTGAGCATCATGGTTACAAGCGTGGAGCTCGATGCGATACCCGGTAAAATGCCGCAGGCCTGAGATAACCAAGGACTCCTTAGATTTAACTTTTTCAAAAGGTTTCTGTTCCTCTGCATTCTCGGGTGCTGCTGCAGAATTGTTTGGAGAGGATGAGATCGTGGGTATTACCACAGTGGCATTTGCCGCAAAGCCAAGGTCTCTTCGTTTTCTTGATGGTCTATTAAATAATAGAGGTTACAATGTTATTTGTTATATTCAGTGTAAACACATTAATTTGAAAAGGAAGAGTTAAAATGGGAGAGCTCAGGGTGCCACTGAAAACTCAAATTCAAGCCTCAAATTTGCAATTCAACAAAGAAATTCAGGGCTTCTCGATTTTATTTTTTTTAAACAAGTAATCTGTCTTACCCCCTGTAATGCATATAGCTTTTAAAAATTATCTATCTCTGAGACTCTCTCCCTGCACAACTTCATATATAGGGAAAAAAAAAAAAAAAAAGAATCCTAGTCTAAAGTATTTGCTTGAGAATTCAAGTTCTTCTAGATCCTCTCAGCTGAACACAACTTTACTAGGTTACCTCGTGGATGCCTTGTACAGTGTTGCAATGCTGTGGAGTTCTCCTCCTACACATCCTAGCTTTGAGCAAATGAGATCATATCACAGCCCCCAACTCTGATGACCTTAGAAGTGCCACATGTTCCAAGTATCATAAACTTACATTTATAAAGCATTAGACCAGTTTGACAGCTCATTGGAATACGTCTGCCACTCTGAGCCCTAAGGCTGAATCTAGATAGATAGATAATTTTAACCTTTTCCTGAGAGACCAAATCTATTATGTTCTTTTCAACAGATGCATTTTAAACTCACAGATTCAAATTACATATTAGTCATGCAGTTTTGTTAACCAAATATTGCCACTCAAATTATTGTACTTCAGTCTGAAAATCAATTTTTTTTCAGTTGTAAAAACAGAACCAGCAGTGTAATCCTGTCAGCTCCCCTGTTTGCAGGCAAGTGCTACTAGCCAACTTTAATGTCAAATTTTGTCAGTAAATAAACAGAATAAATTCAACAGAATTAAGAACAATTCACAAATTTAATTTTCTTGGAAATAAAAAGGAACATGTACCAAAACAAAACTGCTTGTTCTAACACTTTACGTCCTGCCACACATTTGCCACGAGGAATTCCAGATTGGGAACTACCCAACATGGTGAATCAGTAATGGTATTTATTTACACAAAAGGAATTAATGCGATTTGAAAATCGGACCATGTATTTTAAGGGGATGATAATCTTTTTTTGTGTGTGCATGTGTGTGCAGCTATTAAAGGGTACAAAGAGTGACCTGAACTGAACCCACACTTGAGGCATCTCCAGTCTCTAAAAATGTAACAAGCTGTTGAAGCAAATCTTTGCTGCTGAACTGAACTTTCCACTGCCACCCTCAGACTACCAGGCAAATGATTGGCCAACGACTACAACGGGAGATTGCGTAGACCAGGTCTTTGGCTGCAACCCCCAGCTCCAGTCCCTAGTGTTATTTCTCCTCCAATGGCAAATGCAGCCAGCTGGAAAGCAGATTTTAAAACTTCCTCAAACTAAACATCGGGTTGTACCCAACAACATAAGCATATTCATCCACCTGATAGAAAAAATGGGATGCCAAACGGCAGGTTCAGTAGAGCACATTCCAGTTTTTAGTTTTCTCTTTCCCCAATTACTAATTAACTCATTTTGGAGCTGCTGTTATCTCAGCTTATGCATTGTTCTGAACAGTGTCCCCTAACAATGGGGCAGAGTTCAGAGACCCAGGTCTGGGTCATGCCACCTCCCTCCTTTGGAAGGATTCTTTACAGTCAACCAGAACTTTGTTTGGACTTAAAAGCAAAGCTACACACCACTGTTTACAAAGTGTGGATTCAGCTGTTCCTCCTGTTTGAGAGAATTTTGTTTTTCACAAGTAAAACAGTAATTTGACCACTGATGCAACACAGAGTAAAACGCAAGAATAACTTCTCCCTTCTCAAGTAACAGAAAGCAAGAAAAACTTTTGAGGCTGTAAACCCCAATCTTCCAATATTTATTATCTCGGATTTGCAGCAATTTTCTTGCCAAATTCTCCGTATTTTCAGACATCTGATGTCTTCCCATAGTTGTTCCAGTGTAATTTTCATTATGGCCATTGCAGTAGCTCCAATGACTTTCCCTGTGAAATACTCGGACTCAGGTCCTTTCTCCTCCTACTGTCAGAGACGATCAGCGCGTGTGAGGTTCACAGAAGGATGGAAGTGACAGCTCATCACATGCATATGGCCTGTGCTGGGGGATTTTAAAAATGCCTTAGCTAGCTTAAACCAAGTTTTTCCATGCACCTGAAACTAGCCCAGAACAGCTGGCCTGTCTTCCCCCTTGTGCTGGTAAAAGCATTTATATATTTGTGTGCACAATTAATTGGATTGAACTGGGAAACTCAGGAAGAAAAAAGTTATTTTTAAAATGAGCCACTTCCCAGACCTTGTTCACTCTGTAACCCACTAATATTTGTAATGGCACAAGTGTGTGTGTGAGAGAGAGGATAGAGAGAAGAGTGAGACTGCTTCTTCTGCAGTAGTGATGGTGGAAAGCATACATTAAGTTACATCCTGAATAGCAGCCATTTAGTTTCCCTCTGCCTCTCAGGACTTTTATTCCTTTTGAAATCTTTCCACAGAATCATGGAGTGCTGGAAGGCACCTCTGGAGGTTGTCTGATGCGACGCCCCTGCTCAAAGCAGGGACAGCTAGAGCAGGTTGCTCAGGACCATGTCTGGTCAGGTTTTGAGTATCTCCAAGGATGGAGACTCCACAACCTCCCTGGGCAACCTGTTCCAGGGTGCAATCACCTATTTGCTCCGATCTGTGCAAAACTCGTTTCATTATAAGAGCAAATAACACAGGAAAGAAGAAACAAAGCATCAGCTTCTGATGGCCACTTTGTTCAGCTACAAAGGGAGGTTACAAAGCACGTGGTGTAAAGATACCAGCTAGCTCTGACTGGGAAGGTGGGAGTGGCAAGAGGCATTTAGAAACTTCATTTGCCTTGCCAGTGCCAGACCAATGAATCCACACGACTTGTGATAATATCTCCTAGAGTATCCAATCAACCGTGCACATGGGGAAGGAACAGCTTCTGTGATTTCCAGAGGGGTTCTGACCAAGTCAGGTGAGATCAGACCTGGACTAAGGCAGAGCATGGCAGGTCCACGGCAGAGCCTCGTACGGACTGGATAGTGCACAGGGATCAGATAGCTGGGAACAGGACAGGAGGAAAAACATGGCACATGGAAGACAAGAAGACAAGACATTGGGGGAGTAACTCAACTGCTCTGTCTTCTGCACCCGTGCCACTTCATATTCCCTGCTGGCCTCATCTGTGAGATTCCTCCCCGTGACTGGCAGAACGCTTCTTATCTCAAGGGAAGCCCACACAGTACCTCAAGAGAGGTCAATAAACTAGCGAGAGTCACACAGAAAGCACCTGAAGTAAAACACACTTCAACTTCACTTGCCAGGCTCTAGACAGGCCGCCCTATGAGCAGGCAATAGGCACAGTATTCACAGGAAAACTAATTCTAATTTACATTGTCATGGCCTGGAGCCTGTCAGAAGACAAGCAGGATGCACACCAGCAGGAAGGTATCTTTCCTGCTGACTTATAACAGCCAAAGGGGCTTTGTATTAAAAGGATCAGTTAGCCTAGGGAACTGGAGATTTCTTCCTTAGCAGGCTGACAAGGTGGCACATCCTGGTGATTGGTTTCTTCCTAAAATACATACCCCAGAAACTGGCCTGAGAAGCATCCTGGGCTGGCTGCACAACAAAATTGAAAAAAAGAAAAAAAAGAAAAAGAAAAAAAAAGAAAGAAATCAGATTGTCAGAATTGTCTGCCTACATCAAGAGGAGTTTGGCTTTTGTATGTGGCTGGGTTCTCCTCTGCTTTTGAATATGTTGTGTCCTGGCATCATTTTGCATGTTGAAACTTTCCCTTCTGAACAGCAGAAGAAACAGCAAAGAAACAGCAAAGGAGTGACGCTGCACAAGCTTCCAGGTGACAACTGCAGGCATCAAACCAGGCTCACAGAGAAGAGACACCATCTACTAATGCACTCAATAATGAAAACGTTCAGTGCAGTGACAGAACTTTTGTCAAGCAGCTGCAAATAAATGTTTATTAGCTAAGGGCAGTAAGCAGAGAATAAATTTAGAGCACAAAATGCATGACAGTGAAGAGGGTAAATCATTACAGACTCTAACCTGATTCCCAGTGCTTCCCCTGTAAGTTGCATATGAAGTGTGAAGACATTCAACACCACTTAATGTGACACTGTGTGTGCCATTCAAAACAGGACATTCACCACCCACAGCAGTTGCATTCCTCATGGTATTGGAGGTATTTCCCAGACTAAGTGCAAGGAAGACCGCAAATACCGCGCTAAAGGACAAGGCTGTGGCATGGTAAACTTCCCTTTTTCTTTTCCTTTCTTTTCAACTGGATTAAAAAGCTAGACCACAAAATTTGAGGACAGAAAAAAAAAAAAAGCGCTATTTTTGGCCTCATACAAGTTTAAATGAGCTGCAGGCATTTAGCTATTTGTTAAGGATTCTCACTTCATTCTCAAGCTGAGGAGAATTCAGAGACAAGAAATAAGAGCAGGATCTCCCAAATCTGTAATAACATCAGTTGTAGCTGCTCAGCTCTCACCAGTCTCTGACACACATATTCAGCTGGACTAGCCAGTCTCATGGAAGCCCAGAGAGACTGGCAATATGGCCACGTCCAGCCCAATATTTTTGTTAGATTATCAGCTACATTTCCCTACCCCTGACCAACTGGGCAATATTGTTTGATATTCGTACCTGGGGACAAAGACCTCATTGTGAAGATAGTTCTCAAATGTCTTGCGGAAAGCAGACTCTTCCAGCTCCTTTTGTATTTGAGAGTCTGTTTTAGGACAGGAACAACATTCTCCACTGACATCCTCACTTTCACTTTGATTATATTTTTGAGGGTCTTCAGATTCAAAAGGAGGAGACCATGTCCTTGAGGGCAGTTTTAATCCTATGGAAAAAACAATTTTAGTATGACTTATGCTTGACATGGCAGCAGCAGATGTTTGATCCTACAAAGACCCAAAACTAATGTACACAAGATTTACAGCACATTCGGGCATCCTGAGCTTTCATATCCAGGCCTGAGTACCTTTCCCTCTTTCATGACAGGCCTTTGATTCAAAACTGTGCTATTTTTGAAATGGAGCTCAGATGCTGCTGTAATCAAACAGAGTTCTACCCCAGTTCATCTCAGTTTAGGTAACACAGGGCAGCAGGTGAGATTTTGGGAGTCCTCAAGTGAAACTCTGTGTTCTGAAAGAATTCCAAAATAGGCACAGGATGCCTTCAGAAATTACCTTGGCCACTGATCTCCAGAAGCACTGAAATTTTTTCCCTCACTATCTCTATAGCTGTTATTAAACTTATTACTCAGTTTAAAAGGAACAAGTGCAGAAGGGAGATCCCCAAAGGAAAAAGTATCTGATTACTTTGTAAAAAAATGTTTTTGGAGAGCTTTTGCATGTAACTTGGCAATAGCACCTAATGTATAATGTAACAGAACAGTGGGAGACCACAGCTGCATCTCAGCCTGTTTCTTGAACAACAGTCTTGAAAACAGCAAAATCAGGCATCCAGAGCACCTCCAAAACATGTGAAAAATCTCCAGACAATTCTGAGAAAGCTTTAAAGAAAGGCAGAGAGAGAGAGAACCACACACTGACCTTTTAAGCAGTAATCCAATTCATAAAGCTCACTATCTTCTGCCTGCTGCTGCCAGAACACCAGGTAGTGTGTGATGTTTCCATTGGGCTCTGAGGGTGGCTTCCACTTCAGAATGATCTGGGATGAAGAGTTGGAAACAGATATCGGATCTAATGGGACTGACGGAACTGCGTGGGTGGGAAAAGAGACAGAGGTCACTTCCACTGCTCTGCAAGAGCTTGACAGAACAAAGGACAAACACAAGCGAGTTTCCACTTCCATGGGAATAAAGAGCGCTCTCCATAGTAAGTCGACTGACACCCAACAATCCTGCAGCAGGATACATCAGTGTGCACGCAAGCTCGTACACGTGGCCACGTGAGCCTGAAGGAAGAAGAGCACGTTGGCACCATCTCCCCATGCAGGGAAGCATACGCCCTCCCATTTGTTTAGGAATACCTTCCTACCAAAGGAGAGCAGCAATGGCAGTGGAAAGTTTCATAGATATGGGACTATCATGACCACCAGGCAGAAGACTATTCAGCTCTCTTTTCTTTTCACTTGCAAGGCAACATTAATTTAATGATACTGACCAGTAGCGTTGGTCTGGACGTAGATGATTTCACTCTTTGCACCATATGTTCTTCGTTCATCTGAGAAGGTGACCAGAGTTTTAACAAATACAGCATACTGTGTCCATGGCTTCAAGCCCCTCAGAAGCCAACCTGGCTGGGCCTGGGCTTTGGGCTCATTTGACCGTGGGGGTGGGTCAACATCCACAACTGTCCAGCTATTTGACCCACATGCGTCTTGGCCATCAAACTCCGTCACATTTTGGTATGGACTTCAGAAAAAAAAAAAAAGCCTCAAATTAACAGAATCCTAATTCAAGCTTTTAAAAACAACATTTCTAAAGACATCACTGAAAGTTATAATCCTTTACCATTTGGAGAAAGTATAACTATCTCATTGTATGTGTTCTGAAAATGAAGCATAGGGAGCTTTGCAACCCAGTCTCCTAAAAGCATCACAGATCAGGCAGTACTCCACAGATGATCGCAACAACTAAATCCAGGCTAATTATTTTCAGCTTTATGAAAATCAGCTTGGTAACCTTGATTCTGTAAGAATGTTTCCTACCTCAAAGGGAAGAGAAACCTCAACATCCCACGGTGATAGCGGGGAGCTGATAAACTCCATGGTTAAGAGTATGTATGTCCAGAATAATTGGAACAAGTAATGTTTGGATTGTTCTTAAATGAGGAATTTTGACTGTACACAACTCAGTAAGTCAGGGATCTTAATGAACACTTTTATATAAGGGTAACATCAGAAACTTAAGTGTAGAAGCCAGACAATTACAGAGATTAAATAGCTATGCCCACAGCAGGTTTAATATCTACTCTTCAATGCCAACTGCCATTTATGGAAGCCCAGCATGGCTATTATCTTGTAACCTAACAGCGGATCACTTACGCTTCTTTGTAAAAAAGCATAAATCCCAGGAGATCACGGAAATCAGGAGGCCAGTATGGCTCCCACTTCAAGAGGATCTTGTCATGAGAAGTTCTAATGGAAGAAAATTTCAGCAATTCATTTTCACCTGTTACAAAAGAGAAGTGACAATAATTTTGTGAATGCTAAAAAATAAAGGTTTCTATTTCTAATTATTTTAGAAGCTTATCTTCTCCACAGATAAATATAAGAATGTTGGCATTGAGAAGAGCTGTTCATTAAAAACTTATCTCACTTTGATGCTATTCCTGCCTTAAGCCAAGGGTTGGAATAGATGACCTCCTAAGGTTCCTGCCAGCTTAAATTTTTCTATGATTTTATGAAAATGACCCTGTAGAAGAGTTGAACTAAATTCTAATAAGCGGGAAATCTAAAGGCAACATATTTTGAAACTCGTGATGATCTACACAGCTGAGCCCAGTAATATGGTTTGCATAGAAGATAGAGGCTACAAAAACTAAGCACGTGAATTCCCAGCCTTGCCCCAAAGTAGCATGGCCCCTTTGCAAACAGGAGGGAAGGACAACAAACAGTTGCAAGAGGGTGGAGTTCTGAGGCTCAAGGGACACATTATGATATGGTATGTCCAAGCAGCCCAAGAAGGACAAACTGTGTTGCTCTGATTGGATTTGCCATTCCTGCAGTAGCTGCACAAGAGAGGAAGAACATTCATTTCACTGGCACCACATCCAGAACAAACAAGGGCCTTTTTTTTTTTTTTTTTGGTAAACAGGATGCTGTCAATGTGAAAACTAGACTTGAAATGTAAAAACAAACAAAAAGCCAAACACACTGGCAACCTGTGGTTTGAGGTGGGGGGGTGGCACAGAGAACAGCTCAGCACAGTGGAGTTAAAGCTGGCAAAGAGAAGTGCAACCGCCTCCTCCAGCTGCCTTTAAGCAAAACAACCAGCTGGCCCAGGAGTTGCACACAACCACACAACAGAGCTGGGTTTGAACCCCAAATCCAGTCTCATCCCGAAATGTGGGAAGAGCTCGTTAGTGTCTCGTGGGAGGAGATGATCTTTACAGGCAGCTAACTCCTTGTACCTCCTTCACTCTGCCCAGGCTAGAGCTGAGATATCCCCGGGGGGTACGGCTCTAAGTAGGTTTTTTCACTGGTACTGCCGGTTTTGGGGCAGGCAGTCATTACCTTCCCTTCTCCCCACTGCACTGGCATGGCTGCATGTGTTGACATGTGGCAAACCAGATCAGGAAACTGATTCAGCTGAAAGATCTTCACTTTTTAAGTCTGTTCACAAATAGCTACATCAGCGTAACAAAGGTAGAATTGGGGAAGGCATTGTTTAAGCAGTGCTGTCACCAAATACAGAGAAACAGTGCAGCCATAGGATGATCTAAGCTGCATTGCAAGCTGTGAAAAGAACAAGGAACTGAAATGCAAGGAACTGAAATCATAGTTTAATTAACGCTGGGGATTTTGGCGGCAATACCTGCTTAAGTGTCTAGTGTGTCAGCCTCCGTGTTCTCCTGTTCCTGTGTGCATATTAAAACTTTGTGGGGCTAGACAATAAATCAGAGCACAGAGATGACACAACCCAAGAACAACAAAGCAGAAAGGGCTTGCTATTTTTTACCCCATATTACTTCAACAGTCTGGTTCACTATGTGGCCCTGTAAGAGTTTTACTGGCACAAACAGGGAAAGGGGATTGTGTGTGGCATAGAATGGGAACAAACAGCAGGGTTGGGGGCGCAAAAGGGATGCGCTTATGGTAGTATTGCTGCCCGAACAAGTGTCTGCAAAACTACATCTTCAGTAGCATGACTTTAATTAGAACATAAAGCAAGACTGTGTGTTTGCTCCTTAGCCACACTGACACAGGCATGGTCTTATCATTGTTCACGAAGAAAGCTATTAGTTTAAAAACCTCTGAAAAGCATAATAAAAATTATTGGAAAAATTTCTCTGACTGTTGTCATAGCAATTCCCCCACACAGCTCCAGAGATGGGTGGAAATCCTGTTTCTCTACTATGTTTATTCTGTGTGCATACTGTAGCCTGCTGAACATGGAAAAAGAAGTTTATGACTATTAATCAGGTACTCAGCAGTAACACAAAGTCCCAGTCTGGACTGAGGTTATGTTGCGCTAAACTCTTCAAAAAGACACAACAATACACTCAACCCTGAAAAACTCACAGCTGGGCACACAAAGAGCAAACTTCTGAAGACCAAAGTTGGCAAGGTAGGCTCATGGCCAGATGGAGAACCCGTAAGTACTTTTACTCATGGCATATTGACAGTGTCACTGCAGTGCAGAAGCAAGCAGCAAGTCACATGTCTGGTGCTTTACCAAAAGGACAAGGACAGTCCCTGGAAAAACATCATAGACTAGGCTGAGAGAAATAAGAGTATGAGGTTAGCAAGGCAGAGGGAAAGGAAAATGATGCAAATCTTGCTGCATTCTGAGACTTTCTTACATGAGGCTTGATCACCATTCGTCTTCAGGGCTATGTCATTCCTTTCCTGACGCCCCTTAGTCCCAGAGATCTCCTCCATCTTGTGGATTTCTGACAAACACAGTTTGGGATTATAATGGAAGAAAAGTTTGCCTCGTGCAATAGTGAGGTTGTGTTTACTCCAGTCCCAGAGTTGGCGAAGATTCTGGTTGTCCAAGGCATAAAATGAGTAATTCCTGAAAGCAGAGAATTGAAATGTGGGTTGGGAGGGGATCCACTGAAAACTCTTTTTTTCTCATGTGCTAATCCAGACACCAAAGAAAAATGAATGGAAACTATCTTCCCTGGCAGGCCATAAGCCGTGGGCAGGGGAACATTTAAAAATAACTTAGGAATTGTTTACCAATACAAATCACCCTGATAGCACTGGCACTCCTTACACTTCAAAGCATTAAAATAAAGTCTCTTTTGAAAGAACTCACCCAGCTTCTAGTGTTTCTCCTCTAATCAGATGTAGTTTACGAAAAAAAGAAAGAGAAACCAAGGCATAAGACCGGCGAATTTTTAGGTAACCTGAGATTTCTTCTATCAAGCCAAGATTCGCTTCTAGCTCAGCTGCTATGTTATCTATGGAGAGGAAAACATTGGGTTTAGTTTTCTGATATCACAGGAAGAAACACTGATATCAGAGCCCAACCATATTAAATAGTAGTGCTTCACACTAATTCATAAGACCTTACAAAAATCAGTTTGCAAAAAACCCCAAATGAACATCACAAGAGCCTTTGCTTTGTAGTTATTTTTCTGAATCACTCTTAAGATTCAGAGTGGTCAAAGCAAAAGAGAAATCCCCCAGCTCACATATAGTGTCATAGTCACTGATCTGACATCCAGTGCTCCCTACACCCTTACTCATGCAGAACTTACTTCCTCCACGGATATTTATAACTAAGCTTCCATTAACAACTGTGCAGCCACGGAGCTCCTGTGCCGATGTCACTGAATCAATCGTCTTCTCTTTCCCGTAGTCGCAAACCTTTGGACAGGGCCCTGCGCAGGGTGTACAGTGCAAGCTGAAAAACAAGAGAGTTAGGAAGGCAGATGCAATGCTTTTGCAGAACATCATCTGGGGCATCCCCAGCGATTCTCAAAAGCGGAGTAATCAATTCAAAGCGACAGCGTCACGACAATATGCCACGGGATTCACTTGCAGTGAGCAGCATGTGGCTCTTAGGAACTCCAAGTAACTGCTGATAATTCTTTAAGTTGTCATTTCCACAGTTTGAACACTAATCACTCTGTCCCTTCCTACATAACAGAAACCAGAATGAAGTGATTTTGACTATTTTGAATAGCCCATCCACCACGATGCTGCTTGGTGCTATACATACCAGGGGTTTCAAGATCAAGAAACCCAGGCCCAGCCTCCATCCCAAGATCGTTAACCAAACATGTAACTGATGAGCAGAGAGCTGGCTGTTCATCTGGGAATCCTCTGATTAAGGACTGTACATAAAGTTGCTTTAAAAAAAGGCAAGCAAGCATGTGCTTTGTGCTCTGGGGAAATACTTCTTAAATGGCAGCAAGAGGATTGCTTGCCCTGGTCATAACACCACAAGAATGTGCTCCCAACTAGTTCAGAGAAATAAATGCTCTAGGAAAAGCACGGAGTAGCGTTGTGAGGTCCTACTGACAGCAGCCTGGAACAAGCATAGGAGAGAGGCAATGGCTGCCGTTACACAAGCAGCATATCTACTTTGGGGGCTGCTAGATCATTCTTTTGAAAAGCAAAACAGGAAATGGAATAAAAGGTCCTGTTAAGAGTGAATTCCCTGAAATTATTATGGCAGGAGCAAATACATGCGAGCACAAAGCTACCAATATTCATAGAAAATCTGACTCATCACAATATATAATGTTATTGTGGGACAAGCAACAAAGTTTTCAGTGATAAACAGCTCAGCAACTAATTATTTAATTCCTTTGTTGAAAAACTCTGGGAACAGACAGAATGGCTGTTCCCTGCTTTGATTCATGCTACACTTGTTTGTTACATTGTCCGTTTATGTCTGGCACAGCTTGAACCTGCTCATTGAAAGTAATTACAGGGATGAGGAACAGATATTCTGAGAATGATCCTCTCAAAATACGCTATGCTCTTTTCATTAGACAAGACTTGTCCCTATTCTGCTTAATAGCGAGGCTTTCTAGTCCAAGGTCTGCTTTGGAGGGGAAGGGAAGCAGGGCTACTAAAGCTGCTCTGTTGGCCATCTCCCATGTCCTGCTCAATTACAGAAGGACCCTTCCAACTTGAGGATGCTCCTCTTCCTTGCCCTGTCCCTCAATCTCCCTTTCCCATTTTTTCCAAGCTTGAGAGGAAACAAGGGAAGCCAAGGGAAGAATAAACTACTTGCCAGTGGCAGGTAGACCTGTCTGCTTTTAACAGCTTGAATTAGCAAGGTATTAGTTTGCAAATCATATTAAAGTAGACCAGGTAATTGTCACAGACACTCCAATGCCGGAAACCTTTCTTGGTCTCGACACAGAACACAGACCCTCTGTCCAAGCGAGAGAAAAACACAGTACAAAAACTACAGCATGGGTTCTTCACTTGCAGACACTTGTACTTACTTGCTGGAATTCATGATGTACCCTGATGGGCATTCATGAACGCATTCGTTATTGTGGATGACGTGACACCCCGACTCCCTGGCATTTTTGCATTTGTTGTGCAGTTCCTGACAGAAGCTGAAGGTCACACAACGCCACCCCTCAAAGCGATAGTAACCGGGGGGGCAGGTGTCCACGCATTTGCCTTCAAGGTAGAAGTTGCGGCAAGCCACGCATTTTTCAGGGTTGTTTGGCTCCGTGCAGTCCCCAAGACATTCGCTGTGACAGCACTGACCATCAGAGGTGCAGCCTTGGGACTTGCAGGCAGGCGGACAAACTGTGAAGAGAAAAGATGAAAGGCAACTGAGTACCACAGCACAACCCAGTGACGTATGACCGTGAAAGGCTTACGAGCAGCAACATTTCATCCTCCTTGGCTTGGCAACTTTTTTTTCAGAGGCATCCATGAAGCGCAGATGTCTGCCTCATCTACACTTTTCAGTGTAAATTCCATTGTGAAGAGTGTTATCAGTTGCCCTCACAATTCATTAATGCTCATCTTCAAAAAGAAAGAAACAAGTTTTCCTCTTCTCTCAGTCCAGGACTACAAGGCTCCCAGGAAAGCTTTGCTTACTCCAACATTATTTCTGAAGTCCAGAAGTAATGAGACTCTACAGCGAGAGCTTCCCAGCCTGCAATAGCCAGTTTCAGCCATAAGATTCTACTTTCTTAGTTTAAGAAACTAAGTTTCCCACAGTAATGTTGCAAATAATGCATGCTCAACAATACTTATACAAAACCCTTCAGCTTTATCACGATTTGCTTCCTAGCTGTCTATCAACCTGTCACTGGTTTCCCCGGAGGAAACCTGCTCCCCTGGCATCCAACACAAGCTCTTTGGTGACTCTCCCAGGAAGTCCAAAAAGAAGGGCACCCACGAGTGTTACTGCTTGAGGTTTTTATGGTTTACTTTTTAATTACCCATTACTTAGCGCCTCACAATACTTTTAATGAGCGGTTTGGGCTTTGAAATAGAAACCAAGCAGGAGCATAGCTCAGAGCAAACACCATGACTAATGCTGAGCAAAGAGCTGGAGGGGAGGCTGAGCAAATCCAGAGAAGCTCTGAAGGGAAGGAAGGACTCTGAAGTCCACACTCAGCACCTTCACACTCAGTCTTAACGGCTCAAACGAGGCTGAACCAATTAAATCCAACTCCTTAAACCAGAACACGCCACAGAACTTCAAGTCAGAAAAGAAAAGATGTAATAAAGCTGAAATCACCACTCCAAGAGCGAGCACCACAGCCAAGTACAGCTTTGACGCAGCCATTTAAACAGCAGGAAGAAGAACTTTAGATGAGGGATGGGGGACATGGGCCTGGATTTATCGGTATGGTGACACACAGCCTTTGGGCTACAGCTGTGAATTGCCAAGACGCAGGTCAAGACATCACCTTCTTCTCACCCAAGAGGAGAGTTTTGTCTGAGGGGACACCTGAATGGCTGCTGGTGTCCCGTCTGAGCACCCTCGGTGAAGGAAGACAGAGATAAGTCCTCCTGTATCTGTGCTGGCCAGACCAAGTAACTTCACGCTGAATTACCATCATCTGCCTTTAAACTTCCCAAGACTTCTGTCCAATATTCAGTGTTGAAGCAGAAGGGGCTTTATTTGGGGAGGTCCCAGACACACCGAGGTGCAGGGGCTAAAACAACATTTTTAATTTCTGGCTAATGTGCATGAGCAGACCAATAGTGGAACGTGGTCTAGTTTTATTCAACTAAACGAGCAGCATGTAGGATCCATAGTACAGCATGCTACCAATGTTTTGATGATCAAATCCCCTGCTGTGGTTAGGAAGAAAATCCCCCTCTGCTGTGCTCTGCCCCATGTTAAAGGATTGCAGAATTAAGTGTGTTAAAGTGGTTAATGCTGTTCTTGGAATAAGCAGCAATAGCTGCAGCAAACAGGATAGTAAAGATGAGCAACCTCAGGTTTGTTCCAGCCTGATAAATCCTTTGAAGAAATAGGAAATGGATAAGGTTGATATTCTATCACAAGGTTAATTTAATCTCAAATATCTTACTGCTTCCATGTCAGTCACTCACTGCAGGTATTTTCTGTGTGCAACCCTCAAGATTCATCCATTAACAAGAAACACAGGCATGTATTTCAAATTCATTTTCTTTTATGCTGACCAACTTTTTGCCCTTTTCTAGCAATAGGTCTTATTTTGTGAACCTGTCACAAATAGTAACTGATCGAAATACAACTGCCAAATAGAAGCAACCTGAAGATGATACCTTGTATTAGACTAAATATAAAATGAGAAGCTTGTTTTAAAAGCATGGTTATACATTCTTTACCAGGCCACAGATGGAGCACAGTTTAACAACAGAAGTTATGGCTGCAGTTTATGAGAAATATTGGCAACAGAAAAACACAAGACAGAAAATTCCAGAGTTTAGTCCAAAACACTATCAAACTTACTAATTCCAGTCTAAAATATCAAGATTTATGGGGCGAAAAAAGTCTGGGCTATTTCTCACACACCTCCCTATGTTCCTAAGCGAGTACTGACACACCGATGTCTTGCAAGGACTTCCACGCTTGCTAGTACCAGCGCTGGCTGCAGCACACACCTCCCTGAAGTGGGTTTAGCATCCAGCTGGAAAGTAAACTGCTACTGCAAATGCATGCAGCAATGATTTGTGCAAGCTGGAGGGTGAGTGCTGGCAGCGCAAGTCACAGTGTTCATCATCAGCGCTTCCTGCAAAAGGGTATTTTCTTGGGTCTGTTTCATATTTGAGAACTACAAAGTTTAAAATATTCAAATGACAACATTTGTTTCTCAAGGAGTCAGTAGAGCAGACAGGTGATTGAGAAGAGTTGGTCCTCGTGCAAAACACCCAGTGACACATGACACCTATTTAACATTACGCTACACCATACTTTTTTAATCTGTTATGGAAACTAATCTTCAAAGTCCTATGCTTATTTACACATTTTGAACCCAGCTGCAAATATTCACAGGGCAGAAACTTTAAATTCTCAACTCTAAAGGCTTTTAGAAGATACAATTAAACTATTTTTAAACTGTTCTTAATGCTTCTCTTTTTCCTGTTCTATGAGCTTTTGATGTCTAAAAGACAGCTTGAAGAAAGCAAAGCAGCCAAAGCAACATCTTTTTTTCCATTAAGCACTCAAGACCAGAAATTGTCAATCACTATTTTGTGCAAATCCTCATTATGCAAGATCCTGAATAGATGTCATCTTGGCATTATCGAAGTATGCATACTAGAAAGCACCTGAAAGTCACGTAGAAGCCTCTCCAGCATATCTTCACTGTCACTTCTTAAAACTATTTCTACAGCATCCATGCTATGTGACTCCAGGTGGGTCAGATGGGTTTTTTGTTTGCTGCCACATTAGGCTTTCACTGCAGGATGACATTGAATAGGTTTATGCTGACCAAGTGCACCTCATTAACCCTTCATGATCGAGGTTTGCAGGCTCCAATAATTGTCATTGGCCCATGTATATTTGCCTCTTCGCAATGAGATCGCACTTTTGGGAGCTGTGGCATGGTCTGGTACAAACCAAGGAGGCACAGGGTATGCCTAGGCATAGCATCTACGCAGCCCCAGCCTCTGGTTAATGCCGCGGGACTTTTGGACAACGCAGTGCCTCCCTCTCAGCATAGGGAAAAAAGTCAATTCTCTTCATTCCTCCCAGAAAAGGAGAAAGTCTAACAGGAACTTCATAAATCCTAGTTAGAGACAGGGGAATAGCTATTTTGGAGTAGGGGCAGAAGCCACCACACTGTACCATAAAAGCTGCTGCAGGAAAAGGGCTTCAGCACCGGTACCGGAGCAAAGCTGTTCATCACAGCCACGAAACGGCTTCATCAGATCTTTAAGAACAGAACTTTGAAAATCCCTGTCCCAAAGATGACAAACAGATAACACTTAACTAACCTGCCCTGGATGGGGGAGAAACAGAGCCGACAGAGGTTCAAACCTGTTGTTCCAGAGGTGAATAAATATTTAACTAGCTAGCTAGAGTGGCTCCAAAGACTTAGGAAACAATGCATTTCCCAAACCTTTCTGATTATAGATTCAAACTGACATTTCTTCATGCTGCTGAGGCCCAGCTGGGGGGGACAAAAGGCAGCAGACTCAGCGCAAAGGAATTTCTACCTCTGTGGATCGCTCCCGTCATTTCACCACTTCCCTGTGCTTCAGGTGGAAACAAAACACACAGATACTGTAAACATATTCCCGAGCCAACACAGGTAACCAGGAGATCCACATTTAACAGGCAAGTCAATTAAGCATTAAGCTGTTCAGCTAATAAACACAGTGTGTCTGAATACTGAAGTATGATTAAACATGTTTGGGTCAGGTCTTGTCTCTTGCTTTCTGCTAACAAAAGAAAAGCAGTTAATTGTCAGAAAAAGGAAAAAAAAGATAAAAATAACTCAAGGTAAGTTTTGCTGTTCCTTTGGGATGCTCTGCCACTGGATGGGTTTAAATAGCAGTGTCCTGGATGAGCTGAATTAAGTATTCAAATCCACGGTGGTTTGGGTATGATAAGAGGTATGCGGTTCATTAAGAATTCTAAACCACACGTATGAACATCAAGATGCTGCATATATACTGTACAGGGACAGATGTTCCCACGTGGTTTTGGGACTGATCTGTCATGAATTGACACGATCTTTCTACCGTGCAATAACAAGCCCCATCCATGTGAACGCGGGTCAGCAACGGCAGCCCCGGGCCACCAGCCACATCCCATGCAAGTCACTCCTCTTGGCCACTGGACGAGCCGGCAGCAAGAAGCAAACTCGCCTTACACCGACAGGTCCTTTTTCATGAATTACACAAGCTGGTATTTTGATTACAGACAAGGCAATTAAGAGGCTCCAGATCCAACAAAGTCCAGGACAGAAAACAACTGCGGCAGGAGAACCGCCCTCAACCTCAGCCAATGCATTTGCTGGCTGCACAGGGAGACATCCAACCGCTCCGCTATCTGCACAAGGCAAATACGCCTTAACCCCTTGCCAGCCACCCAGAACGGGGCTCCCCAAACAAGCCCTCGCCTCCCACCGCTTGCACGGCAGCCCACGCCGCTCTCTGCCCACAACACTGCAAAACTCATTAGGCTAACGCAATGTAACTGGTGATTGCAGGGGTTTTTTTCTCACGGTGAGCATTTAACTTGTGAGGCGTATTTATAACCAGGAGAAAACCGTAGGAGGAAGCCAGTACGAACCCGGCATTGACACAGCTTAAAATGGCTTGTTTTGGCCGCAATACGTATCGCTCAATGCCAGAGCTTAGGTTAGTGTAATGTTATATGACGTGCACAAGCGTATAATTCAAAGCCAGAGTCCCACAGAAACAGTATCAGAGCGCTCTGCATGTCCCTGTGTTTTTTTCTCCTACTGTAAATGACTGTAATATCTGTCATATAAATTTATCCATGAATAGTCTTGCACACACACACATATAATCATACTTGAGTTACAGTTGCAGCGGGAACTGTAATTTAATTTCCTAACTGTAGAGTCACGATAATGACCTCTGTAGAAATGGGTTCTTGTGGTTCTAAACAAAAACAAAACCAACAAGGAAAAAAAATGAAACCCGAGGACTAATCGCCCACAGCAGTAACTCCTCTGAGTGCGTGCCGCAAGCACGTGATCTTAATTTAGCACTACGGAGTTTGTGCTTGTTTCCTGAATTTCTGCAAGTGCTGAGCAGCATTGCTGCTATTGAAATCCATATGAATCTGACCTCCTTATAAAAAATTATATATTAAGTCATGTTATACGTACATAGCATTTTCTACTTAATCACTTTTCCTCAAGATTAACTCATTCTCCTCCTGTCAGAAAGACTCCAAATTCAGTAAGTCATTAAGTAGTGTTTGTTACAGAGTTCTATAACATAATTTTTACCTGTAAAACAATTTTTAATTTTTTGTACTTGTGATCTTCTATTTTATTGTAAGCATTTACTTGATCTGAACATGTCAAGATGACACCTAATCTGAGTGCATTAATGTATCGTATGGTTATATATATAATTAAAACTGTGTCCAGTGAGGACTGGGTATAAATCCAAAGCTCTGTAGCAGAGTGGGTTGACAGGGGGTTGCTGCAAGAAAAACAGTGTGCTGTCAGCCCCACTGCACTGTGGCTTATGTCCTTCAATTATTTCTTCATGTCACCGAGACCAGAGAGGCAGAAACCTAAACCCTAAACCCCACCAGGAGCAGTTCTTGGGCTGCACAGGGCAAACTGCTCCCAGGGCATTACGACAGCAGTAACGTGCCTGGCAAGAACATAGTTAGAGAGGTCCACTGGACTGTAAAGAGCACAAGGACTTTTGATCGCCTCAGTGACTAACAACAGTAGCGCTCTCAGACCTCCCTGAATCTACAAAATAAATGCAGAAGCTAGAACAGAACAAAAAATAAGAGGTTAACATGCTTCTACAAAAAGAGTGCCAGCAACACCTGACACTGGCTGTAGTTATCAAGCAAAATTCAGGAAATAACCACAAGACATTCAAGCAAACTTTATGCCACTTACTCACAGTGCTCAACCGCTCTAACAACATTTATTCCTCCCTTTTCCCTGACGCCAAAGACATTCAAGGAACAACCCTCCCAAAACTCATCAACTCAAATGCTGTTATCCACACACAGGTTTTCAATTTTTAGCACTAACTCAGGAAGGAGCAAGTGCCAAATAAGTTCAAGGTTTTACAATCAGCACTAAAATTAAAGTGGTATTTATAAAATAAGATATTACAGTACATAATGCCACAACCCCACTGAACTGCAATTTGGGAACGTTAGGAGGTCCGTATTTACACAGGAACAGATAAAATTAACTGCAGGTGCCTCCCTTCCCATAGACAGCAACTTCCAAAAACAACACACTGTTACTAAAACGTAAAGGAAACTCTTCCCATTGACATTTCTCAGGACAACGTTACAACTCTTATCTCATCTATCAGTAAGGATAAGAAAAAACTTGTTTCGCCTCCCAACCCTTTCACAGGTTACGTGCTCATTTGGAGCTACGGGGAATGTCTCAAATATTCCAAAACAAGACCGGTGCCATTTGCAAACCCTGTGTATTCGGCTGCTTCCCGCAAGGCATCCTCCCAGACAAGAACAGCCGCCACAGCTAAAACTGAAGGAGATGCTGGTACTGTTGTGTGGACCTGTTAGGATCAGCAAACGTGAGTTTAGAAAAGATAAAAGGGTTTGGAGTTGTGTGCCACCTTGTTCAGTTGCGATAATGGAGGATATGGAGGTCTGTGAAGGAAGTTGTTGAATGGAGATAGGGGGAAAAGGTTGAGCTCTGTTGTTGATAGAGGAAAAGAGCGGAAAAAAGGAGATCTCTCTAGAAATGCAGTCTCTTCCATGCCAACCTTCTGCTGTTCAGAATGTGGAGTAATCTATTATCTTCTGTGCTACAACTGCTGGTGGCGTATGTTTCTGAAAATAGAGAAAATTTACTCATACGTGAATTATGCCAAGGAATACAGAAAACTTACTAGGAGGAACTCATACATCTATGCATGCATACATACACACATACACACATACTTTTATTTATGTAATATATAAAAATATATTTACGTACAAGTCATCTTAATATGATGAAGCCTGGAGGAAGTCATCAACTGCAATGGATCCACAATGCCTTTGGCCACTTGCTCTTTATCTTCTTAAGAAGTTAAAACAATGGCAAACGAGCTTCTCCAGCTACCACACCAAGGACACAACGCAGTACCTGCACCCAGGCGTACAAAGCCCTGCGTAACTTCAGATCCGATGGCTCACCTCCATGGCTGGAGTTAGTAAGAGACCCCAACTAAAACCTCTTATTTTTGGGGATAGGACTTCTCAGGCTACAAACCTCAGCTATTAAAGTTCCTCACCTTCTCCCATTGAACCTTCAGGACAGGCTCTCATTTCACAGATCTTCTAGACCTTTCTGTTTCTCTCCCTTGAAGGTTTTCACTCCTGCTCTCCTGTCACCTTATCTATTTACACAGAGAAGTGGATGCCTCCCACTCGAGTATGCCTAATATTGCCCAGACAGGATAAAGATCAAAGAACCTTTTTCCTTTCATGCATTTTAAGCAGTCCATGTAGTGTTTACACCATGGCAGCAAGCCCCTTATGAACCTACAGAGCAAAGCATCTCTCTCTGGTGACAGCTAGGGGACAACGATGAAAAACAAACAAAAAATTAAAACTCAAGACTAGGTCTGTTTTCATTCTCCTAGTACCCTCAGTCAAGCTGATTCCCCAAGCAGGTAAAAACAACTTGCAGAAATCCAGCTAAACTGTTGGCAATCAAGTTCAAAATACCAAAACACGGAGCATGATTTGAAAACACAGCAGCACTGTTAAAGGCGGAACAAGTGTCACAAAGTGCACACAAGGATAGGGACGAGAAGTTGTAAATACTTTACCTAGTGTCTACAACACTGCTGTTGTGCCATTCTCTGGCAAGCAGATCAAGCCTGCTCCTTGTACTTTGTGTTCAAAATTACATGGGAGCTTAGCATAAGGGATTGGAAATAACCACCAACCTCCGCCTGCTTGCTTGTTTTTCTTTAATATGCAAGCCCCCAAAATGACACTGCACCTTCAGGCAATACCTGGAGTCCCCAGCCAGTTATCACTAAATATAATGCCCCCATGCAAACCAATACTAACTCCAGGCTTTGCTGCTGTCAGTGCCTTTAATTATAATTGAAGAAGATTAACAAGCCACCACACCCACTCCTATTCCTCAGGTACGTGCGGATTGGGAGGCCAGAAGATTCTGAGCTTCAGTCTTTCTGACAGTAATTTGCTAAAGAGCCACTAAGAGAAAACTATCTCCCTATAAAAAGGGGCAGAACTGTTCAGCATACCTAACCACTGGGGAACACGGAGATTTGTAAGGAGCAGTTAATTTTAAAAGCAGTTTGGACATCAGCCACCTCATATTGTACTTGATTCTGTACGTCAGAACCAAGGATTTGTAATTTAGACCAAGACCAGAATCTTTAAAGTTAATTTGGGGAATTTTTCTGTAAAGCTTTGTTCATTGTTTTACTCACAGCTATGAGGGTGCTTTTTTGTTGTTTTGGCTTGTTAAATTTCAATCCTTATTACAACCTAAGGATTTGTTTTTATCATTCAGTGGTTGACACGCCACCTGGGAACCTCATAAAAGCTTCAAGTTAATATTTAACTATATATTACTCTTTCTGATGTACAGCGTCTTGCAAACATCCCTGTTCACTTTAACCTACGCCCGTCAAACCTGCTCACTCACATTGCGATCCCAGAAGACCCAAGAGAATCACAGTGAAGTGGTCCAAGCAGCCACAGATGTCCTAAAAATAAGTGTAATTGCATGTAAAGTCTCTATCCATACTGAATTTTGAATACAGATCTCTGCTCTCTGAACCAGCAGGATGTGATGTGACCCATCTCCCTCTCCAGCCAGGTGACCGTCTCAGCACAGTGCTGGGGGCAAGCTTCTCATCAGACCGATTTATTTCTTAGTGATCGGCAGCATGGACTGACCAGAGTAAGAAGTCAGCAACTTAGTGCTGACTGAGAGAAGATGCTGCATCAGGACAAGCCATAAAAGAGAAGGATGGGAGTTGGTATCAGCCCTACTGAGAAACCGAGACAAATGGAGATATGCAGAAGTGCTTCAACATACAGTGATGGTCTAAGAATAAGGTCCACCTTATTTTCCAAATATAGGTCTAAGACAAGCAATTACTTTTACCTGCAAGCCCTGTCCTGAAAACACGGAGCGATACGATCAAAGCATGAGGCGAAATGTATAACCTTTGCTTTCTGCAAAGATAAGAGAGGGGTAAGATTGCTTTTCTCAAGGCCATAGAGGAGGATGTTGTAGTAAACAAGGCATGAAAGAATGAAAGCTAAGTTGACACATTCAGCTATGTAAGGATAAAGATGATTGCATTTTAGATATGTTATGTGAAAAGATGCGTAAAATGTAACCGACACACACAAAATAAGAGCAAATCTACACCAAAAAGGACGTGCAGATTACAGCAAATAGGAAAGTGGAGCTGTCCATAACCGAGAAAGGTAATGAAACGGGCGGAAGTATAAGATTAACCACAAGGAGATTAAGCTGATAACTAATGATCTAAACAGAAATGTCAGACAGAGGTTAAGATTTTAATCTGGACAGATTTCATGGCATAGTCATGAATTATAAACATAGATGCTGAAATTGAACTTGTTTGTGGATGAAGATACTGAAAAGAAGCAGAGAGAAAGAAGGAACATAACTTATTCCAGATCCCCCCTTCCCACTTCACCACCCAAAGAGGATGAGGGGAGAGAAAGGTAAAGTATTACATGAAGGCTAGCTGTGCAGAGAAATATCTGGAGGATGAATTTTCCCGTGCAGCACAGCTAACTATCTCTACCAATCAGATGTTTTTTTCTTAAGTTACCAGGACATACAAACTGTTTTAGTGCACGGTCATTTAGCATGCTGCCCAAACCCATGCTAGACACGGAACGGCTGCGGTGGGAATCTGATCACAATGCCGGTCTCTGTCCCACTCCAGCCACTCCAAGGGTAAAGGGTTTCGCTCTGTGCCAAGAGAGGCTGACTACGGGACACAGCAGCAGAGGGAAGGCGACTCCGGGTCTCGAGCAGCCTCTCTAAGCAGGCAGCGCCCTTGGAAGAAGTGCTGCTGGTCAGCTGCCTGCTCCCCAACATAACCCAAGGCTGGCAGCAGACAACCTGGCAGGAATCAAAACAGACCAGTTATACCCCACGCGAGCAGCCAACGCACGGAAGGATTCACCAAAGGGCTAACGCATACATCCTTCTGTTACCAGATTTATTTCCCACGTAGATACATCCAAAACTAAATATTATAAAGCATGTCTTCCAGTAATTTAGTAGGTGTCATGGTTTTCCCTGAACCTACAATAATTTTTTTCAAAATCATATTTGAACTGTGGAAAGGAGAAATGTATGCAGTATCTCATTACTAGGCATACTAGTATCAAATGCATAGGTTATATGCACCCATATAATGTTCTCTCAACCACTCTAGTCATTTTGGCCTCATCAGCTCATGCCCACTAATTTATACACCCTTCTCTCTTTGCCCAAAGCTGTAAGTATACTCTCCACAGTTTATTTCTAGGTATAAGAATTTACTTAGCTGTACTGAAATAGATACTGTTTGCTTGCAGTCCCAGAGCCAAGCAGTTGAGACCTCTCTATGAAATGTATTTTTATTTACTACTCGCCCCACTCATCTTTGGCATACCAGGAATACCCGTTTTCAAGTAATTCAATGCATAATAATATGTGGCTCTGCACAAACTATCCAACTCAGCTCTATCCAGAGATATATCTGCTTAATGGCTTCTCATTACAAACATACTGATCCCTGTTTTTCGATGTATAGGATGTGTGCTGTGCCACATCACTCTGCTTCTCTAATCAAAGGGCCAAATGAGAAATTATAAAAACAACCAAAAGCCACACAAATACAACCCTAAGGAAAAACAAGTTTCTATAGATTAGTACAAAACCCATTAACTACATTGCACAAGCTGCCCTCAGAGGCTATTAATCTATTTCTCCTTGTAAATTATGCAAGCAAAAGTTGTAATCTGAAGGAATTTAATTCCAAACTAGTTGTGCCATCCCAACAAGCAAAGACCAACAAGGAGGGAACTGAATCTTCTGAAGTTACGTTAACTCCGAGGAGATCTTGGATTCTCAATCTTTCTTCCACAATAGTTAATGGATCCAACTGTCAATTGTCAGAATCGTGAAAATTCTGTTTTATTTCATGCCTCTGCCTTGGTAAGCTCTTAAAATAAAAGTGACCGTCAGTGAAGTCACTTTGTTCAATAATAAGGAAGTACAGTAGTAGCAAAAGCCTCATTATCTGCCCGTTAAACTATGCTCGGCCATCAAGAGAAACAGGATCTGCTTACATAACACGAATTGTGCAGGCGTGCGCCACGTTTGCTAAAAAGCTTCAGCTTCGTGGATGTTTATCAGCATGGGAGTCAAGATACGGCCTAATCACCAGCTACCATCAGCATTGTCCATTTTAGAGCGATTAAGACTATTCAGAGCTGGTCTAATTGATAACCTAGCGTGAGCTGCGACACCTGCCGAACGCTAAATGGGGTAATTACTGTGAGTGTAGGGGAAACTTATGGAAATAACCTTACAATGGATAGAGTCCTCTGGGGAAAAAAAAAAAATTACACAAACTCGCGTTATCTAGCAAGAAAAGAGATGGGACTCTCCTCTACAAGAAACCTGAAGCCGTATCAGTTTCTCCAGAGACAAAGAGTCTTTTTCTTAAGCAAACTATAGAGGTTTCAAATCTCAGCACAGAGCTGCCGTTACTGAAAGCGATCTTCAACTGGAAGGGAGCCGAAGAAGTTTTTTTGAGATGCCGCCCAGTCCATCCACCTGTCCAAGGCCAGATCAAATACTTTACCTAAGGCGTTTCTGACAGTTGTTTGTCTAAACCCATCTTAAAGTTAAATTCTGCCTTGAGGCACTTCCTGCATTCTGAAGTTTTCTAGCTCGTCAGCGGGTCGCTCTGATCAGCTCCACGTTACACCGAGGCACAGAGAGAGACACAGAACCACCCAAGAGGCCAACAGCAGCACTGAGAAGCGATTGGTGGTATCCAAGTCCACATCCAGTGCACAATCCTCTGCAAAATACTTAGTACGACGCGAAACACTTGACAGTTTATCACTGAGTCCTGCTCAGCCTCCTTCAGTATCAAAGAAAGGCTCGTATTTGAAACACAGCCACTTCAAATTAGGCTTTGGGTGGATGGACATATTACCACAGTCGTTAGTCACTGGCAAATCTGAGTACCGAGAGACCTAAAGTGTGTTTGGAAAACACAATCTGGAGTTCTTTGTTATCACAGATTAGAGCATGTGGAAAAACAACACGCTCTTCCCCACTGCTGAACAACAAGAACTGTCATGCAGCAACTCCTCCTTTCGCCAACAGAGCCATGCAAAACACGAGGACGTTTTTCTTCTCACACCCACCAAATTCATGCGCCGTACAGGCTCAAAGGAGAACATTTTATATTCCCCAGAACAAAAACTGACACTTGATGCAGATACCGAGTTCTAATAGACTTGTGGACTAGAAACTTGATATCTAAGCACTGAATGAGCAGCCAAACACCATACAAATTATTTAAGCAGCCCTGGAGATAAGGTTATTGGAGTGTGGAAGAGAAGCCTACGGAAAAGGTAATCTACACATGACATTTCTTTTGCTAATTTAATAATTGTAGAAACCTGCTGATGAGGTGAGAAGTTGTTTCAGATAAAGCACCAGTTTCCACGTAAATGCTTTTTCATTAGGTCTCCAGGTGAGACTGCTACTGCCTGTTACACTTTCCCTTCTGCCAGAAACACAGAGCATGCAGCTTCCCCGAGCCTAAAATCCACAGAATTGAACGAACAGAGAAATGGTTTATAGAGCTTTAAAGGCTTCACTTCAAATACAGTTTTAAAACAAAAGCCTTATTCCTTTAAGCCGTGTTAAGGCTCCACTGGGCGAGACTTTCAGACAGTCAGACATCACACCGAGGAGCTCCATTTCCTCTCTGGCTTTTGGGAGCTTTTGAGGGGTACTTACAAGGGAACTCTTGGACTCATTCATCTCGAACTGAAGCTGTGTAAACACATCCAGTGCAATCAGCCTTCCTTCAGAAAGATGACATTCAGAAAAGACTGAGGACCAGAAAAAACAAGTCCTATTCATTTTATTAAATCATTGCTGTTAACTTTTCACTACCCATAGAATATCATTGGTTTGTCTTTTCTGCGAAGACAAGAAAAGCTTTTGTCTGATACTCAGTTTTTAATGAATACTTTCACTGCTCATAAAATATTAAAATCCTTGCAGTGTTGTAATGCAACATGGATGCCTAATGAAGTTTAAAATGGTAACAGAAAAGTGCTTAGTTATCCTATGATGTCTGCTGAATTGCACGTGCCTTATTCCTAGGAAACCCAATACACTGGTAAAGCTTCCTGTATCATTCCTAAGATTTTCTAATCATGTTTTTAACAGTGCAGCAGGGTTCAAGCCCAGCTTTGAGTGCAAGCATTCTTTACGTACTTTCTCAATCATAAAAAGTTGCCTATGTGACAGAGTTTTAGTGTGATGTCTGAAGTTTCTGTGCAAGAGATTTCCAGATGCTCAGGTCAGTGCAGTAGCTGGAACTTGATTTTTTTGCAACAGGTTGCTTAGTAAAATCTCGGTTACTATTCTCAGCTATTTCAGAACAAACAACTCAGAAGCTAACAGCATCTCACTCGCATTATCGAAAGCAAAGCTGCCAAGTTCAGCAGCTCTCCCACAGACACTAAATAATCCTTCCCTTGAACACACGCTATCAGACTTGTCCCTCTTCACATCAATAGGGGAAAAACCAGCCAGCATATGAGCAACCCCATTTTCTGTCATGCAAACTGCCTTGCAGTTTTGCCACACGAGAACGTTCCATCTCAGCACTGAACTCCTTCCTCTTGGCTGGAAAGGTCCATCTGTTCCTGCATCTCTGAAACACTGCAGAATGCATCCTTCTGTTATCAACCTCTCCCTCACCATACATGCGGCTCCTTCGCCCCTGCCCATGGGTATTAAAGCCTTACATTGCAATAATGCTCTGTGCTGTTAATATAATTAAAACCCCACAGCTACAAAAATCAGAGAAAATATTGAAAATTGAGTTGGAAATTACGGCTACACAACTCCAAGCCATGCCTGTTCCCTTGGCCTATAAACCCTTTCCTCCCTTACTATCCTACAGTCCAGCAGGCTTTATTTTGATGAACAAATTGAGACCAATCTCCTCCCTCCCTGTCCCAGACAATTCACTTTTTAAAAACACTAAATGAGGAGCCATGCTTAGGGGTCAGGCTAAAGTGAACTGAGAGGAGCACGAAGAACCAGAAAGCGAGCAACCTTAGACATTACTGCTGCTCAGTCTGCAGATATTTTCTCTGGTCTCTGACAACTTTGCTACCTAAGTTGCCTTAACTCTGCACATTGACTTAAAAAACATCGGTCTTTCCCTGTAACTTGAGCTCAGGCTCTGCTCCTCATGTCAGGGCCCTGAAATTCCAGCGTGGCCACATACCAGCAGCAATTCTGTAGGATTCCCAAGTGACCAGCAATAAGTGTACATCTCCAGAAGCCTTCAAATTGCACAGAAAACAAAAGATTGGAGTAGATCTATGAACAGATTAATGAAATTCCCCTTCCCCAACTAAAAAGACCTTGCAAATTTTACAGTCTTCATCAGATCAATCTCACTAAATACCTGCCACCCTCATTATGCTTGCATATAAACAAGGGTCATAATACTTAACAGCTCAACTGTCTGGCACCTGCCAGCGCTTCAGCAACTACAGTGGGGGAGCTGGTGTCTGCAGAAGCTGAAATTGCCTAATTTACAATTACAATAGAGCAGTATCTCTTAACATCCTTGAAAAAGGGCACCTCTAACCTGATACACACAATTAAAATCACATTTATTTTTCTGGAGCACACCAAAGTGATGCCAGCAAAGCCACATACACTCTGAGTTCTTTAAAAATATGTAGAAGAAAATTAATCCCAGCATTCTGCTGAATGCTATTCTAACTGGACTTCCTTTCCAACTCTTTTATGGGATTTCCTTCAAAAGACCTTCTTCCTCAGAGCCTCCAACCTCTCAAGATGCCCACGAGCCAGCGTCTCACCAGGCAAATAAGAAAGCACATTCTTAAATTAAGGAATTCACACTGAGGCTACTGAGCTAGAAGCTCCTTGTTAGCACAGAGCATCCTCCTGCCTTGCCTGTGTCCTTCTCCTCGACAGCAATTCTGACCCTATTTTGAAGAAGGGAGAAGGAAATTACACATTAGAAAACTTTCTGGATGTGAACAGGTGCCGAGCGTTCTGCCTTGGTTTTTCAGTTCATTTAAATACAGATTCACAAGGAAGCCAGACTCAAATGAAAACATTATAGTCGCTTAGCCAACATGTAAGCACTACACAGAGCCAAAGTTAATTCTCTGTTTGTTTTAAATGTCACAAGCCAAAATAAAAGCACCTCTCAAACAATGTCAGCCCAGCCAGCACAGTGCCCCCCCATTACCCTCATCTAAAAAAATCTAGATAAAGACGATGAACGCACACAGCTGTAATCTACAGTATTTCAGTGACCAAGCCGCAGCACGCTGGTTTGTACGCTTACGCAATGCCAGCCGCAAACTTGGGATCAAAGCAGCAACTGAAATAACTACAGGCACGTACCAAGCAGCTCAGCCCGCTGCCAGACAATCCCAGCCAGTACCCCCACAACTTCCCCCTACCCAACATTTTTTTTTTTTTTTTCAGCTAACCAACCACCCTCATTAAGAAGCATAAACATCCCAGCAAGTTCATTCACATCCCTCCAATAGGAACTTGCACACAATTATAGGATATAATTGGGAAGCATGATCATTGAACTTTTAACCAGCTATTGTTACAAACTGAGTGAAGGGTAAGTGTTGCTTCCTCCAGGACACAGTTGGTTATTCACCAGCTCTGTAATTAATCAAAAGGTCCTGAAATACTCAACCTTTCAGTTAGAAACAATCTTTGCACTGGTCACACCTGGGTTTTTTTGACCTTTTTTGTGTTTTGTTTTGTGGTGGCTTTTTTTTTTTTTTTTAAACACAAAATTTACTTACAGAGGCAATCCCTGTCATATCCAATTTCTGATAGTGAAAGATGTTTCAGAGTGCTTTGCCAAGTGACATATTTCAGCTGGTCTTCTCACACACAGTGAATACACTTCTTTGTATGGACTCAACCGTTCACAATCCCTTCAAAGCCTTCTACAACAAAGATTTCCAGTTCCTTCATCATAAAATGAAAGAATGCTATACCATCATACACAGCTTAAATTTATTTTGCTCTGTTTGCCTAAATCTGGGAAGGGGCATCAGAATTGCATGTGATATAGAAAACTTTTACAATTAATTAAAATTTTCAAGATTTAAAATACAGAATGATTGTTCTGCCTTCATGAAGGAGGGGTGAATGGAGGAAAACATACAGGATATATAAGCTGGCCAACTCCTTATCTTCACTTAGGGCACCAAAGCATGCCCAACATCCAGCAGGATTTACTCTGAATGAAACAAGTCTCCTCCTTCCTGAGCAAACACATCATACCAGGTGAACCATTTGCAGCTCTTCCATTCATGCATTACTAACACAGGTTAACTCTGTTGCTCACTATTATTATTCCTGGTTTTTTTTCCTTTTTTTTTTTTTTTTTTTTTTTACATTCTGTGACTTCCCACTTCTACATCCATGCCCAGACAACAGCATTTTCCAACAAATGTGTCTGCCAAGTGTAGTCAGTCTTCTACATTTTATCTAACAAAGGGCAGCGAGGTTCCCTTGTTTAAGCAAATAAGGTAACTTGGAACTGTTCTTGAAGCAGGAAAAATAAGTATTCTACCTGAAGTACCCTTGGCATGCCACCCTTGGAAATCACAAGCAGTCGACGTCACCACTGGAGATCCAACAGAGATCTTAAAACAACTTCCAGTAACATAAGTTCTGAACCACTGCATGTTAAGTAATAAACTCCTCTCAGCCTCCTCAGTGGCCCAGACACTGAATTAAATAACAAGTGTCTTGGGGAAGGGGCTAAGGATGGAAATTAAAAAGGCAGCTTAGGCCAAACAAGATGAAAACTTCTCCAATTTTCACCATATCGGCAGCAACATACCTCATTCTCCTTTATAACTAATCAGAAACCTTTGCCTTGACAAGACCTCCGTATAGAAATTAAGATATCTTAACTTTGCAAAGAATTCTCTCAATTTACTGCTTATTAACTGTTGGGTGAGCTAGGAATTCGTTCATGTTCAAATGCACTAAAGATGGAACGGATCAGACAGTGGCTTCTGTCTAAAGTGCTGGTCAGGAATTGGGGCGGGGGAAGAAAATCTTCAGCCCTCCTGCATTTAAAGTAAAGATGCAGCAGCCAAGAAGCCAAAAAACCATAAATGTGGTGAGACCATAACAGCTGCACACATGGGGATTTCTCAGCAAGTTGAAACTGTAAGTATTGAAATCCTACAGTCTTGTGTCACCCCAGGTCGGTGGAGAAAAGCCTAACTAGATGCTTCTTCACAGTCCCAAGTTTTATTTGGTGTTTTTAAAGTAAGTAGTATACTCTTAAACAGCCATTTGTATGGAGTGATTGTTTCCACCCCTTTTGCCCCAATTCTGGGCTGTATCACACCATCAAGCACCATAAATCTCTTAACTACTCTTAATAAGCTAAAGTGAATTAGTTTAGGATGTCTAGCCATTTGCAAGCATCACAATAGCCCCAACCACAAGCACTACATGCACTCAATAAAGCTGTCGCTTGGCAAGGTTCAGAACAGACGCCCCAGTGAGATTATCGGGTGTCAACTTCCATCTGGCATTTGTCAGAGCTAGGGGGGGGGGGGGGGGGAAAGGCAGTTCTTATCAGATCTCGAAATAAAAGGAGCACTTCCACTTCATATGGTAGCAACTGGAAAAATTTCTTTTGTGTTTGAAGCTTTAAAAATATCTCACCCTTGAGGTTAGCTAAGTCTGTTGAGTGCTTTGAGACCCTTTCCCATACAAAGGTAATAAAACTAAGCTTATGGTTACAGAAATTCCCAGCACATAAAAATTACAGGAAGCTGTTGCTAAGTAATATTTCTACCTAAGTAAACATCACAAAACGTTTCCCACACACACCTCTAAACTTTGTTATTCAAACCTGCCTTGAAGATGTTCATAGTTGCAGAATTTCTTCTGGCACTGGTCTCTTTAAAAGCACTTGGTGCTATTTCACAGCAGTTGAAAGACATTTCAGGCTGAGCAATGTTTTTCTGACTGCTTTGTAGCGTTGCGTGTACTAGGAAACAAAGCAAGCTACTAAAGCTACTCTTCAGTTCCTTACCTGACCCCTACCTGTCCCAGAATTTTCCCTGGATAAATCACAGGAAAATTAAAGAGAGATTCTGTTGCATCCCTAGTCTCCAGACCTGCTTCCCCAACATCATTAAAAAAATCTGGACAAACATTATTATTTTCATAGAGTACCTTCCTTCAGCAGCTCCTTTGAATGTCAATTACTCCAGACTGTCATCCCTTCTATCAGCTCTGTGTTACCATACTCTTCAACTGGCCCAAATGGTTTCATACTTTCCACTTTCTTTTCAAGAGGTTAACACTTTGTAACAAATTCTAGATTGCACTAATTGAGAGACACAACTCTCAAAGCCAGATAATAGATTGAAGAAAGAGTCTATCTACAAACCTGAAATGGCCCACGCTCCTAATAACTCAAATTTCCTGGTAGCGTGAAGTCCCCAGATCAAGAAGATAACAGACTCCTACAAAAGTTTCATTCAGTATGAATAGGAGAACTTAAATTTCATCATATCCTCTACGGAACAAAGCCTATATTTTGCATATCCATCCTTATACTCCAGGAATGCAGCCCTACAATATTCACCAAGGGACTGTCTGATATTGCAGATAATTTTCCTGGTCATTTTTATTTGGTCATCCTACTTTTCCTGGCTATTACCTTACTCCACGTCCAGATGACCCAATATGCAAGTAAAAGGCTGAACCCGCCTTTATAATTAGACTGTCAAAAACATCAGACGGCTTCAAATTATGTATGGACAGAGAAGAGTGACTGCAAAGAGAATTGGCAGGAAATCCTATTTCAGAGGGAATTGTTCCTTCCGCAAGTGGAGTGACAGACATATAGCATTTTTATTACATAAAAAAACACATGTGGAAAAAAAATGCAAAATATGAAAATCATGTTTGGCAGATCTAGACTGAGGTCTAGGACGTGGCATTTCAGCATTTTTGTTGTCTGCATTCTTCAGCAAAGACGCTCTCTGCATGAACATGCTGCACCAAATCAAGAACTACGTTTTTACGGCAATAAAAGTAAGTATGTATGTAAAAAAAAAACTTATAAAAACGTGGGCTGAAAAGGTACAAAACCTCCAGAACAGGAACAGCACTTGGCTGCCATAAACAGCATAAGGCTAGACCCAAATTCCAAACCGACTACATAGTTCCCTCCCTTCCTACCCAAAATATAACATGAGTTGGCCTTAATTGAACCGACTTGCTTTTCACACCAACACAAGTAATTTAGAAAAAAGAAAAGAAAACTTTCAGGAAACACATCCCGACCAATCTCAATCTATGGTATATCCACCTACACATCTTTGCACTCAGACACAGATTCCTCAATATTGCAACTGTTTTTTCAAAGTGTGCAGCTGCCCACAAATCATTTCAGTTCCTCCCAACCAGTTTCATCCACAACCTTCACTCTAACATCTGTAAGAAGATCCTTTACTTTGTTGTCTTGAACATGTTATCACCAACTGAAAAAATTTCTGGGCTGGAGTTATAGCTGCAAGGATGATTCAGAGACTTGGATGTGTGCCTCAGAGATAATTACATGCTATAACTGAAAGTTAGTTTTGGAGTTAACTGGGATATCTGTGCTGATTAAAATAAAGAACTATCAAAGATGCATGACCAATACGAGATGTGGCAGGGATAACGTGAAGGAAGTGACCACAAAGAGCAGGAAGGGGAAGGTCATGGACTGGTGCAGAAGAGATGGGGGACACCCAGGACCCCACTCCAACCCCAACTGCTGCCATCTCCCTTCCCACTCCCACAAGACCTTTCTGCGACATCTTTCAGCCTTCCCATGTGTGCCCTCTCAAACTTCTTGCCCATCTTCTAATTTTCTCCAAGAAGACTCAAAGCTTAGCAGGCTGGAAAAGCTTGCCAGCTTGGGACTTGTCTCTGTCAATTGACACACGCTCTGTAACATCAAAACAATCAATATTTACATATTCTGTAAGGATTTTTTCCGGTAGACAAAACAGCAAACAAAATAGCCTGACCCGCAGTCCCAGGGCAGCAGTGCTATCAGTTTAGGCAGCAACAACTTCCCATCCAGAGATGGAAAACCAAAAAATAGCAAACAGGATATTCTACACCAAATTTTATAAAAACAAACTAGGGATACAAATAACCTGCCTTAAAACAAACAACACAAAAACCAAACTTCCCCCAATAAAGTTACACTGAAATTGCTATATTTCACTCCAGCATTGGTCAAAAGACAAACAAAAATGAAAGGAGGGAATACACTTAAAAACAGAGAGACAGGAGACTTCAGCACAACATTAGCTGCTGAAGACTCCCAGATAAACTACAAAAATGCAGAGGGAAAGATTTAATGACATTAATACCCTCAGTACTGGGAGTTGCTATGAGGCTCTTCAGGCTAAGGAAAGCCAAAGTACAATTCACACAAGCTCTTAATAATCTTGACAAAACAAATACACATGCTAAGGATACACTATGGCTGGCATGAGAACAGAGAACACAGCGATTCCACCAACAGGTTCACTAAATAAATGTCACTTAATCTCTACCATAGTTACTAGCGTGCATGTGTGCTGAGAGTCTAAAGACTACTCAAAAAAGCCTGAAAAAGTCTAAAAGACTACTCAAGCTGTTAAAATAACTTTAGAAGCATACAGGCAGGTGTCACAAGGCACAATACAATACAGACAGCAGCTTGCCGAGAACACCAGCTACCAATAAACAAAAGTACAAATCTTACCATTCGAAACAAAGATAAGCGTGGCTTGTTAAGTGATTTTGAAAACGCATACCAATTACAGCCAAAATACGTAGAAGCATTGCTTCTCTAAATCTTCTACAAGGAACACAGAAAACCAGATGGGAGCATCTGTATATAATTAGTTTTGAAACCATTTTCAAATTCAAATTTCAATCTCAAATTCAAGTCAAATGGACTTAGTAGCTTGGCTTCCTTAGGTAACTAAGCTAAGATAACGTGTGATACTGTCCAGGTATTCTCCAATAAATTTGGCTGAATTTGTATGAGAGGCTCAGGAGCCGAGATTTCTGCCCCAATGGTAAAATACTACATTCCTACAGGTTTCATGGAAATAGGCAGTCATATAAAGGAGAGAAACCATACATTCCAGCCTGCTGTAGCACAGCCCCAGAAAATTCACAGGAATGAGGGACATTATGAATGGTCTAGCCACAGAAAAAGTTTCAGTTAGATCTTTAACCTTATGAAATAGCAGAAAACATAAAGCACGAACGTGTAAGAAACCAGGTTTCAGTGCTGCTGATAGCCATATACCAAAAGAGTTTAGAAACTAAAATGCTTTATAACCTTATTTTTCATTTTAAAAAAGGAACACACATACATGTCTGCATCTTCTTGCCCATACCCTGTTATTCTGGCGACAAAAAATAACCACTTTCTTTAAAAGGAAGCTAGACGATTTTGGGGTGAGGAGTAGCAGAGGGGAAACCACATTAATTTCATTAGTTTATGCATACTGGTAGGAATTCCTTCTCAAATTTGGCACTTAGCGCTCAGAATTGCCCTTTAAAGCTTGGCAAGAAATTCTCTCCAGCCCGCAAGTTTCCTAATTTTGTCTTAGGACACACTGCTTCATTTGGATGCACTACCTCCAGAAAGACAGACAACTCTAAATGTGTCAGTTTTACCTCAATTCGCTTTGCTCCCCATCAGTCAGTTTTAACATAAATCAAAGTAAATATATAATTAAAACTAAACTTAAGCTCAGTTCCAAGTTTGGAAAACACAAATCTGTATGAAATTAAAAGTGACCCTAACACAGTTTAAGAACTGGAGTTCAGGGATTGCAACAGCAGCTAGCTTTCTGAACATACCTTCTCCCCTGAACCAAAACCCCAGGCTCAAAGCCCAGTTATTTCACCCTCCCCAGGACTCCCGCTCCGGGCAATCCCTGTCCAGGTCCTCTCTCCTCCTTCTCCTTTTCCCTCAGGTCTGACTTGGCTTCCAGCTTCTTATTCTGTGCAAATGTTGCCCACTCATCCACATATCTTACACCTTTTTATGGCAGGAAGGTTTCATTAAAAGCGTAACTGCACCTTTCTTGAGTTGGGTTTATTCCATAAAGACTTGCCCCCACTGTTCTGTTTCTGCCTGCTGCAGCCCTTCAGCCAATCTGGACTTTTAATCCCCTACCCAAACCCCACCAGAGACACTAATGCCAGTTTAAATATTATACCAGATACCAGTTACACCCACAGTCCGTTAAACTTGCGAGTTCTAGGCAGTCCGTAACTTTCCAGGGAAACCAAACACATTATTCAAGTAGGTGAGAGAACTGCTAGAACAGCCGCCACCCAAAGGTCCTCTCTTCACCTGTCTAACGTCAATTTTGAGCCTTACTTTTAGGAACCTGTGCTAAAAGGTAGCAATTAATAGGTACCTATTAACCCTCCAATAGATCTGACAGGTTAAAAACTGACCGCAAAACCACAGTTGACATATGTGACTCCGCAGACTCACCTCTCTGACAGCGATCATGGGTCCAGCAGCGTTCAATGAAAATGCCATTTATCACAGTAGGCGGACAGTTGCTCTTCCCTTTCACAGTTCCCGGACACACATCTCCACACTCTTCTTTGTCGTCCTTGTTGGCCACAATGTAATTATCTTCTACAGAATCCAAAATCCTTGACCAGTCAATCGTGGACAAGTAACATAATTCGTTGTTCTTCTCAATCCGCACAGCGCCTCGAGTAATGTTCATCAGGTTATAGAGGCCGATCTCTTTTAGGTGAACCATTTCAAAAATGACTAGTGCGTAGTTAAAAAACAGATGAGTTCCTCGAATCACAGTGAGGTTGGGGAAAAGTCCCTTTAAACTCTCCAGGCCATACACGCGAAAAAGAAGCAAGTAGTCTGTAATCATAGTCAGTTTAGGAAAGCTGAGCTCACGGAAATCTTCAGGCTTGGTTTTAAACATCAGCAATATTTGCAAGTGGCCCTCAATCACAGTGCAGTTCTCAAGCATGTTCAGCCGGGTCAGATTGTTGCGAATGTCCATGCTTCTGCAAACTGGAAAGCAAAGAACAATGTTGCTTATTTATTTAAGAAAAGGTAATTGTTTCAGTTTTCTAAATACAGTTTTGTCCAACCACACCATAATATATAGCTACGCTCAGAATTCACGACTAGATCCTTTTCAATAAAGCATGCTTCAAGTGTTAAGAAATATACTGGGGGGAACATTCCCTGGTATATGATTACAAAATAAGACTGAAAGAGTATTTCATAATTTTTTCTGCCATCTTGAGTTTCTGGATATTACCTCTATCACGACTGCAGTTGTAACACCAGTCCTTAGACGTCATTCAGCGTTTACAGAAGTAAGAGATGTCTATGCAACAGAATCTGTTTTCTTTAGATAGTTGCCAGCGACACACCTACCTCATCTCAGATTGTGCAATTAATACCAGTGGATTAGAGGAAGTAATTTAGAATGGTTGCAGGGAGGGGAAGATAGGAAAAGAATAATATAGCTAGGAAACGGTAGTACCTCGGAAGAGAGCAGAAAAACCTGGAAATACACACATGCAAGAGCACAGCCGACACTCTTGCCTAGACTTTTTTGACAGGAGTAATTTACTACACTAGTAATTTTTGCCCTAAGCTTTCTTTTCAGATTAGGTGTTTAGGCTTTTTTGTTATTATTTTCTCAAGGTTGCAAATCTCTCTGTCTTGACTATCTGGACAGTTTATTTAGTAGAACTGGTAACCCAAAGAACTGGCAAAGCGAACAATAACATGAAGCATAAATTAGAAGGTAAGCAGAATAATATGAATCAAGGCACCAACAAAAGGAAAAGACGGAAAGTGAAGAGTTTGAATAGTGAAATATTTTCTTTTAACTCTAAGCACAGGTGAGAAATCAAGAAGGAAATTTAGAGCACCATGCCTGCAAAGCACAACAGAAGTCCCTCAGATGACCCTTTTAAAACCAACTTCATAAAAATATACACCCAGACCTCAATGTTCAAGGGAGAAGCCCGTGGAAAGGCAAGCCTGCTTGGCAATACAATAGTGCAAAACAACCGTCTACCTTTCCTGTCCAGGTGGATTATTTTTAAATTTTCTTTTTTTCAAGACTGCATTCACTTTGGGGATTCTCTTCTGTCTATTGCTGAGACAGCCTCCCCGCCGAGAATTAAAAGCACAGGATCTTTACTCTTTTTGTCACTGTATGTAAAGCTTACCAACTATAAAATTACCACGTCACAGCTTCAAGAAATCACCCAGCAACAATCAGGCCTTACAAAATTGATGTAGAGACAGATGTTTAATAGTTACAATTGTCTGACTCCTCATGGTTTTACACAGACCACTACTGTGTGGGTTAAAAATAAATTCTATGCAAACGTCTTAATGATTATTCAAAAATTTGCTCCACTGCAATAAAAAAAAATAAATTTGGCAACACTAATATAGGATTTGAAGCAATGTTATTGCCCAATGGGATTTTTTGGCACTTTACCCAAGTCGTTTCATAAATTGCTTTCTGGAAGAACAAGCTAATGCACACAGTGCCTCAAAGATCAAGGATGTACTTTTTAGAAGTGGGAAAGGAAATCTGATGACCAACTAGCAGCAACCTCTTTGCCCCATGAAAAACTGCAGCCAAAGTGGAAGTAAGCCAGAAAGCTGCCTTGCTGCACATCCCAACTGTGGGCTACAAGAACTGGGAGAGCAACAGATTCAGTTTAAGTACTCTAAATATTTATTTAATTAAGACAGGTATTTCCAAGGAAGCAAGTGTGTGACAGGCCAAGCCAGTGGTTTCTTCATGAAAGGAGAAACAACAGGACAAATAAAACTCAAACACTGAAACTCAACATACAAGTCACCAGTGCAGCTAAAGCTATCTGATAAATGCAGAATCCAGCATCCTGGTTCTTATTCACTGCTTCCTGAGCACAATCAGGCAAGATACAGCACGCTGAGGTGGTACCCATGACCAGTTGCTGTATCACAGTATAAAGTACTACCTAGAATAATCTGAATGTATACAACTGACCTTAAGGAATGGTCAAAAAATACAGCTCAACTCTACAGACTAAGAACTACTTTCAAGAGTAAAAGCCGTAGGCTTTTTATTGTGGCTCAAGGCCACAAAACGCATCTATAGACTAAGCATAATTACCCGAGCCTTTCATCATTTCAACTAGAATTAGGTAAGTCACTAGAAAGTGGCCACAAGCTGGCCCCCAGACAACCCCCTGATCCACACAGCTATCCCTGCTCCGAGAGCGCTGCTAAAAAGAGAGAAGCTAAGCTTGGGAATAAACAGCAAAACATTATGAAGTGTTAAATAATCATATAAATCTACCAGAGCTGGAAGTATACATCCACAATCAGGCAGTTGTTTGCATTTTAGAAACATTTTTGTATTTTTCTCCAGCTCTCATACAGAATGCATTATTTGTAATTAGTGCTGCCAGCACAGACCAGACAGGAGATTTCACACATCCCGGCAAACCAGGATGTGACCCGAGTTATTCAAACTCTGCTGCTTTCAACGCTGAGCAATAGCAATGTAATAAACTGGCACATTGTCTGCTGTGCTTAAGGGGTTCCAATAGTGGGGGCTTCTGCACGAGTCCCTTTAACTGAAGGCAATATCAGATGCCGACGTTAGCCTGGTATAGAAACTTAGGAGGAATTTAAAACAAATTAGAGGTTTTTTTCTGAAATAAACAACTGAATAAAAGGCTAATATAATTGTAAATGTACAAAGATTAAAACGGTTTATACAGATTTTTCCACAGTTAGAGAAAATTACACTTAAGAATTATTTTTCATGTTCTACTTCAGTTTACTTTTTAAGTGATAAACGCTACCTCTGTATCTGAGCTCCTTTTTTTTACCACCTCAGGGATCAAGGAGAATAATAAGAATATCTGAAACAAAATATGGGTTTTTTTTGTTGGGAAGGTTCTCGATCTTTTCATGCTTTTGAATTCTGTTCAGCAATTTGTATCTTCTCTTCAGTAGGTGCTTAAGTCACCCCATAAATTTGTTACCAAGACAACAAGAAGCAGTTTTAAGCAAAGTAGTAAGTGTTTTTCCACATCTTCTCTCGATAGTATTTCTTCTGCAGGGACAGAGGAATTAATCAACAATTCAGTATGAAGGCTAGGCAGGTTTGATCCCAGAAGGAGACCA
Source organism: Astur gentilis (assembly GCF_929443795.1). Classification (NCBI taxonomy): domain Eukaryota; kingdom Metazoa; phylum Chordata; class Aves; order Accipitriformes; family Accipitridae; genus Astur; species Astur gentilis. The sequence continues at coordinate 42,181,898 of NC_064887.1, read as the reverse complement.
AAGTTGAGCAGTCAATTGTAATACAGACAACCTGGTTTTAAAAAAACACATAAATCAGCTTTCAGGAAAATAAAAATCTCAGACTGATTCTCCAGTAGGAGGCCCAAAGCTATTCCTGTTCAAACTACTGGCAAAATCTCTACTAAACATAAATTCCTAAATTTCAGCAGAAACAGGCTCCATGTCCAGCAGCACGGCATTGCAACTGCCAGAAACACTTCTCCATCCCTAGTTACCAAGCTATTCAAAGTAACTTAAAAAAAAAACCAAAAAACCCAAACAACATCATTATAGACAAGTTTCATCAGACCCCCAAGAAAAAAAGTTGCAAGGCATGCTTTTTAAAAACAAACAAACAAACAAATCCCAAGATGCCAAAGCCTCTTGAACAAACTAGTTTGGTAACAACCTTAAAGTACTGAATGAAGAAACTAGATCTGATGTCAGAGGGTAGTTTTCAAGATAGAGTCTAACCAGGGGAACAGCTGGAACTTAAGTCTTGTTTATAGTAAACCGTGTGGATACCAAACCTGAATGATTCACTGCTTCAGAGCTCTGGTCCTTTAACAATCAAGACCAGAATAATGTAGCATTGTACAGAAAGATCACAAACCATTGAAGATAACTATTCGTTAATTATGCATTTTTATAGTGTTTGCTGCCTACTTGAATAAAAAAAAAAAAACATTTAAGAAAAACTACACTCACTTTGGTCAAGTCAAAAGCTTTGCAACTCTGTATAAGGCTGACTTTTAGAAGCGGTATTAGGAAAATGGAAAAAGGACTTTCGGGTCTTTCTTGGGATAACTGCTGAGACAGGATAATATCCTGTGAAGTGATAGGCTAGTAGAAGGGACTCTAAGACAGCTTCTAGCCTACTATAGCAACAGTTCAATAAACTTAAAAATACCTAATTGTGAAAAATTAGTTTTTAAACTTCAGTTGTCCACCTCAGTCATTTAGATCTGAGCAACGAAGCCAACTGAGATATGGACTCAAAAGTAAGCCTGTCCATAAACCTCCAGCCCCCTCTGGTAACATCTCAGACGCCTGTTATCTTTCACTACTCAAGACAGTGCTGCTGAACCGAGGGCAAATCTCTCACCGAGGTTGCTTTCTTTAATGCCAAAAGCATATATAACCTCACAGTCTGACCTGTAAAGCCTGGTTTGCTGTATCATTATGCTCTCATCATTCAGTTCAAAACATAAACAGAAAATACGACTCATACTGTTGTGCTTCCCATGCAAAGATAAAAGGCAGCGCAGCGACAGCATCGCAGGACCACAGGAGATCACTCAGGGTAACGGACAAAAGTCAACGCTAACAGACCTTAAGATCCTCATTACTTCAAAGGCAGCAGGAACAGGTTTTACACGTTACCAATATCAACATAATTTATATTCTGCAAGACAGTCACCCCAAAATTGACCTCCAGAAAGCTTACGGGTTTTACAGACTATTCAGAGAGACGGTGTACTACCTCTCTTTAAAATAGCACAAGGGCACACTGGGATAGCCGACAGATGCAGTTGTTGCCCAGTTTTGATACAGCCCTGCCCTGCTGCACTTACTCTTTCTACTTTATACTCTTGGGAACAAAATCTCATTCTACACCGAGTCTCACAACATCAAAAATTAACACAGGGTTGAGGTGGAACAAGGGACCAGTTTCTTAATGAGCTTACGAGCACAAAAATATTTGCATGAGCCAGAAATAACAATTACTATAGAAATACAAAGTGAAATTTGTCCCATCTAATGATTTAGGTAGAGAGATCTCGGCTAGATTTCTAACTCCCACCATCAGCAGCAGGCAATGGAGCACACGTGCAGTGCCCAAATTTAGGTGAAGAGTGTAGAAGGGGAGGAAGCGTATTCTAAACTCTAGTGACTGTATCAATTAGTTTTCTACTTATCACAAAAGGAGCTCAAAGCAAGTTGCTCAGTCGGTAGATGCAACCAACTAAAAACTGGGTGAGGTAAATCCCACCCTAAATACCACAGCTAATGAATTGACGTGCATGAGTCATGTGTGAGATTTATTTCAAGAAGTTGCATTATGTTTACACAGTGATAAAAAAAACACACAAACCTGTTTTTCTTCACAAAATAAGATATATGTATCTTCATTATATGTGCAGGTCAGCTCTCCTTTCCTTAACCCTTGCTTCTACTCCTCTCAGTTACTTCTGAACTCACGAACTAACTTAAGTCACATGTAAAAGAGGAAGGAGAGTTCTCGCACATCATATTCCTAAAAAACTTATGAAAAGTGAGGATGGGTTAAGGAGGAAAAACTCAACATCTCCATCCAAAGGATGCTTTAAGCGTGAACTCAAACCATCCACCCAGTCTGCCTATTGAGCCACCTACACACATACCATATGCTGCTTTCCCCCAGCCTCTTACCAGATATTGTCTAAAAGAAGTAAAGGGAAGAGAAAGATACAGGGCACAAAAAAACCTAGGTATGGTTGGGCTCAGAGATGGAAAGAATATTGTCACTGGAGAGTAGCATTATCATGGGGCACGTTTGCAGAGAATGCAGGACACAAATCTCCAAGAAAGCAGACTTCATTAGTTCCGTTGCTCAGGGAACAACTTGTTTGCTTATGCAACTATTGTACGTGCATTTACCCTTCGAGCCACACTGATGCAGGCCTTTGCGTTAGTTGTTGTTTTCCATCTGCACTGTAGCGCTGTGTGATCTAATCATTCTCAGAAAATGGAGTCAAACATCAAAGTGGCTGAAAACCTTTTGAATTAGAGACCTTATCATCCGAATTGTCTGCAAAATACTTTACAAAGTATTCGCACTGCGTGAAAAACATAAAAATAATCCACCCCGGACTTGGCTGTGACATCTTGTGCATCGCTGCTGTTTCTCACTCCATAAATTGTAGAGCATATTATCCTACCACGTAGTAATACAGCAAAGATTGGAGAGTTAAGATTATAAACACACTTGCAACCCAAAAAGCAGAATCTTATTTAAATAAATAAATAAATAAGAAGCTTTACTGTAGTAGTTATAATAACGTTTTCAAATGAGGAACTGCTGGACCAAAGTTGTATACATATTTATTATTAGTGCTATATGTCAACTACCTTTTCCATTTCTCTATTGCTCACGGGCAGGTTTGTACATGCTTGCCAGCTGGAACTTAACCCTCCCAAGTTAAAACCGTGCCACTGGTCTCTTCCAAGGCTTCTAATGTAAAAACATGTGAGGAAGGAACTGGGGTATTTTTGACATATACCGCTTGACCGATTGCTGGACAAAAGAGGCGGTCTTAAGGGTACATCCCGATTTATTCCCTGAATACCAGACACATCTCAAAAATGCCCATCATTGCACTGTCTGCACTTCAACTAGTTATCTCGCTATTTATTGCCTTTTCCGATGGGAAAGCTAACAGGTAGACAATGGGACTGCCTATGGGACAGACAATTTACACATCCAGTTAGCTCTCTTTAAACAAATATTTTCCCTTTACGAAAAAACAGCTGTAAACACCACCCAACATTAAAACCTCTAACTAGAAGAATTTCCTAAGCAAGTTTAACATACCCCACCAAAACAGCTCGTCAGGCTTAAAATCGCATCAGCCGTGGATTTCACAAGTTTGCGACCTCCAACACATCTCTCTATCCCTACCTTGTGTTTTACAAGACCCCGCTTAAACACAGAGCCCCACCTCCGAGCTTCGTCCCCCTTTAATACCTGTGGATTTGAAAGACTACCTAAAAGTATTCCTGTGGCTAAAGGCAAAAACCTCCCAACTCTGCGTCTCGCCACAGCCGAAAACCCTTCCGAAACCAGAGCCGGTTCTGAAACCGGCCGAGGAGAGAGCAGTGGCAGGGCACGGCGGCTCAGCCCCTTCCCAGCAGCGGGGCCGGGGAAGGGACCGCGTCCTCCCTCGCACCTGACCCACGCAGAGCCCCGGGGCACGGCTCTACACCCTCCCCGGTCCCACACCTTAAAACCCGGTCGAGCGAGAGCCCCGGAGGGTCAGGACGCGGCGGTGAGTAACTCCCCAGCCGAACCGGGGAGTGAAAGGGGGGTTGCAGCCCTGCCCCGTACCGACCGACCGTCCCAGCTCCAATCTCGGCCCGGTTTGGGGGCCGAAAACACCGAAGCCAGGGATGAAGGTGACCCCAGCCGTTCCCCGCGGGAGAGCTCCCGGGCCCCGGTTCCTCCGAACCGCAGGCCCCGGGCCGAGCCACCACAGCCGCCGGCCTCGGCGGTGCGGCCTGGAGCGGCGGGTCGGTCGGTCGCCCCGAGCAGGTACAAAGGGTAAACGCGGCGGGGCCGACCCGCTCCGCGCCGTCCGCCTCGCCCCCCTCACGGCCCGGGGGCCGCGGCCCGCCGCCTCCGCCTCCTCCTCCTCCTCCACAGCCCGGGCCCCGCCACCTGCGCCAGCTCCCCCGCCGCCCGCCTAGGCCGCGCCCCCGGTCCCTACTCACTCTCCCCGCGGCTCCGACCGCACCAGGCCACCAGCACCACGGCCACGGCCAGCGCCGTCACCGCCGCCACCGTTCTCCGTCCCATGCCCGCGTCCTCTGGTAAAACCGCCGACGGTTCAAGGCGCGTCCCCGGTTCAGGGGGGCGAATCAGAGGCCGCGGGGCGGGCGCGGGGGCCGGACCCGGTTTCGCATCGTCGGTAAGAGACCCGGCAGAGCTTCCCCGCGGGTCTCCTTTATAGAGCCCGGCCCCTCCCTGCCCCTCCGGTGTCGGCCCCGGCTCCGGCGGCCCCTTCCAGCGCAGGCCGGGGCTGCCTGCCTGCCTCTCTGGCCAGTAAACAAGGGGCTGCCCCCGTCAGCTGGGAGCGGAGCGGGGCGGCGGCAAGAGGCGGCGCGGAGCCGGGCAGGGGACGGGACGGGCCGCGCCGGGGGGAGGAGCGGTAGCGGCGGCATCCACCTGCCGGGGACGGCCCCGCTGGAGGCGGCTCCGGGGCCGGGGAGGGCAGCGCCCGGCGGCGGTGGTGGTGGCGAGGGGAGGCCGGAGAGGCCGCTCGCCCCGCCGGGAAAGCGGCCGGGGTGGTTTCTTGGGAGGTTTGGGTGTAAAACCGGCTGAGGGTGGAGATGCGGGGGGGTGGGGGTAAGCTGCCCGAGGGAGCGGTTTTGGCGTCGGTAGCTGTGAGGGAGTAAGAGGGAGAAGGTGAGCTGCTCCCGGGGGTGGCTGCCCCCGATGGGCGAAAGCCCTGCGTGAGAGCCGGGCTTCTTCCCGACCTGTGATCGCTCCACTCCTCCTCGCGGTACAGCACTTCTAGCAGAAAGAGGAACTGCCCCAGAGACTCCCTTTACGGGTCTGTCTTACTAAACGCTACCGCTTTCATTTCAGTATCAGAAAGCCCAGTCCACATGGCCGTTTCAAAGTCCCGGCTGTCGTTTTCCAGGGGGATTCAGCACTCGATGCCACCTTCTCCTTTTTTAATCATCTCTGCCTTGGAGTCGCATTAAGCCACGGCAGCACGGCTCCTGGCAACTGCCAGCAATCTTATCTGGCACTTGCTTTCACCCATTTCTGCAAGATACTGAGTTATAAACTGCTGGAATAAAGCTTTTTTAATTAAAAAATACTTGGCAAATAGACGCTCTTCTTTCATGTCTTTCCACCACCACAGATCTTGCTTTTGTATTACATTTCTTGCTCAACGGGCCGCTAGACCGGCCAGTGGTTACCAGCAGGGCGCTGAGCATTGGCTCCTTTTTCTAGACACTGAAGTGCATTAAGAGAGTTTGCACTATTTTAAATGCTTTGTGTTTCTCTTCCATTTAAAGAATTGCTGCAGTTGTCACAGGGATATTACATACTTGTGAACAGGAGGAGGACTGGTCTATGAAATCACATCTATTTTGGTGTGGTTCACTCTTTGACGTTCCTTGGGGTTTCCCAGTTGGATGGGGTAAGGTTGAGGGCCTGATTGGACTAAATCACTTGAGTGCAAGTGGTATTAGCTGCGACGATACCTGTGTAACAGTAACTACACTTAGCATTTGCAAACTATTTAAATGCTTAGATGAAAGGCCCTGCTTAAATGAGGATGCTTTCTCTGTCATCATTATATATAGCATGAGAAGATGTGTGTCTGCACAGCTCATTAGCTGTTGATTCAGCCTGTTGGTGCGTCAGAACTGCCGTCAGGGGAACAAATTTCCCCCATTTTTCTGTTCTTGCTGCCATTTTCTCAAATGTACGCTACTACATAGAACTCACAAGTGCAGAAGAGACTCAGAACCTAACTCGTGTCAGAATACTTCAGGAAGTAAAGGCAGTTAAGGAAAGGAAATAAACAACAAAACTATGTGTTCTCTGCTTGCAAATTAACCTGCTTTATGACTACAGACTTTGCATAACAGAGCCAAACATCATCTAGACAGCTTGGGCTATGTGGAATTTATAATGTGACTGTAATAGCAACCTACTTTTGCTTACTCGCTTATGTTCTCATTGCCTTTCATGTAATAATGATATCGGCTTACAGATTGGCACAGGAGGATTAAAGGCTACAGATTTATTATCTTTCCCTAAAATACTATTTTTAGTTTCTAATTACTGATTAAGAACATCAGGGTGCAATCTTTCCAGCATCTTTCCCATACGCTCACTGCTACATATTCATCACGCTACAGTACACTAGGTTTGCCATCAGATAAACCAACAGTAGCAATGTGGGCACTAAGAAACTAAGCCAGTGCCTGCTTACTCTTTTTTTTTTCTTTTTTTTTTTTTTTTTTCTAATAGCTGCACTGCAGGCTCTTCTCTAATTTCTGATTCAAGAAACTACTAAAAATCACTAGTTTGATATACTGATGACTCCTTTCTTTGACAACATCCACATTTTTCTCCCCTCCACAGATGTTTTATGGTTTAGTTAAAATAACTTAGACCTAAATGGTGGTAAATGTCTGCTATGAACTGTGACACTTACAAACTACTGAGGTTCATTTCTGAACCCTCCTAAGAAAATAAATAGGGGCTTGAAATAGAGGTGTCTACCTATTTGACCCCACAGATTTATTTTTTTTGGGGGGGGGTCTGTTCCTTACTTAAATAAGTCTCCTAAGTATCAACTGCCAGGGAAAGGAAGGAAAATGGGTATGGAACTTTGAAATAATAGTCTGTTTTCTAACGTTTATCATTTTTTCTCTTTGATGCAGAAAATTATCTATAATTACATACCTGAAGAGTGTACACTTGCTGAAGGATATTCTTCATGGGAAAAAATTATTGAAAATGTACAAAAAGTATCAGCCAGGTTACTATTTGTGTCTAGAGAATCCTAAGTGCATTTGGAAGGCAGGGATCTTTTCCTTTTGAAACTATTTAGAAAATTAGCATGACAAAATTTTTATTGTACTTTCAGAGCCGGAACCCAAATGGTGATCCCCCACTGTAGTGTTTTCATGAAAATACCCTTCAGTTTTTGTCATCTTCGGCATTTCAGCTGAGGTAACACACAAGAGAAGTCCTATATACTATACAGTATGAAAGCAGTACATCACAAGATAATGCAGTAAATTTACAGGCCCCATCAAAAGCCTTGTTCCTTTTGAAATCCCAAAAAAGAGCTGTCCAATAGATTCACCTTTGCTCTGCAGTCACTTCACAGCTGTCAAGAATCACAGAACAGACTAAAAGGGTACAAAAGAGCCAGAGAAAGAGCAATATAGAGCTGTATGTCTAGTGCCTCCATATAAAAGGTGCACAATGTCTGTAGGGTCAGTGCCCTGCAAACAACGGCATTTGCTGTTTAGAAAAAAAAAAATGCAAGCCCTTATTCTTTGCTCATCAATGTAAATATATACAGAAACACAAAGGTTAAAATAGTCTAGGGCTATGGGCACATTGCTATCATGCCCAAAGTTGTTTCAGGTTATGTTCCTTTTACATGGCACACCTGGCATGTCTTAGAGTCCTGAAGAAGGACTTTGACATGTACTGTCACCAAAAAAAAAAAGTTTTGGGGCCCAAACCTCACACTAGTTTTTTGCATTCTGTGTGCACTGGTCTGCTGTAGCCTACAAGGGCTGAGGAAAAAAAATATTATAAAAACCCCTTTCTGGAGCTGTGTCCCAAGCTTCCTTTTCTGGGAGACTGGAAACATGGAGTCACACCACTCTGCCCTACAAATGCCTCCACGTGAAACCAACCTAGGTGTACTGACTTCCTAATCAGATCCCAGCTCCTCCAGATCAATGCTGCTAGGAAGTGAAGTCCTTGGAAGCCCATCCCTGGCAGCAACATCCCTAGAGGAGGAACCACCTTTGCATGAACAAGTACAGAAGATGACTTTTTCAACTAGCTTGACGTTACTCCCTACCTTCTGAAAGGGCTGAAACTGCCAGCTGTACTGTCATTTTCATTTAGCTTTCCCCTGCTCAAGTTAACAAAGCTAAGACAGACTGAGCTGTTTAGGCACCAAGAATACAGTTCTTCAAAGTCTCATCTCCAGGACCTGCTGTCTGCAGCAGTGCGGGTACGCCAAATGCATCGGTGTTTGCACGCTACCCTTGGAGCAGTCACATCCTTGTATTGACACAACTGCATGTGGAGAGAGAACACAGCTTGGCTTCCCAATCACCGAGATACTGCGCTTGCTGAAAGCTTTGTGTCTTAAAAATGAAATGTATATACACTGGAAGCAAACGCACATGTGGGTTGGTGGGGTTTGGCTTGGTTTTTTTAGCCATACAAAAGTAAAGTTCCATACTAATTAATCAGTCCAGGAATATTCAAGGAACACAAAGCTTTGCGCCCAAAAGGAGCTTTAGAGCAGTTGACTCACCAAGAAGGTACATCGGTACTAATTCTCTTTTAAGAATGAAACAGCTGAAAACCAGTTCAGTGAGCCAAAGCTACACAGCAAGCCAGAAGGCCGAGCTGAGAGTCAGAATTCTCACTTTCTGCCTCATCCACCATTCAGGACGGCCTTTTCTTAACAACAGGCTGCAACTGCCTGGGTGAATTGTTACCCCGTTGCTCAGGTCGCTCTATTTTTATTGATTTGTCAAACATACTTTCCTGCTCACAAGTTTCTCACCATGCAGTACGCACATTATTCAGCCTCCTGTCCTTTGAAGATGCAGAAGAGTTGCTGTTGAAGCCAACAATAGCTAAGTCTCTGCATCATTGACAGGATGTTGCTGTAAAGGTTACAGAATTGACTTCTCGGTGACTAAACCTAAAGCTGAGAGTACAGGAGAGCTGACCTTGGAAAATTTATCTCATCCTGTTTGGAGTCACACAGAATCTTTTGCCAAATCTCTTAATGTAAAATATTTCACGTCATGGATTGACAAAGTTCCTTTCTTACCCTTCCTTCCGTCCACACCAAATCCGATAAGTGACTGCTCTCTTCTCGATGGGAGAAAGCTCAGAGGATGAAGATCCGGTCATTTTACGTGCTAAGGACAGAAGTCCCAGTTTTTTACTGTTGAAACAGGAAACACTGTCAGATCCTTCTGGAGAATTCTATTGTTACATTAGCAAATACAACCTTTGTGCCCAAGGTGAAAATGGCAGAGGGCATCTCTCTGCCACATGCAGTTCAAAGAAACTAGAGATGAAGGATGCAAAGGAAATCACAGCTCTGCATGGCCTACTGCAGCGCTGCCTCGTTTTATCTTTTTTTGTCTGGTTTCTGGTTTTGTTCAGTTTGAATTTTGGATGTCACAGAAGCAGATGCAAATTGGACTTACTTTCCATTCCTTGTCAAAATTTTTTTGTTCTAATTCAGCATCAAACTTTTCAATTCGAAAGAACCTAGATTTTTCTTGATTGCTACAAGAATCACACACGACAGTCAACGTTCCCAACCTGTGTTCCCTACCATGCAGGACCCAGCTGTGAAACAGCCAGGCAGATCTATATCTGGCCTTCGGTCCCCTCCAGCCTCCTCATCCACCATTCTTTCCTACAGCTTCTCGCAGCCAACCCCACGTCTAGTTTGCACAACCTACTCTGCCGCTGCCAGGCATGCTGTTCTATATCAGCAGCCACGTGCGAGTTAGCGGCTGCGGCAGCGTCACTCTCTAATACATAGTATGGGCATGCCATGCTCCAGGCGACCAACTGGCTACACCAGTTCTAATCTACAGCTCACCACCCCTACTTCCCTCCCCCTTTCTTTGTCTCTTTTTTCTTTCTTTACACCAAGGCACAGTTTTTGCTGACCCAGAGTCAAATTTGGAGGGAGAGCCATCTGAGCAGCATAGGGGAGTTCAGCAAACCATAACTGTATGCTCCACACTGCTTTATCTCACGTTTTGCATTCTGGGCAACACAGAACTTCTAGTTCTCATTTTGATAACCAGTTTGTTCTGTAGCTAGGAGACACGCCCTTTCTTTGTAAATGTTACAAATCAGGCATATCTGATCCATTATTCACTAACTGCTGCTGCTTCCCACTTCCATCTCCTATTAGGAGGTAGTGCTCATACCAGAAATGTCACAGCAGTGTCATGTGACAGGTGGTATTGATTTAGCTAAGTCGGGTTTTAATGTCACTCTTGTTTAGTGGGAACACACGGGGAGTGCACAGCAAGCCTCAGCAATGTGGCAGATCAGGACAAGAGCTACCACCCACCCCTGCACTGGGCTATAGGACTCCGGAATGGCATCAGCACTCTGCTGTAGGCCAAGAAATTTAATTATTATTTTCTGCTCCTATCTGCTGTATTATCATGGTTAAAATTTTTTTCATGCTTGTAACTATCAATCATAAGACTTTGATTCTGAGGTTTCATGTTAGGTTTACAGCAGAGACAATGAGAATGGAGGCGACTTCCCCGGTATCACATGGTGAACAGTCAGGAGCAGAACCCTGGTCTGTCCCCTTCCATCATTTTCACTCTTTTACAAGATACCCACTTTTGGCAGAATAGCTGCCAGTCTTGAAAACCTGCTCACAGCCTATAAAGTCTGACACACAGAGGCTTTACAAAGTAAAGCCTGGGGAACATATGTCCAAAACAAGCTGAGACTACCCAGCCACAGGAGCCACTGTTATACAGTGATCTGCTCCTGCCATTCATGCATCCTTACTGACAGCCTATGTACTGTAAACAATCCTTCCAAAACATCAAAGCTAGCTGTGACTGAGGACATAGCTTAAACATTAAGCATTACAATACAAGGAGTCTCTGTCACCAAGGATGTTTGCCAGAAAAGCTTAGACTGACCCATAGTTACTGTTGCTGCCAGGCTTGGAAACGGTGCATTCACCGGCCTGACGTGACCCAAGCCTCCAAAAGATTTTTTTATTTATTTTTTTTTTGCTTGCTTGCTGTCTAAAAGTAGGTAGTCTGCCAAGAAGCCAACCAAGGCCCAGCCCTATGCCTGATAAACATCTCTCCATCTGGATTTCCCAAGCTTTTGGGAAAGTTAAGCAATTCTCACTTCACAATGTTTGCAACTCTCACAGAAAGCTATTTCTACATATGACACTATTCTGTATTGAGAAGCACATCAGAGCACCATGCTATGAAATGGAGCTGAGGGCTAGAGAGTAGCAGATCGTACAACCACCACCACCCATACATCAGTCGAAAATAAAAACTGTCACTCCATCGATGAAATGTCACAAAGCCTTGAGTGATTGTTTATTCTAAATACTACTGGCACTGATCTTCAAAGTGTTTTTGAATGACTGTAATTACTAAATGAACTCAAGAAAAGGAAAGATTGCAACTGCCAATTGACAAAACAGCCATTGTATGCAGGGAGATTGCTGGCCACTGAGGCAATTAATCCGTTTGGTTTGCCAGGGCAGAAGGTAACATTCTTCCACCGGGTCAGAGGTAACCAGAAGCTCAGTGCAGCGCTGGAGGCACTATGCTCAACAGCCATGTGAGGTATCACAAAAGGTGTTAGCAGTTACAGGATTCAGTCTCAGTTCCAGCAGTTCATCCTTCAAAATAACAAACACTCATGAAACGTTAACAGTCAAAAGTGAAATAGCATGGGTTTCTGAACTGATTTCCTAGTAGGCTTCTTTGAAAAGGGATTGTTGTTGACTTAGAGGGGTGGATGTTTTCTTTGGGGCAAGCTATCACTAGCAGTTCCCTTTCAGGTCTTTCCAATTGAACTTAATTTATAAGTGCCAAAAAGTTATAGGCAACACATGGCTGATAGCAAAATTCAGCTTTAAACTTGTCTGCAATGATGCACCAAGCTGGAAAAAAAAATAATTTGTTTTCAAGTAATAAAGGGGAAAATGTTATAGATGATGAAGAATTAGTGTTGTATCATTCTAATATCTCACACACAAAAAGCATGCCAGCACTACATTCAACCTCTGCTCTAAGAGAAGAACTCAGCACTGAAATGCCTGCATGGAAAGTAGTAAACAATTTGAATTAAAAAATAATTTGGTGACACAGCATTCACTAATGGAGCACAGTGAAATGTCAGACATTACAGTTGAAGAAAAACTTCTGGGAAAAGTACAAATGTCCATAAATGGATTGCTACAACTGTAAATTTCTATAAAGTTCAAGGTAAGTAACAAGTTTGCTCAAAGAGAATGAGCATATCACATAGATGAGTTGCTAGAAGAAAAAGCTGTACTTCATAGTCTGAACGCTCATTTGATAATCCATAAGTAATGGTATACTACATTGCAAACATCCTGTTAAATGACCAAAAATACTTTATGCAAAAAATCTTAACTGTCTTCATTAATACAGCTGTTTTTGTAAAGAACAAAGAACAATTCTGAAACAGAGCCTGCTACTTTGGGATGCATTCAAAGAAGCAGTTGGGTTTTCATAAGAACTCAATTGCTGGGACAAAACAGCTCTTCCCCCCACCTTCCTCTCACCCAGGGCTGCTGTAGAGATCACCAAACAGACGGGCCTAAAACACCCCATCTAGTGGTTCAAAACAGAAATAGAAATGGCAAAAGAGCACCCGGGGGTCATCCCCAGCTCCTCACTTCCTCAACGTGAAACTACACACCTAAACACCAGCATTTTCAGAGTAAGATTCCAGAAACGACAGCACAGATGCAGAATGGTTTGCTTTTAGCTTATCACAAGCACCTAAAAGTGGCTCTTAACATTGTCACAACAAACTTTACTGCAGGCTCTAAACTTTTCTAGCAGTAGTGTTTAAAAAACGTTCATTCTAGTTTATTTTATCTCTGCTTCAATGTAGTGACCTCTTAAGAATACGAGTTTGACACGAATGCTGTTGACCAGAATGCAAGTTTGACACAAACACTTTTGACCACAATAATTTGTCTCAAAAAGTAAAGGCTGACTTTTTTTTTTTTTTTTAATTATTATTTCTGTCTTGAAGACACCAGCTTCCTTTGCCCTCATCTTACAGTGAAAAAATATTTGTACAGGTGAGGTCTACACCAGAGAGTACTGTGTGTACAATTCCATGGTGCCAGGGTCACAGTGTTTTCTTGATGCAACAACATCAACATAACAGACAATGAATAAGTGAGAACATTTGTGCATACAAAAAGGGAAGCGAACATTGCAACAGCAAGCAACTTCAGCCCTTCTATAGTAAGTCTAAACCAAAGAAGACTGCGAAGTTCAAAGTCCCAAATACTCATCCGGGAAAAAGGTGAGCCTGAGAATAGTTTTACCTGTCGATACTCTCTGAATCTGAGCCAGGCAAGCAACTCAGTGGCAGCATTCTCTTCCTACGCCCTACAGATGTGTACGTATGTAACTTTGTAATTAAATATCCTGTTGGCAGCAAGGTGCTAGTTCAGTACAGTAAAGCTGAAAAGACAGGAAAAATGGTAAGACTTCAAGACTGTTACTTATATTCCTATTGAGTAAATGCCTTTTAGGAGTTGTAACATTTGCCAGAGGACTGTGTCTATCCACTAAAGAACTTGTTACCAGCTCAGTGTAAGTTGCCACCTTTATTCCAGTTCTCTCCTCAATAGACAACAATATTCACTAAGTAAAAAAAGTAACTGCGTATCCACGTGTAGAAAGCCTTCCCCATGAAACCCTTCACTGAATCCAGTGATTGCACAAGAGATGGAAGGGTAGCCCTTGGACGGCCTCTTTAAGGACATGACAGGTGGCAAAGAAGTTGATTGCTGACAGTTATCATACCAGCTGAGCTTTCCAGCTGCACTTCTGGCAGTTTTTTGGGGAAAAAAAAAAGAAGTCATTTTAGTTTGGGGAAAATCCTGATAAAGAGAATCATGCTGATGAATATAAAACAAACGACAATTAACATTATCCATAATAGCCAGTTGACCGATTTCTTTGCGTGCTGTTCAAGGCGGTCAGATTCATCCTTGAGCTTCTCAAAGTTCTGGTCTGCCATCCTGAGAGAATGTGATAGTGTCTGGGGAGCAAAGAGAATGAATGGTTTCAGACTCAGATTTGAAAGTTCTGACCGTTATTTCTTCCAACAGAGAAAAGGTTCAATTGCACTATAAAAGCAGACAGATATTGCCTCCAAGTCTCCCCACTCTAATCTCACCTGGAATCAAGTTATAGGTATAGTATTTAACATATTAGCACTTTAACCTTCTGGGTTGCAAAATTGAGAAGTTAGCACTTTAAACACACGCTACCTGGTTATCTTGTTTTATCACATTCTGCGCAGCCAGAGTGTTGTTTTTGAGACTGCGAGCCAAACTTAGCATTTCTTCAGCTAACTTCTCCTGCATATCCTGATGATGCTGTAACACAGCATCCAGCTCGACTGCTGACTGCTTCTCATCAGATGTAAGGCCTCTGCAAGAGCATAAGGGGAAAAAAATTAGGATTTTTACTTCCTTGTGGGTTGACCTCCCAGACTCTGCAACTCTGACAAGACAAGAACTCTTAAGTCAGCTGAAGTCATTACATTTCGGTTTCTACCAGCAGGTGCTTCACCCAAATGGAAGTACATCTGCAATTTAAAGGTCACTGAGAAAGCAGTTCCCAAAACACTAAGCATCAGAATGAGAAATTTTGACTTACTTCCGCTTCCTTATGTTTAACTCCTCAGAATCTGGAAAAAAAAAAAAGAGTTAAATTTGTGTTTTAGCATATTATAAATTCCCATGCAGTCATAGGCTGAAGAAAATCCCTTACAGAAAACTTGTTTCAGATGTCTAAATCCTACTTGGCCCTCTACCCCAGGGAATATGGATTTCAAATGCCTACCTGCTTTCCACAGGGAAAAGACAACATATAACATCAAAAGTATGGTTGAGAGAAGAAAAACCCAGATGAATCATATCCCTGAGGGCATGGTTTAAGCCTGCGTGTCTTGGTGTTCTCTTTCAGGACACGTTAAGATTGGCCTAGCTCCAGCCACTGTAACAGTGTAGCTATGGAAACCGCAAATTAATTCCTACCAGTTCCCTACATGAATAACATGGCTATATATTTAAGAGGAATTGAACAACGCCTACTCTAAGCGCCTAAAATAACATGATTTGCTCAGAGCAGAAGAGAACAGGAACAACAATAAAGGTAAACTGTCCTTGCTAATTCTATAATTAAAATGTCTGTTTCTGTATGAATTCTAGAAGAATAGGTTCCAGCAAGTCCCTGCTACCATACTGATAACAACACTTAGGCTTTCATCTGTTAGGGTTCTTAGGTTGGTTTGTTTTTAAAATCTGCTATCTTGAAAAGAAGTGAACCACTAAACTGAAAGTACACTTTGGCCAATCTCTAATACCTGACCTTCCTCCTCCTTTCCCTACAAGGCTCAGGTTAACTAAAGTTAAAGAAAACAACAGATTAAACTTACCATCGATAGCCAAGGGGTCCTGGGAAGTAGAAAGAGAAACAAAACAGAAGATTACAAAGGGCCAGTGAAAAAAGAGTCCTCCAGGCCTCGCATAGTACCTGTGCCCAGTATTTAGACTATCCAAGCCAGAAAAAGGTGACTCCCCACCCAGCCCGGGACATGTGTGAGGCACAGCCACCAAAGGCAGCTGAATGCAACAAGAGACAATCTATAAAGTAGCAGTAAAGAAGCAGCAGCACCAGAACATACTGTACCAAGCAGCTCACTCCTCATCTTGCCTGTGCAACGAGCCTTTGTCTGCAAATGGACTGTTTTAGTAGCTGGGGTTCTCTCTTTGGTTGTTGTAGGGGTACGTCCCGGGGCCAAGAACTGATTTGCCAGAGCCTTTTCAGTTGATGAAGACTGTGAGTAGCAAGAAGCAATGAAAAGTCATGAATATCACATTCTGCAGCATGAGGCCACCTGGGTGTGTAACTGACAAGGATACAGGGAACAGTTCCACAGCTGCTTCCTTGCAGAACAGCGAAGACAGTCTGAACAACAGCACTGACTGTACCCACACTAATTGCGCTATAGCTTATTGGCATTTCATAGCTCTCCAGATGCATGTGGTAGCATCCAAAAGAGGTGTTAGGCCTAAAGGACAGTACCTGCCCCCGTATCTCTCATCAAAGAAGTGAGAAGGACATAGGCAAGATGTACTTCGCTTTTGAAAAGCAGGAAAGAAGTTTCAGATTTCATACAAAATACAAAAATCCAATTTATTTATTCATGTTTTTACAAGGACTGCGTGTTAAGATTTTAACAAGTGTTATTTTGAGACATAAGATAAGGGCAAAGATAGAAACAAGGCAATAAGGTGAATATAAGCTTTTCAAGCTGAACTAGTAGATCTTACCAATTTTTCAGCTTCTAAAAGTCCCTTTAGGAAGTCCACTTTACGAGAGTATTCATTCAGCAGTTCTGGGGCTGGCTTGCTATTAGAATTGAAAAACAAGAATAATGTGAAAACCAGAAGTTATAAGTATTTTCTATTGTTCAGGTGACTTCCCACATAAAATAAAATAAAAAAGCAACACAAGGTTCTTCAAAGAAGCATCTTCTAACAGAAGTAGCTTCAGGCTAGAAACATGCTTGCAACCCCCTGCAAATCACCTTTTCCAAGGTACTGACAGCTTGGGGCAAGGCCACTGCCCAGGGCCAAGGCTGACGTAGGGAAATGTGTCCAAGAACACGACAGAGTTGCACAGCTCCTCACAAGGCTGTGTCGTAGCTGCTTTGGGGACGCAGTTTCTCCCTCCCTGACAGGTATTTCCATAGAAAAGAGTACGCACTGCTGTGGTGTTTGTGGGCTACGTCTGCCTTACAGGTAAGAGACTAACGACACCACAAAAGACACCCGCCCACACCAGGATTTCAGAGAGGGACTCACCTGGACTGCTTCTTCAGCTCTCGGAGCATGTCTTCAAGAGCGGCCACATACTGAGGAGAAAAATGCCTTTAGGCGACAGCATTAAGGAGAAATATTCTGTCTGGCAGAGGCTGCCGCACGGCTGAGAGCGAGGCTGAAGTTTTAACACTCCATAACACTCGCTGCCTCAGTTTATTTCGAGCAGCCGAACCGCGCTGCTGAGGGGACAAGAGGGCTCCCGGGCCGCCCGCTTTTCCCGGCCGGTCTCCCCCCCCCCCCCCCCCCCCGCGGAGAAGGTCTCCCCCCCCAGAAGGCCGGGCCGCGCCTCACCTTCTCCAGCCGCCACTCCTCGGGGTCCCGCCGCTCCGCCGCCAGCGCCTCGCACCGGCTCAAGAGCCGCATCAGGTTCAGCTCCAGCCGCGTCGCGGCCATGGCGGACGGTCGCCCCCGGAAGCTGCCTCAGGGACACTTCCGGGCGGCGGGCGCCATCTTGGGGCGGGGCGCGGAGCGCTGAGGGGACTGGAGAGGGCTCACGGTGCAGTGGTCCGAGTGCTGTTTTATTTAAAAAAAAACCACCCCAAAACCAGAACAAAACCCTCTCCACACACGTCCAGGGAGGTGGCTGCTGCGCGGGGCCAGGGTGACAGTGCTGTGGTGGCACCGCCACAGCCCCACAGACAGCGACTGAGAGTGCCCGAGGCTGCACCCTTCTGGTTCAACATGGAGCAGGGCTAACAGAGCAGGGAGTTCAAACCGATTCAGGCACAGAGCCTGCTCCTTTTTCAAAACGTTTTATGTATGATCGCATCTCGCCCTCAGGGATTTCACTGCGCAGCTGTGAAGTGTGGGGAAGAGGAGGCAGCTCCGCGCAGCGCAAAAGCATCCAGCGCCATGGCTAAGCGCGGGGTTGTACGTTTGCTCCAAGAGCACCAAAATGCTCCAAGGTGAGACCCTGTTAGCGCTTCCTTTGTGCAGAGAGCTTTCCCAATGCTTTATGAAGTACTGACAAAGCTACACGATTCCGATTAAAGGCTTCCTTCGGAAGAAGTTGTTCATCAGACAAGACAGACATTGATAAACTAACACATGTATTTTTAAAAAGTGCAATGTATTAATAAACGTTTTTATATATTTTGGTCTCAGTTAAGGCTATTACAACATTAACAGTTCTGTAAACCACACGGAAAGTTGTCATAAAAACATTAAAAAATTAAGGCAACACACATTGACCCAAACTCACTGTTGGTCCCATTAGTCCATTGTAAGGCAAATGGAAAAAGGCACGGCAGCAGAATCGGGGGACTTTTTTTTTTCCTGTACACTCAACCCATGTATTTTACCCAACACAAGTTTTATGTTCTGCTTTCTTTGTAGGGTTTTAATTTAAAGAGAAGAATATCTGTTTTAAACAACCTTGCTTAACCCTTACAGTACTGTACATTTCCAGGCTGCCTTCCCAGCCACATAAAAGAACATGAACAAGTTCACAGCCTTCAAAGGGTTAAAGCCAAAGCTGCAGTCAACTTCAAAAAAAGTCCAGACAGCTTAAGTATTTCACTTCTCTATACAGGGAATGTGAGAGTAAGGGTCTGAAAACCTCCGTTTTACTTTTGCTGTTGGTTCGTATTCATCCAAGAGTTCCTGAGCGTGGGCCATTGCAGACCCTTGTGCAATGTATATAGAGTGGATTTTATCAGTTCTCCTTGCTGGCTGCTCCCTTCGTCTCACCATTATTTGAGACTCTTCGTTAGCTGAAATCTTGCCCTGGGATTCTGTACATTTGAAAATCCCGGGAGGAAGTTTTATATTTGCTGTTGGCATCACTGGAGTTCGACGGGGCACTTTAATCCTGGACAGTGTTAAAGATGATCTGTGTCTTGAAGCCAGGGATGCAGAGGAAAAATTTGAAGAGGTTTGCAAAAGAGAAGGCACTTTGAAAATGTCTTTGGCAGGCATACTGGAGCTCTGAGCACGGCAGTGTAGTCCGATAATTGCTTTAAAGAAACAAGATACTTAGATACTGAAAGCATGTATACAAAAGTAACTAAATACAAGCAACTGTGACCAGGTAACATCTGGTCACCTGGCTGTATGCAGTGAAAGATGTAGAATAAAAAAAACACACACTACCTTAATACTGACCTTCGGTATCCATCCGTCCTGTTCTATCTTCAAGAAGGCTCTCTGTGCTTGCTGAGGTCTCAGAGTCTACATTTTCCTCGTCAGAGCCTCGCTGATCAAGCTCAGGTAACCGGTAAGTTATATCTTCCCTACATCAAAACAGAGATTGTAGCACTCTAAAAAGACAATGTCTCTGACACGAGAAATTTTATGCAGCTCGTATTCAGAGGTAAACCTTCCTGCATGTAGTCACTAAATATTAATTCTCATGGTATTTTCCTCTCAGCTAGTCCTCTGTATTTTCCTTTTCATGTTCGTAAAGGCCTACAGAACAGAATGAACTAGATAATTTTGGACAAAAGTTATACTGCTTTACTATCTGTATTACCTCCAACTGCAAAAGGCATGACCTACAGAGATAAGGGGTGACTTACTTTTCTTCTTTTATTGACTGTATGCGATCAATGAGAATCTCCTTTTCCCGGTTATCAGCTTCAGAAACTTCCTCTTCTTCATGCAGTGAGTCCAGTTCTGAGTTGCCGCTGTCATTTCCTTTGACCTGTGAGCTTTTACTCTGCAAGACAAACGTATGTGTAACACTTCTCAGTCATAAGAAGCTATACAAGTCTTGACTGTCTACTAGTTGCAAGGTAGAAGCCAAATGAGTAGGCCAAATGAAAGGCTGATGGAACTGATGAAGAGCTGTTAGTTATCTGTACAAATGTTTCAAAAAGTAATAGAAGTTTTTCTATTCACCTGGTTTCTGGGGTTTTGTTACTGTTTTTGAAGCACAGTAATTTGATTTGCCAGCCTCAGCTTAGTTTTAGTAGTCACTTATAAATAATATTATTACAAGTTGCATTCAGAATGTCTATAAAATACCAGAGTCATGACAGAACAGGTCAGCAGCCCTGCATGCAGTCTGAGGAGAAAGTTGCACCAATACATGCAGTCTCAATTGTTTGAAAGAGTATTTAAAATGAATCGAAAGAGCATTTAAAACCAAGTTACAATACATGTAGTAAGTATTTTAGTCATGCAATAGTACCATAAGAAAAAAATAAAAACCAACCATGCACTCTTAACACAGTGTACATACCAGCATCCCCTCATAAGGGGAAGAAAACCCAAGTTTTACAGGCCAGAGCTAGAGAGAGATGAAGATCAAATTCACTATATGCAGCTTCTGATCAGACAGTTTGGTTTGTTTTAATCAGTACAACAAAAACAAAAGAAAAAGTGTATTTGCCCTAATAGAACGCAGCATATTTTTGTCCACCATCCACCTCTGGAGTGAAGGAACTCCTTTGCCACATAAGGGACTCAGCAATCTTAGTTCTACTGATTAAATTACGTGGGCACAGATTTTGACCACTACAAGAGTAGATCCCCACCCCTGAGCACCTCGTTTATGAAACTGAGATTCCAGCGCAGCTGTATATTTAGCTCCTACCTACAGCTCTGGGCAAGTCCAAATCCCTTTTCTTCTTATCTTGCAATTGATCTTTGACTTACTGGATGGGATAGACAGGATAAATAAGTAGCACATCCCTTCCCAAGAAATTGGTGGGATGCTTTCTGCTGGACAGCGTGGGTTTTGTGATTTATTTAAACACTTACCGTATTCTGCCGAAGCAATGAGAGTCGTCGAAAAGCAATGCTCTCAGCTGCTTCCAGCTGATTTATTTCATCCATTTTTATCTTGTACTTCCTTATCTGTTCCTTTATGAGCATCTCTACACACCTGGACAAAAAGGCAAGGAGTTTATTGAGCAGCCCCATACTATAAAGGCTCTAGGGACAACCATGGTGGGATGAGATGCCTCTCCTGACTTGGGGATGTTTGCCACACACACATGTGGATGGCATGCAATCAAAGTGCCCCAATGCATGCCTTATAAGGGGTAGCACCGCATGGTAGCAGGGTGAAGAGTCCAACACAGCAAGCAAAACAGGACAGACTGTTAAAGGTAATGGCACATGTTCTTCCTGGGATAACCACAGCCTCTCACACTGACTGTACACAACAATGGTAAGCAAACAGATATTACCATGGCTGCTAACTGCTTCTTCTACCTGTCTTCCCTGCGCTGGCACAGACTGGTAGATACAGAATGAGCCTGCAACCACCCTTTTCCACCTCTATGGCCCCATGGGTCAGTAGGAAGTGATAAAAAGCTGTCATTTTTCAAACTCTGTTTTCGTTGGAGGCAGGTGCAAGGCCAGCCATGCAGTGAGGATGGCGAGGGGCATTCAGAAAGCCAGAACTGCTGGAGGGTGAGGAGAACAAAGAGGATCAAGGACAGAACCTTCTTCAATTCAAGGAACAACACAGAAGAAATTATCAGGGGTTTCCAAGTATGCAGGAGACAGTTTAATTCTATATTCTACTGTTTATTATGGCTTGTATCTCAGCAAAATATATATGATTAGTGTACAATCCCCCCAAAAGATTATCTTGATGTAAAATACAAACCTGATATTTAAGATTTAAAAGTTGTCCTACTTTATGCTTTGTAAACTTGAGACAGGTGGAAGGACTCAGAGAAGGGCATATAAATTGGAAGCACTAGCAGAGCCAAAATTAAACAACTCTTAATGCTCAGTTTCTCAGCTTGATAGGAATAAGGTTGTAACAAATGCAGGTAGTAGAACAAGTCTTCCATCATATTTCAAAGTACTACTTTGCAGCAGACTACTAAAACTTACATGGTTGTTTTTGAAACATCCTTCATGCTGGTTAAAGGGTCAGAGGTATCAGGACAACGCAAGAGGCATGGAGCAAAAACAATGGCCAAGGCATTGGGTGACATGCGGTTGACATCTTCTATCAAAGCCACTCTGAAATTCAATGTTCAGAACAAAAAAAGATTTTTTTAAGCAAACATTTCTAGAATACAAGCAATCTGATCAAAACTTTGCCAGAGTTCCCAAATAACATGAAAGGAAGCCTCTAGGGTACTAAGTATGTACAGCAGTTCAAAGAAGTTTTAAAATTATTTCACACCTACTAAGTAGACAAGTTTCATGCATCAGAAAAAGGAACAGGAAGCCAACCAGGTTAAGCTAGTTTGGTAGTCTGTCAAAGTATGTCTGCTGATTCAGTGCCTCCTCTTTAAAAATACCTTCTCCCTATATTCAGAGGGTCACTTGGAAAATTCACAAGTTCCTTGGATAAGAGCAGCCCCCTTTGCCAGTATCATTTATCCCTGCTCCCAAGACTAGCATATGCGCAAGCTTTTACAATCCTTATGCAGTCCCTACTAAGTACGCCAACATCCTTAGTTCACTATGTACCCATCCATATAAATCCTGGTGTTCAGACAACTCTCCTAGTCTTTCGGATCTACCTTGTCTTCAAAGCTGCTCTTACATCATTTGATACAAATACAGCAGATGGTAGAAGTAAGCATGCATCTGTTTTTAAGCACAACTATCAACTTCAATTCTTTCATTTCTAAACCAGCAGCACAATCCCTACACTGACACTCAAGGGGTTAAGATGTTAGAAAGCTTCCAAGAGGGACTCAAAGTCACATGGAGTTTCTCTCCAAATGAAGTAATTGAACTCATTACTTGACCAGATGGAAGATGAGTCGCTCCAAGGTATTATGATTTGCTTGTGGAAGCTGTTCAAGGACACTGTAAATAGCACAGAGTTGCTCCTGTTTTTCTGGTAGTTCTGCACAAGGGGAGAAAGCACAAGATCATAATTGCTGTGCAATGCTAGTGGAAAGCCATCAAGCACTTAATGACATTGTCTCAAACTGCCTGCAACAGATAGAGATTAAATTCTTGGAAGTCACACTGTCAGTTCATTTACCAATTGTTGTAACTGGATGTTAAAGTACGCCTCACGGCACTGCAATTTTCCTGCTTTTTCAGCTGCTGCTGCTAGCAATCATCAAATGACACATCAAGATCTCCAACAATATTTCGGGTGCCTTACTCCCACTGCAGTTAAATGAATCTAAGGATTTGAGATATCTGGCTAGCTAGATCTGGTCCAGAACATGAAGGAGAAGGGAAGAAAAAAAAAAAAAAGCCCCTGTACAAAGGGAAACCTATTCACATGCTTGCTGTTTTTAGAAAGGGCAGTTGTATAATGACATTATACCTCAAAAAAGGAATCCTAAAGCAAGGTCAAGTAAGCTAGAGGAGAAATTGCCTGAAAAGCGTTTTAAGAAAAATGTCTAAAATCACTGCTGTAAGTGTACTGGTAGGAAGCTGCTCAGCCAACATGAGCATCTTAGAGGTTTCTTTTCCCAAGGACATCGGCAAGTTAAAGAAAAACCTTTGCTTCAAACATTTCTAAAACCTACCTACAGCTCGGAGAAAATCGTTGTACTGTGCAGATGTCATTAGTGGATCTGGTAGTTCCCGTAGCCATTGCTTAAGAATCCCCGTAATAGTGTGAATAGGGTAATTCTCCAGTTTCACTGAGTTTGGATCTGAAAAGAAATGTTGTTTTGAGCAGTTCATTCCTTTGATGTACACAATGGGGCCCCAAAGAAGTAAGATTAGAAACACTCAAATCTCCTGTTCACAGAATCAAAGTGGCAATTCAGAGGAAAAAAAAATATTTGCTGACAGTCACTTATATGTACTAAGTAGCTTTTTCCAGCCAACAAAAATAATACAGCCCACATGGCCACCAAAAAGCTGTTTTTTGAGACACTAAATGTACCAGATACTTTCAGATAGAAAAGAACTGCAGGGAAAACTGACATCGTACAAGGAAGTCAAAAGGGTGGACAACATTGCCTGACCTGCTTGCAGCAACTGTTTCAGCTCCTTCATACGATTTGCTGATCCCGATTTCCTGTAAATGCCTTCTGTGTAGAGGCCGTGCATCTCCACATACTCTAGCAACTTCTCCATGACAATGGGGACTGAATTTTTCTCACTGGTCAGGGAACTCACACACACTCCAAAATGACGTGGTTCTGCATCCTGTTCGCTCTAGAATTCATACAGGTCAAGCACTGTGAATACCTGTTTCCAAGCTAGAAAATTCTGTTGTTTCATGCTACAATTAGCTTATGCTTCCAGGAACAAAAGCTGAGTGTTTTATTCTAGCTTGCTACAAGACTTTGATCATAAGGCAGATTTCCTGAGCTGCAGCAATAAAGAAACTTTATGGTACACATTGAAGGATCTCTTTTAACAGTTTGTCCAACACAGTACACATAGTCTAAAGGAAGAGTTCCCAAATTAGCTCAATATCACCTTTAGAAGAATGTTCTGTTTCTGCAACTGCAGGCCCTGCCTCTGACTACAGGCAGAGAACCATTTAAGCAATTTTTATTCAGTGCCTGGACATCCACTGTCCATTTGCTGAGAAAGTAAGGCAGTATTTTGCACACATCAGTTATAGCATCACAGTACCACATCCCAGATCTACAGTTCTTACCTTTTTTCCACAGGATGTACAGCTGCTCTGGATTTTGGACATGCATTTCTTGTGACAAGTCAACTTGCAAACTAGAGAAAGAAGCAAATGTTATAAGCGCTCCAAATCACATTAAAATGCTAAGTATCTTGTCTTATTCACTTACCACATAACCTGCATGTACCGTTCACTAAGCCCCATCTGTACCAGCCAAAGTTACAAGCAATCTGCACATATTGTAAACTAAGTGGCAAGAACGAGGTGTTTTCACTTACCACTGCAGAGACAGGCCTTTTCCATGGGCCAGATGTAGGATGAGCAGTGTTCACATGATTGCCGTATGCTCACTTGGTAGTTTGTGAATACGTGGCCATTGTGTTCTTCAATCTGGTAGGAGACAGGAAGAAACTAATGATTTTTTTTGCCTTTTTTATTATTATTAATAAAACTATCTACCATATCTTAGATTTTCCACTTTTGTTTTACAATTACAGCTGATGGCTTTGACCTTGAAACCAAATTTCACTCTATCTTAAGGCAGCTGGTTTGCTGGATCATTTTATAATTGACTTGCCACTTTGGTTAAAGCTCATCAGTGCAATACATTAGCTACAGTTTGTTATTAATATTTAGTAGTTGTTTTCCTTTAAACAGTCCCATGATTAAGGCGGCCATTAAGTTCTAAAAGACGCTATGGACAAGCAAGAAAATACTTGAGTACCACCTATCGCTGCATAAGCAAAGTCTTTGAAAACAGTTTTACACTGCGTCACATCTTTGTAACAGAGGTAAGTGGTTTAGCATGCAAAATAAAACAGAACTTCAGTACAAAATCAAGCTCTTTCAAGAGTGTTTTTCTCTGTGTTCTGTGAGTGCAGCTGAGGACTTCGATTACTGCAAAAAGAAAGTACTTACTGCACGATCTTGTTTTCGTTTCTTCTTCTGGGCTTTGGTTTGCTGCAGTGGAATACAAAACTGGCATTAGTCTTTGAAATTCAGACATTCCATTCCCTTTTTTTTCCTATTCAGTTTCCCAGACTCTACTTCACCTCCAGACATTTGAGACAGTATATTGCAGCTTCAGCTTGCTATGAGTGTTGTCTGAGCTCACACTATCAACTTCCTAAAAATCAACTGAGCTCACTGCCTGATGACAAAGCAATTCCATCCCAAAAACTTTCAGAAAACTCCTAAGTTTTCACCAAAGAACATGCACAAACACTTTTAAGATTCTGAAAATACTAAGAGTAAGTTAAATAAAGAACAATTCCAAAAAGGTGTATCAGCATTCAGAATTTGTTATACACATGATTTGTGTATGGAAAGTGTTTCCAAAATAATGAAGAATGCTATGGAAAAGATTTCTGAGGTAACACAGGTTCCTTATCCTAGGAGAGCAACATTGTTTAATCATCCTATAAGCCAGGAACGGAGTAAGTTTTTTACCTTGGGCTGCTCAGATTCCTCTTTTTTTGTATATCCCCTGATGAATTCATCCAGAAGGGATTGGAAGAGATTCAAAACCAGCTTGACTTCTTTCTCTTCCCTTTTTTTGGCCAGATTTGTAACTAGAAGCTGGTAATTTTCCACCAGATCTTTGTAGCCAACATGGATTTGCCCATTCTAGAAAAGGAAATAATATTATTCAGAAGATAGCCTTCTTGGATACCGTTGAGACAGTTTCATATTTGTATGTGTTTAAGTTCAGAGATGAGAAAACATGCACATGATTAAAGTAAAAGATAACAGCTCATGACAGAAACAAGTTAGCACACTTCCCTACTACACTGTAGAAGGGCACTTGGCTGAGACAAGGCTGTGTTGGAAGAATATTGGAAAAGCTGTTGGCACTTCTCTTCGGTGTTTAAACACAGCAACATAAAGAGGCTGAAGACAGCAAAATCCACCCATTTCTAAAAATAAGTTATGGCTGAGTAAATGAGAAAAGGGAAACAAAATGCTTTGCTTAAGATTACAGCAGAACTCTAAAATGTTCTTTTTCAAGTCTAACATTCAGCTTTGAATTCTATGCTAAGAGTTGCTGAATTGCTTTGTTAAAGAGCTGTAGGTCACACATTTAAACTTCACATTCAATTCATTTACTACCTATCAACATTCTACTTTATTGAGACTTACTACTTACAGGAGCAGAGTACATGGTCTTGATGTTTCCTCTAAACTTCTCTGTGGCTTCAAAAAACAAACATTCAACACCGGACTTCTGAGAGCGCAAGTCATTGATCTAGAATGCAAATACATCTGCATCAAATTTCATCCAACAAGCATTAAGCTTCAGTTGCTGGACTTAGTCATCTACGGCCATTTCAATTATTTAAAACAACAGTTCTTAATGCACTGTGATGAGGATACAAAATAGGAGAGTCAGGTAGTTAGGCTCTAGAGAACTCTCTCTATTTCCTTACGACTCGTACTTTTTAAAAAAAAAAAAATATACAACTTTTGCTGCCCACTTGTTTGTAAACAAATGAAGAACTAACATGAATGCCACAAGTATTTAATGCATTCAGAGACTTAAAGGAAGGAATAGGAAGGGCTTTAATACAGATGTAAGTTGGTCAAGCTATCAAATCAATTCCCATTTGCTTTAAATCCTAATATAAACTTGTACCTAGAAAAGTAGTCTTTAAAATTCCACATAAACAGTGAATATAGACCTGAATCTTATCATAGTTGGGTGCCTTTTACCTTATTTAGGAGGAACTCATCAAGATGTTTCAGTTCATTGGCATTTGCAATCTCACGGACCATCGAAGCTCGCCAATTCTGAGACACACTTGAGATCTTGCTGATCTTTATAGTACGGTTCTTCTTTGTTTTACTGCTCTCTTTCACATGGCGCTCCCCTGCCTGGAGGCGACTTGGCTGTCCAGAAGAAGCTGGAAAATAAATTAATTTGTATATTAAAGCAGGATGAGCGAATTCTGCAGTATTTGTTTCCATGCAAAACACTACGGAAAAAGATGGACATTAGAAGCTGGGGATAAGTCACAGAAACTCACCTTCTGAAACTTTCAGGGTTCCTCCTGTTTCTGGAAAGAGGACACAAGATACAAGGGAAAGGCCATCTTCATCAATCACATCAGGACTCTCCTTTGGAGTTTTCTTGTCTGGCTTTTTCCCCAGAAGTCGACGCAAAGGACTTTTAAAAGCAGACCTGAACGTAAAAGCAGACACAAGTCTGTCACATTAGTAATGGAAGCTGGCTCTACTACAAGAAAAGGCTCTTCTAACAGTATAGCTAACACCCACAATAGGACTGACCTCTATTGTGCATGTATTTCCTCTAAGGTCCAACCTGCAGAAAAACTGAGCCTCAGAAAAAAGGAAAGGCAGTCTGGAAGCACATCTGGACATGCTGATATTTACTACATTAGGGCACAACCTTCAACATACACAGAGACAACACATCACATATCCAAGACATCATTTCTGGCTCAGTAAGTCTCCTGAGTTGCAGAATGCCAGAAGCTGGAGAGGCAGGCCAGGAAAGGAGCATTACATGCTTGCCGGGTTCTTAAGCTTTTCTCTTGGTGTCTTATTTCTTAGTCTGGATGGCAGTATGCTATGTGAACCTTTGATCTGAGCCTGTACGATGGTTCTTGAGTTAAAAAGAACCAGTTCGAAGTTCAGTGTTATGCAAGAAGCAGAGAAATCAACAAGGTCAGATATCGTGCTTACATCAACATGAAGCAGCAACACAGCCACTCATGTAGCTGATGTCAACACGTGTGTTTCCACAATCACAGTCTCAAGATGCCCAATTCTAGTACTAGTGGAAAAATCTCCTTTTTTCGTTTTCTTAAAGGCATGCCAGTCACACACAGAATACATACTTGGCATCTATTTGCTGACTTGCTGGCTGCATGGAACCAACGGCATCTGAGGTAGGTAAGAGGTCACTGGGCTTCTTTTGCATGGGATATTTCTTGTTGCCTTTTTCTTCTTCTATTGCATCTGGTGATTGCTACAGTAGAGAGGAGTTGTCAAAAAACTACACATTGAGTGAAACAGATTCTTTAAATGGTTTTAAAAACTAGAATGGTGAAGAAATAAAGTGTCCTTCATCAAGGCAGAACACTTTACCCAATACATATTAGCTTACTAATGTAAGTTCTAAGTATACTTAATGCTTTGATCAAGGGTCCATTTATTAAAAATTAAGTTTTCAAATTGTTGTATAATATTTACTAATGAAATTTACATAGATATCAAGCCAAAAAAATAAACCTGAAAGGAACGCAAGCATACAGAACACACTATAGTCAATTATTCACAAATATTTAATATTTATAAACAAGGATAATTAAGTATAAATATGCACAATAGCATCAGTACCTGATTCATGGCAACAGACTGGGCCAGTGTTGAGAGATCACTTAATGAATTCCCCTTCTTTCTGCAATGTTACAAGATTAGTTTCAGAATATATATTTTATAGAACTCTGTACCCTCTTAATATTTACCACCATTTAAGTAGCCCACATATCAATGTTATATCTGAGAGAGAATCCTGATCAACTCTTGCAACTCACTTTCAAATGCAAAATGTACTGGAGAAGTAAAAAATATGGCTATGTCAGATTTCCTGCCACCTCAGAGGGATGATGCTTGCAAACCACAAGTCACTAAAACCTTGTTTTCAATGCATAAAAGACACATGAAAATAAACTCCAGAGACACTACTTTAACTAAAGCCCTGACTCTCCGTTTTAATTCAGTAAGGCAGGCTTTGTATCTTTTGTTAGCTTCTGAAAACATTCTACCCATACAGATTCAACTACAGGACTGGGAGCCAAGAAAAAGAAGCAGTTGTTCATAGCTCTATTTTCCGCCATAACATGGCCAGATGCACAAGCCCTCAGGAGTTCTCCATCTATTTTTAAATATTACAGGTATCTGTTTTCTGAAAACATCAAAGTAATTAGGAAGATGCCCTTACTCTAGCTGATCCTGAGGAGACTTATCCGCACGTGTTCTTTCATCCAAAGACTGACTCAGCATATCATTCTGACCAGCATCAGACTGTCTCTTTCCTTTCCACTTCTCTCTCTTGTACTTCAGCTTCCCTGGGTCATCCACATATCTCTGGATTGGGGAAGAAGTGGGACTATCCAGATCTTTGGTTGCCTTCTGAACAAGACGTTTGGTTTTATCTGCCCAGCATTCAGCTGGAGTTTGAAAGCTCCCAGTAGCAGATAGTGTATTATGAAGATTGAGTGCAAGATTTGTTGGCCTTTCAGGGCAGTTAAAGCTTTGGCTGCCTCTTAACTGGTTATTTTGATTCCCTTGTGTTTTCATTCTGTCAACTGCCTTATCATCTACTTCTGATACAGGCGGTTGCTCAGGAATAAAACTACTTTCTTTTATCTCGCTTGATGGTGACATGTCTGAAAGACCTTTTTCTTCACTAGGACTTTTCTCTCCCTCGCCGCTTCCTTGAAGGACAGTATCTGGTGCTGTGGATTTCTTTGGCACTGGAACAGTTTCCAGGGCCTCTTCAGAAGAGGTTTGTTTCTCATAGCACGGTGAAGGTGGTCCTTCGAAGGAAAACAGGACATGCTTATTCTGTAAGTCGTTATGTTCCAGCCCCCTCTGCCGGCGAGATTCACGTTTCTCCCGGCTGTTTGTTACTTTCTCAGAGCCCTCTGTCATGTTCTTCTGGGGTAATGTGGCTTTTTCAGATGAGCTCACGTTTTTGGCTTGCTCATTTGGAGTTTGATCTCCATCCCCAACAGCTTGATCCACCTCTGACTTGTGTTTCACAGGCAACTGATCTGTTGCTGGTTCACTGTGCTCGTCCTTGCTCATATCATTCTCTCTGTCTTGATCTTCCTGCATTTCTCTCTGCTTTTCTTCAGCTTTCCGCTTTTCTAGAGCCATTTTCTGAAATCTGTTAAGAATTTGTAAGATGAAAAAACAAATATTTAATGCCCAGCAGTCAACAAAAGTACCCAACTGTTTAGATGCAGCCTAAATAGCAATACAGACACAAAGTACAAATACACTCACAGTCCCAGTATGTCAACATATCACACAGAAACTGAGCTTGGCAGGTAAAGCCAAGTAGCTAAGTAGTTAAAATGCATGTTTTCATATCACGTTGCTCCTCTTCCTTTACCTCTTACGCTGTAGATGTCCTCTGACCATGGCTTGCAGGAGACAAATTCTCTTTTTCTGTTGAAGGTAGCATTTTCGCTCCCTGTATCTTCGCCATGCTGACTGAATATAAATGGCAGCGTTATTCCTTTGCAGTGCCATCCTAACACAACGGGAACGCCAGTAGGCCTAAGAAGGAAGATTTCTAAAGTAAAGGAGGGGTACTTTAAGGTGGGGAGTGTTATTTGAGAGGGTTTGTGTGTTTGTTAGGAAAAGAAGATTGGCAATTCTCAAAGATACCTGTAGAACAATGGCTGCTTGTCGTGTTCTGAGAAAACGTCTCCTTTCTAAAACCATCCTGAGCCAGCTCTGAAGGAGAATGATTTTCCTGATCACTTCTTTATGTAGTGTATCCTGTAGTATCTGCCGTTCAGCCTCTTTCATAAAGACCTGTTCAGTTAAAGAAAAGTTCATCAATAAAGAGTTAATAGGAGCCTTTCAACCCCCACTGGACGTATCTCCACAAGCTTAAAAATAAGAATGGTAATGCTTATTAATGAACTAAACCTTATCAGCTGACAGCATCCCCCAAAAGTAAAAGTCCTTTTGTTTTACCAAATTTCAGTGTTTGGACTCTAAAACATACAATGGTACTTACAGCCTTCAAATCAGAACCCTTCTAAAACGAAAACATTGACCTATTTGACAAATGCCAATAGCAACAATTTCCCAAAAGTAATATCCATATAATACAGATTTGTACTGTATTGCAAGAAGACACGTTGGCATCAAAACCAAGGAGGCAACTACCAACATCAGTGTCAATATTTGCAAGAGTTAAAATAGCTAATTTAAGTACAAAATGCAGAAAAATGAACAGCACTAAGTTTTGCAGTGTACATCAGTATTTCTTATTAGCTTATGGAAAGTTTCACAGACCTTCGTCTTCCCTATTTGATAGTAGTTTTCATCCAGTTTTAATTTATTCAAATAAACACAAATGTCTTCCTTAGAGGCTTTGGCATTTTTGGGTAGTAACACCTGAAACTGGTCTATGAATTCCTGTGAAAAGCAGAGACAGCAAGAGATCAAAATTAGAAGGCAATTCACAAGTTTAGATTTTTAGCTTTATTTTAGAAATTTAGTTAAGACAGCTAAGCTACAGGGGTTTGAAAGTACTTATTTCTCATTCCAGACTCAGCTATTTTTTCCTACTCTGTAAAATGCAGGCTTCATTCAGCCTCCAGTTAACAGTAAAGATCACCTATATGTGATCTATAAAGCTACATGCATAGAGTATTTTATAGAAAACGAATTTACATACAGAGTAATGTGCAGCACCGATTGCTTATATTTGCAGCACAGCACTCAATGTTTTCCTTCATGCAACAAGTAGAACAACTTACTGGTAGATGACTTGCACAATAGTTTAGATTACAACTTGTTACCACGCCAGCTCTATCAAAACTACAATGAATTTTTACAGCTCATCCCAAGTGGTCATGAGCTTCAAATGAAGGGACACACAAAAGACTCTGAGGCAATGCATGTTTTTGCAAAAAGAGCAGGTATTTCTGAAAGCATAATCCACTTCCAGTTCCTCACATACCTCGAATGTGTATTTGGCACTGTAGCCAGATCTTCTAATTCGCACAGTTTCTAGCATGCCAGTGTATCTTAACTGTTGAAGCACCAAGCTTTCATCAAAAAGCATCTCTTTCTGAAAAAGATCAGCAGTCAACAGCTAGTAAATGCCTGAAGAGTCCTGTTTCTGTCCAGCAGAGAAAGCACATTCTGTTTTCACACCTTAGTTATATCTTTCACCTTCATACAGAATGACAGTGAACAAGCTGAAAGAGTTATATTGCAGGGCTAGAAGACTTAGATCCTCAGCAGTGACATTAGGTCAGGTCTTAAGGCAGTCTTACCTTCTCAGCATTGGAGCGGATGCAACGGATGAAGAATGGCTCAGCTTTACCCAGTGTCTCCAATAACTTATTAAGTGAAGTCTGAAATGAAATATTCAGAAACATTTTTCTTCTTCAGATATCAGCATCTTGAGCTGCATTTGATAGCAGTACAGCTTCTTGCTCAGAAATAAGGTTGTTTCATGTCTGATGGCTATACAAAATCCTATGTCATTCAATACGGAGGTTCTCCCATACTGCACAGCAGATCCTTGTATTTGTTTTTACCTTTTCTCAAGATAATTAAAAGTGGGGTTTGAATATGCTGTAACAGTAGCACTAGGTCTGCATACAAGGATGAGGCTGATTGGTAGAGAGAACTAACACATTTCATAGCCTAAGAGTAGTCTCTAAATGTAGTCTAACTTCAATCAAGTAATAAACCTACTTCAGACAAATCCCAAGAATAAAAACCACTTTGCTTTTCAAGCAAGATCAGCCTAGATCAGACCAGGAACATCTGTTCCCATGAGGCCAGTGTGCACCCAGAGGTGTGTACCACCACATCAGTCACCTACCTGGAACTGTGCACTTATGCTAGGGGGTTTCTTCTTTTTGTGTAAGTGCAAGAGGGATTTTGTAGTTCGATCATGCAGAGTCATGCTCACTATGAGCTTCAGAGATTTGGAATCCAGCAAGTTCTAGAAGAAAGTTTTCATAATCAATAAAGTGCAAGTCTCTTCACTGAAGGGGAAATATTTCTGTCTGCATCAAAATGAGTAAGAATGAAACCAACTACCTAGAGCTCCACATTCAATGACATGTTAACCTTCATGATTACTTCTATTTTGGAACAAAGCATCTTCTTAAGAGTGGAACTTTTCCATTGCCCCATCCCAAGAGTGTAAGGTGAACAAGGTAAATTACATAATCACTGTGTTTGCCTTCCACGACTTGATAAGAAATGGCTTTATGTATTTATGGCATCTCTAGTCTAATTAAACAGATGCCAATTCACAATTTTTTCTGGTTCAGCAATTCTTATAAAAGTGAACACTTAGCTATCCTTTAGATAGTCAAAAAGGAAGTTTTGGAGAATAAATGATACAACTTCCCTACACTATGAAACAGTATTTTCTGAAGTGAGTTCTGTCAATCAAAATGAATGTTCACAGTGCAAAAAAAAAAAAACCAAACCAAAAACCAAGAGAAATCTAAATTCACTGAATAACTTTACCTTGGGAATGATCTGCTTTTGTTTGACACCTCTACTTTTCCTGTTAAAATATTAAAGGTCATTTAAGAAAAAAAATACGCATTATTTTTGGTTATTTCAGCAAGCCATAAGTTGGTGCAATTTATGAGGCAAGATAAAGGATAGAAAAAAATTAGCACAACAGCATCAGGGTGTGTTCATGCATGTCTCTTACAAGTGATCAATGCAAGAAATGCAAACTGCTTCGCAACAAGATTTTCTTTCTTTATTTATTTTTTTTAAATAAACTCTGTAGGTATTGGAAGCTTTCAAAAGTGAAACATTTTGTCTAAAGTTAAAGCTATTAAAAACTGCACTGTTGCATAGACTAT
Organism: Astur gentilis; assembly: GCF_929443795.1. Lineage (NCBI taxonomy): Eukaryota > Metazoa > Chordata > Aves > Accipitriformes > Accipitridae > Astur > Astur gentilis. The sequence continues at coordinate 42,147,627 of NC_064887.1, read as the reverse complement.
TTTTGTGCAAGTTTTTCTCTTTAGCTAACTGTGCAGTCACTGAACTCTTGTCATAATACTAAGGCGCTATCAAATAAAAATACTTGAATCAGAAGTTATTGCTGCTTGTACCAGAACCCCTGTGAAAGTACTTAACTGCTCACAGAAGGACAACACATGCCCCAGCACTCCACTTAAGAATTCTGATACGTCTGAGATCATCCCCAGATCCTCCTGGGGCACTTCACAAACTTCAGGCATAACTCTCATCCACACACAGACAGTGAACTAGAAGTGGAAGCTCTCAGAAACAAGGCTGTAGTTCACAGCCTCCTAATTCTAAGCATGTTAATCCCATCGTGTAGGGCATATTCCAACTCCATGCCACCCAGTTTACGTTTATTTATTTACTGTACAAACGGACCACAGATTGATTTTCTTACACATGCATAGGTGTGCACATGTAAAGAGTCTTAACCCAGCAGTATAGACAGCATTAGCATCCTGAATTTCAGGAAAGCATTAATTACAACTTGTGAGAGATTTCATTGTCGAATGTTTTGCAACAACAATCTTGCAGTACATGCTTGGGTTTTAAAGCAAGTTTACATGAAAAGTAAGTTTAACTTTCAGCTAATGCAATGAAGCAACAAAGCCCTCTCCATAGCCTTTATATTTTTAGAAGAAATTATTTTATTCTTAATTGTCTTGTTTAGTTTTTTTCAGAAGACAAACTTGGGACAAGTATATTTTTTATGGACTAGAATAACTGCTTGGTTACTGTTGCACTTTCAAAGCAATACCTAGAGCACCAGAACTCACATGAAGTGGGAGCGGTGTTGAAGTCGACTGAGTGACCGAAGCAGCTTACAGGGATCATCACCCTGCCATGGAAGTCCTTTTATACTTGCGATGATTTGTTCATGCATGTCTCTAAAATGATTCACAGCAAAACAAAGATGGCAACAAAGATACACAGCCATGAGAGAGGGGGGGGAAAAAAAGAAAATAAAACCCCAAGAGATCCCATCACCAAGTGCGCTCCAAACTGTAGCAGGTCAATCCCAGACTACTTTCCTAAGCACGAATGATTCTGATGTCAAGTCAGCACTTCCTACACTGTCAGTGCCCTAAAATTTAATTGCCAGGGTCTCATACTCAACTTACTCTCTAATTCTACCTTTTAATGTAAAATCTTGAGCCATCAATTCAGAAAACAGAGGGAAATTTAGCAAAATGTACTTAATGGGCAAGGAACCTTTTTGTTAAGCTAAGTAGCCTTTTCAGATAGATATAAGCTTCTTTACAATCAAGCAGTAAGTATTTTTATATATAGATTTAACTACCAAAATGAGGCTGCTTAAGCAGACTTGCATCAGAAAAGTAAGTTTAAAAACTAGCTATTACAAGAATACTTGATGAAATTTTGTTTTCCATTTCCATTTCAAATTTATTCAGACTTTTAGCTTTTCAAAGTAAGCCTGGGATGGTCCCTAATTTGTGGCAGATTCCATTATTTTAAGCATGCACCGTGCTTGTGAACTGTTGTGTCTTGGTGCAGGACTTACCTTCTTTACTCTCCAGAGAGGCACAAACCAAAAATAACAGAAGCGTAAGAATCACTTCTGACTGTTAGATGCTATCACCATTCTGAGCTGCTCACTGAGGCAGCAACTTTATTACAGACAGTTGCTTCCTTGCCTTGGTACCTCTGAACACTCTTGAATACCAAGATTTTGTTTTAAGATATCACAAGGAAACAGATATATGACTAATCCTTTCATCCAAATCGTATCTTTAGTTCTTAGTTGCCACAATTGACAAAGACTGTCCAGGACGAAATAATTATGAAGCAGCATGAAGTCACTACTTTGTGTACTTCATGGACTCGCTTTTACACAGAGCGTGCTCAGAAGGTCAGTCTGTCCAGGAATGTGCCTCCCTGGCCTTTAAGTGCAGGCCTATTTCTACTTACTTCTTGTTTTCATAAAAAGAAATGATGTCTTCAAAAGCATTTATATCGAAATCCTCAGAACAATCAAATGAGAAATCAAGCATTGAGCAGCTGCAAAAGGAACATGTATAAAACCTAAATACTCCATAGAAAGGCAAATATGCCTATGCAGAGCAACATGTGGACGAGAACTGTAGCACTTGCCCTGCCTCCTAATCATGTCATAAGGCTGCAGAAAACATGGGCGCTCCTAAGAATCCTTCAGTGACACAGACTGGCTGCAGAGGAACACACAATGCTAAAAGCAACATATACAAAGCACAGAGAACTCAAAAACCCAGTGGTAAATTGAACTGAGGCTATGTCACCAACATTTGGTAGTACTGGGTCTTACATAAAATAAGCTAGAGTATTGTTTTGATAATATTAAAAAGGTCAAACAACACAAGACAGAAGAAATAAAACTTGCTATCTTTGTAGAAAGATCTAGTTGACATTTGATATATGAAAATGCGACTCAGCAATTCAGGTCTTTTCCGCAATACGGGTTACGTATGTGTTTCTCACCGATAAACTTTTTCTACTGGTGTATTTGATCTCTGGAGTTCTCCAAAGGGAACTCTGGGTCCTTGACGTACCACTCCTGTTATGAAATAATCAACAAGTTGAATTTTGACAGAGATATGAGCATAACAGAAAAAAACCCCCAACAACCCACCAACTGTAAAAAGCAAAATATCTATCCAAGGACCTGGAGTTTTTGTCTAGTACTTTAGCTGTCAAGCTAGATCACTTTGTTTCTCACAGCTGCTCAGAAAAGCTTTTCAAAATTAGTATTTAATCCTGAATACTCATTTGAAACTTCAGGGAGGTCCGAGAAGACCAAAGCCAGTGATAGGACAAGCATGCATACTAGATCTAGTAATAACTTCCCCAACTTTTACAAATAGGACTTCAAATCTGGCACAGCCTACTGGAAATGGTGCATTTATTGGAAGAGTAAGTCTGAATGATCTCAGATAAAACAGTGACAATCTCTTTGGTGTATGAATGTTAAGCCATTTTCACAAGTCAGTTTTGTCCTCAGTACCAAACCAAAAATCACATCTGGATTATAAGGTTTTGTCATAAACTAGTCCTGCCAACTAGCACTAACCAATTGTACAGTATTTGAAAGCATTTCCAGAGCATTTTCTCATACCATACCTGCAGTCTTCTGAGCTCTCTGGCGTCCAGCTTCTGCAAAGACAGCCATTGCTCGAATAGCTGCTCGGAGAACTGCCCAACGGAACACAGCTACAGGGTCCATTCCTATCAGCTCCCGAACATAAGCACTGTCGCTGCTTCGTAGTAAAGCAACAATATCTGGTCTCATGTAATCCATATTTTTCTCTCTGAAATCCTGCAAAACAGGCACATTGAACCACAAGCTCTCAGGAAAGCTGTGTTTTGACCCAAGATATTAATCACTATTTAGAATAATTCATTATTCCAAATAGTTCTCACCACAGTGAGCATTATCCTCCAGTCTACACCACCAAAAAAAAAAAAAATTCTAAAAAAACTAAAGTACATCTGATCCAGCCCATTCCCAGCAAATTTTCTACATTCTGACAAAACCTATCAGAAAGGTGAGGATATTTTTTTTTTTTTTGGCCATCAGTGCTATCACCTACTTTTATCTGGTATTTAACTTTGCCGGCAAAGTGTCGAATAATAAAAGCAGGCTCCATCACTGGGGTTCCAACAAAAAACTTGTTCTCCTCATGCTGCTGTTTGAATTTTGCAAGTAGAGTTTGGTAGGTTGCATGTGGAAAACTAGGAATACAAAACAAAAGAGATCAGCTATTTTTCAAATACAGGTACGTTTATTGAGGTGCAAGATGACAGAGTGAAGAATACCTACTGATCCTTGTGGAAAGTATCGTATTGTCCAAGATATCTAGAGTTTAACTGAGACTTACACACCTGCTTTGCATTTTAGAGGTGGGCTTAATTTCTGGACCAAAACCAAACAGCTCCACACATAACAGAATATTCTGAGGTTTCAAGTGTACGTCAGTGCTTCCTCCCACTTCACCAGTCAAGTTTAGTTAGCACCACATTAACTATTTACCACATTTGCTACTTAATGTTCCAAAGACTTACATACATGCATTTTACTTTAATTGTAATTCCATGGTAAAACACAAAAGTGAAAGTTTCTAACTTTGCTTAAGCCAAAGTTCAATTCTAGCATCAATTTATATCACCACCATACTGGAGATGTTAGAAGCAAACTAGAGTGTAGATCATAGTCATAAGATGACCCGTTGCTTCCCAAAACATTCCTCTCCTTTTTAAAGTGCTGTATTTTTGTTCCCTTTCACAGTCCTTCCCTCCTCCCTGCCACACATTTTTTTTTCAGAAGACGTTTGTTGCTTACTTGCTTTCTTCATCCAGAAGATAGAAGAGGCCAGTGGGCTTCTTGCTGATTAAGTGAATGCAGGCCACATTATCAGTATAGTCAATATTGTGCCAAGTGATCCCTTCACTCTTATATTCCTCCTGTGTAGCTCAAGAAAATTCCCTCATCAGTACAGTACCCTGACCTTTAATGTCCTGTGGTCTAAGTGCTTAAAAGACATCCTTGAGCAGCTATGGCAAGTTGAGTTTGTTAGTTCAGGCAGCAGAAACAAAAATAAGGAAGATTTATAAATAAGAACAGAACAGCAGGCATATTGGGTCAGATCAAAGGTCCACCTAGGCAAGTCACTCAACAGCGGATGCTTGGGGTAAAACTATTTAAAAACCAAAACAGTGAAAAGAATGTTTTGCTGTGCCTTCCCAGCAATCAGCAGTCTATGAACTTGGAGTTAGACATTACATCCACATCATTACGTTAAAACCCTACGTAGGCATATATTGGAGGAATTTATGTCTATTTTTCTCTTCCATAGTTCTTGTATTATGGGAAATGACAAATATTTAATATCAAGTTCTAGAGTTTCCAAATTGCATTGTCAGATGAAATAACAGAAGTTTCAAAACAGGCAGTTAAGCCCTACACAACATCAACACCAGAACTTCCCTAAGGAAGCAATGTATATTGCTGCTTGGGTTCAGAAAATCTGGAGCTCTCTGACAAGAGAATACAAAGCTCTTCTGCTGAAATGACGATGCAACAAATGGCTGTCAGGACAAGCTTCCCATTAAGATATGGAACCAAAATATCAGTTTTTCTTAGTGCTGTAAATGCCCACAGAAAAAAACCCTAACGATAAGGCACTAATGTAGAAAAAGATATTGCAGAAAATTAACTAAATTAGTTTTATGTTTAACAAAAGACAAAGAGCACCTCTCACTGTTCTATATGGTGATGATGATGATGATAAATGGATTATTTTTAAGTAGGTAGAATTCAATCTGCCTGATGACAGACTGCTCAGTGTGCATACCACATTACAGCACTGAAATGCCATTTTCCACAGACAAAAAAGCCTTTCTTTAAAAAGATATAGATATCCTCCCTGAGGGCCCTCATGCCGCAAGAGATACAGGAAATGGGTCATTCAAGGATTAAGCTTATTTAGAAAAACGGCATTAGAAAAAAGAAAACAATGTAACTATTTACTCTAGTTAGCCTGGATAGCCACTTTTGTCATAAGTTACAGAACAGGGACCTTAACGTTATGTTTACATATGAAGTTTGTATGTTTGGTAATTTTCTTCTCTTTAAAATGCTTGTTTAAAGTTATCTACATGTTGACAAAATATCACATACTACAGAAGGACTTCTTTCTTTCAGCAGAGTGACCTGAGAACAATGCTGTAGCACAAACCAGAAAAAAATCCAAGTCTAGAGCAAAAAAACCCCCCAAACCTCAGTCTACAAACAGGATCTGTTAGCTCTTGCAGTGCTCAAAGCGCTCTGTAAGAATATGATACCACCTGCGAACAAGTAAATCAACATATGCCAGCAATATCAGGATTTCAGAACTACTGCCAATTATCAACATAGTTATATCCCTTAAATGCAGTCAAGTGGGAGAAGCAACAAAGACTGGTTATTAAATATTTACAAACTGACAGAAATAAGAGAAACTGTTTCCCAACCATTAAAACAAAACAAAAACCTGAAGCAAACACCTCATCTACCATTTAAAACAAAAACAAAAACAAAACACAACCAACAAAATAACCCTGAAACAAACACCTCACCTACAGACTTTCAATCTCAAAGTTTACAGTTTCATCTGACTTCTGTCTGGGATTGCCTGAATGTCTTTTTAGTTTCTTGCAGTCAAGCAGAAACTTAATGTTAGCCCTCTGAAGAAAGATCCCACTATGATCAGTATATGTAGAGCACTAAATACAGTAAATCTACAACCTTCAAACAATAACAAGCAATAATAAAACAAGATATTAAAACACAAGACTTTTGGAAATGTATTCAAGCAATTATAAAAATTATGCCATGGGGTTTTGCAGAATAGTGGCTAAGTTTGCATAATACATGATGGGGTATTATGTAATAATACTTGATAAAAAAGAAGCTTTTGTTTCAGCAACTCTAATTTCTTACCTGTTCCAATTTGAAAATATGCTGATTGAAATAATACTGAAGCTGCTCGTTTGCATAATTTATACAGAACTGTTCAAAACTGTTGGTTTCAAAGTCTTCAAATCCAAAAATATCAAGTACACCAATGGACAAACACTAAAAGGAGATGTGGAAATCTAGTTAAGCAGTCTGTCATACAGTGACTTAACCCACAACAGCTAACCATTACAAAAAAGCACTGTAGTGTATGCTAATAGATTTTGAATATTTAACAGTTATGTCTATTCTGAAAGCAGAGATGATAAAATATTACCAAGAAATTTACCATGGACTTCAGAAGAATCACAATTTATCCCAGGTATCTGAACATGTCATCTATAGCATTGTCTGTTAGCTCTAACTACACAATCATCTGTAAAGACTTGGTTTTGTGAGAAAATTACCGTAACAGATTCCTCCATGTCCTTCTTATTAAGGAGTGCATGATTAATTCGCAGAACAATCCAATCAAACAGAGCACTGTATAAAGACTTTGCCATTGAATCACGAGCTGTTATTGCCTGCAGATGAAACAATGTTCAGAACTTTGTTTAAAAACGCACTTCTATTTCAGACCAGTGTCACTCAAAAGGTTACAGTCCTAGCAGAGACAAATAAAAACAACATTTTCCTTTAATGCTAACTTCTAACTTCCCAAACATCCCTCATTAAATGTCGAAGTGTACCATATTAGCTCTTTTTAATCCAAAAAAGCAAGTTTCGATTATTTAAAATCATTCTACTAGTGTTCTTTTACTCACCTCATTGAGACTATATGGCAAAATAAGCTTATCATTAGCAGTCACAGTTTTTCTTTTTGTTAGCACTTCTACTAGAATTTCTCGCTTAACCTTCAAAACAAGCAAGAACAAGAGTTACTGTCACCCTCAATTTCCTCAGAGAAGCCCAACCTCTTTGTCAACAGCTACATTCATCATTCATCAATAGCTTTACAAGTTCTTCAACTTCTTTAAATTATTCTCACCTTGGATTCATTCAGATGTTTCCCTACGGCAGCAAAGAACACATCTCCACTAAATTTATTCTTGCTGAGCTCTAGGATTAGTGAGTAAACAAATTCTATTTCCATGCTACGGGCTATATTCCATCCCTAACCCAAATAATTTCACCAATTTCATCCATTTCCCCTCCCATAAGATAAATGTTGTGGAAGTACCATAAACCAGGTCTAGATATAACAAACTGAGCAACAAGATATTCAAGTAAAATGCTGAGGTAGAGCATAACAAAAAGGTGTATCAACCATTAGAGCTAAAGGGAAATACTCTACTTTCAAAAGCTGGGAAAGAATATCCAACACTTCAGGAGGTCCTACTTCCAACCCTTCATCACGACCTGTAGCTTTCTTCTTGTACGTAACATTGCCCAGATAAAGAATAGCTGAAAGTATTGAAAAAATCCTAAGGAAGGAAAAAAGAATTTCATAAGAATTTTTCTCAATACTCATCTCTTCTTGCTTCCTACTGGACTAAATGTGATCCTAACACACACAGCTTATTGCAATTCATGAACATTAACTAGCTATCAGTAAGAAAAGCTTAAAGGATTCTACTTACTGTTTTTTAGTTGCTGAAAGGAAGCCAACCATCTCCATGGCTTGTTTTAATCTTTCAAAGTCATGTCGGAGATCTTCCCCATCTTCAATTTTCAAGTTATGCTGTGAAGAGAGATCCATAATTAAAGGCAAAGAACAAAGCCCAAACATCACAAGAAAACAAGCATGATCTGTTCTGCTTGCTTTCATCTTTAACAAAACAGACAGACGACACTTATCAATGCATTAGTAAATCCCTGTCACAGATTACCTGATTGAGGTAGAAATAGTCTTCAGGTTGCTTGAGGTGAAATTCTTTACGCTCTTCCTCATTGACTCCAAGTAGCAAATAATAAAAGACATGGTAGTTCCTACAAAGCCAATACATTTCTGTTTCATGAAAATATAATTACTTTTCTTTTATTCTGTATACTTTTGATGCTCTTAAGCTCTTGCACTGATTATAATTGTGTTAGTAAAGCGTATTAAACTCTTACCTTTCATCCTTTTCTTGAGAAACCAGACGAGATTTTTCAAGCAGGTATTTTTCAACGACAGCCCTAAAGAGCCACAAAAAAAAAAAATATCAAAAAAAGCATGAGAGCAAAAGAAAAGACCTCACAAAACATCAGGCAGCAACTGCCAAGAGAGTTCAAATAATGAAGTCTGCACTAAAATATACAAGGGAATAGCTTAGTCACTATCTTAAATCTCAACCAAAAATTTCAGTATGCACTATATTGTAATTGGAACAAAAAGAAATACCTGAGAAACACCTATCTTCAGTGCCTGGTTTTAGTAGACATAACTGGAAAAAGGCAGACAAAGCTAGAAAAGCGCTGATGAAAAATTGTAAGCAGAAAGAAGATATGCAGAGTGCTAACAATATGTTACCTACTCTGAGATCAACAGTTATCTGACAAGGAATACAAAGACTACAAGACCCGAAAAACATACTGGATAATTGTCTGATTCTCCATCTAACAAATTTGCTAGATTTTTATGGCAGTATATATGTCAGCCTAAAACGGAAGCCAGCCAGACAGAAACCCCCTTACAATTTGACACAGTAATCTCCTAAATGATAATCTAAACTCCTTGACATGGGAGACAATGTATGAGGCCAAAGTTTGAGCAGCTGCTTCTCATGCTGAAGACAAAACAAATGTATTCAAATTGTACCAATCTCCTGAGCTAGTGCGACTTCATCTGAAAAGATGCCAATTTTGTTCAGAGTAACACTCAAAGCAAGTGTGGTACAGAGTTCCTAGTCATTTATGTAATTGCCATTTTCTAAACCGCAAACACGAAGAAGACCCAAAGGAAAGACACACTGGAGCCCAAAAGTCAGTGATAGCTAGTGACACTCCATAGTGCAGCAAACTTCAGCTTCAGGCAGAATTCCATAGCAGTGTTATGTATTATGACATTGCACCTAAACTAGCACAGGTACATCTTTATAATATGTGTGACACACTGCTGCGAATTCTGCAGATACAAGCATTAAAAATTTAAGAGGCATTTTACAGAGCAAGATCCAAAAGAAATTATTTTATGGCATGATGTTAGACAAGTAACTACACAAGTATTTGCACACAAATTACTAATATCACAGAAATTTTTCTGACAAAATTCTTCATTTGACGTGAAAGTGCCCACTACTAAAGAAGAGCAAAGCATAATTTTTTATTAAAATTGAGGAACTACAGGAATATGACATTATAGCATCTACTACAGGGTGAAAAATAGTAATAGAATCCTAAGACTCATCTGTGACTATTGTATATATAAAAAATAAATGTATTTATAGAATATTTCATGTTTGACCTTTGGATAGAAGCACACAATTTCAATTAAGTCAAGTAAAATCATAATTTTACAGTCGTCTTTATAACTGGTGTTTAAATTGCTTCTTTAAAATGGCTTCCCCAAATCTATTTCACTTCTCTCCAACTCTCCTCTTAAAAATTCAGATCTTCTGTTTTTAATTGCAAAATGGAGAGAACGATGAGCATTATGAAAAAAGCCTTCATTTAGCATGAAGGTAAAGATACAGCAGCAGTCAAATTCTTAACCTGGTGTGGTTGTACAGCAAGGTAAGTATATTATGCATCTCCTGATTATTCTACAAAGCTTCAGTTAAGAGAGTCTTGTAAACTCCACAGCAGCAAGCTATTCTCACATGAGAAAAGCCTCAATAAGGCAGCATTTTATATACAGCAGAGTCTTCACCAATTCCTAAAAGCACAGAGATCAACCCCAGAAGAACCTCATACTGTACTTACCCTCGGACAATACCATTCTCTAAATAGTTGACTTGAATAAACTTTCCAAAACGACTGGAGTTATTGTTATGTGCTGTTTTTGCATTTCCAAATGCCTGTAACAAAGCAAAATGAGTTAATTTGCAATTAAACAAAATATACCAACACATAGGTTTTCAAATTCTTCTGTTCATTGTTCAGCCTCCTGTTAGCCTGCAGTATAAACTCAAAATAGTATGGAAATGGCAGCATACAGATACCAAAAGGGCAGCTTAGGCAGCTTCCATTGTTCCTCACACATCTATATCCATCTATTATTTGCCCCATGCAGTAATATTTGAGGAACTGAGGGAGGGGAATAATACATTTAGATATTTCTAAGAGTACAGGAAAGGTAATCACAACTAGAGTGCACATATCAGCCTCAATCACTAACAATTCTGACCTTAGAGAGGATATTCAGTAGGAAGAAGAAAACACAATTACCACAAAATTGCCTCTCCCATAGAAAAGCCACAAACTATGTCCTATTCCCTAATATATTGCTCCCACTCAAAAACTTCACAATAAACACAATTTTTCTTTCAGTGAGAACAGAACGTTAAGATCTCATTTATAAAAGTTAGTCCCTGAATTTTCCAAGTTGTGTACTCAAGAAGCAGGAAAAAGACAAACAGAAAAACTTTGGTTTACAGAACCACGTCATACTCCTTGGCCAGCTAACTCCACTATGCAACGCCAAAAAATGTAGTTTCATTACGAGGTGTTAGGAAAGGGGAAACAACAGGTATGGCACAAATCCTAATTGTGCATCTTTAATACTTTGCCTGTATCATGAGCCCTCTGATAGCTGCTAGCACACACATAATACAAAATATCCTCTCCATGAGCCACACTTAAGAACTATAAAGATAACTTATTATACCTAAAAGTCCAGTAGAATTAGGAACTCTACTTAAGGAATGTCCTTAAGTTTATCGACCCTTAACTATGTGTTCTTAGGTTAAGAGAAACTTGTCACCCTTCTAACATGCAGGAGGCAATCTGGCAGAGATGAAACCCTGTGTAAAATGCAATTGTTTGGAAAAATACACTGCTCGGTGTAGACTATCACCAGCAATTCCTGCCACAGATACTTCCTCTTAAAGCTCCAAGCAATTAAGGCCTCCATTAGGAAATCCGCCTCCCCTAATATAGAACATTCGTGGAATGATTTCACAAAAACGCCACCCTCTTCCTCCACACACACACATCCGGAGAATGATGGACATGTGCATACTGTACATGACACAACTAAACTGTTTATACATAAAACTGCCCAATTATTGTGTATATTGTAGGGGAATACTGTTTTCATGACAGTCATATTGTCTGTACATTGAAACTCTTCCCTTCTCTCTTTTTTTTTTCTTTTTTTTTTTCCAAGCTACCTTAAGGGTTGCAGCTGCACTGCAGTGTGACACCTGGATCACTATTTCCAAAACAGGTTCTCAAAGCTCTCTTGCAAGTAGATTTCTACTGCCAGCTGCCTAGTGTTCAGAGAATCTGAGAAACTTCTTATGAACTAGGAGAATGTCCATAATTCTTCAGACAACTGTTCTCTCTGACCTAGAGGAATAAGCTAAAGGTGCTCTTCCTGTGCATGGTGAAACCCCCCCAGGGTGATTCTGCTGTAACTTCAGAAAAGTCAACGGGTTTCTAAAGAGAGAATATTTGTGTCCAGCAGTGCTTATAGATGACTGAGGCTGAGTATAGCCTTCTAATTTCTAGAGACCATGCTACATGTACTATAATCCAAACAGCATCCCCACTCAGATTTTTCAAAGCAAGCATTGACCACAGTCATCAATATCTTTTTGTAGCTACTACCTAACAAGTTATCGTCCAGACTTTTTTTAGCCCATTTTGCATACATATGCATATTAATGTGTGCATAAAATCCAGGTCAGCTCCTTACAGTTACCAAACACCACCAAACCAAAAGTGGAAGTCCAGTAACATCCACATAGCAAATTTTCTGCTCTGTAAATCAAAAAACCTATTCCTCTCCCACCAACAGTGGCTCAGCTGTGGCTCTCTGAAGAACACCATCCAGCTTCCTATTTAGCATATTAAGAAATCTGTTCTAGTAAACTTTGCCAGGCTGCAGAATTGTGAACTTGCAAATTGATTCTGGAAAAACTTCTTTTTAGAAAGTTTTCTAACTTAAGCCACCAGTTAACTATCAGTTTACTACTTATATTCAAGAAATCAAAACAGAGTGGAGCTAAATTTGCCACATTATTTTTTAATAATAAATATTTTGGCATTATAGAGTTAAGAAATCCCATAACCCAGGCTTCCTGAAAAACTTTTCTTAGTGATTACTCATGTGAAGAATGAATACAGTTTAAAACTAAAGGCTCTTATGATCTCATGCGTCTGGTATTTAGTCGAAGCACACAGCAAATTCTTAAAAGCTGATCTAATATTATCAGTTTTTAGGAAAGTTTTCATGTACTGAATGGTTTTCTCATAAGAGCCTTTAACATCTACAACTTTTTAAAGAACATTCCAAGTCACTTAACATTTTGGGTGGGAATTTTTTTTTGGTAACATTTAACTTTAAATTCTAATCACTGCTACCATGTTCTTCAATGTACTTTGATGAGTTAACTATGTAAGAAGTGACATTCCTGTCTAAAATCAGAAAGGTACAAAAATTTGAAGTGTTAAATATTTTGGTATTTAGCACTTAGATATCTTTAACTTACTTACATAGCCTTTGCTCTGCACGGAAAGCATCTTTCACAGATAATTCTAGCCAGGTACTCTATACATAGCTCAAATTCAACTAAAATTATCTCCCTGGTTTGCCTTTACAGAGAGCCATCTATGCCTTCACAAAATAAATTCAAAAGATGTGAGCGGACAAGACACTATTTTACCTAAAGAGAAAGAATAATTTCTATAACCAAGCCCGTTTACTGTTTTCCCTTGTGAGTCCATGAGACGACAGATAAAAATGAAAACCTAAAACTAAATCTTTTCAATGCAGAACACCAGCTATATAAAAAGAGAGTGAGTCAAAAATAGCAGACCAAGGCCTGCAGGAATCAGAGTCAGGATAGCCTATTCTGGGAGTCAGGAAGTCATCCAACCCATCCTCTTACCTTGAAATGCAAGAGTCATAAACTGGAGTTGGCTACTCAAAACTCCTACAATCGTGACAGCTTTAAAAGTATTTGGAAAAATGCCAAATTCTCCTTTTATTTGCTGTAAAAAGAAAATCCCAAACCACACACATGTCCTATCATCTACCTCAGGAACACAGCTAAAAATCTCATTTAATTCTTTCGTAAGAACTGCAAAAATCTGGAAAAGCTATCAGAGTTTCTAAGTAAACCACTCTAATCCATGGCAGAACCACCATTGCACAGACCAATCTTAATGTGCCAAATGACACTGAAGACTCTAGTTACACACCCTGGAAAAGGAAATGACTGCTTCAGAACTGAACTTGGTTTAGTAGTGGTCTTCACAAACATGCTGCAAAATATCCTCTCATTAACACAGAAGTTGCAGTGTTCAGGGTAATTTTGCAACTCTGCATGCTGTATGATTCCTGGAAAAGTCTAAGCAATCCACATGATAAGACTGCATAAAGGACAAGGTGATTTTCCCCCAAGAGACCTGTGCAGCAGGGAAAAGTATGCAACAATGCATTTCCACCAAAAAAACCGTAGTAACATCCAACCAAATGGAAAAAGGAAGTTCCATTTCTCCTCTGATTATGATTCTTAAAACAAACACATGCAGATAATAGCCCCAAAACAACTACTTTCCCTTAAATAGAACAGACTACACCCACTAAATATATATGCAGACTTTTATGGCAAATACAAATGAAAACCAGAGTTGAAGCACCACTCAGCTTAAGTCCTTCTTATACCAAAACCACAAGCACAATGGGACTGTAATAAAGAAAACAGAGCTGATGGCAAATTGCTTTACTCTGTCTTCCATAAAATGGTAAAGCACAAAAGTTTACTTTCTACAATGAAATTTAACAAGCTTCTTAATATCCTGAGTTCTAGAAAATCTCATCCCCCACCCACCTGATTGTGCTGTCAATATTAATTCATTCATATTTACAACTGCCTTTTTTAGAAGACCACTTAATGAATGCTTCCTGTTGGACTTTGCATTTTATTTGGGCCTTAATTCTTTTCAAAGAATGGTGCAGTGCCATTAAGAAACCTTCAACAACTTATCCAAATGGAAATAAGCAATGCTTTTCAAAATAATCACAAAAAAGTTATGACACCCCCAGTATTTCCATCTGTCCCGCCTCTCCTCAGCTTCCATTTCAGGGGGAAATGAACTTTCAGCACACTAAGCAAGTAACTTCTGTAATAAACTCAGGATACTAAGGGTTACAATTTAACAACAGACAGCAGGCCAACAGGAGCTTTGCTGCCAGAAGAGGAAGCTCCAATTCCCTCCTACATGTCCCTTGCCACATGCTCCCATCCCCTCGCTTGAATTTTCTGCCCCTTCACTAAATTAATTGGCTTGAAGAATCTGATAAGCTAACTTTAGGTCTCCAAAACAATTTCAGAGTCTTTGATTGCACACCATGCATTTTATAACTGAAACATGCATATTAAGACATTTTTCCCTGATGAAAGGAAAGCACAAATTTCTTGGAAGCTTCTTAAGTGTGTATGGAAAGGTTTAATTCTCTTGTTCGAGACTAAAATAAACAAAGGTTTCATTCATTATTCCCAATTTGACCCAAATAATAGTTCCCAAATGTAAATTCCTTCTTAGGACTTCAACCTTAAGTAAACTAAACTTAACAGTCAATACAAGAAGGCAAAACTCCAAGTCAGGGAACTATACTTAAATCACTAAATTTAGAAGAGAATGAAAAAGTCAGGAGTATCTTAAAACAGAGCCTATCTTTATCTTCCTACCAGTTTTAAAGAAACTGCTCTTCACTAGAGATGATCTACGTTAGCCTGGAGAAACAATTTAAAAAAATAAAATAAATCTGAGAGCAATTCCTATACAGCTAAAGTAACTGTATGTCTCATGAACTGTTAAAAACTAGCACAATACACAGCTTTAGGCTGTGCTGAAGCATCATGAAGTGCCCTGGAAGCAGCCAGCCGTTCAGATCCTTTTTCTCTAGAAAGCTGCAAGCAGTGCCAAATGTAATCAGAAGTAGCACAAGTTACCTCTGCTTATTAGATCCCTGGCAAGGAATCTTATAAACAGCTCAGACTCTATTGCAGAGTTTGAGCAAGAAGCACTGAGGATCAAAGACTAACCCATGACCAGCTTTCCTTTCACTAGCACATGTGACAGCAATTGTGCTAGTACTACATTTAATTTTTAACTACATTGTCTCAGTCTTATGTATTTCATTTCTCAGATGTTTGAGAAGGTTTCACAGTATAGCTGTAACTCCATTTTTCCACATCTAGAAATTGTGAACAAGGAGCCAAAATATTAACAATAGTTTATCTTCAAATTACTTACAGATTTGAACAGAGATTAGTTAGCCAACACAGGAACACTATTGGGTGAGAAGTATGTTCCCAAGTTCACTAAGTATGTGATGATAAAATTATAAATCCACCTCCATAACACACTAATAGTGCTCACGTCTCTGTGCTAGAAATGTTTGCTTTAAATCCTTGAACTTTTACAAAAGGTCAGCCTATAAACAGACACATTTTACTTAGGTGTCAGGAAATTAAGAGGTCACTAAAAAGGGGAAGTTCTGAACCAAAATGCAACCAACTTTTACATCAAAAAAAGTCAGCAAAACAGACTCCAGTCAAGAGTACATTTTAATCTTTCATGAGGACTCAAAATAAAACTTCAAAATTAAGCAGAACATTCTCAAATAGTTTAGGCACACTACAAAACCGTTCATACGAAAAAATCCCCTGAAAATCCATTTAAGAAAAATTCCCTTGTACCACTTTAGTTCCCTTAAGTAAAAACCCGAATGAGTCACCATAGTTGGATTTAGAAGTGACCAACTCTAACAGAGGAGTTTGTCATCAGTTTAACTTCCACAAAGCAAAGTAAGCTTTCTGTGCGTTCTTCCCCCAGACCAAGCTTTGACTTGTTTTTTTTAAAATTATGTTTAGTGACTGGAATTGCACAAGACCATCCATATTGGGAAACATGGAAGCTTCACTGTCAGCTGTATCCACTCTGTTGTATCCAAAGTAGGACAGCTTGATTCTACTTCCCTATGTTCTAAACCTACCATAGCATCACTTTTTGATGTGCACTGAAGTTATGTGAACAGAGAAGTATATTCACATTATTACCTTAAATAGAGTTGTGCCAAAATCACAGGTACCCCAGTGACTTATTTCAGCCTGGAGAAATCTTAGCCTCTGCAAGTTTCAAAAAGGTTTCTTTCTCCATAATTTCAAGTCAATGAATAATACTTTTAATACAAAAACAAATATTCAATTCTGAAAGACATTTTAGGATTCAGATGTTCCTGCATTTTTTATATTTAGTTGTCATAAATGTTTTTATCTTTTGCAATACTTGGGAGGACAGGTTTACACTGAATCAATTTGCGACTGCCAAACACCCTCAAAGAAGTAGAATGAGAAGTTTCTCTGAGAATTTCAGAAGAGCCTCACGTTTTAGGCAATATGTACTCCAACAGCCATGTTAGAATCCATTTGGCAAGTTTGCAAACTAAACTTTCAATCAGTCATCATACTGCTAGTTAGCAAGACTATTTTCTTGTGAAATGCATTGCTAAATGCTCAGTGGAAGTCTGAAGAAGTTGCAGTACTTATGACAACCAATCTTACTGTAGAAAATCACAAATGTCTCTTCATTAACATTCCCAGACATACACAACATTTACCTGTGACTCCAGCAAAATTAACAATTTTAATTTTGAATCTAGGGCTACGTGTACTTCTCATTCAATGGACAAACCACAACACAAGATTTCACACCTCTACCTGGTTTGAAGCAGCTGTATCATGTCTGGTAGATGAGGATCTGAAACAGTTAATTTTATCAAAGGCAGAAAGATCAGCTGATCAAACAGTGCTTTCCACAGTGACCCCTTCCTGTTTTCTGTTTAGAACTGCATACTTGAACTCCAGCAACCAACAAACCTCAAACAATTTTACTTCTTCTTTCAAGCAGCAGAAAGCAAAGCAAAAAAGAACTTGCCTATATTCCTCATTTGTTACAGAAAAGCTTTCAAATCACATTTATAAATGTATCACATTTTAAAGTTTAACTTCATTGCTTTTTTACATTTTATCTAAAAGATTAAAAAAAAAAGCTTAATTTTTTTTTTAATGAAAGGGTTGTTATATTTGAGAATATTTAAACCTAAAAATTACAATGGCACTGTTCAATCTCCCTTCTGTTGAAGATTATGGGTGACCATTAAATCCATCCAAGCTTTCAGTTTTTCCTTTCAGATGAGAGAATAAAAAGGAGAGGTTGAAGTCTAAAAGATCAGTTTAAGTTTGTCCTGCTGTTACCCAGCGCAAGGCAAGTATACCCCCTCCTCACATGTTTAGTTTTGCTTTCTGTTGGAAATGCTGTAGTAATTAAAAGCCAAAACCAACTCACACTTTCTCCCCAACCAACAATGTTGCTCTCTTCAAAACAAACAATTGTAGAAAGGAAATAACTCCCTCAAAAAGTGAGTTCATAAAAATGCTGCAGGACATGCTTACACACAAAGGTACAATTGCACCAAGCAGTTAATCTTTCAGTGGAACAATCTTTTTAGGAAAACATTTACTTACAATTTGATTCAAATGTCATCAAAACTTTAAGATGCAAAAGACAGGTAACCTCTGTCCCAGAATATTAGTGTTTAGTGGTGGAAAGTTAAGTCAGAGATAACTTAAAAGCAACAGGAAGTCAACTGAATGGAAGGATGAATTAAGGAAAATCAATTAGAAGCAGTCAAGCAACAAAGCCAAACACCAGTACAACCTAGTGATATTTAAAGCCTAAACTGAGTAGGTGACTCAAAAATAGAATTCAACAGCAGTTATTTGAAGTTTTCAAGAAACAATTTTCACAGAAGGCAATTTTAGCATAAATTTACCTCCAGAACTGGTCCAGCTCCTAGAATAGTTCTTTCCACACCGCTTGCGTACCCTTTCTGGCTCAGTGCTGTGAGGCAGTGAATTAAGAAGTTTGTGCTTTGAGTTTTCCCAGACCCACTTTCACCTGATATAACTATGCACTGATTAACATGTTTTTTAAGCATTGTGTGATAAGCCACATCAGCAATGGCAAAAATATGAGGCTCCAACTTCCCAAGTTGATGATTCTCATACATCTTGACATATTTAGGATTATAAATGGGCAGGAACTTGAAGGGGTTAATTGCAATCAGAATACTTCCTGCGTAAGTATAAATTTTGTGTTTTAGAAAGCGGCATTTGAGATTCTCTAGGATTGTTGTCTCCGTTAAGCTGGGGAGATTGCACAAGTCATCAAAGTCCTCCTGGTGCCATGGAAGAAAACCCCTTTCAACCAAGCGCCGAGCATCTGTCTCCTTGGAAAGCAACTGCATCTGGACATATTTGATGGTCCCATCAGTGTTCCTTTCTTGCAAAAGAAAGTAGTACCCATCCTTCTGCGGATGCTCATCCTGAGCACGACGAGGCCAAAGTAAAACCCTATGAACAGGAGAATCATTTATATCAAGTACCCATTCTTCGCCACCTGATTCTTTCACTTCCACGAGCACATAATGTTTTGAGACATCCAGGTTTAAGGTATTAATCACATCCTTGATGACATCTGAAGACGTGCTGTCCTTGGTTGCTGTCACTTTGCAGCAGGGAGCACTTTCTGTTGAGAGTTGGGGGTAAATATGAAGATTATAGGCTTCCTTTGCCTGGCAAACTGCACTGTCAGCATCTTTAAAACTCATTCTGTCCCCAAATGGGCTTCAGTCTTCCACCCCTGCTTAATATGCAGTGCCCATCGTCTAAAAAAAAAAATAAATAAAAATAAAAGGGAGAAGAAGAAAAGAAGAAAAAAGTCAGGTGTTAAAAAAATGTGTACAAGAGGTATTAGGGCAAGGTATTATTTTCTGGAGGATGAAAATAAAGCTATTAAATAGTCAAATTATTAAAGAACAAATGCACTATTTATGCACCTCAGTGATATTATTTCAGTCTGTTTAGCCTATCCCACGGAGTGGATAGCTGCCACAATATCTATCCTCTTTTCACTTTTTCTTCTATTCCCATGCCAACCCTTCCTCCCTGTTATGGCAGCACAAGCATTCATACAGCCACAGAGCAAACTGAACTGGGATAAATGCTCAAATTAAAACTCCCCGATTTCCCCAGGTTAGTTTTAACCCAGATAATTTCCCTGACCTGGTTCACTGTATGGCTACACAAACATTTTTTCATCCTCCCACATAAACCCTCCCTTAAAGCTACACAAACAGCTTGAGGTAGAAAAAGGGTCTGATCACTTCTTAAATCAGCAGTGACAGTTTAGAGCAGCCATGAACTATGGCAGAAGGACCAGTGCACAGCTGCAAGGAGAAAGACAGTTCTGACAGAGATCCACGCTTTTTTTTTTTGTTTTGTTTCCCCCAACTGACGTCTTTTCACAAAAGGTACAAGACAGGTACAGTATTTACCGCCACTCAACATGAGGAAACAGTGCCTATAGCTGACCAGCACAAATACTGCTGTCAACTCCTTCTAACCCTGCACACTGTAGTTATTTCTTGAACACGCATAATTTACCCAGACAAGAGACTGCTAATTTCACTTGAGTGAACCACATCCTTGCTACAGAAAGGTTTAAACGTGCTTTTTATCTTCCATTTTAGGCAACAAAGTAAAATTAGTCTTATTGCAACTACATTTCAGTTAAGCTAACAAGATACCAAATAACCCACACATTCACAAGCCTTTATACCTATCACATCAACTATTTCCTCACTGGGTTTCAGGAATCTCATGCATAAGTCTCCAAAAATCATTGATTCTGATTGCTTTTTCCTCCTTTCATCCCTGATGCAGGCCAGCAGTCTAACTTCAATTGAAGATCAAACTCACGGAAATCAACCTCCTCCTTACTGCCAAGTCTAAAAGTCTCTAGACTTAGTAACATTCTGTGCCTTTGCTGGTGATTTTTTTCTCAACTGCAATTCAGTACACCCAGATTCCCAGGACTAAGCTTGCTTACGTTGCTTTAGTTTAACAGTTTACTAGCTTATCAATGGGTAGTAAAAGGAGAAGGACAATGAAGTACCCCCTTTGTTTTAACAGTCTGTAATACTTCATACCCAGAATATCAATTCAATTTTTGTTTCAAGAACAAAGTGTTCTAATTATACACTTACATGCTGAATATACATATGAGGAAAAAAAAGGCAGAAAAATGCCAATGAAGTTGCTTTTTGCCACTAAACAACTGCACAGGAACTTGCATAAGACCACAGAGAGCAATCATTTCAAATTAAAATCAGTAGAGTTGGAAGCATTTAGCTGCCACTTCCACTGCAAGTAATGAATCACTTCACAGAAACATATGACATAGTTCTGCCTCATCAACAGCCTCAGAGCAGAGAACTGTGTTTTAAGGGAACTCTGAATAGTAAGCTTACAGAAGACATTGTTATGCAAGCTGGATAATTCTTAGTGGCTACTCATCAAAAGGAAGGCTGAGCAAGTCACAGACAGCAAGACAAACCACAGCACATCTCTCATCAAGCTGTATGATCCCTCCGAAAATGGGGGGTTTTTTGCCCCGTTAAATGTCATTCTTCATTCATTAAGGAAAGCTTATTGCAAGAACTTGTCATAGAGAAGGATGGACCAGTGAGCTCAAAGTCCCCTCTCCATTTCCTGTGATTATCACTGACCAGTAGCTAAGAAGTCTGAAGTACCTTTGAAGTAATTATGCAAGTGTAAAGCATTCTTAATGTACAGAAGCTCAAACACCTTAACATATCTACAGTAGACTGCTGCTCATGGGGAAGATGAATCTAGAGCACAGACAGAAAAAAAGAACAGCGACCATTTTCCTCTCAAGTCAGCCAGCCAGTTCAAGGGACAGAGTCTTGTGCAGACTTCCTTTCCCCCCCCCCCCCCAGCAATTAGTTTCAGACACACAGTCTGGTACGATAGAGGAAGTCCCCTCAGTAAGCACTTTTGCCAAAACAGCACCCTAAGAAATGTGGCACCAACTTTTTGCCCACACAGAAGAGCTGAACCTTGGTGCTGACCTCCAACTTTACTAATATAAATTTCCTAACCTGATCTCACGTCAGCTACCAAGATATATCTGATACATTGCTCAAGACTCCCATATCACACTTTCCAAAGAGGAAACCGGAACACAGATGGCCTCTTCTCTACCGGTGAAAAACCCAGGCCAATTACAGGAAGCAGCAATGTGATAGCTGGTAGTGTCTGCTCAGGTGCATACAACTGAAAAACTAGAAAGAGAAAGACAAAGACCTCTCATCCTGAAGACGACAGATTTCTGACAAAGCAACGTGCAGACATCGACCTTAATGTATTTATGCCATATACAGATTTCTAAATTATGCAGTCATACAACTTGATGGAAGTTCAAGCAGGCTTCCATCACTCTATAGGAATGATTTGGAAGATAATGCACAGTAGAAAGAACTTGCTGAAATATGATTTCAATGCACAGTCACGTCAGCAGTAAACAGAAAGACAGTCAGCATAACACTGCCCCATTTTAACCAGATATGAAATCGAGACACTACTTACTTGTTTTCAACAGCATTGAGCTTTAAGACTGCTCTTTCACTCAACAACTTAAAACAGATATGCTACTTTGAATCATTTACTACTGATTATGAGGCTTTAAGAAAAAAAAATTAAAATTCTAAAAGTCACTTACAGAAGAGTAACACCCAATTACTGTTAATTCCTTTTAAGCAATTCTGCTTTTGTCACCTATGGTTTATTTACCTGATAATGCACTACATGAGTCCCAGAAGAAATAAAATGATGCTTAAATTCTGCTATCCAAAAATCAGAATGAGAATATCTAGTCATTACAAACAGAAGTTTGAGGAAAACCTGCTGGTCTCCAACTACTTGTGATATTCTTAGAAAGGGTATCAAATTTATTTGATGATAATACTGCTCTAAAAGACAGACCTCTGACTTCATACTAAGCAATATTTCAAGCCACAAATTAGAACATAAAAGCAAAAGAGCATACACTGAACAGATTACAAGTTGGTTACCTAATGAGTCCCAGTATTCAACTAAGGACAGGGTATCATCAAGCAACTGGAGGATTAGATTCTAGTGAAGTTGGATTCCTGGCATCAAAGTAAACATTTTCATGATGGTTCTAAAAGAAAGAAGAGAGTTACTTATAAAGAATGTATCATAGATAGATTGAGAAGGCAGTAAGTAATCAAAAAGCTAGATCGATTATATATAGTTCAGTAGCACAGGAGCAAGAAAACAAACGCTAAACAAATTTCAGCTCAGTTTATAGATAGATAACTTCAAATTTATCCAAGAAACAATCCGTACCAGAGGGACAGAATGGGAGCTATCCTGAAATAGGCTTGAAAACCTTAGCAAGTAATCATTTAAACATGGTATTCTAATATAACACCACAAGCAGGACAGTGAATGTAATCCCCAGATAAACATCAAACGAATATTTAGTTACACCGTATTACCCTTGTACTGAGAAGGTACATGACCAATACTGCATCTAGAATATATCCGAAATTCAATTAAGAAGCTAAGAACAGCAACAACAACAAAATCTGTTAGAAAATACCCTCTTACAGCAAAATACTCTAGAAGCTTTGTCTATGAGAAATACACAAAGAAGACTGATATCAGTTTAACTCCTTGCATGGAGAACTATAGTTTGGTAACAATCACCAGTTTGGAGGACAAAGCTGGAAATTCAGCCAGTGGCTGGAATTCAAAGCTAGACAAACTCAGGCTAACATAAGACATAACTGTCACCAGAAGAGTACCCTACACTGCAAAAACTTAACTGACACTAACTATGAGGCCTGATTGCTAAAGTTCTTTTTAGAAAATCAGCCAGTCCCCAGTTACAGATGTGCCTCTTAATTAGAAAAGTTAATTAGGTACTACCCTTTCATTTACATCATGGTCTAAGCAGACAATTACAATGATTCCTTCTAATTTTATGATCTCTAATTATTTAGAATTTTTTTGAGCTATTGAAATATTTATTCCATGGAATTTGGCTCATCAAGGAAGCACAAGCCTGAATTCAGGTGCAGAGAATACTGGAAGAAAAAGGAGAAATACAAGAGTAGAAGGTAATAACGAAACTGTATTGGTCAGCATGCAAAACAGCATACTTGGGAAAACAGCAGCCTAACCACCACTGTTGAGTTCTTCCTGTAGCTGAAAATTCTGCGAAGTTACCTCAATGTCTTTCAACATGCTTCCTTATAAGAAGTTCCATTCTAATGCATGGGAAAAAAACAACACTGTGTGTTAGAGAATTTAATAAGTGGGAGGCAGAAGCTGGCACTAGGTGCACATCAACTAATTTTAGACTTCACATTCAGACTCCTTCCTGTTTTACTTTTCACAAGCCTTTTGTAGCACAAGTATACATCTTCGCAGCACTTCAAATTTACTAAGTACAGTCATCAGCTTCTACAAAACACAGCAAAGCGTTATTTTTCACTACACTCCTGTTTTACAGATGCAAACAGAGTTAGGCAAGCTGGGCAAGACAAAAAAGTCAAAAACAGTTAGACATGCAAAGCTTTTCATTCTAACCTTTTATTCAATATGTTACACTGTATTAATTTTGAGGGCATGAGTGGGGCAACCACTGCATGGGATTAGCGTATTAAAGGATATAGTGATGTACAATTTGCACCCTTGAGGCAGTGGTTTCATTGTGCCAGTATAACATACACAATTTAGTCATACTTATTTCAAGTGAGATTGAAGAGAAGTAAATCTGGGATAGTGCCAGACAAATTTAAATGTAAGATACCAGTTACAGACCACCTTTACTCAACTATCCTAGAAGGATAATTCCAACAGGTCTAGAAAAATGGAAGCAAGTCTAACCAATCTAGAATCTCTCTTCAGCGTTTTGTTCCCTTACGTCATCCTTTGCAAGTTCTACAGCGTACTTGTTAATAGCACTAACATAAGTTTATAAGGCAACAGTCTAATGCCATATTTATTTTTATATTAGCTAGCAATTAGTACTTTCATTTGCTTATTAAAAAAACCCAAACAACTCACTGGGCTTACCAAACAATAACCTAAGTGAACATGGGGCTGTACTATTTAATCCATCACTGGAGGATTGATAATACTTGCCACTTAAATCACTGAGTAGGGTAACATTTCAGGTAACTACTTCAATACTTTGTAGAAGAAATGCAGTAAGCGATGCAATTGATCATCAATTTGTAATTTTACTTTTTGCTCAGACAATGTTAATAGAAATAGAAAACAAAAAATTCCAATTCTATATAGTGATTTTGATGGTATTTTCTAAGTGTTTTCAAGTCTCCATTAAGCCAATTAATTTTTTAATATGCATTAAAGCCAACATTGTCCAGTTAATAACGTAGTAAAATTCTAGAAGAGAACTTTGCCCCAATCAGCGCAGGGTATATGTTTAGTTTAAATAAGGCCATAATTTGAAGCCACATATTTAGTCAATGAATCATAGAGAAGCTAAAAAGGGAAAGCTACCATTACAGCAAAATTGTTGGGGATGAACTTTGTTATATTCCAGTTCTTCACATTTTCACGTACATTTCCAGTGCTGCTCAAACTAAAAGATTCAAGGTTCTCCCATTGTTCATCAGGTAACTTTCAACACAAAAGTGGAAACATATCACAAGTAGTTAACCTCTAATATTCTTGAATATCAGAATCGTCAATGACCATACCCAAAAGAGACCCTTCTGTCTGATCAAATTGAAAACATTTAGCAATTTCAAAAATACTCAGCTATTACTTATCCTTGATTTCCAAAGCAAGGAATTTCCAGCAAGATAACAGGCTATAGAGACACCCTGAAGTTTCTGCAATTAACTTTGCATTACAGGTAAAGCAAGGGCCTCAACCCCTGCCTTACCTCCTGTCATAAGGACCTATGGTTGCCGTTAGTTGAGCATAATTAATTTTAATTTTTTTCCAGTATTCCAGATATTTGTAGATTACCTGAAGATTGCTTAGCATTCTAGTAACACTTCAGTATTTTTCTTGGTCATAAAAAATTCTGCTGGACTAAACAACTTTAGACCCTTGGTTTTCTTAAATTAAAAGCTCTTGGCTTTTTCTACTCCAAAAGTAGTTCTGAATGGAGCATACAAATTTACAACACATTTGTTACTACTCTTCATAATCAACCCTACCAGAGAAGTTACTGCCACAGACTGCCTGATAAAGGAGAAGCTGGACTGCAATGTAATACAGGTAACGCAATGTAATACAGGAAAAAGTAAAAGAAATTACTTCGTTTACAGGCAGTTCCTTCTCAGTCACCTTCTCCCTACGGCCCTTGAGACCCTGATACCAATCTAGGATCTCCACGGTCTCTTAGGTGGCCCTCAAACCACCTAAGATGCAGACCTCTACTTCCTCTCAGTGACTCAGATGCACAATTTAACCTCAAGACAAGGATACCTTATCAGGCTTACAGTGACATTAAGTGTCTATAACTTGTTATTACCTTACAAAAAGTGTGATGTCAGAGTTACAGATGTATGCTTGAGTATGATTCAGAGGAAATGAAAACACAGCCCTGTTGAGAAAATAAGGAATAAAGGCAAAACAACTGAGTGTTAGAGGCAAAGAACATAAGCCAAAAGAACCTTGGAGACTATTCTACCTTCTTTTGTAGTTTTCTTAATTTTATCCTTAATAGTATTACAGCTGTCAACAAAGGAAGTAAAAATTGAACTGGTCTAATGCTGCATTTACACCAATAAGAAATTTTCTTAAGAAACTTTTGGTTGAACTTTTGTGTGAATTATAATAAAAAAAAAGAAAAAAGGATGGTTCATCAGAACATACACATGTCAAAAATACCTTTAAAAGCATTTTTACTGTTAAACATTGTTGGCCTTTAAAGAAAGAGCATATTTCTCTAGGATCTGCATTGAGTTTCATTTTGTAATCAGATACAAACACAATAAAGCCTAGATAAAAGCAACTCTGCAAGCCACACAAGTCACTTGATACATCAAGAAAAGACAATATACTAGAGACAAAACCTCAAAATTTTCATTTTCTGAAATAAAGACACTCTTAGTCCTTTCAGAGGGCAGATCTTCTATTAAAATAGCTATCTACTGGGGAAAAAAAAAATCCTTATCAGCATCTCAGGCTTTACTTCTCCTCGATATTAGAATAAGTGGGTCTTGTTTCTTAGAAATGTGATTAATAAACATTTTCAGCCTTCAAAGACACAAAGAAGTACTGAACCACAAACTTTTTGTTGAATCTTAATTTTTCACTCTTTTCCTTGACTGTTGACATAGCTAATACTGTTGCATCTTTTAGGAATTTTTCTTTTTTAAATGCGAAACATGGTATTTGACCATGTAGCCAAGGAATGGCCATATTTAGCCTCAGTAATATTGAACTACGTGCAGATGAGTCAAACAGTTATTCATACACAGGATTATTCAGGAGGTCTAATATTTGAATCATTATTTGTCAGAAAACTCAGTCTGTACAAAGCATTACTTTCTAGGTGAACCTCTTGAATTTTTCATCAGCTGCATTTTCTCTTCCTAAATTATTCAATTCTGTAAGCATTTTAGGTTCCACAGAAAAACACAAACCTATGAGTCTTCCCGCCTCTTGATTTGACTATCCATTTGCACAGACAGCTGCCCTGTCACTGCAAAAACTACAACATACAACTACTGAAAAAGCTTTTTGTTGAGACAATGTTCAAGCAGGGCAACAAAAATAACCCCCACAAAAACCAAACTCCAAACAACCCAAATTGTACAGTGCCACAAAAACAGTTCCATCACATTACTGCAGTAACTCCTGAGTTTTATGGTAATAAGTAAACACTAATGATTAAGGAAATGGCCTTAGATACATCATCCTGAAAAGCACAGACAATGTTACTGGACTTTACACATAGAGAAAGTAAAGAATCCTGTTGTTAGTTCAAAGACAAAAATAATCAAGATTAACTCTTTTTAGACACAATGAATCTTGAAATGAATATGAATACACATATGCATTAGAAGTTCTCCACATTGCTTCTCCTATATTAAATGGGTTTGTTCCTGACAAGATTCCGAGTTAAAGACACCAAAGACTTGCTAAAACTTGAGGGGTGTGACACCAACATACTAAACTGGAATGCGGGGTTACCTCCCATTGTTACTTTAGGGCAAGTACTTCAGTCATGTATTCCAGCTAACAGACCTGAAATCAGAGAGCTTCTAATTACCCATGACAAACTCTTATTTGCAAACAGCTAGGTAGACAAACCGATACCAATCCACCTCTAGGAGTAATGTGGGAGGATGCTGATGACATCTTTGAAAGGCTAATTGCATTTGCCAGATGCCTGAGATCATCTCCAGCCCTTTGCTACACTGTCACCCATTTCCAGAAGGGAAAATCAAAGAACACTGAACTCATTTGTATCCAAAGTACTTCTCACTTTTCACAAACAGAACTTGCAAATAAAGCTGAGTAAGAATTTTGTCAAAATGCTTACAGAGTAATAGAAAACAAGGCTAAAAATTATACTGGGAAGTCATCTTACATTAGGATGACACATACCTCTATCAACTGTACGGTCACAATAGTCATGAATCAGGATAGTACTCTTGCTACTTTTAGTCTACAAATGTGTAACAGAAAGATGTTCCCAGCTTGCAAAAGTTTTACTTTCCAGGGATTGCAAAACCAACCTTACCAAAAAGACACAGCACTACCAAAATACAAACAACTACAGGCACATATCAATTAGGCAATGATGGTCACCATGATAAAGCATGGCCTCAACACAGTAGCAGCCCTGATGTTGTCAAGAGTTGCCCAAAAATAAAACAAAGAAACAAACGCAGAGAGTTTTAACGATTTTTTTGAAAGACGCTGAGATACTTGTACAAAAGTTTACAGGCTGTTCATACCCAGAGTTAGAGACATCATGTGAAAAAGCAGAACGCTGCGTGGCTGTAAGATCAGTAAGCAGGAGATGGAAGCTAACTGCTCAACGGCAAGATCTTCCCCCCTGCGTATCGCCTGAGAGACGGGAGGTGCAGACGGGCGGCGAGGCATGTTCCTTCCCTTAGGGCACGTCCAGCTCTTCGGGCACATCAGATGCAAAACGAGTCAGCAGCAACCCATCTGCCATCCCGTCCGTTACAAGCCCACGCAGCCGCCCAGAAGCCAGGCACACCCCACAGCTCCAGCCTACCCCTCATCCCGGCCCCGAGCAGCGCACCGCTCCAGCGCCCACCGCCCCGGCCGGCCCCGGGGGGCGTCCCCGAGGAACGGCTCCCGGTCCCCAGGCTCCCGAGGGAAGCGGCGAGGCCCCAAGGCTCCCGCCCACCAGACACCACGACCACCAACCTCCCTCCTCCTCCACACACGGAACTCTCCCCCGCCCGCGGCACCGGCCCCGGGACTCGGTGGGTCAGCGCCGTCACGGGTCCGGGTGAGACCCGGTCCCCTCTGAGACGCCACCACCACAAAGTTCGGTCACCCATAGAGAAAGAAGAAGAGAAAAGGAAGGCAGAAAGGAAAGCGGGCGCCCGTTGGGGGCGCAGGGTAGCGCTTCGTCGCCGTTTACCTCAGCCGGTGGGTGAAGCGCTGGCGACCAGCACCGCCGCCCCGCCACAGGCCCCTGCTCGCCACTTCCGGGTGGAAGGGGGGGGGGGGGGGGAGGCAGGCAGGGCGTCGCCCATTCAGCGGCGCGCGCGCACTGCGCATGCGCCCCACCCCGCGACGCGCCTGGGCGGGAGGCGCGAGGCGTCGCCCACGGTTCGTGGCGGGCAGTGCTCGGCTCGGCTCGGCCCAGCCCGGCTGCTTCGCCCCTGCCTTGCGGCTCCCAACGCAGCTCGGTGAACGGGTGCTTGATCGGGAGCCAGGTGTTTTCTGAGGCAGGGCCTTGCGGCGGGAGTGGGTGGATTTCTGTCAAAACTAAAGAACCCCAGTGATGTTTCTCTGTGGGGAGCCTCGCCCCCTACCGCAACACCCCCCCCCCCCACCCCGGCGCTGTGAGGGCTCCCGCTGCAGAGGCGGTGCTCACCGCCCTTTTCCAGCAAAGATCCCTAGCATAGCGTTCTTAAGCTTCACCAGCTGAAGCTGCACAGAGCGGCCTTCCTCCCACCAAAGGCCTGCACAAAGAAGAGCATTTGAAGTCAGTCACGCTGTAGGCGTTGTCAGACCCTCGTTTCTTGCTTTACCTTGGTGCTGAGGGGAACGTAGCAGGCGCAGCCCGAGGGGGAAGGCATCCCCCTTGGCGAGGGTCCCCTGCGGCGGTGGGTGTCTGCCCTGAGGGAAACCGGCGGCCGCGGCTTGTTTCATTCCTCCGCGCCGCCAGGGGGCGTGCGGCTTCGTCTTCCCCTGGAGGGCGGGGGCGGCGCTGCGCCTGCGCGGCGGTTCGAACGGGATGGCGGCTGAGGCGGAGGAAGGGTGAGGGGGGAGCGTCTCCCCCGCCCGTCTCCTCACTCGTCGTCCGGTGCCGTTGTCATCTCCCGTTCTGTCTTTGCAGGATGTCCACGCTGGCGAGCGACTCTAGTACTATGATGGCGGGCGGAGGAGCGTCTACGAATAAGCGGAAAGGTAGCCGGTGGGTGAGGGGGGGGAGCCCGCTCCGACGGAGGCGCGGCGGGTCGCTGAGGCGGGAAGCGCGGCGGCGGGCCCGGCTGAGCTCTCTTTGCTCCTTCTTCAGGAGGAAGAATCGTCAAGTCTCGCTACTTGCAGTACGATAAGAAAGACGCCAAGAAGGTACTTGGGCGCCTCGCTGCCAAGCTAAGGTGTCGCTCAGTGAAGGGTAGAAATGGTGTGAGGGGCGGCTCGGACGTTTGGCAGCGAGAGCTAAGCAAAAAATTACTCCGCTGGGGTTATGAGGGAGTCGTAGCTGCAGATTACTAGACGTAGACTGCGTTGGGAACTTGGGACTGTACCCAGGTGACTTGCAAAGCGTCAAGATGCCCTGGGATTGTAGTTGTTTATTGTCAGCATTCAAGGTGGAGGTAAGATGTATTCCTGATTGTCGTTATCGCTTATGTTCAGTCTTATTTGTTTCTCGGTTGTCAGGATACTAAAGCAAATTCCTTTTTATCACCTGCTGCTAAACCGTCTTCTGCAACTAAACCAAGATCAGTTCTTCAGAAATCTAAAACTTCTGCTGGTAGGTTTTACCAGAATTTAAAAGCTATTTTGTGAATTTGTATTTCCAACCTGTGGAACTCTTAACAACTCTAAAATGTTCTTAAGAGATGATATTTTGTATTATTGGCATCACTGCCAGTTATTACCTGTATACAAAGGGAATTGAGAAACTTGGTGCCTTAAACTCTTGTCTGGACATTCTGATAGAAAACTAATCTGGAACTGAGTAATTGGGCTGTCTAAAATAAGCATAGCTCTTGCCTTCTGCACAAGGCTTTGAACTATTCTCTTACTATGCCCTCGCCATTGCCCTGCTCTTTTTATTTAATCTTTTTAATAAATCCCAGTGTAAATGATGGGAAATCCCTGTCTGCAAAACAGTCCATTTTTAGTTATTT
This sequence comes from Astur gentilis, assembly GCF_929443795.1. Lineage (NCBI taxonomy): Eukaryota > Metazoa > Chordata > Aves > Accipitriformes > Accipitridae > Astur > Astur gentilis. The sequence continues at coordinate 42,116,511 of NC_064887.1, read as the reverse complement.
TCCAAGAATTGCAAAAGACTATTCTGGTAAGACGTTAGCTTGACTTGAAAATACTGAGGACATAACATTATTCCCTTTTCACATCTGAGTAGTGTTGTTGAACTGTGAAATGTTTAAGAGGATAACGTTCTGAGCTACCTTATCTCTAGGTAAGTTAGGGAGTATACAAATGATGTATATAAAGTAAATGTGTAAAAGTTCTCATAAGGTTGCTACATATTAGTGAAAGCATATATTATTGTGAACTTGTGCAGAATCTGTTCTAATTCTTTTAGTTTGATAGTAGCTTCTTTCTACAGATCTTCTCCCTAGCTCATTAAATCAGAGTAGTTTTGAGAAAGGTGATTTGCAGTCCACTTTATTGGATGAAGGTAAAATTAGTCGACCGGACCTTGATCTTTCAGCTATTAATGGTAAGCTTCCACTCACACCCAATTTCTTGTTTTATTATTTTTAACATGTGCTGTAACTTGATTTTACAATACGATATAATTCACAATACAATGCAATAACCCTTGTATTCTTCTATATTCACAAAAGGATTTTGTTAAATAAGGTGTACATTATTTCAAGTGTCTTTAAGCAGAGGTATTAAGACCTTTGGGGTTTAAATTAACCTCTCAGTTTTTAGTATCTTTTGGGTGCTCTGTTCTTATTGTTTATGATCAAATATTAAAGAACAAAGTGCCCTCAAGTCTTTGTTCGTATAACAGATGGATGTTACAAGGGATGATAATCTATCACGTCTATCTGTAACTGTCACTTAAAGCTAAATGCTCATGTGATCCACATTTCATGAGTATCATCAGAGCCATAAACAGGGCACAAGTTGACTTTACTGGTACACATAATAATTTTGAAATTATCTTTGCCTTTGAAGAACCTGATGCTATGTTGACAAACCCTATATACTTTGGTAGAAGAGAGCAATAACTTTTCTGTTGTGATACAGATACAGCTGTCCGCAAAAAGTCTCCTTGTTCAAAATCTGCTTCCAAAGAAGGTACAGGGACATGTCAAAAAACCAAACAAGTGGTGAGTCTTGCTGCTTTCATTTGTTAAGCATATTTATTTTGAAATGTGTGAAATGAAGATTTTCTATTTATCTTTAATCTTAATAACAACTTTGAGGTCCTGAGCCTTCTGCCAGAAGTCAGAGGATAGGTCTGTTCTACTGCTAGTGGTGTTTGTTTTGTTTATCAGATGTCTCAACACGCTTTGCTTCCGTTTCTTGTGGTAAAGAATCTGCTCCGATTGTGGGATCTCCTCAAGTGGATTCTTTTTGTATTCCTGGCCATACTTTTTAATTATATCACGTTATCCTTAAAAATTTTCTGACATTTTTTCTCAGAAAACTAACATTGATTCAACCTAATTTGAAGTGCCTTATTTAGGGATCTCATTCAACGTAGCACTGAAACTTCAAGTTCTCTACCAGTATTATGAAAATCTGCTGAAAATGTTATAAAAAGTGGTGGAACAAAGGATAAAGAGGTATATTTAAAATGCGTTGCTAAAAAAAACCCAAACTTTTTTCATTGAGCTGACTATTGTTGATGATGGTTCCGGGCACAAATTGGACTTCCAGTATTTGAATGTTGAAAAAATAATTGTTTAAATACCAAAATTGATGTAGTATATTCTTTTCTTTTTTGAAGGGAAATGATTCTGATGCTCTGATGGAAGAGCTGGAATCTCAGACACTGCTTTTAACTTACCTAAGAGTAAAGGTGAGAATCAGTCAAGTGCTTGGTGTTTCAGATGGAAGAACTTGATATTGAGGAATTGTTTAATTTCTTCTCTACTCTATGCTTTCTGATCCGTAAAAGTTAGATTTTTGTGACATTATATGTTTATGGTTGTGAAACTGTATGACTTGCTCTGAAAGCTCTCTTAGAGTGAATTAGTGCCAGTTTGTTAAGCTGGTGCTGGTTCTTCAGGAAGGTAGGGGTATGCAGAAATTTTGGAAAAACCGTGACTGAGAGTGTGTGGAATTCAGGGTTGTAGCGGTGACTTTGTGCCTTTGTTCACTCAGTGCTGTATATGTATATTTTTCCTTTGCAAAAAATATTAGTGGGGGTGGGGGAAGAAGATGGAGAGGAGCTTTAACTATAATGCATTGTGCTTGCTGCGTGAGGTCTCTGATTCATTAATTGAAGGTCTTTGACCTGGTCCAATGCTTACATTTGTTTATTCAGAATATGTTAATTACTTAGATGTAGCATTACTTTAGCTGTGAATATTTTTTGGATGTAATAGGCAGAAAAAAATCTTGCCAAGCTGGAGAAAAAAGCAGAAAAAAATTTGTTAATGTTGTGTGAAGAAAAGGAGAGACAACAGGAGAAGCTCTATGAGTTGAAGCGTGAAATTCTACTCAAAGAGAGAGAGCAGAAACTTGATGATGCATTAGACAAGCAGGTAGGCTTTATTACAATTTATGCTTTTCCTATATTTAAACAAGCTCACTTATGAAATAGTCCTTTACCCAGAGAAGATTTCTCTGCTTCTCTGGCCTGCTGGTGTACAATTTTATGCAGCTTAAACAAAATAAATATCTGCTTCCTGTGGTGGCATGTAATGCTCTCTAGTAACCTAAGCAAATGCCTTTGTCGCTTTTTTGTTGTCCCTTGTGGATAGGCAGGAAGGATAAGTTAGAGCTATTAGGCAAGGGGCAGCAATAGCGCACTGGTTGCCAGAGCAGTTTACAGTTGATGCACAGGAGATGCAAGTATCTTAAACCATGTGAACATCCTTCAGTTATGCAATTACAGTTATGGCTAGAGCTGAGATGCTAACTCTTAGGTGAGAAGTGAACATCTGTTCTTTATTTGTCTTATTTTCGTATGTTAGACAATGATAGTTCTGGCCTGGTTGTAAGAAGGCAAGTTTCTAATGAAGTCCTTGATAATAGGTGATCTTAAAAGCTAAACCATCCCCCTCTTTGTCAGTATTTTGTTAGTTCTGTTGTGTGAAATTAAAAGGTAGTACTTTTTGAATAATTATTTTTCAAAACTGAACCAATGTTTGCTTTTAACAAATATGCATTGCAAAAATTAAAAAAGACTTTTGTCGTCTTGTGAATACACTGTTAACTACAGTCAAAGTATCATATATAGAATGCTTTGCCTGCTATGTTGCTAATATCTCTGAGCTACAGTAACAAGGAAACTGGTATTGACCTAGGCGTTTTGGAGTGGTAGAGGAAAACTTATTAAACAGCATGATAGGAATATCATACCACAAACTTCTTGAATTCCTCTGTCAACGAGCATTTCAGAGTGGTACTTGGGTCTTTTTGTAAATTATTTTTCTGCATTGAGCTAGGTCTGTACTAACAAAATGGCTGCTTTTGAAGAAGTGTTGGTTCATCATGTATCTTTTTCAGATAGAAGTACTTTCTCCCCTTGTTCCAGTTTGTGGACAGTTTAAAGACCAATATAAAAGCTTTGCAGCTTCCCTGGATGCCACTAGACATGAATTACCCATAAAGAATATTCACATAGAAGGAGATATGCTAACATACCTTGGTATGAAAATTTGATTAATCAAATTTATTTTCAAAAATAGTGGGTTTTGGCATGCTAAAATTCTTAACATTGTTATTATTGGATCTATCTGTGGCCATTGGAGGAATTTTGTATACTCTTAGGTCTTGTATAGACACTAGGCTGCAACATTAGTCACGTGTTTTGCTGCAAATAATTCTTGTTTCTGTTTAACCACTAAACTGCACTTGAGCAAGTTTTTTATCTTGCAGCAGGAAAAAAAATAACTTTCTAAACTAGGGCAGTTTTCATATATACTTTCTTTAGCAAGTTTCTGTATCTTTTAACTATATTCATGGCATTCCTCCTCCTTTCTTGTTCCTAATGGGTAAGCAAGTTATAGAAATGCTGTGTTGTCGTCTTGTTTCTGTGTTTGAGGGATAAAGTTATGAGGGTAGACTTGCTCATGTTTCCTATAGAACTAGAGCTTAAATATATTGTGTGATGTCTTGAATCGGAGAGTGTTTAATAAATTAGTACTTGTGGTTTGTATTGAAGTCTGGGCAAAAAATTATATTTTTAAACTGCTGGTCTGCAAGAAATGAGATTCGTAAACCATTTGCAATAATCTTGCTTACACTTTAAAATGAATGGAAAAGGTTTATCAAAGAGCTTAGAATTCTTGTAAGGAGGCTTGAGAGAAAATAAATACATGTTTTTCATTTGTGAATGCTAAAGGAAAGGACTGGATAAATTTTGTGTTGGGGGTATATGCCAATAGCAATATATGTAACTGGCCAGGGAATTTTGGATGTTTAAAACTTGCTTTTTTTCTTGCGTTTGTCTTGGAAAAAATCTTTGACATAGTCTAAATGAGAGCTTGATTAGCAGTTTTAATAGCATGTTGCTGGTGTTAGTCTTCATAGCTTTGGCTTTCACAGTGTTCTCGTAGTGTGTTTGCAAAAGCTGAACAGACAGTAGTTTTCCATAATCTAGTTCACTTGTTTCTGTGGTTACTCCAGCTATTAAGTAATCTTGTATTAACTGATGTTACTGCATGCATTTTGAATAATATCTTTAACATCTCATATTGCAGATGAACTGCAAAAGCAGTTAACTATCACCCAGGACCTTCTGACAGAAGTTATGCCAAGCTACTCAGAAGAAAGTGCAAAAGCATTTAATATGCTGAAAGACCTTAAAGGAGTTTCTCAGCAACTGGATAAAGAGCTTCAAAGGTATTTACAACAATCAGGTGAAAAGACTTGTTGGCTAAATATTCAGAGGAAAATCTGTAGTCTCAGTAGACTATATCCCGAATATATATTAGAGGAGGATTAATTGAGGGGATAGTAGCACTAAGTTTAATTCTGTTTGTAGCAGACATCTGCATTTCTGTCCCTACCCCATCTACAGTCAAAGTAAAGATGTTTGGGGTTTTTTGTTTGTGTATTCTAAGCAAACTACTTTAGCATGCCATTCTCTAACACTTCAGTTGGGAATTTCAGTGAGCAAGAATAGCCCTGGTAAAGTGCAAATACATAGGAGAGTGGAGAACTCCAACAGACAGAAAAGTGAACTGGAAGCACTATGTCTTAAATAATAACCAGTCAAATATATCATCCTTTAGGAGGTACAACGAGGACAGAAAAGGTTTCTCTCTTGGAGTGTTGTGTCAACAAATACAAAGTATCATGGAGAGCATGAGGAAGAGATAAGGCATGATAAATTCCCTTTCCTTCCTTCATTTCCCTAGAAGAGATTACAGCAAAACTTTTGAAGATTGAACGACCATAAAGCCACACATCTCCCCCTCCTGCAAACTGCCCCTCCTCTCCTCCAATTTCTAGCCTTTGGGAAGAAAATTCATATTTTACATTTTTTATTCTGGTGGCTCCATGGTAGGAGAATGATGCACACAGGCATCCAGGCACATAGCCTTTGGGGTTAAGCAGAAGTTATCCTCGGAGTAACTGATTTAGTTTGCTTCATTTGTTCCAGGAGCTTCACAGAAGTGCAGAACCTGTCATTTGCAGTTAATAAAGAAGTTTCTCTGCATAACCAAAGAATATGCGAAGAGAAAAATGGACTAGATGTTGTGAAACACTGGTACTTCAACTAAGTTTGTGTATTGTTTTACTAACGAGTGGGTTCTAAATCAATGCCAGCATACTTCCTGTGTGAACATATAACTTATCCAAATTTTCATTTATACCAGAATATGAAACCAGTAGCATGTATGCTTACTAATGTAAGAAATGGACTTTTCTTCTGCATGTCCCATAAGGAGACATCTTTTTTTAATATGAATTTCTGTAACACCGTTTTCATCACCTTCTGCCTTGACAATACTGAAAGGTAAATAATTAATGTTATTCTTAGCAAATATGATCTATGTATTGTTAAACTTCTTGTTCTACTTCCTTGGAACTGGCTTCAAGTACACTGTTTTGCATCTCTTTCCGAAGTAGTGTTCCTTAGAGAGCAGCATATCAGAATATAGATGTGGAATTGTGTATGTGGTACTGTATGTTAGCTGATCTCATCAGGAGGATCTGTAGGAATGTACAGCATGATCATTGGTGGCCCAGTGAAGAACTTCTGGAGAAACTCTTAATTGTCCCTTGTTTATGGATTTGCTGAGAGGAAAAGCTACCAAGGTAGCAAATAATGAGGCTGATGCTTGGAAGGAGCCTGGTTACTTCTAACAAGTGAAAAGTTTTGGTAACTTGTTGCCTAATTGTCTTGGAAACAAATTATTAAAATCATAAATGCTTTTGTATTAACCTGATGCCTTCTCTTGAAGGACTTTATTCTTTTTAATAATAAAGACTGTTTTCCACTGCTATATCAATAGCCTTCATGTTTTAGTATCTTCACTGATCTCCTGCAGAAGCTTTTGTTTCCATTTGGGCTTACATAGGACTAATACTACATGATATATGCAGTGGTGGACTTACAGACACTAACCAGTCCCAGTGGCAAGGCATGACCTACTGGCATCCAAAGTGCTGAGACCAGAAGATTGTGCATGTGGAGAGAAACTTCAAACCTAACTGCCGAGTAAGTGCCTGAGAGTGTAGTCTTGTTATGAACGTGCTTGCCAGATATGGCAGGTTTTTTCAACACACTTTACATTTTTATACATGGAATGCATTTCTCTCTGAAACACATGTTATATTCTGTATTTTTTTTATCTGTGGAACCTCTTTCTCTGATGGTTTTTCAAAAGCTTTGCTTTGTATTGTCTGCTTAGTGTTATGTTTCTGGCTTAAACTGTGTCTATAAAGCTTTTTGGCCCACTCAGAAAATACTTGGAGCGTTCTCCTTGCACTCCTTGAAGTGCTATTCAGGCTTTCTTCCTGGTATTACTAAGAGTCTAACTAGATTCTTGTCTCCTTTTATTAAAAATTAGGAGTAAATTAAGCTGTAGTAACTGGATCAGTGAGATGTGCAGTGCACTGGATGAGAAGTCAATATATAACAAACTATTAAGACTATATAATATCAGTGTCATTTTTTTCACAGTAACTTATCCATGAGCCAGTGGGAGGGCAATGAGTTATTTTAAGTTATTCATCTGTTATTTCTTCTTCCTCAAACATGTTAGGTGATCTGCACTTAACAGTTCACCTGTGTGTGCTGCCAGTCCCTAAGTCATAAGTGCTGCACACAGCAGGATCATGCTCTGGGCCAGGAACATGAGCTGCACCTACGAAGTTGGCCACTGGATGGGGAACTTTGCTAAGCAGTCAAGTCATGGGTTCCCTGCAAATTAGTAGTCTGTTTATTTTTGGTGGATAGAGATCTCGGTAGAAAGGCTCCTATATGATGAACCTGGTGGTCAAACAAATGTTTTTTCTAGGTTTGGATAATTGCTAGGATGTATGCCCTCATCCCTTTAAGCTGCTTATCATGAGTGTGTCATTCTGAAACTCAAAATTAAGAGTGGTCGTCTTAAATGTGAGGGGGGAGGGATGAAATGAAAAGTTTAGAGTCTCTTGATAATTCTGTGTCTGCACAGACACAAGTCAGAATGTCTTTCCTAGGTTTTCTTGATGGTAGACCTCACTGCTGGTCTAAAAAAAGGTTGGTTTTTTTAAGAAATACTTATAAATTAAACCCATGCTTTTCAGTCAAATGACTTTCTACCATTGAGATACTATTGTGTGTGTATATATATATATATATATATATACACACCCAAATGATACTTAAGCAACAGACAGCAATATACATTTTTTTAGAAGTGCTTTGATTTCAGGTACATATTTTCCATCTAGAGCATAAATGTACATGTTCTGATTTTAATGTTAACATATCCTTTTACTCAGTAATTTGGAGAGGGGTGAAAGAGGACTTGGGTAGAGTTTCAGCTTCCTTCTGGATTTTCTCACTCGGATCAATTTCTAGATTAATCAAGTGCAATATATCTGCATTGATATTATAAAGTGAAGTGGAATGCTATTAGTTCTCTCCCATGAAGAAGGGCGGAGAGAAAGGTTCTGCTTGCTGTGATGATTAAAGGCTCTGAATTTTCGGGGGCAGTAGTTCATCCTTGGTGCTGCAGGTGGCAGTCATTGTCTATACAAGCCTAAGGCAAAGTGGGAGTCCTGAAGCTAAAGGCCAACTGCATGTACAAAACAATGAAGTGCTTGGGGATGTGCGCTTATTGTTTCAGAAGAATCATAGGCATTGATTTGAGCATTCTGGCTATTCTTTTCCTTAAATTGGACACTTGTGTAATTCTTTGTACAAATGGTAGACAAGTGTTAGATAAAGCAGCTCAGCCTCTCCAGGAAAGGGTTTTAAGCTGTTTTGAACTGAGACTTCCATTTTTATTTTCCTGAATATTCTTTCTAAGTGGTTCTGGGTTGGCTCTTTGCAGAAGTGTTTTAGGCTCCTCCACCTTGAAATAGCCACAGAATTAGATGCTGCCACATTTAACACTGTACAAACAACAACAACAACAAAGAACTGCAGAATCACTGGAGCAGGAGCTAAACAGATGTGACACCACTTATTTTGTATTTTCCACTTATTTTCTGACAATGTCACATGCTCTGAGTCAGTTGGAATCCTAAACAATTTAAGGGCTCTTTTTATTCAGGTTATCAATCTCCCTTTTTTTTTTCTTTTTTAAATCTAGAATTAATAATGTTCTCCCTTCTGTAATTTGTATCAATGAAGATTTAGTTTTGTTCTCTCTGAATTTGTGCAGTACTTATTACCTATGTATTCATCTTCTAGGCCAAAGGTTCTTACTGACCAATTGTTAACATTCATGTGTCCTAAGGTGTTTGGGTTTTTTTTGGGGGGGGCTCTTTTTGTCTTCCAAAAACTGAAAGCAATTGTGAAACAAGCCAGCTAGGTCTGAGAGCCTGGGTGGGAAGGGGAGAGCACACAGGATGTAAGTATTTGTACCCTGCAAAATTCTCTTTATTGTCTAAAAAGCAGTTGGCAAGGTAATTTTGAGCTAGGTTTGCACTGCACAGATTGCACTGCCTGGATTGTGATATTTCTTGGGGAGCTCTGACAGTGTTCTCTTCAGTTACACTGGTGTTGCCTGACTGTTTTGACCACCAGCTCAGGAGGGCTGAATCAAAGCATTTTTTTCTGTAATTCCTGTGCTCTCTGCAATAGGGTCACCAGGGGTCAAGGTAAGGGAGCATCTCCCTTTGCCTGTGGTGCACTATCGTGGAGCTGCAGCCCAGGAGATAATCGAGGCCCGTTCATCTCTTCACCACCACCCCCCAACCCTACAATTCTTTGTTCACACTAGCTTCAAATGGAGCTGATTCTTTGCTCATCAACAGCAAGTAAGCAGCTCATGACCCCAGCAGATGTTTCTGCATTTTAGGCTAATGAGAACTTATTGGATTACTGCAGTCTTCCCTGCCTCGGAGTAAATACCACTTTGTTGGAGATCCGGAAACTCATACTGAATATGATAAACAAACTGCTGGCTGGACTGTGATTGCCAGGACATGAAAAGAGTTCCACAGCGGCAGAAGATCTAACAGCTCTGAAATGCACCACTGAGCCACACCAATTAAGAGCATTTCCAGTGATTATGTGAGCGTTCCTGTTCAACTCACAGAAATGATTTTAGGTTGTTTCTTCCGCTGCGTTTGTGTGTGGTCTGTAAAGCAAGCACAAGGATGGAGGGTGAGGTTTGCAGAGCAGTCTCAAATGCCTCTGATCAGTTTCTTTTAAAATATTTCTGTGATAATGTATATGCGAGACCTATCGAGTTTCCTGCTATTTCAAGATCTTAAACTTTGTATGTTAGGGAAGCAAACACAATTTGCCTCTTAAGACATAACTAATTTCTTGTTTATATAGATAACGTGTTCAGAGATGGCCTGTAGGATATAAGAACTTAATTCCTTGTTTTAATATCTACTGCATGTGGTGGTGGTAAGTTAATCAGCTGATTGATTAGTAGAGCTTTCAGAACTACTACCCAAAAAGATACTCTGTCTGTGGCACTTAATCCTTTCAGCAGTCATGCTTTGTTGTGTGTGTATTCAGAACTTTTTTAGACGGTATTTCAGTAAGTGAAATGGAAAACAAGTAACTATAGGAGTGCAGCACTGATTCCCAGCTAAACCAAGATGAAGCTTGTTAGCTTGACTATAGAGCAATGTTGGTACACTTACACAACTTCAGCGTGGTATGGACAGGGTAAGTATGGAATCTGTATAGGCAGTACCCAAATATGGCGAGAGCTTTTAACCCTTTCTTGCCACCTTCTTTGTTTTAGGAAATTTGTCTCCACCTAACTGAACAAACTCAAATTTCTCAAATTAATATGACTTGTATAATAAAAGGATGCCTCTACCCATTCCTAGTTGTAAAGGTGTCCAGCTGAATTTATAATAACTCTTAAGTGTGGAGACTTCACAAGCTCTCTAGATTCCTTATTTATGTATAAAACTGCCAACAACACTAGACTATGCACAAACTTCTATTGCATCAGTCATATGTAGAGGCTGAGAAGAAAACTGGGAAGTAATTTCTTACTAAGTGTCTTAATGACCAGCCACTTCTGATTAAGCACAGTGCTCTATTCCCATTCTAAATTGACATCTACCCATATGAATGATTTCTTAGTACTATCTCAGCCATTTTGTCAGGAATGAAAATGTTATACTACCGTGAAAGATCAGCCTCTCCTGTTCTATAGATGATTAATAAGCATTTTTGACAGAACTGTTTAATAATTATGTTCTTGATATCATTATCTTCTTATTATATGCTACTCAGATTACATTTTTATTTTGAATGTGCTCTTTAATTATCCTTCCCTTGTAATTTTGTTCTAGAGATGCTTGTGTTCCTGGGAGGCAGGATCAGTCTTGTTTCTACCACTCTGTATCTGGACTGATGTAGTTTCTCTTAAAAGACATTGTCCTCATTGCTGGTAAGATTGCAGTAGTATGGCAAAGCCAATAGGACACTTGTTTTGCAGTTATCAGTTTCTACATTAGGTATCCATGTTTGGCTAACAGAAAGGAGGCTGTCACAGGAACACAAACGGAGAACAAAACTGGGAGTTAAAGAAATGGGTGGGGGATTTTTACCATAAATATAATGCTGTAAAAAGTAACTAAGACCTTATTCTTGACTGGCAGTATGTAATGACTGGCATGAGTGTTTTACACTGGGGACGGGGGACAAATGATTCTGGCTTCCCTGAAGCTGATGAATTGTCCCTTGTTTTTTATTTTTCACCTACCTTCTACTGAAATCTAGTGTGTACAGGACTTAATGCAAAACTAAATAGTTAATAACCTTGTTTTTACTGCAGCATCTTTTCTTATGTGCACAATTTACACATGTATTCTCAAAATTTTTAAATAAGTGAGTGTTACCTCGTGTGCCTTTAGGTCTGGTCACCTGTGTGACAAGTTAGTGATAACACTCATGCTGAGGCAGTTAAAAAGGGCTAATTATTGATGGCGTGATCCTACCACTTGATTCTTGTGACTAGTCTTACTGATCTGAATTTTGTGATTGCAGGGGGGGGAAGGGGAAGCGAAAGGAGGTACAGCTGAGAGTATCTCTACTCAAGAATTAGTATTATTTAGAGCTTAGTGTTAACGCTGTTTTTTATTTGACAAATACCGGTCTGATAATTTTTAACATTGCATGTAGTTTATTTAGCAGATAGATGGAACATGGGTGGTGGTAGGGAATTCTTTCTTCTGCAGAGTAATGATGAGAGTGTACAAGCAGTCAGGACATAAATTAGATCTAGTCAGAACCATTATAGATGTACTTGCACTTTCTTCTATAAACTGCAGTCCCTCCCTCACCTTTCTGACACACCAGTATAGCCATACCAATCCCCTGCACACTTTCAACCTGGACAAGTGCCTGAGATTCCTAAAATTTCATGAGGAGCAGAATTACATTTTTTGTAAACGAAATAAAAATCCGAACTATGCACAGTGCAAGCCGGTGGGTGAATATGGCCCATAGATTTGACTGATGAATAGTTTTTATACATAAGCAGTTCTTACAGAACTTCCTTTAAACTCCTAACTATTACCAGATGTGGGTTGCAGGCGGCTGCTGGAATTCCAACACCTGTTGCATCACACTGAATAGGAGTCATTTTGGCAGGCACAGAAAATTCCATTTCAGTAACTAAATAGTTTGAAATGATATCTAAAGCCTCCTTTTTTCTCAGACCAAGCTGATTCTAGCTTTATTTACAGGATTGCACATACTTTCATAATTAGAAGATGGTTTGCAGTCTTTAGAGACTGTAATTGCCTGATATTTCTTATAGTCAGTAAATATCAAGTAGAAAATCTTCAATTTGGAAGAAATCTCTCCTTTTAAAAAAGTTAACAGTTTTTTAAAATGGCTATACTCTTCATAATGATAATTTCTAGCTGTGATTTCTGAAATGTAGAAATACACTGTTTTGTGTTCAAAAATATTATAGCATTATGCTGAAGATAATGGAGCTCCATTTTAGAAGTGTACTGTGCTGCATTCATCAATTTGTTGCTGAGTCATATTGCTTCTTCAATGTCCATACCCAGAGCTTTTTCAAAGATAAAATGTGGATTACTATAGAATAGGTGTTTAGTGGCACTTTGTGGGGTTTTTTTGGTATGTACCGATAGATCTCAGGCATGAGTCTGTAAGGAACCATTTGTGGGTCTGCTCTATGAAGAGGTATGGATTAAGTGTAGAGATAGTTATTTTTTCAACAGCATGATGCTGTTTTACCCAAAACATACCTGATCTCTGGAGGACTATTATCAAAATCATTGTTTTGATTGGTGAGGTCTTGTACATCAGTTATAGGCTGCTGTACCATAAGAACAGCAAAGGTGTTTCATTTTCGTTTTGCCTCCTTATTGTCTTTAATCAAAGGATTTCAACATGCTCTTAAGTGTTAGCCTTAGGAAGGAGGCTAACATTAGTATTGCTGCTTTGCAGACAGGAAAATATTGAGGCATACAGGGTTTTGTGGATGTATTTGAGTATATGATGAAGCTGGAAAAGAACTTGTATTTACCAGATTTTGCTTTATCTTTGCATGTTTTGGTTTGTCAAAAAAAAAACCCCAAACTTAACAAACCAAAACATTCCCACTTTAATGGACTTTCTAGTAAGTTGCTTCTCATCAAGCCTAGCTGTTTGCTTGGGAGAGGATCTTTGTGGTTCTAGAGTTTGAATGAGTTTGAATAAACTGGAGGAGAATGCAGGAGTAAGGAGGAATCTACTCTTTTAAATTTAGATAATCCAGCTATTTCCATTTCTAGTTAAGTTGCAAAGGCCAATCTGTGTTATAAAACAGAGTTATTTTATTAAGAATATCATAAACTGTTTGAAGTGAGACCTAGGTTTGACAGAGTTGGTGCAAGTTAATGTTGATCTCAACAGTGCCATAGATGCATTTAATAGGGAGAAAGATAAAACTAATGTTCTAGTGAAACATTTGTAGAAAAATACAGCTCTTAATAAATCTGAATGGCAGGCATTATATTTAATTCCATGTAAAACCAGTGTAATGTCCATTGAACTGACATCACCCCAAAGAATACTAGTGCGAGGTTTGTGGAGAGTGTTCACATCTTAAACTAACATAATCTAACAAAATACATTACCTATTCTTACAGATACTGCCTTACTTATAACCTTGACCATCATAGCTAGTACAAGCTAGTACAACTCCTAGTGCAAGTAGAATAGTACCATTTGAGTACAATTACGCATTTCTGAGGAATGGGAGATCAGAGGAAAAACCCTTATATACTTTAAAGATGGAGGGAAAAGATGTGTTAGGAGGGCCTCTTTTTGACTTCATGCTTTCTTGCACGTGTCTTCAATTTGGGGCAAACAAAAGAGTCCCTTGGTAGCTCTTGTAGCGTTGTTTTGTCATGTGAAGATACATGAGCAATGAAGTGAGCAAGAGAGGAGCAGTTGTGCTTAAATAGCACAGCAGCAAGCAGAATGGATTCAGCTTACATAATATTAAAAGCTGAAAGCTGCTCCAAGACATTCTGCAACTCCTCCCACAGATGAGCTATAGCTAGAAAAATCCCATTAAAAATAAATAAAAATAACCTTTCCCAAGGTGGTGAACAATCTTTAAAAACATCTTGTTCAGTAGCGAGAGCATAATTTTGATGTTCTTATTGTATTGAATAAAATTTCTTGACAGTTAGGGCAAGTCTTAAAACAGGATCTGTAGACAAACATTAGTTAAGGATTGTTGATGTAATAAGAGTGGTTTAAATAGGTGATTTCTTTAAAACCTTCTAAACTTGCTTGGCTATGATTTTAGCTGTCGTGTCCAGTCCTAAAAACTGTAATGAGCCTTGCAAAATACATAGTCCTTTTGATTTGAGACTGTTGTTTAAGTTGTATGGTATAAGGAATTTTCAGGAAAGACACAGTTTTTAAAGCACTAGCCTAGCTTTTCTTTCTTTTTCTTTTTTTTTTTTTAATTTGAAAAAGTTTGTTCCCTCTTCTAGACTTGTTATGCCTCTCCGCAAAAATAAGACAATGCTGTTTTAAGATAGGTGTAAGTAGGAAAATGTAGCCGCATCTAGCAGTGTTCTCCATTACTGTAGATAATCTGAACTTATCAAAAGGCTACTGAGTTAATGATTTTAATTTTTTTAAGAGATGTCATATTAAAATTAGTTTAAGTTTCAAACAACTTGAAAAATTTAGGCACCATTTTGTTGCTCTGCTGGCTGTGGACTGATCAGCCTCTGAAGTCCTATTGCTGAAGTAGTCAGGGAAACCTCACTCCTTTTGATGACTTTGTGTCTTCAGGGAATGGACTGACTTGCAGAAAATGTGTTAGCTAGAAATGATACTGCTAAAATATATGGTGACTGAAATAATTTTAAGAGGGTGAAAAATAGTTTTAAAAGTTTAGCAGCATTAGCAACTTGTTTTGCTGTTTTTCTTGTCAGAAGCTAGAAGAAAGGGCCTTTGGTGAACTGTTCACTTTTGGATACAAATCTGTATTTTTGCTATATAAAATGCTGGGCTCCATATCAGTGATTTTTAGAAGAAATGGAACTGAGGTTCAAATAACAGCGCTAACCTGGGGGGGGGGGGGGGGAATAGTATTTTAGAATTTTTTTTTCTATTTTCCAAGTAGTTTACCTTAAGCCAGGTGTGTAGTGTTGGTGAAAAACATATGATTCAAACTGCCTGCGTTGAGGGTTTTCACTTATTCCTGGGGAGAGGGTTCAGCTCTGCTGAAGCCCATCTGGGATCCTGCCTTGCCTGGGTTGTCTCCAGCAAGGGTTGGAGAAATCATTCCCTGGTATCTATATGCAGCATTTAATCCATGGCTGTGAGACATGGCATTTACTCTGTCATGGTCAAATCGAGGATCTGCTTTTCCTCGATTTGTGTGAGCTCTACTCTTAGGCTGCACCCTCTTCTTCAGACCGGTGTAGTGAGAGCTCCCCCTCCTGTCTCAAGCCCCTTTAGCCAGGGGCTAGGACAGAGGGATGGAGATGGACAGATGAGGGCCTAGGGATGGGGGACGACAGAGTAGCATCAGTCCTGGCACTGGGTTTTGGGTCGGAAAGCAGTTCTTTGGCAGCGCTCGGTGGAGCGCCTCGGAG
Organism: Astur gentilis; assembly: GCF_929443795.1. Classification (NCBI taxonomy): domain Eukaryota; kingdom Metazoa; phylum Chordata; class Aves; order Accipitriformes; family Accipitridae; genus Astur; species Astur gentilis. The sequence continues at coordinate 42,100,907 of NC_064887.1, read as the reverse complement.
CACAAAGGTTCGGTGAATGGGACCAGACCCATGCAGGGGCTGCTGTGCCCTGGTCCGGGTTGACGGGACTTTTGGGAACCTGAGCTCTGGCCGCTCTTGCATCTGCGTGAGGCACACCGGCACCCTCGGGGGCTGGAGGAGGATGGCGGAGGTCTCGGGCAGGTGCTCTCCCGGGGCTGGTCGGGCTCGGCAGAAGGGGACCCGATGCCATAGCCGTTCTCGGGGAAGAAGGCCGGCCGGGTTAGGCTGTCCGGGCTGCAGGGAGGATGGTGAAGGTGAGGAGCGGGTGGCTTTGGAACCCTCCGGGGCCGGGCCCTGGCGCCGGGCGGGCAGCGCACCTGGGACCGGGCGGTGGCAGATTGCGGCCCGGGGCCGAGAGGCGGAGGTGCGGGGGCCCGGCCCCCCTCCCTCCCTCCCTCCCTCCCCCGGTGCACGCTGTCAGGAGCAGGCGGGGGAACCGCAGACAAAGAGCCGGGGCCGGAGCCGAGCGGGCACCGGGGCCAGGAGGGGGCGGCCCGGGGGCGGGGACGCGGCGGGGGCGGCGGCCAGAGGCACCGGGGAGCCGAGCCCGGGAGCGGGGCGGCGGGGGAAAGCTCGGGCTGCGCTCGCCGGGAACAAAAGGCTCCCTCTTGTTCGCGGAGAAACGTGTCCCGGCTTTGGGGGCTCCGGAGCACCATGCCTCCCCGTAAGGAGCTCGGCTGTTCCTGGGGGGTCCTCCTGACCCTCTGCAGCTTGAGCGCAGCCCAGCCCCGAGAGAGGCAGTAAGTAGCGGGAGGAGGTCGCGCACCCTGCGGGGGGAGCTTCCCCGTAAAGGGGGGGGGGGGGGGATGGGGACGGGACACACGAACCCCTCTCTGTTTTGCGAGGGGGGGTCCGGGGGTGGCTGTAGCAGCCGCTTAACAAAGCCTGGGAAAAGTCCCCTCGAGGGGCTGGGGTCCGGGAGGCGAGCTGCGGCGGTTCCCCAGCCGAGCAGCACGTTTGTACTCGCCGGTGCAAAAGTGCATAGCGCAGGGAAAGGGGAAAGAAAAAAAAAAAAAAAAAAAAAGGCAAGACTCCTTAGAAATACCTGCCTCTAGCTCTTCCAGCCAGCGGCTGCAAAGCTTTTATCTGCAAACAATTATTTAAGGAATCCGGGGTGTTGCGCAGGGGCTGCCGTTGTGCTGGGGATGGTTGAAGGTAGTGCTGGTTGCTCCCGAAGAGCGTGTGAAGCATTCTTGTGGGGAAGATCATCCGGGGAGAAACATTTCACTGCGGGGAAAGTTCTCTGGCTTTTAGAAACTGAATCCGGAGCCCGTTCCAGTGGGTTTAGGTTAACTTTGATTAAGGTTTGCTTTGTTCTTTATCCCTAGCTTATTATAACCCATCAACATCGTGAATAGCTGCATTAACTGAGTGCCATAGAGAACTTATTTTCGCTTGCTTGCTAGAAAATATTTAACGTCCTGCCAAGTTTTGGTGTAACCTGACAGAGCTGTTAGTCAAATGTGCTTAAAGGATCTGTCCAGTCACTGTCCAGTTAACTGTTTAATTGCCAGGTTAAATATTCAATATTCAGATGCCACTTACGTGATTTAAAGAGCCATATCGACAGACTGATACTTCGGAAAGAGCTGCAGCGATTTAGAACAATGTGAATACATGTGCTTCACATATGGCACTGTAGTGCTGTGCTTATGTTGACAGTTTGAATCTAATCATTTCATACTGGATGCAGATGGTACTCTTTCTCCTTCTGCAACTAGATCAGCTATGTCTTTCTTACCAAGAATTTGCAGGCAAAGTAGTAACTTTTTATTGTTATTTATTATTGTTCTGATGAATTTTCAAACCTGGCGACCATAAGGTTTTGAATCTGCAAGTACCCCATGCAATTTAACTCAAATGCCAGAGAGATCTGAACTTCCTTTGGGGTAATGGGATCTCCATGGCAATGAGGCCTGCTGAGAAAGAAACATGGGGTTGGAATTTGATAAAAGATGACTTGGGGGCTGTAAAACACTATCATCCTCATCCCAAAGCGATAATTAATCATGAACTAAAGCAACCTGGCTCATGGAACTGCAGAAAGGCATGGGCTGAGAAATTGGGCTTAAAGAGTTGTGTGAGGAATCGCCTTCTTTTAAAAAATCCTTTTGGGTAGAAAAAAACCCAGAAAGGTGTGTCATGAAGAGAATATAAATGTGTTGCTTGCAGCCCAATGCATCAGAGAGCTCAGAGACTGTAATGCTTTCAGTTGACAAGTTCATGGCATGGTGCCATTCAGAACAGAGGAATGGTACAGATTCCATTCAGAAACACAAGGATTGTAGTATATATGGGAGGTCGTCTAGGGTGGCTTCAAAACTGTGTGTGTGCCTACTAAGATAATCCCTTTTTGTTGGGGTTTTTAAACTTGAAGGATATAATTGTTTGAACAAAATATTGGTAGCAGAACTGAGAATTTGAGCCCAATCTTGTAACTGCAGTTTCTGGGCTGCTTCTATATAGATTGGAAGTTTAGACACGTTATATGTATGCGAGTCTGACATTTAGAAAGTGCTGAGTGTCAACACTGAGAGTCACTTCTTTTTTTTGTATATCAAGTTGAACTATGGAAATGGAGCCATGAAAAATAATTGAGGCAAAAATGTTAGAAATATCTAAACTGTTTCAAGAAAAAGCATTATCTACAAAACTCTACTGGAGGTTCAGGTACCTCATTCTTTCATGAACTTGAGCTGTTTTATGATGAGCTAGTTGTATATTTAGTTTGTTTACATATAATATATAAATAAAATTATTTACTATATTTGCAATAAACATCAATATTACTGTCTGTCTTTAAATACTAAGGATTTGTAAGCCACTTGAGCTCTGTTTGTTTCTATGTGCATTCTGCATTCGTTTTATGCATGATAGATACAGGCCTAGACTGCTGGTGGTCACAAATGTGACCCTACAGGGGCAAATATGTTACAGAGTAGTCTGTTCTTTTCCTTTTGTTGTACATAAAGTGGCTTACAAATAAAGATCACACTCTGGCTGCTGTTCTTGACCATCCACTTCCAATTTTGCTTCTCAGGGGCTATTTGATTGCAGCACCTTCTGTTTTCCGATCTGGTGTTGAGGAAGCTATAAGCGTAACCATCTTTAACTCTGTCAAGGAGACAACAGTCCAGATTCAGTTAGTAGTCAAAGGAGAAACTGTGTCACGAGGCCATGGAACAGTTTTGGGTAAGTTCCTGTAATTCTGAATTTGAGAACTAGTTTATAAGTTGAAGTGCTGTGGGAGCACATCAATATCTCTTAGAGAATTGCTTTAGGTGATAACAGAACTGGAACCAAAGTAATATTTAATTCATTGACTACTACTAAATGTTCTCAGCTGATTGTGCTCATGTGGTTTTGATGTATGTGATCTCAAACATCCAAGGCTGATAATTTTGGAACACCAAGACATACAGAGACCCTAGATAATTGATATTCAAGAGTTATAGAGTGAATATCTTTCCTTTTGAAACCTGAACGTTTGACACTGGAGACTGTATAGGGATTAAGATAAGCTGATTTAAAAGAAAAATAAAAGATCTACATCATCATTTTCTACCCTTATTTTAAAATGAGTGCTGGTAATGCAATCTCCCCATCTTCAGGACTGAGTATTGCTGAGAGAGGTGGTAATATTTGTGCAGTTGGATAAGTCTTTAAAATCCAAGACAGATACCTCTCTGTCCTGTGTGTAAAGACAAAAAATGTTTTGAATATGTCCCACTTAATATTGAATGATTTTACATTAGTGAAAATGAAGTCCAGTAGCGCTGTTCTACCACTGCTAGTAGTGGTGTAAGCTGTAATGTAGGCAAGGCTCAGGCAATCAGGCTCTTTAACCATCATGTTTTAACCCTTCTGTGTGTAAAAACTGAGAGTTATATAAAAGCCATTTCCTTTCTTGGAACAGATTGTCTCTGGTTTTATCCTCCCCTTGTCGTCTTTGAAATTGGCTGACAATTGCTAAGTAATTCAAAGGGAGTGATGCTTACACATGTGGACAACATATGCTAAAGAGAAATCTTAGGTATGGCTGTATCCAGCAATCAAAATAGATTCTATGAGTGTTTGTTTTGAGAATTAGTCAAGTCCCAAAAGAGGCCAGGTCCTTTTTACAGCAAAATACTTCTGTAAGCATAGGGTGCCCTGTGCTGAAACTTCAGCCTTGGTGGTACTTTCTAACCACAGAGCACTTTGCAGTTTACCTTGTAAATAAATGTGGACTAAGTTTATTTTAGAGAACTCTACTGGTCCGACTTGCTCACTCTGCAGATTGTTTTACACAATGCAGGAAAATTACTTCAGGTGAAATTGTAATTGCAGTTAGCAGCTCTATGACATGGGGAGTCCTTTCACTCAACTGCAAATGTCTAAAACATTAATACCTTAGCTTGAGAAGAATAACTCTCTCTCTCTCTCTCTCTCATATTTTAGATAAAGGAACAATTAAACTGAAGGTGAGTGTCAATTGTTTTAAGATGATTTTGGTGAAAACATGAGGGACTTGCCTTCAACCACATCAGGCATTGCTCTCTGAACAGCTGCAGCACAAATACAGGTTACATTCTGGTGCACACACTAAGGAGGAAGCAACCTTCGCAAGAGGGAGAGTGGAGAGTGAAAAGAACAAAGCTTAATCCATCACAGCTCATCTGTCAGGCCCTTACACCACTGAGAAAATCAATGGCTGAAGCTGTGGGTCATTGCTCAACATAAAGTTCTATGTTGTGATTATTTTATAAGAATCGTAGTACATATTGCTATGTAAGTGTTGTAGAGCATTGGACAGACCACAGAAATCCATAGAAATGGCAGATTATTGAACATTGTGTCTCTGCTAGTTATTCTGGTACTACTATGTTGTTAAGAAACATAGGCTTTCACCAGTTTTGTCTACGTTTCAGCCTTTGACATTAGTAATATTTTTGCCATCAGCATAGTCTGTAAAACGAAGCTTACCCGTACTAAGAGATGGAGGGAATGAGAACAACTTTTTATTTCCAATGAGGGTTTGTAGTGGAGTGAAATAATGATGAATTTAAATGCAGTTCTGGAAGAGAGTTCTAGTAGCCAATAAAAAGAGGCTACATATTCTTACCTTAGAAAATCACATTTTTTAAAGCAATATTTGGCTTTATTTGAATCCCTAGGATACTGGAGATCTGGGGTGCAGTGAAAGGTAGTCATTCTTACAGCAGAAAGACATCCTGTGAAAGATCTTCCCTGCTTTGCGCCTTGTGTGAGTTATCCTTCCTCATGCCAAGGAGTGAGCTAAATGCTACCGGTTCAGAGTTCAGTGTTCATTGAAAGAAGTAATTCAGTTTATGCTGTATGTAGGACTAAGTGATACCATACAGAGAAAAATGAAGCCATTTTCCTGGCTTCTGTGAGATTATTTGGCTATGCTTCCATGCCTTTGTCTCCATCCCTCTTCCTAGATCTTTGAAAAGTGGGGTGTAAATTCAAAGCCATATGAGTTTTCAGTCTTGTTGTTGATTAAGTGCCATCAGAACATTTGGAACTGGAAGAGGTATATTATCTATGATGTTTGGTGATTTGCAGTGGAAGATTATTACTTCAAATGTAGGCAAAATGGAGCCGGACTGAAGAACAAGTCCTAAGTGTTGGATCTCTTAATTTAGTCAGGACTTGTTTTGGAGCTGTCATCTCTGATGGGAGGCAAAGGGGCCAAGTGGAACAAATCATATAAATATTAAATTGTGATGCACTTCTGGAATAGCAGTAGCTAGTACCATGCAGAGCTGTAAACTCTGGATAGTATGCTAGATTAACCACTGTAGCTTATGAACCTGGGGAAAAAACCCTCCATATTGCATTGCTAGCTCTTGACTGAAGCTGGTCATGTCTGAATGAGTCTTTTCTATGCAGTGCCATAAGAAAAATGGTCTGTTTTCTTTGCACTGGATCCAGGTATTTGGGCACAGTTCTGTTCTATTACTGTAGCACAGCATAGGTGCCTTCACTGCAACTACTGCATCATCTACATTGTCATTGGCCTATAAGTAAATTGAAGCCTTTGATTTACGGAAGTCTAACTAGCTTGGTGATGGTCTGTCATGACCAATTGGATCTTCTCTGCCTTGGTGGCATACCTCAGAGTTTTCTTTGCCTTCTCTTTAATTAATTTAATTTTATGGCTGATGTTGATACTGCTCTGTCCTGCCAGTAGTTAAACTGTGTCTGGGAATTAGATTCTAGAAAGGGTTTGATACTTCCCTGCCCCCACCCTTTACTGTGCTAATACACAAATACATAAGTATCTACTCCTTTCGTTTCAAGAAGGTATAATATAGACCTATGTAACAGGAAACATCAGCAATTACACCAAATGCTATAGATTTCTTTATCCAAAGACTATAATTCAAAGCTGAATAAAAATTGCAGTGTCATTGCAGATTTCTGTTTTATTTATTTTTTTCACTCTCAAAATATGACACATTATCACAATATTTCTGTATGATCAGATTTTTTTACTTTGTAATTTTTAATCCACCATCATTTTAGAAGTTTTATTTCTCTGAGCAATTAGTTGAAAATGTGCAAGCATGAGTGTTTTGGTTTTGGGTTATTTTGTGGGTTTTTTTCTTTTTTTTATTTCTCTGTCAATAGAGCTCTGTCTTCCATAACAATGTTGATTTTCCCATGTAACGCACCTTCTTTAGTGGAAGCTGCACATGTAGATCAAATATCACTTTACTTGAGTGATAAAGAAAGGGTAGAAGATAATTTCCTGCTGTGTTTTTTAGCATGACTTTGCATCCTTTGAAGTTTATACACTGTAAAAGATCTAGTATGTTCTTCATTTTCTTTTTATTACTAACACATAGTTACACTGAAATGCAGCAGGTGGCTGCTCTTTGCTCACTTCACTGTCAATTATATTCCCCAGAAAACTCAAAGGCTTTTCTGTGTCTTCCTCACCTCATGGTCTGTTTTCTAGGTGCCTTCAGGACTTCGTGGACAAGCACATCTAAAAGTCTGGGGCAACCGACATCTGGCAGAGGAAGGCTACATTTTTCACAACTATACCACAGTAACCATTGATAGCAAAGGATCATCAGTGTTCATCCAGACTGATAAACCTGTCTATAAACCTAAGCAGAAAGGTAAAGTGACCTTGCCAGATGCTAGGCGGCTTTCAAGCAAAACTTTTTTTCAAGGGTAGATTCTAGGATGAGATCTTCTGTTCAGTGTCAGCTGTGATGACTAATAGATTTCCCCTTTTCCTTTTTTTTAGTGTTGATAAACCTCTTTATGGTGACTTCTGATTTGAGGCCAGTCAATGACAGGGTAAAGAAAACTGTTTTCTTTCACAATGTAAAATATGATGGAATACTTGGCAACCTGTATTTTATTCTAATGTACATTTATGCAGACATATAATTTGATTTTTTTAACCTATTTAGGCATATCTTGTCATTGCTTGTTGTTATTTACACTTTAGTTTTTTTCATTTGGTCACATTACTGTTGAAGGAGAAGACACACTTTGGTAGTGCTAGTAAATACAATGTAACTATGCCAAAGCAGTCAGAAGAATTTTTCAGACTTGCACTGTGTTTAGGTAATGCACAGATAGGCAAAGTATTACTTTTCCAGTTAGATGTGTGGATGAAATGTATGTTTCTTGGGCTACTCTTACCAAAGAAGAGATGTTTAAACTTTGTCACTTTGTGCATCATACCATCCTTACTCAGCAGTTCATTACAAGAAGCAGAAAAAGTAGCTTTGTTTCATAAAGCCTTTTATTCTTTTGTTTTTTCTTTCAGATTGAAGCTTATGTGGTGGTGAGTATCTGTCTGCCAATCATCTAGCATGTATCCTGTAGAGGCACAAGATTCTTGTAGCCTTAAGAGGAACAAGTCACACATCTGTACCTTTTCAAGTTCATTATGGCCATTCCCAACTGTAACCTATGCAATTATCTCTGTCCCTGTGTCTTTAACTGATCTTTGTGTCTTGCTTTTTTGTTATCACCAACAAATATACTTGTGTTCTACTTCAGTTTCAGAAATCCATTCCCATTTTTCAGCCTGAGAAGAATTGGCTAGATTCACTGGGGTTTATAAATGTAACAGTCCCACTCAATTTCTCCCTTCTTTTCAATGCAGACACACTCCTATCCTTCATCTGGCTGGGCTGATATAGCAGGGCCAATCTCATCTCTGCACCCAAACATTATGATAGTGGACAATAGAAATTCATGGCAAGGAAAGGGTGCTCCTGTCTTCTTCCTTATGAGGTGAATGAGAGGTTCCTTCTGTGTCTAGTCTTTTTTTTTTTTTTTTTTAACCATGTGTTTTCTTTAGCTGTCAGCAAGCAGAAGAATTCACCCTCTTCTCTTGTTTGCATTCAGTCACAGATTTAATGCTGACAAAACCAGCGGGATTAATTTCATCTGACTTAGTCATCTAAAAATTGTCTTGCTAGTTGTACAGCTCGCCTTATGAATACAAAGAAAGTGTCTTCAGAGGCCAGTTCATCCCATCCAAAATAGGTGTCTTAAGATAGGTGGAAGATCTGCCACTTGACAGTGCTTGCTTGTGTGCATTGGTTACAGAAGCAGTGTCCTTAAATGAATACTGAATTTTAGAAAGCAAATACTCCCTGGTAAAGTATCTTCAGAAAAATTTTGACAGATGTTAGTTACATTTGAGCTGCTAGTGAAGTGTATGTATTACAAAATGAAGTTCTTTATTACAAACTGAGTTAAATGTATTAGTGATATTCATTTTCACTGTGATGTTTCTCATTCCTAAACCACTATGCAGGATCCTCGGGGGTCTCGTATGATAGAGTGGAGCAATTTGAAGCCATTTTGTTGTGGTAAGTTTCAGACTATCTTTTCTCAGTGTATTGTTATTTGCCTTTGCTTCTGCTTGTAATGAGTTGTGTTCAGTAAGCCTTGACAAGGGCTGATGAGTGACACAGAGTTCACAGTATGTTGTTTACTTTTTCAGGTATTGTAAATATGACTTTTCCTTTGTCTGATCAGCCAGTATTTGGTGAATGGCTCATCTTTGCTGAAATGCAGGGGCACACATACAATAAATCCTTTGAAGTTCAGAAATATGGTGAGTTGTATCCAAATCAACTTTGGCTATAACCCAAGTGCATTTGGAAGAACAAAACATTATCAAATTTTTCACTTGAGATGAAACACCTGAGAAATAATGCATTTAAAATGTCATGAGGAAAAATTCTTCAGAGGCTATGTACTTCAGGGACATAGACACTTGCAACTTAACCAAGCCCTTTGTTTCTGTCCTCCACACTTCATAAAGTAAAGGACCTGAAATGGAGTGTCCCACTGCACGGTCTATTCATGTAACGAAGATTTAATTTTTTTTGGAAAAACTCTTTAAGACGCTTTTAGTCTGTCAGTGCTTGCCTTCCTTTCCCAGAGTCCTCCTCAGAATTCTGAATTCTTTTTTTGCTACTCTCCTTTTCAGTCTCAAAATCTCTCTGTTTGATGAAAGGTGCGCATCCTTACAAACCCAGCAAACCATCTATGACATCTGACCTGATCACACAAGCATTTATAGACACTGACAACTGCTAATATCTCAGCTCTATTCCTGACACATTGTGGAGGAGTCAGTAGCGAGTTGTCCTCTTTACCATGTATGTAAGAGAAAAAGAGTCAGCTCAAATCCTGGAACAGAGATCCCTCTGAAAAGAAGTAAAAATCTAAGGGTGTTTTGCTAGGGTCATCTTGCCAGGATGGTCTTGGTTTGCTACTTTTGTTGATTCATTCTCTGCTGAGTGTTGTCCTGTCTAACATTAGCTACACTGCCCTCGTCCGACCATAAGCAGTGATCTTGTCCGAGCTGTGTATGCTTTTGCTATAACCTGGACAATAAGATCTCCTTGACAAGATTCTATTGTATTTGTTTTCATTGTAGTATTACCAAAGTTTGAGTTGCTGATTGACCCCCCTCGCTACATTCGTGACCTTTCACTCTGTGAAAAAGGAACTGTCCATGCCAGGTAGGAACACGTCCCAAATAAAGTTTCATTGCAGTCACTGGAGCTTGCGTGTCATCTGCTGCAGAATTTTCCAGATGATTTCTGGTCATCATCAGAAACTTTCCTATGTAACAGCCTTCATAAAACATGTTAACAATAACAAGCTGGAAAACCTTCTGTGATATTTTTTTCTGTTTTCTAGATGTGCAGATCACATGGCACTAGCCTTGATATCATCAGGAAAACAGAAAACAGCTGGAAGTTATTCATTATCTTCTTTCCATTTCAGATACACATTTGGAAAACCAGTGACAGGAAAGTTAATTGTCAATATGACTATAAATGGCGTGGGGTACTACAGGCATGAAGTGGGACACCCTGTCCTCAAAACCATGCAGGTGAGGGAGACCACTGAATCACCTGCAATAAAATGCCTGATCTGTACTCTTTGATATTAATACCCCAGCTCTATTTTCCATTACTGATGGGAGATCAGAAAATAAATGTAATAATTGGGTCCAGCATAATAAAAATATTACATATTTTTACATGATATGTTTATGATTTGGGGGGATGAGAATGTGTTGGCATAGTATTAATCTGGTTTTAGAGCATATGGTACTGAGGGAGAAAAGAAGAATGAGGGACTGTGACAGTCCAGACTATGGATAAGGGAGGAAAATGAAACTTGCTTTCTTTCCTCCTTCCTTCACCCACTCCCCAATTAATTGCCTCCACTCCACATGCTTTAAAAAATACTGCTGCAAACGCCTATCAAGTGCCTACACTTTAGCTTTGGCTTCTAGACCTTTTTTCAATGCGAATGCAAACTTATGTTTCCATTCCCCAACCCGCTTCATAGATTGATGGCTCTGCTGTTTTCGATGTGTGTGTGAAAGACATGATGCCAGCTGATGTTCCAGAACATTTTCGAGGCACAGTCAATATCTGGGCCACAGTGATCAGCTCTGATGGGAGCAAGCAAGTTACATTTGACGACTCAACACCTGTTCAGAAACAGCTGATTGATATCAAATACTCCAAGGATACCAGAAAACAGTTCAAACCTGGACTCCCCTACAAAGGAAAGGTAAGATTAAAACTAGAGACAGTGACATGTGGCTGATATAAGGTTATACTGACTTGATCTCAGCATGTTACACCACGTTCTGGTGTGGTTTTCCCACCTGCTGTTTCTGTCACTGACTGGAATTGCCTATAATGTGAACCCTGTTGTTCTATAAATGAAACACTGTAGGTAGAAGTAACTTACCCTGATGGAAGTCCAGCTGACAGAGTCACTATCCGAATTAAAGCTGAACTCACACCAAAGGACAACGTTTATACAAGTGAACTGGTATCAAGAAATGGCCTCGTGGAGTTTGAAATCCCCTCCATCCCTACAGCTGCCCAATATGTCTGGCTGGAGGTGGGTGAAAGCTCTTTATAGGATTAGTGGGCTTTAATGTAACTAATCTTGTCAAACCTGCACTTTATAAATCAGTGCTACAAACAGGAAATCAGTGCCTTTTAGCTTCAACTTCTTGATTTAAATGCAGCAAACACTTACTTTGTTTCTTGCTGCCAATAGAACTGATGTTGATAACCATCATGAAAAGATGCTTCTCCAAATACAGCTTAACACAGTGGTAAGGGTCCAATATTTGGGCAGTACTGTTGCTATGTAAAGATGACAAGAGATGAACAGCTGGAAAGTAGAAAATGCTAGATGGTGATACAGTGTAAGAAGAGAGTACAAATCAGGCTTTCTATGCATGCATAACATTCAGATGTAACTTTTGTTAAGACCAAAGTGACAGCGATTGATGGGAAACCGTCTGGGGATCAATATCTGCCAAACTACTTGTCCATCAGTAGCTGGTACTCGCCCAGCAAGTGTCACATCCAGCTCCAGGCACCAGATAAACCTTTCCAGGTATGTTGGCTTCATATTCCATCATGGCAACAACTGCATTTCTTGGCTTAAATTACTTTGTTCTAATTAAATATTTCTAGCCATTTCTGTTTCTGTGATCCTGGACTGTTATTGTTTCCACTACAAAGGTTGAAGTAGCTGCAATTTAGCCATCAAATAGTTGTTCAGTGTTGGCTGCCCACAGTTCTAAGCGAAGTACCTTTGATGCTTTGCACAGCATCTCATTCTCCTTTGTGTTGTGGGGATGGGGAGAGAGAGTGGGTATAGGCAGTGATAACAATTTTCATTCTGTGCAACTCCAGTAACACTCACATATGAATTGTTTGGTGAAAATTACATGCTTTAGTTAAAGTCAACAGATGTTGAAAGATTGGAAGTGATGTTAGTGGGAGTAGCTTAATTATTAAAGATCCAAATTACGGCTATGTAGTCTTACTAGAACTTCCAGTTTAAATCTCAGATGGGTCTGTTTAGTCTTCCATTTAATAAACTATGACCATAGTTATCTTGTCTTATTTTGTAGTTTTTGTAGGAACCTCTCTAAAAATGTAGTCCCTTCCATATAAAAGTTGTCATGATCTCTCTCCTAAAGGAAAGATATGATTTAACCACAATTCCTGTTGCATATTGTTTTACTGAGTTGTTTAGGGTTTGTTCTCTACCCAAGAAGATGCTCTGAGGGTCTGCATATTGCTTTGGGGGAAAAAAAAAGTGGGTTTTGGCAATATACACACTTAGATTTCTATTATCAGCAGATCCGTCAGGTTGGTTTCAGACTCTTTGTATCCAAATAAGACCATTTTTTTTATCACTGCATTTCATGGAAGTTTAATGGCTAATTAATCTTTTACAACTTTCCTGAGGTATGGAAAGGGGATTATACACTGCTAATCTGAACACATTGTTCTTATTATAACCTGATTAGAACTAATTCTTCTGTGGGAAAGCTAGGAGTTGGATGACCAGCTGATGTGGGAACTGATTCCCTGCTTTGCCAGCTCTTACTGGGTGTTCCAATTAGCTACATTCATTTTTTAATGAATTGTTTCATCATTTGCACTGGGGAATTCTTAATACTTCAAATATTTAATGTCACGAGGCACTTCTTGGACTCTGTGGCATTCTCACTGTATTTAACCATTAGCAGCTCCTTGTATTCAAGTCCTTGCCATTTTGGTTTGTACCATATGTACATTCTGGAAAGATAACACTGTTAGAGCTGAAGAAAGAGGTTTTTCAAAAGATTTCATTGGGATTTAACATTGCTATTCAGCCTTAACAGTCTTAGTTGGCCATTGCTATGCTTTAAATTGCAGGAGGATCATGAGTAGAAGTTGCTGAAAAAATCCTACTTAACACAAGTGTTAGCTGCTCCTCATATCCCAGAAGCAAGAAGTCTGTGCTCCTAGGAAAGTTGGCTGCTCCACAGAGGGCTTATTACTCAGCCAGACATGACCCAGTCCTAATCCCATGACCGAGCACTGATGTCTGTTCTGTTGAGATTGGCGGGTTTGGGGGGATTTTGTCTCCAGGGTATTCAGTACTTAGTGAGTACCTCCGGGTGTAGGACTTCAGTGCACAAAAAGTGCAGGAGGTCAGTGTGCTGCTCTGAAGCCTATTGCAGGCATCAGATGAGTTTACCCAGAAAAAAGAAGCTCTCTTCTCATTTATTTGTGTGTTTGACAGCTCCTTGAGTGCCAGACTTGCAAATTAATATCAAGACTTGTGTAATTTGAAAGCATTTTCCCTCAGATCTATTCCCAGTAATTTCATGCCACATTGATTATGTTTGAATTAGTATTTGCCATATGAAAGTAATCACCATGTATAATCTCAATTAACTGCAAAGACTATCAAACATACATCTCTTCCCACCCCCAACCCATCTCTTTCTTTTTTGGACTGGACTACTGAAGGGGTGTCTAAAATTCAACCAATTCTGACAGCTGCTCTGTGCCAAAAGGCTTAACTTTCAGGATTCCAGAGATTCCTTTATTGTTTCATTAATGCATACAACGCCCCAGCCCATTCTCCTGTTAGATTTGCAGGGAGTGAAGAGCTGAACACAGGGCCCTTTTTATTGTGAAGAAAGTCCATGAAACAGTGCTAATGTAATATACTTTTCAATGCATACATTTCTTAGGAGGGGGTTCACATCTCTTGTGGACTGAAACCCAAATAGATTTATGTGCTTTATAAATAAAAAGCATGCATTGTAACAGACCAGATCTTTTGCTTTTCTGTCTCTGGGTGCAGGTAGGAGAGGAGGCTTGGATTGCAGTGAAGTCCACATGTCCTTGCAACTTCACTCTACATTATGAAGTGGCATCGCGAGGCAACATTGTCCTTTCAGGACTGCAGCCCAGTAACGTCACCCAGCAGAGGAGCAAAAGAGCCACCTTTCCCTTTGAGAAGAACATTGATATCACACGCTTCCCAGGAACAGGTAGCTAGTATCATAAATGCAAATTCGCCCCTATTTTCAGGGAAAAACAATTTTTCCGCAAACCTAAATATCCTCTTTTTTTAATTTAATGCTCCTTAAAGGGCATAGAATAATTTTGTGCAAGAAAAATAGTTATATCCATTGCACACGTAGTCATATAGAAAAAAGATAAATTTCTTCAAGAGGGATAACTCTTGGAGAATTTTCTCTAGTCTTTCTGTTGTCTTTCTCTGTTAAGAAAACTCTAGTCTTTCTTAATATGCTAGGCTTTGTATCAACTGAGTGGTAGGGAAGTGTATGATGGGGCTGGGGCAATTTACTAAGCTGGCTGAGCTTAAACTAGGAAGATGATGTTAGATGAACTGACAGCATGGATCAGGCTAAAGGAGAAGATCATGCAGTTAGCATGGGGAAGGGAGATGGAGTGTGAACTCCTAGTTTGTACCAGGAATAACAGAAAGATATGAATCTGATGAATTCAGGGAGCAGGGGGATAAAGAATGGTATACTTGGGAAGTTGCATACAACAGCTGTCAAAGGAAAAGTCCAGCTATCCCAGTAACATGTCTGCAATAGTAGCCAGTTCCAGAGAATTAGGGAAAAAGTAAAACTTCCCTTCATGTACCCATCCAGCTTCTGGTGATCAATGGTTTAGGAATTCATAATAACTTTCTGCACTGAAGGTTGGTTCTAAGGTGGTGTATTTACAGGTTGCCCAGAGACATTTTGATTGCTCTATCATTGGAAGTGTTCAAGGTCAGGTTGGATGGGGCTTTGAGCAACCTGATCTAGTGAAAGATGTCCGTGCCCCCAGCAGGAGGGTTGGAACTTAGATGATCCTTAAAGGTCCCTTCTAACCTAAACCATTCTATGATTCTATTTAACTGTTGCTGGTGAAATATACTCTATAACTGCACAATCCTTTTTCAAACTCATTTATACTTTTTCTCTCTGCAGCAATAGATACCCTTTCTTTGTTTATTTTAAATGACTTGATAACTTAATTGTATATTTCCTTGATTTTTATGGCAGGAAAAACATTGGGTAATCATTCTTTATACTGCTCATTATGTTATGGGTGCTAATTGCCTATCAGCTTTCATAAAGAAAAGAAAAAAAAAAGGAAAAGTTTCTGAGTTCAAGAAGAACACTTGCAACAGGAACAAGGGAAGGATGCAACTCCTGGATGCAGAGTTCTGTGCCTCACAGCATTTGGATGGGGCAGGAAGAGACTGATTTTGATAAATAAAACTGTCCTTTCTACAATTTATTTTTTAGCACCTACCAGTATCCCTGCAGCAGAGGTCGAAGTCTGCATGACATTCCTCCGTTTCTCAGTAGTTCACAACATGGCTCCCTTGGGCCGTCTTCTGGTGTATTACGTCAGGGAGAATGGAGAAGGGGTCACGGACAGCCTGCAGTTCACTGTGAAGTCCTCCTTTGAAAATCAGGTATTGGCAATGTAGCTAGTGGAGAGGAAGGAGCGGTGTGTTGTCACTCTTTGTAGTTTTGTCTGCTGATTGTAAGTCAAGATAATGGGATTTAATGTTAAATTCCTAGGTTGCAGTGGCGCTCTCAGCAAATGAGACCAGACCTGGTGATGTTGTGAATATCAAGGTCAGAGCTGCAAAATCAAGCTGTGTTTGCATTGCCACTGTGGATAAGAGTGTCTATTTGCTGAAGACAGGTTTTCAGCTGACAGCCAGTCAGGTAAAAGGAAGCTTAAGCCACTGATGTCTTTTTCTTAATACTGCTATCTGCACTTTACCTTTAGTAAGTAACCTTTAAACCTAAGGAAAGCAGTCTCTTCCCTTTCCCTGCAGGTTTTTCAAGAGCTTGCAGAGTATGATGTATCTGATGCTTTTGGAGCTCCAAAGGAAGAAGGGCACTTCTGGTGGCCAGGCATGTCCTCACGTAGACGCCGTAGATCTTCTGTCTTTCCCTGGCACTGGGACATCACCAAGGATGCTCGCTTCGCGTTTACAGTAGGAAGAATCAGCCTCACTTCTCTATGGAGTGTCTTTTTTACTTTCATGTTTGCAGGATTATTTTCAGCTCCATAGGCCATTATTTTTTTTCACATCAGAGCTGTTTCTCTAGGGGGTTAGGCTGAAAAGTAATTTCTAAGAACAGAGAGTACACTGTTCCAGCAAACGTATTGGAGAAATGTGCTTTGGTTTTGGCCAATCTTGAGATCCTGTTGGGTGAAGGAATTCATGCAGGTGCTCCGAAGAATCAGACAGGGGACCAGAAAGTTTCTCCAGTCATGGGCGAGCTTGCAAGTCTCTTCTGCAGTTACTTTGACAGGGAAGGAAGGTGGAACATGAGTCTTTGCTTTTACAGCCTTTTAGACTATCCTTTGGAAATCATTTAAACTTCTTTCCTGCCCCAGTTCTGCCAGCTTCTGTGGCCATCTGTGTGGAAGATCAGTAATGGTTTTTTTGTATCCTTGATCAGGTTACTACTTACATACCATGCATTTAAGTAATTATGTTTGTTTGATGTCTTTAAATGGTTAAACTTGACCAGGTTTTAAAGACTTTTTTCCTTTGAAATGTGCTCTGTATTTGCATCAACTTTCAATCTGGGCATTTAAAATGAGTTAGTTAGGGTTTTTTGTTGTTTTTTTGTTGTGGTTTTTTTTTTTTTACATGTACTCATGCAATAATTCATTTCTTCATTGCTTTGGATACTAACAATGCAGTCCTTTAAAACCAGTTTGGTCATCTGTAGGTTTTAAAAGACATACTACTGTGTTTCCATTAGCTTCTTGCTTTCCTTTTGATTAAAATTATTGTTACCTGATCTATTTGAAAAGTTTTGCTTGTTAGCCTCTTTCTTCCCTTCCTACAGTTGCACAGTAAAGTCCATCCACCCTTTCAGACCCTGCCGACATCCTCCCTCTTTGCCTTCCACACCACTGTGGCACGTAATCTCTATTCGCTGATTGCCTGAAGCTGTAAGGAGATGCCACGTGAAAGGCTGTGATATACATGCTTTATATTCTTTACATAGGCTTCTACTACTTGCTGCTCTTAACGGGCCTAGAGAACCAGTGTCACAGCTCTAATGTTTTATGTTCTTTCCATTTTTAATCCACATAACTGCTAATAATAATGAACCTGGCTTCCTTCAGATCCTCTGTCTCATCATTCTTTGTCCTTTCTGCAATTTTAGCTAAATTGTTCTATTGTGTTGTATTAAACACCACAGGCTTCCATGTATTCCCCCAATGCCTCAGTCTCTTAATTGTAAACTCTCAATCCTCGTTACTGTCCGCTGCTGCAGGAGTCGCTGCTTCTTCTCACCCTGTGATCTGTTGGGGTTTTTATTCTGATGCTTTTTTTTCTTACTGAGAGGCATAAACTGTGGGGAAAAGGTACATATGTTAATAACTGGTATGTATGCATTACTGTATACCTGATCTATAATAACTGGATGTGTATGTAAAGAGAACAAAGCTCATACTCCCTTTGGTGTCTGGGAACTGCTGTCTCTTATGAATAAGTGCATTTAGGGGACAGAGCTGGCAGACAGTTTTCTTATGAATTCTGTATTTTTACTGTGAAGCTGTGTGGACAGTTTCCATTTTGCTTGGCATTCCTGGTAGTGCAGAATTGGTGATGTCTGATGTGAGAACTGCCTGCTAACTGCAGCAGAACACACTGGAAACTTTTAGGAAGGGTAAAAAGCTGTAATGTAATATTCTAGGGGAAAAATATGTGTAATAATTTTTCACCTGTAGCTGCCTGGCAGTTACACATGCCCAGTAGTGTCAGATACTGGTTTAAATGCATTTTCCAAGCAAACAAGAACTTTCTCATAAAATCTCTGCCTATAAAGTGCCTATATATTTTCACATTAACAGTCATTTTTATATAAAGTTTTAAAAAATCCTAAAGTTTCAATTGAAATTTACTCTATAAATGTTGGAATAGGGTTGGGGAATTGTGTTCAGAAAACTTGTTATTGGTACATGTTTAATTTTATTTTATTTTTTTTTTCCCCTTGCTGGTTTGTGTTTTGTGGTCTTCGTTTTTATTGTCTAGGAAACTGGCTTGGTTGTAATGACTGATATAGTCAGCTTAAACCACAGACAGAATGGAGGCATGTACACAGATGAGGCTGTCCCAGCTTTTCAGCCGCATACTGGGACGTTGGTGGCTACAATGCATTCTAAAATAGCACCAAGGTAACATTTTTGTTGTAATGCATATTGTCTATGATAGCTTTAGCTAATTTTTTCTACATTCTCAGTTGTTTTCTACTTCCATGCCTCCAGGAAATTGCTTGGTTTAGACAAGGTGGTTGTGGGGAAACTCTCTTCCATTGTCTTGATAGACATAAAAATGATAACTGACGCTACTTTGTTAAATTAATTCTGGAAAAAAGCAAAGTAATATTCTTCAAAATAATCATTCGAAACTGTTTGCATATCTTAGTTTTCTGTGAATTAGTTGCTGCTTCTCAATATTTGCAAACTAGCCCTTGTTTTGCAGAGTTGCTCATTGCTCATTATTTTGACCATTCAGCTGGTGGTCAAAATAAATAAAATGAGGGACTGCATGAGGAAAAAGTCATGAAGTATTATGACTAATGCTGCAACTGAGGATGTGCCTTCCCTTTGTGTTCTGAACCACCTGGTGGCCTCTCTTAGCAGAGTAAGTTTTGGAGGTTAGTGTAAGAAAAATATAATGAAGCATCACAGGTGTAGAAAAATGGGCTAAATTATGAAAATATTAGAGATCAAGACAATTCCAAGAGAAGAAATGGAGTGGAATATAAAGTAGTGATTGTAGTAACTGCCATTAGTAAGGCTATATCATAATATCATGGGAAGTCACATGCTCTATACGGTCTCTTTGATTTTGTTTGGTGAAAGAATTTGGATAATAAAACCTTTACTTTACGCTAGTTTTTAAGATTATCTTATTTATACTATCTTTTTTAGCCTCTTATTCATGTCTCCAGACTGTTTGATGTGTGTGTGCACAATGGGATCATTTGGAAAGACTGTGTAATTTGTGTTATGGATGATACACTCATTCATTTTTTTAATGTTTCTATACTAGCTAGAGTTTCGGTTGGTCATGTGAGCTGCATTCAGGTGATAACACTGATTTATCAGTTACTGTTAAAAACGTTTTAATAAAAGAATTCATTGCCAAGGACTTGTTTCTTGTTCCAGCAGAGCAGAGAAGAGAAAAAGAACCTTCTTTCCTGAAACGTGGATTTGGCATTGCCTCAATGTCAGGTATTGACAGGGAATTCCCTTAATTATATCCAGAGGGTTGTATCCTCTTCAACTACAGAAAACAAAGGTCTTTAAAACCTACTGGAGTTACATTGACATTCTCTGATGTTCTCTGATGTTTTTTGTTGTTGTTGCTTTTCCTCATTACTGCTTTAATCAATAATCTTTCTTTGTAACGTTTCATCTGGTCTTGAAGTGTATTCACTTAACTTGAGCTTGAAGTGTGTCAGTTGTGACTACCTTGCAACCCATGTGTAGTTCACCGTGGTGTCACAAACAGAGGAGTATCTTCAGGGAAGAAAAGGAGCAATGCTTTGGTTCAACACACTTCTAGGTTTTGCTCGCTTCTGGAAAGGTTGTATTGACAAGTTATTGAAGAGCAAGTGAGGATATAGGTTTGCAGATATAGGTTTGCAGCTACTGTGAGGAACTACTTGTTGCATAAGTTTGCCTTACAATAAATGCAAGTCAGACTGCTCTTGCAATAAAAAGAGACTGTAAGATATAAAGTGATGATGCACTTCTAGCTCTGTGCTAAAATCTTCATATGAACCACAATTCTATGTACCACTTAAAAGAGCAAAGGGGAATGGGAAATCTTGCTAGAGTTCACAGTCAAGAGGCAAGACCAGCCCCTTAGAAATGCCAGTTTCCATTTACAGTGGGAGATGAGTTGGGTCTGGATTTGTGTTTGGACCCTAGGGTAATCCAGAAATGTCAATTTCAGCGAGTGCTAGTGCTTTTCTTCCTTTCCACCCCTATTGTAGCACCAATTCCTGCATATGCTTTAGTGGGAAAATGATTCCAGGGTAATATGTGTGCGGAGATGGAGGCACAATAGCTGCTTCTGTAAATGCTGGTATAGCCTAACCATGCACTGGTGAGTGTTCTGTATTGATTGCTTTTTAAATTGCACAGACCTCTTCTTTCTCTTTCATCTGACACAAGAGCATCTCCCCCAAACCTTAATTTACTGCCCAATAAATCATGGTTTCCACCTGGTACAACGGGAACTAAAAAAAATGAATAAACAGATAACTAATCTTTCCCAGAAACAGCACATCTAGGATAATTTGAAGCAATTATTGAAAGGCTTCTCCAGGTTTGCTAGTAAACTTCATTCTCAACAAATGATTATAAATTAAATTTGACAGGAACTTGCAGCAAGTGTATTCAAATCTGTTCAATTGAGCATGAAATATGCTTTGTAGAAATACACAAAGAATTCCAGAAGTGCCCATTTGGGCCTCAGCAAGCTGGGGCAGTTAATTATAAGTGGGAGAGTGTGGAATAAAAAGTTGCAGATTGTATTTTCTCCACTTCATTTCATTAGAAACAACTAAGTTGAGCATTCCTTGATTTCCACTCTCTTGAACAGGAAGAATTTTATTTTTTTTCTTCTACCAGTTATAATTATAATATACAATCCTCAAAAAAGAAACAAAAGCCTAATGTCAACTTCCCAAACCAATTCTAAAAATTCCTAAAGCCTGGCTGGAGGGTCTAATGGCTGGAAATGTGTGTGTACTTTGGACCCCCGCCCAGAAGAGTAAGTGCCCTCATGTGTGAAAATAATGTTAATGCTGGTTATGGGCTGAAATCCCAGTGGAAAGAACATCAGCTGCAACAAATTGTCCGGTTAAACAGACTGGAATACTGCCAGTTCTGGAGCTAGGACACCCTTCTGCTTACTCTTCAGGGCTGAAGTTTATTGCAGGTACCAGCTACCTAACTCCAGTTAGGATGAAGACCTAAATATTAAGAAACTAGTGTGCTTAAAAGAAGTTAAAATAACTTGGTGCTGTCAAGTCAAGTGCGTTTCCCAGGCTCACCACTCTGTAGTTTGAGCTGGGGAACCTCATTCATTGGCCAGAGAGCTTGGAGACTGACTGAACCTAGCATGCCTATTCAAAGGCATAGCGATCTCTAGTTTTTTTATCAAACTACTTGTTTTTATCCTTTTCCTACTGTGATATAAATACACAGACCAGTACATGATATGCTGCCTGGTTACTGACAGTTACCATAGTTTAAGCTCATTGAAAATTACAAACAGTTGATTTAGATGATGAAAGTAAAGATACTTCATTGGTGCCGAAAGTGTGAATAACCTTCAGCTGAAAAGCGGTGAAAGCCCAATTCTTCCGTTTGTCCTGGATGTGAATCAGGCGGTATTGCAGTGTTGAAAGACAGTGTGTTATGCTGTAGACTCACAGAGCTTATTCTGAAGATCTTGCTTTCTTGTTTTCCATGCCAACTAAGATGCACGTTGCTCTCAAAAGATTACAGAGCTAGCAGCATGTGTATCAAGCTCTGGGGAATAAATAAGAACTTGAGAGAAAACAACCTTAGGGTGTACTCATAACTGCACCAATCATCCTGCCAGCTGAGCCATGAAATAGCTTTTGTTCTTGCTTTAGAGGAAATGTTTTCTGTTCCAGGCAAGGCCAAAGCTTCTTTGCAGGAGGGAAATAGCAAAGTCTGCAGAACAAAATTGAATTTCTATTATTATAAAGCATGGAAGAGGATACCAGCTTTATGATATCCTGTTGTGGTATGCGCAGTAAAGCTAAATACTCAGAATAGAAATTTGATTTTTAATAATTAGTTTCAATCCTCGTTGGAAGAAAATGATGTTTTTGGAAATATTTCTGAGTCAGGCATTCCAAAAACCAACCAACGAAAATGTTTCTGAATCAAAATACTCTCCCCTGGACAAGCAGTTGCTGAACTCGGTGTCTGGAAAATTTCTCATTTGCCCTTATGTTCAAGCAGAGTCTGCAATGTGGCAATGTATACAAGGACAATGGGTTCCAACAAAAATTACTTTTATTTTGCTAGCTGTTAAATTATTTATCCAGGATTTCAGTCTAGGATTCTTTCTTTTCTTTTCTTCTTCTTTTTTTTTTTTTTTGGACTTAGTGCAGACATTTGCCTCTAAGAAAAGTGACTCTATAAAGCTTTTAATCCAGTAGGTATTTGTATGTTAGACTGTATTTTGCAGAAGCAACTACTTGCAGTTCTGCCCCTTATAAATGTGCATAGGTCTCAAAAAAACTGATAGAAAACATTGAGCCTTTTATAAGCTGTTGTTCAAAGCAGACGCTGATGCTATCTTGTAAGTTTGGATCTGGAGGGAATTCCCCAAAATGTTTGGGTCTGTGTGCTTTAGCTTCATTCAAAAGCATTTCATTAATCTGATCAGCTGGAGTTATTCCCTGTTCTCTTTGGTAGTAATATAACGGGAGAAGCGCAGCTGCATGTGGAAGTGCCAGACTCCATCACTACCTGGATAACCGAAGCTGTGGGTCTGTCTGAAGAGAAGGGGTTGGGCATTGCCAGTCAAACAGAACTGAAGACATTTAAACCTTTCTTCATTGATTTCACCTTGCCATACCATGTCATCCGGGGAGAACAGACCAAAATCCCACTAACTGTCTACAATTACTTAGCTGTCTGTGTAGAGGTAACAGCCCTCTTTACTCCTGTTACTAAATTCTCTTTTATCATCAGAATTTCCTAAGTGATCTACAACTTACAGTAGATAAGGTATAGGGATAATGTAGTGATAAGCTCAGCATAAATGCTTTGAACGAGATAAAAATATTGCTTTTCAATATGAAAAAATGACATTGCTTTACTTGCTTTTAGCTTGAAACAACTGTAGTAGTCTGAAGTGTCTTGGAACACTTCAGAAATACAACTATTGAAGAATGTAGGGAAGACAATTAGGAAGCTTATGCTGAACCACAGAGAGGAAGTTCTGTCATAATCAGAAAGCTGCTGAAAGTAGTTTGTTTTGAAAGAATGTGGTGGTGTTTTTTTGTGTTGGTTTTTTTTTCCCCAAGAATTCCTGTCTCCCTGGATATTTTCTTCTCAAACTCATTATCCGTCTAGCTCCAGTAGCATCATTCTGAACTACCTGGAGAATTGCTGAGCTGAAAGTAATGCTGTCAGTCAAATATATTACTAGAAGGTTTGAAGAGTGAATAATCTGTGCTTAGTATGATTTTATTAAGCATTTTGTGCTTTTCAGATTTTGCACATATGTCAGTTGGTTTTGCAACTGAAATTTGCAATAAATGGCATTCAAAAATTTTCACAGGTCCATGTGAAGATTTCTGTTCCAAAAGGCATAAAGTTTGTTGGGCATCCTGGGAAACACCATCTGACAAGAAAGAAGTGCGTTGCCCCTGGGGAAGCTAAACCCACCTCTATCGTTTTGTCCTTCAATGAGCTTGGACTGAGCAACATCACTGGTAGTATAGAAATAAAAATAGCTTGCTGCTTGAGGGATTTTTACAAGTGTTTCTTTTTATTCCTTTTTCAGAAGAAAATTCTTATTTCCCTAGTACCTCAAAGTGGAATCATTCATTCCACTTGCTGCCAACTTAGCTTTTCAACCTCGTTTGTTTCTGAGAAACAGATTCTATAGCTATAATGCACTGAAGAGGCTGTATGAACAAACTTCAGGACATTCCCTGGTTATCAGTTTTCCTGTTGTGTGATATGTGGTCATAAGGTTTGGACCTGTTATATCTCCCCAAAGAGATCAGTGGAAGTTTTTAAATAAAAGAATAAGAACAAATTCTGTACAACTCTCAAGCAAATAATCACAGTAATTGTGCAATGCTGGAAACTAGGAAAGAGTTTCTTTTTTGCCCCATGACTGTCCAAATATTGTCTAGTTTTAGATGTGACTGTTCAATACAGAATGAAGGTAATATGAGAGAGCTGTAATTACAAAACACTTTGAGGTATTGTTAATCAACTGTAACTAGTTTAGATCTTCACTTGAACTCCTGAAGATCTTCCTATCTCAAAATCTCTGCTTCTTTTCCCTTCTGTTTCTTAGCAAAAGCTTTTGCTTATGGTGGAACTAATTGCTGTCAGGATGAGATGCAGACCTTAAAGAATGGCAAGCACTCAGAGGACAATTATATGGACAAAAGGACCCCAGTGGGAGTGGATTATGTTCGCAGTAGTGTTATTATTGAGGTAAGAAAATATGAATTAGTAATAATTTGGAAAAAAAATTATAAATTCTTGGGCAAATCATGAAAGCTTTTAGGTAGTTAATCAAATGTGAATAGGTTTATAAGAAACTTCAGGTTGATTTATGGTATGTTTACATGATTGGAAATAATCAATTTTAGTGGTATGTGTACAGAAAGAGCCCGTTTGATTCTGAGTTTGTGCTGGTGAATCTTCAGTGCTGTTCAGAAGAAAAAGGGATAGACATTTTATTAGATAAGCTTGTTCTGTTAATCTAAGAAATATGCAGTGATGTGAGATTTGCTAGTAGTGGTTAGCATACCTCTAGCTAACAGAATACAGTGTAATAACTTTTCAATAAAGGATATAAAACACTGTAAGCAGCAGAATATTATTTCTGTATTTTGTAAGTAAAATTGAATAGCTGTTACTGCTAATCCAAGCACTGTATTTTTATGTATGAATTTCTGTCTTTATGTAGCCAGAGGGACTGTCCAGAGAATACACCTATAGTGTGTTCTTCTGCCCAAATGGTAAGTTTATGATTTGAATGAGATATTAAGTTTGTTTGATTTAGTTATAGTAGAAACATGTGGCTTCATCTCATAGAAAAAAAAATTTAAAAAATCTTTGTTTCCATTTCTCTATGATTGATGAGTTATGGTGTGTAGGAGGAACTTTTGAATAAAGAGTCTTTCTTACCCGGCTGGCTAATTATGAATTTGCTTTAACTGCCCAAGTGATTTCTGGAAATGGCAATTAAATTCCTTTACTTTACGAAACAGTTTAAGTATTCAGCACTGTGGACAGTAACTGTGACTGTACTGTATTTTCAGTTGATGTTTTAAAATTCAGTTCTGGAATCAGTATGTCCGTCCTGCCTGAGATTTGGATAGCTCAAAATTGGCTCCAGTAGCTAAACAGAGATGCTTTTGACTACTACATCAGAACTGAAAAATCACTTAAAGATTTCATAAGAAATCCAGCTAAGCAGTTTGAATTGAAGGATTTTCTATATTGGAAGGAGATATAAATAGGAGATGGGAAGAAAAATCCACATGTACTTTTATAGTTTGTTTAAGAGAAGCTGGAAAAAACATGTACTTAGGAAAGGTCTGTTTGTTTAAATTTTAGTAGTTAGCTATGGGTTATTTTTGAAGTATGTGAGCTAAGCTCTAATTCTTACAATATTCCATTATTTTTCTGACTAGAGAAAATACACATTTCTACACCTAACAAATATGAGTACCAATACATGCAGAAACCTGCCCAGATGACACACTTTGACATTGCTGTGAAAGCACACAATGATGCTCACCTGGCCTTGTCCTCTGGTCCACATGACATGGCAGAGATGACCGAGATTGTTATTGGTGGACATCAAAATACTAAAACTTGGATTTCCATAAGCAAAATGGGTGAGCCAGTGGCCAGCAGAGACACAGCTGGTATCCTCTCCTGGGATGAATTCCGCAGCTTCTGGATCAGCTGGAAAAATGGAATTATCCAGGTAGTGAGTTTATCTATGTAATGGTCTGGAAGTCTTTTGCTCTCTTAAATAGAGTTTGAGCACACATACGGCAGATTTTCGTTAGGCTTGTTGTAGAAGGTGAAAGCTTTGTTCCTGTTGCTTTTTCTATATTAGGTCTTGAGCAGGCTGTTTTAATCGGAACATATCTGCTTGCCACATTATGTTCTCAGGACCTCAGTCTTTGATGTTTTTAGTGCTAAGTGTGATGAAAGCCTTGGATGTCAAGCCTATGGAATTCTTATTAAGCTTCCTTGGATTGTTTTGTGGGTGGGAAAGAGAAACGTACTGGTCCATCTACAGTGTTCTCTGATGCACACATAAGTTACTAGATCCAAGGACACATGGCAGACTGACTTTTTATATGTGGGTTCTTGGAACTGCATGGTTTTTTGTTCCTTTCAGGTTGGCCATGGTACTCGGGTGCTAAATGAGTCTATTATTGTGGAGTGGACAGTCCCCAAACAGCTTGAGGTGAAGTACATTGGCTTTTCCACAGGCTGGGGGTCAATGGGAGAGTTTAAAATTTGGAGAAAAGAAGAGACTGATGAAAATCACAATGAAGCATTTACTCTTGGAGTTCCCCACAACATAATTCCAGGATCAGAAAGAGCTACGGCTTCAATAATAGGTATCAATTATGAGAAGGTATCACTAGGCACCAGTTATCAAATATGAAGAGGTACTGCAGCTGTTACTTACTTGTGACCAGTATTTGAGTAATACACACCAGATAAGGTGGTTATAGGCAGTTACAAAGATATATACTGCTTAATTCTGGGACAAATAATATTTTTTCTTTCGTCACTTGTTTGAACCCTGTTTGAGTTGACAGTGACTTAAAGTTGATACCATCTGAGGGCTTTGCAGAGGCACTGTCTGTTAGAATTCATGGTATTAATTTCATAATCATCATGATCACAAGTTGTGCTGTTCTAAACTAGTAATCTAAATTAGGGAGTTATGGCTAATCAAACTCTGAAATGTGAAACTTCTTTATTCCAGCACGAGCTTGAAGGGCTAAGACTTAACATTTGAAGGACTTCTAACTTATGATACAGTTTATTTAAGCTGACTATGTGTAGCTAGTAGAAATTAGTGTAGTCAGATGGGTTTTAATCATAAGACATCAAAAGGAAGTAAAGCGTAATTCCTTAATGCTGAACATATTGCCTCTTTTTCAAACAGGAGATGTGATGGGTCCTACATTGAACAACTTGGACAATCTTTTGCGATTGCCATTTGGATGTGGGGAGCAGAACATGATCCATTTTGCTCCTAATGTTTTTGTCCTGAAATATCTGCAGAAAACCAAACAACTTAGTCATGAGGTGGAGAGTGAAGCTACTGATTACCTTGTTCAAGGTAACTCATTACACTTACAATTTATAGAAGGAGAAAAGGCTTGTAAGTTGGAAGAAAGTTTTACTACTATCACATTGTCCTTTCTAATCAAGAGTATCCCAAGCGATGAGGAGTCATCATTTCTTGTAGGATAATCTCACAGATTAACAGATTTTGATGGCAAGAAGTTTTCCCTTGATATGTAGCCTGTTTCCCTTCAAGAACTCATAGTTTAGATGCTTACTGATCTATATTCTTTTATCTTTTTTTTTCTTAGGCCGTTTATTTCTATGTTTAAACATTTCAGAAAGTCAAGGAAAAATACATTTAGTAAAAATCTGTATGTTTAGGTGTTTTGCCTTAATCATAAACTGTCTTTCCACTCCTTTAGTCACTACATGGCTCTTCTGATCTTTCTCTTTAACAGCATTTTCTTAGTAACAGTATACCCAAAATCAAAAGTTAATATCCAAAGTAGTTAACTTAGAGCCATATAATGAAGGCTTTTATCTATCCTTTCAGTGTCCTGTCCTATCTCTCTGAACAGCTCAAAGCAATCTATCTTTTTATGTGCTGTTTTTCTCAGCATATGTTTGGGAAGAGCCACATGCAAAATAGTTTTATAACTAAATACAATTCTCAGGACAAGTAAGAATTCAGAGATCATTAAAAACAAGAATTACCCAAAGGGACAAAGCTGTCTTGTGTATGAGTCAGACAATAGTCATGTCATGAAATCAGAGGTGACAGGATTAGGTGGTTCTCCTCTGAAAATATAAATATAAAATGTAATATGTAATATATTTCTTGTATTCAGCAGCAAAAGCCCAGTGCTGCTTCCTTTGCCTGGCTACGGTCATTTCACTTGTAATTTTTTGTGCTTGCTGATAGCAGTAAGACAAAGAGAGTTTTTTAATACTTTGGGTCAGTGTTTCCTTTGCAATATCATTTGCTTTTGTTTCTTTTTATGAATCTGCAAACCTACCAGGTTTTTGGCTCCAAACTCTGCCTGCTAATTAACCCTTACAGAAGAAATCCTCAAGACTTTTAAACTTTTCTGTGTTTATTGGAGCCCTGCCAAATATAAGGTTTAGATGGGAAAGTCTGTTTGCTCACTCTAGAAGGCTTTTGTAGCTTACTAAGCCAGAAAACTTTTTCATCACTTAGTCATCCATCATAGAAAGTGCTGATACCCAGCAATTCCCATATATTCCCTAATCTTTAGAAGTGGCCTGAGCTAAACTAGCCAGTAATTTTTCTACTTTCCCACAATGCAGTTCTACCAAAGCAGGTGAACAGGTGAAAACTGGAAAGGTGAACCTCTCCAGTGAGTCCAAGCATCTAGAGGAGTGTTTAGAAAAAAGAAGATTTCAGAAGAGCAAGCAAGACATAAAGTCTGTGCCACTATCAACCTAGCAAGCAAACAAGAATAAATGTAAGAGCAATGAAGCATAAGTCAACTCAAAATGAACATTCAAATAAAAGAACAGAAAATATTATAGACTGATATAAAAATACAACTACTTAATTTGTCCATCTAACACACTGGAAATGAATACTTAGGAACCATTTGAGGACAAAGTGCTCAGTAGTAAATTGTATCTGAGGCCTATGTAGAAGAAAAGCAATCTCATTTAAAGTAACACCTATTGTTTAGAGGAAAAAAAAATATATACTGTTACTTATGCTTTCTGCCACGTATATATCCCACAATCCCCAGAGACATTTGTTTTTGCAACAAGAGCATCATTAATCTCTAGGGCTTTGCACCTCCCATTTTTCAAACCATTCTATCTGCATTCCCTATGAGCATTGGAAGGCTATGGAGCAACAGGAAAAAGTGTAGGAGTCATAGGCAGCCCTTACTCGGGGATTGTGGAGCTGCCTATATCTGGAGAGGTCAACAAAGAAAGCTCGCCTCCAGAAATGAAAAAGTAATCCATTCCCATAAAAATATCATGCAATGTGTAATAAAACATCTATTAACGTATCAGAGAATTAAGCAGGCGCTAAATGTCTTTGACACAGTCTCCTTGCAGTTTTGACGCGTCTCCATATCAAATACCCATTCTGAACGGTTTGATCCCAATGGGCATTTAAGAGCTTTATCAAAGTGTGTATTCCGTATTCCTCAATATAGAGGCTTAGAGTGCTTTATTAGGATGAGCAGTTCATGGTTGTAAGACAAACAGGTTTGAGAAGCGAATTCTTTTCCTAATAGGAAGAGCAGTTTGACTATCTTTATTTTCAATCTCAAAAGACATTCTGGTAGAGAGTTCTTACCTTCAGCATTCAACTTGTTGATAATTGTTGTCTAAAACAAGCCTTATAAGACAGCCCTAGTAGCTAGGAAGTGTTTGTATATGTTAAGATCACAGCTATTTTTGTCATGTTACACTAAGTTGTCCCAAAGAACAGCTTTGGAGAAAGGTCTGAATCCAGTTGTATCGTTATAGGAAAAAAAATTTCATCTGCATGGTACTTTCAGTAAAATGGAAGGAGAATGGCTGTATGCTTAAGTGAAAATCTTTCAATACTGCATCTTTTCAGAGAGGTATAAAACTTTTAACGTTTCTACTGGCCAAAATGCAGGAGTTGTAGTCTTACAGATGTTAGCCTGAATGGTTTTCTGAATAAGCTACAGCATACATACACAGAGCTGGCTCTATCACTCACAGCAAAATAAGAGGTTGCTTTGGGCAGCAGAATCCCTTACACTAGTGCCAGATGGTCTGAGTCTTCATTCACTTTACATACTTGTTTTTCTCTGTGTGAGGATTTTGGACTCCCCCAGTTCTTTTGTGACTTCCAGGCTACCAGCGCCAGCTGACCTACAAGAGACAAGATGGTTCATACAGTGCTTTTGGCGAGAGGGATTCCTCAGGGAGTATGTGGTGAGTTGCTATTTAAAACAGAGTTAGAAAATTCAGTGTTTGCTAAATGGGAAAAATACACAATTGGCAAGGAAAGAAGAGTAATATTCCAGCTTCCATCATGGTATCGCACACAGTGGAGAATAGAAATAATACTCAATGACTATAGACTTACTGTTTCAATGCTGCTGAGTGTTCATACTATACTAGCATGCGTACTACAGATATTTCAAGACTCGGGGGCAGTTAAGGTAGTCACATCTACTAATATGTCCAGGCTTTAGGCACAGAAGCTGTAGTTAAGGATCATATTTTGTCTACTGGAATTGGAGTAGCAATGTATGGGGCATTTAAGCACCTAATTGCTCTAGGGAATGGAGCTTTGCCTGAAGCATGTACTGAACAACTTGCTGTCTCTAGAAGTGGCAGAGGCGTCTAACAGGGTAGGGAGAAAAAAACCCAACCCCCAAAACCCCAAAGGAGTCTTTCTCCCAAGTGCTTTATATCCCCTCATGGATGAAATGGAATGGTACGGATTTATGCCCTGAGAATTGAAGTGCTGGACCTTACAGAGTCAA
This sequence comes from Astur gentilis, assembly GCF_929443795.1. NCBI lineage: Eukaryota > Metazoa > Chordata > Aves > Accipitriformes > Accipitridae > Astur > Astur gentilis. The sequence goes on along the minus strand of NC_064887.1, from coordinate 42,069,937 downwards.
ACAGTATGAGAGCCAGAAATTATTAAACTGAGAAATCAGCTCATCTCAGTAACGTCCCCCTTAGGAAACCATGGCCTTTACAGTTGTACGTTACATCACATTAGCATGTTAGTTGACTATAATATCTCAGATGTAGTAGATTCTTGTCTTCATTCATTTGCTTGTGCTTCTCCATCTGCTCTGTATTTTGCTTTAAGCTGATTTTCTTCATGAACTCATTTGAGGGGAAGTACCACTTCTATGATGCTGCTGCCTCACTGTTTCTAAGATAGTAAACTTTTATCTCAGATCTGGCATCTCCCAGTCCCTAGATGTAAAATATGGTGACATAGAATTACTTAACACTTGAAAAATCCCCTGCCAGCCAGCAGGCTTTCTACCCTCCCATTCCTCAGAGGCTTGTAAAACGAATGATTCAATCTCCCAAAGCTGGCCAGAGTTCACACTTGTTGCATGTCAGAGGTTTAGAATTCCAAAAACACTTCTATTGCTTTCTTAAGTCTTAATTCTGTATAAAGTCTAACACAGCCTCAGACTTTAGCAGTGGGTCTGGATATCTTTTTTTTTAAGTTAACAGTAGCAAAATTGGAAAATTTAGTCCTCTCTTTTCTTTACAAATAATTCCATATTTATAAGGATATTGATTCTTAATGCAAAAGCTTTAATAATGTGGGTAGCAGATGAGCGCCTATAAAAGGGAACTAAACTTCAGAGTGTGTCATAACTAAGACAGCTATATCTTCCAGTTATACTTTTCAATTTAATCTGTTGACCCTTAATCCTGCTCTTATCCAGAAGTTTGGACAGTGTTCAGGTGCTTTTATGTACTATTAATTTTTTTTTAACAATATTTAGTGTTTCCCCAACAAGATTTTTAAAATTTCTGCTTTCTAGGAATGTTGTTTTCCCCATACTGATACATTATTCTGAATTTGTTTTCTCAGTAAAGATGATAAATTCGTATTTACAGGCTAACAGCTTTTGTCCTCAAGTCCTTTGCACAGTCTCGTGGGTTTATTTTCATTGACCCGAAAGAACTAACAGCTGCCAAAGACTGGATCATCCAGCATCAGAAAGAAGATGGTTCTTTTCCTGCTATGGGCAGGATACTAAATAAGGATATTCAGGTAAAAACTATACAGACTCAAAATCATGCAATAGGAGCATTTTTAAAGTTATTATCGAAGCATGAAGTGATGCAGTTTCTTATGCCTAATATGATATTGCATTTGAAAGGCTAGAATAGTGTAGGAAGAACCAGGAGAATTTCAGTAAAGAGTCGTCTGTCAGTGTATCTGTGTGCTGTCCTGTTAGAATGGAAAGCAAGATGTCAAGTCTTGCAAAACACTTCAGAGTCATGTCTTGGAGTATGAAGTTATGTGCATTGAGTCTGTTCTCAGGCTATTGCTAGGAAAGGAAGCTACAATGTTGGGTCAGGTTCCTAAAATTCGTACTCCTTATGTGCAAAGGAAAAGAAGTTCTGTGATGCCACAGCTTCTCTTATAGTTATAACACATTCTTTGTCTTGCTTCAAGAGTCTTTTTATCCAGCGTCCTTTTCTCTAGTTTTCATCCAGTGGTTTGCATTTGTTGTCCTCCAGGGTGGAATCCATGGTAAGATCTCCCTGACAGCTTATGTGGTTGCATCTCTTCTGGAAACAGGTGTAACTTCTGAGGTAATAAAAACTTAGCTAAAATAGCTCTCATGTTCTACATATTCTAAAAATTCTCTCCATTTTTTTTTAAACTTGATTTTACTGCTGTTCACTTTCAAAGTTCTTTGCTCACTAGAATGATAGCATCCAGGTAACAGAGGCTGTTGGAAAGCCTTGAGATTATTCTAAAGTTAAGGAATCTTGAAGTTATTCAAGGTGATGTCCCATCCTTCAGCCACCACCTCAAGGGTTATTCTACCAGAGCAAAACTCTTCCCTGCAACCCAATCCCCCAACCTCTCCCAAAAATAGCTGCAAAAAATGTTTTCTGTCTTGCAATTTCAAGGTGTGATTGCAGCCTATGCAGATACTGGTAGTTTGCCTATATATACTCAAAAAAACTTTAACTAGCTAGCTTAGTGCTAACAGCAGATTAACTAGGTCTGCATAGGCTTTGGGGATCCAGAAAACTTTTGCGGTCTGCCTTTTGCTACAGTGGCCAAAATGCTACTGCTATTAGATTACAGTATCTTTGGAGAGCTGCGCTCCTGTAATGTGCTGGATTGAGGACTCTGGAGAAAAATGTTTCTCTTCTTTGTAATGAGACAGAACAGGAACACTACAGAAAAAAATAAAAGCTACATAGGAACATGCAATTACGCTGGATAATTTTTGAAGGAGGGGAAAAAAAGAATCACTTCCAGTACAACTGGCGTTTTAAAGATTCTTTCTTAAAACTCACGGTAAAAACAGTGCTCCTCTGCTCTGTTGTATTTTTGCCTGCATGCAATTTCACTAGAATGGAGGTGGTCAGGTAACGTCACATTAAACGTTCCCACTAACTGACTGGGAAAATGTCCACTTGCAGATGCGCTGAACAAGCCATGGATACAGTTCTTCACTTGCTCTTCAACAGCCAAGGGAAAGAGTGGTGGTGGGCAAGTAGGTCTGTACAGGTAGAACTGGAAAATTAAAACAGGAGGTGTAGTGGATATTGCAGCATGTCTTGGTGATCTGTACTCAGACAAAAGGATTGCCCATTCAGGCAGTCCATTTCAACCCAGTGAGTTTATGGAGACTTTGAAACAGCCAGTGCAAACAGCAGTATCTATTCAGAAATTCTGTGATAATCTCAGCACTTCTGATGGCATCCCTGTAGAGCTTGAAGAGTGAGACCATGCTGCTGCTGCAAGCAGATACCCCCTAACCACCAGTTCTTGTTGGAGCAGAAGGCTTTCAACCTTATTTAAAATTAAAAAAAAAAAAAAAAATCAGAAAAATCCTCCAATGCTCGGTAGAGTAACTTTCTGCCTTCCTGTCAGTGGTGTCCTCCCTCTGAGAAGTGATGTGATGTTCTCCCTGGGCTGCTGTGTGTCAAGACAGCCCTAGCATTTTTATTTGCTGGAAGTGCAGTTTATGTGAATCTAATAGTTTTCCTAGAGGAGATTTGCAAGTGTTACTAACGATCTTAGCTAGGAAATGAGGAAGGGGAAGGTTAGTGCCACAGGGAAATCAAAGGAAACCAAATTACACGAAGTCCAATTAAATTGTTTCTATAAATTATCAGAGCCACGTTCCTACATGGTGAGGTCATTGAGGGAGTTAATAAAACATGTTTGTTGGCTGCAGGGACCCCTGGGAACCTTGGCCTTTATTATCCTCTGGCGTCTGCTAGACGCTCCAGAGTGTCAGGAACACAATCAAACATACAGTAGAGAGCTCGCTTCTGCTCTGTTCATCTGCTGCCTTGCAGGGGCATGAAATTTCTTCAGCTTTAGGGGGGAATAAATGTTTCTCAGTGTTAGTCTAGATCATTCTTGCTATGCTATTTGCTCCTTTTTTTGAATTTGTGATGTGTGGCTTTTCTTAGGGAAAGGAAGCTGTTAGTGTCATTCTGCAGAGAGCAAAATGCATCTTTCCTAGCTGTTCGGGTTTTTTTTGTTTTTGTTTTTTTTAATGGACATAAAGCGATGAGAAATAAAGTTATTATAATTTCTGAGATACAGAGGCTGGTAATCTGTCTGGGCTCTTTCCCCTAAATATAGGAAGAAAGAACAGCTATTGACAAAGCAAAACACTTCTTAGAGTCCAACTTGTATTCAGCAGAAGACCCCTACACTACTGCCCTGACTGCATATGCCCTGACACTGCTACACAGTCCTTCTGCTGCTGTGACGCTGCGGAAAATGAACAGCATGGCTATTACACAAGGTACTGTGCTGCTGTGTCCAATCTGGCAAGTCCCTGAACTGGCAATCCTCTTATAGGAACAAGCAAATAGCCCTTGCAACTTGAATGATATATTTGAGTTACTAGAGAGGATAGAGCTTGTGAGATGAGGTCTTCCTCACAGTACCATTTGACTTTGTAAGGCAAGAAGAGTTTTCCTGATTCTCTGTAAAGAGGGCTGAGTACCTTAGTTCCACACATGCAGCTGATGCTGAAGGAAGGCAAGTGTACCAGAAGCTCTGCAGTGCCTTTCCTGTCAATATGACAGAGTTTGCCTTGTAACACAGCATATTCCCTGGTGGTGTATTTTGATCCAAAATCCAAGAATTACCTAATTTGTCATGTTGAGCCATCTTTATAATTGCAAAGGGAGCCTCTTGCCCAGGGGATGCTTGTCTAAAAGGAGGGACAGTGCAGTTCAGGGCGTGAATCTGTTCTTTGAGTCAATGCAAAAGTAGAATTTGATTCTTCCCATATACAGAGGCTTAGCTGCAGTCCTGCTGTAATAACATTACATATTCCACTGTCCTATTTTTCTAGATGGCTTTACACACTGGAGCTTGACGGGAACTCTTGTTACTGATGAAGATACCTTCATGGGATTTAATGATGGTCTCTCTCAGTCAGGTACTTGTACTGCAGAGACAGAGATAAGGGAATGGGCTGCAACAGCAGGCCACTGACTGTATGTATTCTGGTGAATTGCTTATATAATACAAGGTATTTTGAAGATGGCAGTCAGTCAGGACAGGGTCTGGATGAAATGAGAGCTCATAAAAGGCAGGTAACATGCTGAAAGTGCTGGTTAAGAGCAAATGAGAGACAGCTAGATGTGGTCAAGACAGGACTGTCTTTTCAGCCCCCGCTATCTCACTATTTTTCAGTCCAGTTTTATAAAGACAGCAAGTGATGCAGAAGAGTAAAAGCCATATGGGATTTCATCAGGGAGAAATCACTTGAAATGGAAATCTGAGAGAAGTCAAAACCATGTAATTTTGGGGCTGTTTAGCTTGTATTTTCAAATGGACCTAAGCTGGGGAATGTATACCCAGCTTTTATTGCCAGTCACTGGCATTTCAGCTGATTTCCTAGACTTTAACTATCAAAGCCACAACAACAGTGAACGATGTTATAATTTTCAAGTCACTTAAAGCCACTGATTCTTCTAATATAATGTAGGTGCACCAATGTTCAGGAGGGATCTAACTGGATGTTGCAAGAAAATCTCTAGGACAGGAATACAGTATGGGCAGCAGCAAAGTAGAACTGGAGTGGGAGAGAAATTCCTTATGGGATACAATCAAGTAGAAAGGAGGTTATCTATTGTGTGAAGGAAAGAGCTTACGTTGGAAGCAGAGATATCTTTGGAAGGTGATGCATCTTGGGTGCACACTTTTAACTTCACTTTTCTCTTCATGTGTTTACTTCTACAGGCTCTTAACTTTTTTTTTTTTCAGTTAATGACTATTCATAGAACTATCTCTAGACCTGCCCAGATTCTCACTTCTAGATGGTATTTTGATTTTTATTTTTTCACCCCTGTTTTTCAGTTGTTTCTGCAGAAGTGGAAATGACATCTTATGCCCTTTTGACGTACACACTCCTAGGAGATGTGGCCTCTGCACTCCCAGTAGTAAAATGGCTTTCACAGCAAAGGAACGCACTTGGAGGATTCTCATCTACTCAGGTGGGCTGCCTCCGAAGAAGGTAGCTTCAATGCATGCATAATCAATTGTAGAAATCAATTGATTCAGGAATGGTTAACACAGAGTTTCTGTCTAGAGTCCGGACAAAAACTGTCTGTATCCTGGTAAGAAGGAAACCTTTCCGGTGCTCTTTACTGCTTTCTTCTCAGACTGATAATTTGGAAGGATCTAGACTTTGTCTTTACAGATGCCTTTGACAGCAAAAGTGAACAAAACCTAGTGTTTCTTTTGCTATCTGAAATAATAAGGAAGATTCTGCTACCAGAAGCTGGTGACTGTACAGCATGGTGCTTGTTTGTAAGTTTAATGTGCTTCTGTATTCCTCACTGTTCTGATCTCTACCTCTTCTGATCCGTAGGACACTTGTGTAGCCCTGCAGGCTCTGGCTGAATACGCTATCCTTTCTTATGTTGGAGGAGTCAACCTTACCATTTCCTTGGCTTCTACTAATCTAGACTACCAGGAGACATTTGAGCTTAACAAGATGAATAAAAAAGTCCTCCAGACTGCAGTGGTAGGTGGCTTTGTGTTTATGTAGCCAATTTTTTTAAAGTGATCCATGTGAGCTGTGTTCTGAATGACAACTCAGGTAAGTTCAGTAGTGGGAAAAGCACAAGTTAAACACTGAGATCTTGGGACTTTCTGGGGTTTTATGGCTGAGTTCTGATGTGAAGGAGACAGCACTCAAAGTTAAAGGCATTTTTACCATAACTAATGCCTGATGCTTATTTTGTGCTGCTGCTTGGTTCTACCATTGTTAAATGCAGGTGGCTGAAAAGAGTGAGCTCTGCTAACTTCAATTCTGCAGTCTCCTCTATAACTGGAAAGGTATTTTGTACAGAATAAAGCTAAAATTGATATTTGTTTCCATTCTGAGTGTCATGTCTTGTGTCTTAACTGTGGATTCTCCCCAGATCCCCAGTATTCCAACGGGGCTGTTTGTGAGTGCCAAAGGTGAAGGCTGCTGTCTGATGCAGGTAAAGTTGCTATGGGGCTGGAGAAAGTTTGTGAGCAGATGATCTCTAAACTCACAGTCTGTTTGCTACTTTTTTTAATCCCAGTTTGCTATGAGGAAGGAGTTACACTTTGAATTTGTCTCAAAGTAGTTGCATAACTTGGTGTTGCTTTAATTCGTAGAAGTAAATGTGATTGTACTGGGGTGAATCTGCTCTGGTACAGCTTTACCTATATATAACTGTGTTGTAAAGCCTCTATGGCCTCTGTGCCCACCATTACCTCTCTCTGAAGAGATCTGGTGTTTATGCTGGTCTTTAGGGAACATTTGTAGATGCTATGAAACGTTGGGGTCTAATAAACTGCCCTGATCTGTTTTGGTTTTCCCCCCTTTCTGCTGCAGATTGATGTCACTTACAATGTACCTGATCCTATTGCCAAACCAGCTTTCCAGCTCCTGGTTAACCTGAAGGAGCCAAAGTCAGAGCAGCATCTTCAAGCTCCAAATCTCCTGCGGTCTATCTCTCCAGATGAGAATCGCTCTGAAGCCTTGCACAGAGAGAGGGCACTGGTGGATGATGATGACCCAGCTTCAGATCAGGACCATCGGGAATACAAAGTCATACTGGAGACGTGCACTAGGTAAGAAATGCCAGTCTGCATCATGTTCTGTCTGTTTCTCAAAGACCTACTAGTTTGCTGATCAGCACATCTATACTGATACATTCATTGATACAGGAAAAATATCAAATTCTTTCTGCACTGTCCGTGTCTCAAACAGCATAAGATAGAACACCTCACATGCAGATTGCAGAATTTTAACCATAATTGTGGGTTGTAGGACAGAGTTATTGCATGGACATCCACAGCATTGTCTGCTGGCATTAGTAAGTTTAGTACTAAGAATATGTCAAAGGTAGAGAAACAAGATCAAAATTTACTAAGAGGGCAACACCTTGGGTTTTTATCATCAAGTTTTATTATTGCCCCTCCAAACCCTGAAGAAGACAAATTGAATGTCCTTTGCTTGTATCAGAAGGAAAATAAAAAGTTCTGGATTATTTTCTAGGTCTTCAGTAACAGGCTTTCCTTAAAGCCTAAAAGAGCTAGGTAATTCCAACTGGTTAACTAATATCTTAAACGTGTCAATAGTTTTATAAATATTATTGACTTGGTTTCAATGTTTGAGTTGCTTATTCTTCAGTTCTGGATACCAAAAACCTAACAGAAGATGCTTGTTGCCATGGTATGAATTTGGAATCTATGGTAAAGTCACAATATGTGCAGTTATTTGTTAATAAGCTCTCTAAAGCTCATTGCTTATCTCTTGTTCCATATAAAGAAATTTAAAATAATTTTTGAAGATGGCATGATACTAAAGTCCCAGCAGTTTCATTTCTAGCTCTCAAAGCACTTAGCAAAGTCATTAGCAGTTCTGTCTCATTCTATAGATTGATATTGTCTATAGACAAACAGCAGCAAGAATAGTTTCTGACCTGTATTCAATTCACTTGCATGTTTTGCTTAAACATGTTAGTACTGCTGCAGTTATCAGGAATTGCTGATCTCTTTACAGAATGTTTTGATTTTTAAGGAGGTTGTTGGAAAGTTGGCCCAAAAGAGGGAAAGCTACAACCACAGTAAATAAGGAGGTCTTACAACATCCTACTATATACCAGAAGAAGCCATTCCCAAGAAATTCATAACTAACCTGCATATTTGTGACCAGGAGCATGGCAGGTGGTGGGGCTTACAGCTTCACTGAACTCAAACAGCAGAAGTCAAGTGAACAGCTCAGATGCAATTCATGGAAATGGAAAACTTTCGCTCCCCCGTCAGTTTCTGTCTCCTTCCTTCCTGCAGAGGCAAAACCATACAGTGACTACAGTCCTGAAAACAGTCGCAGTGACTCCAGGCAAAGATGAGATCTTGTTATCTCTGTCAACACACTTGCCCCTTGCTCTCATGGCCATGTTGCTGGCAGATGCATTGCCTCTGATTGCCACAAGCCTGTGAAATCCTGGGCCAGGCATTGTTTGGACTTAGTTGAATTCTTCCTCCCTCCAGTAACAACAGCCAGTGACGAGCAACTCAAACTCATCATCCAAAAGTTTGCTAGGGTTGGTCTGGCGTTATATAAGACAATATCCCTTTCTCAACCTCTTCTCCCTCTGCCTAAGCACTGCAGCTTGTATTGGGGAGGTAGGCTTGTAAAGTCTTGTCAGTCCCTTGAAGATGCCTGTAACTAAGGAGGCTGCCCTACATCAACACAACCTTTCTGTTTTTATTTCTGAAACTTCTGCCCTGGGAATTGCTGGAACAAAGACAGAAATTTGAGAGGAAGCCCAGTCCATGGAGATTGATTGCTTGGAAAGAAAACAAAAGCTTTCCTCCCCTTCTTCCTGTAATGATGCTCCTTTAACTCCTTCATCATCTTATTTAGACGATGCGAATAGAGGAGTGCATCTAAGGATGACAATTGAAATATTTTGAACTGGGGGTGTTCTTCAGAATGTAATTAAGTGTTGTCATGCTCAGTGAAGTCCTTGGGGTGCTTTCAAGGAGTTAGGGAGAACACAGTATGGGAAATAGAGGGCTATGATATATAACAGAGGATGGGAAAAATGCAGGTAAAGGGATACTATAGGATTTTTTTAGGGAGTATGGTGCATGGAATTAGATTGGGATTAACAAGGCTTAACATCTCTGGGAGACTGTCAGCCCTGAACTGTCTTAGGCAGAGCCAACTGGATCTGCCCGCAGACCATCTCACGCTACTGGGGGCATATGAGCTGGGCTGTGGCATTACATCCAGGTTGGCTCTGTGCAGTGTTTCAGCAAACTCACACGCCCACCCCAGCTGTAGAGGTCTCCATAGAGAGGCCTCCAAGTAGCCCTGCAGGAGCCAGTTCAGATCTGGCAAATTTTGTCCTGGAAGCTGTGTACTGTGTTTTCTCAGTGCTGGGCATGAGCTAGTAAGCCCTCCTGGGTCCAAGCTCATTGTCTTTGTGGTGCAACTGAACAGCAAGCAGGTAAGCTGCCAAGGAGGGATAGTTTAGAGCTGACTATATGTGGATGCAGAGAAAAGGAGCATTGTTTTAGAATTAGCAAGAGCTTCTTTGTTATGATGTTGACTCTTCTGCCATGCTGCAAGAAATTGAAATCTTTTGCAATGGCCCAAATAAACTTTCTCTCCACCCCTTCCTGTGTTTTGTTTTTGGTTTTGGGTTTGTTTTGTGCACGTTTTGGCAGTAACAACTCTGAATTTCTGAATTGGTTTTTTTGAGTCTTCATTGATATTATAGAGGATGATATAGGCAGTGAATTCTTTAACACTAGTAGCTAAAGTGTGAGTTTGCCGAGTCATTAGCAAAGATACTTTTCTCAGTGTCAATTAGATGCTTCAGGGAAACGGCCATTTACGAAACCCCAGGGTTGAATGACTTTGCCTGGTATTGGGAAGTAACATTCTTCTTGCACCACAATCCATTTACAGCCCTCCACTTAGGAAAGAACAGAAGTTTCTTCTACTCCAAGGGGTTATTTCCTTTTACCAAGTGCATTTTCTCAGGGATTAATTGAAAAATAAAGCAAGCAGCCCCACAGGAGACTACATCCTTCCTTCTGCTTTTCTACCTCCATTTGCCTGGACACCTTCTACATCTCTGCCCTCTGTGAGTTGTGCTTATTTTTTGTTGAATAAAAGCAGAAAAAAGGATTTTGTAAAACCAAGTAGACTGTGGCTTTCAACAAGTCCTTCAAAGAAGAGTAGATCCTTTTAATATTTTTTCCTCTGAAGTTTGTTTCAGTTGTTCTCCATCATGAGTTGTCCATGTACCAGTTGTTATCTTGGATCCTGAGTTTGTTTTCGTTCTTTCTTTTTGTTCTCATGGGAAGATGGCTGCACTCTGGATCTTCTAACATGGCTGTCTTGGAAGTGCCATTGTTCTCAGGGTTTCGTGCAGATATTGAGAGCCTAGAGCAGGTAAGATGTTGTAATGAGAGTGCAAGGCATGATCTTGGGCCTGGACCTGGCTCTCTAATTGGCAGGGATTCCCTTCGGGGAACAAATGCCATTGAATGTTAGAGCACTGTCTGAGAAGTTGCAATGAAAATTGGGGAGGCAGGAGATTTCACTTGTCAAAAAATATTTCTCAGAAATGAGTAAACAGATATTCTGAGCAAGATTAACAAATTTACTGAACATGGCCAAGTGAAGGTTTATTACTGAGCACAGTGCACAGTAATTAAATGAGACCCATTTGGAAATGCTGAAGTGAAAATGTGCTCTAACAGGAGCTGTTTATGGCTTCTTAGTGGGCTGTGTTATCTCCAACATCTGGATTCCATTTCTTTGGAGGCTCTGTGTCTTGGAATTTTTTGCCTTTTTTTTTCTTTTCTTTTCTTCTGGGAGAACATCATGTTTATTGCAAGCCAAACTAAGGTGGACAGAATGTGCCTCCTGCCCAGCCAGCCCTCTAGGGGAGATGAACTGTAATCTTTAGCTTTGCTTTATATTTTGTGGAAGCATTACAGTGTATTCATGTGTGGGTTTTATGCTGCAAATAGTTTATAAGGACTCTTTAACTAAAGAGGTGTAAAATCTTTGCATCCTTGAGAACTAGTAAAGAGCTAAAACCTATTTTGCTTCCAAAAGATCTCTTCCATTAATAACTTTATGTTCGTTATACTGGGAGGGGGAGGGATTTGGGGAAAGAATTTTAAAGTAGAATTGTAGTGAAGACCAGGCAACTTAATTTGACATCCTAATTCAAGGATAAGTGCACATTGCTTTGTCTTCTCTAGGATTTCAATTCATTTGGCTAATTTATAATGTAAACACCATTGCATTTTCTTGGAGAAAATGAGACCGATATGTTCCTCTTCAGGGACTTACAATCCATGTAAAAAGTTGCTGTCAGATAGTCTCCTGGGCTGTCACTGAAGCCAGAGAAACTTGTGTATTAGTCCTTGAGAAGAGAATTGCATCCTTTCAGTATTAGGGAGCTGTGCTGGAATACTTTTGTACAGAGATGTGTGTTGATCAGATACGAAATTATTCCTGTAAAGAGAAATATCAAAGTTATTTTATATCTGTTCACAGCTGCATGTTGAGAAATCTGTTTTCAAATGCATGCATGTAAAATGTATCAAATTTTTATTTGCCTGTTGACCTTTGAGTCTGATATTCTCTCTCACATGCAACAAATGGTGCAACAAACTGAATATGGCTATTGAGATGAGGCAAGACCACCAGTAGGAGGTCACCAGTATCCCTGTGGTAAGAGAAAGGAGGAAAATTAGGTGAGGGGGCCTGTAGTGGGTTTGGTTACTATTTTATTGCCTCCTGCTGAAGGTGCTAGAGTGACAGTCATTTGTACTGCTTTCAAATAAGTTCTCTTTCATAGTAATTTATGTAAATAATGGTAGAAAAAACATGGATGGAAACCTGGCTTAGGACCAGAGAACTCAAAATGGGACAGGAGGAGAACAACAGGATATCTTTATGGTGTTAAACCCACAGAATGTTTTATCAGCAGAGGGAAAGAATTGAAACAAAGAGTGCAAAGGGGAATTTCATTACAGAGGAACAGAAAAAATTTGAGGTTAAGTAACAAATCCCTGTACGCCTTATTTTTCCTGAAACAGGCTAAGAAGAAATTACGGAAATAGGAGCTCCCATTTTCCAGGCTGTACCAAGTGAATATCTCCTTTACTGGTTTCAGCCAGGGACAGAGTTAAGAGTTTCTAGGCTGAGAGTCCGGAGAAGGTCCCATATGCTCATGTTTTACAAGGGACTCCATAGGTTCTGTCATTTCAGTCCCTGAACTTTTTTTCTTTTTTGCCAAGGCAGCTGTGCTCTGGTGTGAGACTTATTTACATGGCTGGGCCATGCAGGTGTCCCAGACAAAGACTTGTAAACAAAAAATGCTTATTTTGTATTTAGTTACTACTAAAAGGCTGCTACATGCAGCAATCTGCTCCTGTGCTGTGTCTGATGGTTTACACTAACCTGCATGCAGGGCATGTTTTACATGTTCTAAGTAGTGGGAACACTGAAGATAATGGTGAATATAGATTAACATTAGGATATACTCTCTGCAAGGAAACTCTTGATTCTGCTTCCCCAATGAGCCAGTTGTATAATGTTTCAAAACTTTTTTGTTTGCGGTATATCTTGTTCTCTCTCATCTGCTAGAGTGTTGCCATAATCCTTGTGCTCTGCAACACCAGCTTGCTTCTGATGTTTGGTTTCTCACGGTTTCAGAGGTTCTTGTGTCACATTCAGTGCCATCTTGATGGTGCCTCAGCACTGCTAGTTCCTTGACCAGGTGCTGGTCAGCACCCCTAAATCAGAAACAAACACTGGGCATATTGAAACTGGAGCAGAGAAAGAGGGATACTTACCCACACTGCTTGTGTGTCAGATAGATGCATCAATGTCTGGGAAGCTTCAGCTTCCTAGCCTTTCTCCGTTCTGTCATCTCCCCAAGCGTGGTCTGGATGGAAGCAGACAGAGGGTAAAAGCAAGCTGCCCTGCTACTTACTGCACAAGAGTTATTTTCTTAAAGCTAAATTCAATGAGCTCTCCAGCATGTTAGGCTTTCTTTAGCGCTAAGCAGATCTGTTTGTTGTGTTTTCCCTTGTGGTATCTTGTTGCCTGTCTGAATCTCATGTTCCTGGTTCTATGGGTGGAGAAGCAACAGAGTCCCAGCATAGCCCCATCTGTTAGGGTCTCTGGGCATAGAATAGCAGGTGGTTTCTTCTCCTTTCTCCCTGTCTTAAGGGGGAAAGGAGCTGATTCTCTTTCTTAACTGGTAAGGCTGAGTTCCTGCAGCACAGAGCTGATCTGAGTTAAGTCCTTGCAAATCACAGAAGGATGTCAGGTACTTCATGCAGTGCATACTTCTTCAGTGCTTATAAGATATAAAAAAGCTGGTTCAAAACCCACTGTTTTGAAAATTCTTTGGGTAAAAGACTATGTAGTTGGTGCCTTGATTTGGAAAGGGGATCCTGCGCTTGGGATTCAGTACTGGGTAGTCTATTTCCATAATCAGAACAGAATTACTTCCTTTGGGCAGTAGGAGATTTTGCTAAATTGGGAAGGATATTGCATCTTCAAGGGGGAATGTTCCCCTTGAAGAGCTGAATTCCATCTTTCTTATTGCAGAAATGCTTTGCATCTGTAAAAATTAAATGTAGGGACAAAGCTCAAGCATATATATAGATAGGCAGTGAAGATGCAGATCCAACCCCTATGATTTATTCATGGCTATCAAATGTGTATCCAAATAATGCTGACCAAAATGAAATTCTTCAGTACTCAGTACTAGTTTTGTTATGTATTTTGGACACTACCTTCAGCAGAGGCAAGTCCTGTAATTCCCACTGCTGCATTTTCTTGTTACCCTAGCCATTTCCCTCTCCTCCTGGTGAGGAGGGGCAGGGCTGTAAATCAGATTTCCTTGTTTGTTGTTTGCCCTCACAAGGGAGCAGTGTGCGCAGAGCGGACCCACGTGCAGCTCCGGGGCAGTGATGGTTAATGAATGCTCTGTTGCACGTTGAGGGCAGCCCCCCTGGCTGTGCAGCCACAAATCCTTCTAATAATGCTGGGTGTCGACAAGGTCAGGAGGTCACCACAGGCTGGTATATATCAAGCTTCACCAGAAAAATGCAACTTTAGCTGAGCTGAGCATTTCCCGGTGGCGCCAGGCTCTCCAAGCCCTCATAAAAGGACTGTCTGCAGCCATCTACTGCTGAGTAATAACAGCCACCATCAGGCCCCTAAAATTATAAGGACAAATTAAATTGGCCCTTTCCATATTGTGTGGGACTTAAACACATGTTCCTTTGCTTGTTACAGTAATAGCAGGAAGCTGTGTGCAGGGTTTTACAACTAGAAGCACTATACCGAAGAAATTCATAGTTAAAGCTGTTGGTAGCAGGTTTGGGCAAATTTCAGTAGAAATGCTTTTTGCTTCATGTCATTCTTTCTAATACATATCAATAATAATGCTTTATTCTCCTTTCCACAGAGTTTTCATTCTACGATCTCAAAATAACTTAGGAACGTTTACTACAAAAAAAAAAAAAAAAAAAACCGCCAAGGAAATATCATCCCTATGTCACAAATGGGATTGTCTGACAGAGAAGTTAAAATAATAGGACAGTTTGGAGGATGGAATTAAAGTTATCTGCTCTGGCCCTTACTCGATTCCCCAAACTGTGATTAAAATGCAAGAGTCCTTTTCCACAGACCATCATCCTTCCTAGATTCTGAATTATATGTTTTTACGATAGATGTGTTCTGAATCCAATTTATCAAAACAGTAATGATTGATCAACTTATCAAGTACATACAGCATGATGGTCATCATAATATTGAGATGTTAGTATTCCAAATACGGAAAATCACAGGACTAACTCTTTTGGAAATTTTAAAAATAAAATGTTGCAGAATTATATCAGAGGACAGCATTTGTATTTTGGGGGTGATTCATTAGCATTCTGTACCAGGGAGATAGTTACTGGATTCTTTGAGGCGGTGCAGTAATTTGTAAATGAGGGCTCTTGCACTTTCCTCTGAAGACTGTGATCATGATATACGTACAGATCTGCACTCAGCATGAGGAGATGAGCTAGGGCACTTTTACAAATGGCTGGGGTAGATTAGGGGCAGTAGCATCCCAGATGTGGGAAGTACTCCTGGACTGTGTTCTGATATTCCTTAGGTATGCAGATTGTCCCAATAAATAAAAAGCATAAGAAGAGGTAGACTGTGGGCCTGACTGGTTCAATGCAGATGACAAATCCCTGGGACTCAGAGGGAGAGAAGATGAGTAGCAGAAGCCTGGCCTGACCCCATTCGTCAAAAGGAAGGATGCCTAGGGCTCTTTCAAATGGCTGCTCTTTTCAAATGTAAGGATTAATTCTCCTGGCAGAAGAATGTTTTGGATTTTTCAGCTGGTGGGAGAAGGGGACCTTGAATACCCGGTGTGATCCAGCAGCATAATTCCCTGGCAATCTGAAGGAGTGTAAATAAGAGACTTTATCGAGTGTTTTGGGGTCTCTGAGGTCTTGCTTGAGCCTTGGTACTGAAAACAATCCGGGAGCTATTCAGTTAGATTATGGATGATTTGTCAGGCATAGTATGAGAGAGATAAATGCACCACGGACCAGGAAGAACACTCAGCATTGTGCACCTTGCAAGCACTCCTCATCAGGTCACAGAAAAGAACACAGATGGCTTTTTCCTCAGTTGTATGATAGTGACTGCAAACCTCTTTGCATTTCCCTTCCTTTATTGAAACATCCTTTTCCAGCAAAGAAATCCCTGGGGTTTAGTGTCTGATTGGTTTTCTAAGCATTCTAAAAATCTTTCTTATTCCCTAATTTCAACCCGTTCTCTATACAATGAGATGAAACTAACCCTGTTGATTTTTTTTCCCCAGTTATTGATGAACAAGCAAATTGGATTAAAAAGATATGAAGTGGATGGAAGAAAAGTCCTTTTTTATTTTGATGAGGTAATGATTTTGTTTCTTATAATTTTGTTGCTTTTCAGTGAAAGGCAAATGACCAGTGAATCAGGCATAGATACATATTGATGTTGATGGTCCCTCACAGATGAGGTCTACCATGCAGCTTTAACTGGCAGCTTGCTTGAGCCTCTTTTGAGGGAGGTAGGTGTTGTGGTTTTGGTTGGAAACCAAAGCATAATAGAGGCAAGTGATTAGTTTCAGCCTATATAGAATTTCTGGGAAGGTATTACTAAATTTTTGCTTCAAAATAATCTGACCTTCAGGTACAACTAGTGTTGCTAAAAGGACGGAGTAAAAGTGCAGTCTAATTCAGATCTCACAGCACATACCTGGGAGTGGAAGACGAGATCTCTCCTGGCTTGGTCATCAGCAGTAAATTGTTAGCTAGTTGCATTAGCAAGCTGGCTGATGACAGGAGTGGTGTTAGGTAAGTCAGAGAATAGAGCTTGAGTTTCAGGTTTGACTTTCTGACGTTGTTGTATGGCAAGTATGTACTTTAAAGACCAGCGAAGTATCATGTATTTTAATTCATTCTGTCTGGCTTTTATTCATTAACTTTGTCTCTATACCTAGTATTAGAGGTGTCTCTGTTCTCCCCAAGTGTCCAGCACAGCGACTAGCACTGGGGGCACATGCTACGTTTATTTGTCTCTCTCTTGACTTAAAGTGCAGGTTTTGTTACAATAAGTCTTTTACACAATTTCATACAGATTCCTAGCCAGTGCATGACCTGTGTAAAGTTTCAAGCTTTCAGAGAGCATATAGTTGGGAAAACAGCTCCTGTTCCTATCAAAGTGTATGATTACTATGAGCCAGGTATGTGCCTGTTTTCCTTTGATATTTTTTTTCAGCATTAGAGCTCTAGGCATAAGGCTCACTTGTGATTTCTCATTCTTGCTGGCTTGCAGCTTTTGAAGCAACTCGTTTCTACAATGTGAGTGAAAACAGTCCCTTGGCTCGGGAGCTCTGTGATGGGCCAACTTGCAATGAAGTGGAAAGCTCAGCTAGCCAATGGGTTGGTAAGTTGCACCAAAGCCAAGCAGATTTTTTGGAAAATGGAGCACACAGACATACTTTCCAGGAGTTCAGAACTCAAAATGATATTTAGAAAAATGCTCTATTTCACTATCTGTGTTAGTGCAAGTTTTACAAAGGTCTGTGGGATAGCAATATTAAACTTAGGACAGCCAAACAGACAAGTGTAGTCTGCTCTTCAGTCACCAGAGTGACTATTATTTGCTTCGGAGTCAAGATATAATGTGTAATTCTGGAAGAACGTGCACAGGGTGAGATGTGTCAATAAACATAAAGGTAAAAACTCTTTCAAATGCAATTTGGTTTTCTTTCTCTACAGTATCTTGCAATAGAGTTCCACAATTAACTGTAGGAAGATTGAACAATTTCATGCATCAGTGAAAGAAATAACTTTCCCCAGAAACTATATGTTCCTTTCTGTTCTTTGTCATACAAAATAGTTGCTTTATCCTATATCTGGAATTTGCTGCAGTATGGTTCTTTCAGAAAGACATCTTTATTCCCAAAGCTTCTTATGCTACCAAGTTTGTAAACTCCTATGAGAAGTCTTAGGGAGTTCAATATGAAAACTTGTATCACAGAAATAGAAGAAAATTGCCACTCCATCTTCCCCTTCCCTATCCTATGCAAAAATATTGCTTTGGATGTTTGTGTTTACTTTTCAGGCTTTGTTCATTCTGGACCATGCAATAACATTTTTGGCTGCTTGGAGGATGAGTATTTTGAGCAGTGCATGTGTTCACGAGACTGTGGCTATGATGGGGAGCCTGTATGTGGATCAGATGGACAGATTTACCCGAATCATTGCCAGATGGAAGTAGCATCGTGCAGGAATAATACAAGGATAGAACAGATGCCCATGTCTCAATGTTCTGCCTGTAGGTTTCATTCAATTCCCTTTTCTGTTATGATCTAGTTGCAGAACACTACAAATCCTCATCTAAGCAAATGATAATTACATATGTGTGGTAGGGAAAAGAGGAGAACTCAAAACCTCCTATCTATTATTTTGCCACTCATACTACAGGGGATTAAGTTATAAGAGCAGCTGCCTTCCTGCTTAGGTCAGAATAACTGGTTTTCTGTTCTCATGAATACATGTTTTACCAATTGGAATGAACTTTAGAGAAGATTAGTGATAGTGTTTTATCTGAAGTGAATAATCCTAGATAAAAATCATACCCATGAACTGTAACATTCTTTGGAGATCCTGCATGGGCTTTCAAGATGTGCAGTGTAGTAGCTCAGTGAACTGAGTATTCCACCCCTGGAAATGCAAACATTTTCTAGAGACTCATTAGCAAATTTTATGACCAATGCATTTGTTTTTATTTACAGCCAAGAATTTGCCAGAAGAAAGGGAGACACAATCCCACACAGCTGAGCAACCCAGTGTTCAACAAACACCAGCAGGTACTATCATACCTTTGTATTTATCCAAGGCCTTTTTCTTTAGCAAAGTAAAGCTTATCCTATCACTGCATAAAAGTATATATATGGCTCTTAAGCACATTTAAGTAAAGATGCTGAATTTCTTCATCTTTTAGAAAAGACACAACATTCAGAAATCAGAAAAAATTAAGAGGTCAAGGAAACTTAGGATGGTAACTATTCAACAACAGACTAGATCTTCTAGTCCTTTTCCTTTCAGGAAGTCTTGAATGATACCTGTTCTATTCAATGCACATGCAAGATTTAGGTAATTGTTCATAGGAGTGGGCAAGTGACCATCCTATTTTCTCAGCCTTGGTATGTTTGAACAACACATACTCTGATCTTTTCTTCAATGTTAAGCTGGAAAGATCACATTTAAAACCAGGCTGATGTAATGTGTTTCAACAAACAGCTGAACAGGACATGACAACAGACCAAACCATTGCAAGAGCTAGGATCCAGGTGGATTAACTTTGTCTCTAGCAGTTCTGTGTAAAAATTGAGCTGGCAGTCTTGATTCTCTCAGAGCTGCTGTTTGAAATAAAGGGCCTTAGTGAGCAAAAATGTTAAGGTCAGTAGATGGAGTAGCCAGGAATTTGGCTGCTCATTTTATTTGGTGCTTATGTTCATACACTTTTTTCCAAGACTCATGTCGAACTTGCTCATGGCTCACAATAAATCTCACCAAGAAGCAGTGGAGGGTCAACAGAATAGTTTGTTTCATGCTGTTTCTAGTAAATAAACTGGACTAGATTTTTCCTGGCTGCTTTCCACTCATTAATTTTCCCCTGGCCTCTAACTCTCCTAACAAATCAGTAAAACAAGTTAATTCT
This sequence comes from Astur gentilis, assembly GCF_929443795.1. Classification (NCBI taxonomy): domain Eukaryota; kingdom Metazoa; phylum Chordata; class Aves; order Accipitriformes; family Accipitridae; genus Astur; species Astur gentilis. The sequence continues at coordinate 42,050,551 of NC_064887.1, read as the reverse complement.
TCAAGAGAAGACTCTGTGCCTTCTCATGTCCTTCTTGTGCACCAGAGTTCTGACAAGCATGTGTCCAGCTTGAGAGACACTATCCTGTTCTTTGCCCTTCCTCTCACCTACAGAAATTGATGGACATTTTTCTCATTAAGTTGTAAATGCATAGTGAATATTCCATTACGACTATTTCTATAGGTCATTCAATCTTAGTGTTTAGTGTCTCATGTTTTCCCTCCCTTTTTTTCTGGACTTAGTGTGAATATATATATATAAATATATCAGATTACTGTCTGTTGGAATAACTGAGATGAATGCTTGTTGCCTTTTATTCTGTGCAGATGCTGTGTACTCAGCATGGAAACTCTGTTTGCAATCTGAACCCTTTAAAGCAGCATTCCCAAATTGCTCTGTAGGGCACTGCTGGTATGCAAGGCCATAGAAACTGTTTTGGTGCTGGTCTACAAAATGGGAGTGCAATGACATTATTTTCAAATAAAAATTTGATAGTAAAAATATGTTCACCTGAGAAAAGTATTGTGGAACTTGATGATAGTCCACAGTCCAAAAATTCCTGGCTACTATTATGCATAGGAGTATTACACTGCTTCTGAACTAATCTGCATTAAAGTATCTGTCTATGAAAAATAACCTTCTGGTTTCTGTTCTAAACAGACAAAAGCACTGTTGGCTCAGAAGGCTATCGATAAAAGCAAAAGTGGAAACTCTGATTTATTTTTTTATTTATTTAGTGTGTGTGTGATTTTATACAGATACTAGATTAACAAACCTGTATGCCGTAAGGATATGTTTGTCAAAGCACAAGCAGTTAGAGCTGTCTTTATTCTAGGATCTGTGAGTGTTCAAGTTGAGAGTCTCCTGGAAGGCAGATACTCTTCTGAACTGAGCTGTCTGAGCAGCCATGGCAGAGTGAGCATTCAAAAATAAAACTGACTAAATCCTGCATCAGGAAAAGAGCCCAGCATGTGATTTTCATTAATCCTCTGGGCTCCTCTCAGGTCAACCACACGGTACATGAATCAAAGTTTAACAAATGAATGAATCCCGCCTTATACACAGGTCTCATTTGGACTCACTGGTTTGTTAGCATTGAAGCATGTGATTGGTTTAAGTCGGCTCAGGTGCTCTGGGTTTCTAGTGAAAGTTCTGATGAGCCATGTCTAAATCTGTGATTTCCTAAAAGGATGCAAAACTCCGGGAGCCAAATCAAGCTTAGGGCAGGTTGGTTAAACTGCCTCAGTGTGTTAATCTTCAGGAAATACCATTTTCTTGGAGAACCGCGTGGTGTTTATATTGTCTGAAATGCTTCTGTATTTGCCATATGACTTGTGCAGGCTCAGCTTGGTTTGATTGATGCTTTCATTGTTAGCTCTTGTCTATGTTACCCCAGCAATGGAAACAATGAGCGCCAGCTTCTTTCCAGCGAACAGTGGGGAACTTCATAATGTGTTCAGGCTTACTCTGGCAAACGCATACTTGCAGTGTAGTTCCATATACACTAGTGAGTTTGCTAGAATAAACAACAGCTTTTGAGTTATGCTATTCAAGGTAAGCAATTGTATATAGATGGTCCTGAAAAATCAGGATGCAGCGCTTCTTGCAGCACCTAGCTATTGTCAAAGCATTTAAAAATGCCTTTCAGAAGTCTGTAGCGGATGTTGCAGCAAGTGAGGCACAATGGCTGAGGTTTGATCTTAAAACTGTAGCCTTTTTTTGTCCCAATGGGTAGATCCTCTTTGTATCTTTAGAAATATTCTTATGATTGAGAGGGAGGTGTGCAGGGTGACAGGACTCAACTAAAACAACTCAGGCCTGAATCCCCTTCCTCAGCTGTTCTTTCTCACAGGTGTATTACTGAGACTTAGAGGGATGGAACAGGCTTTTATGACTAGCATGGACCCACGTCTGCCTCTAAGCATTGAAGCTCTGCTAGTATGCTTTCACAGCCTGTTCCAGTCATATTTGTTTGGTCTGAAAGCTCCTGGAGCAGGATTTTGGTTGCTAACTGGAGTATGAGTATCTTGAGTGCCTCTCTGTCAGTGGCTTTCTTAAGATCATTGTCACACTAGGCTACAAAAATATGGGTGGATTTCAGAGCCTCAGGGGTCCTCAGTAGCTCTGATACCATCTCTCTGATCAAGTGGTGCTTTGACTGCTTCTATAGATCATTAACGCTCTTCTGAAATTGCCTAAATCTGCTCTGGCAAAAGGGCTAAATGTATAGCCACTGATGTTGGAAGACAATAAATTGATATGATGATAATGTTGCAATTCTACATGTAGTTAATAGAAAAGCAATATCCAAGTGCATTGCGGCAGTATTCAGTGGTATCAGTGCTGCTGTGGTGTTGCGCTCTGTGCTGCTCTGAGCAGGCAGCTCACCCAGCTTTGTGCTGTCTGACCCCCCAGCCTTCTCCCCACAGTTGGACCCCTGTTATTTATACAGTTCTGCTCTAGCAGTTAGAAGGGCCAGTAGCTGGAGGAAAATTCTAGGTGGAATTATGATACTTTTATTTGGTAGTCTTATTACTATTTTTTAAAAATGAAATGCCATCACCCATCACTAGCTGCTAACAGGAACATCGGAGCGAACTCTGCTTTCAGGTGGAGTCATCTCGCAACACTCCCTGGCAGCCACATTATTCACAGGACCGCTGTTCTTTTAGGATTGATTGAACTGGCAATGGGCCGTTTTTCCTTTCACCCCGTCGGTGTTCAGCAAACATTGGCTTAGGCACAAACATTTGGAGATGGGGGAGTGGTTTGTATGTAACAGGAAATGTCGGCCTTTTGTCTTTGCTTTGATTCCAATGCCGCATTCCTGGTAAGAGCGAGGTCTGTGATGTTAATTCTGTCCCTGGTGGACAGCAATCATCCATTCATAGAACGAGCTCATGATCTGGCAGGTTCTCACATGGAGAAGGCCAAGAAGAAGTGAACACAGAGACTGACTCTGCTTTCAGGCAAGCATTCCCTTGCCTAGAGCTGAGCCTGTTGCTGGAAGGATGTGGGAGGCAACAGGGAAGAGCCTTCAGATATTTTATTTCTAGAGAACAAACATTTTCAAAGGCCTTGATGAGTGTTCCCCTTAAATAAAGCCAACTTTGCAGGGGAGGGAGAAGGGGGACTTTTCCTCCCTGCAACAGCTATGTTTCAGTGATTGCTTTGGTTTGGATTAGAGCAGTGTATACAGAAAGCAAACAGGAAAGATGGACAGCTGAGCTGGCTCGAGGAACAGTTTAGAAAACGGGGACTTATTGATATTCCTAGAAGTTTTATCTTGCAGTCTTTCGCTCTGGACAGTGAGCAATCACCCAGCATAGAGAGGCACAGCCTGTTTTGAGTGGGATATGTACTGTGTGAGTGTCTTACTATAGACTGGAGTGAATGCAAGGAGGATAAATATCTGTTTCTGCCTGTCATGTCTGTTCCTGTCTTAAATGATGGAAGTTTCTCAGTGGTATGTGACTTTGCTGAAACAGATGTATCCGAGCTACTGCTAGTTCAGGCTGAGGGAGAAGTAAATGGCTTTGATGTAGGCTCATGGCCTATTGTGCCAAAATCTTCTTTCTTATTGGGCTGAAAAGAAATCTAGCTGCTTACACTGATCTATTTCATGACATGCACCAAGTAAACTACTCCATTACAGTCTGCCCTCTAGCTTTGTAACTTTTATAAAACGGTGCTTAAATGAGTGCACGCATTACACATCGTCATATGGATTGGTCTCTCTTTAACTGAGGTACTTGGCTTGGACCTAGTCAAAGGAGAGAGGTGTATTTCCAGGGTGCAGAGTAACTCATCTGTGAAATCTGGCATTCCGAAAGATTATCTTTTACTTTTGTCTTAATATATACAGATCTCAGGGTGAACTGGTTCCTAACTTAAGCACCTCAGTTAGTTAGATACTTTAAAGTGAGACTTTGAGATTTTTTTTCAGATTACATGGCCCTTTTTTCCCCCCCACCCCTCCTTTCATTTTTTCCAGTGCCCAGGTGTCAGACTGGGAAATTGAAAATTCTGATTTACAGCAGCTTTTTTCCTCACATGTGAATCTAAGCATGCGCACACGTGCAGGTCCATTGACATGTGTAGCTGCCTTTACTCATGTAAGGCACTTACTTGGCCCCTGATTTGCCTCCCTGATTAAAATTCCTTTCCTCTTACATCATTCCCCTTCTTTGTGATGCAATATGTGATGCTGAAATGCAGTTTCTTTGGCTAAAGCACAACCTGAGACTCTATGGTTTCCTTTCCAGCAGAGGAAGGCCCTCCACTACAGACAGATCTGTCATACTACTCCTATGAATATGACCCAGACCCCTATGCATCGGAAGCTGACGTTTTTGAGATTGTGGCAGAACTGACAACAGCAAGCACATTAAAAGAAATGGACAAGATTCAGGAAGTAGTGACCACAGTAGAATGGTGAGCCAGAGAGCGGGGGATCATAGATCTGGTTTGAGAGTCAACATATAATGTACTAACTCATGTGTTGGGTCAAAGGTATTCAGTTCCTCAAAAGGGGCATTCTTACAACTGACTTGCTAACCTCTTTAGCAAGGAATCACCAGGAACAAGATCTTGCTAGGGCAGCATATAAAAGTCTTTGTGACCTGAATGTCTCCAACCCTAGCAGAATAAAAAGTGACCTTTTAAGATTTTCTCTGCCCAGCCCCAGTGATGCTTCATGAAGATATGTAATGGGAAAGTGACTTTTCTTCATTATCTCCTCTTTTCAACAGAAATATATAATTTAAATAAAGAGAAGAGGCTCAGAATCAACTCCTGTATGAGTTTGTTCCTACAGACGACCTGCTGCAGAACAGAAACCGAACGATGACTACTTCCTGATGCACTCAGAACTGTAGGCTTTGTTGCCCCATGGGGGGGGATCTCGAGCGCTAAGGGGGACACTCAGCGTTATTTTTCTGTCAATTTTCCTGCCTTTTGTGCATCCTCTTTGGAGTATTTCCAAGGATGGGAGACCAATATGCTGTGCCCTCTAGGTGAGAAAAATAGGGGCTGGAATTCAAACCTATAGACCATTTCAAAGTGTTTTCTCTACTATCAGAATACTGCAAATGCCATTTCCTAGCTACATTTAGAAGCTAAGTCCAGGCCTTGTGCTTAGCTGAACTGCTGTTTGAGGAAAGATGGCTGAGAAGTTTTCTCTCAAATTATAATAATAAAAATCAGTGTGTTTTGCTAATTACAACATAGCAAGAGGCTAATCATCTTCCCTAGCCCGTAAGTCTACTGCACCCACAACAAAGTCCCACAAGAGAAAAACTTCCCTAGTGGCTCCATGTTCAGGAAAGTTGTTGGGAGGTACATTTCACAAGAGAAAAACTGTAATCCACTGTTGGGCCTGAAAGGCTTGACTGTCTACCATGTGGCTGCAGGCTTCAGGTGGGGAGTTTGCCAGCCATAGCAGTGACAAGGATTAGGTGGGTGAACCCTCTTCATGTTGCACTATGTGCTGATAAGAGCTGCTTGCAGCCTTCTCAGCCCCTTTCCTCCTCGTAACGCCAGCATGAAAATAAAGCTGACCCAAGGTGCAGTCCTTTTAAATGCTTGCCTGACTTCACCAGTCGCTTTTATTCTGCTTCCACTAGGATCCCCATACAGTGGTTGTTCTGGATAGGGTAATCTGTGCATAGGGCCTGGGTCTGCTGGCCAGTACAAATCACTGGTGTCACGGAAGCTGAACTCCCTTTGACTGACCTGCCCCAAGCAATGTGGTAAAACTAAAAACAAAAGCTTTGTGTTTCTAAAAGTGCAGGAGCCAAGATTTTTTAGTTTCCCTTCCTGCCTGGAGCAGCATTGTTCTCTTTGGAGGAGCTACATGCAATTGCCTGTTGCAAAATAGTGTTAATATTTTATCTTCCCACTTCTATTGTTACCAGGACCCAGAGTGGGGTGGAAACTCCTTTTGAGGGTGTTTATTGGTGAATGGAAACAGGAAAAAGCCCAGCTCCATTCATTTTTAGGGCTTGTTTACACAGGAACCATGACAAGAATATATCCCAGTATAGACATTCCATTCCAGAATAAAGGCAATTTTATTCCAGAAAAATGTCCACATGAGGACAAAACGGGAGGTATCCCAGAAGTTGGGCATATGTAGTTTCCAGTCCTTTTTGTCTGGGGCCAGATATTTGCAGAATGTAGTTGACATGATGAAGGTCTGGGTCTTGAAGTTCCCAGAAACTTCAGAACTGCTTTGCTGGCAAGTTCCCAAGCCTGCCTTCATGGCTGCCCTGAGCTTTCCTCACAGGATCTTGACGTGGCTTCTGCCCATGTGTACCCGCTGCTGCTCAGCAGAGGTTTTGCCACGTGTCTTCAGTGTGCATGAACAGACCATGTCCTCATTGTGTCCGCACAGCACAGCGGAAGCACTGGTGGCTGCATTCCTGTCTGGCAGGTAAATAAATGCCTTTAAACTAAATTCCATCTCCTGTAAGCAACTGGCCTGGCAGACACTGGCTATTGTGTACACACACAGGACTGAGTCAATATTTATCCCCTGGGTAAATAACAGACCTAGTGTCAACTGCAACAAGAGAGGTTTTTTTCTTTTCTAAATATCAAAGCTGCACAATACAAACCCTGCTGTTTGCTGGTTCCAGCCTCAGCTGTTTAATACTTTGAGTCTGGGAGAATGAGACATTTAGTCACCCTGATAATGTCTGTGTGACTAGCTTTCTGCAGAAGGTGGGATTTATGTTCTGGATTCTTGATTTTCCTGTCCTCTGTCCCTTTCTGGTTTTAGTTTCCTTATCTCATCCGTTGTGTGCTTCTGGATAGATATTTGAAGTAATTTTATATTGCTTGGTCTTCTCATAGATCCTTGGGCAGTCAGACAGCATCACCAGTGGGGACAAGGACATGTAGGTAGGGTGTTTCAGCCAATTATTAAACCTGACTTTCTTCACTTTCTTCAGGCTCTGGTACATGCAATGTACTAATTCAAGATGCAGACTTCTCCCATTGCTGCCAGCTAAATAATTCCTTCTGGTGGTGCCAGCCCATCAATCACGTCCTTGTTCTGTGGGGTCTCTGTGTGCCAGTGCACTCACCTGTTTGAGGCAGAGGAGTCTTGCTTCTGTTTTACAACTAGAAGAAAAGCCAGGGAGACCTGAACCCTCAGAAGGCAAAGGCAGAGCAGCCTTAGCATCCTTAAACAGAGACTGTTAGAACAGGACAGTGCGTGTGAGGTAATGTGCCAGGTTTTCTGGGTCCTGGAGTGTGACTTCACCTTTAGTGTTTCTTCACAGCTTTGGCGCTTTCAGGCAAATCACTAGTCCATCTGCTTTTGGCAACCTCCGCCTGCCCCCAGTCTTGCCACACCAAACCAACTCCTTTCTGTAGTTATAAAAAAAGTAATTTTATTTAAGGAATTGAATAAAGGAACCTGCAGTTACACAGTTGTGGTTGCCATTTCTCCCCTATCACAGGAGTGAAGGAGCAGGTCTCTGCCCTCTTTTCCACCCCAGCTGATGGTCCCTCTGTCCGTAGCTTTTCCCTGGCCCAGATTTGTTGTTCATGTTTCTTGTAATCATCATTAATTCTTATCTAGGAAAAAAAAAATTCCTAGATTATTTTTCCTCCATTCATCAACATCCTACTTGGAATGCAGAAACTCTTTAGGGCTAGGTCCATGAGAAGTACTGGACACAGCATAGCCTTATCAGACTCAATGTTATTCATAGGCTTTGGCCCAGTTCTGACTCTGAAGCTTATCAGTCACGCTCCCATCCCTGAGAACACAAGGACATCTCAGCACTGGAAACTCAGGCTCCAAGTTTGTGAAGACCAGCCAGTCATAGTCTGGAGAGAAGGGATTAATTTTTTTCACCAAGGAAGAGACCAACTTGGTGGTAGAAAGCCAGCAAGGACAGCAGACCTGCTGCTGCTTTGGGCTTTGAATTGTTTTGGCTTAGAGACATTTGCCTCCCTCTGTCAGAAAGATGTTTCTCCTTTCTTTTTTGTGATGATCCCTCACTGCAAAATGAGAAACTGCCAGTGGGTTTGTAAGACACAGAAATTCCTACTTACATCAAGTTATTTTACTGAATAGCTGCAGCAGTGCTAGTTATCAGTGATTTTTGCTTGCAATCCTTTCAATGAAATTAATATTTATATATTTGTAACTGTACATTATGCAGAGTAATCATTACTGTGGTATTTATTTTAAAGCAATAGTTCCCTTGTTTTTTCTTGTCCAAGTGTTTTGGTTTTGCCTCTTTCCCTCTTTCTTAATCAGCCTCAATAGAATACAAATACAAGAAGAATGTTCAGCTTGCTTGAAGAACGTCACTGAAACAACAGTACTTGCTTTACTGATGTCGACTGTTGACATTTAATGCACAATAACCTGGTTTTCATTATTGTGAATAGATCATCTATTTAGAAAACCTCAGCTCAGTTTGGGTTTTGGGGTTGGGGTTTGGTTTTGGGGGGTTTTTTTTTAGTATTTGCTATTTCTGACTGAGTGGCAATAGCCCTGGCTACACCAGGTCTCCTGTGTTCAGTAGCTGGCACATCCTCTGCATGTGCAGTACTGCACCCATAGGAGATAGGCTCTAGTTTTTCACCTGCATTTCACCCCTGCACATACATGTACGTGTAAACAGTTCTATGACCATTTTTGTTTTCTTCACACAAATCTTAGCAAGTCTGAGTCCAGAAAAGGGTTTGGTTTAGATTCTGATAAATATTTTATTAAAAACTGATTTTAAGACTATCTTGTCTGCTTCTACTTATTCACATTGTAGGTTGTAAGTTTGTTTGGTAATAGGTTATGGTGAGGACAGAAGTCATGTCTGTACCAGTAAAACTAAAGAATTCAGGAACTCTAAGAAGGTTTATCACTCATTTTCTACCTTGCTGCTTACTGGGATATGGCCTAGTTGTGTCTGAGAGATGAGCTGGCTGCATTTTGTCGAATTTGCAACAGCTTCCAATAAGCAACAAGCTTGGTCACCTGTTTCATAAGAGACAGCTCTTGATTATGTAAGACATTATACAAAAGAAGTGTGAAGTTCTAGAGCGAGGGTTTTCTCAATTCCTTCTTTAATATTTCCCTTCAAGAGACATAATTTTAAAAAAAATCCATTAATACAATCTTTGCCCTAAAGAAATTAGGGATGCCAAGGGTCATTTGCAAAATAGGGATTAGTAAATGGGATTTTTACACTTGTTACCAACAATGGGCTGACATTACTATGATGTTGCTTACTAATCAAGCCAAGAATGTATTTGCTAGAGAAGTGCTCTACATTCTCTTGACAGAATATTTTAGTTCAGGAGAGTACCTTTCACATAGGTACTTCCTAGTACTTCTTAAATGTTTAGAAATTTGGTTTTGCAAGTGCCTGTTCTTTTTCAGTTTTAGGTGAAGGGAGTATGCGTTCAAGGACAGCAAGCAAGTCAGTAGCAGAAAAAGAAATAGAACACACATATCATCAGCTTGCAAGATGTATTAGGAAAACCAGACCTAGGTATGTTAGCAAGAGCATCCCTGACAATATGTGACCAGATGAGAAGCTGCATGCAGTGTCCCAGTAACAGATCTATACGTGTTCAGTGCTCCGCATCTTGTCTGGGCTCCACACCTCTCAGAATTCTGTGGCCCAGGTTTATTCAGTTTTAGCTACTCGGACGGGAGGAAGGACTTCTCTCCTGATAAATACTGCTCACTGCTCTGGATGAAACTTGTGGAATCCCAGTGTTGTCTTCTTATCCCCAATGTATGTTGTGAGTGCCTTGGGAGCAGGGAGCTTGGATGGAGGTTTACACCAGTGAATCTTTGGAACTTTTTTGAGGGAGTGTTTCCTTGGAGGTTTTTAGGGATGTGGTGTTTTGTTTTCTGTGACTGAAGAATCTTCTTCTCACCTTATCCCTGAAGTCTTCAGAAACATAGTAGTAGACAAAGGGATCAACACAGCTGTTAAAAGTGCTGATGGCCAGGCTCACCATGTAGCTGATGTACAGGTTGCCATACAGCTTGCAGTTATAGCTAGAGTAATGAACAAGGAGCAGAACGTTGCTGGGTGTGTAGAAGGCCACAAGTGTGAACAGCACGAGAGCTGTGAGCTTCATAGAGTAGGAGTACCGCTTCCCGCTGTCTAGGAGGGCTCGCAATACTGAGCAGTAGCTGAACAGCATCACCAGGAGAGGAGCGAGGAAAGCACAGGCGATCAGGCAGATGAAGTAGTAGAAGTAATAGCCATCATCCTCGTGCCTGGGGAGAACGTCATGGCAGAGAGTGGTGTTTACTCCATACAGGGGATATGACTGCTGCTGCAGAGTCAGGGGCAGGATGAGGACGGCAGCACAGAGCCAGATGGCAGTGCAGGTACAGGCGGCGAAGGCAGGAGTGCGGAAAGAACGTGAAAAGAAAGGATGCACCACAGCCAGGTACCGGTCAACACTGATGCACGTGAGCAGCAGTACTGAGCAGTACATGTTCCCATAGAAGAAAGCTGTGGTGAGCCGGCACAGGCCTTCCCCAAAGGGCCAGTTATTGCCCAGGAAATAGTAGAAAATCTTGAAGGGCAGCACCAACATGAGCAGCAGGTCTGCTGCAGCCAAGTTCATCAGAAAGACAGTTGAGGTCAGCTTCTCAGCCCTGGTGGCCAGGACCCACAGGGCCAGCCCGTTTGAAGGCAGCCCCACCAGGAAGACGAGGGTGTAGAGGCAGGGAATGAGCCGCACTGTGACCACGCTGCCCAGCTGAGAGTATGTGGCCTCGTGTATCAACAGGTACGTGACGTTGTTTATGGTTGCCTTTTCTCCAGGGATGGCTCTGGGACATGGTGTGATCTCTGGTGTCGTCGCCTGCTCGTTGGTGCTGTTCTGAGAGTAATCTGTCAGATAAATGCAGTCTGTTACTTGCTGCTTGTGCGGTTACCCTTGTACTTTGCAGAGCAGGCTGCATACATAATGTTTACCCTAAAGGCTATGGTTTTGCATTTTACGTTGGGGTTCTTAAAAGCGGGAGTATTGTGTAAAATGCTATTGTGTGATGAGCAGAAAAAGTTGGCTAACAGAATTAGGTGTGCAGGAATAACCATCAGCAATCTTACTGAAAATTTACACAATTCTTCTGTCATGTGGTTTCCCACAGCTCACAAATGATTGCTATATTGTACAACTATCAGCAGGCCTGGGGAACCAGAGAGCGATTCCTCTGCCCAGCTTTCAAAAGAATCCGAAGTCCTGGGGCCACTCCAGATTAAAGTGATGGCTGTGGGAGTCTAACTTTTAGCTAAAGATTTTGGGTTCAAGTGCTCTCTGTTTTACTTCTCCTCTAATTTTGCTTTCTCTTTCTAGTTTCTTCCACCCCAGTTTCTTTCTCTTCTGTATCCCCTTCTCTCATCTCCTGCTTCAACTACAGTATGCGTGAATCTCAATTAGAGTGGCTCCTATGCGATAGCTTTAAAAAAAAAGAGTTTTCAGGGGTCTTATAAAGGTACTGGGTATCCAGTACTTTAAGAAGCAGCAATTTTCCCCCAAAGATACACACTCACCATCGTAGTCTGGAGAGGCCAGGCAGAGTCCCCAAAAGGCACAGCACAGCATAAGCCCGTGTGACAGCCGTCCACTCCTGAGGGTCTCCATTCTGATGCAGGATCCAATGCTACTGTGCTCAGAGCTATGTGGGAAAGGCAGTACTAGTGACCCTGCTTACGCATTTCCTTCTGTTAGTCCTTAACTCACGGAAGCACCAGGCTTTTTCCATAAAGGATGAGGCGTATGGGGGGCTGTCACAACATGCACAAGTGTGTGTTGCCCAAGCAGAGACTTAGCACCAGTATCAGACGCAGGACTGGGAGGGGCTTACGTGTCCAGATCTGCAGTATATTGGGGCCGTACTTCATTGTCAGAGCTAGACGATGGCTTGAGTGACTCATTTGGACCTCCTTCCTGCTCCAGAATATTCCTGGAAATAACAAATGTGGTCAGATTTGATGCAGTCTGAATTTGGTTTAGAGTGTAAACTGAACTTCTGACCTCCTACATCAAACATCCTTCCACCCAAGAGAGACCCAGGTGGCTCTGTGTGAGATTCAAGGTCTTTCCCCACACCCTGATTCAAGATGCTTTCTGGTAGTGCAAACTGCGAAGATATCATCCCCTCACAGAAACAAATGAAGTGCAGGAGAGCTGCAGATCCAGACAAACCTCCCCAGCTCCCAGGGATTACACAGGGCTCTTGCAGCCTCATGTTGTGGCAATTCAAGGTTTTTAGCGTCTGCGCTGCAGCCCCCAGATCAGGCTGGGCCTTTCAGAGTTCTCCTGTTTTTTTAATTTCTGCTCCTGCTACCTGGCTAAAGAGGGGACAAAGCTCCTGCACCTTCTTTCTTGATCTCACTGCAGAGGTTGATCAAAAGTCCTGTGGGTCGGAGCTATTTGCTTTTGAAAGAATCAGCACTAGCACCAGCCTTGGGATGCCATAACATACAAACGATAAGTGGCAGGGTCTCACGGCTTTAGGGAGACACTGTGCTTCCTCTGATAAACTACCAGGAACAGGGAGAGCAGCTCCATCCAGCAGGAAAGGGGCCTGACAAGGGTGCACGGGAAGTCTCTGCTGTTGGGTAGATAATGGTGGATTTCAGTCACTCTTGCCCAAGAAGAGCTGTGTTTTTCCAGAGATGTGCAGTCTCCACCCAGTAAACCCCCAAGAGGGTTGAGCGCTCTGGGTTAGCTAATAGCCTGGAGCAGTGGCATGCCGCTGCCACGTACCTGCTGGTTGTATGGGGAAGACGACTCGCGTAATGGTGTAAGAGGGACTGGCAGACGTTCCCTGAACCTTTAAGATCCTTTGCTGCTTGTTCCCCCCTTCTCTAACTCCTCGAGAGTGTAAGTTCCTTTTGTGCTCTGCCTTGCACAGCATTGCTGGGAAAGTCCCAAATCCTCTCCCAACACCTGTGTAAGAGCCCCAGCTCGAACACTTCCCAGTGGTCATCAAGTGGGTAGGCCAGTGGGACAGAGCTTGAGAGGTTGCTGGTTTTTAGGCTTTCGCTCTCCAGTCCCCTGCCTGGCTCTGCAAGGGAGTAAAGACAGAAGCTGGAGTCTGGGCAGTAGGAACTGTAAATTTGGTTTGGCAACCTGAGGAGTAGTTCATTTCTTTCTCCTCAGCTTATGAATGGCCTCTTCTGTGAAGGTTGCAAATCTGAGCCTGGCTGCTGTTTGATGAGATTCTTCTATTCCAAGGAGAAAATGATCCTATTTCCTTTGCTTTCACCATATTCCCACATCTTTGCGCCGAGCATGTTGAGAGGTGGAGTTCCACTGGCAGGGACAGGGAAGATGCAATGTTAGATGTTTTGCTTTTGTGATTCTCTCAGGATTTATGAACCATTACAGAATGACTCATGTGGCCACATATTTTCCATGCCTCAGCCAGGATCCTTTCCATGCTCTGTATGCAAAAAATTAAACATAATCAGGTTCAGATAGTGTGCAAATCGCAGCCCTGCTTCCTATGGCCAGGTCTCTGGAGTGGAGCAGAGAGAGGTTACTCATTGCTGTATCCTTCATTTTTCAGATGCTGTGTGATCTTTAGTGACTGCTTTAGATGCAGAACAGCTTGCTTGAAAATTCGAATGCCAGAGGTTTGTCACGGCTCGTTAACATCTCTTTAAGTCGTGTGATCCCTGCCCTGTGGGGTAACAATTTGGTTTTAAAATAATTCATTGTGCAATAGATCATCTCCTGGGAGAAGGCGCTCTTTTATTCCATGGCTCTGAACCCAAAAGATGTAATGCTGGAAAACAGGCTAGGGATTTTAAAGCTCAGAGGGAGGGTACAAACACCACCTGGCCTGTCCAATACAGCTTTAAGGCTTGGAAGAGCAAATTGTGGTAGGCAAATAATGGGGCTTACTATTTCTGCTCTGTTCCAGCAGCTCCAGAGAGTTCTCCAGCTGTGGCCAGCAGGTGTGAAGACAGAAATCTTAATGCAGCTAGTACCTGCCCTAGGCTGGGCTCGCATTTTCAGTGCAGACACCAGAGGCAGCTGACCATGGAGGCAGCAGCTCTGCCGTAGCGCCAGCTGCATGAAGCATTTCCACCAGTGTCAGCACAGCCTCACATTTTCCATGAATGCAATGCTGGCCCTGCCTTTCCCAGCCCCTGGGTGTGCAAGCATCTGAGCCTTCTCAGAACCACAAGGCATGGAAAACTTCCACTGACTATTGAAATAGAAATGATGGTCCTTTGAACCACCTTCTCCCCACCCCAGGTTTGTCTTTGCAGGCTCTGGCACATACAAAATTACTTTGTACCTTGGGCGCTCTTCCCGACTTTGCCATTACACCGGCTCCCTCTCCCCTCACTTCATCAGGTCTCTTACCATCTCCGTGAGACTCTCCCCAGCTCCAGGGAATCTCCCTGCCTCTCTTCTCTTCTGCTCATTCCACAGTTCTCCTGTTCCACTGGGATCCCACCCATCTCTTCCCTTGGTTATGCCACACCTTCTCCTCACCACTTACAGCCTTATGCTGGTGTAATACTTTGGGGGAGACAGGTTTTTCTCAGAACTACTCTTCTACATGCTTGCAGTTTTTGTTTCAGAGTGTGTAAGTCCATGTGAAGCCATCTTTCAGGAATATTTGAAGTTTCTTTTTGGATTCATCCCTTAGCACAGGTATGGTTTAGAATGGCTAGACTTTAGTCTTTAATTTTGATGAGTGGAAGACAGAGCATACCTCTAGTTTCATTAAGGTTAAGTTAGTTATTCATTTCTAATCCAGAGGAATGGCTAAAGCATGAAGAAAAACTCAACTCATATTTACAGAAATACTTCTAAACTGCCTCTCACTGGTTCGCAGTCCTGTATTTCTGTGCATCACTGCAATACAGAAACAAAAAAAAGTCGTGAAATATTAAACACTGAATTCAGGTACTCCCTTTAGCAGTTCTTAATTTAATTTAGAAAACCATTAATTCTTACTCCATCCTGAGAACCTGAAAGATTATTTTTAAGCTGTCTGTCGTTGCCAAAGCTGTCCACTTGCTGAGATCTCCAACTGCTCTTGGCTGATGTCAGATCTGGCTGTCCCTCCCCTTGAGCACAGGGAATGTCCTCTTTGTGACAAGTCCAAGATCTCTGCGAGACTTGTGTAAAGTGGACTGTCTCCTCTGAGACGCCACCACCATCATTTTAATCAAATTATTCCATGCAATTTATGCATCAGAGGATTGTTATTAGGAGAACAACAGCTTGTTTCCCTGTGAGCAAGTAATACGCTGCACAGAAAGCAGAGTTGCTTTTTGTTATGGCAACGGAAGCGTTGAGAATGATGTAAAGGAAACTCCTATCAGATCTGGGCCACATCACTACAGCTTAATTTGCAAAATCTACACATTCATTTGTTGTGTAGAGCTCACAGGGAACACAGTTAAACATGTTATTACCCAGGAATTTTGGGAGGTTGAGGGAAAGGCGGGTGGAGGGTTATTTTCATGGTTGCAGTTGTATTGTCTTAACCTGTAGCAGATGTGCTTATAGATTTCAGAACTGGAATCAGTCACTTTTCTTCCATGTCTGTTGTATTTAGCGTGCAAGTACTTGGGGGCCAGGCCTGGACCATATCTTTGCGCCACACCTCTCATGGCAAAGGTGCTGCTAGAAATAAACCAATCTGCAAAAAGATACGCTTCCCTGGCACTACACAATGTTTTCTTTTGAAACCTACCTCTGCATGGAGCAACTGTGCCACCCCATGGACTCCTGTGCTCTCAGCCAGTCGAGAGCCTTTGCTCTGAGAGAGGTCTTGGCAGCACACACGTAAGGACAGAGCCACAGGCACTGTCTTCCTGCAGGGGATCTCCTATTGCACGCTACTTGCAGGAAATTTTTATTTCCCTTTTATGTTAGCTAGTGCACTGGCTCACGTATGCCTACTGTGCACTGACTTCTCAGTGTGGATAAGGTTCAAGATTTGCTGCCTGCTGGCCCAGTGGAAGGGAGCTGGCACACATATGAATCATGACATCCTGCAGCCTGTCCAGCAATTGCTTGAAGGGCAGTTCATCTAACTTCTGAATTGCATTTTTCTACCATTTAAAATTCAGTTTCAGGTGCAAGACAATCAATGCTGTGGATTATCAGAAAGTTTAAATTAATTTAAAATACGTTTAAAACAGTGAGAGCTGCAGACTTTTAAAATCAATATTTTATTTTACTTGAATGTGCAAATAAATATAAAAAAAACTACATTCAAAGAGCTGGCAAAGCAATTACAAGCCCAAAAGCAAAGATCCTTCAAAAAAATGGAAGAACAAACTCTTGAATCAAGGTCGTGCTAGCAGATACACAGCAGTTGAGCTTAAACTCCCAGACATTAGCAAGCCACTCTCAAACCGGCACTGCCTGCTTATTCCATTTGTATCATTTGCTACTATCATTTTTGAGACAATAGCACTGTAAAGGGCAAAAGTCTTACTTAGTCTGAACAGACTATAAATTAAGGTTTACAAAATAAGGATGCTTAAAAATAGCCGAAGTACACTTAAAAATGGGGGGATGGAACAGGATGGTGCCCAGGTGCGTTACCGTCTTACACCCTGGTACACTTGGAATCAAATGCATTTTAAGCCACAAGTTGCAACCTATTTTCTAGTAAACATTTTTCTGTATCATAAAACCATAAAATTTGGCACAGTTGTCATCTCCACTGGAAGACAGCAGAGAGGTGAAGAGGACTGAGGTGTATTTTGTTGAGCTGTCTGGAAACAAAAGGGGGACACCATGCTTTGCACTGGCCTTGTCCCCCTGCTCCTCCACCCAGCCCTCCCATAGCTATGTCGTCAGCGTCTTTTATCACTTACTGCAACAAGAGGAGGGGAAAAACCTTCAGATCATTTCAGTAACCAAAATTTAACAGAGACCCAGACAACAAGAACATGAGTTCTTGATGAAAAGTCCTCCGCTGGCAGTGGTTGTGCAAGTGGCCACGAATGCCAGAGACTGGCCTCCCTCCTTCCCTCCTACAGATTATTTTGCAAAAAAGACAAAGAGTCAGTACAGTTTTCTATTAAACGTACCCCAAAGGCCAATTTTTCTACTGTCAAGTGAGACAATTGCAAAACCAAATGTTGTACAGTGGAAATAACCAAGGACAAATCCTACAGGCTGCTACTTAGGCCTGGCAGAAATTATAACCTAAAAATTAAAGCCACAAAAAATATTGAGGTGGGGGCGGCTATTCCCCCAAAAGCCAGGAAAAAGTTGGAAGCAGAGCTTAAAGGAGGCTGGACCTGCCTCAAGACATTATGTTTGTAATACACTCCATGGACAGTGTCCTTGCCCTTGGCCCCTGAAAAACAAGAGCGAAGTCACAGTGGGGTTACAGGACAGACACAACTAAATTTCCTTGATTTTTCAATAGATTTAAGTCAGACAATTGACGTAGTGTTCTGCACGGTTTGGGGTAGGTTTTTTGTTAGGTTTCATTGCAAAAAAGCCTAGATAGAAGTACAGACGGTTCAGTGAAAAAGCTTGTCTACGATGGTTGTGGCTGGATCTAATACTGCCCATTACAGATTTCCATGTGTCACTGCAAATACAGCATCTGTGCTGACCCAGGAGAAACAGCAAAGTATCTGGGACAAACCTCAGATCCAGTGCAAACACTGTGCTGCAAGAGCTCCATCTACTGATGTTATTTCAGTGGTACAACCCAGCAGAACCACGGAGTCCGGGCATGCACAAGGAAAGCGAAGCGCCTGAGAACACAGGCTCCAGAGGCTGCCAATCAACATGCAAAATACAAAAAAACCCCAAAACCAAAACAGGCCAGACCTCCCAATGGATATTCCTCCCCACGCACACACCCCAAGCAGCTCCAGATCTGAGAAGGCAGAGTCTGCAATAGGTTGTAAGTTGACAAAGCAACAACATGGGATGCGGTGCACATCTGCAGAGGGGTGGCTGATGGGCCTAGGCTGTCTTGCGCCGCAAATTGCTCTTGCCTAGCACTGCAGCTCAGAGAGTTTCTTCCCCTTAGTTCATGCTCCAAAATACTTAGTTGATGAGTGAGAGTCAGAGTGTTTCACCCAGGTCTCTCAGTTTTGGCATTTTTCTCAGCAGAGCACCAGTCACGAATACTGCGTTCATTGCCTTATTAGTACACATAGATAACGAAGCAGCCCATAGCGGGGCTAGCAATCTGTGCCAGGTGCTCGCAGCCCCGCTGGCACTCGGAGGTTACATTGAAGAGTTCTGCGGGCTCCAAGACGGCATAAATTCAGGAAGATAGGGAACATTAAACCCTTCAAAGTGGAAGCAGCTGCCAGCATCTGCTCAAATACCAGCCCAGCTCCATCTGTCCAACAAAGCCACTAGTGGTAGTTCGCCCAGAGCTTGACCCCCTTGCTCAGCCTTCCAGTATTGGCTGGTCAGCAGTGGCCTAAAGCTAGGAAACTACTAAAAAGTGTGTGGCAATGCCAAGAGCCCTCTTCCCATAAAGCTTTTAAAAGTCTCTTCACGATGGCTGGAGGATTACACTGCAAGGAGACAAGTCTATGCCATATGGAAAATACATCATAATCCAAAGTAAAATGCTGTTTGGATAAATATCATTAATACATACATTGCATTCCCACCACTATTCTCAGAGTAAATGTGTTTCACCAGCAAGGCTCCTACTTGTCTTGGCCCCATGAACAAGTCTCTGCTCACGGTGAAGCTGGACGGCGACTGTACTGAACTCTGTATCTGTTCACTGGGACCCCATGGACATTCACCGTCTCACAAGTTGTTTTACAGGGCACCATCTCCTCGTCTTCATCTCCCATTAGCCAGTCTTGAACTACATCAACTGCCTCCATGGTCACGTTCTCTTCTAGCCACCTATTGTGCCACTCTTCAAACTGCTGGTGGTGCTTTAGCAGTACCATTGGCTGTACCTGAAAGCAGGACAGTAAAGATCACCGAGAGGTTTCTGGGCAAGAAGCCGAAACCCTCACCTATTTGTATGTCTGAGATGTGCATGCTTTACAACACAACACAACACAAACAGTAAAACAGGAAACTGCATACCTGCATTTAAAGATCTCTATTTCTTAATGTTTGCCACTCCCCCTTAAAATTTGCATGATAAAGAAAAGGCTGCTAAACTAAACCAAAGTACGGAGCATTTACCAGCTCTCCTCCATGTTTCATCCAACACAGAGTAGTAACTTCTGGGTGTAGTTTGCAGGAATTCAGCCACAAGACTTCTTATCGGTACCTATCTTTTGGCTCATATCCTCAACCTCTGCTACTGCCTGAGCTGCAGAGAGAGTAATAGGAGATGCACCTGCTTGGCTCGGCAGAGAGCTCCCCGCCTGTACATGTAATCCTCCGAGTTCATGATGAACATCATTTTGTGGGTGTTGAGCTTGAACCGGCAGTCCACGTTGCAGGCACTTTCCACCCCAATCAGCCTCTTCCAGGAGCTCTTCACTTCACTACGCAGAGCTCTCACTTGCTTACATTGCCACTTGCGAAACTTTTTTAGGTTTCTAGAACAAAACAAGGAAGACAAAGCATGTGTCACGCTTGGTTATCCATTCTCTTAAGCTAGCAGAGCTGACAGCACAAGTATGAAATTTATATTTCCACATTTAGTTTTCAGACTTTCTCCAGGACCTTCCCCCATACACTGTGACAAATATTTAGTGAAATGGGAGCAAATCAGGCCTCAAATTCCTCCCAGAACGGACTGCTTAAACAGTCTCACTCCATTCTAAACACGGTTTCATGAACAAACCTCAATGCAGTGGTCATTAATTTTTTCTTCAGCATTCTTATGCAGCACACTGGACTACAGCAGCCCCTTTGGACCTCAAAGATGAATGCATTTCCCTGGAGTTGCTAGTATGGCACATCACCCAAAACCACTGCCACATACGCAGAGAGGAAGCAGTACCAGCTGCTGCAGGTGTGACTCAGGAGAGGGAGCGTGCTCACCTTTGCAGAAAGACTGGTTTCAATAAGAAGCCGTCATTCTGGTTGTTCGGAGCTCCTTCTACCCCAACATACTGCTCCATGTAGTTAGCCAGGTGCTACACAAGAGAGTCCAATTTCAAGTCAGATTTCACTCTCATCAAGACAAACATCACCACAAAGAACTAGTTTATTTCCAAGCTGCTTTTTATGGAGCCGACTGATGTTGAAACATACCCATTTCTGTCAATGACCACATGTAATCTTCCCACCTCCCAGGTAAACTTATCCTCCCGGCAAAGTCTCACATTTTGGAACAAGAAAGCGGGAAAGCATTCTTACACATCTGCTTTGTCTGTGGTACAGCAGACTGCAGTCATTGTAATATTACCTGGACCTCCACGGGATCTTCTGTCTGGGTTTCTTCTGTATCCAGAAGCTCAATGGTCATGATCACTTGTCCTTTCCGCTGAAGAAACATTACCTGTAATAATGTTACAAGCACAAGATATTGGCCACATGGGTTCACAATAAAATGCTGTATACTCACAAGTCATTTGGACAACAAATATGAGCTAGGAGAGGAGTAAGCAGCAGGGCTTTTCAGTGAGCCAGCATGCCACTTTACTGTCTGTGCTCTGGTTTTGGTACCTTCTCTCCATATTGCTCTGTCTCACCCTTATGGCCTTGGAGCTTCCAAACCCAATTCTCCCAGGTAAAGTGCCACAGTCACTTTATGAAGTTCCCTGGCAGCATGTTCTTACCTTGAAACAGTTCTCATCTGCCATGCAACGTTCAGCCTTCCACTGATAGCTGGTCTCCTTTGCTGCCCGGACACACCTAGAGGATAAGTTACCTCCAGCAGCACCTCGCTTCCTTTCGTTCAAGTAGAGCTCAACAACCTTCAAGCAGATGTCATCGCTCACTAGATGATGAAGCTTCCATTAAAAAAGGGGGAATTCAGTCAGCAAGTCTGGGCCAAGAGTTAACTCTAGTGTGTTATGAAAGGAGCACAAAACTTAGCACAGCATCACACTTCAGAGGAAGTACCAAAGCTTTAACTCCAGAGACTTCACACATTTCACTCCCTTTTTCATTACTTTGCAATAAAAGGAACAGAGAAGAGTGATGGGTTGATGTGCCTTAACTGTAACAAAACTACAATTAGAAGACAGATTTGAGTAAAAGGACTGGACTTTTTTTTTTTTTTTCTTTTAGATGTATTTTGGGAATGGCAGAATTTTGAAAAGACTGGAACTTAAAAAATGCTGGAAAAGGCCAGGAAGAGTAACTCCCGTAAGGTGGTGCCTGTACTGAAGCTGAACTATCTCACTGAACTTCTGTTACTGTTTCCCCCACATATATAACTTTCCTATGAATTTGCTTTATGTTTAGTGAGTCCTTGCATTACAGGGTACTATGAGAAACCTATTTGTTTATAGAAGGGAAATGGGCAGCCCCCCAAACACACAGCACAGCCATCAAATTAGTTACCTGGCGGACAATATTCTGCACCAGTTTGTCCATAGTAAAGCCAATATAGGCATGGATAGTGAACATCTCCCTCAGAGTGTCCTCATACTGCGTTGGGTCAATATTGCCATCCAGCAGACTCCTCACCATATCCAGGAACGCAGGGTAGTACTCCTCCAGTTCCACCTCACCTGGGTAGGGGAAAAGTGCAGTCACTTAAGGCACGTAAGAGGCAGAGTGAAGTCTGGAGATACAAGGGACAGCACTGCTTGAGAAACACGACATTCAGTACCAAGAACATGCTTACAGACAGACAGTTCTCTGTAAGGAGTGCTGATGGACTGTAACAGTTTTATCTCATGCGCTTCCATGACTACCTTGTGCAGTTAACTATATCGTTGTGGAGACATTTACATTTTAAATCAAAGTAACAGATTAATACAAGACACTTGAGAATATCTGAGAACAGTGGGCTTGTGTGAAGTCACTATGAACTATGCATGAGAGCCCTCAGAAGATAAATTACAAACGAGCTATCCTGTTAAATTAGCTGTGTCCACAAATCACAAATATAGTGGAGATTTGCACCCCTACATTCCTTACAGACTTGCCTGCTGGTCTCAGTTACTCAGATATATACAATTGAGCACTAACAACCAGAGCATTAAGAATGGACTATGTCCCGGATTATTCTTACTTGGTTGCTTCAGTCTTAGTTCCATGGCTGGATCATTGGTTTTTTCTTTTCTTCCCTCACAAAGGAGTTTCTCTCTCTCTTTTTCAGTCCGATATTCTAGAAGCTGCTTCTGAGCTTGACGATAAATCTTTAGGAGCCTTGAGCACAGAGTCTGGTGAAGGCGGAGGAAGAAATACCAATTATTATTGACAAAGAATAGACTGTAAACATCATCCAGAGTGTTGTGGGGCTCAGCAGCTGTAACATCACAGAAGGTTGCTTTTGCCTCCAAAGGACTGCTTGGAGGCCCAGGCACGTGTTTTTTCCGTAGCTCAGGAGTATCCAGGTTCTGCCCCTGGTGGTTTTCCCTGTCTTCATCGGTTGATTCCTCAGAAATACTGTGCTCAGGGGGCTGAGAGAAAAACAGCTCAGGTATGAAGTGATGCACTATCTGCCGAATGGTTGCTTGATCCTCCTTTTGGATAGTAGGCTGCCTTTTTACATAATAGCTGATAAGTGACGCTGCATCTTCCAAAATCTGCTTATCTTCATAGATAAAGATAAGATGAGGCTCATTTGTGGATGAACTTCTCCCCTCTGAATGCTGCTCCTGATGCTGTAATCAAGAGACAAATAGATAAAGATCCTTCCAATCCATGCTCAAGAGCCACTCCTGCCAGAAGAAATAAGCCAGTATTAACGCTATGCTTGGGACAGTCATTTTTGACTGAGTACTCTTCAGAGCACTACCACCTCAACGAGGTCCCAGGTGCTACGTAAACATCTAGATAATATCATAAATGAAGGACATACTGGATGGGTTATTTACTAGCATACGCACCTCATCATAGACACTCTCAATTTCATTCAGCAAGCTCTTGGAGCGCAAAGCTTTGGTATCATTTTGTTTGAAGTTGACGGCCTGGTGGTCAAGGGACTTCAAGTAGGCTTTCTCATACTGCTCCCGCCAAATTTTGTTAAAGCCCTGCTGGGCCTCCCGCCATTCCTCCTCTTTTGCTTTCAATCTATATAAATGTATAGTCTACTTCAGTTCAAAAATACAACCACAGAAATACACACAAAGAATTTTTAATGTAGCCAACTGTGATGTACCAAAACCTTTTCAATATTCTTGGAAGCAATAAATAAATAAATAAAATCACCACAGCTGAAGACACGTTATCCTTTGAAACAACATCTACAGAAACCAGTTGTTTAAAAATGCTTTAAAAATCCTCTATCAGTTTCTTAAAGAACACAGGAGAATGGGAATTACCTCTTAAGAACAACAGGAACTGCAGTAACTGGGTTTTTCTTAAGACTTTCAATGATCTCTGGTGCTTTATCACCATAGATGCGATAGATGGCCCTGCGCTGGATCACTTCTGATGTTCCTCCCAAGCAATCGTCCAGTCGAAATTTCTCCTGATCCTCTTGAGTCAGACGAGACAGTTTTTTCTGCACACTCTCCAGCACACGTATCGTGGCTAAATTGGTCTCCAAGACAACATCCAACTGTTAAGAGTTCACAAAAGACACAGTGTAAGAACAGGCATAGCAGGAAAATGGAGATCAGCAGCACTCAGGTTTGTGGCACGCATTCCAGCCCCACTGGGTGGAGCTAAGAAGCATCAGCAAGGTTTCTTCCTAGAAAATACACCCCCGCCAGTTCTCCCAAAGGTAACATGCTTTTTAGAACTGGACTCATGCCTAGGGGAACTATTAAGACTCCAGGCAAGTAGAAAACACCAAACTCTACCTGAAACCAACAAACAGTAATAGAACTTTCAGTATTTGGCCACCAATTAATTCAGTCAAATTCCTCACAGCTAGAAGTTTTGCTTTCTGAGGAGGCAGACAGGAAGTTCAGTAGCAGAGGTACCTCAAACCGCTCATCTTCACAGCGGTGCAACTGCTCCTCATAAGGAGTCTTCTTGGAGCTGACAAAAGTGGAGTCTTCAGACCAGGATGGAAATGAAACCCAGGTATCATTTAACACCTGCAACAGTGCAAAGACATGACATTGAACAGAGCCTTATGAGCTCAGAGCTGTTCTCATGGGGTCTGATACTTCTGTTTCATTTTGGCATTTCTTCCCTGAATTTCTATTGTAAGTTTCAGACCTAGTTCACAAGTCACTGTCATGACTGCTCCTCAGAAGATTAGTGGTCTGTGTGGAACTGTGCCAGGGGCCTGCTCAGAAAGCTTGAATGCACCTTCACCATCACCTAACAAACCACAGAGATCACTCTGCAGTAGTCAGCAACTGCAAGTAAAGGAGACAGAGCTGCCAACAGCAGCAAGAGGTAGGAGCACCTATGCTGCAGATGTCTGTTCTCACCGAGAACAGAGCCTAAGACACTGGCTCACAGTGCTCTTTCAGGAGAAAAACTGTTTCTAAAGTCTATATTGGCCCACTGCTAGAAAATTAATTTCAGGCTATTTAATATTCTTTTCTGTCTATAGGAATAAATTTGTGTATGCACACAGACTCAAAAGGCATTAAAAGTGAAAGATGCCATTTGAGATGGGTTCAGATAAAGTTAGTAAAATGCATGTGGATACTCTTATTTCAATAAATGGGATGAATAACCAATGTGAGATTAAAGCCGGCTAATCAGCATTAAAGAGGGGAATCCACATGCAGAAGCGGTAGCACTAACTACCCCACTTCAAGTTATGCAAGTGCAATTTGCGTTCAGGGATTGAACAGGTTGATCCCAAAGTACCTCCTTGCAAATGGCTGTTCTTCCACTGCACTTTGGCTGCTGATAGGTTTTTGGGAGAGCCCGGTAACTTGATCCTATGCGTTTGCAGGAAGCATAATCAATTTCCCGACTCATTCCATCCCCAGATCGGTCGCTCAGTGGAGAGGCAAATGAAAGCTCTTTCACACCAAGAAAGGACTTGAACTGTGCAAAGAGTTCTGGGAATTTCCTTCAAAAAGACAAGTAAGGGTATTTTGTTATTTCACTCTGACAGTTTTAGGGTGGCTAACGTGTGTCATAAAAGCAAGGGAGAAAATCTAAACAAACTTAGCATTGCAGTGAGAAATCTTTCACCAACTTTTTACCTCTGTTATCATTCTCTCTGAATTACTCTAGGTTTTTTGTTTTTTTTTTTTTGGGGGGGGGGGGTGTTGTTTTTTTTTTTACTTAAGGCAGAAAAAGAATTTCCCTTCACAACTTCACAAATACTCCCCTCAACCAACTGAGGAGTCACTGATCCTTGCCACGTGACTCTCCCTCCTCTGCTGGAAGCCAAACAGCACAAGATGCTCACGTCAGAGCTCGAACTATTTATCCTTTTCACAGATCTGTTCTGAGATTTCATGTTTATACCTGTATGGTATTTGGAGAGATTAGAACAGGGAGTGTGAACAGAGACCACCCTCCAGAATTCATGAGATTCTCTGCCCTCAATGACTTAGTATAACACCAGGTAGTCTGATGCTTGTGAGGCTTTCAACTGGATGCAGAGAGGAAAATATCCTCCCCAAAATGCTCTTTAAGAGCTGTATAGATATGTTAAAAGATTCAGATTTTATTACTCCTCTTTTTGGATTAGCCTTCAATTTCTTGCATGCTACCTAGGAGATATTTCTTAAATTAAATCCCAAACTTTGTTAACAAAGTTCACAATGTCTACTAAAAAGTAACAGAGTAAGCCCTAAAAAGTACAACACAGCAGAGAAGGTAGTCAGTAACTTACCCCAAAAATGGTGTAACTAGCTGGAGCAACTCAGAGCCAGAAACCAACTCCTGGTTGAAGAGAGCAATGCAACGGAGAAAATTTTCATAGACTTCCTGACTCTTTAGCACCCTACGCACCTAAAGCACAATTTGGAGAGAAACGATCAGATCACTTGAACACCGCTTTTATTTAGTTCATCTTCTAAGTAGTCTGAACCATGGGTACAGTGACAAACCTCTGTCTATTTTGCAACATAAAAAGAGAATATGCACAAAAATGCCCAGTTTCAAACAATAATCTAGTAACTAGAGATGGTAACATGAGGAAACATCACTGAAAAAGAAAGAAAAACACAACTGTAAGAGACAAGCATGCAGGAAAAGGTTAATTGTCAGTTTCTATTCAACTTCCAAACCCACCTATTTTCTCTCTTCTTGGTCTGTCTTTACCACTTGAAAAACTAACCAATTGCTAAGTGCTGACAGACAGATTGTATAAAACCCCAACCAATTATTTTCAACCGTTTATGTAGTTGTAAGTCCACAGAATGTGAGAACAGGCCAAATACTGACCTTGTCAAAGAAGGAAAACTCTTGTAATGTTCCATATTTTCCCACTGTCGCTACTGACAGATCTTTGGTACCTCGCAGTTTCATTTTCTTCTGTTAAAAGAACAAGCAGTTACACTTAAAATGTTGTGACACAAATACTATCAAATTCCACTTCACTGACATATAACAGCTCTCTGCAAAGGCTGAAACTCCATATTTCCCAAACAGTGATCTAGCATTGCTGTGGCAACTCCTCCACAGCAATCTCTATCAAATGACTCCCAGCTCAGAAGAAGAAACAAGAACAAAAAGGATGAATTGAGAATTAATTCCAAAGAAAGACTTCTTTCTAGAAGCAATAAATTGTCCCCTTCCAGGGGACAATTCAACATGTTACCAGCACACGTAAGCATACTTTAAAAATTCCCTTTCTCTGCAGTAATTATTGTTTTTAAAATAACTTTGAAATTTTGTTCTCATACTGAACACATACATACCTTAAAGACGCTACTCGTTACAACTTTATCTAAGCAATTATCTAAACACAATGAGTAATATCAGGTTATTCTAAGTTTTCACTTGCGAAAAGATACCTTTGCTGGGCCAGAAACAGGACGCAACAACAGTGGTCTAGATCGTTTTTTGCTGT
Organism: Astur gentilis; assembly: GCF_929443795.1. Classification (NCBI taxonomy): domain Eukaryota; kingdom Metazoa; phylum Chordata; class Aves; order Accipitriformes; family Accipitridae; genus Astur; species Astur gentilis. The sequence goes on along the minus strand of NC_064887.1, from coordinate 42,023,556 downwards.
GTTCCAGATTCTTCTCATGCTCAGTTTTCTGGACACTGTTCACTTCACATGGTCCATTTCCTGTGAACTGAAGTAAATAAATAATGATTTCAATGTTCTTTTCTCCACTGGCGCAAATAAAGAATCCTATATATCTGAACAGAACACGGAGCATGTAGTTAAGTCACCTGTTCTGCAAAATTCCAAGCAATGAAGAGCATCAAAGTTCATCTACTATGTTTTTCCATAATGTTTTGCATTTCTAAAGCTTCTTTATGTATTCTACATACAAACAGAGAGTATTCAATATTCTGCCTTGTGCTAAGCGTACACATACCAAAGACCTTTTAGCCTCCGGGAGGAACTGTCCAAACTCAGAAAGCAGATCTTCCTGTCCCCTGAACAGATTTGCTACTTCAGTAAACACTTCTTCTTCTGACATGCCTCGAAAGGGTCGGCCTTTAGTGTTCAGCTGTTCTTTCTGAAAAGATATGCACAGATGTTAAAAAGAGTCAAAAACATACCTCACTATGCAAGAAAACTCATCAGCTCAGCCAAAAACCTTATGCTACACAAACTTGAAATAACTATCAGCTAGCCTAAGGTGCTTACAGTGCATCCTTTCACTCAGAATATCACTAAATCAACCAAAGGTTAGCAAAGACAGATCTAGATACGACCCCTTTGCACCTCAGACCCTGGAAAGTTCTACCGTTTTCACACTGTTGTCATTTCATGGGAATATCTATGAGGCAATTGTTGGACAAAGGCTAGTGCTTGGGAACTGTACAAGCCTGTTCAATAGGCAGACATTTCATTTGACAGCTACTCCTCAAACAGCTACAGTGCAAACCCACAATTGCTTATATGGAAGACTCTTTACCTGGTAAGTATGAAGAATTTCTAAAAAGGATCTGTAAATTTCTGGATGGTCAAGAAAACGTGTTTTGATCTTATTCACGTAACTGATAGCATTATTGAACTCTACAGAATCAGACTCCAAAGGAATTTGGGATTTATCTTCTTTGTACGGAAGCTGTTGCCTAAACTCCTCGGAACAGTCACTGTGATTGTGTGAATTCTCCTGGGAGTAATGCAACAACAGCCCGCTGCCAGGGAGAGCGCTGGGAACAGGCTCTGAGGGCACCTAGTGGCATAAGACACATAAGACAGTGACTTGTACAGAAACATAGGTGCAAGTTCAACAACAAGCTAGCATCAGGATTTTCAAGCTGTCTAGCTAAAAAAAGATTATCACGTGACGTGAAGAAGAAAGAAAAAAGATTTAATTAGCCGATAAATTTCCCTACCTAGTTTAATAACACCATCAGTTAAAAAAAATCCCGTAAGTCATATCCTGGTTTACGAATCATCTGACTCATTACCGCTTTTGACTGTCGCTGCATTATCCACTACACTTGAGAGGGTGTACCAAACAACATGCACCGCAGTTTCTGTTACCACTGTTTTATTTCAGAGGAACTATCAGTTTTAAGAAACATATTAAAACATAAGGCTCTTAAAGGTGCTAAATTTCTAAGCAACAGAGAGATCTAAGGGAACTGAGATATAAAAGATATTTACTGCTACTAATTAGAGTTAAACCACAAGTTTATCAGTAGAATTCAGGTAATAGCTCTGTCTCAGCCTCTACAACCACACAACAACAACAAAAAAGGCAGCAGAGGCCCATATGTATCCATCTGTAGTACAGCAGATGTCTTTCATTGCAGGATGTTAGCAATTGCATGGCAATACCTGACATTTTTTGCCTATTGCCTAAACACATTTCCCCGTTTCTCAGTGGAGGACTGGAAATGTGATTGCTCCAGGATCTCTTTTTGAAATTTGTCACTACAGGCACCACATATTAAGAATCTATATAAGTATGTCAAGCTAATTACAACTTCAGTTTTCAAATCTGACTGAAGTATTTGGAGTTGAAGTGGCACTTCATGCAGGAATATCATTCTTGTGTAAGCTAAACTAACAATTGGTTGGAGAATAAATATTTAAATTTATATTATGCCCATTATCATAGACTTTGAAAACCATGTAAAAACTTTAGCAACATGTAATACATATAAATCTACATAGCCTAAACTGTGCAAGAGATGTGTATAGCGACACATGTAACGGAATTTATTTAGAGAATATGAGCTCTATAACCTACCTGACTATTCAAAGGTGACTGTATACTTAACTTCCCGTTCTTTGGAATTTCTATCCTGTAGCCCAGAGGGAGGAAAGCATTGAATCCTACAATGAGGTCGGGATGCTCATGGAAAAGCTGTGAAACACGTCGGATTACTCCAGGTGTGTCAATGCTAAAATTGAGAAGAGTTTGTTAGTTGTGTCCGAATCAGAAATACAAGTTAAACATAGAAAATTACACAGGTATGGGAAGCATCTGGCTTCTTAGAGATGTGATTTTTAACACGCAAGTTTGGGAACCTCAGACCTACAAATTAGCCCAAGCAGAGGGAATGACCACTGCAGCCTCATACTGGGAGTGTTATCCACAGAGAGGAGATATGAGCATGCAGGTTACCCAAAATGGGCAAGACAGCCGTCACCTCTAGGGCTGATAGGTGACAGAGAGGCTCTGCACTCAAGCTTCCTCACTTATTTCCAGATCTGCATTTCAGAGCAGGAAGTAAAAATAGATTTGCCTTTTCCTGTGGATTTCATCTCTGAAAAACAATGGGATGGACAGAGACCCTCCATTTCCAGTGTCTAGTGACTGCACTACTGGGGGACAGTGTGTCTGTGGAGATGGAAAGATGGTGTGAAGGCAGAGAGACCCCTGCGAAAGCAGAGAGACCCCCGCAAAGGCTGAGGAGCTCCCCGGAGCAGCCCTGGGGGACAGGATCTGGGTTTTACCTCTGGCTCTTGAACTCCTTCATGATCTCCAGGAAGCCGTTGTAGGTAGCGGGGTCGCTGCCAAAGCGGATCTTCACCTGGTCCAGGTAGGAAAGTGCATCCTCCACCTGCAGGGCGAGAAGGCGGGTGAGGCCCAGAAAAGGGGAACAGGCCCTGAGGCACCCCACCATCCCAGAATGGGGGGCAGGGGCACCCCACGGCACCGAGGGACATGGGAACAAGCCCTAGGGAAGTGGGAGCAGCCCGGGGATGGACACACGGTACCAGATGAGGGAGGGCCCCGAGGAAGGCAGACCTCCACCCCCCCACGGTGGGGTGGGCACCACCGTACTAGGGAGAGTGGGCCTCACGGTGCTGGAGGAGGGTGGCAAGGGGAGCTCGGTACCGTGGAGGGGGGGGAACAGGTCCCCGGGGAGGATGACCGCGGTACCGGAGGAGAAGAACCGGGCGGGGGGGGTGTGGAACAGGCCTGGGGGGGCCTCGCGGTACCGGAGAAGGGGGACCCAGGCCTCAGGGGACCCCGGTGTACCGGGGAAGGGTAGCGGGGGGGGAAGGCCCCGGGGCACAGCACGGTCACGGCGCGGGGGTGGTGGTGGGGAGACGACACGGACACAGGCACCGGGGGGTGGGTTCGGCGCCGAGGACGGGGCGAGGCAGGTCCCGGCGGGGCGGGCAGGGCCATCGCGGGGCGGGGGTCGAAGGCGATGGGGAGCGGCCCTTCGCCGGAGAAGCGGGTGGGGGGTTGGGTTGGGGCGGAAAAAGGGAAAAATCACGGTGGTCCCGGCCGGGGTGGTCACCGCACTCACATGCACCGGCAGCTTCTCCTGTGCCGCAGCCCGGCCGCCGCCGCCGCCGCCACCCCAACGCGGGGCGCTGCCCCCCCGGCCGCCGCCGCCGCCGCCGCCCCCCGCCGCCATGTTGGGAGTCGGGCAGCAGCGCGCGCGCCCCCCCCCCCAACACATACACACACCCGCTTTCCCCCCCCCCCCCCCCCGCCCCGCTCGTTCGTTCGCTCGCCCGCCCCCGTCAGCGCGTGCGGAGCGCCTGCGTCAGCGCGTACGGCGCCACGGCCCGGCGTGGAACCGTGGGTGGTGCGCGCTGCTTCCGGCCGTTTAACCGCCATGGCGGGAGCCGCGCCTCAGGGAAACGATATTCGGTGGCTGAGGGAGGGAAGAGCGGGTGAAGGCAGCGGGCCCGGTGAGAGGTTTGAAGGAGGGTGGGGGGGGGGGGGTCACCGGGGGGCGGGGGGAGTGCGTTTCGGGCTGGGGGGTAGCGGGCTGGAGCCGGTGCCAGGCCTGGAGCCGAACCCCTAAGCGGGTAACGGTGGCCCAAAAATCCGGTGTTTCTGTGCCGGGAACGGGTGGTCTTCGCGGGAGGGGGAGAGCCGAGGTGGGGCGCGGGCAGGCCGCAGTGGCGAGAGCCGGGTGGGCTGCGAGCAAGGGGGCAGGCCGAGTTCTGGTGCGGTTAGATACAGTGTGAGTTTAGGGTCCGGTTTTTTTTTTTCCTTCCTTATTTACCTTTCTTAAGTGGTTACGAATGGTACACGACAGCAGTGGTGTTGTGCAAAAGTATCAATAGACTCTGAACAACCACAGAGAGGGAGTTTTCAGCGATGTTTAATGTTGTAATTCTGAGACGTTAAGGCAAAAGGATAGAAAGAGAAACCTGTAAGCTCAATCCTGGGTGTTTATGCTGGTTCATCTTTGCTTTTTACATCACTGAACAGATTTGAGAGAGTTTGCTGGTATGAATCAGGCCCCCAGAAGAATTTCCTTGGTTGTACTGTTGCTTGCTTGAGTTTTCCCTGTCTTTCTTTCTGGATTTTACTATACCCATTGCCACAATGTTCTGGAGTGGGTTATACCGAGGAGGGGTGGTCTTAGGACAGTGAAACTTCTTGCGAATTATATAACCAACTTTTGTTATTGCAACAAATCCATCTGCAGTTGGTACAATTCTGTTAGCTGTTGTGTATACACACTGTACAGCCAGCAAGGCACCTGTGGAAACCAAGCTCAGAATAAAGCATTTACTGTGTAGTAGGATTGGACTTAAAATATGCCACTTCCCTCAAATGGTCCCTTGTCACCAGACAATTTGAATGCAGTAAAATTGGGTCACATAGAAGAGCAAGGAAGAGAGGGGAAAAAAGCAGCCATGCTGCTTGTTTCTCCTTAAAGCATTATAGAAGATTTGCATAATGGAAACTTACAGAAACCTTTCTTGCTTTGCCCTTAAACTTGCTGCTGGTATTTGAACCCAGAATGTATTTCTCTGCTGTGTGCTGGAATACTCCAACTGTAGTCTTGCAATTGCAGCTTCCAGTCACAATGCGAATATGTTACCTCTGGATTTGGTATTCCAGCCTCTGTTCTGATACTTGCACAAACTGTTGCTGTATGGCGTGTTTCCCTCCTTGCAACATGAAGGATTCTACAAGCCTATTTAGTACAGCAGGGAGTACAGACTTTCTTGTTGTTGCTAGCATTTCACAATTACTTACCACTTGCAACATCCCAGACTGTGATGGATTGATCCAGCGACCCAGTCAGTGTACAAGTACTTATCTTTTGAGAAGCAAGCACAGCAAATGCCTCTCAGGAGAGATGTGGGCTGAAAATGGGTGGTTAGAATGAGATTGTTATGCTAATAAATACAGGTTGAAGTGAAGATGCCTTAAAATATTCAGTTGTTATTCAATGGTTAAGAATAGAGGTAATAAGTAAAGATTTTTTACAAGAGTGATCCTGGAAGGAGGATGGGAGGTATCACAAAATAAAGCCCCTAGCTTGTGAAGCACTCTATAGCTGTGCAGGAAAGAGAGCCTAGCATGACTGTACAAAACCCCATTATTCCACCTGTGGAAAGGAGTAGCTCAGACGTGTCCATAGTGTATTGTCAGGTAAAAGAGTAACAGCATTGATCCAGCCTCCACCATCATTTCCGCCCCCCCCCCGCATGCTGCTGAACTGGCCCAATTTACCCCTTCTGTTGCTATTGTTAACTCAAGAAGTCTCATTCTCTTCACTGATTTGTGTCTTCTAGCTTACACCGGCTAAATGAGCAGTAATAAGCTGTAGATAAATAACTCCTATGACTTGCGTTTAGTGTCAGAGTAGTGTTAACAGTACTCATTCATTTAGACAGCATTGACACCTTGATAGTGTATCTAGATGTAAGGATGCTTTAAAATCAGACCTAGGTGCTGAGAATAGCTTGCTGTCTGTCAGTTTGAACAGCTGTGTACAGGATTTGGGTATTCTCTTTAAGAGCTGGGAATCCTGTCAGTTAGATCTTCCCTGACAGCTCAGGGCAGAAATTGCCTATCGATACTGTCTTACCACGGTAGTACCTTGTAATAGCACATCTCGTGTTCCTGCTGACAGAACTCCAAGTCCCAGAGACGCTGCAGGGAATCTTCGGATCCACTGATTGCTCGCTGCTCTCCGTGGCTGCTTTCCAAACAGAAGATCTGGCTTCTGTGACCTTCCAAAGGAAACACTTGGGCCCGAGGGCAGTCGTAAAGGAATAAGTCCCCGCTAGTCATGCCATAGAGGACTCTCTAATCTGCAAGGACAGCCACGCTAGAAATCAGAGAGCCAGGGATCTGAGTTTTAAAGGTGTAGGTGGGTCTGTCGATCACTGGGCATGGATCTGCAGGCATAATATCCAGCACAAGGACTAAATCATCATATGCTACGGCAAGCTGTGGCTGCTTTTCCTGTTTGTTGATTGCCATGTCGTTGACTGGTTTCTGTGACTGTGGAGGTGGGGATGCATGCTACATCTTGCCTGGAGTTCAGTGAAAAGACAAGGACTGTTCCAGATACAAGCCCTGTGAAAAGGAGCTGATTTTGTTCAGCTATTTCCAGGCATCTCACTTGAGCAGAGGTGTCCAGTGTGTCACGTGCTTCACCTGTAAACCTGAAGGAGATCAGCAAGACTGTTCTTATTCCAACTGCACGTGAATGTCTTCCCTCAGGTGGGGCTCGTGATTGGCTTCTTTATTTGTGAAATATTTTGCATATTATTCACATTTCCAGTTCTTCCCATGTCATAATAATAAGCTATTCTAGACAAAAACTTTGGAGACGAGATGAAAAAGCTCTCCAAGCCTGAAACAAATTTCATGCTCAGAAAAAGCAGAAAGGAGCAGACTATGCTTGTGTCATATGCTCAGAAAGCTAACACTGCCTTTGCTGCCTCTGTGAGTTTTGTTCCTATCCTACCCCACATGCAAACTTAATTTAATGCAGTATTTCTGAGATGCAGTTCACCTTCTGCGGTGTTCCAGATGATGACTTTCTGTGTGTCTTCAGGTTGGGTAAAATAGACGTAGTTCCCCCCATGGGACAGTGCAGCGCAGCCTGTATTTGGGACAGGTGGCAAGGTTTTCTGCTGATGATTGTAAATGAGGTTCCACGCTCCTAGATAAGGTGCGCTGTGGGAGGCAGAAACCAAAGTACAGTTGCACAAGTGTTACCAGTGCTCCCATGCCATCCAGTGTGTCAGTAAGCAACCCCTGCTCTAATAAACTCCACACCTGGGAAAAGATGGGGGGGAGAAGTCATCAGGCATCAGTCCAGAAAAAGGACTTTTTCCTTAGTCCTATTTAAGAGGTAGAACAATATACCTTAACTAACTTGTACAGAAACATAAGTAAAGTCAAAGAATAACATCTTGATACTAGAAGGCAAAACATTGCATTCTTACTCTAAAAAAAATGTTTGAAGCACCTGGAGCCATTCAGCCCACTTGCTTCCTTTGCTCTGAAAGATGCCTAATTAGATTCTGCACATTTTGGACTGTTCTGGCTGTTTACCTCTTTCTTTGGCAAGAGATGGTGCTCCAGATGTGTGTTCCATCTGGTTCCTGCTCACAGATGGGTAACAAGGCAGGTTTTAGGAGTTCAAACTTAATATATTTCAGAAATGAAATAGTATTTCAGGCCTCAGGCATACACTGACTTGAGGCTTGCCCCCTGAACTGATGAAGTGCTCTCCATTCAGTGTCAAAAATGAAAGAACAGAAAGGCTTGAAGCAGTGAAGAGGAAGGGTCAATGGTCATCTTCTTTTTAGAAGTGTGGCAGTACTAGAAACATGCTCAGAACTGCAAATCCAGCCCCCAGACAGGTTGCTAGAGATCAAGACAACCCTTTTACTGGCTCAGGGGCATATTCTGTAAGCCGGATCTGTGAGAGATGCTTCTGCTTGGTAAGATGCCCAGCTTTCCTCCCTCCCTACTTGGATAGATGCAGCCTGAGAACCAGTAACAATAATGCTGTTGCCAGCAGAGATAACAGCTGTATGAACCACTCCTTCATGTTTCAAATCTGCCGGTAGGAACCTGTGGAATCCCTTTGGGTTTGCCAGGTACACTCACACATAATCCTGAAAGCCTAAAACAAGAAAATGTTAGTTACTGATTTATTGAGCTGAGGAAGTCTCTAATCCCCTTCAACACCATGTCCTTATGCATATGATTTAATTCCTATATTTCTTTAAAAGTAAGCCCAAAGGGTAGCTTAGAAACTATAAAAAATAATCATGCCAGTTCAAGTCCTTTTCACTACTGACATCTCACTTATTCCCTTGAGAAAGGGCTCCTGGTACACAGGAAATGTTCTGACTCCTCACAAAGAGAGTTTCATCCAATTTTTGTTACCCCCTTAAGCACAATAGTTAAATAAGGCCAGGCTCATGGGAAATACCACATGCTAGCCCCTTTTAAAGGACACTTGGCATGTGGGAGAGCAGCTATTACCAACACTTTCCTAAGGAATGAGTGCTGCTGAATCTGCAGCAGGAATAGACTCATCTTCTGACACCATTGCAAAGCGAACCCTTCCAGGAAGCTTCTCTAGCGGACTGTTTCCATCAGAAGAGATCTGCACAAAAATAAGGCAAGAGTAAGACGTGAAGTTAGGATAGCTGAGCTGCCTTTCTCCTGAAGGAAAGGGTATAGATTAGCAGTGACATTTAATTTGGCCGCATGGTATTGGGCAAAGCTATGAAGTGCAGCAGGATAGAAAGTGTTATGCTTGTTCACTTAGGAACTAGGATATGGAGTTCTGAGGAGGATGCTCTATTCAGAATGGAGAAGGAAGGCCCATTGGTTACCAGATCTGTTGTCTGGCTCAGTAGACCTCTGGATATTGTAAGAAAATACAAGAAATATTATAAGAAAGTTGAACAGATAGATGTGTACCATGGATAGAGATCCCCCGCTAAATCCCACTATCATCTTCCCTTGCTTCTGGATCAGAACACTGGATGTTGGTGTTTCTTCCTGTAGCCCCGATAGCTGACATTTGATCTCAGCTCGCCAGTGTTGCTGTTCTACAGACTCGGCATTCCTCCTTCAGACACAGTCATAATCACCAGCCTCGGGCTGAACACTGCAGAACACATCCATACATCTGATGCCTCTCCAGAAATCTGGAAGATGAGTTCTGCTGTCTCCAGGTGCCAAGCATTGACCTAATAAAGAGGTGGCAAAAGAGATAGCACTAGCAGGGACTGAGCTAGCTTTTATGTCTACAACCTTTGTGATTGGTACTGTAACTTCTAAAGTTCTTGTTCCTTCAGCATGGTTTGAGTTAAAGACTGGCCATACCTTTGTATCTGAGGAAGAATATACAATCATGTGCCCCTCATCCACATGAAGGTGATGTGAGGGCTGTTCTTTGATATGTGTATCCTGGATGATAAACTTTGCTCTGCCAGAAGTCAAATTCCAAATGTGCAGACTGTGATCCATGGCAGCTGAAACAGCACAGGTTCCTTTTCCAAACACTTTCACACGCCTCACCTCAGCTATAAAATAAGATGAGGATTCACAAAATGAGGGATTCTCAGTGCTTTCAGCAATTGGGAGAATGCTGGCAGCTGGGAGGTGTCTGTGTGCCTACAGCTCAAGGATTGCCAAGCTGTCAGAGCTCTTTTCAACATGAAAAGAGCTTTCCAACCATAAAAAGTGGAGAAGGCTCACCAGAGTGCCCAGGAAGGGCATGCAGCATCTCAAAAACTTCCATATTCCAGACAAGCGTTGAGCCATCGTGGGAATCTGCCACCAGCAGCCGGTAATCAGAACTAAGTGCTATCACTGTGACACCTGCCATGAGACACAAAGAGGAAAGGCTGTTCTTTATACCACAGACAGAAAAGAGACATTTTGAGATTGTTAATATGCTGTGTTTCCCCAACTGGAACCCCCTCTATACTGCCTGAACCCCATAGTCTATGCCAAGAGCAAGATTAGGTTCCCTCAGACATATCTAGGTCAGTGTGTGCTTTTGTTGTCTTGATGACAAAATGACCCACTTTTTCCTCATTTGTGGAAGCAATTGCAAATGGGACTGGTGCATGACTGAGCACAAAGGCAAATGGACCTTTGTCCTGCCTTTGTGTAAGCTCACACGCAAAACTGTATTTCTACATAAATAGATGTTCTCTCCTTCTTGCTCTGTTTATTATGTTTCTTGGATTTCATTCATTACAAATGGATGATTAGATATATTCTTGGGCTGTATTTGTCTCCAGGACTAATCCTACCTTTGAGGAATCTGGTGAGCGTTCTATGTAGGGCCTCGCCAGGTGGCTGGAGAAATCCACACAGTGGAATGAGAACAGGATAGGGACAGACACTGTACCAGCTTAGACACTCCTGGCACAGCTTCCCGATTACCTCCAGGTAAGAAGGCATGAAAAAAAGAAGCCTGGCCAACATTTCTGTATATATTATACTCACTCCTAAGAGGGCAGAGACAAAAAAGCATTTTAGAACATGACTCTCTGAGAACTACCATAGTTGTATTTTATGTGATGTGCAGTATGTAGTGAACTGAGCTGGCCTTTTCTGGCCAGGCACTTGAGTAGTACAAGGAAGGTTACAGTGTAAAACATGTGGAAATGTAGTGGTGTGGCAGGATTTTTCCCCTGAGGGAGGAGTGGGTGTTCTGAGGAGAAGACAGAGGAGCAGCACTGTGTGCCGTCTCCTCTAGTTAACTTTAAAGCTGCAAGGGAATCCGAATAGCTGACAGGTACTTCTACTAGACGTGGAGCAACAGGCACTTTGGTTGTGGTGAACTGCTCTAATCAAATATACAAAGTGTCTGTTGGCAAAGAAGAAACCTCAGCTTCCCATACAAAGGCCCTACCAGCATGAGGCATTTATGAGTCTTTTGATGGATCCCAGAACAGAGAATTTTGTCACTGGTTTTAATTCCTCGGAAAAGTACTTCTACTTGGAAAGGAAAACTTCAGTTCTTTCTGCTGGTAAACATTTGTGTCATGCTCTGTCACTGTGACATAGTTGTTACCTTCAGGGCTGTGTATATTGCTGACTGCAGGCTTCAAAAGGAGAAGTATGTCCTGCACAAGGCGTAGTTCTGGACAGCTGATGCATTCAGTGCACATGGCAAAGTCATCAACAACACTCTCTATTCCAGAGGCAATTATTTTACAGCTGATCCAGTTCATGTTCCCTGCAGAAAGAAACACTATTAGAGCAGAGAATATCAGCCCTGAGAATGCACAGTTATTCTGAAAAAACTGAGATTAAAAAATGCTTTCTGGGGGAAGGAAGGAATAGAAGGATTTACAGCCACTAGCAGTGGAACTAGGACTCATTTGCTGAGGAAGTGGAGGGCTCCCATTGTCACAGTTCCTTCTTTAGCCTCTTAAATGCTCTGTGTATTTTCTTTTTTTTTTAATTTGTTACGTTTTTTAATATGTTTTCTTCTCAGCATTTGGAGGATCTAGATAATTTCTTTCAGCTGCTAAGGGACTGTGGTGATAATTCTAGGATAACAGTTCATAAAAGTCAGCTTATTTTTCTCTTTTGAGCTTCCTTCTCACAGCAGTTATTGAGGCTGTGCAAAAAGGTTATGATTCTTACCTGTGGCTGCAAGCATGAAGCATGCCTCTGCAGAGCGCTCCCTCTGTACCCAGCACATCCTGTTTTAGCTCCTCAATTTGTCCAGCTTTAAGTAAATGAAATGGCAATTCACTCAACTTCCTCAGATTTGCAACAGTATCAGAGAACCAGAGTGGCTGAGGGGCTACCTAGGAGTAACCAGAGCAGTGGATTTGAGACATGGTGTGTGGATTAATCTGTTTGCTTTCACAACTTCAGTGCTAGATGCTATCTCATGGTATGCCAGACAGCACTTCCAGGACTTTCACTGTTTTCCTGTTAGTAGGAAATGTTTTTCGTGACTCTAAATTTCTCTTGCGACAATCTAAGGCAGGCTGCCTTTCTGCAGATGTGAATAATAAATGACTTCCTTCCTTGTTGCAGTAGCCTTTTACATAGATGAAGACTGCATGACAGTTTGTAAAATTACTTTAGAGCTCCTTGGTTAGAGATACCTGTTTAAAAAAAACCAATATATATCTTTGTCACTGTTGAATGCACTGAATAGTGTTATTTACTATTATTTTCATCGTCTTCTGATTTCAGACCCTGTCCAACAGTCTGGAGACGGAGCGCCCTGGTCCAGAGTTTACAGGTATGGAAATGCCTGCTGTTAGTCCTCACCTTCCTGTCAGCATTCAAAGTCCTGCTAAGGTGTGGCAATGTAAGAGGTTTCTTCATTCCCCAGCTCCAAGTCCCCTTGAAGAAATCTGTCAGGAGAAAATGCCTTTCGATTTGGTCTTGTTTTGATAAATAACGAATCTGCATCATTTCAACAGTTTCCTGGGAAGGGAAAAAGTAATAGATGTACTGGAACAGGGAGCTGGAGGTGGGTTTTTTCTAGTCTCAGGACTGACAGAGTTTAAGAATGGGGAGGACTCTAGGCAGGGTGCCTGAAAGCCCAGGATGGGAACATCCCATACTCAGAAGTTTGACTTCTCATTCTCTGCTCTCTAAATGTACCTGTGTGCAGAGCAAAGACGGGTGAAGCCATCTGCCTTCCATTCTGCCAGGCACTCTCCCATGTCACTGTGTAGCCGTGCCCAGCAGAGAGGAGGAAGGCACAGGACAGGTTTACTTGAAGGAACGTGGCAGTGGTGAATCTCTGAGAGAACTTTATCAGGGGATAAAATGTCCTTCAGCTCTATGTCTGACAGCCCATTTCTGCAAGTGTGAGATATGAAAGGAAATCATTTATCCTCCTCCTTACTGTTTACAGTGGTATCCATAGTGGGAGGGTGAGTGGTTTCTCTGGCAGTTCAGAAGTACTAGTCACCAAAAATCTCACTAGCTCACATGTACACGTGGCAGTCTCATCTGAGAGCTTAGACACTGCATAAGCCATGGAGATTGATTTCTTTTTCCAAGTAATCCCAGAACATCTCCCTTCAAGACAATGTTTTAGGTAGGCTGCCAGGTATGAGAGGAATGTTATGCTCGCTAAATATATGTATGAACACATTCACAGGCTCAAAGAACTGAGAGCTTTGATTGGGTTTGGCTGTGTTTAGACATATTCCCTATGAACAGCAGGAGGTATGGGCTGTTTCTTCAGAGATACAGCAGTACTCACCGTGAGGAAGCAATATAGCCAAGTACGTGAGCCACAAGGACTGTGCCGTGTGAGTTTTCCAGTCTCTCGCACAGACGGTGCGTGGCATCCTGGGCTGTGCTAGCAGTCACTAGTTCTGAAGGTGAAGTGTAAGATACCCATTTTCTGGCCTCATGGAAGACTAGCTTGAAGAGCCGGGCTTGTCCACCACTGGGGAAGCTCTGATGGAAATAGGCCCCTTGAGCTGGGCTTAGCCGTCATGTGTCTGATGCTAAGAGCATCTCTAGCATCTCCTCACCTTCCTCACAGGATAAGGGTCCTACTTCAGAGTATTCTTCAGCCTCAGGCACAGTGTGTTGGAGAGCTTTCAGAGTATCAGGCTCTCCTGTGGAAATGGAAATGATGATGTGAACCTTTGGAGGGCAGTCTGTAGGGAGCCAGTAGAATGTGTGAGCACCATCATTAGGAAGTAATCTTTCCACAGAGTCAAGGAACACCATCAGTGTCTGTGTGCCACAATGGGAGACAGTGAGGAGGAGTTTACTGAGGAACAAGACTAAATCACTGCAAGCCTGTTTGGTCTGGCTAGGAGGTGGTTGCAAATCAAATGCTAAACACACTTGGAGACAAATGTCTCTCAGCAGGCTGTGAATGGCAGAACTGAGCTGGGATGTCCCCAGCAAACAAATCGCAACTACACTGTCTTGCCCTAAAACAGCTTGCACCCGCTCAGATAGTTTGCACATCACAGCTGTTTTTCCACAGCCTGGCAGCCCGTAAAGGATGAGGGTTGTGTGGGTTTTATCATTGTTCTGCCTAATACGGTGAAAAATGCTATCTGATAAATTCTGCCTCCCACAGAAAAATCTGCAGTTCTTCAGGCACAGAGCTGTGTGGTGGCCCAGCTCCTGCAGAAGTTGCCCTGGCTCCTCGCTGATCTCTCCTCAGTATCAAAGATTCTCTAAAACCTGGTGATTAGTGACAGCAGTGAACTGCTCACAAAGTTGTTTCAGGTATTTATTACTCTCCTTGCACTGTATGCCAGTGTGTGTACTTTGAGGTGTTCGGGATAATGGCTTGCAATTTTTGCTTTAAGGTTTCTGAGCAGCTGTTTTGCTTCGCTGTCCAGATTGTCCTCCTTTTCTAACAGCTCACTGTTTGTTGCTTGCCGAATTTGTCTGTTGGAATCCTCACCCTCTCTGAGGAATATGAAAGCCCCTGGGTTGCTGTCCTGGGTATTGAGGAGACCCTGTTCAGTCTCCCATTCAATTGCTACCAAAAAAAAAGGGGGGGGGGGAGATGTGAGCATTCAGTTTCAGAACAGAACACAGGAAAAGCCATCCATCAACATTAATGTGACATCCCTTGGTCCTTCTCTATTTCACATGATGCTAGCAGGTCAGCATTGCCCACGTCCTCTGAGCTAGGCATACTCCTGGATATGGGCAGGGACATTGGGAGAAAAAGGAGAAACATTTCTGTCTGGTGTATTATTGTTTGCTAGTCAGCACCAACCTCCCTCCTCAGGATTTGGGTTATGGCAGATAGTTAGCAAGTCTCTTCCTTCCCTGCATCTTTCCTGTTGTATACAATCTGGTGTTGTCTAGAAACAAACAGCTGTCCTCCCTGACAGCTCTGATTAGAAGGACATTACAGCCCTGCCAGAACACACCTGATTTGTGGTAGCAGTGCCTCTGCTCTGGGCCAAGCAGCCCACACCTCTCTGCTTTTCTGGGCTGCCACGCACAGCGCTGAGGCCAGGCGTCTCTCCAGGCAATGCCAGCCCTGCCTGTCAGCCGGCTGCAGCACATAGCAGGTGGGTAGCGCGTTCTCGTCCTGCCAGTACCACTGTGTCGCGAGCTGGGCAGAGTCCCCTGACAGCTGCAGAGTTAGGGCCTCGAATTCCTTCTCCACAATGAGCCAAGGCACAGTCTGGTGCCCGTAGTGGTCCCCCAGAAGTCCCTGCAAGAGGCAAAAAAGGCTTCTGCAGTGACAGCTGGGGTGTGGACTGGCTGCTTGCCTTAGCACCTAGGATTGCCGGGGAGGGCTGCTCAGAAAACTTGCTGGTAACCACAGCACCGTTGTGGCTTCCGTGTCAGATGGGGACAGCCAGGCAGAGCCCCAGCCTGCCCCATGGTCTGGGAGAAGCAGCTTTACAGCAGCTGCTCCTCAGGCCTTTACCACATGTCTGAGGGGGGCAGAGAGTGATGGAGGTGAGGCAGTCGAAGCACAGAGCAGAACTGGTTTGGGGACTTTGGCCAGTGGTGCATTAAGACTGGCTTTGGGGTGGAGAAGAACTAAGGGAACGGGACTAAGTCTGGGGATGTCTGATTAGGACTGAAGGCTGGGCCGGGAAAGAGTGAGATCCTGAAAAGTGTCAGCATCCAGTATCCGTGCAGTCTGAAAACAGCCAGAATGAGCTCAGGGTGCAAACCCACAGTGTAATCCTTGAGCAGTGCCCTTCTGGGGTGCATAAAGACAAGTGGGAGTAGTCAGACCTTTGTGGCTGGCTCTGCTGAGGTATCTAGGCACATAGAGAACCAGTCCGAGGAAAACACTGCCTGAGTGCCTACTAGTGCCATCTGCATATGCGATATAGTGCTGCTAACAGAGGTGTGAGCTGCAGGGAGCTCAGCGATTGTGAGCTCCTGGGTGCAGTAATGCTGTGGTGAAGCTCTCATGGTCTCTGCCCCTCCATTGCGGGCCTCTGGTGGAAGTGTCTCGAGGGAAATCAGGCACAGCTTGCACAAACACTTAATTGGTTATTTATTTACTTGTGGCTTCAATTATGCTCCCTGGGACTGCGTATTTATTCTCTTTGTTCAGCAAAACTTTCTTTCTCCCTTTCTAAAACCAAAACAACCTGAGGAAGCAACCTGGCACTTCTACAGGTGCGTCAGACTCCTCCCCCCTTCTGCAAGGCTTAAAGTTCTGAGTGTGGGTTTCTGTTTGGGGCTGTCACCAAAGTGCTTCAAGGAAGCTGAGGTGGCCTGCTGCCGTGGGGAGCTTTCAGTGGTTCAAAGGAGTGATTGGAGGGATCTGAGTAGTATTTGCAGAAGCATGGAACAGGTATCAGCTTGCAGCGTGACACCCTGCTCTGTCCCTGGTGGTTGCTATGGCATTTTCGTTTCTGGTTCTTTGCCTGGGGAATTTGTATTTATTCCTTAGTTACTGAGAAAACCTCCTCAATATTGAGGTATTGGGCAGGAAGCAAGCTTGGATCTTCTTGCCTTATGTGCCTTATGTCTCCATCTGCCTCTTATATCTGCTAGTTAATACACACAGCCCCTGTTATCTTCTGCTCTGAAGAGACTCTGTGTTCAGGGCTGGACTATACGTGTGTGCCTGTCAGGGCTCCTTTTGTCTTTTAGGGACTACTGGCAGTTACTGACATCTCAGCCCCATTTGCTAGCTGATTTGTGAAGCTGCTCAGGCAGGCTAGTTACTTTTGAAAACCACCTTACTTGTCCAGTAGACCTTCTGAGTGCATGTGGCCTGCTCTCTATGTCTCACTTTAGCCATTGGTAATTGAGTGTGCCCTGCAGTGCTAGAACTTACGATGAAGGTGGGACCAGCTGACAGTTTCTGACAGGCTTCAATTTCCTCCAGAGTTGTGTGTTTCTGTGATCAGGGTCTACAAGCTCAGAAATACCCCATCTCAAGTCAATTACCTGCACAAAAATATTTCTTTTAAGATTCTTAGTCTAATCAATACTATCACAAAAACAGTGACAAGGGAAAATTAAGTCATTCTATCATGTTTAATTTTTAGATCAGGATGAACACTAGTGGTACACAATTTTAATTACTGGAACTCTACAAAAGACACTGAGATATTTAAAATCTCTTGGTAGAGATTTCTCCCATGAAAGACTTAGGAATTTGGACCATGGATGACCAAGTAAGCAAATTGATATTTCAGGACAAGGAATCTCAAGACTGTAGGTTATTTGCTCCAACATTTCAAGCCTGTCTTCTATCATAGAAGATAAGGACCCCAAACATTTCAATAGCTCCTTTTATGCTAGAAGCTCTATGCAAATTAGTATAATTAGGACTAGTTCAACTACACCTGAAGTACATCCGGTGGAATTTATACATGGAGCTTTTTTTCCAATTGAATATAGAAACAAAAGGATGATGTAAACTCTCATGTCCAGGTGCGTGAAGATGGTTAGCCACCTAACTCTTCATTGAAATCTATACAAGTCAAGCATACAAATGAACTTAATATAAAAGTTATAGGAAATGGGTACAGCAGTATTTGACTCCTAGGAGGCTTCTAAGGAGGTGGAAAACCTATGAGCATTTTGGGGTTTTTTTTCCTCCATCACACATATTTTAATGGCTTTTGGACAGGATAGACAGGAGAGAAGTGATTTACCTCAAACATTAGGCTGTGCTTCTGACAGAAGGCCTGTGCTTCTGGGTATGCTTTCTCCAGGAGGGTCTCTTTCTGTAGCCGCGTCCCCATGGAAGGATTTGTGCAGCACAACAGAAGTTAGGAATTTGGAGCCAGGTTGTGTACTTGTCATTGTAGACCTTGCACTGAAAATGCAGTTCATATTGCTATCATCTAATCTATGTTGAGTTTCATATAGATGACATTGTGGTGAAGTCTTGTAAAACCGTGGTTTCCAGATGTCTGCAGGCTTGTGCCCATGTTACATTACCAATGTGAGCGTGTTTTCAAGGTTCTATACTGGCTTGTCCCATTGTGGTTTTATTTGCTAATATGAAAACTCTGGATCTGGAAATTTTGGATTGCATAGTTATAGAACACAATACAGCAGCATTGATCCAGAAAAATATATTTCTTACATCTTACTGTGGCAAATCCTCCATCCTATTTTAAGACCACTTGGCCACACTGTTGGCTATCTCAGCAGTGATAAATAGCCACAATAAAAGGCAATTCTACCCACAGGGAATCTTTTCATACAGAGTCAAGTCTGTGAAATTTTTATGGCCACTTCCCCTGCTGTGCTTTTTACAAGAGAGATTACCACTTTCTAGAAAAATCTTTGTGACACCTTTTAAGTGACATATTCACAAATTAAATCAAATAACAAACTAGGTAAATTTAAGATAAATTAAGAAGATAAAGCAAATAGGAAGAAAAGTAAGTGCATGTATGCACACAAACGCAAGCATGAGTGCTCACTCCCAGCGCCCACGCTGCGTACCCTCTCCTGTTCACTGATACACAGGTCATGGATACTTTTCACACCTGCAAAATTGAAAGACATGGGGAACATAAAGGATGTTTTTCTCCTTACATATGTTCTGTCATAAAAGATTATAATTTCTTCATAACTGGGATATTCTTTCCCCCAAATTATGTAAAGGTTCATGGCACTGCATGGGTACTGCTAAAGTAGTACAAGAGGGAATGCTAAAATTAGGACAGGGAATGGCTGTATCTGCAGCTTTCCTTGGGACTGTTTGAAATGAAAAGTGATCACTAATGAAGTCTGTGCCAGCATCAGATGAGGAAGGAGCTCCCTTGGGTTAGAAATTACCATATCTGCACTGCTGTCCAACAGGGAGCAAGCACTCTCAGTATAATACCCCTGGAATAATTCATTAGCTCTCACCAAGGTTGCAGTAGTTACGGGGAATCCTTGTATTGCTTTACAGTCCAGCCCACATGAATTCCAAACCTTACAGTGAAAGAGTGGGTTTAACTTGTAACCCTGTCTTTTGGTGAAAACCCAGTCACGTCACATCCTTCATCTGAAAACTGTTCCTGAAAATACATGAGGTCTACCACAACTTGGACAGGTGTTGTAGGTAAAGTCTTAACACTAGCTGTGTCCTTATATGCCCACTAATTTTAGATCGTCTGCAGTTCTTGCATATCTTCCAGAAACTGCAGCTCTAACTGTTTCTGTAAATGCTGACCTATCTGCTTAGGCTGGAAACACCTCACTGTCCAAACAGCATATTCATCCCATTACATCCTGCTGGAGGAGATGCTGCAGTATTTTCTTTCTTTGGAAGGCACTTTTTGTGGAATTGAGAGCCTATCTAAGCCTGTGTTTTCTTATTTAAAAATGGAGACAGAGTGAATGATTTTCAGAAGAAGGGGAAACTGAGTTTTGTAATTCCCGAAAATCTGAGTCATTGTTGCTACCCACTGCCAGTTACCACTTCAGGAGTTCAGTCTGGCAATTGTCCCAGTAGGCAGAGGAAGTGGGAAATATTTGGATATCGCCCAAGAAGAGAAGTTCTTCACAAATATTTCTTGCTGTTACAGTGGTGGATGAGAATCAAATGTGTGTTGCCCAGGGTTTTGAGAAAGCCTGCAAACTTTGCTGTCTTGTGTGCAGACAGGCACTGCATTGCCCTGAGCTATTACTGCACAGTAGTGCCTAGGCTGAATTTGGCTTTACTGCAAATGCCATTAGTTCCTCAACTAATGCAGAATTCCGACATCATCTCTGACATGTTCTAAGTGCAAATTGGGTGTGATGGAGTAAAGCTCTATATAAAATGCCTCATAGGCCTCTTCACTTTCCAATGAAGCTGCAAGCTTACAGCGTCTCTGCTAAGCACAGCAGTCTAACCACATTCTAACACTTTGCAGACTCTAGCAGAGGGAGTGCCTGATGCATTCAGCAGCTTCAGGGGTTTTTAGCTTATTTACCTGAAAAAACTGAGCTGATGAAGATTCGGACCAGGCTGGAGGGCTGGAAAGGAAGAGGAACCATCTTTCCACAGAGAAGAACCTGGCGTGTGTCTGGACTGAAGCTCATGCCGCTATCGTGACTCCCTGAGCTCTTCTCAGCAGACACTGCTCGTTAGAGGGGAGATGACTAATGGCAGTGAACAACACGCTGTGGTGCCTCTCTCCAGAAAGCTGGCTTGCTCCTTTTTTTAAGGAAAACCTGGGAAAATTTCAGCTGCTTTGACAGGAACAGTAGGAAATGGTTGACTCTCTCCACTGAGATGCAGTGAAACTTCACTGCATCCTGGAGCGATCCATCTGTATTTGAAGAGGACCGGTATCTCTATAGCAACCAGTGTTTGTCACTTGGGCAGAATCCCCAGGGTCTCTTTCTAAAGCACTAAATGTGCTCCCTATCAGGTGCTGTACACCTGAGGTCCCTTTGTTCACTACCCTCGACTATTTTAGAAATAATTGTCTTGGTATTTTAGCATCACATAAGCCTGCCAGTACTAGTATCATGTATGGTTCAGGCACTCTCAGCATGTAAAGCAGGTTTCTCAATACCCAGGGAGTATGCCAAAGCCCTGTCACTATGTGCCTTCTGTCAGGCTATGCAAGAGTGAATTTACTAAAAGGCGTTTAAACTGTGCACAATAAGTACTTATTACTTTATGGCTATGTGTGAACTGGAGTACCATCCCCAAAAGAGCAGCACATGGGAAAAGAGAGAAATAAAAATTCAATAATTAAAAAAAAAAAAAGGCGAGTAGGTAGAAATCAGAAAGAGAGAAGAAAAAAGATTTCCCAAAGGATACTACAGATAACAGTAGAACTCCAGCGACAGACAGAAGCTGTTTGGCTGTTGCTCCTAGTTTTGTGTTCTATAGTGCAGGACAACATCCATGACCCACCTGCTAATCCCATCCCGAGGGGATCAGTGTGTGCTGCTGCAGTGCTCACCCTTAGTGTCAACTGTTGAGCTCAACGGCAGGGAACTGCAGCTGTCAATGGAGAACAAGTAGAAAAATAACATCTTTGCCCAAACGCCCTTGGAATGCAGAGGGAGAAAAGATAACTGGTGCACACATCTCAACAGAAACCCTAAGAGAATAGGTGTCTCCATCTCAGGTTCACAGAGCATGCTTTTCAATGTCTTTCTTCCATGCTGGTGTGTTTTCCCATATTCACAGCATGTTGCTATTTCAGTTTGTTTCAGTATATGTGTTTCTGTATTTATTCAGTATAGCTTTTCCCATTAGAAATGCTGCTCTCCATGTCCTTTGAAAACAGAGATGATGCTATACCAGCCAAGTAGATTCACTCACTTGGAACCACTTTCTGCTTCCCCATTTTCTCACAGGAGACCATAATCCGTTACTTCTGTGACTTTTTGCCTTTTCCAGGAAACTGAACTGAGCATGTCAGAGAAAACCAGTATCAGCCAGAGCAGCTGCTGTGTTTTTTCTGTTTCTCTCATGAAATGAGATTTAAGAGGCTGGTGTCTGCCCTTGTCTGTACACCCTCTGTATCCCTCTGGCATACAGAGGAATAATTAAAGAAAAATTAGTAATCTGTATTTATGGGCTCCTTTTGCAGACAATACTTGATTAATCTCCACAGTCATCTAGCCAAATAAGAAGAGATTAACCGACATCCTAATCTATCATAAATCAAACTGCCAGGGAGACGAAGCGTCTTACCTTAAGAGACAAACATTCGAGAGCCTACATTAGGGTTTAGCCTACATTATTCTAAATCTAATTTAAGCCAACATTAGGACTCTAAAGTCATGGCTTTTTAGACTGTTCTTCAAGGCACTGCAATCTGTGACGTGCTATGTGCATCTCACACTGCATATACCTGTCATTGTTACTGATTACACCAATTCTTGTCACTAACATATCAAAGAAAATTAGCTCACTCACTGATTTAAGCAGTGGGTTGCAGTGGGACCAGAAGTCCCCAACTAGCAGATCTTTTTTTTTGGAAAGTCAAGATCTGCCAGCTCAATTGAGAAGCATCAGGGGCTGGAATAATTGGGAAAGCAGCAGCTTGCTTTCTGCAGGAATGCAGCCTGTGTGTTACGGTTTCTGGTGAGCTTTCTGTAATTTGCAAATCAAAACCAAACAAAATCAACCAACCAAATCTTTTCCAGAGACATTCTGGATTTCCTCAGGCTATAAAAATGTTCAGGCCTCTAAACATATCAGACCTGTTTTCTTGCATTCCACGCCTATAGCCTACCTGTACCCTAAAGCTAAGATGAAATCACTATCTCACACTGATTCTTCCCAAAAGGTTACATTCACAAGTTCTCTAAAAAATTCCCTCCCCAAATTGTCTTTTGGCAGATAAGGGTCGTGATAGAAAATATCATAAATGGTACTTTTTCTAGGGATAATGTGTGAAAGATGCAAATGCACAAATGTACAAGAGAGACCAGACTCAAAGACATTCATGAGTGTTGATCTTAGCGCTATCAACATCTCCTTTTTGTCAGAAATGTCATCACAGAGGTGAAGTGAGTAGCAACTGTGAGTCACGATGGCAGCGTGGGCTCTGGCATGATAGGGAACTTGTTTTCTCACCGTCTGTCTGTTCCATGAGCCATCATCCATCCCCCAACAGCTTGCTCACAGACCACATGAGAGCAGGATTAAATTCTTAGCTGGGAGGTAATTTTGTGGGTGTTTACCAAGTAAGAACCACACTGTGTCTGATGAAATCCCAAACCCTTTAATTGGTCTTTCCTTGCAGTGGATGGGCACACAGGACAAACCAGATCTCCTTGGGGCTGATAGGAAGGGCATCCTAAAGAGGCAAATATGAACCCTCTGTGTGCAGAGTGACTGTCTCAGCTTCAGTATCAACAGCATATTTCCTCCACTGCTAGTAGTTTGCTTTGTCAGTGTCCTGTCTTCCTAGTAGAGATGGAAGAAGGTCATACTAAATCCAAACTATCTTTATGAGCTTTCTAGAAAATCTTTTATAGGTGTATGTTCTGATTTCTCATTATTTTGGCAAAGAACTAAAATACCTTGAGAGAAAAATTGTTGCTGCAGTAAAAAGCTGGGTATCCAAGGTCATACGAAATGCCATGCTATACCAGCCTTACCTTCCATATAATCCTCAGTCTTGTGTCTTACAGTAGCCAGTTAGGTCCTTTAAAGAATAGCACAAGAACCGTAAAGTAGACAATTATAGCTAAGTGCTCAAATAAAGATGTGCTACTGTGAAATGCATAAAGCTGTAATTTTTAATGCTTCTGTGTGTCCTGTGTGCTATTTGGACTGACACTCTCAGCACTGATCTAGCACTTTACACCTTTAAAGCACCATACAGCTGTGAAATAGGGTGCAGGAAGAAGAAGCAGTCATTTGGCAGCTAATCACCTAGCAAGTGTTAAAAGGAACAACTTCTATGTTGCTCAGGACATGGCCAAGGTAACATCCATCTTTATCTCCTGGGTCTTTCTGCTTAGCTGGATTATGTAATTTGGTTACTCTTTGCCCAAATGTGGAAGAATGTACATACTGTCGTTAGTAATAAAAGGAAAAGGGAAAAACAAGAACACTGGTTGTTCTAGCTTGGTGCTCTATTGTATTGGCTTTGCCCTTTCTCACATAAGCTCTTCAGCATAGAAATTCTTTCCTTTGGCCTCCCATTTTTTTTTACTTCAGTTCATTTACTGTGAAGAATTATTAATGTTTTCTGAAAAATTATCCTGTGGGTTTGGGTTTTTTCTACAAACACAGTAAGGGCTGTAGAGCTTTCCCTATCTGTGAAGCTGATCTGCAATGATGAAAGTTGTAGACACTGGGTTTGGCTCGCTCTGTGTAATAGAAAAGGGAAACCTGTCAATCAACAAGAAATGCTGAGAGCAGCAACTGAAACACTTTGCTTTTTCCATCAGGCAACCAGGGCCTCTTTGAGGATTAAACCTATTGCTAAATTTAGCTACGTCTCACTAGAGTTAGTATCAGGAGTTATCAGATCAGAACATCTTTGGAGGGAATGACGTCTGTCCCATGGAAGTCTAAGCCCTGGCATGCTTTTCTCCTACCCTGTGCTGCAGTGGAGTTCGAAGCCGAGAACATTCTGCACAGCCAGCACAGCCTGGGACTCTTGATAAGACATCGTAGGATTTTTCAAAGCACTTGAAATACCTACTCGTTATCAGCCTGCTCATGTATTGTTCCATCCAGGTCCTGAGCACAATTTATTGATAACGCTGAAATGGATGTCACAGGAGAGGTTAAGCCACATGAAACATTCTAATGCTTTTTTCTGGAGTTTTTTTAAAATATGCATAAGGCTTGTACTGACCTACTTCTCCATTGGTTGGGTCACACAGAGACTTTAAATCCCACACTCCAATGCAACTTATATTCTCCACTGCTCTGATAAATTAAGGAGTATTAATAAACATTTGACAAGAGTTAGATCTGGGGGGAGTCAAGAGAAACCCTTCAGAAAATAAATAGCCCTTTACAGGTCCTCATTTACTGAGCCAGGTAGATTGATTGTGTCATGTTTTTCTCACTGCTCCCATCTCTGTGCCATGGCAGCGAGTTACTCCATCCCTCACAGAAATGCCCAGCTACCATTTTCATTCTGGTTGGAAAAGAGTCTTAAGGAAGAAGAATATGTGCAGGTGAAGTATGGCTTCCCAGAAATGTAGAAGCACCTCTGTAGAACCCTGCGTCCCGGCAGCAATGGTTAAAGTATGCTGCTTTTTGAAAGATCCATCTTTGCTTCTTGGGATGAAGGACGCCTGTCTGGAATTGTACCAAAGACTACCAGTGCTGAGCCATGGAAATTCAAGAAAGGTTCTGTATCTCTCACTATGAAAGGCTTCGCTAAATAGAACTTTTGACTCTTCTTTATGACAGTTGTCTTCTCAATACTAATCCCATTCCAGATAAGGTACTTTGAAGGTGTATAGAGCTTTAATTTTAACATCTCTTGGAATATTTCTCCTGTCTGTTCTTGGTAGGCAGCTATGATTTGAGTCAGTCCAAAAGACTTTGTAGAGTAAGGACTCTGGCACTTAGAAAGGAGAGCAGCAGCTAAGAGTACCTTGCCAAATAAACATTGACCCTCATTCAAAGCATTTTAATTATTTTCAGTTTTAAATAGAAATACTAAAAATCCATATAAATATGCTAGAATTGTGTGTGCATGGTTCTATGTGCATGTGTATGTTTACCTGTCCCAGGTGAATGTCCTCCTTCCTTTTTATAGTGACAAAAGGAAAGACAGTCAACTGGTATAAACACCAAAGGAAGTTAGTTTCCTTATTTCCCTCCCTGAAATCTCAGAAAGCCTGCTTGGATGCCAACACTACAAATGCAACAAAAGCAATGGACCTTTTACCATGTCGTTTCCACTTATAACATGCTCAGGCATACTTGTAGGACATATCAAAATTTGATCTCTCCAGTTGGAATCATTTTGTCAACAGGTCAGGGAGAGCTTAAGCAGATCAAAGAGTGTGTGGCTTCTGAGACTGGTGAGAGTAAAAGAAACACGCATATTTCTTCAGGTGTCAGTGGACAATCAGAGTCACTTCACAATTTTTATTTGTTGACAGCTTTTATAAAACAAAATTCCCCTTGAATCAGACATCTCATAAAACATTTATAGTCTTGTGCATGCTAGTGATACATCAGCTTTCAGTAGACCAGTATCTGCAAAACCAGACAGTTGTATTGTCAGGCAGGATTCCTGTTTTCTACTGAAGGGGAGGGAAACTCACAAAATTAAGGCACTGTCAAAACCCAAGCCCACAAATCATTTGACCTTTTGTACTGGCTTTCATCTGGTTGTATACAAGAATTATATTTTTTTATTATTATTAACTGTCAATTTCAATTTTGAACAGGGACAGAAAAAACAAAATGAAAAATGCTTTTCTTAAATCTTCCTATTTATATTTCCGGTTGCAAGATGACAGCAGCAAACCTTATTGCTAGGGATGACAATATGCTGCTTAACTGAAAGCCCAGGGCTACATCTCCATGCATGCCATTTTCACCACAGTGATCCCAGCCCTTGGATGATGACACTTTTAAGAACAAAATCAGTTACAAGAACAGCTTAAAACTAGTCTAAAAGCCAGTGTTCACTAAGCAGAACATGAATGAACCGACAGACTCCTCCCTCAGCCATGCAAGGCATTTCATATTCTTCTTCACTCGTTGGGCACAAGCTGCTTTCACAGACCAGTAGTTTGGCCAAAAGGGACCCACAAAGGACCATCGATATCTTCAGCTCGTGTGCTTTTATTAGTCCCTTAAAGTAGTTTTAATCAACTGGTGTGAAATCTACTTCTTCATCCTTTATATCTGAATTTAAGAATATAGGAAACGTTCCTTCCTGCATCCAGTGAGAGTGTTCAGGCTGTCCTTTAGCACACCAAAATCACTGCTTCAAGCACAAACCAGCATGTAGCTGTGGGCTTAGGACCATACTTAGAAGTATCCAATTCTCTATATAAAGATGCAATGTTTTAAAAAAGCCAGTTTCAGGTCCATGAATTAGATGCCCTGGCAATTATAAATAAATAGTAATAAATACTTACACTCACACACCCGTCTTGTATCCCCTTGGATTACAAACAAACCAGAACCATGCTTCTTCTGTAGTTGAATATGATCAGGTTTGAGGTGGGACACACTATTATTAACAACGTGCAGCAACGCTACACAACAGTTTAGAATAATAACAGTACCAATACATAGCACTCGGAGCATTTCACAGCTTCAAAGCTCTTGCAGACACAGACTTAGTTAAGAAAGTGACAATGTTCTATCCATTAACAATCAGCGGGAACTTAGGTGAGAAACGGAGTTTGGCTAGGACACCAGAGTTGATGTCCTTATTGCATATAAAATGTCACATGAATTGGAGGTATGGCAGATGTGGGAGCTAGGAAAAATTAGATCAGGCTCATATCAGACCATTTAATTTCCTTGACTATGAAATCCAATTTCCACATTGATTGCGTCTAAACACTTTGTTGCTTTGGTAGACATCAAAAAGGTCAATGAAAACTCAAAGGAACTTAGGAGTTGCAGGAGCACAAACCATTACCTCCATTCATAAATAAACACAGTGAAAGATTTTTACATCAATTGAAAATGGTGCATCATAATTGCTGACAGCTTGGGAACTGGCACGCACTTATCATCCTGGCACAAATCTACAAATCCCTGAAAATATGATCAGAATAGAGAGACAGAGACCAAGAAGCAAGGAGCAGCACAGACAGCACAAGTGAAATTCAGGGACCTGCCTGGCAGTGTCCTGGCTTCCACCTCTCTGCAGTCTGAGAGAGAAAGACTGGAGAATAAAGGAGGTCACAGGTGGTTTTGAGACTCAGCTCTGGAAGAATTTTCTTGGCCTATTTACTGTGTGGCTGCTTTTTTATTCAGCTTTTTTTGCTTTCCGTTTCCTTGTGCCTTCATTTAGCTCCTCTTTTGACTTTGCAGGAGGAGGCGGAGGATGGGAAACCTCATGGGAGGCCCCATGCTGATCATGATGATGACTAGTGTGTCCACTAGAAACAGAGCCAAAGAAAACTGGACAGATGAAGCTTTCCACTGGAGCAAAAGGCGAGGCGTGAGAGTGAGTTGCCGTCATGAAAACCTGCCATGCAACAGTGAATACTTAAAGATCATGTACATCAGCTATGAAATACTAACTAGTAAGGAGCATTCCACTTACCCCAGATAAAAGTCCCTATTGCTACATGACTCAAGACTATATCACGAGGATCTTTTACCATAGTGCCTATATCATGAAGAATTTGGCCTATAATTTCCTGAGCAGATCTTTCCTGGTAGGTACAGCCAATGCCTTCGATAGTGGCTTAGGATGGTGAACACCCCCAGTTTAAGTCTGTACCTTTTCTCTGGTTCTGTAGATCTGTTAGCAGCACACTTGCTGTAAACTTACCTTGCAAACTATCATGAACATGGTGAAAAAGAAGATGAGGTTGGCTTCAGAGATAGGGAGCCAGTGAGTTTGTTGCAGAGTGAAGAGGATTGTGCCGTACAGACTAGCCTTTGTAGGGCTAGAAGAGAAATAAAGTTTTCTAAGAGGTTTGCATCATTTGCATCCAGTCCTGAATGGTTCTTTAAATTCCATTTTTGGTCTGAAAGAGAATTTACAGGCTACCTACTTACAAGGACATATGAAGAATTTCGTTTGTTTCTGGCTTCCAGACCCCACGCAGCAGTTGCTCAAAGTTAGACATCAAGGCAACACCAGAACCTGTGAAACAGTAGAAGTGAACGGCTAGAACTGCCACACCGGAAGAGAGCTCTGCTGTTTTTTCTAGATCCCCAAGGGATAAGGATAACCTAAGGGGAACAAAAGGTTCATGACATTCTTCCCAAATGTAAAAGAAGTTAGCCTAGAACAACAGAGCAGGGCAAACGCTTTCTAGACTTTCTATAAAGGGTTTCCTGATGCAGGGAAAGGGCATTTGGCTCTGTTCCATTTATTGAAGCTCAAATGCTTGCTCCGAACAAAAGCTAAAGGAAAACTGACTGGGCTGTTTCAACACTGATAGAAACCCCCCCAAAAGGTACAGGTGAGGCCAGAGATGGTAGAACACAGGAGAAAGAACAAAGAATTCTACACCCATATTTCATAGTGACTCCAGTTCTTCATGCCTCCATTAAAGTTAGATGATGACTCAACTGACAACCATTCTGCAGGTATAAATAAGTACCTGTGTTCTAGGGAACTTGATTGATTGAAGCCAGCAGACCACATCCACTAACCCACCTGCTGGTCAGCACCGAGTGATGTGGTCACCTTAAGCTTCGCTTACAGATTCTCCCGTCCCTCCCCACAGGGCTGGGTGCCTCCCTGCTGCATTAAGAGTATCTCATGTTTCACCTTTGACCCATCCAGTAGCCATCATAATGAACCACCCATGGTGGTAATGGTGATGAGCGTGGTGGACCCCAGCTGCAATTTTGCGAACTCTGACCACCTCCTTCATTGCCACAAAGATGAGTTTCATAGGCAGAAAGCTAACACATTTGTAGAAGAGGTTCATGGGACAGAAGAATATCAAATACCTGGAACAAAACCACAAAGAGTTTAAGGACGCATATATTTGTCCCGATCTGGGATGTATAGAGAGGATTGATTAAGAGTACTGTGGTGTTAGCCTGAATTATGTCAGGGAGAAGGAAATGCTGGTTCTGTCATGCAAAAGCACATACAACCCAAACATGCCAAGCAAATTAAACTTGGAGTAACTGTGGTTAATTTGTGCACATTTCACTAACACGATGAATAAAATGCCCCCAAATCTTCAGTGTGTGCCACTCCTCTACTCTAAGTGGTATCGGTGCAGTGCATGCTGCTTTTGCGGTTTGGCCACAGTTCAGCTGCAGCAGCTATGAATAGAAACGCCCGGCGATTGGACTGGACCCAACCCGTATAATCAAAGCGTTAGACAACTGGTCAGAGAAACTGGAAACTAGATCTAGGAATACAAAAGACTCAAAGACTACCTCACCCCACCTTTTCTTTCCCCAGTTAATCCAAGCAAGATAATACACGTGTGTCACACAAACAGAGTACCTCCCTTCACACCAGATGGTTTCGTACACAGCCGGCAGTGTCTCATGCTTAATAAATTAGGTGAAGTGCAAAAGACTCACCAGACTGCTGTGGCCAGGATGACACTGGAGTTATTACTGAAGTAATCAATAGGCGGTTCTCCAAGTAACAGATTGGCAAGTATGTAACTTCCAAAGCAGTGGAGCATTGCACAAAGCCAGGAGGCAAAAGGGCTCTTACGAGACATCTCCACAGCTCCTGTGAAGCAAATTCTGAATGAGAAGGCGGATTCAGCAAACAAGCAGAAACTTCAAGACCCTCTAAGAAAGAGGCTTATGGTGCATGTTCTCCAACAAAATAAGTCAAAGAAAAGTGCTCGTGAACCAAAATACAAAAATGTGTATTCTGTGAAGCCTGAATAAGTACCAGATATTGTCAAGAAATGATATCTGTGATCATAGCTTCCAGGCCCCCCATAAGGTTTCAAATGAACTGAGTCATTAGAAGTTTATGAACTGGTTAAGAGTTTATCTCCTGTATCTGCTGCTACTTACTGCAATCAGAACATTTTTTTCTCTTGAAATCAATGTCTTTTTACAGTCTAAAAATAAAATGCATACTAGTACCATTCTCTCCATTGCTTCAACCTAGGTGCCCTCTAGAATTCATGAACAATCTGTTCAGCTCTTTCATTCATAAGATAACCTGTAAAAATAGAACAGTCATTTTTAATCTTTATTTGAAATACGAGGATTTGAGGATTCTTCCCTGCTCCTGTAGTAGTTTGGAAATGCCCTCTGAAAATACAACTAGGTATTAAAACAGTGTTACTATTTGGTAATACATTATGGTCTCCTCCCACAACCTTCTATTGCCTTTTTTTTTAATTCCTCTAGCCATTTTCATCCACCTCTGTACTTCAAGGAAGTCTCTCAGGAACATCAATTCTGCAAGATGGTTTCATCACCTTAAATGGCTCCAGAGGCCTTTGTGCAGCCTTTCAGATACCAGACTCTGTGCAGTAAGCCGGTAATAAGCAGTCAAGAGAGAATGCTAAAATGTTATGTCAATGTTACTAACAGTGGCCTACCTTAAATAGTAGCAAATGAATCAGCATATGCTAAAACTATTGACTGCTCAGACTCTTCCATCCTCAAAGGCATTTGAACCAGCTGAAAACACAGTGGAAGTGAAACAGCTGCCACAGCCACGATAGGAAGCTGGTTCTATAGGAACCTGAAGTTTAGCTTGAGGCTTAAATTTAGTAACACTTGTTTTTCTTTGGCTCTGTGAAGCCATGCTGTCTCCAAGGAGGAAACAGGACAGACACTGATCTTCAGCATAGGAGCTGTGGGATGAAGCAGTGTAGGAATCTAGTGAAAAGTCCACCCCAGCCTTATCCAGTCCAAATGGATTACTGGGCTTACATATTTTTAAGAGCTGTTTTCATAAGGGTTGCCTGTTAACTGTTCCGTTCAGGACTTAATGCTGGAAGACAGCTGTAAGTGATCGGGCCTTGAAACGCCAGCACTTCTGTTTACATGGAGTTTAAATAGAACAAGTATGCAGGTTGTACAGCACAGAGATCTGACAACTGGAGGATTTCAAAATCATACCAGAGCAGATTTTTGTTCTCCCCTCAGTCATCGGGCAGTTACACTGAAACCATTAAAAACAGACCATGAAGAGTTCACACGCTATCAAAAATACATCGAGAAGATAGCACTCGGAAAAGACCAAGACACCGTCAGACTGCCAACAGGGCAGAAAGTGAAAGCCACGATGCAGATCTATCGATCTTTACAAGATAAGTCCAAGAGAACAAACGAAGCAAGGTCAGTTAGGGTGCCTGAGAACAGATTACGGTATGTTCTGGAAGGTGGGAAAGAAATAAGGTTTTACTTGCAGGCTTTTTGTATATAAATAGGAGGAGAGTATTGCCACAAAAATAGAAAAGCCAAGCAACTAGACTAAGGCCTGGGATAGCAGCAAAGAAGTGATTGGCCTTAAATACTCCAATGTGGTTGGAATCCCATCTTAAATAAAATGCAAGATTAATTTCCAAAATCAGATTGCTTAGTTCTTGGGGGGGGGGGGGGGGGGGGGGGGGGCCGTGTTCTGCTTTATATTTAGGCACGTGTGTCAGAACCTCTGAAAAAGCAGCGCAGCGAGCCCTCAATCCAACCAGCCGCGCGGCACTGCGGCCGATGACAGCGAAAACCGAGGAGTGCCGAACAGGATTACCCGTCCGTGCACAAAACCCGTCAGGTTTATACCTCGGACAACACGACCCCAGCCGTACTGCTGCTCCCCGACACGCACGTACAGCCCCCGTGTCATTCGCCACCCTTAAAAAGCGGATTCACCACCACCTCAGCCCGGCCCCGCCCGGCCCGCCCCCGGCCCTGACTGACGGGGCTAAATCCGAGGCGGCCGCCGGTTCTACCCGCCTCACCCGGGATCGGGACCGGGCGACACCGAGGGGCCGCACTCACCTGGCTCGTATTTGAGGTAGAGGACGGAGACGATGAAGTAGGCCGTGTCAAAAAGAGGGAAGACGGGAAGAGCGGCGAAGGCGGCCGCCAGCTCCCCGAGCTGCAAGGCTTCCGCTACCTCCATGGCGCCGCGGCAGCGGGCACCGCCGCCCGTCCTCCCTCCCTCCCTCCCTCCGCCGTTCGGCCCGGACCCGCCTCCAGAGGGACGTCCCGGGGCGCGGCCTGGCCTCTAACGGAGCTGTGGCGGCGGCGGGAGGAGGCGTGACCGGCACAGCTCAGACCCACGGGGCGGTTTGTTCTCCCGCCGCCGCCGCCCGGACAAGGTCCGGCCACGGTGGCCTCCCCGCCCCCCCCCCCCACCGCCGCCGCCGCCGCCGCCGCTGCCGCCTCCGCCTCACACGGTGCCCTGAGGGAGCGCAGGCGCCGCAGCCGGTGCGAGCGGTTCCCGCCTTTTCCGCTTCCGCCGCCGAAGCCGCCGCCATGATCGGGGACCTGCTGCTTTGCGGGTACCGGGGAAGGGGCCCGGGGTGGAGGGGTGGCGGCGGCCCTGTTCGGTCCCTCCCGGCCGTGTCTGACGGGTTCTCTCTTGTCTCTTCCTTAGGACGCTGCTGATGAACGCCGGCGCCGTGCTCAACTTTAGGCTGTGAGCGGGCAGGGAGGGAGGGAAGGTTTGGGGGGGTGGTCTTCTCTACCTCATACGGACCTCTCTCCCCTCGCTGTCCCGCAGGAGGAAGAGAGACACGGAGGGCTTCGGCGAGGAATCGAGGGAACCCACGACCGGTAACGGAGGGGACCCGGGAACCGCGGAGCGGGGTCTGGGCACAGCCAGCCAGCACCCTTAGGCCTGGACTGCCTGTCTGCTCGGGGTTGTCGAAATAGATACAGGAATGGGCGTTTTCTGAAGGAAATTGTTGGTTAAAGCATTCTCAAGGCGCCAAAGTACGAGTTTAACCCCGTTTTGTGTGGATGTTAATTACTCTGTGGCTGGAGCAACTGGTTTACTAAATTGCAACCTAAAATTGTTCTCCGTGATGTTTACGTACAGGCATGCTAAGCCTAACTGTTGATCCCAAATTGGTGATTTCAGAAGAAATACAAAACCGCACATTTCCTTCTGCATTTTTATATGTAGGTGCCTGTGCTACAGAGGTAACGCTCTGCTTACAGCCCGATTTCCATTTTGGTGTCTATGCACGCGCATTGCTCCTTTGTATCTCTGCTTGCTGGTTAAAAGTGGCAGGAAGGCTGTAAACGACAACAGGGGGCTGTCCTTCCCTAAAACGTGACCCCTTTTTATCATTTATTGTTTATTTTGCCACATGCCCATATAAGGATGCACTGAATGTAGCACAGATCATACACCTAAAACTTCAACTTTCCGTTTTTTGTTGTCTTGACCTTTTTGTTTGGTTGGTTATTTTTTCTCCTGTCGGAGTTGCTTATGTTTTTCAGGCAGTGTTGAAAATATGGCTTGTGAGTGTGTTAGGTGTTTTTCACATCAAGGGCTTCTCCTCTTGATTTTTAGGTGACAATATCAGAGAGTTCTTGCTGAGTCTCAGATATTTTCGAATCTTCATTGCCTTGTGGAACGTCTTCATGATGTTCTGCATGATTGTGTAAGTAACGCCATGCAACATCTTGTCATTTGTTTATAGGCAGTCACGTTGGGGTGGGGGGATTGTTCATGCATTTATATTTCTTTTTGGATCTCTCTTTCTCCCACTCTGTTGTTCAGTATTTCGTTTTCATTTCACTTGTTTATTTCAATCTTCAAAGAGACATTGGTTGACATCACAGTTTTTTGCTAATGTGGGCACCTGTAGTGCATGAAAACCTTCTCTGCCAGCATGTGAGTCCTTTAGCTGTAGATGTAGTGTTCCTTGTTGTGGGTTCCTAAGATAAAACATCATTTGAGTCAGTATTTCAGTTTAACTTTCGGGATGTTTTTCGTTTTCGGGGGGAAAAACCCCACCAAATAATAGAATGGAATCGGCCTCAAGAACAGTCTCTGGAAATAACAGGGTTTAGTTCTGATAGACAAGCCAGCAGGCTGTTTTCCTTTCACTATATGGTCTGATGTATGGGGGAGCAAAACCAATGGCCAGATGTGCACTGGTGGTGTGAGTTTGAAGGGCGTTGGCACGACGGTTCACAGTTGCACCTGGTTCTCATCTACTTTTTTTCTGTTGCATCCACTAGGTTATTTGGATCTTGAAAGTCATCCACAAACATATCTGTTAACTTGGAAGAGACTTTTGGCTGGAAACCTAACTTTTCTATAAAGTAAAATATTATAATGCTTTCAAACTTCAGCCCTGGGATTGTGGCCTGTTCTTCGGTACAAACTCCTAACAAGCTCAAGGGACAGGACACGTTCATCTTCGTCAGCCAGTCGTGTAATAATATGGTGCGTGCTGGTTTGCTTGCTGTCGGGGGGATTGAGCCTTTAGGCCCTTAAGCCAAAATCTTCAAAGTAAAATTATTTCAACTTTCCTGAAATAAAGAGAACTTAAAATTGGTTCGCTAGGCTTAGAGTGTGGTGCCCAGTATGCGAGGTAGAATTGGAGCACAACTGAAGACCACAGTCTTAAAACTCTGCATTGTTAGTCACTCCCAGCTCTGGATGTGTCTGCTAATGTCACCGTTTGTCTAGGGTACTTGGAAGTCGTACTTCTCGATTCTCGTTTTTACAAAGTTGAGCAAAGTATTGGTGTAACTTCTCACTATTCCATTTAGTTTTGTTGGAGAAATAGAAAAGGATGGTTAAGAAAATGGGATTCTGACCCTCTCACTGTTTTTCCAACGAAATGCTTTTTAAATTAAAATCTCAAGGGTTTTTTTCTAAGCAATATGTAAGGGATTTTGAATAGGAACAATAGCAAAAATAATTCTATAAGCCAATGCTAAGGAATAGTTTTGGAATAATCTTGGATTTGGTTGAATAAAGTTGTTCTTATTTAAGGGTAAAATGCGTATTTGATGCCGTGTTCATTCTGTTACAGGAGAAATCAACTCGGTATAGGTGCGTTTTGTGAAACTGTAACTAGTCTTGTAATTGTGTCTGGATTCTTGTGTTATTTTTTAATTGTGTCTGGATTCTTGTGTTATTTTTTAATTGTGTCTGGATTCTTGTGTTATTTTTATTTATGGGAAGTTAGCCTCTTTGACCAGAAACTTTTCCCCAGCCTCACCAAGATAATTTAAGAGAGAGTGCAGTACTGGGTATCTTTTAAATCAAACTGGAAACTATTAGCGGAGCTTCCTCAGCTTCAATTTCTTTAGCTGTCTGGCTGTTGAGAAGGACAGAGAGGCCTCACTTAAATGATTCTGAGCCTCAGGTTTCAGTGAATACCTTGAATTCTATCTGGACGCAGTCGAGCAGTCAGACACAAGTGTTGGGAACTCACAGCAATTCAGCCAAGTCATCGTCTTTTGCGTTAACCGAAGTTTTCACGTTAATGAAACACAAAAGGGGAAGGGTAGTTTGAGGGAAGATGCCTTGCTATAATGAACACAGAAAAATGAACGGAGGAAGGGATCCTTCAAGTGTGGTTTAAACTGTCTGGAAATACTTACAATCCTAGGTTAAATTGAAACATATTCCTGTTCTTGTCTGTAATTTCTGTGTTTTATATTTTAACCTCTTCCCCATTCTTTTGAATGAGAAAAAAACCCCAAGTAGCATACTGCCTTGTCATGGCATCCAAACAAAATCCAGTGCTTTATATAGTTCTTGGAAAACATTTTCTCCCTAGTTTTCATTAAGCCAAGTCTTCCCCTGCAATGTAAAGGGGAGGGGTGGAAGCAGCCATCAGCGTCCGTGCGTAACACGTTAGAGGCCCCTGGACTCGGCACCGCAGCGCTGGGCCTTGGGTTTGGGCTCGGGGGGGCTTTAATTCTTACTCGGAAAAAATGGTTGATCCTGTGCAGAACTGACAGTCTGCTTTCTGAGCAACACTTTGAATAAAGTGAACACAGGAAATAGAGGATGATCAGGCTCTCCTGGTAAAGGAATACGGACGATTTTGCCGCTCTAAATAGATGACATGGCTTAATAGTGTGCTGTCACCTCCAGGTTTCAGTTGTTCACAAGAATAAAAGTTGTCGTTCACCTCCTAAGCAGATGCTTTAAAAATTACCAGTTAATTTGAAGCTGCTCTTAACTGTTTTGGAAAGTTTAAATGCTGGGCCCGTGGCTTACCCAGCATGGTGCAGGATGTCTTTTGCCGTCAGTCAGTGCTTTTTGTGGTATGGCTGCTTTTGTACCAAGTCAGTTTTTGCACTCTGAGCTTCTGGAAACCTGACTTGCTTTTCACTTGTGCTTTCTTCTGAATTGAGGAGACAAGTGAGAAGGTAAACACGTCTGTATAAAGAACTACTTGTTCAGGTTTTGTAAGGTTAACTCTTTTTTTTTTGTAATGGTTGCCTGACCCATTATTTTGAAAATAATGGAAATAAAACGTTCTGCCGCTTGGCAAAAACATTCACTCCTACCACCTTCTTCCAGAACACGCTGGGTGTTTCACGACCGACAGGACCAGGGCCCCTGCCTGCGAGCCTGAAATAAGACACATACCATGGCGTTAGGTCCGCGGTCTCCGAGGGGCGATGCTTTATTTCCCAAATTAATTCACTTCGCCCCTCTCTTCCCCACGAGGCTTCATCCCCCCCCCCAACCCGGCCGGGGGCCGCCTACTCAGCCCGGGCTGCCCTGTAGAAGCACCGCCGCCCGCCTAACACCACCGCCAGCCGTTCTCGGGGCCTCGGCGGGGACGCAGGGCTCGCCCCTCTCCCCTCCGAACCGAGCCCGGGGGCTCCGCTCTCCACCGTCCGCCATCATCCTCCGGCCTCCCCCTTCCCTCCACCCGCGCAGGCGCGCCCCCCCCCCCTTCCTCCTCCCTCCTCCCTCCCTGTTTCCCGCCCACTGCGCAGGCGCACAGCGCCCCCCGCAAAACCCCCACTGCGCAGGCGCCCTCCGTGCCCGCCGGTGCGTGCGGCGGGGCGTCAGGGGCGCGCCGTGCGTTACGGCGTCGGGCGTGTCCCAGGGTGCCCTGCGCGGGGCTGGCTCCTGCCCACAGTTGAGTTTGGCCCCGAGCGGAACAGTCGGGCCCGGGCCCGGTCGCGCCGTCGCGGTTCCCTCTTTTCCCCCCCTTCCCCCTTCCCCTCCCCGCTTCCCCCCGTTCCGACCGCCGCTGCCCGTTACCCTTCCCCTTCCCTCAGCCTTTCCCTCTCCCCCTCCCCCCCCCTTCCCCCCCCCCCCCCCCCCGCCTGGCGGGGAGCGAACATGCGACTCCGGCTCCCCGAGGAGGCCGCCGCCGCCGGCGAGTGAGGAGCCGCCGCCGCCCCGGCCCGGCCTGGCCCCGCCGCCGCCCGCCCGCCCCGGCCGCAGCCGCCCCGCTTCGCCCAGGCAATGACAGCGGCTCCGGCCCCCTCCCCGCAGCAGATCAGGGACCGGCTGCTGCAGGCCATCGACCCGCAGAGCAACGTGAGTACGGCCCGCCGGGCCCCGCGGCTCCCGTGCCGGCAGCGCGGGGAGACGCCGGCCGCGGGCCGTCGCCCCGGCCCCCCCCCCCCCTCCTCCTCCTCCCCCCCCTTCCCAACCCCGACACACACCCGCCCCCCCCCCCCCTCCCGCCCTGCACGCCGTCCGAGGGAACGCCGGGACCGCGCCTCCCACCGGGACGGCGGTTGCGGCCGGGCTCCGGTTCCTCCCCGGGCACCGGAAGCCTCCGCTGCGGGCGGTAGCGGGGAGCTCCCCAGCGCCCTGCCCGGTCGGGGTCCCGCTGCCAGCGGCGCCTCGCCGCCCGCTTACCTCACACACACCACCCCCACCACCACTCGCCCCCGAGCCGGGACCGCGGGGCCGCCCCGGCGCTGGCACCGGAGGCCTCTCCCCCTCCTCCTCGGGGGGGAGGCCGTGTCCGTCCCTCACCCCCCACCCACCCACCCACCCCCGCCGCTTCCCGCCGCCTCACGGCACACACACACACCCCCACACACGGACACGCTCCCCCTCCGGGGCCCGGCCCCGGCGCTGCCCGGCCATGCGGCGTGCGGCCCGGCGGCCTCCCCACGCCAGGCCGCGGCTCGGGTGCGGCCTGCAGGGGGCTCTGGGCCGGGCTCCGTCGCGACCGACCGGCACCTTCCGGGGCGCCCACCTGTTCCTCGGCCCCTACCGCCGCTTCCAGTCGGGGTCGTGGGGTACCCCGGGCTGCGGGGGCGCCGGGAGGGCTTCGACGGTGGCTTCGGGGCTTTGGAGCTGCTTCAGCACCGAGCAGCCTCGGTCTTGGCTGTTATCCTTTCCTGCAGCACGCTAATGAGCTTATCTGCTCCTTCTGGGATGCGGTGTAAGCACAGAAGTCGGCGTATGTTTTACCTGTAAGTGGCCTTCACGTCGAAGTGGCGGTTATCCGAAGTATCGTTCAATCCTTTTAAGGGTTTTTGGGGCACATTAAAGCGGTTCTCCGCTTAGGTGTTGGTTACTGGGAGAGGACCGCAGAGCCTGCGATCTGTCAGATTTTTAAATCTTAGATCAGCAGTCACCACAGCAGGACGCAAAGGTGGGTTTGTCTTGGCCATCTGCAGTTTGTGGGGGCAGCTACGGGTGCGTCAGACTGAACGCACGCACGTGTGTGTTATTCCAGGAGGCTGGGTATGTGAAATGGCATTTTGGTTCTATTAAAGTCATACCTGCTTCTGTCTGAACGAGTGTGTTTTTTTGTAATAGACCTGTATGGAAGTCTTAAAGTAGGTAATGAAGTTGTTGCCCTTTGGAGACGTTCTGGAGTGGCCTGTGTGTGACATGAAAACTGAAGAAAAATCACCCTGACCTTGTAGCTTCTTTAGTAATCCCCCGTGATGTGCGTTTGTCGCGAGCTGCAATGTTACATGTTGGAGTAACAGTAATGGATTATAATGGTAATTGTGGGCTTTTAAATGTCAAAAGTTGTTTGAGTTTGCAGTACTTTAATGTGGATCTTGCTGAAATGTCAGTTAGTACACTTCATGAATTTTGTTTGCTCCAAGTTCTCTTTTTGTGGCTGCAAATCTTTCACTTTGTTAGACCAAGCGTCAACCTAGTAAGACTCTTAACAGATCTATGGTTTCTTTTAACTTCAAAACTGTCAGTACCTAATTCTGGTGTTACTTTCTAGAACGTTGTGGCTGTGTGGAATTAAGCAGCCAGGAAATATATTTTGTGATGGATAAGTTTCCCTTTCTCCATACATTATTGTTACGTTATGCTGTGAACGTGCTTGCAGTTTGGTTGCGATGAGGGGGACCAGAAATAACCAGGCAGCTGTCTGTAGGGGGAAGTTGGAGCATCAGCCAATAGCTCTGCTGAGCTTCCAACAGGTCAGTAGCCCCATAAGCTTAGTAGTAATGTATGTTAAATTATAATTCTACATACTTGATACTTATCCAGGGCAATAATTGGTGGCAGAAAAA
This sequence comes from Astur gentilis, assembly GCF_929443795.1. Lineage (NCBI taxonomy): Eukaryota > Metazoa > Chordata > Aves > Accipitriformes > Accipitridae > Astur > Astur gentilis. The sequence goes on along the minus strand of NC_064887.1, from coordinate 41,984,023 downwards.
TCAGCCCATTGTTTAGAAATGCCTGTAGGCAGAGGGCTGTCTTCCATTTTAACCTTTTCTTCGAAGGAGAGCAGAGGTGGTGTAGTTGAGATTCATTGTGCAGGCTTAGATCTCGGACTTTTTTTCTCCAAAGCACATAGAATATGTGGTAAACAGTCAATAAAACTACCTGTCATGCCACTTTCACGAAGAGAAGAAAAACTTAAATTTTGAACGTGCTGAAAAGCAGATTCTGAATTTAATCGCACTTGGGCAGCAGCGTAAAAGTATAAGAAACTGTTCCGACATTTTCCCGCAGGAAGAAGTCACTGCAGCTACAAGCTGTTGCACTTGTGGGTACTCACGGAAAACCCTGGCTACTTTCTTCTGGCTTTTAGAATCTTCTAAAAGAAGTGGTTGCATTCAAACTTACAGTATTCATTCTTGTGATTGACTTCCTTGTTTACCAAGCAAGTCAAGCTTTGAGGCCTGGATTTCATTCAGGCTTTTCAATATAATTGTTGGTGTGTGTATGTGCCTGTTTCTGGAGAGGGGAGAGGGTGAAAACTGTGCTAATATTGTCAAGTGTGCAAAAAAAAGTCCAGTTTTGTGAGGTTGAGGAGGAGGATGTAGTTCTTTATAGCACTTTACTGTGGGACGCTGTAAATTTAAGCTTCAGTGATACGTTCTCCAATACAAGCTGTTTCTCCATTGTGGATATTCATTCCAGTGTAGCTGTAAAGGTCTTTGTGGTATACACCGATTTCGGTTCACTCTGAGGTCCTGCCTCGAATTAAAAAAGAGCGAGAGAGCGAAGTTTCCCTACCTGTATTGAGTTGAACTGGACAAAATAATCTTTTCCCCAGGCTTTCAGAACCTGCTTGCTTTGAGAAACCATCTTCTGTGCCAATTGTTCATCTTTGTTTGGACTGCTGCATAAAGCCGTGCTGACTCAGGAGCAATGTTTTAATTGTACACATGCATTTAGCACTTGAGACCTCTTCTAGTAATTGCTGCGGAATATATTTATAACTTAGTTTCACACACTTAGTTCAGAATTTACAGGGGTAACCTCTATTTCAAAGGAGGCCTATAAGAAATAAGCTATTTTAAAAAAATTACATCATCTTGGAAGCCACCCGGGATGTCTGGTATTATGTCTTCATTTATCCAGCCTTTTCCCCTCGAAAAAACATATGGGCAAACTACTTCTGCTACATGACTTAAGCACTGAGTATCAACATCAATTTCCTTCCAAAGCCTGTGTGTTAGCAAGAACGTACCACGACTCATGTTGGAGGAAAGCATGAGTTTAGTGGTATCACCCACAACGATGGGCAATACGATTTTCTTGCAGGAAAATCCTTTTCCTGGAAGAACCGTGTAGAAACAGGAACTGGAGAAGAGTGTCCGAAACCTTATAGTAGCAGTTGTGTGACGTCTTCTAGGGGAGATATTCCTTGGTTCTGGTAGAAGCAGTGCTTTTCCCTTTGGGCTCAGTGTGGTGAGAAACCACCTCTTTCACCAAGCAGAGCACCTTTGCCTTGTTAAATCGCGCTCTGTACTCTTCAGGGAATTTATTACCTGATGTCAGGAATAATGAGATCTGTTAGTTTTTGCTCTGTGGGAAAGCCTGTCGTTTCCAACTGGCTGTTAGAATTGTGCTTGCAATTAAATGGTTCCTCATCCTGAATATGTAGCAATCTTTTCCTGATTTTAAATATTAGACAATAATTTAATTATTTGCCATTAATACATCTCTGTGATGCAAACCCAGCTTTGGTTTGAGTAAGAACCCATTATTTGCTCACTGTGTGGTTGGAGTTGATTGTAAATCAGGCTGCCATTTGTGCAGTATCTCAGTCGGTCTTGCTGCTCAGACCTTCAGGAGAGGTCCATGATCTGAATTATTAATAATAAATTGGTCCGCCTGTTGTAATATGTTAAGTAGTGCATTGGCCTGGGGTGATCTTCCAGTTAACGCATGAGTTGCATAGTTAAAGATGCTTCCATGGCCGTTTTCTGTATTGATTGCTTTACCAAAGTCCTAGAAACAAAAGCCTCTGTCATCGGTGATAAACACGCCTTCTAGAATTGAGTTTAAAAAGGGGGGGAGAAGGTGCAAGACACTGCTGAAATAATGTAAATGTAGAGAGTAGAGGAAGGCGATGGTTCACTTTGGGAGGGTCTCGGTGATTTCTTTGGATGCAGGGAAGGGTTATGTGTGGGCGAAAGTAGACTAGGCATGGCTTTTGCTTTAGCTTTATCCTTTTCTGTGAGGCCTTAATAAGCTTATCAGTTTTGAGGAAGCTGCAGTGCACAAAGAGGCTGGAACCTGTTGTACCTCTTACCATTTTTGTTTATTTCCTTATTATAGCTTGTCTTGTTTCAAGTATTGCATTTTGCGCATCAAGGCAGCGGATTCAGTGTTTCAGGTGTGTGGTGAAACATGCGGGTGATTGTGGTGTTTCCTAATGGGTAGGGTCTGAAGTATCATTACTGTGTCAATCCTGGGTTCCAGATAAAGATTTGGGCCTGTTGCAGTAAGTCCCTTTGTATTCAGTTTCTTCATAATTCTAAATAACCTTAAATGAGGATGACAGCTTTTTTTGATGCTCTATATTGTAAACAGCTGGATACACTTGAACTCGCCTGTTTGAGGGTGGTGGTACAGTTAGTTTCTTGGCCTTGCTTTGCAGCTTTCCTGTCCATCTCTTTCCAAAACAGCTTTTTTTTTTTGCTTGGTGAAAGTATATTCCAACAGTGTCTGTGATGCTTACATAGGTACTGAGTTTAACTAGACCAAGTTAGTGTTCGTCTGGTTAGTTGCCTGGATGGTCCTGGATAATTTTTTTGGTGGTAATAGGGCTGAGAGGTTTAGGGGGGGTTAAAATCTTTTTACTTGCACAGCACCCCTTTGCAGTAGTGAGACCATTATAAAGTTTGAGGCTGCTAAGACAAAATCTGAGCAAACAAAAGTGGCTGGAAGTTTAGGTTGAGGGGTCAAAGCAAGGGGAATGCCAAATTGCCTTTCTATTGTTAATTCCTTGAAGCTCCACAGGTTGCAGTGATGATGGCAGTAGTCATTTGCTCTTAAGCTGTAATTTGAGTGTTTGTTTCGGCAGCAGTGACAATTTAAATAACACTCACTTCTTAGTCCTGCTACACACACCCATTTTATGTGGGCCGATGCAACTATTTGCAGGATCATATGGTGAACTGAACTGGGGAATTGATCAGGGTTTAAAAAAGGCAAGACAGTATTTTTTTTTCTTTTTCCCCAGGTAGTTTTTGGTGTAGCGGAATTATCTGGTAAAACTTCTGGTGCATCACAAACAGTACTGGCACAGGTGTGGCAGCAGAATTGGGTGTTAAAGTGTTTAGGTCTGGAAGCTTAAAAAATGGAGTGCCGCTTGCTTCCTTATGCTTCCCTGCTGCCTTAGGATGGCTTGGGACCTCCTAGGAAAGAGGTATGTGTTACCTGTAAAAGTTAACCACACCTGTTTGTGCTTTTTAAGGTAAGAGTGGACGCCTTATGGTCAAGTTTCACTTGTAGAGGCTTTATTGTCACTGTCACTTGGGGGGGTTCACAGATGTCTGGAATCATCCCCCATGTTCGTTGTGATGCAGTAATGCAAGGGCTCCGCACGTGTTCCTGGGATAAATGCTGGGAAACTTCTTTATGGATAGCCAGGAGGATGCTCCTGAGTAGTAACTGATGAGTGAGCTTTGCAACTCAAAAGTAAATCACCTCACACTGAAGGTTGTGTGGCTAACGCTCCAAATAACCAAAAATCGAATTGACTTGGCTTAAACTTGCATGCTTACACCAGCTGAAACTGCCAACGGAGCTGCACCTGGTGGGAGAGCTGCTGTAATACCTGTCCACTTCCCACCTCCAGCTGCATGTTCCTGTTACCTCCCTTGTGCTGACCCTGCACTGGGCCAGCTGAGGAACTCACCTGGCCAAGCCCTACCTGAAAGGGGGCTCGTCTGGGGCCTCTTTCCCTGCCCTGGCTCATCCTGGGGTCCGGGAGGTGGTAGTTTTGGCACAAAGCAGTAGCTGGGGGGGGGTGATGTGGGTGATGTGGCGAGGAGAGGTGATGGTGGGGCAGCGGCAGCCCCAGGTGGTACGAGCTCAAGCTGTTGGAGAGCAGCACCCGCCAGCCAGACACCCCTCACTTTGTCGGGTTGTTTCATTAAAGGGGATCAGGCCTTTCAAATCCAAATGATAAGACTTTGCAGCAAGTACCTGTCTGCACACGCTGTAGTGTGGACCCTTGGTGGGGAAATGACCGCTTTGATTGCTCAGAGCCTGGAGGGAGGAAATACTGGGAGGGAAATAACTAATCTAACACATTTTTCTTGGTGTAGCCATGAAGCAGTTTTACTGAATGGAAGAACCAACTTTTTGTAGGTAGAATAAACATCAGGAATAATCTCGTGACAGTCACCATGAACCACAGCACGGAAAAGACGGCTGATGTGCAAGATGCACATCCTTCCAGGAGAGATGTGCTAAACCAAACTTCCCAAACAGCAAAGAACCCAAGGCTGCAGTTTCCCAAGTCGCTGTGACTTGGAGCAGCTGTGTTCCTGCCGCTACTGGTGCACCTAGCACCCTGCGTTAAGCCATTTCTGTGGATGTTGGGGCACAATTAACCCAAGAAAGCAGGGAGCTGAGGCAGCTGAGCACGGGGTCCTGGGAGGGCTGGAGCTGGTGTGGGGTGGGCGTGGGGTGCAGCTGGATCGGCTCCTGCTGCCGAGGCACTGCAGCCTGATGCTGGCATGGGTGGGAGGGAGAATATTTGATGTCAAAAGCACCCAAGCGGAGAGACCCAATCTATGTCAGAAAATATGAAGACCTTCAGCTTAGCCCATGTTTCAGAAGTCTGGACTTAGGATAGAAACTCTAATTTGTCATTTGTTAGGGTTTTGTATAATAAGTTGAGGGTGAGCCCAATTTAGGAGTGCGTAAGGTGTGGGTTGTTGCCTCTCTTTAGGGTTTTTGGTATGGCCATATGACACAACAGTGCTGTCATTCTGGCACCTTTGGCTGCTGATCAAAGTAGTTTCAGAGCAGCTGAAGCTTTTTCTCCCAGTGTGCTGTGAGGGGAGATCCTTTTCCAGTTTCTTCAAGGAGCTGCTGCAGTTGACAAGTAGTTTTCTTTTTTCAGGATGCACAAAAGTTTCAGGATAGGGAAAGAAGGAATTGATTCTGCCTGCTGTGGAAATTTGATGTTAATTAAGAAGCACTTCTTTTAAGGCATACTTACTGCAATATAGTAGATTTGAGTTCAAATTAACGTCAGTATAGTTTTTATAAATGAAGGAAGAAACATGTCTGTTTTGGCTGATAACGCTTTACTGCTATCTCGTCTCACCCATTTTGCACTTGCTGATAACTTCAGATAAACTTTCTTCGGTCTGTATAACATACGGTATGGTGTGGCCCCACTTACGCACTTGGTCTTTAAAGAAATATTTAAGGTAAAAGTAATTACATCACATTCAATTTAATGTAAATGTAGGTTTGTTCAGTATTCTAACAGCTGAATTATTCTTTCTGCAGGTAATTCATGCTTTCAGTGTTTGGAACAATATTTAAGTGCTAGCAAATTGCTTTAATTTGAGGTGCAATCTGCTAAACTTAACAGTGTGTCAGTGTTTTCTGGGGCATGGCTTTCATGGGGCAGCGGTGCATGCTTAAGTGTGACTGTTAATATCAAAGTATAGAATTTCCAGCATGTCCAAACAGTCGGTGGTAGAAATTTCTACTGAGGAATCACTGGAAGTAGAATGTAATTAGTTCCATTTTATTGAACAAAGTGGTTTTCTAACATAGCAGTTGGGGAGGAGAGGAATCCTACGTCCAAGTCGGTCTGTAGTATTCAGCAACATACTCAACTGGGTGTATTTTGAAACTTTGTGCTGTGAAGATGATTGTGCAGAGGTGGAAGTCTTGTCTGAGAGTGACAGCCAGCACTTTTGTGGAGCTGCTTTCTCACATACTGTTTTCATGCAGAATCAGCTTGCAGAACATCATGATTATACTACAGGGCTAAATTGATTTATTTTTTTTAAGGAGTGTAGAACTTCTGAAGGTAGAGGAGCATGTTTTTTTTCCCCAGGGTAGTGATGCACATTCATAACTTGTCTTCAGTGACCAAACTTCCAGCTCATCTACAACCAGCTCTGTGCTTCTGTAACTCGAGCTGTTGCTTAAGCAAGCTCTGAGCTGGCTAGGATGGCCAGTATATAACACTCCTTGTGCTGTGTAAATTAATTGCATGGGAAGGAACGTGTAATTTTTATGTCTGTACATAAGTTATCTTGAAAGTTCCAGAAAAATTTATACCTCGATATTATAGTTTGTCCTTGGAGAAACTACAGTTAATTCTTGAATAGAGTTGAGCATAGTGAGATGGAAGAGAAGGTGAAGTTTCAAATGTATTTGCAAAGGTCGGGTTCCTGCAGCCTGTATACTTACCGTGACAACTCGGTCTCTGTTGTCATGTGTGTAAGAGTTTGTCTATCAAAATATGAGCTATTGGGTTTTGACTTTGTATATTATTTTCTTCACTGGACATTTTAAGACAGGCTGCCAAGGGGCTTAAGCATCACTGGAGCTTTTTTAAGTGGAAATCATGAAGTTTTTTGCTGCTAGTTTAGAAATAACTAGCCCCTGGTTGTAGTTTCCTAAGCGTTCTGTATTTAAATATAAATAAAATGCTGATGGGGTACTGTGTTCTTTTGTCCTGTTACGATCACACTTGGCAATTGGCTCTGGAGCAGAGCTGGTCTTAAAGTAAAGTAGCTCTCCAATTTGTAAGCCCCAGATGAAAGGTGCTGTGCTTACGGTCCTCTGGGGGAAGATTTTTTTCCCAGCCAAAGGTAGAAAACTCATTTTGTTTCCAAGTAGCTGCTAATGATCCTGCCACTGAATGGAATGGTCGAGCATTCCCGACTGATTATCAGGAGGGTCATCTGCTTCCCCCCCCCCCCCCCCCCCCCCCCCCCCGACAGGTTATATTCTCCCGAGGACCTGCACAGTCTTCAGAGAATGGAGGCATTTGGAAATGGTTGACTGGCAGCAGCATTTTATCTAGAATTTGGCGAGCAATAATTCTAGGAGATGGGTAAATTGATTTCAACTTTTTTTTTGCATATCCATAAAACTTCTCTATGGCATGTGCTCATGGAAATTCTGTATTAGTAACTGCTGTTGAAAGGATACAGGGACTTCTCTCCAAACTTGGTATTTAAAACTTTCCCAATTTGTAAGACTCTCTTTCTCAGGTTTTGTGAACAAATATGCCATGCTTAAATTCTCATGAACAGTCATGCAAGCATACTGCACTTCAGTGTGATGAATTAATAAATTCCACAATGCAGTGCATTCAACAGGGTCTTACCTTAGCCTCTTTTATCATTTAAGGAATCAGCTGAGAAGCTTCCCTAGCATTTTGAAAAAAGTTGGTCTGCTGCATTTAGAAATATACCAATAATATGGTGATAGATGTTTCTATTTTTTTAAGAAAAGAGTGAAGAGTCTATATTGTGGTGACATTAGTAGGGCTTTTCTGTATGTTACTTTCAGATATAAACAGCTCCATGATAACAGCTCTGGGTAGATATTCCATGAGATGGGTAACATAATATTTAAGAACTTCAGAAAGCTCTTGACCCTTTGAAGCCATTCTCATCAAGTCCTTAAATGCGTGTTGCATAACTTTAAATCTCCACTAGTTCTCTGGAGTGCATTAAGATTAAGCAGGTGATTGCAGAATGATTCTGTCCAGGCGATGCCTTTAAGGGTCATTCTCATAATCTAGTTCGGTGTCTGACTTTGCTCTTACCGTAATGCAGGTAGATAATAACAGCGAGCTCAGGTGAAGTGGGGAGCTGCTGTGCCGGCAGCGTCCTCGGCTGCGCTGGCACCTGCCTGTTCTGCATTAACTCTCAGCGTTGGCTTTCCACTTCCCCGCGTAACTGCAGTCAAAGTACAGACTTATGGCTGAACGAATGGATCTCTCTTTAACACAGAAAGCAGCAGGATCGTGATAAATCAGAAGGGGTGCGTTTTAAGGCTGAATTTTCTGTATATTCTGTATTATTCTGTCTGAAAAATCAACAAACTCTATATTTCTCTCTTGTTGAAGTAGGACTGGTTGTTCCTGTGACTTTGCACAGCAACCTCATTTTATGGCTCTCTAAATTTTTAAGCAATAGTATTGAACTTCAGTTCATGGCTTATAATAAATAATAACTACCCAGATTCATCTGGTTAGAGTTTCTGCGCAGGTGGAAGAGGAGGAGAAATGGTTACCGTGTATATAATGAAACTGTATCGTGCTTAGATGTCGGTAGGACCAGCGTAGTGATTGGGTTTTTAGGGCTTGTGTGTTAGTGATGTGTTCTATGGGTGTTAGGTATTGTGCTGAAATAATCTGTAGCAACTGCTGCACCGGCCGGGGGGGCAGGGGGCATGTTGCATTTTTTCGTACTCTTTGGTTATGCAGCTCAACACTTGACAAGTCTCCTTCTGCAAGACATGCTTCGTTTTTCCACTAAATGTTAAACATGTTTGTAGCTGGCCATGTGATCAGTAGGATTTATACCAGAAGGCAATGGATGTGTAGGGCTGGGTCAAACCTAATACTTTCCGTGGATATTCTTGTTTCATTATGCTTTGTTTTGGCAGGACCATGCTGTTTTAGAAATGTGCTTGGGTGTGGGGATGTAGAGGGGAAAGCACGAGGTGGTCGAAATGATACGAAGTGACTACAGAGCCTGAGTGGTGCTGAGCCGCCTGCGACGGCTGGGACAGCCTTGGGTGTTTCTTCTGGGGTCACGTTCGCTCCGGGCGCTGCGCTTGGGAGAGTGAGTCTGCCCTCTGTGGTGGGCAGCGAACTGTGAAGTGTCGAATTTTTTCTAAGCCCTTTATAACACAGACTGCTTTGTGTAATTACCTGCATGTATCTCTTTGAGGGGCCAGAATTTAGAATTGCTATTTTGAGTCTAGCTCGGACTAGTTAGAAATGGGTGTTTCAGTGTGTTTCCACTACTTGCTGTTCAGTATCTGTTCCCCAGGTGTGAATCATAGGGGTGCATGGCTGGAAGGGTCTTCATGAAGCTATGTGGTCCATCACCTTCACTGGAGTAGCATCACCTATACAAAGCAACTCCTTCCAGACTTGTCTAATCTGTTCTTAAACCTCTGGAGTGGCTATGGAAACTATTTGGGAGCTTGTCTGAGTGCATCTCTGGTTACTCCTAATATGTAATCGGTATTTGTCTCATTGCAAATTAGGCCAGTGAGCATGAAAACAGTTGATTGCTGTTTTCTTTATTACGACTAATAATGCACAGGAAGGCTTATTTCAAGCTTTAAGTGTCTCCTCCCTATTTATTTCAATACTGTGTGAACTGAGTACTTAAACTTTTTCTTATTCACCATGTTTTCAAAACCTCTTATCACTGCTCTCCTCTGAACTCCTCTTTGTATATGTTCTTGAACTGTGGTGCCTTGAGATGAACATGTAATTCCAGCTGATTTTGATGCCTATACCATTCCTTATCAGTATGGTGTTGAGTGAAAAAACAAGACTAAAATTATCTTGCTTGCAGTATGCCGTGGTAGGTGCCATTGAGGCTGTGTTCTGCCTTGCTGTGACAATGACTGCCTGGCTTTGTGGCAGTCTGCTCCTCTTCTTACTCTGTTCCCTTATCTTGAATTTGTGCCACCCATGTCTGTCCAGTTTAATAGTATTTCATGTAACTAACCTTCACTTCAACTGCTGGGCTTTTCAAATAAATTTGTTCCCCAAAAAGGTTTTGCCCAACTTCATGGTCTGGTGGTCTGGGTTTGGGGTGGTTTGGGGTTTTTTGGGGTTTTTTTTTTGTTGGGGGTGGAAGAAGTAGTGTTGGGGGATCACCCTGCAGTGAGACTTCTGTGTTTCATATACAACTGAGGGGTAGGCACTACAGGTACAACTCTTATGATATTATACAAAATGTTTAGCGAATGTTGAAGTTGACAGACAATTATTATTCTCTGTAGTAACAAGAATGTTTTCCAATTATTGGCTAATAAATATGAATGGAGAAAAGTGTTATACTGTTGACTGTTTTCTATTTGCTTTAAAGATCTCTTCCTGTAGAGCAGGAAGACTTCCCTCAATGTGCCACTGCTGTCCTGTGAATGGTCGTGTTCTGGGTGTGTGTCTTGTCTCCGTAATCTGTATTTTGATACCACTTATACTTACCTTCTAAATGACTCCACCGACAGATACTCTTTCGTTGGGTGGTTTCCCCTACCTTGCCAAAGTGTGGACTGTTTTCCTGCTATGTTGAGGGCCCCTGCCAGGGTTAGATGTCTCCTTTGGAGTGGACCGTGTAGAGAAGAGCTAGAGTGTTGATGGCACTTACCAACTGCTGTGGATCTGTGTCTCGAGGTTGTAACTGCCAGGGCAAACTGCTTTTTCTGCTGGCAAACTCCTCTTGATCTCTTGGCTGTTCTAGTCTCTCTACACCTTACTTATGTGCGTACATACTGCCAAAAGGTAACAGAGGGCTAAACTGTTGTATCACTCAAGTGAAGTATTTCAGGTCTGCTGATTTCTTCGCAATGCGGTATTTTGTTGGAATCTGACCTTACTCTTGTTTGATGATCCTGGCTTTGTAAAGTGTATATGGGAAGGTGTCTGGATGATGTTACTTTACCATTAAATAAAGCCTAAGTACAAATAAAATATATGCAGATTGTTTTGACTCTTTAAATTAGACCTGGAAACTTTAAATCCAGAGGTAAGGATAACTGCTTGCTGTGCCTAGCCACTTTTTTGACTGTTCTTGGTAGTCAAGGAGCATTTCTTCTACCTGTTGTTTTGCAGCACAAATTTCTGATCAGTTTTCAAAGCGTGGACTCCAAATGAATTTCTCTGTCGTAGAAGATGCTCTCAGTGGATGACTTTGAACCTAAATCATTGATTCCTTCATGTTTAAAGATCTGCTTTACTGAATACTATTAGAAAACTCGCCTCCACCTTTAAGAATATCTTTTGTGTACTGGTGAATATTTGAACTCTGCTTAGCAAACTGACTTTCAAACATTTTCAAAAATTATGAACAAAGTAGTGCATGGTCATCTTTTTGGTATGTCATTTCTGTGAATAGTATCTCGTGTACCCTATCTTTAGACAACATCATGTCACATTGAGGGTAGGGGAAACTGTTAATAGATCAGTTGCAAGGGAACTGAACTACATACCAGCAGGTTGTAACCTGAATTCTAACTTTGTGTGTTTGGTCTGTATCATTGAAAAAATGACATTATAGTTTATTGTTCATGATATGTATTGTTAGTGTCTGGTATCTAATGCATCCTATATGAAGTGCTAAATAAACACTATACTACTGTATTTCCAATGCCACATTTAAATAAAGCCTACTATGAATAGCAACTTCTCTCTTCTTACTTCTTATTCCATGTTTCAGATTATTATGCAATGAAGTAGCTTTTATACAAATGCAGTGCTGGGGGCAAGATCTGATACTGCTCAGAGACCCCAGGCTGGGGTAGGAATTGGTGCTTAGATGCAGGTAATCAGTACACTGCTTTGGAGAAAATAAATGCGAGCGGATGACCTTGCTCGTGGTGCTGTTTCCGTACCTGCCTTCTGAATCAGTTCTGCCTTCTTGGCCATTTCAGCAATATCGACCTTGAACCTGGGATTTTCTTGAACGTTATCCTGTGCTACTTAAGATATGTGTGGCCCATAGATACATGACAGTTTTTATAACTACCCAATAAAATGCTGCTGTCCCTAGGAGCAGAGGGAAGGCAATAAAAAATTGTACAAATGCTCCTGTGAACTTCTGTATAGACCATACTGCACTTCTTATATTAATTTCCAACAGAAAACACCCACTTGGCAATGGAGATCTGGATTTGTATCTGTAGGAAAGGTAGACAGATCTGTTTAGTCTTCCACAGGGGGTCCGCTTCTCTGCTTGCTTTTGTGAAATTACTTTGATACTACAGGTGGGAAAGTGTTACAAAAGTACTTTCTTTGAAACTAGCAAAATACTGAGTATTTATAGCATATTCTGAGGAAGTAAGTTGAAGTATGATGACAAACACGTTCTCTCAAAGCCAGTGTCTTCTGATACAGCTGTATAGTCTGTTTCAAAATGCCTGCAATGGAGTCAAGATTATTGATTATTATAACCTGTGATTTCAGGAGGATAATAGCTTTGTCTTTAGAAAAGTTTCAGTGACTAGGGATTCTAGACATACTAGGCCAAGTTTAAGTACCCTTTAGAAACTTTTAAAGGTACTAATGTGACCCATATGGATGATGATACTGTGTCAAAAGATGCCTTTTAGTGCTGTTTTGTGAACTTTGTACAAGTGGTTAAAAAGAGCCTTTCTAGCCAGAATCCAGTCGGATAGGAATCTGTATTAGCAGTTTCACTGCAATTTTTTTTGTATTTGTGCACCTAGCGCTCAGGTTTTCATGTTACAAGGAAATACCTACTCCTTCTACTTGAGGCCTGTATAACTAAGTGTCTCAGCAACATCAGCCTTGCTAACTCAGTTCTGGTTTGTCATCTATCGTGGTCTAGTCATGCATGCAAAGATTTTTAGAAAAACCTCTATGAAACATTAAAAAAACCCAAACAAACCCAAAATTGCTTTATTCAAATGACTGCAATTGAATGTTTCTGTAACGTTTGTTTCTTAGGCAGCAGTGGAGTGAGATGGAGGTTGTCCTGTGTGTCAAGGCAGTCCTGAGGAAGAAAGAAAAGTGTTACATCGGTGCTCATTTTGTGTTTTATATCTGGACTGGTCTGTAGACGAAGGAAGAGAATCAAAGCATAACATCTGAGTGTGCTAGTCCAACATAAAACGCGTCCCAGCACGTGGAAACAGTGATACTGGCTGACGTGCGGATGCCGAGTTTGCTGCTATTTTCAAATCTACCAGGGAAGGAGGCAGTAGAATTGGAGGTGGCAGGGAACAGCTGTACATTAAACTTCCCAAACCCTAACACACTTTTTATCCTTTTAAACTGCTGTATAACACTTACCCTGAAGTTAGTTACTGAATTGTTCTTAATCTTATTTTAGTTTTTATAAATCAAGATGGCAGTTAAAGAAAGGAAATTAGGCTGCTTGATCTTTTCCAGAGAGTTCAGAAACCCATGCTTTTGTCTGAAGCTGTAGTAAAAACATTTAGTGCTTACTTGGAAAAGATCTCAGATACCAGTAGTAAGCTCCAGAGTATAGCTGAATGACTTAAGAAGACTTGCGTGGAATAAATAAGATTTGTTTTCTGTGACTGTCATTAGGGTTGGCTGGAAAGGATTATCGTAGATAACTCAAAGCAGATGTTCTCCAGTAAACTTTCGAGTGAATTGGTCTGTGTGCCAGTCAATCTTCACAACATGGGAATAGCATGAGATAATTTGAAATGCCATATGAATTATTTTTAGCTGATTTCTGCAAGCTCCTAAAATGTGAGGTCCTGGGGTTGCTTCATGAAAGTTCTTGTTTTGGGAGGGTAGTAATGGGTTGCACCGTAAGTAGACAAAGGCAAATAGAAGCTAAAATGATGTGCAAGTTCCTGAGATGCCATTTTACGCAATTGTACTCTTAACTATCGTCTGAAGAGAGCAAGGTTGCCAAACTCCCTTTTCCCACTCTGCTTTATGTTACTTTGGCTATCTGCTGTGTAGCCAGTAAGTATTTTTAATAGCAGCTTGCATTAATAAATTATAATTTCTGGTGCTGTTCAAAGTAGGATGATGTCCTGGTAGGTTTTGTAACTTCAGTCTCATGTCAGTAGTGTGACAATATGTTAATTTTATTAAGGCAGTAACAGGTGGTTTAAGGTAAAGGTACTGATGTGCAATACTGATGTGCTGCTGGTACCAAAATAGATGTCTTCACATTGAATAGATGATACTTGAGGCATTTTGGGGAAGTCATCTTGTTTTCATCATAATGTTTAACTATACCACAAGAAATTTCATAGTCTGCATTATTTTAAAATAGGTGAATATGACTTTTATTATAAGCTTCTCTTTGTGGCAGTTTGGGTGAAGCATTCCAAGAAAACTACACAAAACTACTGGGGAAGGGTGGAGAAGTTGTTGAACCTGCCTGAACGTTTTATTATTTTTAAGAACCATGCTTCCCTGCAGGTCAAAAAGAAGGAAAAAAAAAAAAAAAAAAAAACGAGAGGAGCTTCCTGCAGTTGATCTCGAGTGTGAGCCTTCGTGCTCCTTGCAGCGATTGCTTCAGTGCGACAGCATGTTTTCAATTGGTTACAAATGTGTGAAGAATCTGAAATGGGTGTTCTGTGTTTTACCAGAAGTTGAGTGATCAGCACAGACTCAGTGGTGTAAGGCTGCTTTCACTGTCTTAATTGGCACCATGTGTCCCTCAAAGGAGGGAATGAAGTAAGAGTCTATCAGTCTTGATGTAGACCTGGTCTCTGGTAGGTGATTTAGCATTCAGGGGTATCCCTGTATGTGTATTTGGATATATTGAACAAAGGCAAAGCTGTTACTGGAAATTCCCTGACCAATTTCATCTTTCTGTAGGTGTGTATATACGTGAGTGTATCACTTTCCCCATCTTGACCTTTTGATAGACTAATGATCCTTTTGCCATCAGTTTGTCATTTAGATAATGAATATTTGGGGATTACCAGTAACTGCAAAAATAATTGTACCAATTATTGGTGTGTGCAATACACAGAGCCTTTTTGCACCCTGGTAATTCATAGTCTAAAATATGTGTTGGGAAGGAGAGTATCATGTTTTGCAAGTCTAAAAATGTTTGTCTGGAAACTCCCAGAATTGAGCATTAGCTATTCTAAGTACTCTGGTTCTAGAAACTGAAAAAAAACCCTGGCGTTATGTATAACTTAAATTGTGGTGCTAAATCAGCCTTTGTAGGCACTGAGGGCAGTGCAAGGATCAAAACGTGGAAGAAAGTCAGTGCATTGAAGTGAAATAGTAAGAACTAGAATATGTCAAAATACATGCTATTGCTGCTTTAAAGCTTAAGCAGAGTTTTAGCAGACCTGACTGGATGGTAGGGCTTTTAAATATCTGCAGAGGCATTGTTGTTCAGTGAAGAAAAGACCATGACAAATTAACTCATCTTTAGTTTACTTTAGTAACTCATCTTTAGTCTGAATTTAGTTTTGCAGCCTGTAACAGTTAGAATCATTCAAAGCCTATATAGACTTTAAACAAGTTAGATAAAAGTAAATCTAAAAATCAGGTAAAGTGTTTAATTGCCGACAGCTTTATCCAAGTATCTCCTACATTAAACAATCCTGCTGTGATGGAAAAAACATTGTCTATGCACAAGACTTTCTGAAAGGAAGAGCCTTGAGCTCCTGATTCTCTTGTTGTATCTTAATAGAAGGGTAGAATTGACTTGAAAAAAGCTAATTCTTCCGAACTTGCAATCTTTTCAAAATGAAGAATCTTGCAGTGGAGTGTGTGACTGGGAGGGTAGAGCGACCTGATTATGCTCCTGATAAGACTTCAGGATAATGTGGGATCTCTGCAGAGGTCCTTGCTGAGAGATTTCTCTCACATGCAGTTCATGTCCAGTTGAGTCACAAATGCAATTAAGCAATAAATGAGACTGTGATTCAAGTTTTCCTTTGCTTATCTTTAAAATCTATCTACAAAGGTGAATTAGAAATTCCACTTTTTGGTGCTCTTAACATCAGGTAATGGAAATATGGATCTCTGTGTAGTCTGGGGTTTCTCACAGAAATTACTAAAATCACGCCTGTGCTTAACATCTACAGATTGTGGCAATTGCTTTTGTGTGAGCTTACTCATGCCTACAGAAATGTTGCAGTGAAACCCATCAGAAAAGGGTGCAGGCTTTGTTAATGTAACGTGAATATCTGCAGTTACTCTTTACATATGAGGAAATAAGAGTGGGAGAATGATTGTGGAATTTTTAGGGTGGCTCTATCCCATGCCTGGTGCTGGGCGATGGGCTGAGGACACCTACTGGGCACAGCCTTTGCTTCTCTGCACTTCAACTTGGAGGAGTTTGTGCCTGGGATTTTAGACTCTTGGTGCATAGCTACAGGAAACATGGATATTTTGAACAAAATCATAGAACGGTGACTTGCGTAAATCTAAAGCAGTGCCTAAAGGGATAAATGCAAGAGTTCTGATTTGACTCATTGCTCTTCTTGGCCCACTTGGCACTTAATGTTTCCAGTTAGGCTGTAGGACAATTAACTAACACCTTGGCTAGGAGTCTCAGAACTTTGCTAGTAAGTCACACTGGTTTTATTGCTAATGTTTCCTTTAGTTTTACATAAGAGTGTGTTTGTTACAGCTCCTGCAGTTTCCAACTAGGTCAGTAAAGTGTCCTTGTCCCTATTCTTTGAACAGTCAGCTCCCTAAAGCCAGACAGTGTGATAGCAATTTTGTGATTAATGCTTCCAGCAATTATAAAGTGGAAGGTCTTAAATTACATTTGATAACTAAGACCTGTACATGAAACATGAAGTGACTTTGTCTTCCTTGTTGCAGATCCATAACATGGTGGCAGTGCTGGAAGTGATCTCCAGCCTGGAGAAATATCCCATTACCAAAGAGGCACTTGAGGTATGTCACCCTCTAAACATTACTTGATTTTTGTGTGTATAAAAGGACTTTCTCTGCTGATCTAATTTCCATAAGAGCTTTTCTTGAAACAATAGAATGATTGCAAAGGATTCACAATTAAGATATTATTTTGTCCCTCGTGCTGCTTCTGACATCTCAATGCATACACAGTGATTCTTTCTGGATTCAGATCAGTATTCTGTGCAGCGCAGTTCCTGTTTGTGTAGGGCACTAAATTAATCATTACTTGCTACTGATTAATTCTGTTGCATTCAGCAACATAACTGCTTGCTGAAGTACTGGTCACCTTTTTAGATGTTTGGTGACCAAGCACCAAAGAATCTGAAATAGGAATATAGTTACTCTGTGTCGACAAAATTAATCTTAAATTCAGCTAAGCAGGTTTCAGTGCCTGATCTAGTTGGTGAGATTAGTTGTATTAAAAGTTGAAGTATCAGATGGGATAGTTGCAGTCTCACTGGCCACTGTTAGAAACAGAGCCTAAAGAAGTTTTTATGGCTAAATTATAAAATTGTTTTATATCTTTATATTGAAATTATTGGTGTTACTTGCTTTTAGCTGTTGCTTAATTGTAACTCCAGCTGTATTTCAACGTATGTATCGCAACGTGTTGCATATTTCTCTCACAGACTGGTCTATGTTTTCCTTTGAAGTGCTTTTCTTAAGTAATCTGACTTATGGAACAATTCTTTGTTTTCAAATGTGCTTTGGGAACAATCAAACACTTCACTTCCTTCCGCTTATGAAACCACTTTGGGACACCCTAGGAATGCTTGTTTAAATCGGTCTTTCATACCCTTTCAAGATACTGGGGAGTGAAGGGAGAGGAGAGATGGAGGAAGAAGGTAGGACATAAGTCGCACCCTGGCTAGTCAGGTTTGTGAAATGGAGATTTTTATTGTCAACATATTACTGTAACAGGCGAAGATTCTGGAATTTTCTTCTCTTGCCTCTTTCTGCAGATCTTATAATTTCATTGTGATAAACATGCACCTTTACTGCCTTGGGTGCTGCACTTCCCCTCGAATCCGAGCTTGCACCTTTTATTTTCAAGATTCTTGCTGATTAAAGAATTCCTTCCTGATGTTTTTCACAGCTAATGGCTCTGGTGCTTTAGCCGGGGAATAAAGACAGGGCGACTGGAAGCCTACAGTAGGTTTCATGTTGCGTGGCAGAGCGCTGAACCGGCTGGGCTAATCCTTTCCAAAAAGATTAATTCAACATTTAAACCTTTAGTGGATTTTAACTAGGTATTTCTTAGGGTAAGCATTACAAAGCAGAAATGTACCTTAAGAATTCTGTTTAGAATTATACCTGTTTGTAAAACAACTTTTCTTTCCTTATAGGAAACGAGACTTGGGAGGCTTATCAATGAGGTGAGGAAGAAGACATCCAATGAGGAACTTGCCAAACGTGCCAAGAAATTGTTGCGGAATTGGCAAAAGTTGATAGAACCTGTAACCCAGAATGAACCAGTGCCAAGAGGGTTGCCGAATCCACCTGGATCAGCAAATGGTGGTGCTCACAACTGCAAACCTGAAGCGCAACTTCCTGCTGTGGCTGGATCAAAGCCCATCAGCGAATTGAAAAGCAGGAATGATATACAGAAACTAAATTCTCCAAAACCAGAGAAATTGGGAAATCGGAAAAGGAAAGGTGAACACAGGGATGGGCATCAGGGCCCTCCTCCCCCCAAAGTCTCCAAAGCTAGTCATGAAGTATTACAAAACTCTTCACCCCCTCCCACAAATGGAATTGGAGGTAGTCCTGAAAATTTCCCTAGTCCTGTAGACATAAATCTACATGCAGGGCCCGAAAGCAGCAGGACAGAACTCAGTGAAAATGATAAACACAATAAGATCCCAGTCAATGCTGTAAAACCTCACACCAGTTCTCCAGGACTTGTAAAACCTTCAAGCACTTCCTCGTTATTAAAGACTGCAGTGCTTCAGCAGCATGATAAATCGGAAGAAACCACAGGACCGCACCAACCCAAGAGTCCTCGCTGTTCCTCGTTTAGCCCCAGAAATGTTCGGCATGATACTTTTGCTCGGCAGCATACTACGTACTCACCAAAGGATTCAATGCCTAGTCCATCTCAAAGGTCTCAGTTCTTAGATACTGCACAGGTGCCATCACCGCCACCATCCCTGATGCAACCGTCGACACCTCCAATGCCAGCAAAAAGACTGGAGTTCTCTCAGCAATCGGTAACTGAGGTATCTCAGCACTGGCAGGAGCAGCAGGTACCTTCTGAAAGCCAGCACAGGCATACAGCAGGGACACTTCAACAGCACACATCTTCCAGCTGCAAAACCAGCTCCCACCCTGGGGAATCTCTCACGCCACACATGGGCTTTTCACAGGACGCTTCAAAAATGGACAGTGATGATGCTGCTTCAGGTTCCGATAGTAAAAAGAAGAAAAGGTACCGACCCAGAGACTATACAGTCAACTTGGATGGGCACGTGACAGAAGGGGGTGTGAAACCTGTGAGATTAAAAGAGAGAAAACTCACTTTTGATCCCATGACAGGACAGATAAAACCTTTAACACAGAAAGATCCTTTGCAGGTAGAAATCCCTGCACTTACTGAACAGCACAGGACAGAAACGGAAAAGCAGGAGCAAAAACCCAACCTGCAAAGCCCCTTTGAACAAACGAACTGGAAAGAATTATCCAGAAACGAAATCATTCAGTCATATTTAAACAGACAGAGTAGCTTGCTGTCTTCATCAGGAGTACAGACTCCAGGAGCTCACTACTTCATGTCTGAATATTTAAAGCAGGAGGAAAGCACTAGAAAAGAGGCTAGAAAGACTCATGTTCTAGCTCCTAACAGCAAACCTACAGACTTGCCTGGGGTCACAAGAGAGGTCACGAGTGATGACCTCAACAGAATACGTGAACATAACTGGCCAGGCGTGAACGGTTGTTATGACACACAGGGTAACTGGTATGATTGGACACAGTGCATATCTTTAGATCCACATGGGGATGATGGTAGATTGAACATCCTGCCTTACGTCTGCCTAGACTGAGTACAGTTTTGCTAAAAATGCTTTTACATCTGCAGTTAGCAAAAATGGCAGACACTATGCCACTTAAAGATGGAGAAAGCCTCCTGTCCTGGACAAACAGGCCCAACGAGCAGAGGGTGTGAGGGAGCTGGTTCTTTACAGCTCTTCCCTTTAAATTCTCCTTTTGTGAAATGCTGCTACCAGTTTACTAACAATTGCAAAGGAAGGCATACGAAGGTTGATAAATTGAGTTCAAAACTCTTATAGCGAGCCAGCTATAAAAAAGTGTTAGTCCCCAAGAAGTGAAGAGGATTTCCAGCACTTTCTGAATGCCGGAATCTTATTACAGGCAGGTACAGAGAAAATTGTGGAAGTTACCTTAACAAAATATGCATCTATTTATTTGACTTGATTTGGGTTTTTATTTGGCAGTGAGATATTCAAGAGACAATGTGCAAAAACTGTAGTTTTATTTGTATCACATCTCTGAACATGATTGCGTTTTTTTTTTTAAAGTCATGTGGTACGGAGATTGGGTTTTAAACAGCAGGTGTTGCACTGCAGGCTGGGAGACCAGCTTCAGCTCAACATTCCATAGGCATCCACATATTTTAGTCTGGTTTCAGTTTAAATCCAGTCTCTGAGAAATGCTGCAAAAACTAGATGTTTAATGATATTTTTGATCCCACCACCACCAGCCAAATATTTTTCCTCCTTTTCCCTTCCTGCAAACTTCTAGGAAAAAAAAAAAAAAAAGAAAAATCACCTTTTCTAGAATCTAAATGTAATGAGGGTGCTACAAGTTTGTAACTGTACTGTGAGAGGGAAAAAGGAAGCCTGTTTGTATGCTGGAAATATACTTGTTACCATTCCTTTAGATATTGTTTGCCTTATGGATATCCATCATAAACGCAATTTGCAAAAACAAAGAGCCTTAGTGAATGTACAGTACCTAGACTTCTGTGTTCTTGGGATGCAGAAGGGAGCAACTTTGCTATTTGGTCCTTTAAGTGGACACATTGTGATATAAATGTGGAAATAAAAAAAATTTGCACAAAACAGTTTGTGAATTATTTATACTTAACTCATTTTTTTTAAAGTTTGCTCAATTCAGACCAGCTAAGTGATCATCAACACTGAGAATCCGTCGGAGCAGTGTGGTGAAGCCGAATCCCATCCGACACTGTCGAAAGCAGCTGGCTGTTAGGGATATACAAGATGTCTTCCAAGTACGTTGGTGGTATTCAGTCGCACAGGTTGGATTTTTTTTTTTTTAAACTCTGGTTGCATCCAGGGTCTGGAGACTGATAACCCAATTGCTGTTAATGTACCTCAAAGTCTAAAAAGATCATAGTTCCATCTTTTTTCTCAGTAAATTTTGTAATATATTATTCCTAATTGTTAAAATGCTTTCTGAAGCAGCCTGGTTCGGTATAGAAGGCTAAGAATTTCTATTAACTGTAATTGCTTTAACATTCGGGACTAGTTGTTTTCTGCAGTCCCCGGTGCTGGGCTTCTGTCCAGGGGAAAAGGGGAGGGGACACTATACCAAAAATATTTCTAGGCTTAGTGATGTTAACTCTGTTAACCCGTTTGTGCTGGATCTTGCTTCTATGGAGAAGAGCCTTGGCAAGAGTTCTCCTGCCTTGAGAGGAGAGTCAAGCTCTTATGTGATTTTAAAAGGGTGTTCCTCACCAGGTATACATTACGTTGGTTCATTCCCTGGAATACAACCGATAAGGTTTGGTTTATTTTTAAGTCATTCTTGTTCAAACCTACCGCTTTTGTGATCTGACTGGTATTGAAATGTGTGGGTGTCTCAGAAATCTGAACTGATGTCTGTGCTTCCATTTCTGAAACCTGGGGTCTGAGTGTGAAACCAGAAAAAGTGGTTACCAAAAAAATGCTTCCAAGTATATTTTCAGTTTACTTCCATTTTGTCCTTCTGCAGTTGATGAGGTCAAGCAGTGTGTTTTAAAGTTGGGGAAAGCTACTGTCCTGCAGTTCAGAAAGGTAGATTTGATGGTAGAGGGCTGAAAAGCTGGTCACTTTGGAAAATGCTTGGGTTTTGTTTATGTAAAAAATACTGTGCATCTTATCTCCCCCTGCCCCTTGTCCCTTTTTCCCTGAATGGTTGCATTTAGGAACAGGGTCCATGCTCTTCTGAGGCCTTTGAATATAGGGCAAATTTCAGGAAATGACAGAAGTATTACATTAACACTTTATAAAACCCATCTTTTTCTCCACCGCTTATGTTTCTGATGCAATCAATGGCCCTTGTGGACCACACTCGGTGAGGTGATGCCCTAAGGTCATCACTGCTTTCAAATTGCATCCAGCTCTGGGTAGCAAAGTGACCGTGCTGATGCTCTCTTTGCTTGAGGGAGCGTCAGGTATTAGAGCCAGCCCGTTCCCTAGCGGTACTAAATCGTTAGAGAAATTCACTCACAATGCAAGCTTTAAATCTTGTTCCATACCGAGTTTGTTTCTGCTGTAAGGGTCAGCTCACTGGGATGTCATCCAGGGTGAGACGAGGCTTGACAATCTTTATTTCAGCATGCTAGTATAACCAGTTCTGTGAGCTCCAACAAATGTGAATAAGTTTACAAGGTGATATTTTTTTTGTCAATTTTGTAAACAAGTTCAAATGAAGTTTACCGTGTGCGTATCTGCTGTGTACTCTCATTTTTGCATGAACTCACGTTTCTCTGCTACTGGTTTCCTCCTGCCTTACAAAATTTATTCTTCTAATCCTAAAAATCTTAAATTAATACACTGCCACCTCTTTCTTGTCACTGGATGACCTGAAATGGCTCATCTGCAAATCTTTTGGGGATCGCCGTTACCTAAAGTGCATGTTCTTATGGGTAGATTAATGCTGTAGGAATGTCTTTTGACGGAGTGCGTGGATGGAGTAGGCTCTAGTAGAACCCCCTCCTGCTTGACCGGTACTCGCCCATCTTTTACTACAGCCGGCATTACGTATTCCTTGAGCTAGTTTTAAAGGTCAGAACAATTGTCTCGCTACCTTCCAGTACGTGACCTTTGCTCGGTCGCTGCACCGACTGCCCTTTCGGTTTCCTGCGGCAGTCTTCGGGGCTTGGGGCCTGCCTTCCCCTCGGGAACGCTCCCGATGCTGTAAAACCAGACCAGAAAAAAGAGATTTTTTTTAAAAAAAATTTTTTTTTTTTTTTTGGTGTGTTTCTTATACACCGCGCTCCCTCCTGCGTTGTTTTAACCCGGGGCTAAAGCACCCCGGGTGCTGTGACCGGGGGGGGGGCGGGCTCCTGCCTAACGAAGGAACGGGCTTGAACGGAGGGGGGAAAACCGGGCTCCGGCCCGCTCGAATGCGGCCCCGGCTGCCGCTCCTGCCGCCGGAGGGGCTCGGGGTGGGGGCGGAGGGGGGGTGTACCCGGAGGAACGGTGAGTGCGGGGCGGGCGGGCGGCGGCCCCTCAGCGGCGGCTTCCCGCCAGAGGAGAGGGGGAACGGCGGCGGAAGTGACGCGCGGGAGCGGCGCGGCGGGCCCTCCCGGCACCCGTAGCCGCTGAGGCGGTGGCGGCCGGCCGGCCCCGCCTCAGGAAGCGACGCGTTGGCGGCGGTGACGTTTCGCCGGCGGCCGGGCGGCGCAGGGAGCCATGGCGGCCCCGCTGGCGGCGGGGGGGGCGGCGACGGCGGCGGCGGCGACGAGGGGGGGCGGTCGCGGGCCGGCGCTACGCGAAGGAGCGCGGGTGTCGGCGCTGTGCCTGGCCTGGTACGGGCTGAGCGCCGGCGGGAACGTGGTGAACAAGCTGCTGCTCGGTGGCTTCCCGCGGCCCGTTACCGTTTCGCTTTTTCACATCCTGGGGCTGTGCGGGCTCTTACCGCCGTTGCTGCGCGCCTGGCGGGTACCGCCCGCCGGTCCGGCCCAGCTGCCGCCCCGCGCCTACCCCCGGTACATCCTACCGCTCGCTTTCGGCAAGTACTTCGCCTCCGTCTCCGCGCACGTCTCGCTCTGGAGGGTCCCGGTCTCCTACGCGCACACAGGTGAGGCCCGTTGTCCCGGGTCGGCGGGGGTGGGTAGTGCCCGGTGGGGTGGCCTTACCCCCCGGTGTGTGCTCGGGAGGGTGCCCGGTGGGATGTCCTGGCGCCGGTTGCGCTCCTACGGGAGCCCGCTGCGGTGGCCCCAGGGCCCGTCATTTGCTTATACTGGTGCCCAGCGTTTGCTTGTACTGGTGCCCAGTGGGGTGACCCGAAGCCCGGTGCGTGCTCGTACGGGTGCCCAGTGCGGCGTCCCAGTCCCCAGCGCACGCTTGTACCGGTGCGGCGACCTGAAGCCCAGCGTGTGCTCCCGTGGGTGCCCGGCACGGTCCCCCGGAGCGCCAAGAACCGGCCCGCATTTGTACGAGCGGCCAGCACGGTGACGAGGAGGGATTGACCCAGTGTGGGCTGAGGTTACGGCTTTGGTGGGACCGGAGCTGAGCCCCTCCTCCGTCCCCAGCGGATGGCGGTTAACGGAGTTGGCCAAAGCTTCGCGTCCCCACCGACATTTTCTTTCCGTTCTCAGTAAAAGCGACGATGCCAATATGGGTGGTTCTTCTTTCGCGGATCATAATGAAGGAAAAGCAGACGACGAAGGTGCGGACAGGTTTGCTGAGGTTTCTTCACTTGGTGGCGTTTGCGGTGTGCTCTGCTTGCTGGGAT
The DNA here is from genome assembly GCF_929443795.1 of Astur gentilis. Taxonomy (NCBI): domain Eukaryota; kingdom Metazoa; phylum Chordata; class Aves; order Accipitriformes; family Accipitridae; genus Astur; species Astur gentilis. The sequence goes on along the minus strand of NC_064887.1, from coordinate 41,959,661 downwards.
CGGGAAAGCTCATGCTTCGGTTAGCTGGGTGAATTTTTTGATTGAAATTAGATTATGCAGTTTTTACAAGTTCCTTTCCTTTTGTTCTGAACGTAAAGAAAGCACGTCTAAACGTTGAGCGAGGTGATACGCTCTGACACACTGGAGTTGTTGTTATAGTGTGTATTGTAGTTTCTTCGTTTCTTCAAATTACAGTAGTATAAAAGTTGATCCTGGGTTCTGTTGCTTTACTCTGCCTTCTCCTTTCTTCCCCAAAACAGCGGTATGCATAAGACGAAACAAAAATTCTTAGAAGACATAAGCTGCTCCTCTCAATTCCTCTTTCAGGTGTACTTGTCTCTGATCCCCATAATAACTGGTGTCTTGTTGGCCACCGTCACGGAACTTTCCTTTGACATGTGGGGACTCATCAGTGCGCTTGCTGCTACTCTGTGTTTTTCACTTCAGAACATCTTCTCAAAGAAGGTAGTAGTTTTGCTGTTCATAACTTCGGTCAGTAGTATCATCCTTTAGCAGGACAGTATGCGTTTTCCAGTACGTATAGATGTTGGGGGTTTTTTAAGTTGATTTTATAGTCAAAGGAGCCCAAAGTAATGGTTGGCTATTTTGTATGCCTGTTCTCTACAGCTCTTCCTACCTGTCAAAGCGGTTATACCAAAAACTGTGCAGAACTCAGAGTTTATCCTGAGCCTTTTCTTTACTCCTTGGCACGGAGGGTTTTTTTTGGCTGACAGTTCAATAGTGCTTAAATTTAACAGTTCATTTGAAAGCTTTTAATGTATCTTGCTGTATCGAATCCTTTCTCTGTAGCAAATAAGTCAGTGCTAACACTGGGCACTTCTTGAACTCTTAGAAACAAAATTAAAATGTATGCCTTGAATCTATTTAGTTACAAAATGATTTCTGGTTTGTAGAGCATTTTAAATGTATTATTATCTTGTTAATACTAAGAGTCACCACTCAAGAAACCATTGTTTTTCAAATGGACATCTTTCTTTACTCATCTTTATAGGAAATTCGTGTTATATAACAGTATTTACTTATTTTTGTAATTTATCTGTTATCTAAAGCTGTTATTGTTACACGGCTTCTGAATCTCCGCTGATAACATGGGCAGTAGTAGCTGAAGAAAGTTTGTTTAATAATGTTTTTTGTCAGGTGTTAAGAGATTCCCGAATACACCATCTTCGGTTGCTGAACATACTTGGGTGCCATGCTGTGTTCTTCATGATCCCAACGTGGGTTTTGGTAGATCTTTCTTCCTTCTTAGTAGAGAATGACTTGGTAAGTGTTGTATTTGGGAGACTGTTTGCTATTAAGAAAAGAGGAAAAAAAACCCAACCAAACAAACACCAACACCCATGCCAAAAAAGTGCACTTAAGTGTTTCAGTGTAGTTCCTCATCAGCACAGGAGGAACTGTTGTGAAATACCTGCAAACTGTTTCACAAAACAATATAAAAAAATAAGCATAGTGTTTATTGTGAGAATTCTTGTCAGGGTTAGGAGAGGTAGCTTGTGTGACAGCATAAATCTCAGGAATTAGTAGCTGGAGACAGGAACAAATGCACCCGGAACGTGTGTTACAAGTATGTAGAGAGAGGTTTTCTCAGAGTTGCTAGTTGCAAAATGTAACATACTTGGGTGCTTCTTTAGAGTTAAGTTGCAGATGTTCTTCCTATCAATGGCAGGTAAGAAGTGACTCAAGTTGTATTTGTGTTTCTTTGTCTCTTACGTGAAACCTGAGATAATTTTTGTTTCTTCTTGTAACATCTGTCTTTGTAACAGAGCACGATGTCTCATTGGTCCTGGACCTTGATGCTGCTTATAATCAGTGGATTCTGTAATTTTGCCCAGAACGTCATTGCCTTCAGTATTCTTAACCTGATCAGCCCGCTAAGTTACTCTGTCGCAAATGCCACAAAAAGAATCATGGTCATCACAGTGTCCCTTATAATGCTTCGCAATCCGGTTACAAGCACCAATGTCCTTGGAATGATGACAGCTATCTTAGGGGTCTTCTTATATAACAAGGTAAGGGGTTGGTTGGTTGGTTGGTTTGTTTATTTATTCAGGAAACTCACTAGAAACAGTCCAGTAGCTTTGAGCTATTTTTTGTACAACAAGTTGACAGCTAGCAGAACAAAAATGTAGAATGCACAGCATAAAACTTCATTGCAGAGGAAGTACGTGTATCACCTAAGTGAAGTACTCGGGTGCTTGGGTTGGGCCAGCTGTTACACCTCTAAAAAACTTAAATTTTGATCTTAACATTTTCGTGAAAAATTAAGATTGGGAAGTAACTCGCTCAAATCCCTTGAGCAAAAGAGCAGCTTACTGATTTGGCATATGAGATGAATGAGCTTTTTATTAGAAGCCACTACTATTTTAAGACTCTAACAGACACAGAGAGTAGTATAATTGTAAAACTGTGTGCTTTTTTATAGGTATATGAATATGTTAGGTGACATCTAAGAAAAACATTCTTTCTTTCTTTCCTAGACAAAATATGATGCAAACCAAGAAGCAAAGAAGCAGCTACTTCCAGTTACAACTGGAGACCTTGTGAATTTGGACAGGCATCGAAACACTCCTGAAAAGTCTCAGAATGGACTTACGGCATTTGCACAACACGGAGACTATCAGTATGGTCGAACCAATATCTTAACAGACCATTTCCAGTATAATCGGCAAAACTATCCAACTACCTACAACTTAAATCGTTTTGATATATAGAATCCTGGCAAGCAGGTATAGACTGTGATATCGAAGTGTCCCCAACATTATCAGAAACTTTCAGTACATCCATGAATGTAAAGCCATTTTATTGTACAGTTTTTGCAGAAGGGAAGGTGCATGTGTAGTGAAAGCGGTACAGACCTTCAACAACTTCTAAGCAGACCTTTAAACGTGAAACAGCTAGATATGACACTGGAACTAAATGCACAGTGTAGCCCTTGTGCAGAAATTCTGGTGAAATGCACGTACGTAACTTCGAGTAAAATACCTGCTGTCACTGCTCCTTTTCAGAGCCTGTCAACTGATTATTCTTTTGGCAGCTAAATTCTGGCCAGTATTTTGTTTCTGCGCTGGTAACGTCACCTTTAATTTGTTCTCTAATATATTTTAATGATCCTTTCTTTTAATGAAATTTTCAGAAAGAAGTGAATCTAAGGTGTACTTCTGGTTATCAGGATCTGTCTGTTTGAGGAGGATTGACTTATGTCTATCAGTTGCAGATAGGTAGAGTTGAATTCACCTCGAGCGACTACAAAACTTCATGTGGGTATTAACTCCTTTTGTGCCTATGTCTCCGGTTCTTGATGACAAAACAGAAGTTTTTCTGAAAGAGTAGGCAGTGGAAGGATTGATCTCTTCAAGAAGCATATTTCAGGCATAGAGAAACAGAATTCTCTGAAATCACTGTTGTCCCAGTCACTGTAGATAACAAACAGAGCTTAAGACCATGATTGTTTTCTGAATAATGTAGTCCTGTAACTTCAGACATTGCTCTTCCTTGGCAATAGAGGAAACACCTTCATAAATAAAGTGTTTGGAATAATACAATTTTTTTTTTCACTTGCTTCACACCTGTTCTTAGAAAACTCTTCTGTTGCTTTAGAAATTGAAAGGTATCAGGTGTTTTCTTCTCAGTTTTATGCACAAATTATGCTCTCTTACATGATTCTTATATTATGAATGCATTAATTTGAACAATCATCATTCTTAATTGTTTCTTAAGTCTACCTTTTTAGCCCCTAATTGTTTAAGTTTCTTAATTACTGCTGTTGGAGCTGCTGCATGCATTTAGCCTGACTTCCACTTCCCACTGAAAGAAGTTAAATTTTGTATCCTGCTCTGTTCCTGCAACTCCCCTAGCTCAAATAGTAAATTGTTAAGAAAAAATTATTTGAATCAGCAGCAAATAGATAATTTATGGTTAAGAAGAACTGATTCAATTAGTATAAATTAACGTAATTAATTCTAGACAAGTTGATTGTTGTGCGTCAGATACCGCATTTGTGCGTGAAAGGAATGAAACCAGTTGAACTTGAGTTTCACTGAACCAGATTTTATTACTTTAGCAAAAGAAGATTTTAGGGGCCTTCTTTCCTTAACAGAAAAGCTGTTGTACAGTGAGATTTTTGATAGCGTATTACATTTTTACTAGAGAGGTATTAGACACCAGTGACAAAATTTAGGGTGTGGTACAGAACACCCCTTCTACTTATTTATTGCTTTTTAAATGACCGTTTCCTTGATGTGATGTGATGATTTGGCTCCTTTCTGGATAATAAAGAATTTATTTTTAAGTGCAAAGCCAACTTGATCTTATTCTTCTGGCTGACTGTGGAGGTAGTTACGTAGACTGCCTTCCTCCATACAGCCCAAAAGAGGAAATGGTCCTTCTGAAACTTCAGAGATGGTTAAATATGCTGCTAATGTTTGTGAACAGAACTTCCTTGACTTGACCGGAGTTGAATCTGTTCATGCTAGCTTAGAACTTGGGCTTTTAGTTTAGAAAATCTAAATAAATTATTCCCTATCCCATGTTAAAAAGAACAAGTTAATGAGGAAAAGCATTACTTCAGATGAAATTTCTTTTGCCTGTTCAGTATTAATTTATGTATAATTCTTTCTTTTCAATATGGGAAAGTGCAAAATGTGTGTTTCTGAGGCTCACTTCCCGATATTCAAATGCTTTTTACATACATGTAAAAAGGATTGTGCGGACTCTGGATTTGGATTAGGTTCTGGCTCTGCAAAAGACTGATCTGAGGATGAGATATTTAGGCTGAGATTTTTAAGAGAAGCTGAAGTTCTCCAGCTCCTTTCAAAGGGAGCTAGCTGTAAACTGTTAAGACTCCTGGAAATGCTTAATTGTGTTCTTTGTGCCCCAGTTTCGCATTTGGAAAATGGAGATGATTCTTCCCTACTTCATAGCGGGGTGAAATACCAGAAAAAAGTAGCAGTGGGAGCCCCAGGGATGTACAGGCATACTCTTGAGTTTATCTGTACATCTTCTGGTATGTCTACCGCTGTACCATCTTGATACAACTTGAACTGTTACTTGGAATAAAGCTCCGCATACTTTATTCACTGATGGGAAGCTTTATTAAATACATTTAAATGGTTTCCTTTTAAAAAACATAACCAGATCTTTTTTGCAACTTTGCAACTGTTTTCAGAGAAAGCTGGCATTGTGCACTTACTGTAGGCAGGTCTTTAGCTCAGTTTTTTATTGTCAAGAGTATAGTAGCAGGTGAGGGCTTTCTGTTGAAAATACCTTGTCCCAAATTCCGGTCCGGGCTCGTGGCCTTACTGTGTCTCCGAAACAAAACTACGGTACTTGCAGAGCAAAAAGGGACTGACCCAAAACAAGGATATCATCCATTCAGGGCCCAGAGAGTGAATCTTTTCCCTGGAGACTTCCTGACAGTGTTCATGCTCTTCTAGTTTAGGTCTGTGGTCAACAGGGTTAATTTTGTATGGTAGAACATATAATTAAATCAGTTAAGTGAATCGGTTACAAGAGGTGGTTTTGCTGAGTACCTGAATCCAACTCCTTAAGCAATATTGCCCACATTCAGGTAAAGGAAGTTTCTGATACTGTTGTAATATATATTTTAATCTTGGACCTCTGCGAGACTTTGTTTGGCAAGGTGAAACATTTGTTTTAACATGGCTTGTAAATTAATGACATATTTAACTATGTACATAGGTCTGTAGAAAGTATGGAAACACTGGAATAAAAAGGGCATATCTAGACATTTCGTGTATAATGATGCTGTAATTAAATCAAAGTGAAGGGGGTTGGTTTGCGTTTTTTCCTTGCAGGAATCATTGGGAGTGCCATGCATGAGTAGTCATGGCCACTTGTGGGAAATTGGATGAGTGTGTTGCCATGTGGGTGTGATACCTTACCGGATGGCTACGTAGGCTGAAACTACGATGATTTGGACGCCGTAACTAGTGTTAGCACACGAGTCGCTGGTATCCTTAGAAATGGTTTGATTTCCATTGTGCATTTCTAACATACATGTAAATGCATCACAAAATTGGGAAATTCTTTCCAAAAGAGTCCTGGATAGTTCTAGAAAGACCAGCGTGAAAGAAACCCATCTCTCCCCACTACGTGTGGGTTTTCTGTTGATAGCTCCATGGAATATTTGGTGCTCTTTGAAGAGATCTTAAAAATATTTCCCTTGCAGATTCAGTTTTAGTACCTAGTTGTGATCAGAGCATCTTCATCATCTGGTAAAATGCTTGTGTTTTTTAAATAACTGAATGCTAAATAAAATTGAGGCAATACTTAGGTTTTGTAGGTGTACAGTGATTTTTAAAAATAATGTTGGTAATTTGGGGTCGACTCACGATGATTCCTGAAGCTTAAAACCTTTTCTTTCTGATCTGTGTTCAAACCCACATTTTTCTGATGTAGCATTTTGCAGCAGCAGCGACTTCTGCCATGTAGCTATTTGTGAAAAAGGTGCAATATAAATAAAGGGTAAGTTTTGTTTTTCTAAGGCTTCCATCTCCGAACCATGTTGTAAAAGCTGTTAAAGATAATTCTGAAATATCTTTGTGGTGATGGTACAGGCCGGTAAAACAAATTTGTCAATCCTGAGATGACAGGTGTATGATGCAATCACATTACGTAGATATGCAAGGGCAAATACGCAGGTGGCAGTCACCACCCTTTTTTGTCTGTTTGTTTGATGTTGGTATTCTATAAATTGATGTGACTATGGGTGGTTTTACAAAAAAAAACCAACCCCGCATTCTGTACTGTATGAAAACTGGCACTTAAGCTAAATGAACGCTTTTGTATTGTTTTCCTGTTCTTACTTCAACTCTGTCGTTCTGCAAAGTTCTGGATGTTCCTCAGCCGGATTGCCTGCGACACACCCCTCCAGCCTGTCGATAACTGCTGCTGAAGCTGGGATCCCTCATGGGCTGACAGGAAGAAACCACACTGGTGACTTCCAGGTACTGGGACTCTTTCCTGTCGAAAATAAATCAGGGGTTCAGATGGTTTTTGGCAGACACCTCTGTCAGGTAACTATAGCTTTTGGGGCATTTTGTGGATAAACCATTGCTGCATGCTGACGGACGTGGCAGCCTGGATGGTGGCTGCGTGGGCTCCAACGTGTAAAGCAGTAATGTTTGCGTTGGGATGGAAAGCAACAGCAGCAATTGAAAAGTTTCTTATTTTTAAGTATGACTCAAGATTTGAACTTAATCTGGTCTTCCGGGATCTGTGTTAATTTCCAGGACTGCAGAGTGATGTAGAATCATGGTCAGAGTCTGTATTTTTTTTTTTTTTTTTCATTTTGTTATTTGGATACATGGAAATATCCCTCTTTCTGAGATTTTATATTCTGTAGATAATATAGAGGGGTCTTCATGGTATGTCTTGTTAAGAATAAAAAGTTCTACCTTTTTGTGAGGATGTCTGTGAATGTTACCTGTGTGACTGGAAATCCTGTAATTTAATACCTGAAACTAAAATCATGATTACAGCTCCAGGTGAGCATTAGGATGCTCAGGTTTGCTTTTGGCCTCATGTAATTCCCAGATGATCACTTTCCACTTGTAGATTCAGTTTTCCTAAAATATTAAAGGACACTAAAATTATTTGGGCCCCACTTTGACTTTTGATGTCTAGTTCTCATGTCCACGGTCTTCAAGTGTGGTGCGGTTTTGTGGGGTTTTTTGAATTGCGTAAGTAGAGGAAGCTGAGCAATTTCTGCCATGCCTTGTACCTCTTGAATTTGGTGTGAAGCTGATCAGATTGGTACCTTGCTTTTGAAGGAATGGTTTCCTGAATCCAGCAGCCATGTAAATATTTTTAATCCCACTTTGAAAAATAACAGGGTATCAGGTGCAAAAGGGAAGTTAAGAACCAGAAATGATTTGAACATTCTTGTTTTAACTGCATGAAGAAATGAAGTCACTTGAAGAAAGCAACAGCGCTTAACTCATGTCCCTGCATAGCAACTGCACTTTCTTTCCTAACAGTTGTATTTTAGGTTCACTTTGCTCCTGCTGAGCTTCCTGCACATCCATGTTCCTTCTTCCGTCATGCCAATGGTCTACGTAGCTGAAGTGCCGCTGCGATGGCTTGTCCCCCAAGATGAAACGGACGTTAAATGACGTGCTTTCTTTTAATGCTCTCCATTAATTTCTGGCAACTGAACTGCCGCTTGGACGTGATGTTTTAAAAGTAGAGGAACCGTGTGCTTCTCCAACAGAAGTGATCCGGCAGCCCTGCAGGTACTCGGGGAGCCGAGCGGGAAAGTACGAGGTCTCGCACACCGCAGCCCAGCAGCAACTTCTCCTTCATTCAGGGGCCGGCGAAGGCGATGTGTGGTGCGAGCTGACGTGCCGAGATGGCTCCCGCAACCCTCACAGAGCTGCCTCAGGCCTTGACCCGCGGGCTCCTTATACGGCCGGGCCTTGCCCTGGGCCTGCCCCAGGCCTGGCTCCCGCTCCCGGAGCCTGCCCCCGACCTCGGGTCCCACTCCCGGGACCTACCCCGCCATCCCCGGCCACATTTCCCACACACACACACACATCCCCCGACCCTCGCCCTGGGCCGATCCCCGGTTTCTCCTCAGGACGCTTCTTCCCGCCCGCCGCGCGCGCGCGGAGAGGGCGGGGAGGGGAGCGGCCGCACGTGCCCCTGCCGCCGCCGCCGCCGCCGCGCGCCGTCTCCATAGCGACGGGGCCGTAAAGCGCGGCTGCGCCCTGTGTGCCGCCTTGGCGTCTCGCGGCACTTCCGGCCGGTGCGGCCTAGCAGCAGCAGCGGCGGCGGCGGCGACCGTGCCCCGTTGTCCCGCAGCCATGGAGATGCCGCTGCCGCCCGACGGTGAGCGCGACCCGGGCGGGAGGGAAGGGGAAGGGGAGGTGGAAGGGGAGAACGGGAACGGTGGGGTCTGACGGCGCTGCTTCCTCACAGACCAGGAGCTGCGGAATGTCATCGACAAGCTGGCGCAGTTCGTGGCGCGGAACGGGCCCGAGTTCGAGAAGATGACGATGGAGAAGCAGAAGGAGAACCCCAAATTCTCCTTCCTCTTCGGGGGCGACTTCTACGGCTACTACAAGTACAAGCTGGCCCTGGAGCAGCAGCAGCGTGAGTGGGGCCCGCGGCTTACGCGGGGCCGGCACAGGGCCGCGGCGGGCTCTGCTTCTCCCCCCACCCCCCACGGCCACTGGTTCCCGGCCCCCGCTGGCGGAGCCGCTTTTCTCCCTCCCGGCCTTGCTGTGACCCGCCAGCCCCGGTTTGCAGCCTCCTCCCGTCCTCCGAGCTCCAGGTAGTTGGCCGAGCCCTGCCCGCGGCTCTTCACGCCTTTCCCCCCACTCCCCCTCCCCGTTTGCGGGTTTTGGAGGTAGGCAGGGGTGCACCGCAGGGAGACGGAGCTCAACACCGGGAAGGGCCCTCGGGAATAGGGTGGTGCAGCGCAGCAGCAGCAGCAGCTCCGGGGGCTGCTCTTGTGTTGGAGTCATTCCTCTCGAAGCGCGGGAGGAGTTGCTGACGTTCCTTTTCTGCACCATCCACCCTTGACTGCACGATTTTTGTTTTGTGTTAAGCAATTATGCGAGGGTCTGTTTTGGAACCGGCATGGTTTTCGCGTGTGGGTTGGCGGTAGCAGGTTTCTCTGTAAGGCTTACTTTAAAAGTTTGTTTTGTCCGATGATAGTGTTGTGCAAGCAAAGTCAAGATATTGAGGCCACCGCACAGATCCAGCCACTGCCACAACCATCTCTCCCACCGGCTGCACCTATCCCAGCTCCTCAGGGCACTCCTTCCGTGGAGGAACTTATCCAGCAGAGTCAGTGGAACCTGCAGCAGCAGGAGCAGCATCTCCTTGCCATGAGACAGGTTGGTTGAAGATAAGCGCTCACCTGGTTTATCCTACACTGCCAGTGGCTGTAGAAGTTAGGAGCAAAGCAGGAGAGGAAGGCTTCCTTCTGACTAGTGGTGGTGAGGACGAGGAGTATTACTTTGCTTATTTTTGTTCTGTGGTAGCTGCCATCATCTCCTTACAACAGATGTATCTGATGTGCTAGTGAGATTGATCTTTGATTAAAACAGTTTATTCACTATATGAAAAACCTTGTTGGTTTGTAGAGCGGAATTAATTGTGAATGCTTTAATCTTTGTTTAATGCTGCAGTTGCTGGGAACTGCAAGACATTCCAGCCTGTAGCATTCTAAGGTGGTTTCTGATTAGGGGTGGAAGGGAACTGCGTGCTTTGAACTAGTTGGTTTTTGCAGGTGACGTTTTGCTGTTAAGACTAGTGGGAACCAAACTGAAGAGTTCCTGGAGGAAAGCAGTATGCCTAGATTGTGTTCTATACATTTAGGAGCTTCCCGCAATTATTTTTTGCATGATGGAGAGACTTTAGAGGTGAAAATTAACTGGACTTTTCAGGAAGAATGAGGAGAATATTCTTAAAGACAAATAACTGAAACATCCTTATGGGGTCACATTACTTGTAAAAGGTCTTGGTTTTTGAACTAACTGCTTACAGTTAAGAGGACAGGGATACAGAGGCTTAGTTCTTCAAAAGAACATTGGATGTAACATAATTCTTTTTTTGTTTTGTTTTGTTTTTTCTTTTTTTTTCAGGAACAAGTCACATCAGCAGTAGCCCTTGCAATTGAGCAACAAATGCAGAAAGTTTTGGAGGAAACTCAGTTAGATATGAATGAATTTGACAACTTGTTGCAGCCAATAATTGACACTTGTACAAAAGATGCAATTTCAGTAAGTGACCTAAATCTGAACAGTTATTTCATGGTGTTGTGGATTAAGTATAATTTGAATGTTGAGATTGTGTGTATAGTAAACAGCAGCTTTATTGTTGTGGTAAGATGATAGCTATTACTTGAAAACTTCACTTCTTGCAGTTATTTCAGAGTTCTAGGAAGTCCATATGATGTGAACACGTTAGACTAGCTTAAAATATTTTAAATTTGCTTTTCTAAGGCTGGCAAGAACTGGATGTTTAGTAATGCAAAGTCTCCTGCACACTGTGAGCTGATGGCTGGGCACCTGCGAAATCGTATAACGGCAGAAGGAGCTCACTTTGAGCTTCGGTTACATCTAATCTACTTAATCAATGATGTATTGCATCACTGGTAAGAATTAAATTGTGGGTTTTGGTTTGATGTTTTGATTAATTTGGTGAAGTCTCTGTCTGCTAGATACATTGTTAGTTTGACTTTTTATCTTTAATGTATTAATCATTTTTAGCAGCTGTCTTAAGATGTCCATAGCTGGCACAAATACCTAGTGCTTTAATAATCAAATTCAGCTTTTACCTGCTTTGTGTATTTTTCCTCCAGACGAGACTTGACTGTAAAAGTGTAGAGAACTCCATTTTATGAATCCACTACTTCTAGTATAGCAGAAGTTGAGAAGAACTGAATGTTACAGCGCTCTTAGCATTATAGCGAAAGGCGGTAACTCTTCCCATTCCTTTTTTGAAGCCAGCGGAAGCAAGCACGAGATCTCCTGGCTGCTTTACAGAAGGTGGTTGTGCCTATTTATTGTACCAGTTTTCTAGCAGTGGAGGAGGACAAGCAACAGAAGATTGCCAGAGTGAGTATCTGGTTTTGGTTTAACTGTATGCTTTGCTTTGTTAGGTTAGTGCTAGGCAAATTCACAGATATGAGGATGGAAGAAGATTTTTCTAGTCTGATTGTCTTCATAAAATCTATTACAGGATGTGCTTTAATTCATGTTTAAACTAGAACTTAAAAGTACCTAGCTTTATTTAAAAGTTATTGTAATGATGAATGCATCTGTATCTTCAGTGGTTCAAAGACAAGCGCTGAAATCCTAGGTCTTTTGACAAAGTAGAGACATAAAAATGCTGTGTCTCAATTTTTCTTTTATTGTTCTGCATTTCTAAAAATGTTTCACTCTTGAATTTATGCAGCTTCTTCAACTATGGGAGAAAAATGGGTACTTTGATGAATCAATTATTCAGCAGTTACAGAGCCCGGCTCTTGGACTTGGCCAGTACCAGGTTAGCCACAAAAGAAAAGTAACGGTTTTCTTATTTATGTAAATATTTTGAAAACAAATTTAGGAAATGTTTTCCTTTTTTGAAAGGTAAATATTAATTCTCTCCCTTCCCCCTCCTTGAAGTTGTTTACAAGGGATTACAAAAATAATGTAAAACATAATTCAGACATTCAATAATCCGGCTGCTGATACGCTCCTGGAAAGTCTATTTGCATTTGTAACTGCTACAGTCATGTATATATTTGACAGCGTGTTCTCTTTTTATGGAAATGAATGTTTGGTAAAAAGGAAACTAAAGAAACCATAGCTTTAAATTGGATACACTAAGCATAAAAATTGTTGTGGCAGCAGGAACTATTCATTTTTAGCATTAATAATGAATGCTGTTGATTTTAGCTATTTGAAGCTGTATTGAATATAGACAGTGGATTCTAGCCGGCAGAGAATATCATGGAAATCTTGACAGAGCTTCATAGTGCGGCCAGGTGGTTCTGCCAGCAGGTTATCCTGCATTCTCATGCATTTTTGGGAGGGGGTGGAGAGCATTATAGGAGGTTCTGAATGAGCAGATAGGATAACTCTTTTAGGTACAGTCTTAACTTGTTCTTCTTAATTTATCTCATTTTATCAGGCAAATTTGATCACTGAATATGCAACGGTAGTACAGCCCGTACAAGTAGCCTTCCAACAGCAGATACAGAACCTGAAAACTCAACATGAAGAGTTTGTAAACAGTTTAACACAGCAGCAGCAGCAACAAATACAAATACCACCACTAGAGAACGAGGTGAAATCAACACCCCCACCTCAAGCCCCCACAGCAGCACCAGCCTCAGCTCCACCGTCTGCTCCAGTTACACAAGCAGGTACTAACTTGTTCTGGGGACCTGGGCAAAAATCAGTGGGTGGCAACACTGACTTTTTTTGTTGTTGTTGTTCCTTTTTTAGTAGCGAGGTACTGGTTTGGTTCAGGCAAAAGCCTGAAACTGTTCTGAGGCTTGCAGCTGGTGCAGTCTGCTGCTTGAATATAAAAAGAACCAAAGAAACGAATGTTAAATGGATCAGAAAACCTCTCTCCCAGTAATAGATTTCTGCAGAATGTTTACACATCCAGCGAAATTCAGATGGAGCCTACTGTAGGTGTGCGGGTGTTTTACTAACTACGTGTGACCTGGATGCTTGTAATAGTCTCCAATTTGTTTCAGATGATGGTAAATCTCAGCTGCCTCTAGCTGGTTCTACGGAGTATGACACAACAGGGTCTGGAGTGCAGGATCCGGCCTCTGGTGGACCACGTGGCCCTGGATCTCATGATCAGATTCCTCCAAATAAACCACCCTGGTTTGACCAACCTCACCCTGTTGCACCATGGGGTCAACAACAGGTAAGAAACGCAGTTCTGAAACAAGTTGTAGAGGGAGGTGGAGGTTCAGCATGACCATCTTGGTCGTGGAAGTGTGGTGAAAAACTGTGAGAGTTAGAAATCCAGATTCAAATGCCAGGCTTTCTTATTCTGAGCCCAGTTAAAGGCAAAGTATAAACTGGATTTCAGTTTGTCGGTCATCACACTTTCCCTATGACCAAGCAGAACAAGAAGGTCTGTCTTGAGTACAGAGCTGTTTGATTTCAGTAACAGTTTGGTCTTTTCCTGTCTTTTCTCTGAAACTGCAGTTGTTCAGACCTTGTATTCGGAAAGTTCTTTCATTTGTGCACGTTGCCTGCAGGCTATATTTACTTAGAAAAGGTAGATTGTTTTTATTACGTTCTTTATTTCTGTAGTCTAATGACCAGGCTTCTTTTCTTCACCACTAGGGACCACCTCATTGTCCTCCGTGGAATAACAACCATGAAGGAATGTGGAACGAACAGAGAGATCAAGGCTGGAACAATCAGCGGGAGACACCTTGGAACAACCAGCCGGATCCTTCTTGGAACAACCAGTTTGAAGCACCGTGGAACAACCAGCATGAACAACCTCCATGGGGTGGGGGTCAAAGGGAACCTCCATTTCGAATGCAGCGGCCACCTCACTTCAGAGGCCCATTTCCTCCACATCAGCAACATCCCCAATTCAACCAGCCCCCGCATCCGCATAATTTCAACCGCTTTCCACCTCGCTTCATGCAGGATGATTTTCCACCTCGCCATCCCTTTGAAAGGCCTCCTTATCCTCATCGTTTTGATTACCCCCAGGGGGATTTTCCTCAAGGTAAAGTGTGTACCAGGCCAGGTTTTCTTATGTTGCAATGCTGATTGCCATTACAAAATTATTTAGCACTTTGGGTGACAGCTTATTCGTGGTGGACTGTTATGGTTTTCCTGAGAAATGTTGAGTTCGGGGGTTTGGGAAGCTACTGCTAACAACTCGGTAGGAAATAGATGCAGAGTTCGATGCTTCCTTGCTTTTTGAGTCTTCCTTTTCTAACGGGTGCAGATAACCAGAAATTGTAATCCAAACTCAAGTCAGCATCTCTGCAGGCACCCCTTTTATGACTATTTCACTTCAAAAATAGTAAGCCCAACCAAAGGTGAGGAGCAGCATTTGCTTGTAAATTCAACCTTCTGCACATCAGGCCACAGATGAGGGCTCTTCAGCTGTGCCCTCTGTAGATGGAGGAAGTTAGAGGAAGCCAGGCTGGAAGCATTTGTTCTTGTGCATACATTCATCCATGCCCTTCTTTTCTTCTCTTTATTTTTACTGAAAAGCTATTTATCTGCTTTAATGTTGTATGGCTTGGTAGTGTCTGGTGAAATGATCCTTACCTCCCGTTTTCCCTTCTTGTTTCGTTTGCTCTCTTGCTGGAACAAGGGGGTGTCTGAGAGCACAGTCAATGCACTGCTTGCCTCGCCTTTGTGGCTCAGACTTGGCTGCGGGCTCCCTTGTGAAGTCTGGTATACTTCTGCGCCAATGTAGTTTCTATTCCACGTGCAGAAGTTATGATTATTCTGGAATGATCCTTATCAACATAAAGTCTAAAGATCACTGTGGTTCTGTATGACAAGCCACTTAAAAGAGCAATTATGTTGCTATGTAGGAGTTGCTGGTTTAAGTTTAAAAGATTCTCGATTCCCCAACTGCAAAAAAAAACATTGAAAACCAACAAATTGGAGCATATATATTTAGCATTGTGATTAACTTCTCCAGTAGAGATTGGGTTTGGGTTTGGGGTGGGGGGGAGGGGTGGGGTGTTGGTTTTTTTCCTGTTTCTTTGGGTTTGTTGTTTTGGGTGTTGGGTTTTTTTTTTTAAATTGTGGTAGTTAGTAGGGAGAACAGCTTTTCTTGTCCTGGGGGAATTAAGGTTTAAGCTCAGAAAATATGCTCTGTTTTGGATTGTAGTGGTGATCCAAAACACCTGTTGTTTCATGTAAAGTTGTTGGGAGGGGGTATCTACTAAAACAGATGGCTAAAGTTAGGAAAGTGGTGAAGCAATGGCAACACAGACTGTGCCTAAGTTCTGATGAAGATGAGTCAAATAATACTGGCTGAAGATTGGGCAGTGACTGTAATGGCTTTTCCTGCAAAAACTGTTGGTCCTGCTGCAGGAGATGTTGATTTTCAGTCTTGCGTTTTTCTCTGTATAGTGCAATGAGTTCAGCCGGGTATCCTGGCGTTCATGGGAAATGGTTCGTCCATCAGTGATTGGATGGATGTCATTCACTTCTCTATTTTAACAGGATATTATCTCTACCTCTTCTCGAAACGCCTCTTTAATCAAAGTATTTTCTTGTCACCTACTCATGTGAGTTAATTCCTGCCATCTTTATTTCTTTATATATGATGATTTGGCATAGAGACAGAACTAATTACAGGTCCATGCAAAGCTGCGATTGTGTATTTAGGCTTCAGAAATAGATCTCATCAGGAGCTGCCCTGCTGCATCTGAAACCTTTTGTTCTTGAGCATATCTTTCTTCTGGTACTTTTTGACCACAGTACGTCCCAAAGTAAGCAGTGGCTTAGGGTTAAAGTATCCTGTTGTCTTGTGAGCGGTTGCTATGGCCAGGGAGGGAGAGGCACTGTAAGATATTAACGAATGTGGGCCTGTAGCCCGCCTCTAGTTCTTCAGTTCTGTTGCTTTTCTGGATCTGCAAGGCTGTGAGTGCCAAGATTGTTTTTTAGGATAAATGTACTAATTGAAGTACATGTCTCTGCTTTCCTTTCTCTATAGCTAAATAAAATGTTTTAACCCTCCCACTCTGCAGAAATTGGACCTCCTCATCACCACCCTGGTCATAGATTGCCTCATCCTGGAATCAGCGAGCATCCTCCCTGGGGGGGGCCACAGCACCCAGATTTCGGGCCTCCCCCGCATGGATTTAACGGGCAGCCTCCTCACATGCGGCGACAAGGGCCCCCTCACATGAACCATGATGATCCTAGCCTGGTGCCAAATGTTCCCTACTTTGATCTTCCTGCTGGACTGATGGCTCCACTTGTAAAAGTAAGTGCTTGCAGTGGGCCCTGACTAGTAGAATTAAAAGATCAAAATCCTATGGCCAGTAATAGGGACAGTTTAACATGGACACTTATAATTTCAAATCTTTCCATCCAGCAACCATCAGCCAAAGTTGTTGTGGGGAATACAAGGGCAGGAGCAGGGGGAGAAGGTAGTGAAAATGGTAACATTTTCAAGTGTCGTGTCCCCGTGAAAGCTGTTTGAGCTCATATATGTGAAAGACTTAACTTACTCTTGAAAATCTTACCCCTGTTTTTAGCAAACAGAAATCACCAGTGATTTTCAGATGGGCAGAGGGACCTTGCAGTTCTGATGTGGCCACTGTGTACTAGTTTTTGGTATTCAGAGTTCTTTCGTAGAAAGATGTTTTGCAACACTAATGTTATATATACAAAGAGTGATAGGGAACAGGAGAAGTATCTGTATCGGCATCTTCGGGGATATATACATTTATGCATTAGGTCTCTTCCATCTCTAACTTTGTGTTACACTCAGCATACACCAGCTTTTGCCAGGCTTTCATCCGGGCACTGTTATCACAAAGGTGGATAGGCGAGATCTACATTTTATCTACTTGGTGATCCAGTTAATGCTGCAACCTGTGTAGTGCTGGCTTTTCTCATAGAACTCAAAATGGTAGTGATCGCACGAGAAAGCATTGGGTCATCTGCAGAATACTTATTTCTGGACCATTTGTTACCCAGTAGTGAAATGTGAGGTCCCTACACAGTTAAATCTATATTTATCTCTTCAGGTAGCCACCCCATGACACATGACACGAATGTAATTTGTTTTGTTTCCGGCAGCTTGAAGATCATGAGTATAAACCTTTAGATCCTAAAGATATACGTCTTCCACCCCCAATGCCCCCCAGTGAGAGACTACTGGCTGCGGTTGAGGCATTTTATAGTCCACCATCTCATGACAGGCCTAGAAACAGGTAAGAGTAGGTATAGCTAACAATATGGTAAGGAAAATGCCCTAAGAAGCTGTCTCAAACCACGAAGTGCCTCTCTCTTCCTTCGCCTGTGTCTTGGTTCTTCTAATGCTGAAATGAGTGCTCTTGTTGTATTTTAAACTGCACATGCTGTTTGATCTTACACTGAGATTTGTGAGACCTTTTTGCCCAGGCCCTTTGTTCCCTGCAAAATCTAGTGGAAATCCTGAATGTCTCCGTTGATCAAAGTAGAATTTTACAGATGTCGGTTCTATGTGTGGTTGATTTATTGCAGTGAAGGCTGGGAGCAGAACGGCCTGTATGAATTCTTCAGAGCTAAAATGAGAGCGAGGCGGAGGAAAGGTCAGGAGAAGAGAAATAGGTGAGAGATCCTGTCTGCTGCCTTCTGATGCATGCTTTTTGTTTGGAAGCTGCTTGGAATACCTTGGGCTAAATGCAGAGGGAAAGCATTCAGCAACATGCTGATGGAATAACTGAGTTTGAGCTGCTGGAATTTCTCTAATCTGCAGAAAATAGTTTTTGCCACACTCCAGTCTTCACTGGATTGCCTGCAGAAATACAATGCTTGTGTGCAATTTGAATTTAATCAGGGGTATATTTGCATCTGCCGTGCTTCTCCCAGGAGTTTCACTGGAGTTTATCTGCTTTTATCTGTGCAGTGGGCCTTCTCGGTCTCGCAGTCGGTCTAAAAGCCGAGGTCGCTCATCCTCCCGGTCCAATTCACGATCTTCAAAATCATCTGGCTCCTATTCGAGGTCACGATCTCGCTCTTGCTCCCGATCACGATCGTATTCACGCTCCCAGTCCAGGTAGAGTGCAATGGGCTGAATCTTGGGAACTGGCAGGGTGGGAAAAATACAGCCCTCAGGGCTGAATGAGGAACTGTGGATGTTGCTCTGCTAACTTGCACATCTGATCTTGTATGCTCTCCCTTTCCAGAAGCCGGAGCAGGTCCCGCTCTTCTCATAGCCGCTCACGATCACGGTCACGCTCAAGGTCGAAATCGTACTCCCCAGGAAGGCGGCGCCGGTCCCGCTCTCGCAGCCCCACTCCTCCGTAAGCTTTTCTCATTTTCTCTTTTTACCTGGGTTGTTTTGGAAAAGGACCAATTAGGGTGCTTTCTCATAAGCTGGTTATAATAAGCATTTGAACAATAGTAGAAAAGAAGGTGGAAAGCAGATTTAGAAACTATTTATATGCGATATATGCTTATAGAGAGAATATTACTCTGTTGGGGTGGCTTTTTGTTAAAACACTGCAACTATGAAGGCTTTGTATGCCTTTCTAGGAAGCAGGAGGAATCCTGTGAGTAGTCTCTGTTAGGAAGACCATAGTGTTACATTTCTCATGTATTGAGAAGCAGGTAGGGTGTTTACGGCACCTTTGTGACGCCATAATCCAGTAGCCTTATAAAAGAATAGCTTAGTAGAGTGGATGGGATTATATTGGGCGTTAATGTTTAACAGAATATAAAAGACCTTGCTTTTTGTCAGAACAGAATCACTTGTTCTAAATTTGTTCTTTTTATTTCCTTAGTTCTTCTGCTGGTTTGGGCTCTAGTTCTGGGCCTCCTATACCGGAATCAAGACTTGGAGAAGAAAATAAAGGCCATCAAATGCTAGTGAAAATGGGTAAGATGCTGTTCTGGAATCTTACACAAGCTAGGAAACAAAATCAGGCACCAAACTCTTGGACACAATTAATTAATGTATGTTCATAAGTAATTATCCCTTGGTATTCCAAGGTCAGCATAAGGATATTCAGAGGTATAAGTATACAGAACATGGAGCAGTGGTGGTAGTTGCCTTTCTGGGAAGGATGTGGAAGACAGGGATCCGAGTTTCGCATCAGATAGAACCTACCTGCCCCGACGTATTTCATCACCCTGTAATGTAACCAGCAGGGTTGACTGGACAGATCGGGCTTGCACCGTCTTTCCCCTTGTTGCCTTACACATTTTTAGGGATAGTGCTGATGTTTGCCAGCTCCCAGAATCTCTGCATATTAATGCTTTGGAAATAAACGGGACAGTTCATATGTTGCTTCAGGCAGGCTGTTATCATCCTGCTGTATCAAACTGACGCTTGCTTTGGTTGTTTCCAAAATGTCTATGTCTGCCTGTCTGTCTGCAGAATTCCAGTAATATATAGTTACAGGATTGCATTGTTGTGTCCTTTCTGCAGGATGGAGTGGATCTGGTGGATTGGGAGCCAAGGAACAAGGAATTCAGGATCCAATTAAAGGCGGGGATATCCGAGACAAATGGGATCAATATAAAGGAGTGGGAGTTGCATTAGATGACCCTTACGAAAACTACCGAAGAAATAAAAGTTACTCGTTTATCGCACGCATGAAGGCCAGAGATGAATGTAAGTGAATGTTTCTAAGCAATTTAAAAAACTGTGCAGACTTGATAGTGATTTTGTCCTCTTTACTGTAGACTGTAAACCCAAACCAAAAGACTAGTAACTCTTAATTCTGTCTAATGTAATGGACACAATAAAACAACAGGTAAGTAGACATACAGTGGGATTAACCCAGCATCTTTGCCCTTTTAGGAGTTGTGTTGTATTCTCATTTCTGAAACATTAATTCATTAGCCTGTTCGGTGTAAGCCACTTCCTGGCTGCAATACCAAGAGCCTGCATCTTTGAATGTTACCCTTAAAAAACAGGAGCAATCCCAAAGGTAGAGAAGGGAGCCATGCCACAGGAGCGATGGTTGCCTGAGCAGGAAGGTCTCTGTGGTGGGGATGAACGCTTACTGTTTTTCCCTGCCCAACTCCTGAGTTTCCTACAGTTAGCGCCGCGTTCTGCCAAAGCCAGAACTGGTGATAAATTCACTGTAGTGCAGGAAGGGTTCCGAAAAAGTGGAGGTGCTTCCTAAGAGATGAAGACAATTACCCAAATGATGGATTCTTGCAGAGAGTCTGTGTTAAGTAGAACAACTACATTTGGCAATGACTAAAAGGAAAAAAAATTGGCATGCTAAATGAAAAGTCACTTCTGCCTATGGCTGCAGTAGATCTGTGTAATCAAATGGGTTCAAATAAAGCCCAAAAGGAAAAACTCCTTTTTAATAGAGCCCTCATTCCATGAAACATTTCAGACAGCTTAGGTAACTGCAGAATGTGTAAGAACTCTTTTCCCTATTGTTTCAGTGAAGCGTGAAACGCAAGACCCTCCACCACCTGAATAAGACTCTCTGAAGAAAGATGTCTTGCATCTTCTACAAAACATTAAACTTGTATAAATCCGGATTAAAGTCTGGAGGAAGTGACAAATGAATTACTTTTAAAACTATGGTGAAAAATGGAAAGCTATGACATGTACTTCAACATTTGTCGTTTAGTCTTTAAAAAAGGCCAGTCGTTACTATGACATGTCTAGCAAGTTTAAGAATTTCCATTTATTTTGCAGAATTTTTTAATTAGTTACCCATTTTATACTAGAATTAAACCCCAGTCAAGCTACCCCTGGTGCAGGATTGTGATTCATTCATTCCTGTGGAATACAGAGGTTATCTGATACCGTTATATGTTCTCTAGTTCCATAATGTATGTTTATTTCTCTCAAAAGGTTAATTCTATTTGAAGTGGAGGGGTGCTGCCTTGGGATCAAGTCAGACTGATGCTGAGCAGTGTATCCTAATGTCTAAATGGGGAATGAAGCATCTAGTTCCAGTACAGGTGACCTATGAGCACTGTGCAAGCTTGTTAGAACCTACCCTACAACTTAACGCCCCTACACACCAGCTGCTGCAGTCACAACTCTGGTCAGAACACGAGGGTTAACTGTTCTAGCTTTTCAAGCGCTCTAAGGGATGTTTCAATGCTTTGTAATGGAAGACATTCTTTAAGCTTTTTATATTTTTGTATATACCCTTTAATAAAAGCTAATTAGTTCAATAGAAGAGAATCCATTTTCTCTGCTGTGCAAGTTTCTAACAATGAAACGTTCTTGGAAACTTCCTTTAATCTAAATGAGAAAAAGAAAAACCTTTTGTAACTGTTTCCAGAGACCACCAGCTAAAGACGTTAGGCCCTTGCACTGCACTTCCACTCCAGAGGTCTGCGTGGTGGTAACCTCTTCCAGCGTCATTTGTTTGTACAGCAGAAAGCCTCTTAAAACCATTTAGTTAATATGGTGAAATATCAGTTTGTTCTAGATCTACTGTAGTTGTGGAACTGTAACTGTCTGTGAATCAGCATACAACACCTGTATGTTATCAACTTGTGAATTTTATTGTTTTGCCTTCCAATAAACACTTTTTTTTTTTAATAAAAAGAAAACAGTGCCTCCTATTTCAGAGTAAATGGCTTCCCATACAATGGCTATAAGCCTTCTTTACATTGAATTTATCTTAACTGTGCCTGTGTTTGGTTTTGTAGTAATCTGGTAGGGCTAATTATACATAAACACTGCTTAAATATAGTACTGAAGGCAGGACTTGGTATTTTTCTATTGTGATCACACTCCTCTGGTTCCATAGTACAGACTTTCATTTCTACTGTGATCACAGGTGTGACCAGAGAACACACCATCTACATCATAAACATGCATCCTGTGATGACTTACCACACTCCCTTTGGAGAGAAGGGTTTTCTTGGTTTCTTTTTTGCTGAACACTGACATAGTCTGGCTGAAGGTTCCTGCCTATCCCTGTGTCATGGACGGTAGTATGGAATTCATGTATAGGAAAATAACAGTAAAATACATAGCAGTTAGTGCAAATCCTTCTAGCACAGAGTTTATAGCTTTTTATCTCTGCAATTTGGAAGGGTTTCTTGTTCCAGCTTGACTTCCATAAATGTAAATTTTACTTAAAATTCAAAGAATCAAAGCAGTTTTTCCTCCTGTGCTTTCTGAATTTCTTCACGTGCTTGCTCAATTGTTAGAGGTGGGGATTTGTGATTCTTGATGTACTGCAAAAAAAAGTTAATATACAAATTTATTATGTAGACAAATATTTTCTAGTATTTAATAAATAATAAAGCTTCATGTCAAGACACCTGCATATTTCTATAATAGCAACAGAAACTGATACTTCTGTTGCAGCATTAGGAAGATCCTTGCTTGTTGAGGACAGCTAAGTGCTACAGCAGAAAGCGTACATTTTCAAAACTATGGCTTTCGGTAAGACTTCAGTCTTTTTTTACTGTATAAACTCCTGACTTGTTATTAATATGGGCACAAGCATTAGAGTATTCTTCTTCTACGAAGTAGTTTATTCAGTGATAATACAAACTTTATCTCATTAATGAATAATATGCAAATAAAATTTGTTTGCTGCAACTACTAGAAGTGTTTGGAAAGGAACAAATGCTCACTCTCTCTAGGCTGCTGTCTAGGCTATCAGAAATACCTCTTTAGCCTCTTCCAGGGTATGGTAGTGGAACTTCTCGTTCTCTAATGACTCCACAAGGGATAAGTGAAGGTGGTGAATGTTCTCTACAAACTGCTGAGTCAACATCAAGTGCTGTTTCAACATGGCATTTAAAACAAGAACTGATGGGCTGTACGCTGTCAAGGCTGCAAGAAATTGAGAGTGTATACTTTAGTGATATGTTACAGTCGGATAGTAAGGGCTAAACAATCTAAGAAGGGCTTAGATGTGTAAAATGTAGTAAAACAGAATAGTAATAAATGTGTTTTTCAGTACCTTCTACTGCATCCATGCTGACAACGTGACTGGCAATAGGTACTGGATCAACGTAACTGTTTCCTACTGGTGGGTCAAGTACTGCAGAGGTGTTTGCTGTGTATAGGAGAAAATCAGAATTACTGGGTTTGGAGGGTGGAAGGGTGTAGCACTAGAACTTGGTTCATCTTCAGCAGTCTCTTGGGACATCAGTTGCCATAAGAACTGCTATAGAGTCTAACAGGAAACCGTCAGCCAAAAAAAAATGCTAGAATAGTTCTATGACCTCCACGGTTTCTTTACTCTCACGTTCACAACACATGCCATTGCGGAAGGCATCTTTTCTAACCCTAGACAGAGTAAAAATAAAGGCTTTTGTACTCAACAGAAGCTCCTGGTTTCAAGCACACCCGAGTTTCTATTTTCTTCTCCTTGAATGTAGCAAAAAGTGGCTTTTCCCACTTTTTTCTTTAAGTAAAGAGAGGTAGGAACAGAGCTACCCCTCAGAAACAGTTAAAGGCTACAGTAGGCCATAGTGCTTTCCCAAGAAACAAAGACAATGCAAAAAAGAACTCTATGATGGGTGATCACTTTAGTAACAATACAATGGTATTGTTTACAATAGTAAAGATACAATGAAGATGTTGAATGCTGTTTGAGAGTATTACTGGGGCTATTGCAAGCTCTGCCACTAACACCACCTCATCCATCCAGCATTCCTGTTGGGGTTTTTTTCAGCAAAAACCAGTTCCAAGTTCTTATTCTGTTGTTCAATCCCAATCTTTTCTACAGACAGCAGATTAAAGTGTTGGGCTTTAGAAAGCTTTTAATTTAACATCAGCCAGGAGAAGCTAGTACTGAAACTAAGAACTCTATCAAGGCTGACTAAGGCTAGCATATAAATATTTATATATATATAATTTATATTCCATATAAAATACAAATATGTAAAAATTGCCTCAATAGGGCAATACCTTGTGAACTTACTCTTTGACCAGCAATAGGTGAATGGAGGATCCACTGTCTGAACTGCAGTTTCTTTGACAGTTACTCTGTGTACCTGGTCCTGCCGCTCTCTGGTAAATAAAGGTGACGATGCTGAAGATGGGTGTTTTCCAGAATACGTGCAGCTCTCGGAAAGTTCCTCTGACATTTTTGATACAGATTCCCTGTCTGTTGTAGACAGATACTTTTCAAAGTCTTCAGAATATTCTGAATTAACAGTTCTCTCATCATGATCAAGACAATCCTGTTTGTGTCCAGGGGAATCTGCAGAAACTCCACTCAAATGCTCAGAGATTTCAGCTTCAGTCACAGTTTTTTCAATATCCCCTTCGGAAGCATCATTCACACTAGTTACTGCACTTGTCATTTTAAGAGAAGTTTGGTCTTTTTCCACCAGGAATGTATCTTTTTTTTGATTTCTGTTTGATTCTTGAGTAATTTGAATGTCTGTCCCCTGTAAAACAAAACAGCTGTATGTTAGAAGAATCAGCAAAATATAACCTAGAATATGCCTCTGTTATTCTTCATCTGTTCTGCTGTGTATCACTGAGTTAGCTACTGCTTTATTAGCAAATAAAAATGTTGCTCTTCTATGTCACCCCGCAAACTGTGCAGTGCTGTTACATTTGGTAAGGAAATGTAGACACTAAAAAAACCAAGAATTTGGTCATGTTTCAGTAGACCGTAAAATCCTGAGGTAACCCTTACAGCTAGTGGGAGATGCCCACCGCAGATAGCCTATGAGTAGAACAGAAGTATTTATTTTAGAATATTCACCCTCCACCAAACAAAGGCAGAATGGAAATATGTGCTAGTAGGGAATTTCTACTTACTTTCTGCTTTAATTCTGCAGCCTCACTGGTGATATTTGGTGCCAAATCATCGAGGCTTAGGATATTCAGTCTGAAGTCTGCAATCAAATGACATATTGTCATGAGAATTTGCATGAAGATTACAGTACACTTTCCCTTAAGTGAGAAAAGCAGAAAAAAAATTAGTACTACATTCCTAGTTTAAAGTATAATACTAAAAAGTAATAGCAGTCAATCACTCTAAACCTTTAACTTAGCAGCTCTTTCTAAAGTTTCCTCCTTTGCCTGTCAGCAGATCTAACCCAAGAGATTCTTGCTGCCCCTCCTTCACACTTGTTCTCACTCAGACCAATTAGTACATTGTCCCATTGATATATGAAAACTATTCTAAATGTTGTGATTCTTTTGATGTCATAAGTAGGTGTCACCCAGGGAAGGATCATTAAACTGAACCCATTAAATCAAAAGCCAAGAAAAATACAAATACATTATACTAGAAAAAAGAAACAGATCAACATAATTCCTTTGATAAAGCCTTGGTTTATGTAAGATTACACCCATTAATCCTTTCAAAGTGAGCATTTGCTCATGTTTATTAGTAAATTTATCAGTAGATTAGTACAGTTTATGCCAAATCTACTGAGACAATATTTTAGAAGGAACTTACCATTTGAGCTGCTGCTAGTTGAATCTTCTGCATCATCTGCTTTTGAAAATAATTCATCTAATGATTTTATTTCACTTCTGTCACTTTCATGCGACGTTTGGCTTTGCTTGCTGTCGCCTGTTCTAGGCAGAGTAATCTTTACGGTATTGTCTTTCATGGAAGAAGACGGCGATTGAGATCTCATGTTATGTCGTACTGACAAGTTTCTGCTGGCTGGTGAAGGTGCTGGCGAATTACCTCTACCAAAACCATTTTTCTCTGAGTCTCTGCTATGAAAAGATGATGTTTTAGATGCCTCTATCAGTGAAATTTCCTTATGAGATGGAGGAGGTATTCCTGATGAAACTGGAGTCTTACTCTTTTGAAGAACATGAAAAAGAAATGTGTTACTTCATTTATTATGTGTAGATCACTAAAAAGTAAAATAAATTATAATGGGTAAAACGCAGTAATTTTAAAACATGAATTGAAGCTAAGTCATATCATGAGCAAGCTACAAATGCAAAATTAAAATTTAGTTTCTGGTGTTTTCTAAAAAGTGACCTACCGCTTAAAACAATTTCATTAAAGTGTAAATACACATACATAATCCAGCAAAGTCTGTATTTACCTTTCCACCCCATTTAGAATCACTTACAACAACCTTCCAATTCTCATTTCCACTGTCAAACTCCAAAGAGCCCTCCATCAATTCTCTCATTTCCTCTTCATCACTATCCAAACCAAGCTGTTGTTTAACCATAACCTTCTTTTTAGGGCTTTGGATGCTTTCCTCTTCCTTAGAACAGGCATTACCGAGGGTCGTATTTCCACCAGCGGTAGCATAATTCTTCAGATATTTCTTGCCCCTTCCACCATGTTCATGACTGGAAGCAGACGAGAAGGACTGTTCCTCCAAAGCCTTCTGGCCCAAGTCAGTGTTTTGCAATTCCATCTGCTTTTTTCGATTCATGATTTTGCTTTCTAGCTGGGCCACTTTCCTCAGAGCTGAGCTTGACCGCGTTTGGGAAGTGCTACCCAGTGTGTTCTTTGCTTCGTGTCTGTTCATTGTCTGCCCAGCGCTTCCCAATGTCTGGCACCACCGGCTTCCCGGTCCGTTTTCGTTGCGCACCTTTAGGAATCTGCTGGGGCAGAACGGAGCTCTTCCACTTTTCTCCAACTCTGGGTCAACCACAGAGAGGTCATTGCAGAAGCGAGGAAGGACGCTGCGCCCGGCTGTGATGGTTCTCCCACGGGGAGCATCGCTGCGTCCCTGCCGAGAAAAGGATGCAAAGAGCCCTCAGAGGCGGACAGCCCAGTTCAGCTCCCCGGACCGAGCGGACACCCCTGCTCCCCACGGCCCTGTCCTCCGTCCCAGCCTGTGCCGGGTCCCCTCCTCCCGCTCTCCGGTGTGGGCCCTCCCCACAGGCGGCTGAAACACCGGCTCGGGGCCCGCCGCTGCCCAGACACAGACCGAGGGCGGCTGGCGCTGAGGCCGGGACGAGAGCGGGCGCCTCACCTGCCCTCGGCCTGCGGGCGCCATCTGCGCCCGAGCGATCGCAGCCATCCGGGACGGACCGGCCTGAGGCGGCGGCGGCAGCGGCTCCCTCAGGCCGGGGCGTATCCTGGAGACCGGGACTCCCCAACATCCCGTCCTCGCATTGGCTCCGCGCAGAGTTGCCCCCTCCCCCTGGCGCGCCCATGCTTGGGCGTAACCAGCCAATCCCAAGAAGGCAAACCCGTGAGAGGGCCGACTACAACGCCCAGCATGCATTTCGCCGGGCGGGCACGTGACAGCCCGCTCCTCGCTCGGGGAGCCGCTAAGCCAATCTGATTCCGCTTCACGATAAGCGAGGGAAGCGCAGCCAATCAGAGCTCGCGGCGGAAAAGGCGCCAGGCCGATGTTGGCCGGAGGCGCGAGGCCGCGAGGCCGTGTGAGGGCGGTGGCGGCCATGGCGGCGGCTGGGCTGAGAGGGTGCGGGGGGAGAGCCCTGACCGTCGTGGCGCTGAGGCTGGCCCTGCTCCTCGGGGCCACGCTGGGCCCTGCCTGGGCCACGGTGTATTTCCAGGAGCAGTTTCTGGACGGAGGTTGGGCAAGGGCGGCAGAGGGGGTAGAGGGGGTGGTGGGACAGCTGCCGGTAACGGCTGTGTGACCTGGCTGGGAGGGAGTGTGTCCCCCGTGTCCTGTCCCCCCCGTCCCCCCCCCCCCCCCCCCCCTCACGGTACCGTGCTTATTGACCCCGTTTTTGTGTTGTTGCTGGCGTTGGCCTTGTGGGACAGTCAACTGGCAGAAGAGGTGGATTAATTCTGAGTACAAGGCAGACCTTGGGAAGTTTAAACTCGCTGCAGGGAAGTTTTACGGAGATCCGGTGCGAGATAAAGGTATGTGTTTCATTCCAAACACGCTATGGGAGCCATCTCTAGAGTTGGGGGTTTGCCTTTATAGA
The DNA here is from genome assembly GCF_929443795.1 of Astur gentilis. Classification (NCBI taxonomy): domain Eukaryota; kingdom Metazoa; phylum Chordata; class Aves; order Accipitriformes; family Accipitridae; genus Astur; species Astur gentilis. Next base: position 41,931,659 of record NC_064887.1, on the reverse strand, counting down.
TGTGCCATGCATGGCAATAAAAGTATTTTTTTCTTTGCAAATGGAAAAACATGTAAGTTTGACTATTACACTAATATCTCTACAGGTCTACAAACTAGTGAAAACTCTAAATTTTATGCTATCTCCTCACGATTTAAACCATTTAGTAACAAAGGGAAGACTCTGGTCATTCAGTATACTGTGAAACATGAGCAGAAGATAGATTGTGGTGGAGGATACATTAAGATTTTTTCCTCAGACTTGGACCAGAAGAACCTAAGGGGAGATTCACGTTATTACATCATGTTTGGTGAGTTGATAGTTATTTCTTAATTACTAAAATACTGTTGCTGCTGTTCTGCAGTTCTTCAAAGATGGTTGTGGAAATGGTGGAAAAAACATAAAGGAAGGCTGTCTTAAAAAAATAAGGATGTCGTGACTATAAGGAGTGAGTTCTTCCATGCTTGAGAGATCTCTAACTATGTATTAACAAAATACATGTTTATGCAAACATTCTGAGCTGATTTGAAGGACATAACTGAAAATTATTGGAGTGACCTTTGAATAAAAGTAGTTGTTCAGCAGGATTTATTTTTTTTAAGACTTTTAACTGAAACAATAGTCTGTAGGCCATTTTCTGCCCTTATATACTTGTATGTAGTTTCCAGTGACTTAGTGAAGTTTGTATATTTCTATGTCAAAGTGAAATTTGTCATTATGTATCTAATATAATTATATAGTTATTCAGCTTGTGCCATAGATAATGTTTATTTTGCCTGGATTTTTGTTTTCTGGGTTTAGTTCTGTAACAGACCTGTAGCAGGACTAAACCCCAAACTACACAAAATCTAATTCTAAGGTAGATTTAGAGACTTTGAGTAGAAGCCACGTCATCCATTAGAAATGGAATACATCAAAATACGTGGAATGGGAGAGATGTCCAGCAGTATTAGAAGGAAAAGGTAAACAATCTGTACTTTTTTGCAAAGAAGTTAAGGATAGAAAGCATATAATCTCTTTGTAGGGCCAGATATTTGTGGATCTGAGACAAAGAAAGTCCATGTTATTTTAAATTACAAGAATAAACCCCATCCAGTCAAGAAACTGATCAGATGCAAGGTAAATATACATTTCAAAGATACAAAAACTTTAAAATAAACAAGTTACAGGGATATTAGGAAGAGAAGAAAAAAAAACTCGCCAAACCCAAACAACTATTCCAAACATGTAACACCTTTGAGAAGTTCTACTTTTCATCATATCTTAAGTCATGTTAATTTGGGATGTTAGATATTTCTTAGTTCATGATACGTTTGTAATTTAAAGATTGCATTCATAATACCTGATACTGATAAAGGATGAAACAAGGTTGCAAGGGTGTTGTATGTTATTAAGAAATGTATGTCATTGTGTTTCTTAATTGTAACTTTAATTCCACATTTCCTAGCGAGAGCACACTTTCTTCTGACATAAATTGCTGTATTTTCAATATTTTTGCTTTTAACCCATGTAGTAAGCCTTTTTATGTGCCTTTGCTGTACCTATTTGGGATATAAATAGCTTGTATTTGATATTAACTAAAATCATTACTTTATCTGATACTATTTTCAATCTTGTGACGCTTCCTCTTGCCAATCAGATATAGACTGTGTTTTCTTGCAACATTCAGTTTTGTTCAGAGACCCAGATGGGAGGACTAGAAAATACATGTGAAAAAATGTCATTATTTTTCCCCTCTAGGAGACTTTGGGAATTATTTTTTTTCTTACTACTGCTTATGAAAAATCCATTAGAAATTAATATCTTAATTCTGGTGCAAGGCCGTTCCTAAGAGCTATATTTAAGGTTCTTAAAAAATTTTACTTGCTTTCTTTAAAACCCAGGTTGACGGATATACACACTTATATACTTTGATTATAAGGCCAGATCAGACTTATGAAGTAAAAATTGATAACGAAGTGGTTGCATCTGGCAACTTAGAAGATGATTTAGATTTTTTGCCACCAAGGAAAATTAATGATCCAACAGTGAGGAAACCCGCTGACTGGGATGATCGAATCCAAATTGATGACCCAAATGACATTAAACCTGAGGTAATTTTCTCTCCTTATTCTCCGTTACTGGATTTAATTTCTACCGAACACACGTTTGATATAGTTGAATTCTGCACTAGTTTTGCTTTCTTAATCTTCCTGTGTCTTTTTAAAGGATTGGGATGAACCTGAATACATTATGGACACTAGTGCTGAGAAACCTGAAGGCTGGGATGATGCTGCGAATGGAGAATGGCATTATCCTATGGTCAAGAATCCTCTATACAGAGTATAAATAATCTTGTATACAGAGTATAAATAATCTTCCAATCCTAGTTATGGATAACACTTTAAGCAACTTTTCTGTGCCTGACTGTATTCAGAACATGTCATTTATCCTAGGGGGAATGGAAACCAAGGCAGATTGATAACCCAAATTATAGAGGAGTTTGGCCTCATCCACAGATTGACAATCCAAATTACTCACCAGACTCCAGCATCTATAGCTATGAAAATATTAGCATCATTGGACTAGATATCTGGCAGGTAAGATGCCTTTACTGGAAAATAAAGAAATTTTCTCTCACTGAGTATATAGCAACTTTTCCATATCAACATTATCTATTGTTTTGGGATCTTAGAGACCTATGTCTTTAACTTGCTGTTATGTAAATATGTGTACAAAATTGAAAAATCTGTAAGACGCACTGATCTTCTGTTGTAGTTATTGTTTGGATCGTAATCATCTACAGGTAAGTGAGGGGCCTACATTAATTTGTGTAACTATTGTAAAGTATGACTTACTCTACCTGATGTGAGGTGCGTAACTGAGGTTTCAGGCAGCTCAGTTACTCCTGACTTACCCAAAGATTAATGAGGAGAAAACTGCCCTCCTGGGTGCCTCTCAGATCTTCCTCTCTCTCAGGTTTCTTGACTAGCCAGTGATGAGACTTAAAACTTTGTAGAAGAGCAGTGAAGTACCTAAAGTTAAAAGAAGTCCTTTACATTCTTGAAAACAGTTGTCCAAAAAGAGAGAATTCTTCATCAAATTCTGGGAAAAAAATCTAATGGGGTTCTTGACATGATTACTCTATATTGAATACATGATACAAACATATTGTTAAAAAAAGAGATGAAAGGTCTTAAGAAAACAAAGAGGCATTCTGTTGTGTTCCCCCCCCCTCCTCCCTATTCCTTTAAAGGTGAGAGCTGGCACAATTTTTGACAACTTCTTGATTACGGATGATGAGGTTTATGCAGAAGACTTTGGAGATGAAACATGGGGAGAAACGAAGGTAGCATGAAACTCCTGTGCCTCTTTTGGTTCTTTATTACCCCATTTTAAAAATCCTCTGTCTAATCTGATCAAGAACTTCTTGGTGCATAAAAATTCAGGGTCCTGAAAAGGAAATGAACATAAAGCAGACTGAGGAAGAGCAGGAGAGAGAAAGGGTTACAGAAGAAAAATACTTGGAGCAACGGTTTAAGAAAAAGCTAGAGAGAAAAAAAGAATCTGGAAAGGTTAGAGCAGTGAGAAACACTGTTGAGAAGGAAGAGCTTTAATTGTTATTTGAAAAAAATTCACTTTTTTTTTACTTTCTATAGAGATTTTGGTTGTTAACAGCTTGTTGGAATCTGCAGTGAAACAGTTGTATTAAAACAGGATTTTTTAAAAAAGTCAATGTTAAATTTTGTGACCATTTTCGGTTATTTTTAATAAAAATACCATAACATAGTTAAATTCTCTATAGAAAGGTTGTTTTTTTATTAACTGTATCTTAGCCCTCCTAAAATGTATTAAAACACCTGTAATAAAGTACTAGGTTTTGAAAGTGTTCTATACTTTCATGGTTTAATATTAAATGTAAAATTCATGCTCATTTTTGTGGAGGAAGTATCATAATAATCTTTTTATATTTCATTAAAGGGGTCAGCGTGTCAAATGGGTGAAGCATGTTTCACAACATACTCCAGACTAAGGAGGAGATAAGCTTTGCTAAGCTTCTGTAGTAATTGTGCACCTGTCAGAGTTTCAGGGATTACTGCAGCTGCATAGCTGCCGCGAACACACCGTGGCTGCTCTTGGCTGTTCTGCCATTGCTTATCTGTTGATGGAACGTTCTAGCTCTCAGTCTCAGTGTGGGACCTGAGTGACTATAGACAGACAGTCTGTCCACAGATCTGTCCTTAGAAGTTTAAATGTATTCATACAATTTTTTCCCCCTTCAAAAATCTGAAACGAACACATAACAGTGCTTAGAAGCTGTCTTAAAATATACTTTTTTTTTTCTTGTGGAGGGGTTGGAATTTGAAACTGAAAGATGTGTCTATTTTTGTCTGACCGGTCTTGTAACTCGCTCATGTAACTTGTTAAGTCACTTCCTTCATCGCTTCTCAGGCCTTTCTGCTCTTATTCATTTCCTTCCCCCCCCCCCCCCCCCTCAAACTTAATGCTATAAATTTAGCAAAAACTGAAGCCAGATCTCCAAAGCCAATGGTTTTGCATTTACCTTTCAGCTACCCTGACACTGGCTGAGCAGGGTTTGTGTGGTAAGGAGATGGGGAGGATCTGTGGAAGCCCTGACTTCAGACAGGCCAGTTTCTAGCCTGTGCGGCAACTTGAGGTCAAATTCCTTCGCTTCCGCTTGTCTGAGTGCTGACCCCTGTAGAACAATTCCAATGATGCTGTGGGGTAAAGAACTTTGAAAGCTATTGTAACACACTGGAATGACAGTCGCCCTTTACCTTTTTTCCTAAACACATTCCTGTTGATTTAGCTTTTACATGGCCACAATGATCTAGCCTCGTTCAGGCCGCTCTTCAGTATTTTATACCTTGCAGTCAGGGATTTGTTAACTTTGTTCTATTTGACGCTGAATATTTGATCACAGACCAGAGGAAGCTTAATTTCACGAGGTCTGTTTTGACAAGGTTTCATGTAATGAAGTAAAATAACTAGGTTTTTCCAGGAGAAAGTCGGTCATCCAGCTAAAACGTCGATCGGTAGTTTGACTCGGGTTACCTGCAAGAATATTCCACCGGGCAGCTGCAGCCTTCCCTAGACCTACTTTGTCCGTAATTTTAGGTAGGTCACCGCCAGCTTCGCTGGAGGAGAAGAGCCCTGCCTGGGAGCAGAGAGACTGCGGGAACCAGGGGCGGGACAGCGGGACCAGCTCATCGGGCTCGGGAACGACCTGCCGGGCACAGATAAAGCCCCGTCGCTTTGTTCCCGGGGTCAAACGCGTCTCCTCAAAGCTTCACGGCGGCCCAGCAAGGCCCCGGCCCCCCGCCCGCCCGTCCGCCGGCCGAGGCCAGGCCCAGCGGGGCCCCGCGGTGCCAGGCGCGGCCGGGCGGTCTCCCGCCGCCGCCGCTCGCTCCGCCTTTCCCCCCGCCCCGGCCGCTGCCCGAATCACGGGAGGAAGATGGCGGCGCTCATCCCCCTCAGCCAGCAGGTAACCGGCCCGGCCCGGCCCGCCGGCGGCCGGACCCTAGTTGCGGGGTTGGGGGGGGGGGGGGGCGGCCATTTGGCGCCGGTGGTTGAGCGCCGATCGGGGAAGGGGGAGCGGGCCCTTCCCGGTGCGGGTCCCCTCCTTCTCCTCCTTCTCCTCCTCCCGCAGGCGGGTGCATCCGGGGCCGGGTCGGCGCTGGGGCATAGGCCCTGCCTCTCCCCGCGATCGGGGGGTGGCTCGGCCCGCGGAGGGGAGAGGGTCGGTGCGCGGCGGGAAACAGGCCCCGGGTGGGGACGGGGGGGACCAGCAGCCCCCGGCTTAGTTTCCCCCGCCGTCGGGCCGGGGCTGAGCCTCCCCGGGGCTGAGCCTCCCCTGGGCGGGCTCCGGCCGTTTCTGTGGGGGCACAAAAGGCGCTGGCTCCCTCCCCTCACGGAGACCCCGAGGGCTGTCCCCCGGGGGAAGGGGAACACCGAGGCTTTCTGAATTCTTTCCCTCCCCGCGCTGCAAAAACCCTCCTGGCTCTGAGCTGCGGGGGTTAATGCGGGGCCGGGGGTCTGAGGGCCGGGGGCTGGGCTGCAGGGAGGGATGGGGGCTCGTCGTCTGGTCGGGACTGTCTGACTTGGGTCACGTCACCTTGTTGTTTGGGTGTTTTTTCTTTGTAACACGGGGTTAATGCCGCCTTCGGCTGTTGGGGTGTCATGACTGTGCTTAATATTTGGGAGGTGCGTGAGTAGCGTAGCCATAGGCGCGGGTACACCGGTAAAAGGACTCAGTCCGTAGGAATGAGGAGGAGGATTTCACCCCTCAGCAGGAGAGAGAGGATTCTGCAGGAAAGACCCTGAACCTTGGAGCTCCTCTCCCACAGGGAGGGTGGCGTGCCTTTTCGAGCTCTGCTTTAATGTTTGGGATCCTTGGGTGGATCACTTTTGTTGTTGTTACAAGGGTTTTTTGATTCATTTCTCACCCAAATAATTTAAACCTGAACAGTGTGACCGCTGTTTATTCTTTTCCATACTCCTGCGAAGATAGTCGGTTTACTTATTTCCTTTAAAACAAAAGAAAAGCAACACCGCCCCACCACTCCCCAATGCCTTGAATTTAAAACCATTTTCTATACTGTGGCTAGGCCAGCCAGGAATTCAGAACAACAGCTATTGGTAGTTCAAATTATTTAAATGTATCCATTTCCTTTTAATAATGGACTTTTATTTGTGATACTCTGAAAATTTATCTTTCAGTGGGGTTATGTCATACTTGGGGTTATGTCATACTTGGGACACATACGTGTGTCTCATTAAGAGAGTGCACTGCGTTTTAGCTTTTGAATAGCAGTAGGAGTCCTGATTAACACCTGTTTAATTAAATGAACATGTTTGGAAACATCTGAAAACATCCATGCACATACAAACTGTTACCAAAAGTTTTCAAGTTCAGTAATGTGGTGCAAAATATACATGTAAAATAAACTCTGGACTTGAAAGAGTTTGTTTTTTAAATTTAATTGATACTTGAGAGACTGGCATCAAAGGTGTTTTCTTTCATATAACTTAATATATTACCTTGAGGGAAAAAGGGCCACATTCTGTGAACATAACAGTTATTTTGATGTGTTATTTTCCAGTTAATTCACTGGAAGCATTACAGTTTTCAAATTTTTTTTTTTCTATATTGAACTGTCAAGAGTAATCTACGTATAATCAGGGCAGTAAACAGATATTTTTTCCTGGAAATTAATAAACTATCTCTTTTAATAACCTCAATTTTGTGATTACTACAGAGATATATGCTAGTTATAATAAATGGCAGAAATTATATTAAAAGGAATGGGAGAAGTTACAGGTGCTGTAATGTTGAAGCATGTTCACTTAGAAAGACATAAAATAAGAATATTGATATCAACATATTAGGAGCTATAAACAATATGGTTAATTCAAGCATGTGAAAGTGTTTAACCATATTTGTTCTCATAACTGAATTTTATTATGGTTCTATTGTTCTATGAAGTTATGTTTTTATGACGCTTTTATGAAAGAGAATTTACATGTCTAACAGTATGCAAATTATTTAACATTTTAGCTGTCTTTGTTTCAACCGGCTACGCCTAAAAACAGTTGAAGAGCAAGCATGTAAAATCAGTTCTTGGAGTTAAACAACAACTGAAACTGGATTTATTTACCTTTGATAATTTTATTTTCTTTAATATTTGATCAACTTATCGGTGGTCTTTCCACTATGCCAGGCATGTTCAACCTACAGCCTCTGGAGGTCATGGAGAGTTATGTTAGAGACTTGGGGACAGCACAGATGATTTTGTAACTCAGTTTTCTGAGACAACTCGGGATACTCGGCAAGTAGAATAAGGGCAAAGGTAATCTTTCTGGGGTAGCAGTGACCTTCTTTTGGCTCTCATCTTTGTGGGACACATTGGTTTTTTCCCCTTTCACAGTACCTATTTTCATCCGTTATAGGATGTGACAAGAGTGGCTGAAAAAAAATTGTGAAACAGGAGAACATCAAGGAAAATAATTCATCTTATCCAAAGTTCTTTGTGGCCCTGAGATGACCTCCGGAAAGAGGGCTGCTAGGAACTGGCTTTATTAATTGTTCTGGTGGCAGCAGCTTACGCCTGCCTTTTTCCCGGACCTGTGTTAAGGGACGTGGAGACTTATGCACGTGCGCGTACTGCGTACCACAAATGCAGTGTACCAGATCTGCTGTGAGAGTGCAAGTTCAAGACTTGAACTTCAAATTTGTACAGGAAATCGACTCAGAGGTCAAACAACAAGGCGCAAGGGTTCTGAAGCGTCTGTTTGGGAGATGGTGTGAAGTGCTGGTCATAGATGACATTTTGGGGAATGTGGAGTAGGCACTGAAACCAGAGCGTTGTTAAACTGTAAGTCAAACTGAACTGCTGTATAACAGGTTATATCCTTTGACCACTCAACTGCAAACTTTTCAAAATGCTTTTCTCTGATTGCTGGCATTGACACTGTCTTGTCTAGGTTCTTCATCAGCAGATGTCATCAAATTACAGAATCCTTTTGAATGATAGTGATGTAGTCATATGTGGTGACGGGTAGGTAGGCAGCTATGCTATTTTTATCACTTGATCCCATTTTGTCTGGTGTGTTTCATCACAGAGATGCAGTCATTTAGGTAAATCGGTCAGAGAGGCTTAATCTTTGTAAAATTCTACAAGTAGGGAATCAAGTGGTAAAGTGCTTTCCAGTAGCCCTTGGATACATATATTGCCGTAGAAGAAACTTGACAGCATTTAAGCACATTACCCTGGATTCTTGCCACCTCTGTCAGGTAACTCAGCTGTATGTCATGGCTGACAATATCAAATGAGGATGTCAAGAATGTCTGGTGATGGGATGAGATCATTCAGTACTGCTGCTGGAGCGGTTTGCTCTGTATCTTGGTATGAATCCAGTCTCTGCGTGCTCTAGGATACTCGCCAAATTAGAGGAGCTCGTCGCTGGTCTTTGGCTAGCTTCTCTGAGCCATCTGATAAGTGAGAGTCGTATAGTTGGGTGATAGTTGGCTAAAAAATACTAGAAATTATTCAGAGGTGGACAGACTTATTGCCTACTTCCACCTTTTCTCTGAATGATGTGTTTCCTACTTTGGACAGGAACATAGTGCTTATCTATGCTGATCATTTACAAGCCAGCAAAAAGATGAGTCAGATTTATGAGTTATGCTTGTAGCTTTCTTCTGAACGACTGTCCAGCTTCTGGAACAGCAAGAGCTTCTAGAGTGTACGGGTGGAGAATGCAGTGGCTTGTTTTGTTGATGGATATAAATGAAGTACATTTAAGATGTTAAGGAAGCACTTCTGAAAATGCATGATCTTTCTAACCAAGTAGAACAGTTGATCTTGGAAGAGCTCAGTGTTCACTTACTTTTGATTAATAGGGTTTAGATATTTTGGATATCTCCTTAAATTAAGATTTGGCATGTTTATTGTAAACTCTACGTAAAGATTCTCTTTGTGTAAAACAAAATTTCATGCTCTTCATCTGTCTGTTTTTTTCCATCATGTTTCTGTCTCCCTTCGCCTGAGTGTAGGCAGAACATCTGGATATCCATGCAGATGACAAGGAGGGGATATACCAGTGATCAGAGTTAGTGCAAAATAATCATTCGTCAGATCTATGACTTGTGTCCTGTAGGTGGAGAGCAGTTGCCCCAAGCAGGCTTTGGGATGTTTCTACTTCTCTGCGTCTCAGTCATTAAGCTGTCTTTATTGGGCTGTTTTGTTGCTTGTAAGGCCTTTGACTGCTCTAAGGGGTGACTTGCTTGAGACTGGTTTGTGATATTTTTGCTCTTGGCATTGAGGCTGGAGAATGGTGTGGAGATATAACCTGCTCGTGGCTAGAACCTGTGTGGCAATTGTACACAGGAACTGAGAAGATGGGTGTTGGGGCTTCTGCCTCTTGGCATTTCAGTTCCCATTTGCTTGGAATGTTAGTAAGAGGGAGGAGGAATCTGCTTGTTTAGTATTCCGAAAAGGCAGGGCCTACCTTTGTGTCTGCTGCTTTTGTGTAATGCGGTGATAACACCAAGTCAAAATCCTCAAACAACATTGTCAGGGAATTGTGATCTTTAATTAACCATTCTTTTTTTTTTTTTTTTACTCTTTGTCAATTTAAGATCTTAGTCCTGAAAATGCATAAACACAGGCATGTTTTGATACCAGCACCCTGTGTCTGTGTGTGTGTATATAATTGTCTGCTGAAATTATTCCGTAAGTATATATGCAATGCAGGAGGTAGTAAAATCAGTGTTATGTTGAAAACTCTGCCTTTGATAGCAGTAGTTCTCAAACTGTGATCTGAAATACCTTGGCAAAGAGTTCAAAGCTGTTCTACAAAACCTTTATTACCATATAAAGGTAATGGTAACTATATTACCATATAGTGTTGGTAATTAAAAGTGTGAGTTCAAATATGAATGCTGGTGAATAAGAAGTTTTAAGAGGTGACAGTAGTCTGTTGGCTGCAAGTTTTGGGGGATCTCTGTCATCCGCTCTTAGATTTCAAGTATCCAGTTTGGAACACAGCGAATTAACTATACCGTTTTATATTTTTGATAGAAGTAATACACAAAGTACTACATGCTTTTTTTTCTGTCAGTCCCTGAAGGTGTGCTGTCTGTGATGGCAGTTCATTCTTTGTGTTCTTAATATTTCTCTTGTTTTTCAGTTTTCTACTGGGAATCCATTATATGAAACTTACTACAAACAGGTAGGTTGTTAAAAAAGAATTTAAAAATAAAGTGCATTTTCCTCTTCCCTAAGATGTCCCTCTCTTTCTTTTCCCCGTTGCAGTGCTAAACTTCTTTGAATTCTCTCTGCTGAGTGGTAATGCATGCTTGTATAGCTCAACCTAAGACAAGAGGGGTTTCATTTCTTACCTCTGCTTTCATGACAGACATGCTTCAACTGAATGTGAATTTTTATCTTTCAGGTAGATCCAGCATATACGGGGAGAGTTGGGGCAAGTGAAGCTGCGCTATTTCTTAAAAAATCTGGTCTCTCTGATATTATCCTTGGAAAAGTAAGTTGAAGGAATTAGATAATGCAGTAATGGTTTGTACGCTTGCTTAAGTGCGGCTAACATTGAGAGAAGGGGTTTGCAAAAAGGAATTTGGTGGAATGCAAATCAGATCCATAGAACCAGGTTAGGTTAACCACAGATTGGTAATAGCTCCAAGGTATTGTTCCAAGTTTCATAGGAATCTAAAAGGAAAAATTGTCTTTTCTGTAACATTTTTGTTGTTAACTTGAGAATTAAATAACATTGTGTGTTGTATCTTGAAGTTCAAGACATACAATATGAACTCTTGAGCTGAGTTAAGTTTTATTTTAAAATCACAATGGCTTTTTTGTATCTCCACAGATATGGGATTTGGCTGACCCAGAGGGTAAAGGATACTTGGATAAACAGGTAAATGAGATGTGCCTGTACACCTCTTAGTTTACCTTCTACAGATAAGCCTCATTTCAAGAAAACTCTGATACCAATAGTAGTTATCCTTAGCTTTTTTAAAGTTTTTGTTTACAAGATGAGGTTTTTATCCTAGCACTGCTCATATCCAAGTATATTACTTGGTGGGGCTGCTGGAGAAGTTTGGATCTAATTTTCTGTGTCTCTTTTGTTTTGTAAATAATCAGTGTGTGTGATATAGAGGTACAGAGTCATCGAGTCTTTCACAAATGCAAACTATGATTTTAAGATTTATTTTAGAAGGTTTTTTTGCATGAAAAAATATAACTAGCATTACTAAAAGTGGCTTGGAATATCAAATACCAAGTTACTTGTAGATATGGAGAAATTTTTTAAAAACATTATTAATTTTTAAGAAAAATTGGTGAAATTTACTTAATTTGGGGAGAGTCCTTAAAAACTAGCTTTGAAGTTTTCTGCTCTTTGTTCCATGTTATTGCAGAGTTTTTCCTGAATCATCTTTAAAAGCAGTGAGGTAGTTGCCACTATGCAGTTAACTGAATGGGGCTATAGCACTGTTGTTTCCATACATTACTGACTTGCACATGTACGGTGTTAGTAAAAATCATAAATGAGTTCTTGAAGACTGATTTAGACTGGTTGCTTTTTTTAATAGAAAACACTATTGTTTGTAGGGTTTCTATGTCGCGTTGCGCCTCGTAGCATGTGCACAGAATGGCCATGATGTTAACCTGAGCAGTCTGAACTTGACTGTGCCACCTCCTAAATTTGTAAGTAATATATACCTAAATGTATGTATGAACTAAGGCTTCAGTCAGAACACTGGGATATTCTTCTGTTTCATAAATGTAATGGTTTTGAGACTGCAGGCTGCTGTCAAACTGTTCCTTAAGACAACTACAGTAATGGCTGCCATAGTCCTGTCTTCCTGAGTAATATGTACCAGCCCCTTCCTGGATTGCAAAACTGATGCAAGTTTAACTAAGGTCAGCTTGTTCACAAAGCTGATGTGGCTAACTGCTAAATTTATGGGGGGGGGAAGATTATTTTTGGACTAGGTCGACAGGAGTGTGTGGCAAAAGGCATGACTGCAGCTTTGCCTGCAGTAGCTGCTGTGGAACCTCCTTTAGCTTGTCTTAGTTCTGTGTTTGGGTGCCTAATGCACCTAATGTCCTTATCAAGGTACTGTAATAGTATAAATCAGTATGACTTTATTTTTTTTTATTTGGGTACATGTGCAGCCTTTTTTCTTTTTTTTCAGTGTAGTTAAGCTTCATGTCTCTAACCATCTCTTAAAGCAATTAGTAAGAATTAGAAGCAGAAGTGTGTGTATTTTTATATATATATTTTAAAAAATTAAAAATTATTTAATTTTTAGCATGACACTAGCAGTCCTTTGCTGATCACACCACCTTCAACAGAGACTCACTGGGCTGTTAGGGTAAGTGTAAAAGACAACACATTCCATCCATTCTTTGAAAGTAAATATTTTCCTTGTCTGTAATTTTCCCAGTGAGAGAATTTTCTGTCAGATATATTTCCCATTTCAGAAGTCCTCCCTTTCTGATGATAGACTTGTGCACAATAGAGAATATTGAGCTGCAGTTTTATATTTGAAATAAGTATTAAACAAGCCTTTGACAACCCCTGGTGTGATGTTTTTAAGACACAATGAATTTTAATCTTCTGCCTGGATTTCTTCCAGGATCCTAGTAGTAGGCACTTTCATGTTTGTGTAAAGGAACCCCACTGAGAACAGCAAAGCATTTCACCAAATCCATCCTGAAGTATCAATTTAAAGCTTGAGTTCATATGTTCTAATTAGTATTCTGTGATACACACTATATATATATAATTGGGAAAAAGTAACTTTTGATACATACATGAGGATATTTGTATTTAGTTAATTTTCAATTGCAAACATTTTTTAAAAGGTAGAAATTTAAGAAAATAACTTCTAATGCTGATTTTTTTGTTGTTTTGGTTTTTTTGTACTTGCATGTTGTACTTTAAAGTGGGAAGCAAATTATTTGGGAAGAATAGTTTTTAGTTCTACAGAGTTTGTCAAAGTTTGCTTAAAATCTGATCAGCAGTGTTTTAATCGGAATGTGCTGTCCTTTTAGAACACTACAGAAACACATCTTGTATGCTGCATGTTAAAACTCCTAGCTATCATAAGCTTAGCTTTGAAATTGAGCTCCTAAATCTAGCTCCATGGGGTTTACGTTTAAATACAGCATGGTAGCACTTGCAAGAAAGCTTGGAAATTTAGAATGAATACATTACTGACCAGTCTTAATTTCTTGCAAGATCTCATTTTCAACACTCACACAGGCACACTTTTTTACTTATTCAGGCTATTTCTTACCAACTAGGTGGAAGAAAAAGCAAAGTTTGATGGTATTTTTGAAAGCCTTTTGCCAGTAAATGGTTTACTTTCAGGAGACAAAGTAAAACCAGTACTGATGAATTCAAAGCTACCTCTTGATATCCTAGGAAGGGTAAGTATGCTGTTTAGATTTAGCTATTCTCTATTTACCTTCTTGTAGTTGCAGTGTTAAATATTTAAATGTAATGTATCAACATGGACCAGGTTTTGGCTGAGTTTTAACATCGAGTGCACTGAAGTCTTCCACTTAGAAATGAGAGTAATAGTAGTAATTTGGACCCTGGAGTAGATTGGCTTCATTAACTCTGTATTAATTTTAAGAGCTGAAGTTTTGGTTTTGGTTATTTAAAAACAGAAAAAAGCTCTCTTAAACCATAATAGCTTTTATAACATTGTATTCCACTGTTTTGTCATTTTTCCAAATACAAGTAGTTAGACATCATTAAATCTATCTACTGTTTGTACAAGAGAACACTTTAAAACATCCTAGTTTATTGTAGCTGTCAAATCGTCAAGTATTTTTTTCATGTATATTTATAAATACTTTTGATTCCTCCAGTACTTAAAGGGGGCCTACAGGAAAGATGGGGAGGGACTCTATCAAGGGAACGTAGGGATTCTAGTGATAGGACGAGGGGTAATGGTTTTAAAATGAAAGAGGGTAGATTTAGATTAGATACAAGATGAAATTCTTTACGATAAAGTTGGTGGGACGCTTGGAACAGGTTTCCCAGAGAAGCTGTGGATGCCCCATGCCTGGAAGTGTTCAAGGCCAGGTTGGATGGTGGTTTGAGCAACGTGGTCTGGTGGAAGGTGTCCCTGTCCATAGCAGGAGGAGTTGGAACTAGATGATCTTTAAGGTCCTTTCCAACCCAAACTGTTCTATGATTTGACGATCTGAGTTTAGTGCTTCCATTGCATATTTGCAAGGGAAGCAAACCTCAAAGTATTTTTCTGCTTCCATTTAAAATACATATTCTTTAATTGTTTGCATATTGATATGACTGAGAATGAATACATTCTGTGCAAGAGCTGTATCTGTGTTACACACTTTCATCTCTTCAGGAAGAACTGCCTCTTTGTATTATCTACAAAATCTAAGTACAACTTGTTTTAATTCTGTACTTGACTATTGTGAAGTACTCAGTCTTGAAAGGCTTTGTATTTTATCTTGCTATTGTCACGATAGAAATTTTCCTGTTCCAGAAAAGTTTGCGGACAAGATAGGGGACTGAGGAAATGGGCAAAGGAGTACTCAACTAGCTTAAATTTGTACAGAGGTCCAGGGATAGAGCTGGGAGTAGAGTTCAGATGACTGAGCCTCAGTCTTAGTTTTCTGTCCACTCTACTGTCTCCAAGTCATATTGATGATTAAACAGTGCTAGATAATGGCTGAGTATTAGAGTACACAAAGTTTTGTATCCTTGTAAATCTGCAAATTTTGTTGACTGTACTTGACCTAATAATGAACTGAAGTTGATAGGTGCTTATATTCTGTCCTGTAGAAAATTCTGGAGGGTGGACATATTTTTTTGACTAAAAACGAAAACTAGAAATTTAAGAATGGAATGAAAATTGGAAATGTATTGACTTTTCTAAAATATTTTAACTTTCTTATAAGAGGCAAATTTGGGCAATCTGCTAGCCCACACCCTCTGGACAATTCTGAAAGCCACCTCTGGATGGTTTTAGTCAGCTTGATGACTCCTTAATTGCAACATAGAAAGATGAAAAACCTGCCTGTGTTGCATCCAGAATTTGTTAGAACCAGTGTAGATTCACATTGCCAGAAAACTCTAATCCAGTCTGTTTCATCAGAGAATGTTTAGCTAGGTGTCATGGTTTAATCCCAGGCAGCAGCTAAGCACCATGCAGCTGCTCGCTCACTCCCCCCACCTCATGGGTTGAGATAAAGACAGTTGAATAGGACAGAGGAGGAAGAAATAATAATAATGATAATAATAATAAAATGACAATAATAATAATAATAAAAGAATTAGAATCTAGAAAACAAGTGATGCACAATGCAATTGCGCACCACTTACCGACCGACGCCCAGTCAGTTCCTGAGCAGCAATCACCCTTCCCAGCCAACTCCCCCCAGTTTATATACTGGGCATGACATCGCATGGTCTGGAATACCCCTTTGGCCACTTTGGGTCAGCTGTCCTGGCCGTGTCCCCTCCCAACTTCTTGTGCCCCTCCAGCCTTCTCTTGCTGGCTGGACATGAGAAGCTTGAAAAATCCTTGACTTAGTATAAACATTCCTTAGTAGCAACTGAAAGCATCAGTGTGTTAGCAACATTATTCTCATACTAAATCCAAAACACAACACTATATCAGCTACTAGGAAGAAAATCAACTCTATCCCAGCCAAAACCAGGGCACTAGGTCTAATATAACTAATACGATCTTCACAAAAATCTATTAGGAGTCTTTAGAGAGCATGCTTAATATGATGACAATTAACATCAACAGCACAAGATATAACTTGTTCTCTAAATCATTGTTTTTGTCATAATTGCTGTAGGTCTGGGATCTCAGTGATATTGATAAAGATGGTCACCTGGACAAGGATGAATTTGCTGTGGTAGGTTGCTTTAAATTCTCAATTCACACAGTGTGTCTGCTAAAGCAAATCGCTCAGTTTTTTCTCAAGAGCTTTGCAGCTTTCTCTTCTACATTTGACTCTTCTAATCTAAATTGTTCACATGGAGCTATTAAATGATCTTTCTCAAATCCATCTACTGACTCTTGCCTGTGTCATCAAGATTAAACTTTTTGGAATTACATTCAAAATTATCTGCTCTGGTTTACGTCTCTAATCTTACTGTCTTTGTTTTACTGATATGTAAATGACTGACACTGGAAAATCTTGTTACTTTTTCTTCTAATTGTTAATGTTATCTGACCTTTTTGCCTTTGCAGGCAATGCATTTGGTTTATAGAGCTCTTGAAAAAGAGCCAGTTCCTTCACTATTACCCCCTTCTCTCATACCACCTTCTAAAAGAAAGAAGACTCCTGTCTTTCCTGGTGCAGTTCCTGTTCTCCCTGCAAGTCCTCCACCAAAAGATAGCCTCCGTTCTACCCCATCTCATGGTAGTGTCAACAGTCTGAACAGCACAGGGAGTTTGTCTCCCAAGCACAGCATCAAACAAGCACAGGTACAAATTTTTTTTTTTCTTTCTGGTATCAGTAAACTGCAGGAAAAAAGTAAAACTGCTTTTTGATTTCTGCCTCATGTGAGCACTTTTCTGAAAATGTGTTCGTTATTGGGTGATTTGGCTGGAGGGAATGAAATGAGAATGGTTAGACATGGAAGAACGGAAGAGTAGGTGAATTTTAGTCAGAGTGACCATGAGGTAGCAAATCTTACAGGGAATTTGCACTTTTCCTAGAAAGTGAAACCATAGAAAGGTTTTATTCATGTATCTGCTTTAATACCAAAGAAATCATTAATCAACCTTCTAAAGCTCCTGTGTTATTAGCAGGACTTAGTATGCCTAGTTGGGTCCGTATTTTGAAAGAATGAATGCTTTTCAACTGATGAATAGCAGTTTATCAGTATTGATAATTCAGATAAAAAGTATTAAGCTAAAACATTAATGGGAAAAGGGGAAGTACCTATTTACCAGACTTGATTGTGCAAGATGTTCAGCACATCTGACTGAATAATGTCACATATATATATACTCAGTGTGTTGATAAAGACTGTTTATCTTCTTTTGAAATATAAAACTTTGTTTTACAGCCATCTGTGAATTGGGTAGTACCAATGTCTGAAAAAGTGCGATACGATGAAATTTTCTTAAAAACAGACACAGACATGGATGGTTTTGTGAGTGGCCAAGAAGTAAAGGACATTTTTATGCATTCAGGTCTGTCTCAGAATCTCCTAGCACATATATGGTAAGAATTCTCTAGTAGCTGTATTTTTGTAACTTGCTGATCTGGGAAGTCAGATTACCCAGCCAAAATTGTGATCCTAACATTAAAACAAAACAAAAAAAAAAACCAAAACCCCACCAAACCCAACCTCATTTACCTGTCCTGTTGCTGTACTACACTATGTGGGCTATATGGAAAAACAAGGGAGAAATAAACACTCACTTTGCTTTTCTGGGAGAGGGGTATAGGTCAGTTGGTGAATTGTGATTGTTCTTTGAAGTTCTCGTGCTCTAAATATTTTCTCAGAGTAATGTTGTTCTATCCAGTTAAATATGTCTAATAAAATACTGCTCTGTTTATGGAACTCTTTCACTAGAATAAGCAAGCTCTGATGAGGCTGAATCAAAAGGAAATTACATGTATTTGTGTGTTTCAGGCTTCTTGGCAGAGGAGAAATAAGCTTTTCTTGTTTATTAGTATGATCTATTTTTTACCAGGGCTTTGGCAGACACAAGACAGATGGGAAAGCTAAGCAAAGATCAGTTTGCACTAGCAATGTATCTCATTCAACAGAAGGTCAGTAAAGGGATTGATCCTCCACAAGTGTTGTCCCCAGATATGATCCCTCCCACAGAGAGGAACACTCCCATACAGGTAAGTCATTGATTATCTGTAGATAATACTGAGCTTATGTGCTTTGAAAGTAATGGGCTTTGAGTATTAATTTTGTAAATTTTTTTTTTTTTTTTTAATATTACGGTAAAGAATTGCCAATATTCTTTTTTCTTACCTCCTTTTACAAAATTCTTTAAGATTTGAAAATATACAATTTGTAACAACACAAGACAGTAAATAAAGAAAAATGCAGTAGACTATTCCATAAATAAGGGAATAGTAGCATTGAGAAAAGTATAGCATGACAAATACTCCTTTGTTATAGAGAACGGGTTTTTTTTAACTTCAGGAAACTGTTAAAAGCAACTGTTAAAAGCTGGTCTAGTAGCCTGTCCCTGACTGTGATCAGTACCAAATTCCTCCCATGAAAATGTAAAATTTTTTTAATGGCTAAATGAAGAGTGATAACTTCCTAGTTTCTAGGAATTGGTGGTTGATTCATCCGTTGTAGCATGACAGTCCATAGTCGTATATCCATCACTGCTAATACCATTTTACTGGAGCATCTAATCTTTTACTGAACCCTTTCTATAAATTACATAGTATTTTCCTTTACTTTTTTTTACTTTCCCTAACCAGAAAGCTTTTGAGCCTCTAAATATATTTTGTTGCTGTTGCTCTGGTCCTTTTAAGGTTTTTCCTATATCCTTTTTCTATAGACTCTGTCAGGTTACTTGACCCCTGTAGGAACTGAGATCTCAGCACTAACAGAAATGCGTCGTGTGAGTAATTGTAACATCCAAAAGAATGCAAATTTGTTTATGTACGCTACTTGTAACTCTAAAGAAGTTTTTATTTCTACCCCTTCTTCTGTCTCTTTGCTCTTGTTCTGTGACACTTGCTCTTGGCATGATGATAATGTCACAGTAGTGTGAAGTTACCAGTATTGGCTGTTGACCTGGTAATATTGCTTCCTTCAACAATTTGAGACACATTGATCTGTCAAGAAGTTCTTTGACAGGCAACTCGGGTGTTGGCATGTTAAAGTTTCTTGTGTACTAGTTCTCTGAAGCTGTGGGAAATAAATACACCTTAGTGTGAGAGCTTTAAGCTTCCCATTATTTTCAGTTCATTATATCTTTTTTTCTCATCTGCTGTGGTTTTAGCTGAATGTAACATGAAATAAACTGTATGCTACTGTGAACATAGCAAATTAGTTTTCTGTTCATGTGGAACAATGAACTGTGTTAGCCTAACCAATGCAGCAGCTCATTTTAACTCATTTCATAATCATACTGGGTAACACCTTATTATGATCCTGTACAGCATACAGTACAGGTCTCTCAGCAAATCTTTATCTGGTCTGAAAATATAAAAGGGATATTAGAAGCTTTTGATTTGCTAGCTTGAAGAATTAGTCTGGATTGTTGTTATTTATGATTACTTAATGGCATATTAACGAAAGGAATGCTCACCCAAAAGTGAGGACTTAATTAACTTACTGAAACTGTATATTCAATATTGTTTCTGCAAAAAATGTCACATTTTACTATGCTATCTGTTTGTGATTTGTTGGTTGGGTTCTTGGGCTTTTTTTTAATACTGAAAAAAGCCAAACTTTCTGTGGTTATCATGGTAATCTCAAAGTGAACGAAGCAAGCAAACTGTACTGTCTTTTTTTTAAAATGCTTTTTAAAAATGGTAGGTCTCCTGATTTTGTCATACTAGCAGTGAGTTTAAGTGTTGCAGTTTTTGCTAAGTTGCAGTGATTTTTTGCAAAGAACTAGCAATCCTTTTTATAATAATAACAAATTTTTTATCAAACGTTGAGATTCTTTCTTCATAATTTCTAATGACAATTTTCTTGTCTAAAAGAAAAGGGATACCCTCTGCATCTTCCTTGATCTGTGCCTGAATGGCTGTAGAAATGACCTGCAGGAAATCGGGTATAATTGCAGAACTTGGCATTAATTTGTGGCAGGACTCAAGAAGACTGAAGTTACAATATGATTTCGTTAAACTCCCTGGAAGCTTTGCTATTGACTGTAGCAGAGCTGGGTTTTTAGTTTTTTAATTTGAATTCTACCATTGCCTGCAGTTTATTTGTTGGCATTGTGCATGTCCTTTAACTGCTGTTTATTCCGACTATCCCATCTGGTAAATGGGCATAGAGAAAATTCTCCTGTCTCACAGGTAGAATTGTGTGGCACGCTCAGTGGTTTTTGCATAATAATTTTATGTCTTCCATAGAATTTTGCAAATGCATATAATGAGGACTGTGTCCCACCTTTGTCCTCAGCCTTTGTAAAGGAAGGTCTTCTGTTATGACTTGGCATTTTAATAGACTATTTCGTTCTTAACAGGATAGTTCAAGTTCTGTGGGATCAGGAGAATTTACAGGCGTGAAGGAACTGGATGATATTAGTCAAGAAATTGCACAGCTGCAGAGGTAATAGTTGTGGACTATTAAGAAAATCTTGGAGTAGGAGAACCAATTAAGAACATAGTCCTGATGTGTCTGTTACTTTTGTTTTCTATTAGTCAGTTTATCATTACTTGTCACTGAAGTTGGTGGCAATCTCCCACTGATACCCTACACTTAGCCAATTACATAAAGCCAGCTTGGGTTCTACCAGGTGGCTTCAGAGGATTGATTATGGAACAGATAGTATTTTTCAAAGAACAATTGATAGGTATACACTTTTACTCCTTTAAAGAATATATCAGGATATGGGCTGGCATTTTTGGCTGTGTGGTGTTTCCAGAATACTATTTAATTGATTTTTGCATACACGCATGTATATGTTGTATTATTTAACTATTCATGAATCTGCGTGCTTGTTTATCTTACAGAGAAAAATACTCGCTAGAGCAAGACATTAGGGAAAAGGAAGAATCAATCAGACAGAAAACCAATGAAGTTCAGGTAAAAACTCTATTTATCATATTAGTTTTCATTTTAATCTAAAATAATATATGGGGAATTAAGCATTCTTCTGTCTTTCCTTATGTTGCTTCTGGGCAAACCCTTCCTCCTTTCATGGGATTTTCCTCTAGCTTACAGAAAGATCTTTATTTTCCTGTTCTCCATCAGAAGTGTTTTCTTCTGATGCTGGTTAATATAAGTAGATGATGATACATGAACAGTTTGAAATGTCTTTTTTTGTTGGTGCTTGACTAACACTGTAATTTAGGAAAACACTGTTCAAAGAGTATTGGGTTTGAAATTAGGATAGCTCAATGATATGTGCTCTGTGTCACAGTCTCTTTCCATCTTGTGGGCACTGATTTGTTTCCTGCAGTCTCATGCAAGTTCCTGCAGAAACAAAATGTACACATGCAAGCAGTAGCCTATATGACATAGAAAATGTTTTGGATTTTGCCAGCCTGTTTGTCTGTGGTTGACCATTCCTGTAAGATAACAGCTAAATGTAAGTTACAAACTGTGGAATTTTCCTCAGGAGCTACAAAATGATTTAGATAGGGAGACAAGTAACTTGCAAGAGCTAGAGGCTCAGAAGCAAGATGCCCAAGACCGCCTGGATGAAATGGACCAGCAGAAAGCCAAACTGAAAGATATGCTGAACGATGTAAGGCAGAAATGCCAGGAAGAAACACAGGTGGTGAGTGTACGTTAATTCTGGACATGCTCAAGAGTATTGTGTCTTTTGTTGAAGGAAATTTATATATTTAATGAATAAGCTTGCTTTGTTTTTCATTTTTACCATAAATAGCAATCTGCACACAAATACAGAGGTCCAAGAAAGGATTTTGCGAACCTAAATATCTTTCATAATGGTTGGAAATGGGGGGGTTGAATCAGATGATCTCCAAGGGTCCCTTTCTACATAAATTGTTATTGTTCTGTGAATATATGAAACGTTTATTCAACCTAATAGGGTAGTTGAGAAGCATTATTACTGACCCATGACACAGTCATCAACATTTGATCACTGTGAACCTCATCAGTATTCTGAGTTAAAAGTGGATTTTCAGGCGATACAATTGCCAATGTAGCTAGCATATGTTATCTTAATGTAGAAACTTAGTGTATAAGTAAGAAAGCACATAAGGATAATCATGTGCAACTGTGTAATTTTAACTCTTATCAGAGTTAAAAGTCAACTTTATAATACTTGGTAAATGTTTGAATGGAAAAAGAGCCAAATTCTGAAAACTACAAGGTAACCATCTAAGAAACACCTTTTAATTGCCCTTATAGTTAATGTGGTATTTCTGTAATTTAAAATATTAAAATTTCTTGGTTTTATTGAATGTCCTATGTGCTTTTTTTATCAAGGATTTTGTGTAACATAATAAGAAGTATGCAGTTCTTCATATTAAGTTCTTGTTATCTTCCTTAGCGGTTGATAGATTGCTTTACAACTTCCTATTATTTATTATAAATTCATTATTTATTAAGGTACATTTATTTCAGATTTCACTCTGATTTTTGTAATGATTTGTTTCAGATTTCATCACTAAAAATGCAGATCCAATCTCAGGAATCAGATTTAAAATTACAGGAAGATGACCTTAATAGAGCAAAAGCAGAGCTGAATCGCCTCCAGCAAGAAGAGACTCAGCTAGAGCAGAGTATCCAGGCTGGAAAAGTGCAGCTTGAAACAATAATCAAATCTTTAAAATCAACACAGGAGGAAATAAACCAGGTATTCACTGTAGTTTATACAACTTCTCTTTTGCTTCTTGAAAGGCTAAGAGTTGAACATCACCTAGAAAGATTATTTTTCAGAAGAGAAAAAAAATACTGGTTCATGAAATAAGCCTTTTTGACTGGTGCTTAGTAGGTTAATTCCTAGTTTGAGTCAGGAAAAGTTCAGCTCTGGTGGGGGGAAAATGCAGCTGTCTGGCAACCGTGTTTAATAAGAATGCAAGAATGACAGTGTTATTGAATGCATAACATAATAAAGCATTTTTCGCTGCTTAGGCAAGAAGTAAACTTTCTCAACTTCAAGATAGTCATCAAGAAGTCAATAAGAGTATAGAAGAATATAATGAAGCTCTCAATGGGATTCACGGCGGTAGTCTGACGAATTTAGCAGACATAAGTGAAGGCCTTGGGCAGACGGAAAGAAGCAACTATGGAGCTATGGTAAAAAAAAAATTTACTGTGGTTTAGTGTATTTTACAATAATTAGGTTTGTAACTTGCACCTAATCTGAAACAGTTAAGATGTTTGCTTAGTTGGCTTTTGGTATTTTAGGAGATACCGTGATCCCTGCAAGGTAGCAATCTCCAGTGCAAGGCAGGGCAAAGATTTTAATGCTGGTGGAAAACCTGATTTTTAAGCGTTGGGTTACATCTTGTGCTAGGATTTTGTGCCTGTCTAACTGTAACAGTGTGGATACATAAGAAAACTGTAATTATGGAAACAAAAAGAAAAGGTCATGTTAACCCTTGATTTGCAACCTGTCACATCTTTAGTCTCAGGAACTAGGTAGGACTTTATTTCCAATTCAGGTGTTCTGGTTTTTTCTTGCAAGTTCTCCAGTTTACCAAGGTGACACCTTCTCTTGCTGTAAACTTCCCTTTAATCATGTATTTCTTTCTTATTTCCAAAAGAAGCTATACAGATTTCTCCTTTGCAGTGAGCTATATTTATTACATATTTCAGTAAAAAACACTTTCCCTTCCCAACAGACATAGATAGTTCTCTTCAGCTTAAGAAATTCCAGCATCATTTATCTCATTTATTGTGTTTTCCTTTAATCAGTATTTTTCCCAATTCATAAGATCCTTCAGGTTCTTAAAGATTTTTTTCCAGTCAATTTATTTTGGGTATCAATTGTTGATTTGGATATTTAATAATACTCTAAATCACAAGATTTTTCATTTTTTAAGCCTATTTCTTCGCTTTAAATATGGAAGTTGCATACGTCCTTGATTCTACTTGTACATGTACTTGGTGCTTCCTCATTAGGGAAACATAATTTCCAAAATCCTTGTAAGCACAGTATTTACTATGGTTTTAGTATGAAGTTAAATATATGTCATGTACAGTGTATTAATAAATATTCAGCAGGCATGCTACCTTTATGCCCTGCTTTATGCTTCCTCTGTAAAAACAAAATGCTGAAAAGAAAAAATTGTAGGTTAAAAACAATAATACATTGAGAGACATGGTCTTAAAACGCTTTGGTGCTTAGTTTCTATGCTTGCATGGCTTGCATAAACATTATGTTTACTTTCCAGTGGAAACTTCCAGATATTTCTCTTACTTGCAAAACCTAAGAATCACTTACTGGAACAAAACTCCAGTATATGTTCATAGTAAATTTTTTAAACCATTGTGTCCCTTGTGTTTCTTAATTCTTCCTTCCCCTTCCTCCGCTCCCCACCTCCCTCCCTGCTGTTCTGAGAAGTCTTAATTAAGACTTCTTCATTTGCATCTTATATAAAGGGATGAAGGAAATCCCGTATCTTTCTAGTGCTGGAGGCAGTGTAAGTGGGTAGTTGTTATTAGGTATTTCTTACGTTAGAGTTGAATGGCTTTGATTGTCAGTGGAGCCCTGTTGTATAGGTGCTGTGTGCACATATGGCTACTGTGGCAAGGACTGGTTTCATCAGAGACCCAAAACGGACAAAAAGACAGAGGTATCATATGCAAATGAATGCAATGAAGAGGTTTTGTAACTCTAGTTTGCTACTTGTTCCTGCAGGATTTTTTTGCAACTTGACAAAGCTATATAGGTTGGCCTCTGATGACAAACCTCTGTATTGTCAAAATGTTGGGGTGACGCTCTTCCTGCCATCAGTACTTGGAGCTTTGAGCTCAAGAATGGATTAACAAGAAGCAATCTTGAGTATGACTACTCAGTAGTAATTTCTTGTATTTGTAGTCCACAAATGATTTGTGTATCCTTTCCTTTTAAATAACTGTCTTACCTGAAGCTGAACTGTAAAATAGCTGGGAGAGAAGAATTTTTTGATTGCATGATGGCTGGGGGTTTGGTTTGGTTTTGTTATTTAAGTATTTGAAAATTGAATATATTAATATGAGAAACAGTTTAACCTTTTATTGTTATATGTATTTTTATCTTTTGATGTTCTGTGTAGCCTTGGGCTATGTATTTCTTTTTACTGTGTAATTACTTTTGCTTAGAAGCAACTTATTCTGAAAGTTCTTAGGAAGTAATTTTTAAGATCATTAAACAGGAACAGAATTTCTGCTAAATGGGTAACTGAGCATTTTAATCATGGTATATTGCTGTAATGTTTCTTCTCTTAATTTTTAGGATGATCCATTTAAGAATAAAGCCTTGATGTTTACCAATAATACACAAGAATTGCATGCAGACCCATTCCAGTCAGAAGATCCTTTCAAATCTGATCCATTTAAAGGAGCAGACCCTTTCAAAGGCAGTAAGTGACCAGTGGCTTACCTGAGACCTTGAAGACCAATTGTTGAGTAAATTATATTTTCACAAACTTTTATCATCTTGCTAAATAGTGGATAAAACAAATGATTTTTCTATTCTGCATAGGTGACCCATTCCAGCATGATCCTTTTGCAGAACAACCACCTGCTCCAGCAGGTAATAGCCCTTTTGATGACAGGACAGATGTGATACAAATGATTTGTAGCCAAACACAAAGATTTCTAACATTTCCCTGGCTTCAGATTTTTGATTTGCATGTGGGAACAGGGAGACCTGTCAGGGAAACCTGACAGGGTGTGCATTCAGGATCAATATGTTAATAATATGCATGTAACTCTTTATTAAGTCCATAACCTTAATATGAACATGTACTTGTTCAAACTTAGTAAATACCCTGTTTAGAGAGGTATCTGGAATTTTATCAGATTTACCAAATCATTGTGTGTTTTTATAGGAAAAATTACATCAGTGAGTATGAGGTCAGATATAGAATGGTTCATAATGGACAGACTAGGTGCTACCTTCTATTTACCTTTTAATCCTCCTTCTAGATCCATTTGGAGGTGATCCATTTAAGGAAAGTGACCCATTTCGTAGTTCTGCCCCTGAGGATTTCTTCAAGAAACAGGTGAAGAGTGACCCATTTACCTCAGATCCATTCACAAAACCCCCCACTTTACCCTCAAAGGTCAGTAATTTTTAAATCTACACATAATAGATTTCTTTACTATTGACAAACTTCTTGTCTGAAAGGTAAAAAGAATGAAATATCACTAAATACTTTTCTCCTAACTGATGAAATATCATTAGTTTTATTGTTAAAATTTAAGTATGAGTTGTTAAGGCAATCAGCAGTTTGTTCTTTCCAGTTCCTTGATGATGATGTATATTCATCATGAAGATGCAGTTAGGTAGATGGGGGTTTTTTCACTGTTGCCATTTCAAGCCACCAGCACCCACTTATTCACACCGTTACCTCCATTCCATTGGTGTTTCTATTTGCCCAGTCACATAGTGAATCCAATCAAGGAACTGATCTGGCTAAAGGATTACTGAGCTACCAACAGACAATAGAGCCAACACAGTGGAAGGACTGCACAGAACACATTTGTCAAATGTATAGTCACAGTTCTTAAGCTGTCCTTACGTGTATGTGTGTGGTTGTTTTGGGGGGGGGTATGGATTTTTTGTTTTGTTTTGTTTTTTTAATAATCCTTTCCCTCACCCTTATGGCTTTCATTGACTATTGCCACCCAAGTGTTAGAACAGTATCCTAGTATCCGTCAGTGGGAGGTTAGTTTGTCTTGCAATATAGGTTTGTGCTTGGATAACAGCAGACTTTTCAAACTGAAGAGCAACTACAAACGCCATCTATTTAAAAAGAAGTGATTATACAGAATCTCTGAATTAATAATAATCTAAATGCCTGACCAGGATATTCAGTCTCTGTTGCTTAAAGACTGAACACTTCTAGGTGTAATTTCTTATTTTGCCCTGGTAACTAATAATGCTTGTATTTCAGTGTGATTACACTTTTCACTAGAATGTGTTTCTCTGTAGGTACTTGGGGTTTTGTTTAAGGCTACTGATAGCCAAAGGCACTAATAATGCAATTTCATATAATCAGTCAGTTTTATCCTACTATATGTGCACTGAACAGAGTGGTCTGAAATTGGAAATAATTTGTCTTAAAGCAATAGATTTTGATATGCATAAAAAGACAGGTGCACAGTACAGCAGACCAATAATTATGTATATCTGTTCTTATTTAGCCTGACCCTTTTGAAAGCAGTGATCCTTTTACGTCTTCCAGTATCTCTTCAAAAGGTCCAGGTAAGAAGAATAAATTTTTCCATGAAGATGAATAAGGAGGTATCTCTTTATGAAAGAAGAATCAAATGTAAAAGTTGAGAATAAAGAAAGTTGTCTTGTGAACTGTTGGCAAATATCATTGTGGTCCTATTACGGATTATGAAGGTTAAGTCTTCACGTACACTGTATACCTTTCTTTCTTTTTTTTTTTTTTCCTCCAAACAGCTGGTAGAAAACCTATTGTTTTATGGAATTCTCATTTTAACGTCTCATGCTAGGTCAAAATGCAAGTGGTTTTTAATCCCCTGCCTAGTTTTATACTTCATTGGTACCAAGCATTCTTCATAATTCTTAAGTATTATTTAAAATAACTTTTTTTTTCCTGTATCTGTTTCAGATCCATTTGGAACACTGGATCCATTTGGAAGTGGTGCTTTCAGTAGTGGTGAGGGATTTGCAGACTTCAGTCAGATGTCAAAGGTAAAGGTTACAAGGAAAGCAACTGTCCTTTTAAAAATGTATGTACAGGTACTTTTTTTTTTAAGGATGTGATATGATTGTAACTTTCCAGCTGACAATCCACTTTTGTTAATTTATTTTAATCAACCTCACCAGTTACTCCGCAAAGTGTTTTTTGTCCATCTCGGATAAGGCAAAGTCCTACCAAAGCTGGTAGATTCAGCAGGGATAAATCAACTTTTCACAAACATTTTCAAGTACCAGAAGAGCAAAAGAAATAAGTTCTGGTTTTTACTTGTAAGAAAAGGTAGTTGTTCCAGATGCTAATATATTTCAGTGTCCAACCTTCCTCTAAGTCCTGAAGTCTGTTTCTTGGATACTTCACCTCTCATAGTATTCTGACTTGTTTTTAAACTTCTCCATGAGTACAGGGAGCCAGGGGAAGGTGGAAAACATGGTGTGCTGACATTTCATAGCTCTTAACAGAATTGCTGTTTCCTTGGTTTCTTGGTAGAAACTGAGTATACTCAATACTCAATAGAACTAGGGCCTTACCTCCTCATCTGGATCAGTCACAGTCTGCTGTTAGCTTTCTGGGATGGACTTTGGAATTTACAGTTGACATCAGCTGCCCAACTTTTTACACTTAGTTCCACAATAACGCCTGAACATCGTAGAGTACATGTTAACTGGAAAATAGATTATCACATCACTTTGACTAATTAAACTTCTTGGGTTTGTTTTTTTTCCCTAACATTTACTGTGCTTTGTGGGGGTTTTAGCTCTCCACTAGGTGGCAACAGTCTTTACAAATACTGATGCATTTGGCTTGAGTGAGAAGTTTTAGCCAAGGTCTGTCTGTGAGCTTTAGCTTTGCCTACAAAATTCCTCTTTCTTCATTTCAGAATGATAAATTTCCCTGCATGGCATAACTTTTTGTCCCTTTTTTAACCAATAGGAGAGTCCTTCACAAGAGCCAGCTGAATATAGGAAACGTTAAAAAACACGTTCTTGGAATTTTCCCTGAGCCTTTACAAAAAAAGACAAATAGCTGTGCGTAATTTAAGAAAAGCTTGGAAAAAAGCTATCTATTCTGAAATCTACCACATTTTTCCAGCTTCTATCATGGCTCTGTTTATTAGAGTGAAGGCCAGACTGTCGTATGACCGTTCATTGCCAAATAGTAAAAAGTAGAGTTTTACTTCCTTCTGTTTTTCTCAACAGCTTTTTGCTACGAGTAAAAGTTCTAGAAGTATTTAAGTGATTAAGAGCATGAGTACTTTTGAATGTTAGTGAAATCCTGGCACCTCTGTTAGTGGGTGTTAGCCTCTTACACCACTGACATAATTCTGTAAAGCTGTCCTCATTTTTTGAAGTTAATGCTTTTACTTGAGTTAACTTGTAGCTTTCATGAAACAACAGATACTCTACAATGTGCTTACATCCTTTTTCATTTTATATTTTCTCATGTAGTCAGTAGCTTCAGACCCCTTCGCCTCCTCTTTTGGAGGGATGGGATTCTCAGATGACCCTTTCAAAAGCAAATCAGACACACCAGCGTTACCACCGAAGAAAAATGTCCCTCCACGACCCAAGCCACCCAGTGGTAAGGAGGTTTTCTTTTTTTAATAGTGAGTTCCCCCAATTTTCTGTATATTATTGGACATAAGGACAAGTTGACAGTCTTCTAACTCATTATCTTATATTTCAACCATGGAGGAAGATATGAGATTATCAGTAAATTGGCAGAAATTGTCAGTAAGCCAGACTGGAACTCTTCAGACTGGAAAACAGATGATTAGGGAGTTGAATGACAGATCTGTAAAATCACTTGTGGCAGGGAAAAATGGGGAAAAAAATTTCTGTCTTTTCCAAGTACCCAACAAATGGAATTGTTTATTTTGAAGGTGCCATTTACTGAAAAGGTTTGTTTTTATACAATACTCTGAATGTGGGAATATTTTTTTTCCAGAGACTATGGTAAATGTGAAAAAGTTGAAATGGGCTTAAAAGAGAACTAGATAATTCTCAGAAGAAAAATCCAACAGGGGCAACAGGGTCTACCAAAAGCCAAAGTACTCTCCCTGGCTCCTGTGTTGCTGAATGTCTGCAAGGTAGTCTGAAGTATGGCTGTATGTCTTGTTTTGATGTTCTTCCTGAGGCATTTGCCACTGGGTGCTAACAAGAACAGGGTACAGGGCTAGACAGACCTGTCCTGATCTGTCCAGGTATGATCATTCTTACATTCACACATTGCTGCATTCATTAAATATAACCCACTTTCTGAATATATGGCTTGTTCCTGCTTCAAGTCCATTGCATATGGAAGGTCGTAGAGATGTATGAATCTCCTGAATTGGAAATAAGATCTCTTTTAAAGAGCAACTTCCACTTGTTCGCCCTCCCTAGCGTTGATTTTCAAAATATTCAGATACCAGTGAAACTGTTTCAAGAACTGAAGCCACTTAGAACTGTTAGTTTCAAGTCTCCTTTTAACAGTGGTATAGTTCAGTTAATACTAGCAGTGAACATTTAGTTGGCTAAAAAAAAAAAAAAAAAAAAAAAAAAAAGCTGGATTCTGCTTATGAAGAGGCACATAATTTTGCACCAGATATGTAGGTCAACATCTAGTATTCTCATGTATCCACTGACAGTGTTAGGAAGCATAATACAAAGAAAACTGATCCATTATTCATGTCTCCCTGTCTAAATATGTGGACCTTTCTGCTGTTGCATTTTGGAGCAGAGCATGCACTCTGCACTCATCCTGTTTATAACAGGTATTGTTTGTTGATCTGGCTGGTTTTGCAAAGCAGTTATGCTAGAACTAGCTCCTTGGGTAACGTGAAAAGTGCTTTCTATTACTGAGGTATCCTGAAGATGTCATTAACTATCCCATAGATTGATCCAAGGTTTGGAAAACATTATTTAATACAGTCGACCTGCCATTGCAGCAGCATTAGTTTGTTCCTATTACTATGATTTTGTTGCTCAAGAGATGATGATGCACACTAAAAACCTGTAATCAAATTATGAGGTTTTGTATAGGTGAGTATTGATGAAAATTTGTCAGGAAATGCTGTACAGATGTGGAAAAGTTCTTGCAGCAGTCTGTTCCATGCTTGCTTTGTGTAATTACTTTCTACTGTTGAGGTACTAGAAAACCTTTAGTAATTAAAAACGCCCATAATATGTCATGTTGACAAATATCAACTAATAGGACACAAATGAATAAAAGCAGAATTATAAAAGCTGAAGGTAATCTTATTTGTCATTGTGAATGATGATGTTTTTCTTTATTTATTTGGTTTTCAAGGAAGGTATGTGAGTGGCCATCTTTTCTTTTTAAGAAATGTCTACATGAAATTTAGTCTTTAAAGGGCCTATATAAAGTTGAATGAGTCAAACAAATACTAAATGTACCTATATTATCTTTCATGTGGTTTCTTTCTATTTCTTGTTCGAAACATGATTATTCCTAGCAAATACAGTGTAGTAGTAGCAGCATAGATGAGAAGTACATGCCATAGGATTGACTCACCTACATGGTGGGGAGGGGGGGGTGATTTATGTCTCTTCATTCCCTCCTCTGTACATACTGGGGAATTTTGGAGAACATTTAGCTTTAATAATTTGTTTTGAATTTAGATGTGTGCACTCAGCCTTTAATCAGTCTTTTAAAACATTTGTTTAAATGTGTACCATCCCCTCTTCTTGGGAGATACAATATTTGTAAGGTTCCGCTGCTCTACCAAAAGCAAATGTTGTTATGATAAAATAGACTAAGGAGGAAACAAAGCAGGGGTTTTTTTAAAGCAAATGAGCCTCATGTGTTTATGCAGTTATACTCCTCCCTTCCTTCCACAACTAAGGCAATCTTCAGTGGTTACTTAAAGCATGAGAAATTATATAGTAATATACTGCGATTCTCGCAAGAGATACAGGCATTTAAGTGTATGTTAGAAATGGGAACGCTGCTCAGAAAACAAACAGACAAGAAACTTCCGTTGCTTCTTACCTTTCTCATTGGCCTGTTTAATTAAAAAACAAGTAGGTGATAAAGATCTTGCTGAAGGATGAATAAATGCTAGTTATTACCAGACAAATCTATAGTTTGTCTTTCTGTTCCCAGTTCATACTCTTTTTAGTAAAACTGTTCTTTCTGTTGGGGGGGGATTTTTACTATTGAAAAGCAGTTGTATGGTTTACTTGCATTTTGCTAGGCAGGTGCAATAAAGATCTAATATAAAGCTTTACTTGTCCTCAACACTCTACAATCAAGTAGAAAATACTAATAAATATTTTTGCAGGGCTTTGAAAGCTGTCCGATTTCCCAAGTAGTTGTTGATAGGGGAAACTTAACAAAACCCACCAGGGATAGTTCCTAATTCAGTGTTTTTCTATATGCAAAGTGTTTTAGGGATTGTGTGATATGCAAGCATTGTCTGATCAATCCATTGAGGTATTGCAGGGTATCCTGGATGATCAGGTAGTGGCCAAAGGGTGCCACAGTTCCCATCTTGCCCACATGGCTGTGTTTTGTCCAGATGAATGAGGAGTTGTGCGTCAGGTCTCGTTTCTTCACAAAGGCAAAGGCAGAGCAAACCTTTGGAGCTGAACACAGGGCCAGGGAAACACTTCAGAGACAGCCTCTGTCAGGTCAGATCAAAAGGCCTTCAGATGTACCTGGAAAAACCTGTAAAAGGAATATGTCATTCTGATTAGCTGCTCTCTTATCTGGAGACAGTCTTCATACCACGCTTAAGGGAACTTTTCTGCTACTGCCAGCTTTGTCAGTAGCAGGATTGCAGTGGGTAATCATTGTCTGGCCTTATAAATCCTGACCTGGTTGGTTGTTTTGGTTTGGTTGTTTGGTTTTAGTTCGTGTTTGTTTTTTTTCAAAGCTTGGACACTGAGAAGTAGCTATGATCTGCTGACTGTATTAGCAGATACTTCAGTTCACAGCTGCTTGTGGTTGTCACTATCTGGTAAGGATAGGCAAACACTTACTGTGTGGCATGGATTAGACACCCTTGAGATCCATATCTTTCCCTTCTCAAAAACTAAGGTTAAGAGAGGGGGTGACAATCTTGAGATTATTTCCTTAAAGCCATATCTTAAGCTGAATCTCAGGCTTATGCTTGTTCTGTTCTTCATAAATCATTTTGCTTCTTTCTCACTCCTTTTTGAACCAAAGTCTTTCAAGATCTTTCAGATGTTACAGTCTTAAACTGATCCTTGCTTGGTCCTAGAGAAATTTCATGTTTGTTTTTCTGATTAAATGCTCTATTGTGTTTTTTTTTAATATAACTATTTAAAGGTAAAGTGCAGAATCTTTAAAGAGAGTTGGAGGAAGGCTAATGAATCAGTGAATAAAAATAGAGAATGACAAGGAGAAGGTATTGCAGAGGCAGCAAGCCTGGATACCAGTGTACATCAAAGCTCCAACATACCTGTTACATGGAAAGATTTGAAAAATCACTCTCTCTGTCCCTCACCTGGTTTAAGTTTCTCTTTTTAGGTTGAGGAAGATCAGCTAAGAAAAAGCTCTTTAGTTCTTCTGACTAGACTGTTCTAATAAAAGTTTCCAAGGGAGTTTGTGCATGTTCTTTCTCTTCAGGAATGCATTCATAGTCCATGAAGTTCCTAATGGACATGAGGTTTCATACAGCTCCCCTGGGACTTGGCTGAAGTAATTTGATGTTCACCAGGTGGTACTGGAGAACTTGAAGGTTTCTTCCGAGAGAAGTGGAAGGTTTTCTGTATCAATTGTTGCTGTATCTTGAATAATGCTCAAAAAGCACCAAAACCAAGACAGTATTAATTACTTATATTAACAAAAATAATAGTAATGTATTTGACATACTTAAGCAAAGGTGCCCTGTGACAGGGATCTAAATTCCAGTGCAAATTGTTTTCTCAAGCTGTCTTAAAACACAGCTAAGTTTTGTAGATTTATAAGTGTGTTTTATTTTAGTTTTGTAGATTTATAAGTGTGTTTTATTTTCTGTCATAGAGGATTACCTGTAGTTTTTAGCACTACTGAACTTCTGGTCACTTTACATTTCTTACACTAGTTCTTGGGTTTTGTAGGACTTCTGCGTAATTAAGAATAAAAAAGTCTGAAAAAGCTGATACACTGAAACCTGTCAGTTAAAATGGTTTTTGTAGGTTCTCACAGATTAACAATTCTGTTTTCTGCCATGAGCTGCAGATTGAAATCAGTCAGAGTTCACCGCTAACTAGTTTCTAGGTAAAAGTTGTTGATTACAAAAAGAGAGAAACAGATTTTTTTTCTCTTTTTTTTCTTTTTCTTTTTTTCTTTTTTTTTAAAGTACAGGAAGTTGCTGTGTGGGTGTCAGTGATTGGGTTATAAGTAAAATTCAATGCTCTAGTGCTTTGATCGTGGGACCTACTGCTTTTGCCCCACCCTTACCACTTCCTTTAAATGCAGCACCATGCATTCCACATTGCGGTTATAACAGTACTGTTAACCAGTGATATTAGTGGAAGAACCTTCACCACTAACCAGTGTGTAACCTTCAACCTCTTCTAAATTATTATTGCTTGCTTATAGTGGTTTTGACCTTTTTAACCTTGAAGAATATAAAAGTTTTAAAAATGCAGGAAGAAAACCTATTTTTCCAATTTCAGTGTGCTTTCTTCTTGCAATGATTATTTAATAAAACCAATTATTTTTAACACTCTAGCTTTTTTTAGCCTGTCTAAATGTTATAATTTATATTAAATACATTGTAAATTAGTGACTAATAGAGAGATAGGTATTGTATTAATAGTGAACTTCTTCAGTGCTAATGTACTTCTAAAAATTCAGGGGTTTGGAGGAATGCCAATACATAAATAGCAGAAAAATATCATGTAACTTGGAATTCAAAGGACAACATACTGAATTCACCCCATGTAAGAAAGATATCAGTGGATTTATTTAGCTGCTATTTGAAATACAGGTATTAAAATAAATTATATTGGGAAATTATTGTTCCAGACTGCACACAGTGAGTTTGTCAAAGGTCTTTGGCTTTGTTTTTTGATTCATTGATTCTTTGTAGCTCCGATGTAAGATGGCAACTGAATTTATAAATTGGCATTTCAAAAGATAGTGGTTAACGCCTCTGTGCTTGTGTTAAGGACTTCGATTCTGTTCTCACATTGTTTTTATGACTGGTAGTGGTTTTAAAATGTCAAAAAATTGGAAAAAATCTTGAGAAGGCAGAATACGGAACTAACCAGCCTGCCTTGAATTAAGAAGTATGATTCTAATCCCTCAGAGATGCCTGGCTTGTGTGGAGCCCCAGAATACCTCAGTGCAAGCACAAAGGTTTGCACAGTATTTAATATGAGTGACTAGAAATTATTACAAAATAATAGTAATGATGTTATTGATAATAAATCTAACCAGCCAAGGTGTTAGGGTTCAGTATTTTTAACAAACCACAATTTGCAAAACTGCTAGATGTATTTTGCTGTCCCACCAACAAAGTCAGAAAAGGCCTCTACTGACTTAAGCAAAACCTGACTGACCAAGTCCTACTTTTTTCATCTTGCCAGTTGGCAGATAAACAATATCTGAACCTGTTGATGGCTTTTTAAAAAAAAAAGGGGGGTAGGGGGTCAGGGCTTTAAGATCTATTAAAGATCTATTAAGATCTTCAGGATCTTAATACTTTGTTGAACTAATCTGAAAGCTCTTTTAGCTGTGCTGCATGTTGTAATCCATCATCTACAGAAATAATAATTCCCTAGTTTTGGGTGAGGATCCTTTGCCTTTCTTCACAAGTGTGGTTGCAGGAGAAGATTGTTGTCAGCCCCAAAGAAGCTAGAAATACAAGAAAAATTAACAACCAGCTCACACAGCAGCTTTCTATTCTGTTCATATGGTGCATGGACCTTGGAAGGTAAATTTAAGATGGATTTGCCCACTTAAGTGCTCATGATTAAGAATGTATACTGAAAGAAAGTATTCTGAAGGCAATTTGACTTCAGAGCTTTAGTGAGTGGATACCCAGATGGGGTATGCACACATCTTCCAGGCTTGCCGGGACCAGGATTGTCCAGCTAGAAGTTTTTGAGCTAGATTCACTCCGCAGGACGTCTTTTTCACCCCTTGAACCATTTTAGATGCCTTTTACTGTGCATGATCAGATGCTCAATGCTGTCAGCCACTACTATGCTTGCATGAATCAGAAGGGCAGTGCAAGCAGCT
This sequence comes from Astur gentilis, assembly GCF_929443795.1. Lineage (NCBI taxonomy): Eukaryota > Metazoa > Chordata > Aves > Accipitriformes > Accipitridae > Astur > Astur gentilis. The sequence goes on along the minus strand of NC_064887.1, from coordinate 41,895,435 downwards.
CACAGAAAGGCGATGTTTGTACAGCCCTGTTCTGCTGTCTTCCTTTGTATTTGATGCTTCCTCCTCCTTTATGTCAACGATAAATACAGTTCTTTTTCATGTGTGTCACTTCTCTAAACTTAATTTTACTGTTTTTACCATTTTACACTTATTTTTCATTTATAAAGCAGTACAAGAGCACTGTCAGTTCACATTGTCCTATATTGACAGTTTTCAGAGAAGAAAGAGCATAGATATTTGCTACTTTTTGAGTTGGACATACAAATGTGTTTTTAGTAGTGTTTGTTTGCCTATGCTGTGTCTTCAATGTCTCAATTAGATGAAAATTAAGACTTCACAGTTGGTTCAGTATCTTGCTTAAAAAAACATGCAAACAAAATCCTGAATGCTTTGTTATGTGCATTTACTGATTAAATTTGTTGAAAGAAAATTGTCTTATGAATACTTGGTGTTTAAACACATGACATTTTTGTGGCCATTCTTTTTGACCTGCACCATGTATGATGTCCGCAGGATATGAATTTGCATAGAAATTTGTTCTATGTATTTAGTGAGATAATTCTAAGAAGAAAGAAACCATGTTAGGTATAATAGATGTAGTCAGGAGTTATGAACAAAAAAAAGAATTGTATTAATCAGAAAAAAATGTAAAATAATTCCCTTGAATTTATTTGCATGGGTATATTCAAGTTGTGGGGATCAATCATTTATGGTCTAGAGGAGAGTATAGAGTTCTGCTCTTTATTTGTTGCATGATCACAGGAGTACAGGAGTGTAATGTTTATTTCTGAGTGGTACCACACACCTGTTTCCTTACAGCTTCTTGAGTACCCAAGGTTATTCACGAGTAGCGCAGTGCCTGTTTACCTTTATTTTTTTCCTCATCTGCAGCCGAGAGTGAAAAATTCAACCTCAAAGTTTGTGACTGACAGGAAAACTTTTTTTTATTTTTGATGCCTTCTAGAAGACCTGACAGTTGCATTAGAACACCGGCATCCCTTGTTGTGTAGGATAAATGAGTCATGGGTGGAGCACCTGCCCAGCCACAAACTAAAAATTCCATTCACGCTTTGATTCTGTTGTTTATGCTGATCTCCCACAGTAAAGATATTTCAGTACCGATTGTTAAAAGAGGTTGTTCAGAATCTGTTTCAGAACAGATTGCTAGCCTGAATGTATAACGATTTCTCTTTTCGCCTTTCAAGAAGTTTGTAGTTTTCAGAATCTTTCTCTTAAGCTAAGGTTTTCAGAGTTTCAGGCTAGCTCAAGGTGCAAATTTTGCAAATATTAAGCAAAAACGGTTTCGAGAGTTTTTTGCATAGGAAAAATTCTTCTGTTACTAAAAATATGTATTGTGATTTTGTGCAGAGAGCAGTATTGCCAAACAGTTGAGTTTGAAATACAGTGCAGAAATAGCCCCTGTTGAAGACAAATACCTCTTGAGTATTCTGTAGAAAATTGGTTTTAATGTAACTAACCTTCAAGCACGTTTTGAAAACTAGTAATAATTTTTCTGTAGGTTCCTAAAGTTCACAGTTTATGGAAGTTTCACTCTGCATCAGTGGAAGAGCTGGATAGTTCAACAGGATGGTGAAAAACATGCTGAGTAAGTTAGGAATGATTGGTAAAGTGCCAAGAGAAAGATGTGCTGGGAGGCACCTTACATACTGCACAGTCTCCGAAGTTTTCTAGAGTAACACTTCCTCTGCCATATAGAGAGGTAGGAACCCTGGTATTATACGTTCAAGTATAATCACAGGTGTGGACTTAATTCACACTGTCACTACTTATCCTATGTAGCATGACTCTGACTCTTAAAGCATATTTTTCACTTTAGAAAGTTTCCTGGAAGGGAGTACTTGTTTAGTGAAAGTTTAAAGTTGTGTCATCTCAACTCTGCCCTGTTTGCTTGTGATAATCCAGTCTTCAAACACATGAAAACATGCTGCTTCTCGTAATTCAAGAAGATACTCTTCTAAGCAGAAAGTTAGGACCATCGTTGAAACATAGAACATAGAGAAAACGATAAATGTTTCACTTCATTGTTTCATTGTCAATATCTTGTAATTCAGTAAGACAAATTCTGTAATTGCATCCTACCAGTGAGATTATATTTGCCTTGAACTATAGATCTCAACCCTAAAGTTTGCTGTGGGGTATGAAATTAGATAAACCCTTCATAAGGGTGGAGTTCACTATAAGTTAACAGCATTTGCTGTGGTAAACCATTTTGTTCATCATCTCTTTTTGCTGAAGTGAGCCCTCGGTGTGGTTTGGGTGCACCACTTGGGTAACTGCTGAAACTGCTGTGGTTTCAGAATAGGACCTGTTTTGCTTTTTTCTGAAGTTTTTTCCCTTGACACTAGTAGCAGAAAAATCAAATAAGTAAGGGTTACAACTGTTTGCCTGCACTTCTGTACTACCATACCTCAAAAACAATGAGCAGTATCATATAAAAATGTTTTTTCCAGTGAATATAAGATAAATACAATCTCAGTTACTCCTAAGAGTATATTGTGCAATATTACAATTTTACCAGTGTCCCTCAGTTCAGTTGGTGACTTCTTAATGCGGTGTGAGTATCTTTGCTTTACGTTATAGAAATACTGTACCCACATTCTTGACATACTAAACGTGGGAATGCAAAAATCTGTGTGTATTTAAGTATACACTTACTGCACTGGGAGATTCACACTTAGTATAAGCCAGCAAGGATGTCAGAAAGATAATTCTGGTGTCATTATTACTAATTTGTGGCTAATAAATGAGTAAATTCGAACATCTAACTGGACCAAACAAACTTCTGCCAGGCCTCAAAACCATGTTTGCTGAGTGTGGCAGGATAAAACAAACTATAAGCAATGTACAAAGCGTAGTGAAAGAGGGCTCGTTGAGGACTCTGTCATGAGTGTCTGGATTGGTGTATTCAGCATGGGCACTGCCCTTAAAATTGCTCTGCAAAAAATAAACCTGGCTTTATAAGGGTTTCCCTCTTTCACCTTTTCTTCAAAATAACAAAATTATAGTCCCTTTCTATTCTTTAATGTATAAAAAAACTGAAGAAAATGGCACTTGGGCCATAAAATGAAAATTTTCAGTAATATTAGCAGCAACTCTAGTATTCATGGTGACATTTCCTTTACAGCAAAGTTACTCTTTGTGATCTGTTGTGAAGATGAAGCACGAGAAACCCCAATGCTCTTTGGGTACGTTCCGAAACCACTAGGGGCTTCGTGCAAAAACATTAAACAGGCCACCTAGAAAAAACAGGTTTGCTGAGCAAATACATTGCAAACCCTGCATTTGTATTAAGTCACCAGTTCCACAAAGTGGTTTTGGCAGCAGCAGATTTAACCTAAGTAAAGGGCAGCTTAAAATGGGTCATTTTTGCCTCTATCAGTCAAAATTGGTTTGGGGCAATATAGGGTGAAGGATACTAGGGGGAACTAGTAACCGGCAATAGAGGAAGGAGAAAAAAAAAAATGTAGACGGCTCTTGGTTTGTCTTGACCTTAAATTAGAAATGCAGATACTTTAATTCTCTTTGTAATTTAAAATAAGTTGCTCTTTTATCTGGAGAATTACATATGAAATGCAGAGTTACTCATCTCTTACCAGGTTTGCTTAATTACCTAACACTGCATAGCTGTGACCAAAGGTGAGATCTCCTAAAGGCCATGGTGATGAGTGGGATGTCAATGCAGCACTCCATTTCAGAGAACCGAACGTGGCCTCTTGTTGATAGGAAAAGGCAGTTTGAAGCTGTGGTGAAGGAGGGTCCATGCTTGCGGGGAGAGCAAATGCTGCTGGTATTTCCTGTATGTTTTGTCACTTCCTTCCATGAAGGACAAATCACTGGTCTGATCTGCCTGTCTTTTCAAGTCCCACATGTGGTTGCTAATACGCGTATCTGTATATCCTTGCCACATCTGTTAGCCAGGATGGAGCATGTACTGAACCATCAAAAATAGTACTGGAGTGAACTTGAAGAGATCTCATTTATCCTTCAGCTTCGAGGCAGCTAAACCAGTGTGATTTCTAGAAACCATTTCTCAAACCTCATGGACATGGTGATGGAATGCAACAAATTGCCTACGCGGTCTTGAGTATTCTTAAGTTTTAAAAATGTTACAGATTGTATAATGTAAATCTCTCTTGGTAAACTCTAAATCCATTAGCCTTTGTCTTGATGGAAGATTTGCCTACAGGACTGTGATCGGATTTCCCTTGGAATACCCTTAAGACTAAACAAATCCAGTTATCTCCTACTGCTTGTGTCTTGTTTTCTACGCCTCTTTCTGTCTGCTTGTTCAGCTGTGGACTTTCTTGCTTCACATTTTCCCTAAAGCACAGTGCCTGCAGGCGGTCAGTGTATTGCACCCGAGGCTCGAGTCTGACATTAGCACTGCACTAACGAGATAAAAGTCTGCATGTTTCCTTCAGCTCCCCTCTAAACCTGTGTCTGGCTGAGTTTTTGAGGACTATAGGGTCCCGCAGCCCGTGCGGTCCATAAGGAGGTGCCACCAGCACGGTGCAGAGCCTGCTGTTGGCAGAGGGCTGCACATCTGGCAAGCTGAGTGCCAGGGAAGATGGACTTTTGGCTGGCCCCTGGGATAGGAGAGGCCGAGCTGTGATTTATCGGCAGGTGAAGGCAGGCTGCTGGGTAGGTTATTTATTTAGTGCAAGTTTGCTGGTCTTTATTTCTCTTTGACAAATGAGGATGTCCACAGGTTTGAGCAAATATTATAAAGTTCATGAGCAGCTACCAAAGTACATTCTTAAAAGCTGTCAGGCTATGTCTTAGACATGCCAAGTACATACTCTGAAATTTGGGGGTTCGACTCCATTTCTCTGTGCTTTCCTAGTATGTGTATCCTGATGTGAATAAATGATAAGAGTCCAATTAAATCATAGTTCAAAGAATTGGACATTTCAAAAAAAGATAGCTTTATTAACGCAAATAATGTATGTAATTCCGGTTATTATGCAGGAAGTTGTAAATATTTGTTTCTTTTAAAAATGTTTCTAGATTTTCCTTTATCATTTTTCAAGTACACATTATAATCAGGATTGTTCATCCGAGGAGTATTTTTCCTGGAGGCTGGATCATGTACCTGTCAGGAGCAAATGTTAATTTTTTTTTTTAGAGAAAAAAAATTACATTTATCTGTTCAGTTATTTGACCTAACAAAATAGTACTTTTTGCAAGGGGAATTAAAAATTAACCGTGGAGGTTCTAATTGCAACAAATAAAATATACAACCATTATTTATGAGCATACACAATAGTTTCTGAGATTTCATTTGTTACTGGGGTGGAATATAAGAACAAGCAGTCACCTACAAAAGGTGGGTTGCACAGCAAGCACCCCAGAACAAGGTGATTTCTTAACCAGTCTCTTTTCCCTTGTACGTGTGGTGGTAGAAGGATATACCAGTTCCAGGAAAAAAACCAGAATGCATGCATTCTGTAAAGTCCTAGATAAGTTGCTATTTAATTCTATTTAACATGATCAATTATTTATCTTTAATGATATATATTTTTAAGTATTTTGTCTTTTATATAATCCCAAACTTAAACTTGAAATGTCTCTAATCCTGGAAAAGGAACTAAAGTATACTTTTCAAATTCTTCTGACCAAATGTCTTTATATTGGGTTTTATCATTTAAAATCTTGATGGTATTAATATTGCAGTATGTATAAGTAAGGTGATGAATCAGTTTAAATAAAACAACTGTTTGAGATGATCTACATTGAGAAATGAGTACCGTTATATTTGATTAAATTTTAAATCACCCCAGGAAGAATGGATGATGCTAAAGTGTATAAGCACAGTTTCCTGTTTAAGGGGTTTGCATTGTCCATGGTAAGTAACTTCTCTTTTTCTCCTTTTGTTTTTTTTTTTTCCTAAACTTTCCAGGTAAAAGTACTCCTGTAAGCCACCTTGGGTCTTCAGATTTTCCCAAGCCCCATGATCCATTCCAGCCATTTGGGGCTGACAGCAGTGACCCGTTTCAAAGTAAAAAGGGGTTTGGGGACCCATTTAGTGGAAAAGATCCATTTGCTCCCTCCTCTTCAAGTAAAACTTCTAAAGACTCTTCCTTGGGGTTTGCAGACTTCAGCTCTGTAAGTTAAGTTCATTGTCTCTGAGCAAACCACTTTCTGCTCTGCTTGCAGCAATCTATTGGGGTTTTGTTTTAACTGCAAACCTACTGTTCACTGGCTTCTGTCTCTTAGTACCTTCATGCTGTCCTCATTGTTTTTGTATTAATATTTCTGTAATAAAAAGGCATTATTTCAATAAAAAAGAAGTTTCATACTAAATTTTAAAGGGTTTACTTGCATTTAAATTATTTTAGTACAGTGTGCCTTTACTCACAAATTCTTTGTAGCAGAATCTGTGTATTGTTTTTGTTGCATGGAGGCTATTTTGTAAACTGATTTTTGGGAGCCAATGATGTAAAGATTCAAAAACAATTGTTGAAAACATTTATATATAGCAATTTCACCATATCCACAGAAGCAAATCGTTAAAGGGCGAGATTCCATAAAGTATTTGTAATTGTTTGTAAAAAAAGTTCTGACAATCCTGTCACAATGTTTGCTGTATATGATGGACTGTGGTCGTAAAGATACATATACGAGACAGAGATTGAAAATTTAGCTGTTGAATTTTGTTCCAATTACTGATATTGTTGAAAAGCCCTTGTTAGACAAAGAAAACAAATATGTTTTGTGGAACCACTAGAGAAATGTCCATATTGCACTCCAAAAGACAGTGTCAGAAGGTTTGAAAGCAAAGCCAAGTACCCATTCATTAAAAAATACCAGGGTTTCTAAAAGCCTGGCTTTGGTTTTAGTGCTGGCAGTTATGTTATTGAGTTGGAAATCCCTGTAAATGTAGTAGTAGTGTGGTTCTTATTGCTTCCATGAGTAGATAGAAATCTGTTCCATCCACAGCCTCAGGCTTCTTCCTCCTTTCATGTGTTTTTGTTCTGTCACATTGCCATGCAGTAAAATTGCCAACTTAATCTGTTATTTAACTCTGACGGACACAGTTCAGTGTTCAACAAGTGGAGAACTTTAAGCTGAATCTTTCAGGTTGCTTATTTTTAATGTTTTTTTCCCCTAGTTATTAGTTAATAGTAAACGTGTATCACTTTCCTATTTGATATTGTTAGTTGAGGTCATCTGTGCATACTTTTAGCTGGCCTCAGTGCTTTAATTTATCTATGATACTGAAGACGTCAAAGTTCAAGGTACTATGTATGCTTTACCACAGTTAGTACTAGCCTGTTGAATTTGCACAGTTAAATTCTGTGATTGTATACAAAATGGTGACATTCTTAATAAAAATAAGACGCAAAACTTGCTTTATCTGAAATTTCTTGAACAACATCTAATTTCTTCTTTCAATGAAAGACAAATAATGGAATGGAATGACTGTTACCCAACTATTGTCGTCTTACTTTGCAGACTGCATTTCTTAAGTTAAAAGTGTGGCTTACACTGAGTTGATTGTATCAAATGATTAACCAAAATCTCTGATCCCCAACCCAGTGGGTGCTCTAGTGTTAAATTTGCAGTGCCATCAGGTTTTCGGGAGATGAGATTAACTTTAGAAGATAAGGAAAAAGTAGGAAAAATGAGATCTTGAGCAGCAGCCACTTATATTTACTATTAAGTGGCACTTCATCAAATGAAATAAATTTTTTAATTGGTTTTGTGAATTGTTTTCTACTGCTGTAAGAAAAAAAAAGTGTTAACTGAATTTGACTGAAGGGAGAGAGACTTGATCCCTGTTCTTTTCAGGTTTTTGGGTTGGTTTTTTTTCCTTGCCTATAACACAATTATCTTGCTACACTTGATAATTCCTAATCCTTCTGTATGAAGTCTTAAGTGTACTAGTTACCTTGTAATCAGCAAGAATATTGTGCTTCTCTTTGCCTGATGTTTGGGAAACTTTGTTCATAATGGAAGTTAAAAGCAATTTTACTTACAGAAGGATTTTGAAGTGTAGTTTGAGTCCATGGAATCTGATAACAGAATCGTAGAATTGTGTAGGTTTGAATAATTGAATAACCTGATTTTTAATTGGAATTCTTCACTGTTGCAAAGAAGTAACATGAGGACCTTCACTAGATTTTAGTAGCATTCTAGAAAACTTGCCTTTTTTTTTTTTTAGACACTGGCAAATTCATGCACCCAGAATTAAGTATGTTCTCATTGCATTCTTAACTTTTCTGCTGGCATTAAATACGACTCTTTGGAACAAAACAAAAGTCTTTTGGTAGCTCATATTTCAGGTATTTCTAGGTTCCAGCTTCAGTTTATAGAACAACAAGAAAAGCAATCTTTCCACCAACAGAAAGCATTTAAATTTCCAAGAAGCAGAGCACTTAGAACTAAACTAAAATTTTTCTCTTAATATAAGCTGGTAATTTAGTAAACACAAGTCAGTGCAGCTTTTTGTGTATTTGATTAGTTTTGCTGCAGTCTGCTGTTTTCCTCATTTATACCTTGGGTCTAGCTGTACTTCTGAAAAAGAAAAAAAAAACAAAAGAGGTTTTTAATGAAATTACAGATATGTGATATATATTTATAGACTTCTTGAAACCTGGACATATGCCAAAAAATTGTTACTGTATTAAATGACTTGTAATTCAGTTACATTACCTTTTTATAGGCAATCTGTGCAAGAATCAGTGGCATTAATGAACTGTTTTGTATTTCACTATCTAATGGTCAGAGTTATGCTCCTGAAAATTGTACTTTATGCTAACCATTTGTAATAAGGCACATCCAGATTTGTTTCCAATGAATCACTGGCCTATTTTTCCTTCTTCTTTTTTTTTTCTTTTTTTTTTTCTTTTTTTTTTTTTTTTACTCAGCACTTTTTAACCACAAAAATATAACTTGTGTACCATAAACAAGTCATAATTGGGACTCTCATGAGCTTTGGAAGACTTATCCTAAGATGTACCCTATATAAGTAAAACTGTTTTCTCAACATTAAAAAAAAAAGACACCCCAGAGGGTTTGACCAAAGCTTATTGTATTTCTGAAAATAGTAACTGTTATTCTCCATCCCAGCTATATGATCTTTTTGAATTCTTGGAATAAGTAGAGAAGTCCTACTCCTATTTGAGTCCATCTTTACTGTATCTTGAAAAAAGTAATTATTTAAAATCTTAGTAAGCTTTTAAATCTTATCTGTGAGCATTACTTAAATGAGTAATGATAGTAGGTTTTCTTCATTTTAAAAGTAAAAGGTCATAAAATTTGTGGCACTTATATTGTATTTCAATAACAGTGAATGTAAAGGTCCTCATCTTAATTTTGATAGCAATGAAAGCAGAGGTATTGTTTGAAGAAAAGTCATTCTAAAATACTCCCTTTTTTTGCATCAAATCATCTGAAAAATCATATTGAGAGAAATAAAATGAGGAATTGTGGGCATCCGGAAGGACATAGATAATAACTAAATTATGAGTAAGGGAGAATTGGACTTGGGTTGAAAGAAATTCAAATAGGCGCATTTATTTAAAAATACGAATTATAGATACAATGCAGAGTGGAAAAGGCAGGGGTGGGGGCCATCACATAGTATATATGTGGCCAGGCATAGGTCTAGCACTTAAAAGTTGCATTTAATACTCAGTTCAATATTTCAAGCTTGTGTGGGAAAGTGTAGCCATATCAGCTAGTGCAGTGGCATATTTTGCTGTGTTCAAAGTTACTGTGTTGTGGACCACAGGGCAATTTTTGCAGTATACATTCAGCTGAAATTGAACCTATAAATTCCACCTAGTTTTCTCTTCCAAAAATACCTCAAATAATATGTTTTCCTGAACATTCGGAAAAAAGATAGTACAAAGCAAATTTTGGAAGTGGGATATAATGCAAACATTGGCATGCAGCTGTGCGAACAATTCTGTTAACATCATCCTCTTCAGCGAATACTAAAATTAAACAGTCACAGATTATATTTGAGTTTTGAATTGTTATGATTTCAGTAAAATATTTTAATATTTTTGTGCAAAAAGGTTAAACAAGCAAACTTTTGCATACTTGTAAATATTGGAATATTATTTTGGAATAGTTTTGCTGCAGTGTACTTAAATGTGTTTTGGGAAGCTCAAGCAGGCTTAGAAGCTGAATGTTATAATGTGTTATATTTGCGTAGTGTTTTCTGCTGAGGTAAATTAGATTCTCTTACATTATTTCTTACTGGAAAAACTGCATGTATTTTTATGAGCAGTAACAGAAGCACTTCTTCTAACTTTTGATTTGGTGATGAAACTTCCCACAATCAGCAGTCTCCAGAGTCATTATTAAAGCCCCTCACCCTTCGCAGGAAATGCTACAATAAAACTCTCTGCAATGGAGTTGCATAAGAGTAAATAACTCTTGTTTTTTACCAGCTATTTACTATTCTTAAAAATGGATGTTAGGTTGCTATGGTCCCAAACCACTAACTTGCTTTTTTTGCGTTTGTGGAGCTTTTGTTTGGCTCCAGTCCTCTGGCTATTTTCATACAAAACTGAGACATGGATGCAGGGACGTGCAGCCCAGATGGGTTAGTTTCCTGGTGGGAGGAGGAAGAAATTAAGAAAATAAATTAAAGGATGAAGTGAGGAAATCAGTGAATTTTTATCTTAATCCAGAAGAACTACCCTAAGACAGCTTGGTGTACTTGATTCATATATTTAATAAATCTGATTCGTTGTATTTTTCACGTAGTTTCTTCTAGCTTTTTGGCAAATTTATTAATTTATTTTCCATTTTCATTTTTTAGTTTGGAAATGAAGAACAGCAGCTGGCATGGGCAAAGCGTGAGAGTGAAAAAGCAGAGCAAGAAAGACTAGCTCGATTGCGGAGACAAGAGCAAGAAGACCTTGAGTTGGCTATTGCACTCAGTAAGGCTGATATGCCAAACTCTTAAATAGAGGTTCTTTGGCTCCACCCTGTCCAAGTGAAACCTTTAAACATGGCTTTTATAAAATTACTAAATTCTTGGTTTATGTTGTGAAAATAATTTTAGTCACCTTCAACTCTAAACAAGACTGGCTGGTTACGTCAAACTGGGTTCTGTGTGGCTTTTCAAGTGCATAATATGCAGGAAACACTGTATAAGCTGTATTACACGTTCTAGATAAAATTTACTGCTTGTAAGAAATTTAACGTATGATCCTAAGATACTGAAAGCAAAGTTTCTTTATCTGGAAGACAATGTTGCATATAGTAAACTGCAACTTGTGAATCTGGCTTTTCTGAATTCCATTGGTTTTTTGAGGCTGCAGTATGAATTTCAAAGAAAATGTCATAAAAAGATAATATTTATAGAATTAGCTTTCACTTGTTACATTGATTTAATAATCCATGGTAGGCTAATCAGTATGTCATCTATGTCAAAGTCTTCAGCATAAATTCATTATTAGATGGTCCCTTTTTATCCAGGAGATGTGGTTCTTACAAAAGAATATGGCAATTTATATATGATGAATACAAACATAGTGAACTGTATAAAATAATATGAATTTGAAGCCTCTATGAATGAGTAGTTCTTCTAATTTAAATATTTGTTTGCATTGGGTTTTAATAATCGTATGTGATGTTGTAAAAGAGGGAGTTAATTCAGTTGTAGTAAATTGCACAACTAATTTGGTAATTAAACCATTAGGTAAAAATCTTGCTTTATCTCATAAGCAGATATGATCGCAGGGTTGTGATACAAGTTTGAGTGCTGCTTTCGTGTAAAATCAAGTGATGAAAGACTTACTGAGCTTGAGCAGTGTTCATCCCTACAACTCATTTTACCCTCTTTTGCTCCAACTGCCAGAACATAGACCGTATTATTTGTGTTATCCAATGGACTGGGTGAGACAGTCCCTGCCTCTGTTTCTTTAATTCCACCTATCTTATATTATGGGGTTACAGATCAAACATAGTTTAGCTGAAATAAGGCCAAGTTGAAACAGATTTTATTTGCCAAATACATGTTCGTGCATAAGTTATAGAAGTACTGGTAGTCTGGATTGGCTTTAAAGTACGGCTTGTGGTAGTAAGTCCAAGTAGGAACAGATTTTATATATACCTGTAGAACTCAATACTTCCACCTGGTAAGGATAACACAGAATGTGTTTTACATGTCATATATAAAATAAGTCCTTATGATACTTCTGAGAATTATTTACTTACTAAAAATGCCTTTCTGATTACAGGAATTCTAAAACTTCCGTTGACTTTGCCTTGGACTTTTATGTCTAACGAGAGTAGGCATCTAGCACAAAATTTTTAAAATGTCCTTAATGTGTATCTGCTTTCCTGTCATTAGTTCTGTAGGAATACAAAGCTTAATATTCTGTGGTTTTACTGACACGGCCCTTACAATGCTTTCTCTATTTTTTTGAAAATGTGGTATTCCTTCATCATCTTCAATGCATTTATATTTTTTACGTTCTTGCTTCCTTACTTTTATTTTTCACAATACAAAGATAGTGCCTGTTCACTGAATGAAAACAATCTTTCCCCATTCTGTTGTAATTGCCTTATTCCGGATGCTTTCCTTACACAGAGATAAGAATCAGATTGCATCATTTTAATCTTCTTAGTAGTTTTCAGCTCTGAAATGCAGCTAAGATGTGGCATTTGTTGTTTCAGGCATTTGTGAGTAGGTATATGGGGGAGCGCGTGTCTGTGTATGTACATGCACGCGCACGTGCCCACATCCATCCATTTACATAGGCAGCAATACATATGACAAAACTGAAACCCCGTATCCCAAAATGCAGTTTTAGGAGACACAGTTTGCAGTTTGTTGTGTGTCTCCTGTGCTAATGGTACTACAAATAATGTGAATCTTTAATTCCTCTCAACCATATAATGATCTTTAATACTGTCTTCTAATGACCCCTTTGGAATGCAGTAGAAGGTATTTCTAATTTTACAGAACCTGATTTGAAATCCCTTCCCACTGTGGTAATTTTTCTCTAAAATATGTTAGGTTAAACGATCAAACATACTAAAATGTCAACAAATTCTCTTTTCTGTTGGTGTACAAGACTTGAAGTCTCTGAGAGCAAACTTGGGTCTGTCTATAGCTAAATGAGATAAAACTTTTGCTATGAGAGCGCAATTTTCAAAATTGAATGGTTGCAGGATTCTCAGCGAAGTTAAACAAATTGTATCCATGTGTAAGATTCTCCTTTTCATTTTCATTTGGGCCTGAGTCTTTGTGGTGTCTCTTCTGCTACAGTAAAACCCCATTCATATGTAGTGCCATTTTAGAAAGGAAAACCACTTTTGGCCTACTGCTTGGATGATGTCGCTCCAGTGGGACAGGGTGGATGAGCTAAATAGCTTGATTCATTATCTGAGTTATGTACCATAACAAGACTTTCTGCTACTTTGTCAGTGCTCTAAAATACTGTAATTTATAATGCTTCTCAGGCAATGAGTCTGTGTTTTCAAGATGTTCAGCAGGAAGCCAGAAATGTGAATTAATCTAGCATTCCATATAGTGTTAGAACTAATTGCTCATTTTCCTATTTCCTTATTGACTCATTCTTCATATTTGCTTGGACAGTAACAGAAGATCAAGCAAATAAACAAGGACAGAACATGTTCTCTATGCACAGTGTATTAGATTTAGTAACCTTAGGTTTACTGAAACGCTCTTGATTCAAAATTTTAGACACTGCAGTAGAAGAAAACTTAGCTATGATTTCTCCCCATTGTATTTAATACAGTTTTCCATATAAAAAGGAAGATTACCCACATTGTTCCCTTACGCTTGTAACTCAGTGTTTTGTATAATACCTGCACTTGTTCTTCTAAGACAAAACTTTTATCGCAAGACATTGATCATCTTCTTCCTCCAGAACAGTGAAATTTAAAGCACAAATAGGGCTATTGCTATTTGGGCAGAGAAAATATGTACAATGCAAGATACATAAAATGTGAGTATACACAATGCATATACAGTGTACATTGAGATCCATATTATTTGTGTCTATGTGTGTATATATATATATAGTGTATTGTATAATGTAATAATAGTGTGTGTATATACTATATATGTCCACATACTATGTCTAGTATATAGTTACTTGTGCTGTACATAAAATGTGTATATACAATGAATATGTAGAATATGCATATATATTCTATATATTAAAGCTTGTGTGTATGTATGTATTCTCTAAACAGAGATGGATACAGAAATGGAATTTTTACAGAAATGCTGATTAGATCATGGCTCTTAGAATTTCAAAGTTCTGGTGAAAGAAAAAAAAAGGAGAAATGACTACTTCTAATAAATTTGTTTCAAGATTACTTTCATTGGCATGAAAAAGTGTGTTCACTAGCTGTGCCAAGTGTAAGAGAGAAACCTGGCAGAAAGTAGGTATCATCTGCACTGGATGTGATTTCACATTCTTTTGAGGTTTTAAAGTGTCTTTTTGAAATGTAGACTCAATTTCTGATCTTCTTGCATGTGATGGTCATGTGGTGTCATCTTTTCCTTTTTTCTCTAGGCTGAGGCAATGATTTTTCTCCTACATTTGTAGTTTCACTTCTTTGGTTGTTTGGGGGTTTTTTCCCCTCCCCTTTCTTAAAAACGCTTTTTAAGAAGCTGTTCTCAGATACACACCCCCCCCCAAACAGTCACACACTAAGGTGGAAAACATGTTTTTCTTGCTTCATTCCAGTTATATAGGTTGCACATAATTGTCATCTGGACTTCAGCTCTGTTTTTCCTCCATTTCCACCTAAGCTTTTACTTTAGGAGGAATGACTATCCATTGAATTCTTGGCTTTGAGCAAGAATGGAGGTGATTCTACTTTCTACTCGGATAAATTATTAGACTCTGTGGTACATTGAGCAATCACAAAGAGTTTAGTAGGCTTTTATAGTGGCACATGTGTGTTTTTATACAGAGTATCGTCACTGCTGGAATGACTCATGGAAAACCGTGAATTGCACACAGCACCGAGGCACAACAGTTAAAACAGGAAAGACGGACAATTATTCACGTTGAACCTACGCATGCAAACTTTGCGTGTAGGACACAGGTATTGAATTACCCACATTATCCTTTATAGACCAGTGTGTTCACATTTGCCTCGAGTGGTTTCCCTAAGTTATATTCAAATAGTCTTCTTGTAAAACATACCAGTCATTCTGCAATAAAAACAGATGCTCATAAAAATAGTACTTCTACAATAATGCTGTATGAAATATTTTTATATTGGCAAATATTTCCTTATGAAATCTCTGCCCTATGAAGATCATCAGTCCTTATGAGTTTTGTTTCATGTGACGTGCTCTGAAAGTGTAGGAAATTCCAAGCTGTGTCTGACTGTAACCTTTCTGTTTGTTTGTTTTAAATTCCTGTCTGTGAAATCTGTTGTCCGAAATTTTGTAGAAATTATTTTGTCATCTTATGCTCAAAGATAATGCACTTTTCTTGGATTCTTCTTATAATCCTTTTGGGGTTACTATTTCTTCTTTAGTGTTTCTCCATTGAGAAGAGTATTTATTCTGTAGAACTGAGGCCCAAGGAATTTTGGTCCAAGTAGAATTGTTGCTTTCCCTCATGTAAGAGTTTGATTTCTCCTTTCTTCTGCGTTTTATTCCTCCCTCTCAGGAATTTCATTTCTGTTTAATCCTCATTTAGAGTTGGAACTCTGTTAAAGTGAATTGATCTGTGCTAATAATGATCTAGTTCAAATATCTTCCTACACCGGTGGAACAGCTAAGTTTTTGTTGTGTGTCAACCATTGCATCTCTCTGTAGACTTCACAACAAACATCTTTTCTTAGAAAGGAATTTTGCTTGGAGTACGGTGGAATCATAGGAGATTTATTTTTAGAGCAAATATGTTAACTATTATTCATTGACACACCTGTTTTATCAGTTGATATACTGCTCTTTTTACTTGAAAGTTTTATAAATAAAGGCTAATTTGTTATAAAATGGAATTTTCATTTTTCCAACTTCTGCCTTCCCCTTTAAGTTTAACTTTGAAAGGAAGACTAGTGACAGGTTCCTTCTGCTGTTACAATTATAGAGTGCTCTTCTGGTGTCCCTTTTAATATGACATTCTTTAGTCAGACCTAAAAAAGGTGGAAACACAAAGTGGAAACTGCAATGTTGACCTAAATTTGACTAATATCTCCAAATATGTACAGTATTGTAGTTATATTTATCTTTCAAATATCATAACAAATTGAAAGGTATTTTAATTTTAACCCATCTCATGTGTTTATTGTTTAATATAATAAGAGAAATGTTATTGTTTAATATAATAAATGAAAAGTTACTTTTTGGAGCTCTGAGACTTTGGCAATCTTTCTTTACTTTTTTTTTTTTTGTCCGTGATTTCACAAGCTTTTGTGTCAAATTTGTGAATCTTGCTGTGAACAACTGCTTGATTCTCTGCGTGGAGATCCTTTTTCTTTTGGCTGGTGCCCTCTGCGCACTGTTTTCCCTTCTGTCCTTCCCCTTCTTCCTCATCCCGGCCACATTTGGTCTGTACAGCCCAGTCAGAAAATCCGATGCCGCACCCATTCCAAAACAATTTGTGTGCCGCAATGCTAAACATCCAGGCAATTTATACTGGGAGGGGTTCAAGAGATCACCAGAGACAAACCCTTTCTGCTTGCTGGAAAAACACACCTCACTATCGTACTATTCGACATTATTCACTTTGACTCATTATTCTCCCATCTGTTTATTTACTCTGCTTCTGCACACACTGGCATGGTTAACAACAGATTGCCAAGGCAGGTTTCTCTTGAAATTGCTCTCCAGCAGTATTTTTAGTACGTTGACATTTTGAAGCCAGGATTTGACTATAGTGTGTCACGGACAGGCACAACTTCCTACCCAACTTCTCTCGTCGTGTAATGCTCCTCTTTGCTTACAGAAACATGGGCCAACGGCTCTGTGTTTTGCTCCCACTCGAGTTTTTGGAGTCTGACATGCACAACGTTCTCATCCTTATGCTTTCCCAAATACTTCCCTAATCCGTGCTGTCCATGCCTAATGCAAAAGGAGTCCCTGTAGCAGGCATCGCGTGGAGACCACCAGGCTCTTCATTGGGAAGGGAAGAAAAGCGTAGGCATCCTCTTCGAGAAGGAACGTTTACAAGCGGAAACTCCAACGTGAAGGAACTCCCAAGCTACGAGCCCAGCTGTTAAACCTCTAAAAAGCAAATGTAGCGTTGTTGACTGTACCTAAATGTGACCCAAGAGCAGCTTGTGTTGTGAAAGTCTGAGCTCTTGGAACCCTTGCCGCCATCCCTATCACTGAAATTGCAGTCGTATTTTTCTTGGGGAGGTGCTACTGGGAGAAAATTGCTGAATCTCCTGTCTGCTGTATGTGACTATCAATTTAGTCACTCGGAACATCTTTTACCTCCTGGCTGGTTAGCATTTTTTTTACTGTAATGACTGCAATTAAAACTTTTTTATTGGTGCTGATACAGCATTTCTTATAAATGCTGTAGCCTTCCCCATTGATGAATTCTCATAACGCTCTTTGCCAGCTCCAAACATAATATATTTCTGCTGTTTAACTTCCCATAAATGTCCTCAATCACAGCTTTTCAGAAGGGAACTGTGCAGAGGAACAAGCCCTGTGCTTTCTCTGCCCATCTCTTGCACCCGAAGGAAGGGCACCCAGGCATCTTATACCCCTTGTTTTGTAAGTGCTGGTGATATAAAATCATTAATATATCAAGAACTACTTACGCTGTCATCACGCATGGGCTGTAAAAAAGTGGTTGTTGGGATTTGAGGAATTTTTTTGGGTGTGTTTTGCTTTGTGTTTAAGCCTCAAGCTCAGTAGCTTCTCACCTAATACATTAAATGTCACAGGGGATGTTCAGTGTGATATTCCAGATATTTCCTGATGACATAATAATAGGTCAGAACTTCAGGAATGCTCTGAGCTGTAAGAAGTGCAAGAAACTAAAGTAAAAGTGATTTAAAGGGATACCGTGTCTAATTATAAACGTGTAATAGGTAAGTTCATCTACAATTTCTGTGTTGCTGAATTTATGCTTACTACAAAAGGGCAGAACACTTTTGATTTGCTAAAAGGAGTTACAATTGAAGCAGGTAAATAATAAGCAGGTAACTAATGCTAACTATGGTTACAGAGGAAATGAGAACTTTGTTGCTCCTGCTCTCCTTGTGCTTGGAAGGGTGGTTTTGGTAAAGTTAATACATCTTCCTTATATGACTCATTTTTTGTGTCTACATAAAATATTACAAGATCAAATAATTGTGGCTGAAAAGTCAGACCTCAAAAGATTAAATCAAACGTATTTTCTGCCTAACAAGTTTAGGATAAATCCCTGCCTCCTCTGCGCGCTTCAGAGCACTGTTTTCGTGGCAGAGTCTATTCCCAGTCTCCGCCTAAGTGATGGGGAATTGGTTGTTGGGGATCAAATCGTACGGAGCTTTAAGGAGTCTCTGGAAATCAATAAATTGAACCAGTTACCTCTGGGGCCTGTGAACTGTGTATGGCTACGTGCTTTCGGTTGCTGGGGTTTGCCTTGTAAACCTGTTCCTTCTCCTCCAAATCTATGGGAAGCACGTTTCGGAGCGGAGTTGTGCCTAAGCCTGGGTCTTCGGTCATGGCAGAGGGGGGGTTGCTGCAGTGCCGGCCAGTTTTGGGAGCTCTAACCACTCTGCTCTTGGCACGCAGGATGAGTCCCGGGCAGGTGGGACCTGTTACAGACCCAGCTGAGAGCGGCTGCTTCAAGGACACGCGGGAATTTTAAGGTTTGTAGATGCCACCGAGTACCTTTTGGATGTTAGCAACGGGGAGAGCTTTCTCCCTGTTAAATTACATGGGGTTTGGACTGAATGTTCCTCTTTATGTTTCCCCCTAACACTGCTAGTTACCATAGCGATGGCTACATGACTTTGTTGTAGTTGTTTTATTTAAATATAGCAAAAGAAATTGCTAGAGCTTGGGATTCTGGCTTCGAAAATTCAATTTAAGAAAAGCCTAACAGCTACTCTGTGTTATAGGTGCATAAAATAGCTTTAGAAACCACAGAGCTTCTACCACAGAAAACCACAGAACCGCACAATCCTATAATTTGAAGAATGGACAAACTTTTTTTGGCACTTCTTGTGGATGGAGGACCAAAGTTTAGAGCGAGTCAATGTTTTCAGGCAGTTTGTAAACGGCCGCGAGTAACCAAGGACTCGCACAGGCTGAAATCCCCCATCCCTGCGCGAGGTGAGCTACGGCCAAAATTAAACCTTAAACTCCCCCCCCCCCCCTCCAGCTGCGATCGTCTACAAAAGTGCAAATCTCAAATGAACTTCCAGAAAAGCCAGCGGGTTTCTACTCCAGCCTTCCAATTCAGGGTTGAAAAAAATAAAAAAAAGTGGTTTGAAAGCACCCTGCCCACTTGCTGGCAGGGTGCTGGCGTGGTGCTGGGCTGCTTTTGCAGGGTGCTGCGTCTCCCTCGAGAGCCCCTTGGGGCTGCGGGACGCCCGTTCTGTTCTGGGTGCTGGTTCAGCAGCAACAGCCTCCGTGTTAGGGTGTTTTCTGAAGATGAGTTCCCATGTAGTACAGATTTAACTGACTCTTCTGAAGTCAGCAGGTGAGAGAAAAACCGTTTTCAGCGTAGCAAAACGCTGCGCTCTGAAACCCAGAGAGGAATTAACTGACTTTAAACAGTAACTCCTCTGGATGGTGTCTCGAGTTCAGAAATATTTGCTAAAAACTTTCACTAGGAACGTTGTGTAGGATTTGCTAGTTTCTGTACTTAATGTGCTCTATCTAATCTGGCAATCTATCTTGCAAGTATTGAGCCCATCACTGTGGTATCTTAAAAGAATACGTGTGAAAATCTTGTTTACAAGGGACTCTACATTTCCTCCTATCAGGTTCAACTACAACTTCTTTTTTTTTTTTTCTTTTCCCTAGTGTGTCACAATCAAATCCAGGATAGCTGCAGATGGAGAGGGCAGGTCTTTGCTGCATGATCCCCAGGAGACATCTGGGATTCGGGGTCTCTCGTGTTAATTAGAACAAGATTACTTAAAAGGTGATGACCTGATGGTCTGTTATTAGAAGACAGTGCAGAGCGTTAGTGATTTCCTGCTGGCCAGGGGAGACTTGGTAGATTGATAGAATCGTATTGACGCATCTTTGGATGTACTAATTTAAGGCAATTAAAAAAAAAAAAAAAAGAAAAAGAGAGTTGACAATTACTCATAATAGAATGTGAGAAGAATGAGATCAGCATCTCTTTCTTTCTGCTACAAGATTATCTCGAGATTCAAGAACCTGCAGTTTCCTGTAAAGATCACACAGAAATTATCGTATATGCCCTCCCTTAAACAATTAAAATAAAGTTGGTCATGAGCTTTTACTAGTGTTTTGGCCCCCCCGTCTCTCCCTACTTTGAGAGGCCCGTATTTATGTATTTTATATGTTGGGGTTTTTTCTTTTTATGTAAGAGGATGGCTTTGCCCTATTTTCTGTTGAGCCGCAGCAAATCTAAAAGCTCAGAGGACACAGCACACTCATTTTTACATAGTGAACAACACGGCGCAGAGCCTATATCTCCGCCGTTCGTCGTGATTTGAGCGTTGTTTGGTAACACGGTATCGTGCAGATAACAAAGTGCCTTATCTGAACAGGAGCAGAGGGAGCAGAGGTTATGACCTTCATAGCTTGACGATTCACTGGAGCAAGGGGAAGCTTGGACCTTCCCATGCAGAGGTACCAGAGGAGGAGCACCCGCTGCGGTGGGTGCTACAGAGGAGCCGCACAAGTGGGTGGTTTGGGGTTTTTTTTAAGGGTTGGTGGATGCAGTAACATTTCTCTCTGCGTGCAGGCACTGTGCAGCGTTCCTATGTGCTGGTTCACTGGCTGTAGCTGCCTTCCACCCTTGTCACTTGGGAGGGTACAGAAGTGGCCGGACCGAAGGCCACCCAGCCCCGTATGCGGCTTCTAACAGAGGTCGAGAGAGATGGCTGAGGACGAGCAAAGCCAGATGAGCATGTCGTGGTGCTTCCAAGCTCTCCCCCGCTGCTGGAGAGCTCTTGTCCGGGGACCTTCTCGAGCCAGATGTGGGGCCGTGCACTCAAGGGTGGCCGTAGCCACTGCAGCGAGGTGTCAAACCTCGGCGTCTTTTTTTAATTATGTTACGAGAGAGGGAATAGTTTAAGATTGCACTGTATCACTGAAACCTGGGAATGACTGAAAACATTGTCAGTTGTTCAGAAAGAGCAAGGGAAAGCCAGGTGACTATGGCAAGGTAAGGGTAAGGCTTAATGTAAAAAATAGTGTTCTTAAGGTTATAAACACCAAAAGACATGCTGAAATAGGAAAATCTTCGGCTATGAGGAAAGAGAAGGAAATACCTAGAACTGTTGCAACAATGAATGTGCTAATTTTAGAACATCTTTAAGTCATCCTCACTTTCTGGAATTGGATTGTGCAAGTTTTTTCTAGCAAATAAATGAGTTTTGTTTTTAATGAAGAAATGTTAAATCTCCCTTATATTTCACTTTGAAAGAGCTATAAAAGTGAAATGTGGAACTCATTCTTCCATGTCAATGATTAGAAGCCCAAAATACATCTGTTCCACATGAACAACTGCAGACTTTGCTTTCACAGAAGAATAGCTATATTTGTAGTTACTTTAAATGTATTCCTGTTGATTTCATTCTTGTGCATGCTAACTTGTAAAGTCAGAAAAATGTCACAACCTTGATTAAAATCAAGTTCCAAGTATCCAGATGTTAAGGAAAAATGCTTCAATATTAAGCTGAATCTGCATATTTAATTAACAGTGATTTTGTTCTACAAGTATCAAGGCTCACCACTAAACCATAGCTGTAAAAACAGAGGATCATCATCAGAGTTTCAGAGTAATTGCACAGATATATTACTTGGACTTATGTTCTCATTTACAGCTGTGGAAGAGCTTTTTGGGGGGCTCCATTTGACTTGTTGCAGCTATTTACTGCTATAGCTATTGCAGTATCCAGTTTATTTGAAATTAGTTTTCAGAATCTGGATTCCTGGCTAACTTACTTTCCTCCAGAATAGTTAATGTCTTTCTTAACTCCTGAAATCTAGGTGGGATTACAAACTATTAAGTGAATTTAAGTTTTGGGGAATGAGTTATGAAGGTATTTTAACCTGTGTTGTGAATTTATGTTTAAATTCCACTACTGTTCTATTGGAATTCTGCACTGAGCTCTTGAGAGCAAGGATAATTTATGTACAAGAATGCCTTAAAATAAGCCTCCGTAATTACAAAAATGCAGTGTTTAAATTTATAGTAAAAACCCACACACTGCTGGCAAAACTATAACTGCATCTGGAAAACATTAAGGATGCTATTAAAATAGTCTAGCATAAACTAGAAATGAGACTGAAATTACAGTGTTGCTTACTTAACCATTTTTAGGAAGTATATTTTGAATATGATCTACTTTCCTATTTGACTTTTTGATAAAACACCGCACTGTATCTTGTTTACTGCTGAGAATGAAGTATGTACTCTCTTATCTACTTTAGAAAAATCCATAGCTCAGATTTTTTTAAGGGTCTTCTTATAGTTGTCAATAATTTAAACCATAACCAGGTCCAGCCATCAGGGAAAAAGTAACAGGGAGATCTCAAAGGAGAATAAAAATCACAGCAATTAAAAACTTATTTTATTAAAAAGATGAAATGTTTTCAAACATTGAAAAATTACGTTTTTATAAAAACAGAAATAGGCAAAATACCCATTTGTCTTCTATTTACATATACAATATTTCTCATTGTATAAAATTATTTACAATATATAAAAAAATTACAGTAAAATAGGTTATTTTCTTACAAGACATCAAGCCCTGTACTTCTAGTGTAGATCATGGCAAACAAGAATATTATTGCACCTGTGAAACAAACAGTCTAACAATAGGAGTGTTCTCTTAGCCATGCCTTCAACTGAGATCTAAAATAACATCGTTAGCTACAGTAACATTCATTTAATCTCTTCTAGGGTCAACTTCAGGCAGTTTCCATACAAACATTGTCTCGTAAAGCTTAGGACTGGGCAGTTAGAATCAGAAAAAAAAAAACCATATTTACAGCTTCTTCTGTACAATCTGTATGGAGTCTTATGGAGTTTACCCTTCACAGAAGCTGCATAAATTAACCCCTGTTCTCCTGGCCGGGACGGCCAGGTTCACTGATACAGTCACGTCAAATTCTCTGCAGGAGATGACTGGCTAAGTCTCCTTGTGTCAAATCCTCCTCAGCTTCCATCGCTAGAGCGTCGGTGCCTCCCTACGTAGTACCAGCTACAAGTTTTTAACGCTTCTGCACCTGAGCAGTTAAATAATGTCCACTGTTCGCAGGTCAGAGTCTCTAGGGCTACATGTGCCGTTTCATGTGCAAAGCCAGGTGGTCTGACCTGGAGAACGCCCTGTCGCAGAGGTGGCACTGGAAGGGCCGGTGGCCGGTGTGCTTGCGATAGTGACGGGTGAGTTCGTCGGAGCGAGCGAACTTCCAGCCGCAGCCTTCCCAGTTGCAGTGGTAGGGCTTTTCACCTGTTGGAGAAATCACAGAGAGCGTGACTCAGCGCGGCACTCCCACGTACAGGCTGCATCCCCGTGCTAGGCGACCTTCTGAGTTTAACTCGGCGTACTCTTTTTATTTGCTACCAAAGCCCTTCTGCAACAAGATCCAAGTGCTTTTAAGCCAAAGTGCTTTTAAGCCAAACGAGACTGCTCTAGCAATTCTTTTACTAACCTATACCTGCAGTGAGAATCTTTCGAGAAAGGGCATTGGAAGTCCTTAGAAAAGCTTTGACCTACATCTAAGAAGGAAGACACTTAGACATTATAATCTGACCACCTGTCATAGCTCAACCACGACTACTCCTGGAGTTTAAGAGACTACGGGGTTAAAATACTGTTTTATACAGGCGGCTATCACAACCAGCAAGCAGCGTATCTCTGGATGAAGGCAAGCGGCCGTATTTACCTGTGTGCGTCCTGAGGTGAGCCTTCAGGTGCGAACTCTTGGTGTAGGTCTTCCCACAACCTGCGTAGGTGCACGTGTGAGTGGCCGTCCTCTTCCGTGGCCAGGACCGACGTCCTCTTTTTGGTTTGGAGTCCAGCAGCTCCAGAGGGGAGGAAGGAGGGGTGAGCATGCCTCTGGGAGCGGAGGGTTGTAAGGGCAGGTTGTCCTCAAAAAGGCCGAACTGGGAGGTGTTCTGGTACTGGAGATGGGTCTGCGGGTGGTGGAAGCCGGAGGCCGGGTGGTAGCTTTGCTGGAAGGACATGGACGAGGGGCACATCATCTGCGTGTGGCAGTCATTCACCATGAGATCATCGGGGCTCAGCGGGGGGGTCTCTGCCCCGGGGATTTGGGGGGAGCTGGCCACCCGGGGCTGCTCGTAGGCCATCATGCAGGTCGCGTTGCCCTCCTGCTTGATCTTTGGGCAAGCCTGGGGCACCAGACCCAGGACCGGTCCATAATTGTCCATGTCGGGTTCGGGCTTAATGTTCTCAACGAACTGCGGGCCCCCGAAGCTGGGTGTCACGAAGAACCGCCCGTGGACGTTGCCAGGAGGGCAGTAGTTGGAGTCCATCTCGGAGCGGATCATCTCCGGCACGATGCCGGCGTTGTAGGGCGGGGGGCTGCCCTGCTCCAGGGCACTGTAGCATCCCGGGGATGGGTTTGTCTGGTAAAAACCGCCGCTCTCCCCTTGGGCGGGGGGATAGTCCCCCCCAGCCGCTCCCTGGCCGTAGCCGTCGCTGCCCATGGAAAGGATAAAATCCAGCACGTTGTTGAGATCTTCATCCTCTTTGCGAGGGGAGAGGCCGCCCCAGGTGCCGGCGGGGGTCTTGGCCTCTTGGTCGCACTTCCACCTCTGGGGAAGAAAGAAAAGGGAGAAGGTTAGAGGTGGTGGGTTGAGGCAGGGGGTGAGTGCGGGGGGGTCGGTGGTGGGTTTGGGGAGAAGCGGGACCGCGACACCGCCGCCCACCCGTGCAACGAGCGGCGCCGGCCTCAGCGCGGGATGGCGTCGGTGGGGTCGGTGGGGTGGGAGCGGGGGGGGCCGAGACTCACTTCGTGGAGGGTTTTCTCGCGGCAGGGGCTGGCGAAGGTGGCGAAGGAGGGCAGGATGGTGTCGCTCAGCGCCATGGTACGGCCGGGCGGGACGGCGGACGGCGCGGCGCGGCGAGCCGCCCTCCCCACCTTATAACGCGGGCGCGGGCGCTCTCAAGCCAATTGCGAAGAGCGGAGGAAACGCGTCCCGGACGGGGCGGGCGGGAGGCAGCGACTCGGGCGCAGCCTAAATTTAGCCCCGGTATAAAAGGACGCGGCGGCGGCTGGTCCCAACCCGAGCGGGGCGGAGCGGAGCGGGGCCGGGGCCGGCACGGAACGGCACGGCATGGCCGGCGGGGCCTTCCTTCCCCCCCACCGCCCCCCGACCGCCTTCTCCTCAGCGCGGGGCTCGCTGTGGAGCGGGGACCCCCCCCCTCACGCCGCCTCGGGCCGTGGCCGCTGAGGAGAAGGGTCTCTGCCCCGGTGACGCTAAGGGGCCCTCATGAGCTGAGGGGGGTCTCTGCCTCCCCTGGGGACACTGAGGGGCCGGGGGGGGGGGGGTCCCAGGCCTGGGGACACTGAGGGAGTCTCCC
Source organism: Astur gentilis (assembly GCF_929443795.1). Taxonomy (NCBI): domain Eukaryota; kingdom Metazoa; phylum Chordata; class Aves; order Accipitriformes; family Accipitridae; genus Astur; species Astur gentilis. The sequence continues at coordinate 41,869,749 of NC_064887.1, read as the reverse complement.
TGACATGAGGTGGGGGGCCATGCACTGAGAGACGCTGTGAGGGAGCTGCTGTGGGGTGGGGGACACCGAGGGAGGGTCCCTGCTCTGGGAACACCAAGGGACCACCGTCCATGACATGAGGGGGGACGCTGAGGGGTCCAAGCTCCAACAGAGACTGTGAGGGATTTGCTGTGGGGTGGGGGACACTGAGGGGTCCCTGCCCTGGGTGGGGGGGGGACACGCTGAGGGAGACACCATGAATGAGGGGTTTGATTTCCCCCCCCACCTCATCCCTCACAGCAGCCGCCCCACAACCTGGCCTCATCGTCTGGGACATGCGGCAGGACCAGACCCAGAAAACGAGGGTGGGAGCGGAAGGCGTAACGAGCACAGCAAGGGAGGCAGATGCCCTGTGCCACGTGAGTAAACGGACCGGTGAGCCGGTAATGGAGGCCTCCGGCTCTGGTCACCCTAAAGGTCTCAGACCCATCTCGGTACTGACAGGAAAGTGTTTAATGCCACTCTTGTACGGTCTCCGCTGGAGACTTGCGTTTAATGGAAGGCCAGGTCTCTAGCAGAGTTTCCATTTGCCGTACGAAGATTGCCAAAGTCAACGTTTCCCTGTGACATTGTGAGAGAAATAATGCAAGTAGCTTCTGTGATCTCCTCTGGTCATAGCCAATTTATGGTCCTGGGCTGGATTTTTCAGAAGGGAAGACTGTTCTCCTCCCTTACCTTGGCCTCTAGCTCAGATGCCCAGTCTGAAGGAGCTATTCTCCAATAATTTTTGATAACGTGCCCCAGACTCCTGTTTTTGAGGATCACGGCTGCTTGGCAGTCATCCAAGAGCAAAAGAGCAAAAGTGGCCGTTCTTAAAGGAGGAAAAATGATGATCTATCACAGGACAGACTGATTCTTTGAGAGCCTGCTCAGAGAAAGAGCTATGCTTTCCCCTTACCTCCTCCATATTTCCTTTGCAATCACTTCTAAAAGGATTTCTAAGTGAGCTGAAGATCAGAAGAGTGCAGGAGAACAACTCTCACTTTTATGCACTGCGTGCCCCACGAGGGGAAAGAGTGATGGCCCTTGATGGGGTCTGGTTCTCAGAAGCATTTTGAGCATGTTCGTTAGAGCCCATCCCAGGCTTGTGGCTGTACGCAGCCTTCTCAGGAAAGCACGGTTGCTAGGGTGAGTAAATGATCTTTTCAATAGCTACACATGTTTTAAAATAATGAATGTCTCTTGTTTAACTTTCTATACTTCTTATTCTAAAAGTTCACAGGATGGCCAGGAGGAGCAGCCAAACTTCTGTGACTGGAGCAGAATCAATACACTGAATGCATGGTAACGAAGTACACAAAGATGTATGACTCATAGCTATGTAATGTCACACTTGTGTAATCTTTCAATGTAAACTCTTTTCCTCTAATAAAATGTTAGTAAGTGTACAATACGTATATATGGTGCTGTGAGTCAGCCAAGAAAATATACTCTGATGAATTCAGAATGAATGTGAATGTTCCCTTGATAACACACCCTGAATGTCTGTGTCAGTTTATGTGCTTGTGATTTCAGCAACAGCTATAACAAAATATTTTGTTTCTAGGATATACAACTGTACGTGTACATTTCACTGAGAAGCTCCAGTTGGATGCTGTCTTCCAGTAGGCACTGGAAGGACATTTGTTTATAGCACTGCACTGACTCTCTCACCTAACTGCGTTTTTTCTTTGCATAAAGGAAATGTTTAGTGGGTAGTGAGAAAGAAAGCCAAGTACACAAAATAATAAATTCACTGCCTTTAGTTTCTTTTTGTTTTCAAGCAAAGTGGCGAAGCTAAAAAACTATAGCTATACTAAACCTGGTGGGACGAATGTGAGAATTTATTTACGTTGTGAGTCACTAGTTCTGCACAAATCGAGTACAACATTGCCATGACCTTCCACTTGGTCCATGATCGTTGTGCTGACATTTTCTGGCTCAGTGCTGTATGCAACGCTTATTTTAAATATCTAAACGCAAGACCCTGGCACTGATCTCATTTATGGCAGCATAGATCAGGAGTGATGCCACTGGTGTATAAATGTGAAGAATGTGAGATTAGAAAGTATTTGTTAATCTGCTGCGGGTAGAGGAGAGCTAAATGATGTGTGATCTGTCTTCCAGCCAAAGTAAACACAGGCTCAACCATTTTTGTATGGCAGAGTTGATCTTTCTAGGTGTTGCTGCTGATCTCCGTTGTTACTTTTACATCATCAAGAGAAACTTTTTTAAGGGATTGCAGTCAGAATTCCACATGGTAATAGAAGAATCAAAGCTGGGGCTGTGTGATGAACTGCACCCTTGGTGAAACACTGCAGCTGGATGGGTTGGTGAGAATGCCCAGGTCACCTGGCTGCTAGAGCACTCTGAGTCATTACAGAACTCAAACAAACAAACAAAAAGCTCCTTTCTCATGGGATTGTTCTCAGAAAGTCCTGACTGCACCTAGAGAAAACGTAGTAATAGCAGGGTAAACGAGCTGAGAATGAGACCTCTTAGCACCACTGTTCAAAATCACAGTACTAGTAACACTGTGACCCATCACTTCATATTTAAATGAGACAAGCATTACATACGATTTCCCTGCCTGCATCTCAAATTGCCATAGTTCTGTTGACTATACACTTTTTTTGTGAATTTAAACTGCAGGTTCTGAGTTAGGACCTTTTAGAGTCTGCTTTCAAGTAAGTTAATAAAATTATGTAAACAACCACATAAAATTAAATATACAGGTATTTTTTGGAGAGGCATGTCTTAATTTGGGGAGAGTGATTTAATCCTATAGGCCTTTTGTCTGATTAAAGTAACATCACCAATTAATTTTATAAAGGAGCCTTTTTGACCAGATCTTCCATGACTGGGGCTTGTTCGCATTTGAGGACCTAAAGACAAAGGTGAACCTTCATCTCTTGGATAAGCTTAAGTCGAAGGGGCTCATTAAGCTTTTAGGATGAAATATTTTCCTTTAATATTTTTTGTGATTCTCCTCTGAACTATGTGCACATTTTCAAAACCTTTCTTGAGGTTTGAGCACTGGAAATGTGGAGCAGCAGACAAATATGAGTCACCCCTCTTTAGCCAAGGACTGCACTTGTGCGCTTACAGTCATGGCATTGCATTGAAGGTTACCCACGAGTTCACTGTTTCGCAAAGCCTTCCTCTCCCCCAGCTCTTCCATCGCATCGCAGCTCCCCAGTCAACGGCACCACCACCATGAATATACGGTCTGCGCTCAGGTCTGCGCTCAGTGCTGCCTCAAGGCTTTTCGACTAGATTTAATTTATGGCAATGGTGGAAAGCAGAACACATGGGACATGGGGGAAGACTGGAAGGTGGAACAGAGCCCTGGGAGGCCTGGTGAGAGTGCTGGTGGGCCATGGTGCAGGGCTGGGCAGCATCATGAGATGCTTGGAACAACTGGGAGGAATCCAGCTTGTTTAGGGCTGCACAGATGGAAGGTGGAGACTGCAGAAAGGTACCATGAAGAGAAGCATCTGACAAATGCCTTCTCCATCAGAGCAATTTTGGCTGCCCCAATTTTTTTACCTGTTGGCCCAGGTAGAACCCTACTTTTGTCTATGCCAAAAAGCAGAGCTGCTTGCAGTTTTCGTTGCTAGAAGTGTGGCCTTGAGCTTGCCTCTATGGCCATGCATGGTGTTTGTTTCTGCCTGGATAGTGCACTTATAGTAATTCTTTAACAACGGCATGTTCTTCAAATTATGTTGCACTTCCTTGATCTTTGTCATCTAGGACTTTTATCAGTAACAGTTTCTGTTTTCTTCCAGGTCATTGTTAACAACATTGAATGGTAAGCGATGATAAAAAAAGATCAAGAACTAATAAACTTGCTTGATTAAAATTTAAATTAGATTTCAAGATGTATCAGCTTGTGTTTGGACCAGTTCGCGTGTGCACACCATATTGATTTGTCATGTTCTTGTTTCTTATTGTGAAAATCATATTGCACCAAGGCAAATCCTTACAGAGATTTGCCTGTTACATCAGCACTGCTGCCCTGTTTAAAACACTGTTAAAAGCCATTGTCATTAGCTAAACCATCTTTATTTATAATTCTTTTTATATATCAAGTCCTTCCAGTCTTTTACCCAGGTTTATATAACGCTGACAGGCATATCTGGGTCATTCTGTTTACCCTGTTAAAATATTGACATAATATTAACATTCTTCAAGTCACCTGGGGCTTCCTCACTGTTCTGAAATGGATTGATAATAAACATTAACCATCTGGATATGTCCTTACTTGGTTCTTTTGAAACACTCACTTATAAGTTACCCAGACCTGGCAACTTAATATTGTTTGAGATGAGTAGCAGTTGTTTTAACATCCTCCTTAGTTACTGGAATGGAAAGTATTTCAACATCATTATTGTCTGATCTGAATACAGCATCTGGCTTTTTCTCAAAGAGAGAACAGAAATATTTTTTAGCACTTCTGCTTTTTCAGCATGATTATTGACAGTTCTATCATTTCCATCCATTGTGATGGCAATCTTAATTCATTTTAATGAAAGCCTTGTTAACTTAGTTCACAAAGATTAGCAAAAATCAAGTGTTTATACTTTCAACCACTGCACACTTTAGCTAGGCAGACTTCCATCGATGCAAAGGAAAAACAAGCTTAAATTCCATTTCAATAAATAAGTCAAATAATATAATGAAAACTTTTCTCAGAAATATGCAAGAAAATACTGTTCCCATCATTAGTGTGCGTTCATGATTCAGTAATCATGCAAAAAATCAGCTGTTTAATGAATTTAATCGAGGTAATTATGTATTGTTACTGGAATTCGCTGTGTGAAGAATGATAGCGTTCAGCTGTAAATGATTTTTTGTCATTTTTGATTTGGGGACTCTTCAAACCTAAACAATTTATGCCAGTTTTTTAATTATCAGCTTTGATTAGGTATGTAGTTGTGTTTCTGCCAGCTTTTACTGATGTGTGTGTTGAATGCACATATGTTGTATTGCAGATGTCCCTTTCAGCTGTCAATTAAAAACACATTTGACAGATCTTTTATTTTTTTTTACAGAACTGTGAAATGATACTACAGTTTCAAAAACTCTGCAAGCGTGTTTAATCATATCAGTGAAACTGCTTAAAATACCAGTCACTGATTATGACTAGCAGTTTTCAGTTGTTGCCAGGTGCTTTTTAGTATAGAATCAAATCTCTAGTGAAGAAATGGGCAATAAGGGTGTGGAATAATAGGAGCATAGGTCAGAAAGTAGCTATGTGCTTTCATTCAGAAAAAATTACTGTTACTATTGACAAACATGTAATAGCCTCCGTGAACTCGGAAGCCGAGTAAGATGGTACTGATTTAATTCTGGAATACAGTGGGTGTTACACTGTGAGCTTTCATCCTAGTCGCGTCTTTCCTGGTCTCCATTTTAGTAGAGAACTTATATAATTGGTTGGAGATGATGGGAGAACAAGTACAATGATGTCTTATCTCTTATGTCCACTTGGGACAATTGGTAATGTTGTAAGACATGTGAAGTTAACTGGTTTTAGAGTGAGAACTGTGTTTGGGGTTTAATTAATGCAGGAAAAAATGCTGTTTGAGGGAACTTCAAAGAACTAATCAGATGCACTTTTCTCTCTTTTTAATTTATGAGATCTGTTGCAGTCTGAGTCAGCACAGCAGATGCAGATGGCCGCCTCAGTAGATTTTTTTGTCACTTTGAAGTTCACAGGTTTTAACTGGGGGTGGGGGAGAGAAGGCTGGACAAAGTTTAAACCCAGCCACAAGAAGACAATTACTTAGAAGGGAGGAAGGTTTGGGGTTTTTTTTTCCCCCCTCATTGGCTTACAGAACATCTTCATAGGTTATGGTTTTATCTGATAAATGGAGGTTTATTCACCAAATAGACAAAGTAGGAGTTCATATAGGGTGTAGGGTGGAAAGCCTTGTTTGACGTGATGAACATGTGGGGTTTAGTTCTCATTTATAAAATACCTTCTTTGTACTGCACCTGTATTATTTATTAGTCATATGTCCTGCAGTTGAGTAATGGGAAATACTGGAGCAAGCATTTCATTAACTGTGACACTGTTAATTGGTATTGCTCGCTGCCTGGAATTACTTTCCCTGTTTGAATACATGGAAGTATGAATCAGAGCTTAGTGAATTAGCCAGTGAGAGGAAGACAGGCATCTTTGCATGATAGGCTGTATGTATAGAGCAGCTGATCTCATTTGTCTTCCTGGACTGTGAAGTCCTTTTCAGACTTAGCTCACTGAAGTAGTCAGAATGGTATATACTTTTTTCCATAATCACAATTAGTTATATCATTATGATTAAGCTTTGAAACTTCAGTGGGATATTTTGGGACAGACTTTTTTCCAGTCTCTTATGTCCATTGTTGTGACCATTTTTTTTCTTGAGCTATTAATGCCTACCTTTTAGGATATTTATATATTTGAATCCCCGGGTACATCTGAGCTTAGGGACAGTGCTTTGTGTCTCGTAGACAGTGCTTTCTATTCAGAAATGAAACTTCAGCTTATTTTTTCAGGCACCTGAAAATTTACTCCGAATCATTCAGCTGATATGCCTTCAAGGAATGTCACACTTATTGCTGACAATAAGCTCTAGGACAGAATTAAGTGCCAGTCGTCAGGGTTGATACTGATAAAAATTATTAATATTTAGTGCTATAGTATATACAGCAATTATAGTTTAAGAGAATAATGCTGTTGAAATCCCTTGAGCGGTTACAGCTATTCTTGAGCAATAAAATGCTTTTCAAGGGACAGCCTAATACAATGCAACTTTGTAGAATGAGTTGTGAAATTTTCTTTTCATTTGCCACATAAAGTGCCAAATAAATGTTTGCAATAAAAATACAAGCCTGGGAAGAATGTGTTTTGCCAATTACAGCATAATATGGGCTACAAAGAAGTGCTCAGAATGGAGTTCAGTATGGATGTTAGTGTCAGGTTACAGCAGGGAAAAGGGTGCCTTGATTTGCCAAATAACCAGTGTGTTTTTTGTCCCACATTTGCAAGGAAAATCACTGCCTTTGAAAGAAAAGAGATGGGTCTAATTCTATGCAAAATTAGTTTGGCGAGGAGAAGCAGGCAGTCTTCGGCTTAGTGAGAAACCAGTGCATGGGGACTGCAAAACACTGATTGATGCCACCATCATGGGCCAATTCCTTCAGCTGGTGTTTGCCACATTTAGCTCCTCCAGTTGGCCAACGCCAGGCGAGGGGGGCACAGGGTGGGATTAAAGCTTCTGTAGCAGAAGTGGTACAAGCCACATTGGGCTGGCGGTGACAATTTTGGGGGCCCTTTCTCCTATTGCTCAAGAGCTTGCATGATTCACCCTGTTCCCTTTTTCTAAGTTTCGTATCACAGAAAAGCGAGTTATTTTTCAACATAACTTTTACTTCAGCCTAAAGTTAGATACCGAAGCTGTGTCCGTAGCTGCAGCTTAGCTCAGCCTGACAACGCTCTTGAAATAAAGCCTAGGATCCTGCTTGCCGAAAACATGCAAAATAAGGGCTATCTTGTGCTCGACTTCTTCGCGGACTGTTTTCTGTCTTCTTCTGCTTAAAAACCACCTGCTCCGATGAGAGGGCAATGCGTCTCATTCACATGAAATCAGCGTGAAGCAGCCAGCCAAGAGGCAGCGGCGTGTATGAGCGAGAGGGGATCCTTTGCAGCCTTTATATACCAGAGTTATTTTTAACCACAGCCTCCATGCTTATTACAGTGTTTCCTCTCTCAGACGCTCAGGAAGCCCACTTGGCTCTGTTTCCTGCTAACATGCGGCCCTGGCTCACAAAATCTCTGAGAACAACAGGCCTGAGACTGCTCGGCTCCATTAAAAAAACTGGCAACTTTTCAAGCCCTGACAGAAAACCTTTGAAAGCTCTGGATTTCCTCCAGCTAACGTATGAGGCTCCTACATCGGTGACAAATTAGACTGAAACAGCACAAAATGCTCCTATGTAAATAGCCTTTTTCTGCGTTCACCCTTTTAATAGTTCAAACATTATTTATAGTTATTTCTCTGGATGGAAAAATATTTTTATATTTTTCCAAAGATGGGTTCTACTGAAATGTTTTCCTTGTTTGTTTGGAGGTTGTTTTTTTTTTCCTTTTTCCTTCGAGATTTTTGTGACAGTTTTCTTAGGCTCCAGGAGCAACCTTTCCTTCCTGGAAACCAGGACAAAATGGCTGTTGTGAGTTCTTCAGTAAAAGGCCTGTGTCCAGTGCTGAGCCCAACTCTCTAAACGCTGCCATTCCCCGACTATTGAATAATAGTTATAACAGGCACAACTGACTTCTGCTTTCCAGAAGGGCAACAGAAGAGGTCAGTTGCACTTTATCGGTGCCTTTACCCATGCGTTTTATGTGTAATGTTAGTCCTTCATATTTTATTTTTTCTTGCAGACTTTTCACTGCAATTCCAGAGGGACTCCTGCTTCCAAAAAAGCTTTCAAGTATCAGAATAGATGTGACCTTTGATGTGGAGAATGCTATTTTCTCCTGAGTTGACGTTTTACACTATTGTAAGAAATCTTACCATGAAGTGACTTCTCATGTCTGTCAGTAATAATGACTTGGAATCATAGATGATAACTCCAGAATATTAGACTTACATGATTTTCTGATTTTCTAGGAGTATTTCCAGTAGTCTCATCTTTGTCTGGGTCAGCTTCGCCTTAAAGGTTATTTATTGCCCTGGGCATGAACAAGAGTCATCTGTAACACCTACCTGGCTTCTCTAGTCCCACTATTTATCTCAGACACTGGAGGGACAAGCACGGTCATCAGGAGCAGGTTCACTGGAGCAGGAGGATTTCCCTGACCGCCCATTTTCTTGCTAGGTGGGCAATAAGGTGTGTTTATTCTCCGCCCCCCCCCCCCCCCCCCGCCCCAGTTTTAATCATCCACAGCTTGAGCATGTAGGCTAAGAAATTGTAAGGCTCTGTTTGTACTTAAAGGAGAGAGTGATGGAGAATTCATTGCACCCTGGGATGATAGGGCCAGTTCTTAGACAGCTAAAGGCAACTGCAGTTAATACCATTCCAGCTCTACAGATTTGTGGAATTCCCTCCTATTTTCTTTTTCCACCTTAAAGGATTCTCTTCAGTCCTTCAGTCTCTTCAGTCATGCCCTGAACCTCTAGACTATGCCTTATAGAAAGAAAAAAGTAATTATTCTGTTTTCAAGGTTGACCATCTCTGTTGGTTTTGTGTGCCAGCAGCATTTTTGCCCTCTGACTTTCCCTTGGAGCTTGGCTATTGTGCGAGAGCATCTCCAATGGGAAAGGTCATCTATATCATGAGGAAGAGAGTAAAATTAATGTCTGTTTTACTGGTCTCAGTAACGCTGCTCAAGCAGCTGTGCTTTGCTACACCAGTGACAACGAAATACTGAACTGGGAGCTGGGTATATCAAGCACGATCTTGAATGAGTAACTACCACCATCTCTCAGATGACCCTTATTCTGATTGAAATCATTTTACTCCCAGTTATCTACATTTCACACAGATGTGGTTAAATTTTGCAGTTGAAAATTACTCTTATGAGAAAAGAAAAATGTAAACAGTTTCTAGATGTGAAAGAGCTGAATCCCACATTTTGTAGCTTTTAGCAACTCATTCTGCTGTTCATTCGTTGTTTGTTTGGGGCTTTTATCTCCTATCCTATCCAACAGTTGGGCTTTGGCTGTGCCAGGGGCACCCTCCTTTGAATGAATCTTGGCAAGTAAGTCTTTTAAATTCAGCGTATCATTTTGGCAGGTGATCCTTATTTTGCAAATGTAAGTTTTGTAGTTACAGTCATAGCTGACAGCACTTGCCTGCGTAGTTTATGGAACAAGTGGTATGCAATAGCAGATTCACGTTTATTTTCAGGCAGGAAACCAAAAGTGCAAAAATGCATCATGAACTGAAGGGTCAGGGTGAAGCCTTTTTAAAAAAGAATCAAGGTGGCTGGGGTGCGTTTATCACGTGCAGTCAAGTAGTCTAAAATTGACTTGTTTTGATGCTATTTGGAGGTTGCCGTAATGAAAAACTGACTTTGTGCAGATTGACTTTCTGCGTCACAACCCGTCTTGGGATAGTAATACCAACAAGAACAATTAGTTTAACTGTCGTTCACAATTGCTGTTTGTTTGTACTTGGTGGTTTATGGTAGAAACTGCAGGACAGCCTTCCATTCGAGCTCTTGCCAGTGGCCTCAGTAATTGCCCACTAGTCACTGAAGGACAGACTCACCGAGGACTTTCAAAGCTAACTTACCCTCCTTCAAATATAACTGAAATTTATAGCTAGCAGCATCTAAAATAACTCACATCACTACCACCTCCAAAAACAGCTCTGGGACCATGTGGCCTTGTGGTTATGGCTCTGGGGTTGTGGTGATGAAGTCAGAGATTCAAATCCAGTTGTAGGGAGATAAAAAGCTTCAAAGAAAGTGAAACTGTTTTTGCCTTGATTATGTGGAAATAATAACACCTCATTTTACTTACACCTGAAAAACAAAATTCATAGCTAAAAATAAGGTATGGTGCAGAATACCATGTTACATCAGGAGATGCACTGTGGATAAAAGCATGTGTCTGGCATGAAGAGAACTTATTCGAGTTGACATGTCAGAGGGGTTTGCTTCTCTTGGTACATAATGTCAAGGTGTAGGGTGATAAAAGTCAAGGTCTGAAGCCTCCACAGGCAACACAGTCAGAGACTAATGAGGTCCACTGTATTTTTCAGTGTACCATTTGGCTGACTGACTGTGGGCTTGGGGTTTGCGATAAGAAAGGATTTTGTTTCCTTGCTTACTCAGAGCTGCCCAGAGGTTTCTCTAAGCTCTTAGGGGCCATTTGCAGTGCATGGAGGGAGTTGCATAAGAATCCCATGGATGCTATGCTGGAAATTGTTATTATTGTACAATAATTAGTAAATGTAAATAGAATAATAGCTGTGTAAATGTACATTATACAGGCTCAGGGGGGACAAGGTGCTTCTTGCTGTTAGAAACCTGCTTTCCAGGACTGCAGTGTCGTCTCTCATCTCACCTTTTGGAGTCCTTCTGCTACAAGGTTCTGTAGGTTTTAATGAGTTGTCAGACAAAGCAGACCTGCTTCAGGTGGAGGACTTCAGAGACTGCCACTGTGGGCTGGCCAATGTCTCGGGACTAAAATAGTGTCCTGCAGAGAGGAATGTGTACGTTTATGCACGCACACACGTGCACATGATATGTATTCAAGTGTCTCAGGCCAAAAAGGAATCTAAACGTGGACTAAATGTGATTAAATCGCTGAGTTATTTGGCACAAGGAAGCACACAGGTCTTTTCAGCTGGAAAGCTCTGACTTCCCCCTCAATATGCAAAATTATCACAAAGCCATTGCTATCCTGCTGAGTTACTCCTATAGCCAGTTGATACGTTTCCAGGGGCCTTGCTGAGAAATCCTTGAGGGAATCTCCTTCAAAAACTGGGCCAGCTCCGACATTGGCTTTAGGAGGGACCTCTCCCCCTCCCTCCCCCCCCCCCCCCAAAAAAAAAAAACCCAAACAAACCCAAACCCCACTAAAACCTCAGCCTTGTGATGTTAACTTTCAGGTTTTGTATCTCTCGCTGATACTGGACTCAATCCCCACTGTTTACACATAGTATGAGACGATTTTTAACTTAAGCTGAGAGCGAAAGTCAGGTTACTTCTTTTTACATAGGATGTAAATGTGAAGGCATATTTCAGGGCATAAATGTCTACAGACTCTCCGCTACAGATCATAACAAGAAGAGATCATGGTGCTATTAATCCTAAGAATAGCTCTTATGGGGTTATGATGACATCTAGAAGCCCCAAATGAGCTTGTCACATTTTTCTGATTTATTTAGTAGCATTTCAATGGGAAAACATAGAGATGATAATGAGCATCAATGGTACATATTGTCTCTACAGTGCACAGGGAAAATCCGAACCTGATTCATCAGTGACAAGCTTGGCAGATTATTTCTTGAACTGCATCAAGATTTAGTCTACAGTAGAGACAAGCACTGAAGCGTTTACAGAAAGAGAACTAATGTTTCCGTTGTTGGAATCCAGTGGATATCAAAGATGTCTTTGAATTTCTACAATTAGAAGGAGCCAAATAAAAACCAAATAATTTTCCGAGCAGATGGCCTTAGACCTCAATACCAAAATTATCAAACTCCCTAAGTAGTGGTTTTAAGATAGATGTTAATGGATCTTTGAGCAAGAAGCATTAGTGATCTGGACTACAGCAACATTTTAATTAAAAAGTTGTACAATAACAGACTCAAAATGTAAACTTCAAAACATTTAAAGCCTAAATTACCGTGGGTTAAGAACTGGCATTGAGTATGTAATTTTTAACATTCCAGACTGCCTTCATTATAGTTCAAGAAGCCACAGAAATACACCGTTACGAGCCAGGAATAGTTCCTCCTTTTATTTGGAAAGAGAATTACAGAGGGAGCTATTGGGAACTGAAGTTTAGTTCCTAAAGCAGGAGCAGGCTACAATATTTTTATACACAACTGCAACCACAGACTTGCACTCATTCAAACATGCCGGACTAAATGGTGCCGGCTGTATAAATACTCAACACTAAGTTAAAACACAGGTTCTTTTTTATTTCAGCTTTGAAGGTTTATCATGCTATTTCTACTTTTGCAATATCATTTAAAGTCTAGATGCCTTATATATATATATATATAAAAAAAAAAAAAAAGAGTGCCAGTAACTTAAACCTACAAATTATGACCATGGTTCTTCAGTAGGTTTGGAGAAAGGCTGATTCCGTTCTGGTCATTGTTGATGGACAGAATGCTTGCTTTCATTTGTGAACATGCGCTTAAAATTACAAAGTAAATCCTTCTGGTTTTGTTGTAATTTTTTTTTTTTTTTCCAGCCAGTTACTCCTCAACTGCATCATAATGCTCATATAATCTTTTTCTCAGAAATTGGACTCACATAACTCGTTGGTATGCAAAATATGCAAGGCCCCAGTCTGCTCTGAATTACACCCATGCAAACCGTTGAAACTTAAAAGGGAATTTAAAATATGCATGAGTAAGGAAAACAAATGGAGCCCTCAATTTGCAAAGCGCTTTGAGATCTCTAGAAGATAGTTGTACATTTTGTTACCTGTGCCCTCAAGACAGGGAAGGGAGAGGATCTGATACTCAAACTAAGATTATCAAAAACTAGGTTTTATCAGTGCTTTTGGTAAATCAAAAAGAGAAGGAGCAGCTACTGTCCTACACTAATGTTCTAAGCTCACTATAATTAATTAAAAAGCTCTGATGGAAACATATCCTAAATCTCACAGCTTGTCAGAAATCAACTGTCGTTTTGTTTTGCCAAGAGCAGTAAATAAACCCTACATGAACAGACATGAAAGGACTTTCTAGAAGTGGTTGGCTGCGATAATTCCACTCAGGAAGCTGCCGAAGAGCAGCAGAGACTGGCTGCCCTTGCATTTGCCGTCTCTTTTCCCCATGTTGTTATAAAAGAGGGGGAACTGATTTTGCTTTGAAGCATTCGTTCACTTGGACACATGGAGCTGTGCTTCTGACGCCATAATTCTGGGAGAGAACACTTTTTACATACTTTATAAACTGTTCTGACTATTTTCAGATCGACTATTGAACCACAGTGGAAGTGTATGGATTCAAGATATTTCTGGTGATTGTGTAACTGGAAAAAACTGTCCTGATTTTAAAGTATTTTTGGCATACAAGTGAAAGTAAATAAGCAATTTTAGAGACTCACTGGAAAGTAATTGCTCCTGCAGGACACTAGCTGTGCCAGGAACTCTGGCAGATGCACTGAGCCCTCACTATTAAGCTTCGAATGAAAGCATTTTTTTAATGCACAAGATCAAAAACAAGGATATATAATCTAAAATGTAAGGAATTTGGAAAGAACGAATGCCTGCAAAGGGAAATGTCTAAACATATGAACTGCATTAGGAGGGAATACAATGGAAGAAAAGCCTGATAAGCTCCAGAGACACCTTGGCTTGCCATGGTGGGAAGCATGAGCTGTGGTGGTGGTGACACAGCCGTGACGCTGGCAGTGAGGGCGTTGAGAGTCCAGAACCTGGTCTGGGGATGGAGCTGCCTTCACCCATGGCTCTGCTGGTGACACACAACCATCCAGGGTTATCAGAGGCGATCTTGGGCTGATCAGCCCTGCAAGAGTTTGGACCAGCTGAATTGCTGATGACGATGACATGAGAGAGAGCAAGAGCAAGAGAAGCACCTCGTTTCAGGTGATGGTGAACCACCAGGATGGCAACCTTTAGATGGGAACAGTCTGTTCCTGTGCTTCCATCCAGTGATTCACTGGTGACTACGAAAGTTATAAAAGCACCACTGTCAGCTAATGTGTCATTAAAGGAAGTGTTCTGCTTTTTTTTCCTAAACAAGAAGTTAACAAAGTATTATTTTTTACTGCCTTCATCCTGTAAACTGGCATTTCAAAGGCTGAAGCTACTGTCCTTTGTTGTTGCTTTACTTGCTCATCTTGAAGCTGTAATTGAATGCACCCAGGCTGTTTTGCAGGCCTCTGAACTGTCAGGTCTCTCCATAGCTCGTCTGTATAAAGCCCTGCTATTAGCTCCAGCAGCTTAACAGTCGATCAGTAAACCTCAAGGGGCTGTGGACAGCCACATACTCTGTAGTAAAGGATGCAAGTGGCTTTGAAACTGAAGCCACCTGCAGAAAAAAACTTCAAGACGTGTTTGGCCAACCCCTTCCTTACCCCAAGTTTTGTTTTTCTTTTTTTTTCTTTTTTTTTTTTTTAATTTTGACCAACATTTGCTTGAGCTATCCTATTCCTGTGTCCCAGTCTGGGGGCTATAGCACAGCAATGATTTTTTGTGGGGTAGATTTATCCTGGATCTTTGTAGATGCTCCTTTGGCAATCCAACCCAAATGGCCATGTCCAAAGAAGCTTAAGATTTCCTGAGACGCTCAGAATACTTCAATGCAGGATGACAGATGAAATAAAGCATTTTTAATGCTTCAGTATGTATGGCTTTGTCTTTAGGATTTGTATCTGGGTTCAATCAACAGAGTATCAAAGTATTAAATCAACCATATGAGCATTAGCTCTCCATTTACTCTAACAGGAGACATTCAGTTCCCTTCTTCTGAAATGCACCAAGACAAGAGAGGGAAAAGCCTCCATAGA
This sequence comes from Astur gentilis, assembly GCF_929443795.1. Lineage (NCBI taxonomy): Eukaryota > Metazoa > Chordata > Aves > Accipitriformes > Accipitridae > Astur > Astur gentilis. The sequence goes on along the minus strand of NC_064887.1, from coordinate 41,854,520 downwards.
GAGAAAAGCTTCCAGGTTACAATAAAATGCCATCCAGCCAGTGAAACCGAGATACATGCACATCTCTGGTCCCATTTCCCTGAAAGTCAAGCCATGAAACTCAGCTCCAGCTCGGTCGGCTGCTCGCTGCACACCTGCTCCCTTGCAGCCGCCAAGTAAATGAAAGTTGTTTCCCTACTTGTGAGCAGCAAGTGAAAATACTGCCTGTGCTGGCCTCAGGTTGGGATTTTTTTTTTTTTTTTCACTCAGTCCTTTCTGCTTTTCTATAAAATACTGTCATGGGCAATAAGTATGAGGTGCTACAATTGTTAATAGTAGCAAAGGTCCAGTTTCCTGACTAATTGAGATTTATAACATCATAACTCATCTTTTATTAGTACTTCATTTTTAAAGCAAGCATAGCTAAGTCATTGCATTCTGATTAAATTATATATATGTTTTTTATATATAAAGCATCCATATATAACCTATACTTACATGCATGTGCACACACACACACACATATATAAACCCCAGGATTTTATCTGAGAGGTGCATTGGAGGAAGGCGACAATAGGAGAAGGGCTTTTGATGCTATAGACAGAGAGATCTGTGCAAAAAGAAGCTATTTAGCCATAGCACAGGTTTTTTAAATTAAATGTTTCAATATATTTGGGGGGGGGGGGGGGGGAATGCCACAAAGCCCCTTGTTGTGCGTATAAATACATATCACGTATGAACAAATACAAGAGAAACCATCACTAGCTCAGCAACAAATGGCACAAAACAAGCATGGCCCAGGTAAACCTCCCAGGAAAGCCCGTCCAAGGCTCCAGCCTTAAAAAGGGGAAAGAACAAAGCGTGAGGCAACTGCTCGCAGGGTTACCCAACTGCTATAAATCTCACAAGCTGTCCTAGCATGAGTTCATGTGCGTGTTTTTGTTTGATGGGGGTTTTTTTGCTTGTAAGCCAACCCCATCCCTCCTATGATGCTGTTAGATCAGCTGTGGTGTGGGGAGGGTTGCTACGAGATGCGATGACGATGCTTTGCCTTTTCCATCTTGTCACTGCCCGTGCCTTTGGCCGTGTGGCAGCGCTTCCTAAGTAAATGGGCTTGTGGCAGCAGAGGAGCAGCTCAGTTTTTCATCCCAGGTGCTCCTCCAAAGGGATAATCCTGCAGAACATGGCTGTACGCGTTCAGGGAGTCACTGGCACCAGGGTAGCAATGGGATTTTGGTGGCAGGATGAAAACAGGCAGCTTCAGGGGTGTAACGGGTTGTTTCAGGGACACGGTGCAGGCTTAGCACTGCCTTGTGTATTGGCTTTACGTTTGGCTGTTTGGCTTGGGTTTTGCCAAGAGCACAGCTGAGTTTTCAACTCCTCCACAATTTCGTATCAACTGAACAAGTCGTTAGAAACCACAGAAACTCAAACCTCTACGAAAGCAATGGTCCCATGAATCGTGAGCTGCTGTACAGCACCTGATGCAGGGGCTGAGCTGACACAGCGTGAATCGGAGTGACTGTTAGCAATGCTCCTTTTTTTCCTTTGGAGCTGATCTGGAGGATGCTGCTGTGGCCAGGGGAGATGCTGCTGGAGAAGGACATGACAGACCCTGTCCCTGCAGTGCCTGGGTGCCAGGCAGTGAGACCCTGTCATTGTCAGCTCCTCCTCTTGGTTTTCTGAGAGCTCAGATAGCCTTTTCTGCAGAAAAGCAATTCTTCAAGCTTACTGTCATCTTTAAAATTGCAGTCTGAGCACAAACAAAACTCATTGCATTGCACCAATGGCATTGCCTGTCTCCCTGAGCTCTCAGCCTTTGCTGTCACTGACACTTCCGTGCAAGGTGGGTATTATACAGACGTTGGCTCTACAGAAGAGATTAAAACCCAGCTAGATTTAAAAGTGAGTGATAATTGAGCTCTTTAGGGCAAGGACTGACTTTTCTCTTTGGCGCTTGTTCACTTTGTGGCGCAGGGGAGGCTTTTCTGTGCTTGGGGCTTCTCGATACCACAGCACAAGTCAGTGCCAATAAAATAATATGAATCAGGGCAGGTCAATACTAGGGCCATTTAAGTAGCGGGTGTTGTAATATCGCTGTATGCAATAGCGTATCTCTCAGATTTGCAGTGCTCCAAGCAGACGTGAGCGGCTCGCTGCAGGAAACAGCGGGTGAAATTCTCTGGCCCTTCTGGAATGGGTCAGATGGGGAATCACAGTGCTCTCCCCGGGCTTCAAAATCTCTCTTTCCCTCCAAATTACTCTTGGCTTCTCCACTTGTGCAGCTGGTAAGGACGTGCTATGAGGCAACCCCTATAGGCACTCTGGATTTTGAAATGTGCTGCTCAGTGAAGCAAGTAAGTTAGTCGTTGTCAACCTCCCCCCCAGAACTTCAGGAATAATATCTTAGAGCCAAAGTGAAGTCTGCCAAGGAACGAATGCCCTTGGGTGGAGATTACTGGTATTGTATTTGTTATATTAGGCAGGAGAGGTCAGACCATTCTTTAAAATAAGTTACAGTAAACAAGCTGGGTAGCTGAGCCCTTCAAATGTTTCATTACTGATGAGTTTTAACGTTAAGAGCTTCTATCGTACAAATCTTGATCAAGGGAAAGATAAATGTGCTGTTTTTTAGCATTTCACTACAAACACGGTGTTTGTGCCAACTGACACAATGATTAAATATGATCCTCTCTTCTCAGAAATGAGGAGAACTGTAACCGCACTGAGCTCTCCGCCGCTGATACGAGATAAAAAGAGTCAAATCGTGTGTGGTTTCCTTCAGACCAAACTTGTGGCGTAGCATTTCGTGAATGATGTTGTCCAAAGTCAAAATAATCTGCTTTGCCCAAAGGTATTTTTACAGAAGACTGTAAGAGTGTATTTTTCTACAGAATAATAGAAAAGGGTCGTTCATCCTTTGCACTGTGCTCAGTGTTGGCTCGTTCTTAGTGCAAACAGAGGTTCAGTGCCCCAGTATGGGAATGGGAATTAATAGGTGCCCAATTGGTTTCATTCTAAAGATGGCTAAAAAGGCAATCCAGCTTTAAAACAAGCTGGATTTGTGCTGTTGGTTTTTTAAAATAAAAATTAAAATTCAGGACATTTTCCCACCACTGTGCCCCAGCCCTTCTCCCTGCTCCTGGGTGCTTTTGGCTCGAGGCTTTTGCTGAACGGTGCCACCGATAGCCCCTGACACAGGGCTCAGCTCGGCTTCACGCAGCATTGGGATGGCTGTGGCAGCCCCATCACTGACCCCTGCTGAAGCCATGGTGCTGGTTAACACAGAAAATGAAAAGCAGCTGTTTGTTTCTTTTCGAGAGTATCAGAAAAACAAGAAGATGGTCCCCTCCCCATGTGGGCCAAAGGTTTCTTCAGCCTTTTCACTTTCAGCCACACTGATAGCAATAATTCTCTGCCTTTCTCTAACGAGCTTTTCCAATTTATTTCATTGATGCTTTGCAGGCCTTCCCATGTTGTAGACCAAGACAAAAGCGGTGACAGAGCCGCCCCAAAAAAAAAGAGACAAAGAATCGCAGCCCCAGACACCTCCCCACCCTGAGGTTGCTACAAACTTTGTGCTTTGCAGCTTCTCAAAGCCCTGCAGAAGGTTTGGTTTGCTAAATCTAAGTAGGATGCCTCACCCTTCTCGTGAGCAAAGTGTGGCCATACTCGCGCTTCCTTCGTAGAAAGCACTGACACTGCACCGGTAACTCCAGTTAACAGCAACCACTTTAGGCGGGCTCCACCAAAATGTGAACCTTCACTTGGCACAGCTTGGTTGTGCCCTGTTCCCCAAGCTCGGGGAAGTTTATCCCAAGTCCTTTTAGCTTTGCTTTATAGAACATGGGCTCAGTGCAGTGCCCTGCTGTGCAAATAGCCTCTTCTGCAGCACCCGGGCAGCCTTGGAGAGCAGCACTCACACTGCCAGGAATAAGATCTTGGAGGAAATTTGTTGTGACCGACACCTGCTAGTTCCTCCTGTGCCCTGTGACGTGGTGTTGAAACCTTTTCTCTGCTTATGGAGCTTTTTAATGGCTCTGAATTGAAGGCTGTGGCTGATGGGATCCAGCACAGGGCACAAGTAAATGTTGGACCGCAAAAAGAGATGCTAAGAGCCTCCCTTCAGAAATGCACTATGGATGCAGGCAAAAGCAGCTGTAACATTTGTATTCTCTCTCACTCTGTGGGTATGGGGAGAGGAGATGGTCAGAAGCCAGGAGATGTGAGGCCGGCATCCCCCATGCAAGCACAAAGCCAACAGCTTCTAACCCATATGGCAAAGGATAGGGTAAGCAATGTCCTGGAAGGGAAAAGGGGAAAATACCTGGTACTCGGTCCAAAAAAGAGGCGGTGTTTCCAGCAGTGGGCTGTGTATGTGGATGGCGGGCAGGGAACAGAACATTTATCGTACCAGCTGCCCAACAAGGCAGGATGGGATCTACCATGCGCTGTCATGCCTTCCCACGCTGCTGGCTTCCCCCGTGCCCTTGCACGACCGCCACTCTCACCCGGGATTCGTGCAGGAAACGTGGGTGAGAAGTTCTCCGAGAGCAGACGTAATCCTGCCGCGGGCTGCCCACGGAGGCACCCGGGCACCAGCCTCCCTCGGTGCATTGACTCAGCACCGTGGTACCCCGCTCTCAGCCGGGGACGTCCCATGGCACCTGCAGGAAATTTAAACTTGAGTGTGGAGGTGTGTGGCTTGTTGCGAGGGCAGGAGCTTTGATGAGCTCAGCAGGGGAAAAAACCTCTAGGAAGGATTACTCTGAAGTTTTGGAGGCGAGGGACCGCTATGGTCTTTTGTAGCGTCACCTTTCATATGATGCACAGCAGAGTCCCCTCCATGCCCACGGACACGAGCTGCTGCAGCAGCGGCTCTGGGACTGCAGCTTTTGGAGAAGGTGCATCTTTTGGGGAGGATGATAGCCCCATCTTCACGCAAGGACCTCTGAGCTCTCCCCTGCATCAATTCTTCCAGCAGCAAATACATGCACACAAACACACACGCTCTGTTGGAAGCAAACACTTCTTTTCTAACTTGACTTTTAACTTCCAGCCATTGCAGCTGCTGTTTCTTTTCTCTGCTGAATTCACGTTCCTACCCCAATAAAAAAAAACCCAACTTGTTTGCTACAAAAAAAATTTCACTTCATTAATCTAAACCCCTCTGGCTATACTGTCACAAAATGCTGCTTGGAAAAAAGAAAGCTGCTTCAATGCTGCTGCCTTGGAGAGCTCGGTTACTCACATGCTGAAGTCAGGAAGACCAAAATGTTCCCTCCTTTCCCGCCACCTCCACCGGCATGTTGCAAGAGTGAGCAAGAGGGAGGGAAAAAAAAAAAAAAAAGCTCTTACAATGCCCCATCTATGCACCACATCTGTCCCTCAGAAATAATTCCTGTTGTCATCAGCCCCTGATATTTTTGGTATTTGACATAATACATGGAGATAAGTTTGGGGACATAATTTTGCACAGGAATCCAGAGCCATTCAAGTGCTGCAGCTCTCGCAGCACAGCTCTGGAGACGTCAGGACATTTTGGGACAGCACTGCCCGGGCAGGCGCAGCCTGGCCCTGCATCGGCGAGGGATGCTGCTTTCTGCCAAATGAAGCTTGTGTGACCAACCGAGTGCTGAAATGAGCCTGCAGACTGCTGAGGGGTTTTTTTGGGGTGTGTGTTACAGAATAAAACGTAAAACAAAAACCTGACTTTCCTCATGGTAGAAGTCAGTTTTATCACTAACAAAATGATCCCCTCACCCATCTCTACCACAGAATTTGCTATATAGAAATACCATTGATTTCTGAAGTCAAGGGGTGTTTAAGAAGAATTGTAATAAGAGTAGAAGTTAGATAATCTGACTTTGGGAACTCTATGAAAGCAGTCACGGATTAGTGCAGTAAAGGTTGTGTAGCACTGTTTATTCTGAAGGTTTAAAATGAACCTTCAATTATTAGAATTTCTCATCATGCACTTTTTAGGACAAATTTTGGGCTATCATCATGCTGTTTGTTTTTTTTGTTGTCGTCATTTTTCCTTCTCAGTAGTTACAGTTACTTCGGATCAAAATAGTGACGGCAGCTATGGAAAAAAACACTCCAGCTTTATCAAATGGTCCGAATGAGGTTTGCTATAATCAGTGAGTGGTGTAATTCTGTACAGAATATTAATTGCAATATTGGCCCCCTTCCAGCTTAGCTTTTTACAGCTCCATTTAAATGCTATTTGCTCTGATCTAATACTAGTTATAGATGTTACTGGACTTTTTGCCATTAACTGCGTGAGGCAGAAGGGCTGTTCCTTTCAACACATAGATCACTCGGCGCACGGAACACTTCTTATTTCAGACCACAAATATAACATTTTATCATCTAGCGAATCTGAAATTTGCTTGGACAGAGCTCAATCCTGCACTATAGAAGTCTGCGAGTATTTAATGAAAGCTAAACAAGGCCTGCATTGATGTGATTTATGGATTCATTGTTTATTTGCTAAAGGCTTCTTTACAAGACTTATATCGCCATGTTAATTACTTTAAATATGTCCATCTGCACTCAAATAATAAAAATATACATATGAACTGTAATGAAATGCCACCCCGAACTGTACAGGGCAAATCATTCATGCTGCAACTATAGCAACTACTAAAATAGCAAAGTACACTGATTTCTGACATGAACCTGTTCCTAATGTCCAAAAGACACTGTGTGCTGCGAGCTTTATATACCAGCTCCCAAAATATCCGAGTCCTGATAGGATGAGAAAATACTGTCATGTTCTTGCACCAGGCCAATTACAAAGCTGTAGTTCCTGTGCTGGTAAAGATGTTTCCTGTTGATAACACAAAAGGACAACATAGCACTTAGCTGCTAATGTTATCTGGGACCCTTGTGACCTCTCGGAAACTTTAACAATTGTAGAGTTCACAACACGTAGAAGCGCTCTGTCTTGTGCTTTTGTTTTAATAAATAAGCAAGAAAGAAAATAAACACTTGTTCTGCAGCCATGTGCTCGCTATTGGTCAGGGAGTAATTAGAGGTGGCTGGAACACAGATGAGAGCTCAGCTCCATTAGCAAAGGGTTCCTACCTCTGGCATGGGGCAGTGCTTGACTGCTAAGTCCTTTTCTAAACAAATACAGGGAAAAGGTGGAATTTTACACTGTAATATTTTCTTTTGTCAATTCTAAACACATTCCTTTTCAACTTTATAGACTGTTTTTTTACATTTGAAGATGAAAAAGCAGATTTCATTTGTTTATAATGTTGGCATTTCTAAACAGACCTCATTCATATCCTTTCCCTCAAGCTTTTTCTCCAGCTTTTACACTGAAGCCTCTTCAAACTCTTCCTGTCTTTGTAGCTTTGTCCCATCTCCTTGGCTAGACCATAGCAGTCACTGGTACACAGCCTGGAACACAGCACTCCAGGAGCTTTAAGGAAGAACTTCTTGAAAATATAAAACCACAGCTGGACTTGGGTATTATATTCCCTCTTAACTGTCTATTTCTAATGCACAGTTGAGATCTCCTACCCAGCCAGTATTTGCCAGCCTACTCACAATGCCCTTATGGTAAAACCTCCTAAATTGTGATAGAACAAGAAACCTAGCACCTTTGCTTGCTCCTGGACTTTGTGGGGTTCTCACATCCCTCATTCCCTGCTGGTGCAGGAGCACACTTACACTCACCAGAAAGACCAGGGGTAGGAACCAGCAGCTTCTACAAGCTCTTTAATCAAGTGGCAAAACCCAGAGTGAGATTTGTTCTCTCTCTGATTTGGAGCATAGGCTCAACACCCGGTTTCCCAACAGTGCAATGCAGAGTTGCTCTGCGGAGCCTTCCTGGTGATCCAGCAGGTACATCAATGACTTGTAACCCAGTGGCTTGAAGATTCATAAATAATAGATTTATGGATTTAGCCTAGTCTGTCTGATTTCCCTAGATATTCTTCTATCCTTCAAAATCCATGGTGCAACAACCATGCTCCTTCAGATGGTCTAAGGAAGTCTCAAATCAGGTAGAGGATGCTCCTTATGCAGGACATTTTTATAGCCTTATAACTGAATATTTGGGCTTTAGTTCCGTGCTAAAGGTGAGTCCTTTCAATGCTACTTAAAACACCCCATCTGTTCTTCACCTATACCTGCCCGACTGGAAGAGCAGAGATAAAACTAGTCAGCGTTTTTCCTTGCTCAATTGTTATTCCTGCTGGAAAGAGGCAGAACTTCTTGCGCTAGTTTCCTTTGAGCAGTGCTTATTCACAGCAAGTCACAGTGGGAGAGGGTGGGAGGCAGAGTTCATTCATTTTTGTAGCATAACATAGAGCAGATTGTGTTTGGATTTCACTAGATATTTGTTGTTTTACGTTTCTTTGCTTTATATTGGAGAAGGGCCTGCAACAAAACTTTGATCCAAGGTACAAATCCACAGCCAAGATTTGAACTAAGCTTACAAAACTTTCTCCAGAACGGGCCGTAGCCCAGCACGCTGACTTTGGGAGCGTCTTGTTCTTCACGTTGCTGATCATTTGATTCAGGCCTGTTTCTGCTTATTTATTTGACCATCAGCCTGCAAATGAACTTGGAGGATCCAGGTTCAAGTCCGTAATTTTCTGAGAATAACCCAGAGTAATTCCACCTACAGCACAACGAAGTTGCACCAATGCAATGCTGCAACTGCCAGGGCAGTCGAGAAGACCCGAATGAGCATGAAGAAATGCTAGCAGCTTGAAGGAGGAAGGAGAAGAAAAAGGAGAGAGACACAGGTCATAAGGTTAAACTGGGCATAATTTCTGATATTAAACTCAGAATTATCCTCTGGTTCAACCAGAGTCTGCCAACAACCACAGAGCAGCAGAACAGCTGAAGTGGGAAAAGTGGCTTTAATCTTCCCATGTGATGCCATTGATTTTGCAGGGCTGTTGACGATCTCCATTTCAGATGGCTGCTCACACCAGGTTCCTGGGAACTTAGCCCAGAACGCATCCTAATAAAACAAGAATCCTTCATTTTCGGGAGAACAGAACACAGAACCGAGTTTAGCTACAACTCCTATCTTTAAAAACACGTTACGTTTTTTTGTTTAGGAACTGGTGCGCAAGGAACAGAGCCGGACGCGCTGCTGCCCAGAGCAATGGTCACATCGTGAAGAGCCCACACCCAGAGCTGGCCACGATTCGCACGCGGACCCTGCGCTGCCAAAGCCAAAGAGATCAAAGTTACAGCCCAATTCGCCAGCCCCAGGAAGGGAGGAAATACAGAAGGACCCAAAGTCTTTAACTAATGCACTAATGACAAAGTGAAATAATTGCAAAAGGGAACCTCCTGCATCTGACTATAGTGAGAGATGTGACTAACTGCGCTTTCATAAACGCTGAGTCAAGACAACGTGCCGTAACTACAAGAGAAACAAGTTTTATCTGTGCGTAGGGAGGGCATGACTTATAGAACACTTTGGATTGCACAAAATTCTGTGGAAAAAAAGGTTTATGATCGTTTGTGATTTCAGTAGAACTTCTCCTGTAGCATAAATGAGAATGTTGTATAATTAATTACCATAGCAATTAAGATTATTCATATTGTTCCTTAACTTTGCTCTCTCACGCGATTTTCTGCAAGGCCACCAATCCTCGCAGTGCCAGGGCTGCTGAAATTACAAACAGCAGTGGGTGTCAACCACAGCGGGGGGGGAAGCCAAATGTGCTGAACAAATTGCAACATACTGTGTTTGGCACAAGATAAAGATAGAGGTGCCAAGGTTTAGCCCATTTCTTGTCACAGAATATAAAGTCAGAAATAAACAGGTGCAGTCTCTTAACCCGAGTCAAACCCACTATGGATAAACTCTTCTTGTCTCTCTTTAGGTGTAAGAATGTTTTATAGACAAAACCAGCCCAGATTGGAGTGAGGAAGCAAATCTAAGCAGTTCAAACAGTATACAGGCATAAAAGGATAGCAGTAAGGAAGGAAGAGTAGAAAGTTGTGAAAGAAAACCAGTGAAAGAATCTCCCCAGCTGGAAGACAAGAGGTGGAATGAAGCTTTTCTAATGTGCCCGTTTTATTTGACTGGGAGGTAGGTTCTGGCTTCTTTTAGCAAGACGAAACCAGTTTTCTCTAGAGGTAATCAAGGGGTGGGGGGGAGGGGGAATACTCTTTCTCCTATGTTGCATCAAACAGGAGCTTCCAGATGACCAGCTGAGTCTTAACTGTGACCCAGCAATGTCCAACACCACCAACTTACAACTCTGAGTAGCTGCTTCTGTGGTACCGCAGAGCTGCTCATCCCTTCCCTTTGCACTGATGCCCTCTACTCTGTTCCGCAGTATTGCCACTATCAGCCCCTTGAGAGTAACAGAAAGAAGTAAGAACGTTAAGAGAGAACTGTCAAAACTAAACTGAGAAGTTACTGAACTCCAAAAATCATGCTGTGTAAGCCTAAAAAAAAATAAAATTATATTTTTTTTAATAAACTCAGAGGAACTAAAAGCAATACCTTCCAAATCAAAAGCCACATTTTGTACATACTGTGGGTGTACGACTCTTTCTGAGAATTAATGGGAAGCATGCAGCATGATCAGAATGCCATCTACTGGCAGAAATGGCCGGGAGGGGGGGGAAGGAAAAAACCTCCAAAGACCTAGTAATGTGTTGCAATCTGTCATTCTAAGAAAGCCAAGGTATCAGACACACGTACGCCCCACTACGGGAAGTAAAACTACCTATTTACTCCAATGGGGGAGTGCCGCTGACGCACCTCGAGGAACAGCTATCTAATCAGTTAGCAATTAAATAATGTGTAGATGAGGTTGGTTTTGCATGCCTGGGGAGGGAGAGGGGGAACACTTCCTGCTGCTGAAATATTCTGAGCCAGCAGTCTGTGTTAAGGATAGAGCACAGGAAACACACTTCAGCTTGCTGAGGAAAAAAAACCACGCTTTCCAGCTTATTATAAAAAACAAGACTGCAGAGAACACTTAAACACTGCTGGCTTAGCATTAGGAAGCGAGGTGTGTTTTCAGAGCCACTGAAGCAGTCTAGTCTTTTAATGTTTCAGATTCCACATAACACACCTATGAAACCACATTGAGCTGAAAACACAGATAAGACACTTTACTGCTTATTTGAATTACGCAAATTGTCTTTTTAAAGTATTTTATATGCAGCACTTACCTGTAACATAGTGGCAGACCATCAAATTTACATTTTTCCAAATTAGGCAGAGAACAGAAGCCACCAAGATAAGAAATATTTAAATTTATCAAAAAAAAGTTACTCCTTGAACAAGCGCTAGTGCTAGACTAATACCACATCTCTTCATTTCTGCCTTTATGCCTGTGTAAGTACACATGGACCCTACATTTCGACAATGAATGGATGAAGAGGTGGATTTCTTTTGCTTTCTGAAATAAGAGGGTGCTAATGAGCACTGATTTTATGGTGCATAGATGAATTTTGCAGAGAACAACAGAAAAGCAAAGATTTTGTCAGTATTTGGTAAATGAATTAGGTGTATGAATACTTTCAGCTTTTAGGAAGTTCAGTTCCACTTATCCAGGCCTCACACCAGAACAATTGAAGGTACTCTAATATTAAGGGCTAGAACTTGCTGTAGATCAAACTGAAAAAAGAACAAGTGAAGTGCAACTGATTCAAAGAAGATTTTTGCCCTTTTATTACTTCCTGGACAAGCACAGCTGATGCCCTATCATCAAAAGAGAGTCAAATGTGACAAAATATGGGAAAATACTGTTCTGGTCTGCAAGATACAACCTTCAACAGGAAAACAAATGAAGTTATTCAGAATCCCATTTTACAGGCAAATAATTATAAGCAAACACTTTGAAGAACAGAGTCATCAGAAAGTGATTTGTCAACCAATTACAGTTTTAATACAAAAATGTTTAGTCCAGTCATAAGCTTAATTGTTCAAATGAAAATGAGTGGAACCAAAATCTTGAACAGATGATTTGTTTCAACATCAAGCTTGTTGGGTGACAAATACAGTAACATTACTCCAGAATATACAGGTCCACGCTTACCGTTGCCTAACCAGCTGCCTGGTTATCACCTGGGTACCTTCAGGTATCGGTCCTTTCTGGGGCTGATCTTCCTGCAACACTACAGCAGCAGCATCTCAGGGGAACCGAGTTGATTTTTTGCTAATAGTATATACTGCATACACAGGTATATCTCTATATATAATCTACAAGTATTTAGTGGGGACAGTGACTGAAGTATCTTCTCAATCTTGTGGCAGTCAGGGACTGTCAACAGAGTGGGGCGGAGAACCTTGCACACAGTGTATTACATCGCCTTTGCGGACATATATATATATATAGTTAGATTTTGATGGTTTAAGTTTAGCACCTGTCAGGAGTACTAAATTCAAACCAAAACATTCTAAAAACTGTTTAAAGAAAATACTGATAACCATCAAAATTTTTCTGAAAAATCAAAATAACTATGTACACCCATGCCAATCTTAGCTTTTCAGAAAAAAAATGAAATGGCATGTAAAAAAAAAATAATACCTTTAAGTATAATGTTCTGAACTGTCATCCATTCTGCCAGGAAGTTATAATAATAGTTGTTTACAAATGGAAAAGACTGAGAAAGAAAGCACCCCCCTTTAGGACAAAAAAGGATAAACAATTCTAGCAAACTCTAGTAAAAAAGGGAAATATTTGCCCGAAATTAACACAAAGGCAGGCTGGAAGAAAGATGGCAACTGTATTTTTATCGGCCTTTTCATAAACAACAATCAATTTTCAGGAAGAGGTTGGAGTATATTACTATTATCTGGAAAAATAATAATAAAACCAATCTTCCTACCAAATTTCATCACCTCCAAAATTGTTTTTGAATACTTAATCTAAGGTCTTACGTCTACATATTACAGTTTTGAACTTTTTATGAATAGAAATGTAAAAAAGGCAAATAGTAGTCAATTGGCATAGGGTGTCCATGCCCTAGGGGTATCACAGGGTTGAAACTCTTCAGCTTGTATTTCGACTAACTTGAACTAGCAACCATCATGCTTCCACAGAGATGTTCCCATAGACATTTACTTCCGTGATCTCTTGTTCTCAGTTAACTTAGTCTTTAAACGAACCCCGGTTTTTGTTTCCAAACCCTTGACTTGAAGTTGTTCTGTCAGATTAATTGGCTTGAAGCCATGCAAAAAGAGCAAATAGTATTTTTGGACTTCAGATAGTTTTAACTCGTATGCCAAAAATTTTTATAAGTTAACAGAGCTTTGAAGGAGTTAAGGCACCCAAATGCCCAGAAAAAAATAAATACCTTGGGCTAAATACAACTAAGTGTTCAGCAGTCATTTAATTGCACAATTGTCTCCCTAATTTGTAGCATAATGCTGCCAATGTCTTTAGAGATCCTAAAATACAAATACTAGAAACTTTGCGAATGTAACAGACAAGGCATTGACAAGAGATTCTCATGGTTCGTTCTGTATTCCTGGCTCCTCAAGGTAACTGCTACTCCTAACATAATTAGCATTTAGCAGCAAGATCAGCATGTTCTAAGAATGAAATAAATATTCACACAATCAATACTAATGGTTCAAATGCTCAAACACATTACTGAAAACACTAATTTTCCAATCTTTCTCCTGCCAATCCAAGATTGCAGAAACAAGACCCTTGGCAACAACGTTCACAGCTCTCAGTACCACAGAAGCTTCTGCAAACAAATTCTAGGCCTGAAGTTTCGTCATCTGTGGTGCTTGCGAGGTGTTTTACTGTGTTCGAAGCTGGTAGTCTGTAAAGGGGAAAAAACCCAAAACCCCAGTTTTAGTGAATTGTCTCACTAAGAGTAGTAAATTGAGATGAAGTGATTAAAATAAAACCAGATCTTTGCTTAGAATGGCCACGATAACGAGCTCTAAAGCGATTAAGGTAATTGCAGGCAGTCACGCTTCCATGCCAGAAAAAAGTTAGATTAGAAAAACAACAAAAACCAAACACACCCCCACCACTTTTCCTTGCTAACAATCTAGTATCTTTTAGTACACAGTGTCTTACACATTTGAAAGCTGGCAGAGTGATATGTGTGAGCAATTTCTTTTTAAATTTACGTTCCAAAAATCCCAGCTTAATTACAAAATATTTGAACAGCATTACTCAACTATCCCATTGGGTCTTTCATTAAGACACCAAAAAAAGGTGACTGGAAAAAGCAGCATACCTTAATCTAACATGTATCTAAACTGTACAGTTTAATACCCAAGAACATGAGCAAACTGGTTTTGTGTGTTTCAATTTGTAGGTGCATGCTGGAGAAACTAAATAAGCAAGCTGGAGATGTCTACAGTCTATTGCCTTCCATTTACCTCCATTCTGGGTAATATAACGAACCCATGGGAGAGCCTGATAGCCACTCTTCTCAATTATCTTTAAGTAGCGAACCTGGAAAGAAAGATATGTTAAGAAATAAAGTCTCCCATGTCAGCCAAGCAGTATTTAGCAAAACAGAAAAATATTTTTTTGGTCTAAAATATGTTTTATGGATAACATTGAACAGGAATCATCAAGAAGATGAGAAAAAAACTTGTGTGTTAAGAGTCTAGCATGTTAACTTGCCAGTATTTCTGTTTTCAACTACTGACCTGGATTCCTGAAGTGGTGAAATATGGAATCTCGAACTTTACACTAATGGGAGGTTTTCCTTCCTTATCTTCAGCTTCAACACTTGGAAGTCCAAAGTGAGCTCTCATCAGGTATTCTTTTCCACCCTACCCAAAAGGGACAGATTTTTTTTTTTTTTCTTGAAACAAAAAATAAAAAAAAAAAAACAAACTTGCAACAATACAAGCTGTTTTCTTAATGTCAAATGGCTGAACTCCACTATTCATTTCAGCTCTTCTACGGGGCTTAAAAGGACTTGTTTTTATTTTAAAGTACTTTTTTTTTTAAAGATGCAGATCGAATTAGGACCAGCCTGAGGCTTAATTCATTTTCTTCCAGCCTCATAGTCAAAAGACAAGGATGCCACTGACCATTCTGATTAAATGGTGACAGACAGCTCTACTACCACACGATTAGCATCTGAAAGAGCTCATGCTCATGGAACCACCCAAGAAGGAGTCTGACAAACTAAAACAGCTGCTGCTAAACCTAGGCCAAGGGATTACACCATCCACAGACATCGCTCAAAAATCTGCTCTCTAACCTAGTTCTGAAGAATTATCCCAGTTAAACAAATATAAATAACAGTATCTTAAACATTTATCAGCAAGTTCCAATCCTTCATCCAAGGGAAAAGAGGAAGAGGCCAGCACTACTTGTCTGATACTATTAGAATTTGCTTTAGGCGGAGCCTGAACATTCATAAAATATTAATGTTAAGTAATTATTACATTATTAGGCGATAAGACTAAAAATAACACTTACTGGAAAAGATTTAATGGACCAGACAATTTCACTGTTCTCTGGAACCCATTTGACACTTCCAACAGTGGTTTTAAACTTTGGCGAGTCTGCGTCGTTTGGAACTGGAATGTGAATCTCCACATTGTTGGCAGTTGATCTACGCTTAAATTGACTTTTTGCCTATAGAAGAAGAAAAAAACAAACCAAAAACCAAACAATCAGAAAAGCAGGCCTCTAAGTATTTCCATTATGCTAGTGAGTTCAGAGAGCTGCGAGACAATTCCCCTCCATCCCAACCTACACCCTGAGAAACAGAACTGTAACACCGAGATCGTAACTTACAAATGAAGTTTTCAAAAAATGCAAGTCCCACACAAATACTAAATACTTGTACAAAAATGCACATACTGCTAGTCAAGCTTTGAAAACAAAGGGAAGAGAAGACCAAAATTTGCTGCAATTATTTTAGAACTTCTGACCTTGATCATGTACTCGATGCGGCTGTGCGAGTGTTTTTCAATCACAGACTCAATCCAGATCAGTGGTTTTACCTATGAGGGAAAAACACTTAACAGCTGTAGGTTTTACTTTGACACAGTCATTAAAATGTTGCTTCCCATAAAGCTACACTTAACACATGAACCCCAAAGGAAACAGAAAGTCTGCGGTGTTCAAAATGACAAACGAGTTGTGTTTTTTTAAAAAAAAAATTTAAAAATTACACAAATGAGCAAGCATTGATATAGCAAGAACCAAGTTTTACAAGAATCATAGGCTTAAAAAGGTATGTCTCAGATTAATCCCTAATAACAAACACTTAGTCCAAAGTATTTGATAATTTAACACACTAGGGACTCAACTATGACAAGCCCTAAAAATAACTCTAATTCAAACTGCTGCCCTTAAAAAAATTAATACTAAACTTTTCATTTGTTGTGGCCTGTCATAGTTGCATATTATAGACCTTCTCTATACTGAATTTTTCCTTTTCTGAAAGGAAAGCTATCCTTATCACTGTGGCTAGCAAATTCTAATAAAATTCAGTGACGTAAATACTGCTGTTGTCAAGCACAATGAATTGCTACACTGACATTTCATCATGTAGTTAGCTTAAAAAAAAAATAAATCGCAGGAAAAGTTATTTCAGAACCAGTTTCAATAGTAGTTGAAAAAAAAGAGACTTATTACCAAGTTATTTCTAAACTCATTCTTACTTCCTCCAAAATGAGCAAGCACAAAGCTTTGCTATTAGCAGTTAACTCGAAAACTACTATGCTACCCATACTATAAGAAAAAAAAAAAAAGGAAAGCCATTAGTAATTTTGCCTACAATCTAAAACACTTATCACATAAAAAATGCAAACATCCAGACTTACGTGGGTGTTAAGACGATATGACATGAGTTCAAACTCTCCATCAGGTGGAATGAAAGAAATTGTCCTGTCGTTTTCAAAGCGAGAGAGACGAACACACTGGTGAAACTTCACATCTTCCAGTTCTACTGATTTACTTTTGCCACCTAGCAGAAAATACACGTTTCAAGGTGCTACACCAAGTATGCCTGAAGTCTCATTGCAGCAAGTTACACAGCTAAGCAGTTGTCTGCTGACATTCCTCCCTTTTGGCCAACACTTTCTTTAGCTTGCTATAGGTTTTTAGGACTGCAGAAGTCCCAAGCAAAAAGAGATGAGGGAGCCTAGATGGTTGCCACGTATTACCATGGCGTTCCATCTTTGCTTGGTACTGTCACACAAGACCTAATGTGGTTTTCTACCTTGATAAAGGAAGTATTTCTATCATCTTAGAACAAATCCTTTCAGCTGAACCTCAAGCATCTCAAAACCTAAGACTTCAGATAACATCCTTTCATGATTATTGAGATATCACCGAAATACTCACGGCCTGTATTATCAAAGAGAACTTTGTCATTTAAACCAAGGCGCAGCTCTGGCATTCCCGAGAGAAAGACTCGCATTTTAATGGATCCAACTATCTCACTCCGTAATACATTTCCGTTGGCACTGACCTAAACAAAAACAAAAAGAAAGGTAAGATGGCTTTGATGTGGTATGTTGCGACATCAAGCAACACTCCCACCCCATCCCTGTGTCCCAAGTTTTCTTGGGTGTCTTTCTCCTGGGACATTAATCCGGTAGAGTAAAATTAGATCAGGGAGGTGACAGGCACAGAGGGAGGAGGAAAGGACGTATCAGAAATCAGCAGTACATCCAAATAAAGCATAATTTGTCTGCTGGATGTCCTTATGGATACTTGCTCTTAATGACTGACATTGTTTTGAGCATCACAGTCTAGCCGGTCTGCCTTTTTATTGTACCCTTGCAGGTTTTCAGACAATAAGCCCTTTTCAACACTTCCTATCAAAATTCTCCTTAAAAGTTAAAAGGTACCCACCAAAAGGTTAACAGACTCTATAACATCCAGGAACACTTCGTTTTTCCTGTATTTTATCCCTTCTGATCTCCATGAAACAGCATTCGTAACAGTGGCAGGTGGACGCGGAGCTCCAGTTTCAAGTTTGTGACCTTCCTGAGTGATGTACCTTTACAGCCACATAATTGGCATGAAAAAGTGAAAATTAGCTTTTTTGATAACTAGACCAAGCCAAAACATTTGTTTGTGTATGGAAGAATGCTCAAAACTTTCCAAGGAGTTTGTCACTGTAAGTGATGCAGAATGATACTTACTCTTGTAAAATTTTACTATCAGTGGTTTGTGGATAACCAAAATCCATAAGCTCATCTAACAACTCATAAATAATAACAAAATTATCCCTAATGCTCTCTTCTTCCAACTCCTTGAAATATTCAGAAAAAACCTGAAACAAAGCGACAGGAGGGAGGGGAAGAAGGAGGACATTAACTGAGAAAGTACAGCACATTCAGAATGTGTTCTTGCATCTAAAATGGCAATTTTTAAGAAGCTCCAAACCAAACCCCATAATTCACAAACAGCATTCTGTTCAGAAGATTAGCCTCAGGAAACCCACCTCAATTAAAAGAGAGCTAGAGAATCCTAGAAGCAACTCTAACTATTATGAAAAATATTTATTCTGGAGAAAATATTTTTCATGCCAGGTACAGATGAACCAAACATAGAATCTATGTGATATGCCACTACTCATGCATCAAAAGTTCACAATTCTCCTCTGTGTTCTCAGGTCTTGTGCAACTACTTACAGCATTGTGTCACATCCTTTGCCTACTCAGCTACAAAATATCAATTCCGTTATTAGTGGTTAGGAAGATAGTTCTACAAAATAATCAAATATAAAGTAAAAATGCTATTACTACAGAGTTCTTAAAAATGTGAAAGCTCTATGCACTTCTATTTAGATCAGATTTAGACTGAACCAAGAAGAAGAGGGAGGTTACTTTGGAAATTTCATACTCACCTGAACTACTTTATATAAAAATGAAAACACCAGTGATACACAAGCATTTTTCTTAGAAGTTGCAACAACTGATAAAGGATGTTCAGGAACACGCATTCAAAGTCACCATTCAGAAACATGTTTACTAAGTGCATTTTTAAAAGCCTTTAGGCAACTAGAGTTGGCCAAAAAACCTATGAGTTAATTTATGAACAGTACCTCTGGTCTAATGAGATATGAAGATAAACATTCAGGAAATAATTTAGTAGAGTAAAATCAAACTAAACACTTTTCTGCACCCTGTACTGCCAGTGCACATTACACTACGTAAAGCATAAAACAGCTTTATTTAATAGAGCCTCCTTACATCACTTCAGCCATTCTCTCACTTTGCTTTTAGACACAAAACCCCAAAATAATAAAGCAGCACTTGATGTATCAGCGTATGCGAGCTATTTGCAGTATAAAGGATACGATATAGGTTGTTATGTTTAATCCACATAAAACGAACTCCTCCATGTGCTAGAATAGGAGAAAGCGTCCCCTCTTCTTCCTTTTCCATAAGGATTGGCATAAAATGCTCCACCTCTGACATGTCCACATCTCCACGGTAATTCCGACAGATGAGAACCTATAAAGACAGAAACAAAATCTTTATATTTTTTCTCTTTCGTGAAATGATGTTACCATGCAAGACCAACGCGCCAGATATTTGGACAGCCTCTTTAAGTAACTTTTAAAAAGCCACCAAGCTTCACTCTAGCTCCTACACATACTATAAATGCAAATCACAAGGCCAAGATAATACGTGACTAGGATTTGCATTCCGATCAGCGAAGTAACACTTTCTGGAGTTATTCTTCACCTGTTGCTGCCCACGCCCTAATAACGCTTTTAAGATAGCAAACCATGCAACCCCTCCGAGACAAACCATCCCCAATTACGGCAGGGATTAATTACTCCAGGTGGGATGCCCAGGGGCCCTGCTAGCACCTCCCTCGACACCTGTAACTGCGAAGAGGAGACACGAGCCACGACTCCCCTTCTCACAGCGCCGTGTAACACCGGGGCTGCCGGCAAGGAGGCGCCGGGAAGGGGAAAGCGGCTCCCGCAGACCCCAACGAGGCCGGGGGACCCCCCATCATCCCGGGGCCCGACCCCTTCAGCGAGCCCGGCCCCTCCGCTTCGGCCCCGCAGAGATCGCCGCCGCCTGGGCCTCACCTTCCCCTTCAGGTCCAGCACGTAGACGGCGCTGGCCGACATCGCCCCGCCGCCGCCTCCCGCCCGGGCCGCCGTCTCGCCCGGTCACAGACACACCGACTTCCGCCTCTCCCACAGCACTTCCGGCAGGAAGTGACGACACGAGACGAGATCCGGCTGCTGCGGGGAAGGATACGCGCAGGGCTCCGCCGCGGAAGAACACCTTGATTCACAGAATACCGATGTTAAATAGTCCCGAGGGTATTTCCCCCCCTTCCCACTGCAAAACGGTCCCACAGCGCTGAAAACAGCACCAGGAGCGGGGCTAACGGCGCCGGGACGAGGGGCTGCAGCCTGGGCACCCAGGGCCCAGCCAGCGACGGCAGAGGGAGGACATTTGGGTTTAAGAACAATATTGGGATTTAAGACCAGTATTGGGGCTTAAGAGGCCGGTTAGGATTCGAAACATCAAGCTACACGCCACGTCTCAAAGGGAGTAAGAATTGTAAAGGCGCTTCAAGAACTCCAGGCACAAACTGTTCCCTCAGTGCACTGCCCTTTGTTTTATAGGTAAGTCAGCACCAAAAAAAGGATGAAAGCAGCATTTTAATAAGAAGTTACATCGACATTACAAGTTACAGCGGACCCTCCACCTCTGAAAGAAGTCTAGAGACAAAGAAATTATACAATTCCTGTAACTTACAAGAGAAGCTTACGCTCTGTGAGACTGTCAGACTCTTCACCTCCAAAACAGAGACGTGTTAGTATCAAACAGATAAAGGAATGTTTCCCAGCGGGCTCATGGCAATTGATTTTGGCCTTAATCTCACTTTAAGCACTAAAAAAACCCCAGCCCTCTGCACCTACATAAATCAGAGCTCATCAGCCAAGAAGAGACTTTGTTGAATATTTGGTTTAAAAAAACAAAACAATGAAATAAGACAGTACAAAGTCATAAACGTTCAGAAGATATATTAAACATTCAATATGGAGAATACACAGATTTACACAGCAACCCTGTTTCATACAAGCAAAATGCAGCTCCTGATCCAAAGCCTTGAAAAAGCAGCCCGTTCACTTAGTCCAGCTGACTTTAGGAATGTCGTAATGCTCAGTCAGAGTATCCAAGTGCCTGTTGAAGTCCTAGGGGAGAGGAGGAGAAAGAAAACGTTTAACATTTGGTGCTGACATCACCGCCGTTGAGCCGCAAGACCTCCCCGCTTCTGTGGTTTCACAAAGGCGAAACGGTTCCCCCAGCCCAACAAGCCTGCGTGCTGATAAACACACACCGGCCTGAGTAAAGCGGGGTGATTCAGCTTACCTCCACCCTCTGCTTATGGGTTTTAGACGCTTTCTTCAGGATCCTCTCCATTTGCTGGCGGAAGACACAAGAGAGGCCGGTTACTTCCAGCACTCGTAGCCCCTCAGGGGGGTTTTAACACCCCTCCCCGAGCCCCCAGAGGGGGTCTGGCCCAGGCAGGGCGGCCCTTACCCTCTTCTCCTGCATCTTCTCGTAGGCCACCTGCGCCGGGGTCCGCTTGTCCAGGCCGCGCTTCTTCTCCTCCTCCTGCTTCTTGCTACTCACGATCTGCTCCAGGATCTGGGCCTTGTCCTTCGCCTTTTTCTTCTTCCTGCGGGCAGAGGGCGGTCACCGCTGCCCACCCCGCTGTCCCCTCGTCCCTCCGTCCCCCCAAGCCGTTTCCCCGCCGTCCCCTCACCGCTTGCCGGCCCCCAGAGCCCCACCGCTGCCCTTCAGCCTCAGCGGCCCGCGCTGCACCGCCTCGTAGTCCGCCATGGCGTTCCCGGCCGCGCAGCACTGCGGCGCCCCCTGGCGGCGCGCGGCGCCGTTGCCGCGGCAACGGTGCGTCCTCTTCCCTCCGTGAGGGAAAACCGTTACGAGACGAAGCCGCGCCCCCCCCCGAGAGGAAAGTCGAGAGATCCGGGCAGCGCCAAAAAAAAAACAAAACCCCAAACCAAACCCAAACCCCAAAACACCAGTCCCAGCCCTCCCCGCACACCTTGTTCCACGCCGAACGGAACGATTCTGAATAATTTTTGGTTATTTGAGGGCGCGCCGAGGGGTGAGGCTGGATCTCCTTCGCTGAGGGGAATACATTTTCCACAGGAGAGAGGGGCCCACCCAGCTGGACGGTAGGAATGACCAAGAAATGAAGGTTTTACAACCTGCCCGTGAGCAATAAATAAGGCAGCCCGCCACATGTTGTAGTTGTGCAGTCAGTTCCTCCTTCTAGCCTTGTTTTTCATATTTCATACAGCCTGTAACATGACATTTCTGTTTGCGTGTATAAACTATATACTCGCAGGTATTTTCAGTGTAACAGCCATACAGGTATCAGTATATACGTATCATGGCACGCAAATAATTGTTAACTAGTGGTAATGTGTATTAACAGATAATGCAGAATAAAGGGAACGAGTGGACTTTATAGCTACTACCTCCAGTACAAACTACCATTAGCATTAGTGAGAAGGGAAGGAGAAGGGGTTACTACCAGTGTTACTGATTGCTAGCATTTGGTGTTAATTCTTAAAGAAGAAGGACATTGCTAAGACTTTTCAGTTAATTTACCATGTTTGAAGGAATGAAAAAGTATGATCCATTGAGTCCACCTGCTGCTTCAAAGACACAAACAAGAAGCTATTAGTTGTTTGGCTAAATACTGTAACAGGAATCTTTGTTGTGCACACAGGAGACAGGTGGGTAAGAGCCTTAAGTAGCCAGACTGAAGATTTGATGAAATGCTTCTATTATGATACTTTGCAGCCTGTGGAACAAGGAAGCTGGTTACTTGATCCTCTGCTATACCTGAACCTCATTGTTGCAGCTTTTAATAACTGAATATCCAGACCTCCTATAAAGGTGCCTTTGAGGAAAGAGTGATGGGACAAGAATCAGCATTCAGAGCCAGAAATGGGCAACAAGCAAACCGTTTTCACTCCAGAGCAGCTGGATGCATACCAGGTATAAAACAAACTAAAGGGCTGTTCGGACAGAACATGGAATAATGGCGAGTTTTTTTTTAAAACAATCTCTTCTTAAAATTATTAAGTAGGACTACTAAATTACAGCAAAGATTTTAGTAACATGGTTTGATTCTTACATCAAGAAGAAGGTTTATAAAATACTCCTAATTATATGCCAAAAAGAAAAAGCTTTCATGCTTGGCCACATATATTACAATATGACTTCATTCAAGTCACTGTACCAATGCATGTTGAAAACTGTCATTACATGTTCTATCTTTTCTTCTTTCACAGGACTGCACATTCTTTACAAGGAAAGAAATTCTGAGGTGAGTCTTGTATATGCATTTTGTGGGTAAAGGGCAGACACTGCTATAAAGACAGATTACATATAGGGTGCGGTATTAAAAAAATAATTTTTAAAAGGATTTACACAAATTTAAAGTGATACCTTTGGACAATTTGAGCATTTTTGTTGCTTTTTTTTTTTTAACGTACAAACCCTGTTATCTATCCTATCCTAAATTGAGCCAGAATTCTAGATTTTGTATTAAGGTACCAGACTCTCTCTATTTATCAGAAATAAATTTAAAAAATTATATTTTAGTGCATACTTTGCCAGTGACATCCATGTTCCTCTCACCTTGTTTTGACATACACTTCAAAGTATACTGATACTCTTTGGAATACTTTGCCTGGTTTATGAAAACCTTAATGATTGTGTCAAATTTTCTTCTCATTTTCTTCACGTCTTCTTGTAAATAATTATACTAATACTCTAAGGTGCATTTTCCCCAAAGCCTTCATGTGCCTCATCGAACACTGCATTTAGTCTCTGGCCAAAAGATCTGATGGAGGCAGGTTCGGTATTCTGTTCATGTGGGACTGAGAGTCTTCACTGAAAACCTGAACTTGTTCTCCTCTTGTTAAAAATACTTGCCCAGATAGTAACGTACATAATATTGAAGTTACGTTTGCCATTCCTGACCATTGGGCGTACTAACAGAAAGGGAAGTGTTCAGTTTCTGCGTCGCTCAAGATAGCATCACACATGATTTGCTAATTTCTCTGAAGGGCAGAACACAAGTGACAATTTTGTACAGGGCATGTCCCTCCTTAGAACCTTGATATCTGTGTGTGAATTGTATACAGGATAAAATACGAATGGTTCTGTAATAACTGAAATCTAAATATGTCTCCTTTCCACATAGTAAATAGAGGCCAGAACCATAATTGTGTCATGACTAAGACATTTATTATTGATAAGGATCCCTTTTAAAATTCTGTCCTATTGTTTTGTTGATAACAGCTGTAAATGGGATCCTTACTCCAGCACAAGACTCAAGCAAATAGCATGCTGAAAAAGTGGTGAATACATTCAAATTATTATGCACATTTTCTGTCTCTTGAACCCGAGTTCTGTGGAAAAACCGGAAGATACTTGGGGTGGATAAAAACCTACTAGAGTCGGTCCCAGATCTCCCTCCCTGCCCGTGGCTTTAGGCATTCAGAGTTTCATTCTGACATTTAAACTGGATCTTTCATGCTCCAGTTTAAGCCCAATATTTTTTGTCACATTCATTGTGGATTTGGAAAACAGATCCCTTTTGCCTTGCCACAAGTTTTTGTGTGTTTGGAAACTGATTAGGTGGACCTTCAGACTGAAGGTCTTCTGCCTTGTTATCATAAACACATAAATCATAACTACACTACGTGCCTGAACACCACTGCTGGCAATGTAGAAGTAAATCTGAAACTTTGTAAAGATCAGTTTTCAGATACACGGTATCTTGTGAAGTGGTTTGGCTGCCTGACCTGTGTAAGCATTTTCACCTAGTTCTGTAAGCATGAAGGCTTTGTTTTCACCAGTTACACTGTGTTGTTCTTTTTAATACTGTCTTTTCCACCAACAACTACAGAGTATATTAAATGTTAGTGACTGATATCATCCACCTGGTAAAGGATGAAAAATGTGAAGAATGATATGGAAAAGGCAAACACATGGTTCTCAGTGGTCTAAAAAAACTTGTTCCCTAAACAAGCCTTTCTTTCTATTTCAGACTGTTTTACAGATACCGAGATCTAGCCCCACAGCTAGTTCCACTTGACTACACAGATAAACCAGACGTGACGCTGCCCTATGAACTCATTGGCAGCATGCCAGAGCTGAAGGTACAGAGCAAGGAATACAACTAGAATCAAGTGACACATTTCAGTTTAATCTACCCTTTTTTAATAATTCATCCAGTACTAATTGCTGGGAGGCTGAAATACAAATAAATTTTGGCTATTGAAGTCAAAAGTCTTTCTGGAAGCTTCTAGTGATTCCCTGAAAACACCCTGAAATTGCACAAAAGTTAAAGAAGGCTGCAGCTGTGTCTACCCAATATAACATTAGACAGGAACACAATAGCAGAAAGGGGAGTATTTGCCAAAAAGGGGTTACAACAAAAATAGTCTTGCTCTAATTGTGTCTTATCTGCACTGAAAGAAATGCTAGTAAAGATGACCTTCCCTTGCTCCTGTGTTCTGTTGCCCAGGACAATCCATTTCGTCAGCGGATAGCAGAGGTTTTCTCAGAGAATGGAGATGGCAATATGACTTTAGATGATTTTTTGGACATGTTTTCAGTGCTGAGTGAAATGGCTCCCAGAGACTTGAAAGCTTATTATGCTTTTAAAATTTATGGTGAGTGAGACATGCATAAAAAATAAACCTTGTGGAAATCCTGCAGCTTCATGTAGGGATGCAAAATAATCATTTTGTCACCACAATGATTTCTAGTTAGGTATGTTTCTAATACAGCCTTTCTTTTCATTGCATTTGAATGTCCGTTCTCTCTCCTAGAAACTTCTGGTCTTCTTTACCCTTTTGTCTCTTCTCTTATTTGTTTGGGATTAGGATTTACTATAAAATTTACAACCTGAAATTATCTGCAGTTTTCAAGAGCTGATAAAAATTTAAGAAATACTTCTGTCTGAGGGGCTGCTTGGAAAAGCGCAGCACAAGGGATTTGGCTGCCCATAAATCTGTAGCGTGGTTTTGGTAGGGGAAGGTGGGAGGCAGGGAACAACACTTCTAGAATTTTTCTCCAAGGACAAATTTAAAGGTTCATTGTGGGCTGGGTTTTTGGGTGTTTTTGTTGTTTGTTTTTTTTTACAGTACCATTTTCAGTTACTTCCTTTATGATCAGGTAAAGTCAAACAATGTATCAAGCAAACAAAATCTTCTTTTGCAATGTAAACTGTACGTGATTCAGCAAAGATGTTAAAAAAGTGAACTCCCACCAAAACTGAACAGCCCATTCTCTTCCTTTAACTTCATACTATTTCTTGCATTTGGTTCAGTAGTAGTGATTTGCCAGAATGATTTAATTATAGCTAAGCTATGTTTAGCCATTCAACTATTTACAATTGGTAGCCTTATGCATAAAAGGAGAAATTCCAGGATTTTTATTTTGTTATTGAATTTTTATACAAGCAAAGACAGAATTTTTATACAAGCAAAGACAGATAACTTCATTTCCAATTTGAAAGTTCTATTTACATAAATACATTACGGCCTGGGAACCAAACCCTTCCTATTAGGTCTTGGCAGTCAACCATATAAAATGCTGACTTTTGTAACTTTGAATTCATTTTGTTTCCTTTGACAGATTTTAACAATGATGATTACATATGCAAATCAGATCTAGAGAAAACTGTTAACAAATTAACCCGAAATGAACTTACCCCAGAAGAAGTTAGCCTGGTATGTGAAAAGGTGATTTATGAAGCTGATGTGGACAACGATGGCAAGCTGTCTTTGGAAGACTTTCAGCATATGATAATACGAGCTCCAGATTTCCTCAGGTAATATTTGCTTTTAATTTCTAACACAAAATTGCTCTTAGTCTTTTTGTCAGAAGTCTCTGAAGCGTGTTTTAAGTCTCCTCAGCCATTACAGATCACCACTCTTCCCTGACAGTTTCTAGTACAGCTGCCCACCACAAAGACTGGGAAAACAGAAGCTTGGAAAAGTGTGGAGGCTTCTTGACTTGCTTTTTGAACCTCTGATGTACTTTTTACATGACAAAAAGTCCTGGTAATTTAAAAAGTTAGTATTAGCACTTAGGGTCCATTGATAGGTATATGAGATTAGCTCACTCAATGCATAACATAGTCTTAATGTGGTTTCTGATGCATGTCTTAAACACAAGATTTGGAGTGCTCCTTTGTGTATTTTATGTACTTATTCTTTGCAAGTGCTTTGCAAAATAGTTTCCCATTTATTATAGAGTCCTAGGATTAAGTGTAGTGAATCCCTTTGAATAGAGTGATACATAAGTGATCATTACTTCTTCTTTCTAATAGCACATTTCACATTCGAATCTGAATCTAGTGAAACATGCAGATGGAAGTACTTCTTGAGCCTTCAACAACTATTACTTCACCCGAGATTACCAGCCATGAGAGAGCAGAATGAGAGGAGCAAAGACGACAATTTCTGGTAACTTAACCAGTCAGAGAACTCTTGTCTCTTGTTTACCTCCTTAAAGGAAGAATTCATTAAGCTCTTCATCAAGATTTCCCTGTAACTTAACAAAATGTCTATTCTGTCCCCTCTGCTAGAGTAAATCTGGCCTAGACGGTGGGATGGGAAATATTTTTTAAAGTTCAGACACCACCAGGTACTAAAGGAACTTGTATCAAATTATAGCTTCAAAAAAAAATTCCTAAGCAAATGCCTTAACCAGTAAAAAAACCTTGAAAATAGTTTCAAAAACATTATGGTTCATCAAAATTGTGCAAGCAACTCCTCTGATCAGCTACAGCCTTAACAGACGGTCCAGTGAATCAATTTGCTCAAGTATTTTCCCAGTGTGTCACAGACATCCATTATGGGTTCTGAAAAGAATATAGAGAAGAGCTCTCTATTTCAGAATTTATAATGAAAAGTCAACATACTTTAAAGGACAAAAGAGGCTACCCCAGGTTCCTGTCCCTCTTTTCTCTTCTTAGAAATATCCTATTTTCCACACGCGAATCCATATGCATGAATGAGGAACAGGACTGACAAACTAAGGTTGTAAAATTCTCTTTTCATAAGAAGTTTATTTATGCAGTGCTCAGGGTCCTGTACAACAGAGTAAAAACATACACACTGTAATAAACAACAGTTTTGTTTTTAATACAAACATGAAAATCAATGAGAAGTGTTTAAGAAAGCAGTTGTAATGTGGGATGGGTGGCAGCCAAAAGTGGTCATTCTAAAAACACAATTTACAGTTGTTTTTAAAAATATTGGGATGCATTAAGTTCCCTTCAAACAAAGTCATAGGCCCAACTCTTGCTCAACGCAGAGCATATGACTCCTGCAGAAAGGGTAGAGAGACCAGCCCGCTAAACTTGTACTACCTACAGAAACAAAAACTCCCAATGATCAGTGAAAGAGATGGGTCAAAGAATAAGGCAGCCTGAAATAATCAGACTGCACATTACCATTAACGTTCGATTGAACAGATCATTATTTAATCTATAAATGAAGACAGAAGTCAATCATCATTCTTTCCCAACCACTATGAACTTCTAGTACAAATAGAGACCATCCTCTACGCAGCTGTTTGTCCATTTCCTCTCCAGCATAAACACCAGCCATTTCAAGTTCAAGAGAACAAGAAATCACGGTAGCTTTTGAGCGTGATCATCAGACAAAGACACCACCACAACAATAAAACCCTTAACAATTGTCAGTGAGATGATTAGCATCTCACATGAAAGGAGAGACCAAATAATTTTCAGCAGCAGTAAAGAGACTTACAATAATCCATAGGATTTATAAATCTGAGGCTGAACGTCTGATGCTGGCATAAGGCTCAGATGTCAAGGAACATTAGATGTGCCTATCAGCATAGGACCTCGACAACATAAGTGTTGAAATGGTGAAGTGTTAAAACAGCAGTTCCACCATTTATTGACAGATGAGCTACTGACACCCTGAAGGGGTGAAGACTATCTGATATATTGCAACCAGCCTCAAAAATAAGGTCAACCACAGAATTCCATGATACTCATTAAAGTAAGGGAATTTGAGAACATGCTCAAAAATGGGTTTGTTTCTCTACAAACC
Organism: Astur gentilis; assembly: GCF_929443795.1. Taxonomy (NCBI): domain Eukaryota; kingdom Metazoa; phylum Chordata; class Aves; order Accipitriformes; family Accipitridae; genus Astur; species Astur gentilis. The sequence goes on along the minus strand of NC_064887.1, from coordinate 41,825,468 downwards.
AAGTGTTAATCGATTACCTGAAATTTTAGTGGCATTTAGACACTGAGAATGTGTAGTAAGCACACAGTAAGTTTTTTGGATCTACGTAGATTCCTCAGTTTTACAAATTTTGTATCCAATTTCAGGTTTTTTCCTCCTTAGTTAAAGAAAGCTTAGATATAAATACATTACTGTATGTATTTACGCAGTACCTCTTTTGATCATTGTGTTTTCCCTATCATTCATACTTAAAAAGTACAGTAACTTAATTATGTGATGGAAACATGAACTACATACTGTACTTCTCCAAGATGTGATGTCTGCATTTAGTGACACATAGCCAAGCATACATGCAACTGCAGTGTCTTTAACCTTTTGCTGTCCTACATTTCCATTTTAGGTTTCACATTGCTTACACCAATTTAATTTCTGTGTAGAGTCTGTATGCCCTAGAAGTACAGTGATGACTGTAGTCACAGTAACTGTATGAAACTTCCTGAGATCAGACAATAATGTAGTTGTTCATTGAGTAAAACCAATCATTTCATAAAAGGAAACAATGCTATAAATTAGGTACAGAAACGTATGTGCAACAAGCAGCATAAGTTTAAACAAAAGGTATTCACATACAAAGAGTTAGCTTTGAATGCAAAAGAGTACTTAAGATTTAGAAAATGAGGAGTGAACAACACAATTCCATCCTTCAAGTTTTATCCACTTGTAAAATAGTATGGTTTGCTTTCTCCTCTCAAGATGAATTATTGATTTAGACACTGTCGACAGGCAATGCCCAGTATCACAGTGGACACTGTGATACCAACTTGGACTAACCACTTATTTTTCCAGTCACTTTGAAAAATAAGTCTGGCTGTACCATCTGGCTGTATTAAAGTAGAAGGATGGATGCAAGACAATCCACATTTACTACTAAGCCAGAAACAAATCATTAACCAGATCAGTTTTGTGTAGGAAAACAACATTCAGACCATGCCTTAATCACCTCCCCAATTCTGCCTCAATTTCTTGAGGCATACACAAAGTCTTTCTTTAAAAGCATCCTTATCTCAAGATAGAAGCATTGCTTGTCCAGTCTATAGCTCTGTATTAACTACACTTTGAAGCGTATACTGACTAGAAGCATATACTGACTAGAAGGCTTTTCAGTAGCTTAACATAGTTTTATCCTACAAATACACCTCCCTGTAATCCACTATGGTACATGTTCACCAAGTCCTCATGCTAAAAAGCCACGAGTAAACAAAACAAACCCCCATCATAATGTTCTGGTTAGAGGAAAGCTTTATGTATGATTTTAATCATGAACAGATCTCATTGTAATGTGCTAGCTATTAAAAAAAAAAAAAAAGAAGGTTGGTAGCATATAAAATGCATTTTTATAAACCAGTAAGTAACTTATACAGTAAAATTTCCTTTTTCCATTTTAGAAAAACAGGCAATATTCCTGTTAAGCCTAATTGCATGCTGCAGATTTATAAAGTTTAATTATGAATCTGGTAGATGTTTAACTACAGTAACACGAGTGCTACTCTGAGGGCAGAATACAATACCATAAACTTGAAGAAAACAAAACTGGTGAGTAAATTCATTAACTTTAAAATCAGCTTTAATTTTACCCTTAAGTGCAGTTGTCAATGTAAACAAAGCATGTTAACAATTCCAGTGAGTTGCAGGACACAGCTGATATGTTCATTTCAGTTAAATACACCGTAATTCCAATCACTTGACAGCAGACTTTGAAGTAGATGGCTCTTACTGGCTCCTTTTGTCAGTCTAATTAAGAGTCAGGCTTACAGCCTCTGAACTAAGAGCAACTAGCTACCTAAGAGCTTTACTTGGCTGTTATATATTTTATACATCGGAATGTAATAGACTGTGTTTATAGGAATAAATACATAGAATATTTCCACTGAGGACTAAACATCATTTGCATTGATGCACGCTATTAACAGGTCTGTTGCTGCTTGAAATCTGAAATGATCAATACATAGCAGCAAGGCAAGTCTCAGTTTAAAAAAGTCTGTTTTCAGAAAGTGTTCGTATGTGCAACATTTATTTGCATATGTGAGCAAGTGTGCATGAGAACACACAACTGGAAGCAGTGCAATACATTTTCTCGTCACAATTTAAAACCAGCTACTACATCACGACAGATCTGGAGTCAGTCATTCTCAACTGGAGAAGAAAACGCCACCCATTGTAATGTTAGATTTTGAGGGACTGTCCCTACCTGAACCACGGTCTGTTTCTCTAAGAACAGACAACAGATCATTTCCATGGGACTCACTGTAGCTATCATCTCCTGTTAAACACGTCTAAACATCTGGAGTACTTAATTAAGCATGGTCAAGTCTAACATGGATAAAGTACTTCCTGATGGCAAGGATCCATTATATTTACAGCACACTTTGGTTTTTTAAAAAAATAGAGATTCCTTTGAGGAGGATTTTTTTTTTTTTTTTTTCAAAACTTCAATTGTACTTGTGGATTGTCTACAATAACGCAACTGAGTAAGTAACAGGCAGATAAAGGATTTTCTCTGGACTAGCAAAGAGGTGGAGATGCAGAAAGCTTCCTTCTACCTTCTGAAAAGGTATAAGCCTGTCCTGCTTACGTAAGTGCATTTACTTGATGTTTTGATGCGATTGTTCCATGTGCATCTATAGACATGGATTTGCACATGTATCATGTACACATACCTGTACTTTATTAACGTTGGCATTTCAGTTTCTTGTTTTGATCATAACTTAATCTTTCTAATTTGGATACATTACATATACGAACAAAAAGATTGAAGCCTGTCAGCAAAGGTGCTATATCACAGGTCACGTTTGATCTGTACTCCCTCTGCTAGACAATACGCATGCCCAGTGGCAATCTGACAAAAATAAACTTGTTTCATCTCCAAAATTGAAGAGTCAGACAATTACTAAAATAAACGATTTCTTATTCAGATGGTCACAAAGTGACAAGGTATGTTGAAAATGCTAAGTCCACAGACAGAGGAAATCTCACTCAGAACAGGCACAGTCCAGTTCAGCTGAGCAGATGCTCAGATTAAGGCCGTGTCCCTCACAGAAGAACACATCGGAAAAAGCTGCTTTTCTTTTGCTGGTCTGGTGTGATTTTGACTCCCTGGTTGCTGCCTTGCGGGCTATTGCCTTCCTGAAGACGCAAAGAATATTCAGTTACTTATTTATACTGAACCACTTCTAGCATCCATACTTCATCTATTCATTTTCTTGAATCAAGCCTGCCATACACAAAAAACCATTGCTAAAACCAACAGGAGTCTTGACTCATTTATCTGAGCCTTACATCAGCTGCTACAAGAAGTCGGAGAACTGCATCTGCTACTTTTGGCTTTGACTAACGTGCACCGCGCCTATTCATCTTCTTTCTATAAACTCAAAGACAGCCGAGATTAAAAAAAAAAATTATAGGACATGTTTGGCTCTTGCTGAAACACTTAGGAATCGTCAGCAAGACCCAAAATATCACAGCTCCGTCAGCACACGTCTGGTCACATGAAGGTGGAATGCTCAGTGAAAGTAGAAGGAATCTTTGTTAGCTTCATTTTGTAAGGAACAAACCGACATTGATACATATTTATTTGTTGTGCAAAAGGTAATCCAACTGCTTCTCAGGATGCTTTTGTAGAAGTTATCAAAAAAATTAGTTCTTTACCTATTTTTAAACATACTAGTTTCAAGACTACCCTGAAGTATGAAGTGGGCCTCCTATATGACTAATTTTTCAGACCACAAGAGCAAGAAACATCATTAAACTGCTCTACCACTGGCCTGACTTGCAATAAAATAAATAAAAGATAATTTTATTTAGGAAACCTCAACCATTGCAGCTAATTCCTGAAATGCAGAGACAACTTTTATACGAGAAGGCCAGAGAGTAGCTTGACAAAACTAAAAATAAATTTCTATAACCCCCATGAAAGAGACGATAAAGTATTTTTTATACACTGTGAAGCAGTACTTGCTATTTGGCTTTTGCTTGTGGGTTGTTTTTTTTTTTTTCTTATTTAAATACAGCGTGGACCAAGTAAAGGTTACTCACCAACTTCTTGTCCATTTTTGCTTTGATGTCTCTTGCAAGAGTGAAAAACGCCTGCAACAAGTAAACCAGTTAAGTGTTAATATATTCTAACATTCTTGTTTAGCGATAAGCTGCCTTCCCAAGTTTCTACATATACTGAACTCCTGAAGAACAGCAAGTTTTCAGGTTCCCCCTGCGCCCCTTCAGGTTTTCATGCTCCTTTTCTAACCCCATTACCGAGCCTGAAAACCACCATGGCACAATGTGGGCTTATGTAGAAGGAAAATGTCACCCTTTGTCAATCACATTATTGAATGCAAAGGCCTAAGCCCAGTTTTTCAGTGTGCCGCCCTGCCACCGTTTGCTCTAACACCCTTGTGCTACGGTCTAAGCACCCACTTCAATTTAAATAAATCGGCATAACGTTGGCTAGACAATGCCTTCATGGAACGCACGGATATGTACTTAATAACCCATCCGCAGTATCTAACAAAGGAGTTTTGCACCCAACCAGGACAGGCAAGTGTTCTTATTGCTTGTTTGCATAAATAAGTCAATACATATAAGAGAACTTATATATAGTTTTTTTTTTATATATATATATATATAGTTATGTTATAGTACTTACATTCTCTATGTTTATATTTGCTTTTGCGCTGGTCTCCATGAATTTAATTCCAAAACTTGCAGCAAGCTGAACAAAAGCAGGTTTCATGTTAGTTGGATAATTACGGGAACAGCTCTAAATATAACCAACTGCACAGGATCTGCCCCTTCTGGCGTGATTCATAGCAACTTGGGGATTTACTCAAGCAGAACAATTTGCACAAATCAGGAACTAAATCTCGTTCCTATTAGTATCTCTTCTTGCTGGGCTTTTTTCTGCTGTTTCACACTCTGCACCCATCTTCATCTGCTCCTTTGTCTTTTATTTTTTTTCTTGCATGGGTATCCGGTCAGTCTCGTAACATCTGCAGCGCGTAGAAGCACCTTCCCTGACTAAGTAACATCCGACGCCAGAAAAGACAATCCTGTCTACCTTGTCTCAGTGGCTTTCAGTCAGAGAGACGTTTCCTAAATGTCAAACTCTAGCATGCTTTTTCTTCCTTTTCCTAAGAAAAAAAATCTAGCTCGTTGCTTCACACCTAATACATCCTGACCAGCTAATCGACAAGAATTCTTAACTTTTAATCAGAGTGGGGAAATGTCCTGCAACTACAGCTTGGGAAACGTTCAATAGTTCTGTTTAGGAACACCACTGAGGTACCAAGGAGGCATACAGACCGTAACAAATGTAGGTTTTATGCTCCAAAAAGTCTAAGCTGAAATACATTAAAGCTACGGCACTTACCTTCTCCCCTTGCTCTCTAGAAACTTGTCTTTTGTCATTTGCATCACATTTGTTCCCAAGGATCATTTTTTCAACATCTGGAGAGGCGTGCTGAGATAGAAACAGATCAAAGGACTTTGGCTTGGGTCTTTTTAGACAAATATTGTCAAAAAGATGAGGCGCGCATCAAGGACTTAACATGGAATGCCAAGCATCTTCCACAGATTTACGGGCTCCCCCAAGCCCCTCATCCCAGCAGCCCGGCGCGTGTCCTGCGTAACGACAGCTCTTGGATCACTTGTTGTGTCAGGAAAACATCAACTTTTCGGTCCCCTCATGGCTGGAAGGGCTACAGTCCCCCCGGCTGGCTCTCGTGTCCCAGCACAACAGGCTACTGTTAACCAAGGCGTTCCAGAAGGTATTCCTGGTTTTCATTCAATTTATTTTCCAGGCACCCTTCAGCACATGAATCCAAAAGAAAGGTAACGCTTCTGAAGCAATTAAGTTTCAACTACTTTTGGAGGAAGAAATTGCATCTTTTATTATTCAGTAAGTAAATAGAGAAATTACCTCTTCAATATTCCTGACCCAGTTCCGAATGTTTTCAAAAGATTTTTCATTGGTGATGTCATAGACTAACATAATGCCCTAAAGATTAAGAAGGAGACAATTTCAGCTAGCGTCAGTTTAAGCAAGGGTTAAAGACTTGTCCACAGCAGGAAGGAGCAACTTATCAAAGACTATTTTTAAACCAGTCGGTTCACACTTCCACACAACACTGAATCGCAGTTTGTGCCTGGCTAGATAAGGTGTGCAGGACACGTATTTTAGAGCGAGTCACGGAGCGAAGCTGCCCCTACGAGCTCCCACGTTGTCCCAGCACAGCCCCAGCACCGCCTGAAACAGGAGCGCTGCTGTAAACATTTAGCTGGGCAGAGTCTACGTGCCGGAAGACATCGGCGGTTGTGCGCGTTCCGCATTAAACCCAGCCGATCTGTGACAGCTGGATCACCCGCGTTAGGTTTAGCATCACCCCGCACAGCTCCTACCATTGCTCCCCTGTAGTAGGCGGTTGTGATGGTCCGAAATCGCTCCTGCCCGGCAGTGTCCCTGGAACAGAGAGAACGCGGGGGCTCACGCAAACCACCAACGGCAACACGCTCAAGTCAGAAACACCGAAAGACTTAATGAATTTGAAGCAGTCTTTAGGTGCGCTAGAACTATCTTTTAGTTTCTAAGATGTCGTAAACCGCTGAAGGGCACAACTAGGGTAAAGACTTCACGATAACATCACCGCCCCGCGCCATGCGGACACCCGGCGACTGGACATTAACTTCAGAAGAAAAGTCTTACCATATCTGTAGTTTAATTCTCTTGCCATCTAGCTCTATAGTTCTAATTTTAAAATCAATACCTGAAAAGAGAAGCAACTGAATTACTCTCGGTTCCTGCCGAAAGCCCAAATTCTCATTTCTTCCCTCCCCCCTCATTTCGCCGCTCGCGTTTTCACGCTCAGGACGAGCGCCAGCAGAGCGTCCTCCCCTTCAGCGAACGAAAAGAGCCGCCCGGTTCGCGAAGGCGGCTCCCGTCCCGCCGCGCAGCCGAGAGAGCGGCCGGAGCCGAGACCGAGCTCCGGCCCCAAGCCCCGCAGGACAGCACAGGACAGGACAGGGCAGGGCACCCCAGCCGGGCCGAGCCGGGCCGGGCCGGGCCGGGCCGAGGCGGCGGCAGGGCCGGGCTGCGCCCCCCACCCCGAGCCTCGGAGCCACCGGCGCCGGCAGCGAACCCGCCCCGCTCCGCTCCGCTCCCTCGGCCCGGGCCGGCCGCCATCCCGCTCCTCCGGGCAGAACGAGCCGTTTCCAGGCCCCGAACCGGAGCCGCCGGGCGGGACCACCGGCCGGCGCGGTCAGCGCCGTCCGGGCCGCCCCCCTGCCCTCACCGATGGTGGAGATGAAGGTGGCGTTGAAGGCGTCCTCGGAGAAGCGGAAGAGCGCGCACGTCTTCCCCACACCCGAGTCGCCGATGAGCAGCAGCTTGAAGAGATAGTCGTACGTCTTCGCCATGTTCGCGGGCGCCGCCCCTCCCCGCCGCGCCCGCCCCCCGCGCCGCCTCACCGGCCGCGCCCGCCGCCCATCACCGCCCGCCGCGCGCTTATTGGTCGAGCCCGGCGCGCGTCACCCGCCGAGTCCGGCAGGAAGGGCGCGGAGCCGGCGCCCCATTGGCGGGCGGCCTTGGCCCGCTGGGGTAAGCGGCGGCGCGATTGGCGGCCGGCTCCGCTCCGCTCCGCCCCGCCCGAGCGTCACTTCCTGCTGCCGATAGCGACGTCACGCCTCTAACTCCCCGCAGCTCGACGTGGTGTGCCGGCTCGTGACGTCACCCGAGCGGAAGCGCTACGAAAGGAGCGGGAGGAGGCCTCGGTACCGTGAGAAATTGTTTAATATGAAACGTCGCGAACAGGCTGCCGGCGGAGGGCGACACTACTGCTGGGGTACAGCTGCTACCGGGGTTTATATAAAAACGACTAACCAACCGTGAGGAAAAGCTACAGCCGCGCGATCGATAGCCCGCGGAAATGAAAAACGAGGGCGGCTCCCACCGCCCCGGGCGCGGCTCGCGCTCTCCCGCACGCGAGCGGGAGGAGGGTGCCCTGGAGGGGCCCGGGGTCGGCGCTGCTGGCGTCAAGAGGCGCGCGACGGCCTTCGAGTCACGCCAGAGCCTTACGCGCGTCTGTACTGGTCATAACTTAATCGGTTTTCTCCAGGAGACAGAGCGAGAGAGAGAGAGGGACGATAACGGTAAATGCAGACGGAGTCTTCAGTTCCTGTTGGCCGCTGGGGTTCTTCGCCATCTCATATACAGTTCAGTTCGTTTAGCGTCTGGTCCAGTGTCTGATGCAACCCCAAGTTCTCTTCTTTCGCTTGAGCAAGTTTTTCTAGTGAGAAAGAAGAAGAAAACAAGACTTAAACCACACACGACTCCACAGCCTTTTCTCTCTAAATAAAAACCGTGATTACTTACCTCCACGTTCAAGACAACACTACACCTCCATTCACAAAACAAGGCCAATTTGGGGGGTAATTGCTCTCATTTAGTGCAGTTTTGGGACACGTTTTATGGGTAACGTGACAGACTTGTGTTTTGATTGAACGTGTGATTTACAGCACGCGTCCTTCAGAGTTTCCATTGCCCCCAGAGTTTTTAACCAGGCAGATGGAACACCGCCAAGTACGCGCCCAAGCGCGCTCAAAAGCTTTGCGTTGCCACACGCATCCTTGGGGACACCAAAATTCAGGCGTTTGCCAGCGCGCCGGGTCCTGCCTCTGCCAACGGGGGCACCCGTGCGGACGGCATCTGCCCGTCCCCGGAGTCGGGAGCCGGACTTACCTTCACTGTCGTTACTAGTGTATTTTAGGTGAATTATAAGGAAATAAACCCCAAAAACTGAAAGGTAGAGGTATCTCGTTTTTATTGAGCTCAGTTCTCACAGAGGGGACGGAAGGATCGCTTGTGGAAGCTGCACAGAAGTGACAGGTATTACAGGCGAGAAAAGCTTAGGAAATGCAGCGAGTCAGAGCGGCCCCCGTGCCCCCCCAAAGGTGCAGATCACAAAGAGGTCATGTCATTGAGAGCATGGTCAAGCTCCTCACTGATCGCTTTGTACTTCAGCTTCTGAGCGTACAGCTCGTCTAGCGGTGACGAGGGCAGAAGGCACGTTTCAGCAAGAAATGCAGAAAAACAGTCCAGAGAAGAGGCGCAGAGTAGGAGACACGAAGACAGTCAGAAGGCAGCAGCCAAAGCAGTTGGGGAGGAAAACAAAAGAAGAAAACAGATGCGTAACTGAGTATCGGTATGAAAGCAAAAAAATCCACACAGCTGCCAGGTCAGAAGCTTCACCTACATTTCCTTTTTTTTAATCTCACAAATTATTTTTCAGTGATCAGATTAAGTAGGGTTGTGATCTTGTTATTAATGGAAAAAGCCCTCGAGGCCATGTATGTGCGAGTTGGCCAAAATCAGGTTATTGTTACCAGCTTCTGGAGAGAGAACTCTTTCAGGAGAGCTTCCTCTGGCCGGGAGGTACCACGCAGGACAGACATGTCCAGTGGACGCATCGTGCCAGTCTACCAATAGGCCTCACAAGCACTTCTGTCCTTTCCCGATAAAATCTAATCCCCTCTCCTAGAATTTTTTTTTCTGATTTGAAATTGACCACTTTTAAATGAAACTCGAGTGATTTCATACCTTCCAGGTCATCAATAGACTTTTCCAGTTTGGCAACTGTTCTCTCTGCAAATTCAGCACGAGTTTCAGCCTGAAAAAAAAATTAAAAAAAATAGAGCAATAGGATGCTGTTAAACAAACGATGCCAAAATACAGGTTGGGGATGGACAAACTTACTTCTTTCAGCTTGTCAGAGAGAATCTTGATTTCTTCTTCATATTTATCTTCTTTTTCCGAGTACTGTGAATGAAAACATAAACACTCCTTAAGGGAAGTTGTAGCAACAATAATAAATGTTTATGAAACCGTGACCTATTTATAACCACTTTTCCTTTTACAACAGCTGCAAACACCCTTTCCATCCTTTTCTCCTCTTCACCAACACATTTCAGACTCTGGTTCAGAAAGCATAATTTTAAAACTGGGGATGTCCCAAGTTCCTTTGTGCATCATCTTACGCCTTAATGGGCTTACCTTCTTGTGCAGCACAAAACCAGCTGAATGTACAAGAGAACGTGAAGCCCCCCATTACCAATTTAGACTAGCCAGAAACAATTGTTTAATGAAATCGAGTTTCAACAAATTTATTTATTAAGAGGGCAAAAACCACAAAAGAGCAAGATCAGAAAATCAAGAGCAGTCAGCAGCGCACCAGTGTGGGAAACGGGAGATTTAGGTCTTGGCTTGAAGCAGTGTTGCAGATAATTACCAGATTACAGACTTGGGTTTGGGCAGAACTGATTCACCGTTATCAACAGTCTCTGTTAAACAGGCAGTTGGCTAAACCCTTTGCTTATTTTGATTATTTCTAAGAATTTTATTTACAAGTTTTGACTTTGCCCCTATCCCTCAGTTTACTGAAAGAACCAACCTTTTCAGACTGAGCTTCCAAGGACTTCAGGTTGTTAGTGACGTTCTTTAACTCCTCTTCAAGGTCACTACATTTACTATAGGGGGGGAAAAAAGTATAAATGACTAATGTCCCTGTTATGACTTAATTTAATTTTCAAAGAGTCTAAAAATACAAGGGATGAAGTAATTATTAAGTCTGAAAGGAGAAAATTTGGTATGTAGGTTACAAAAAAGCTTTTCTACATGCCCGCCTACCAGTAGTAGATTTTTCTACTTGAAATACAGCTTTGACCTTTACTGTATTCTAAACTGCTTCCGTGTATACGAAATTACTCACACTTCAGACACCTCTGCACGCTCTTCAGCTCTTTCCAGTTCACCCTCCAAAATAACCAGTTTACGGGCAACCTATAAAGAGACAATAGCTGTATCAAGCCAGTCTGTAATTTCTACCACGTTTCTCTCAAAGCACTACGCTTGTGCTTTCCTTGTGAATGATAGAATTAGGTTAAAACATACATGCACAGACATGACAGACTTTTTCCCCAAATAAATTAGATTTTGCAGTGTTCTTAGCATTACATATCTAAGGTGCTGCCAAAGTCACTATTAAAATTACTCCTTTTTGGGAACCTTCTAAAGGCGAACCATCACACAGTGAAAAGCACACAAAGAATGAGTACACTGAAGAGCACCAAAGTTGTTCGTGGTTCTCCCGTAAGTTTAATAATTTCCTTATCCCTTTTACCTCTTCATATTTGCGGTCAGCTTCTTCAGCAATATGCTTAGCCTCCTTCAGTTGCATTTCCTGAATTTCCATTTTCTCTTCATCTTTCATTGCTCTGTTCTCAATAACCTTCATTCCTCTGCAGAAATCATAGCAAATATGTTTAATGTAGAAGCATTTTAGCATTTTTCTCTCAAAGGTCCTAAAGCGGAATTCAGTGTTTGTAACCAAAAAGCGGCTCGTTGTGCCCATACTATCGTGCTCTTCAAGGCTAACAGAACTACTCATTCAAGCTTATCAAAAAGTTCCAAGTCTCTGACCTGCAATCCACATTAACACGTGCAGATACTAAATGATACAGGAATATTTAATTCATATATATTCAATTTTTACTGGGGAAAAAAAAGGAAACGTACCTCTCACTCTCATCCGCTGCTTTCTCAGCCTCCTCCAGTTTCTGCAAGGCTGTGGCCAGCCGTTCTTGGGCACGATCCAACTCCTCTTCCACTAGCTGGATACGTCTGTTCAGAGCTGCCACCTCACCTTCAGCCTACAGGAAATACAATCACCCAGAACTGAGGTTATGTACAAGCCACTCGCTGGCTGACAAATGTTCTCAACTAACCAGTTTTCCTTAAAACTGCAAAGGCTTCTCCTTGCTAGGGAGCAGAGAAGCTCTAGGAACCTTTCTATCTCTGCTCTTTGTTTGTTTAAACTGTGGCATCTCAGGAATTTCAAGGTATGGAGTATCTGCTTCCCCTTTCTTTTTTTTAAGGTACCTATCATTCCTGCCACACAACAAAGGATTTGACACCGATTGCCAAGAGAGAACTATTTTCAGATCACTTCACAGGGCGGGATCTACCCATAGGATTCCAAAGTTAAATTGTTTCCATAATGGTTTATTCCAAAAACTTCACAGTTGATTTCTCTGTTCTTGGTTCATCACAGATTGCAGCAATATCCTCTCATAGCATGCTGCTGAAGTTAAAACCATTATCCATTATGGGCTCCTGAGCCTGCAAATGCTATATAATCTTTACGCAGTCAGCTGGGCAGATACACTTGGCCTCAGCATGGGAAAGTCAGTCTCCTTTGTAAAATAGGGAAAAATTAGGTATGTTCTTAAAATAAGTTCACTTTCCTTTTTCATTGCTTCCTATGGTACTTAAGGAATTAGGCTGAAAGCATTTCCTAGTAATAAGGTCTGTTTATGTATTATTGAATAAACTGCACAGTAACTGGAAACACTATCAATGCTTAAAAAATAGACTAGATAATAAATGGAGAAGTTGCTAGGGGAAATGCTCGCATACAGACAGTATGAACAAATTGGTGTCCATAAATACATAGTGTTTATTAAGATATGGTTCCTTTAATTGCTTGTTATTTGAAGGAAAATAAAGCTCTACTTTAATAACTGCCAGGTTTGTGCTCTTAATTGTCCTCAAATCTGAGCATGATTGCCATGAATAACTTTTTTTTTTTTTTAAACACTTTTATGGGCTCTAGATCCTAGAAGGGCAGCTGTTTTATGCTTTGTGTTAAACACTTTGAAAAAATACTTGTTTTGCTGCAGCTTTGCAAATTTGGTTACTGACCGCTCCTCCTAGGCTGGAGGAAGTGGTTTCCATTCATAGCTGTACCATCTTGGAAAGGATTTCACTGACTGATCCAAATGGAAGCTGATCCAGGATTCCACTAGTCATAAATTATCCAGCATTTCATTTGTTTTCTACCCAGTGCTATGTGTTTAACTTTCTTGATTTACACACAAGGCATCGATCCTGTGGAAAACTGGCATCTGTTATGTGGCAGTCTGCAACTCCTGCCACTAGACAGGCCACTTTTAAGTCATATTTTAATTAAGCAAGATTCCAAAGCTATGGAGACGGGGCCACTGGGAAGCTGGAGTTAGTCTGGCTCCACCTCTCCCAGAAGCAGCCCGCAGTCCTTATACGGTAAAACTAACTCGCTGACATGTGATAAAATAGCAGGAAGATGCCGGGAAGGCTGATCACACACAAATCTAAGTGAAACCAGCTGTCCGGCCCCGGGAGAGCCGCACACTAGTGGAGAGTTCTGATTTCTCTGTGCAAACCAGGAGGGAAAGTTATTTTCCAGCAGTTCAGACATTTCCCAGCTGTGCTGAAGCCAGCGGTGCGGCGCCGAGAGGCGGGAACTCCCCGCTCGTTGTCATGCAGCGCTTTTTCCTAATTAAACAGCCATTTCCTACTAAACTCGTAACCGCTTCCCGATGCCGATCGGCGCTCGCAAACGCCTGTTCCGAGGGGAACGGCCCCATAGCGCGATAAGCAGCGGGCGCCCGGGACGAGCCGCCGCCGCCGCCGCCGTGCCCGGCGGCCCCGGGGGACGGTGCGGGCGAGGCGCTGCGGCAGCGCCAGCGGTTTCCGCAGGGAGTCCGCGGAGCGGAGCAGCGAGGGGGATACAGCTGAGGAATGAAGGCAGCCGAGCCGTGCTCCCGGAGCAGGGGAGAGCCGGGCACGCCCCAGCGAGAGAGAGCCAGAGACAGGAAGGAAGGAGCAGGGCAGCCCGGGAGAGAGCGACCGAGAGAGGCGAGCAGGCAGCCCGGGCGGTCTCACTTTCTCCCGCAGGTCTCGTTCCAGGTCCAGCTCCCGCTGGAGGACCTGGGCGCGATCCTCCGCCTCATCCGCCTGTTGCTGCAGGCACTGGATCTTCCTCTTCACCGCTTCCAGGGAGCTCGGCGCGGCCATGGGCGCGGCGCTGGCGGCGGGCAAGGCGCGGAGGTGCTGCACGTGGCGGCGCGCGGCCCCGCGCCTTTCAATGGGCCGATGACGTCACGCGGCTGGAGGTGGAGGTGGGGGGTGGTGGTGGTGACGTAGCACAGAGGAGTCGGCGCAAGCAGCGCCGGGACAGTGGCGCCCCGGGGCCGCCCCGCCCGCTCCCCGTCCCCTGTCCCCCATCCCGCGGGGGTCCCCGCTGCAGCCCCGGCCCCGCACCGCGCCGTGATGCCAAACCCGCTGCGAACGGCCCCGCCGCGGGACTGCCGGGCTCCCCGGGTCAGCCCGGCCATCCCGAGGACCCCCAAAACGGGGTTCGGCAAAGCGCCGCCAAGTCCTGCCCTCCGGTTCGTTACTGCCCTGGTTGGGCCCGCGCAGCCAAGCGAAGCTAAACCGAACCGTTCCGACAGCAAAACGACCGGGGCGTGCGGCTGGGGAGCGGGGACCCGTTTTTAAGCCTGCTCTGTGGCTGAAGCCAAACTGCATCCTTAGGCCACAGCAGATCCCTGCTTCTGTCCCAGCTTCCCTGCAAGGGCACCATTTTGTTTGTTTCGATTAAAGGAGATTTCACTTTTCCTAAAGAATTCCCACCCACAAACACCCGCCCCCCTCCGTTTCAGAAACCCCTGATGGGTGCAGGGGTAACAATTCCCCTTTGGGTACCCGTTCAGCCCTGCGTGGCGCTGGCTCCCGGGGGGAAGCTGCCTGTGCCGTGTGCTCAGCGCAGAACAGCCAGCTGGAGCTCGTTTTGGGAGAGGGGACAGGAGACTTACATCCCTGAATCCTAACACTGCCCTTCCCATCCCCCGATCCGAGTGCTGCAGGGCAAAAACTCTCAGCGATTCTCATCATCAGTGTCCAACATACATACTGCAAAGTACAGAGAGCATAGTTGCAGGCAAATATTAGCCATAGGTACGTACATCAGTGGCCTTCTTTTCAGCCTGCTCTAGTTTTTCCTGGGCATCTTTCAGAGCCTCCGAGTACTTATCCAGCTCATCTTCGGTTCCTTTCAACTTTTTCTGCAGAGCTACCAGCTCATCCTCTACCTTTCAAGAGAGAAAAAAAAACCCAAAGTAAACATTCTGGTGTATTATCAGTTACAGTTTGATATGGTTAAAACCTCTCTTTACTATTAGTTTTAACCTAATGTAACCTACAAAGAGTCACAAAAGAGCAGATCAAAGTTCTGCTGGGGCAAGTAGTCTGAAAATGACTGGTAGCAGTTGCCAGGCAAAGATCATTAAAAACATACCACCCTTAGAACAGTATTTCCTGCCACCACACATTTAATATGTAACTTGGTATAAGCCCTTTTTCACCTCATTTCTGTTTTGGACTCCACAACAGCCCGCAGCAGTTAATTCTACAGCATAATTATAAATGTTTAAAAATTATGTCCTTGTGTTTGTTCTAACACTATTACTTGATGATTGATTAGGAAAGTGTTTAGTTCCTGTATAGCTAGAAAAAATTAGTGGTCATTCCCTAAACATCTTTTGTATGTTGTTCAAGACACTTCAAACCAAACGTGATACTCTGGAAGCAGGAGGGAACAGGTCCAGACCCTGCTTGTAAGCAGGAGGTGGGGCTCGACGACCTCCGGAGGTCCCTTCCAACCTGAATTATTCTCTGCCTAACTGTGGGCCAACAAGGTATGTTCCATCCTACCAAGAGGTTCAGACTCTCTCCTCCATACCATATAAATCCGTATTTTACGCTAGAATGGTACTATTTATAACCTGCTGGGAGACTGTTTAATGACAAACTGTCTCATGCTCCCTGAAGAATTTACATTATCAGGCGGCTTGCTGCTGATAAGGGTGCAGCCTGCAAACCCATCTGCTCCATCATTTCATTTGCAATACAAAACAGTTCAGTCTATAGAGAAACGGATTTAACCATTTTGCTCCACCCTCACATAAATTTAGTCTATCAAAATAGTTCACTCAAAATAGTTTGTGTTTTAGTGCACTGACTTTCTTCATGCTAGCTTCAAAGATAGCTTTAATGACATTTTTGGTAGCATGCTGTTCTTGAACATGGTTATGTTGCTATACTTCTACTCAGAGTAACCAGATAGTGTGAAAGAACTGAATATGCTTGCTTAGATGCTTTAACAGAGGGACAGTAAGCAGGATGAAGGAGGTGATAAAATCCCTACTTGAGTACTGTGCCCACATGAAAAAAAATGCTGAAAAATTTCAGACAATTCAGAAAAGAGGAGTAAGATCAAAGATTTATTATTCTCTTTTAGCTTTTTATTGTGAATTACCCTCATATAGATACTTGAAAATTCCCACAAGTGTGTCATTTATCAGTCTGTAGGAAATCACCTTTGATAACTCAATGTAAAGGAAGGCTAAGCATTCAATCACCATTAACTGCTCTGAATAACAATCTGCTGTGGCTGTTACTGAGTGCAGAAAGATTAGCTGGGGAAAGTGCAGCCCAACAGAACAGCATCCGATCAACAGCTCTGAAGCTAGGAAAGAAATAGGGACTAGGTACACGGACGATGCGTGCAGCTTGTAGAAGCTTACTGTAATGACACAAAAGAGACAAGTAGTTTTCCTTATGTTGGGGGTGGAGAGGGAAGACAGCAGCAGCTGACCCTTTTGGAAACTTTCTTCCTCTTGCTTTAGCTAAATGGATGATCAGTTGAAAGTTTAGTTAAGTCATCCAGGATCTCAAACTGAACTTGAATGTTAAGAAATATTTTGCCAAATGAATGCTAATAACGTATTACAGCAGTCTGGAAGATGTAGTAGAAGCAGCCACATTTAGAGGATGTAAAAGCAAAAGACGTGGTAATTTTACAAGAAGTGCTACAGGAAACTTGAATGTAGTCAACTCACATTTCAAGATTGTTCTGAAAATACTACAGCTCAAATATGAGATAGACACCCAGAAAACAGAACATTGAAAAGCAAAAGAATATGAAAATATTATCACAAATTCAGTTAAAAGAAGAGCTTTCAAATTAAGGTATTTCTGATTATTCTTAACAAAAAATAATACAACATATCTACTGTTGAGTCACAGCTGGCACCTGTAAGGGGCACTCTGTATACCAAGGACTAGTCAAATGAACTTTATTAATTCACTCCAAGGAGAGGCTCAATTTAAACACAGCTGACTCTTCAGGAGGTATTAACACTAGTCCTACAGGTGTTCAAGGTATACAGCTTTGATTTGGAGTATGTAAGGTCTTTTCCATGGCATCAGAAGCACAAGAAAATTAAGGCAATTATGTAAGATTCAAGAAAAGTTAGACAAAGCTCTCCTAAGAATCTGTGGATAGTGCTAATTTTGCAAAGACTCAGATGGCTGAAAAGAGAAGTTAATACCTAGCCCTGGTTGTATGAGTGTAACATCACAAAAAGGCAAAAGACTTCAAAAGAAGATTAGCAGAAAACCTGACTTCAAAAAATTTTGCTTTCTGAATCAGAAAGTTGCAACATAGTATTTTGTTACACTTAATTTCCACAGCACACATGCAATCAGTGATTTTATTTCTACTTACCTGTTTGCATTTGTCCTCAGCTGCCTTCTTATCCGTTTCAGCCTGCTCTGCTCTGTCAATGGCATTCTCCTTGTCCAGCTTCAACATCTGCATCTTTTTCTTGATAGCTTCCATTTTTGCTAAAGGATAGGTTCTATATGTCGCGCTACTGAAAGAATTCTGAAGAGTAAAGTTTTAGATTTTTACCAGCTTGGGCAGAGAAAGAAGTTGTATCCAGCCAAGTCACAGGCAAAATGAGCTCAAGTGCTTATAGACAGTGCTTAAACCCAGAGACCCCTGGATAAAACCCAGATCTACTGGCCTCTTCTCTGATCTTTCATACACAGCCTTTCTAAGGAATGAGCTGGAACAGACTCACTAGAGGAATCTTCACCACTCCATCATCTCCTTATTTGGGTCCTGTTTTCTTAAAGAGAAAACTGTTTCCATTTTTAAGCTTCTGACAGAAGCAAAAGTGTTGACATATGAACACATGCTTGAAAGAAAGCTTATTAGCACCCCTCCGTGTTTGCAGAGCAATTAAACAGCCCAATAGATCTATGAGGATGGCCTGGCTTCTTATAATAATGGCATAAGACTATTGAAGCAAAGGGAAGGATCTTTTCGGATTACTCCAAAATAAATCCATGCATAAAATAAAATTTAAAAAAAATCTACCCTTAAGAGGTAGCTAAATTTATGTTATAAAGAGATGTAGAATATGCTATGAGACAGCAGGTTTTTTGCTGTGAATAAGGACTGGTGTTAAAGAACTAGCTATAACCTGTAATAGTATAATACACAATAGAGGTCAGATTTAGATCCCAAGTTCAGGCTCAAAGACATTCAGTCTTGAAATTTCACTCACTAAATACTTCGGGAACTGAACAATACACCTTAAGTTGCAGTCTGATGAGCACCATAAATTATTTCTTCTATGAAGGAGTCACCTTCCCTCTTGAGGCAAAGCAAGAGCAGGCTCTGGGAGGAACATCAGGGGCAGCTCCACTGAGGACACCAACAAGACCATCCAATGGCCCTGGGATGAGCCCTATTTCCTTTCACAGTCCTATTAAACACAACCCCATATCCCAACTGCCCTCTCCCATCCCTTCATATGCTCTCGCTTAGCTTCATAGCCCCCGACACTTGCTTTGTCCTTACTTATTCCACCTCCCTGAGCAGACTCAAAGCGCTTGTTGACTTTGCTACACAGGGACCTGCATGCCCTCATATTCCCCCAAAGATTCTTTCCCAAATTCAGGTCCCATTAACCACTCCCTGATCCTTTCCTCCCTGATTCTGTCCTGGCTCTGCTCTCCACAGCCTCATGCTCCCTCCCAGGCAACACACAGCCTAGGCTCTCTGCAGACCCTCACAAACCCTGTCAGCCTTCCCTCAGAAGTGCTCACAGCATCCCCAGCCAGGAGAGGTACCAGAAGACTCAGCACAAGACCCAGGAACTGCCTCATCCTCTGAAGTGAGCTGGCATGGCACTAAGAGGCCTTCAGGACAGACTTCTAAGGAAAAATTGCCTTTATTTAGCTAAACATGATGGCAGAATGGACTCAAAGCCAATACCAGCACAATGCCCATAAGCAAGGCCAGACTCCCACAAACAATCCCTGAAGCACCACCAGGTCTGTCAGAGGACTCACTCCACTTCTCAGGTTGCCTTTTGTAAGGGATTTACTGTTGTTTCGACTCAAAATAAAAACAACACCTACACCGCTACTAAAACCAAGACCTCAACCCCCGGCAGCCCCACCCGATGCCTGTGAAAGGGGACTTCGCCCCCTCCCCGGCCCATCCCAAGATGGCTGCCAGGAAGCGCCCCGAAAGGCTGTGTGGTGGCGGCGCCAAGATGGCGGCGCGCCCGAGGACTACACTTCCCAGAGGGCTGTGCGCCATCGTCCCGCCGGAGCGCTCCGGCCCCTCCTCAGCGCCGGCCCGGGCACGCCCAGCACCTCCATCCCTCATTAACGGCAATTAAGTAACGCCAGGTTCAGCCGCTTGGGTCCCCCCCCCCCAAATGTAAAACAATGCTCGGAATTTTTAACAGCGGCAAGTTGAGTGTTTGCTGGGAAACCGGTGCTGGCTCTTCCCGATCCGGTGTGTGCCTGTATTCCTTGGCACACCTCACATAATCCAATCTCCCTTTTTTTCCCCCAAATCGCCATATTTGCCTCCCCTCCTCTGGCTTGCGGGTACCATTGCGACAAGGTGCCCCCATGGGTGTTTTGGTGTCCAATTCCGATGATTTGAACAAAGATAAAAACACGCATGTCCTGAGCCTGGGAAGAGGTTTAAGGAGTGGGGGCGAGGCACTAAATTAACCTGCAGAAATGGCGTTAAAAACTACTCCACCATATTGATCACCGTAACATGGCTTGCATTTCCCCTTGCCCTCCTCCCCTGTGAGTTTGCTGGCTCAGCCCTAGCCGAGGGCAGCAGGTTGCCGCAGGGATTTGGGCCGATGGTGGAACCCCGGCCGCCGAGTTAGGGTCAGCGCTGGTGGTCGCAGACCGGTGCCGAAGTGCCAGAGGAGACACGCGGCGTCCTGGCAGCCGCCGCCTCTTCGGCCAGCCGGTTGCGGCAGAGCCGTGGCCATCTCCACTAGTTTCCTTTGGAGTAACGTACGCCTTTAATAACCTTCTTCTAATGGCTGCGACCCAGTGGTCCAGCTCACACACTGCTCCTGTGAGTTCAAACCAGTTGGCCATGTTTTATGGCTTCTTCAGGGCTTCCCTCCCTTGATCGTGCCGTTGTTACCGAAATCTGGAATAAAACTCCTTAACATCAATGTGAAGTTAAGAAGCAGGCACTTTGTTTATTGCTGGAGATATGGGGGATTGCTCCACCAAAGGCGTGTCCAACTTAGTATCAAAATCCATCAGTTTTTATAGACTTTTTCTGTCAGGTCATTGTTACATAAGCTCTTAACATAAAAATGCATACTATGCTCGTTCTTAAATTTAAGCTTTCTAATGATTGGTCCTTTGATTATATAACCTTATCAATATTCTTATTTAAAAACAATCATTGGTCAATTTCACTTAGCTCTACTGATTGGAATCTTCGATACTCAAATCGAGATGGGAAGGGTAAGGGGTTTCCAAGCAGCATAACTGGTGTCCATGACAGTTTCCTTAGTTTCCTGAAACAAAACATAGAAAACCCAGTAACTTCCTGGTGAGGTTTCTATAGTGAGCTATTTCAAACTTCAACAACATCGAGGTTCCTATAGTCACACATAACACAGTTCCTAAAGTTTCTATGGCTAGGTTTTAAACTTAACAAACCTATACATTATGCTTCACAATTTTACTTCTTAAACCTAACTCTTCTAAGTGATTAAATTTTGATTTTTTTATCAGAATATTTGCAACACTGCCGCTGGCACCCTGCTTCCAGACCGGACCCTGCAGGGCCGTACCTGTTTCATGCTGTGGTCTTGCACGCCACGAGGGGTGGATGTGCCACGGGCCTTCTTTGTAGCTGTTTTTCAGAAGGAGCAGGTTTTGGGGTGCAGATTTGGAGATGCATCAAGTGGGGGAGGAAAAGGAGAGGAGAAGGACTGCATTAGCCCCGTCTGACCTGGCACGTGGGAACTTGTGTGATGGAGGCAGATGCAAGACTGTGCACGCCTCCCCCTTGGACTACAGCTGCCATGTAGCCTTAGGTGCGCATTTTGAGCTGTTTCTATGGCTGCTCTCACAGCCTCTTCATAATTCCTGATTACTGAGATGAGCAGAGCTGGCTTTCCAGCCAGCTCACCAGCCCCTCTCCTGCCGCAGGCTCGGGAAGGCTCAGAATCAGGGCTGGGGAAGCGAACACTGAACAAGACTCTTTTGCCTTTGTATTTCTACTGCAGGAAGATAATTTTTCTAATCAACTCCGTAGCATGACTCAGAGCCACATTTAGAAAGGAACATCAAGGAACATGTCACCCTGTGTAGCCCTTCAATCAGGTACATTCCTTTCTTCCCCTCCCTGCTTCACGAACTGGAGAGAAATACCTGAAAAATTCACTCTGTTCCCTCAGTAATGATAATCCTGTCACTCCCACAGCCTCTGGCTTTCATTAGCTTGGGAAACAGTGAGCGACCAAGAGAGAAAAAAGAGCCCTCCAAACCATTTCTTTTTTCTTTTTTTTGGGGGTGGGCAGGAAGGTGCTTTACAGGCTGTAGGAGTTCCTTTGTTTTTCCTTTTTTTTCAGAGGGATTGTTTGGCAAGGTTGGGTGTGTAAATATGAGAGGATACCAGAAGGAAATGAAGTTGGATTGTTCGAGAGTGTGCTCATTTCTTTGGCAGCACGCTGCACGGGAAGCGCGTCGCAGCAGGCGTTTTAACAGACTGAGGTGGGGGGTGGGGGTGTCGGACCTGTGGCCTAAAGTCTGGCAGGTCTCAAAATTTTCTATGCTTTCAATCCTTACTCCATTTTTATTGCCTAGAAGTTAGCTGGGACCCACACCATGTCCCATTTCGCTGTCTGGGAAAAGCAGACACTTTATATGCCCATTTTCTTCTCCAGCTCCTGCTCCATTCTAAACTCCTGGTCATAAAATATTACCTTCCTCTCTTTCACATTGACCAAGCTCCAACTCCTTCTCACATGCAAAGCTACATGTGTCAAGGCTTGAAACATTTCAAAGCAGAAGGAAGAAGCTGTTGATAATCCTTTACCAAAATTCCTTTGGTTTCTTAATGTAAATATCTCCTAGTAGTCCACTCCCTCTTGTAAATTTTCTGTTCTAGAAACTATATAATATGGCGTATCATTAGCAGTGCACTTTAGCAAAGGTGGCACTAGAATTAACATCAAACTTGTCTCTTCCTGGCATTTACTTTTAAATGACAAAATCCATAAATCCTCATATCTCACTGAATTTCTTTTCTTTGTGGGTTCTCCCTGCAGGGCTGTCACCCAGCATGAAGGGTATGGCAGGGCAGTAACAATCTGTAATACTCTCTTTCTGATGCTTTCTCATTAAATATCCATTACTCACGACGGGTCAAGACAAGGTACTGGGCTAGGCGTAACCAAAATGGTACATCTACTCTTCCCGTGCCTAGATCCAAGGGGAATTTACCTCTTTTCTTAAATAATCCTGTTTATCTGCATTTCCCAGCAGGGTCTTGAACACCTGAGGCGCTGAATTTGACACGGTTTTCAGTAGGATGGCAGAATCCACTCAGCACCTGAAACATGCACCTGCTTGGGAAGCCTGTCTCACTGCAAGTATCTGGTACACCAGAAGAAAGCAAATCCCATCCTATATGCATGTTAACATTCCTGGCTAATAAAGAATGGAGTGGAGAGGATGCCAGAAGAGGAAGAATCAGCTGCCTCTATCCCAAGACTTTGGCTACCCTTCCTTTCTCTGGGCTGGCTGTATTGCCTTCACCGATGAGACCCATGCAATCGCAGAGAAGGATTTGCCTTTAGACCAGAGGACAACCATCTGTATGGACCATCCCCTCTTCGGTTACTTTGCTATTACAGCCCATTTCTAGGCCACAGTGAAAGCTTTAAGCTCTTCCTTGCCATTAGATGGCAATGTAGATCCACAAATCTTCTTTCTTCCTTGAGCCCCTGGAAAACCATCTTGCTGCTGGTGGAATGGCTGGTAGAGCCTCAAATCTATTTCTGCCTACCTCACCTTTTAAGACTGAGGCATCCTGAATTTGTTTCGCCTGCAAACGAATGGAGCTGGCTGCCTGGGCTGCCAGCTC
This sequence comes from Astur gentilis, assembly GCF_929443795.1. Classification (NCBI taxonomy): domain Eukaryota; kingdom Metazoa; phylum Chordata; class Aves; order Accipitriformes; family Accipitridae; genus Astur; species Astur gentilis. The sequence goes on along the minus strand of NC_064887.1, from coordinate 41,802,285 downwards.
CTCTGGAGTCCTCAGTGGCATGAGCACTCACTCTCTCTCCATCTAGGACCTTCCTTTGTGCACAGAGGTTTATTTTTTTCACTCTTCCAGCAATTAATTAATTTATCTCTTGTTTTGCTGTTTCCACAAGCATTTTGCTGTCTTGCTTGTTTCTCAGCTTATTGCCAAATCTGGCAGGCAAGTGAGTCATGGGCTGCTGCAGGCCAAACCCTGGAGGATACAGACTTCTTCCTAGGGTCATGAATCTCCCATCTGGAAAGTTATAAAGAACTGCAGTGAGAAATAACTACCACCACAAAATGCTTTCCTCCATATCCATTTTTCAGCTTTTTCATTGTCTGCACTTGACTGGTTCATTTAACATGTGCGTTACTGGTTTTTTTTCCTTCACATTTCCTTTTCCACCAGAAACCGTCACCAACTCACATCCAACTTCTGCGCAGAAAACTTGCAGGTTCATTTATGTTCCAAAACCAGGCAAGTTTTCTCCTTCAAAGCTGAATATACTCAGCTTTTTTTCTGGAGTCTGTTTAAAGTTCAATCCTAGGCCAAACAGAGTCCAGCAGCTCCCAGTAACGCAATATTGATTGATGCTGGGCAGCTAGCCAGGGATGTTGTAGGGCCTTTTGGAGTCTGATTCAGATACTGCAGCAGGATCCATCTGACTTGGTAAATTCAGCTGCGTTAGTGGCAGAAATCCTCATTTGTTCCAAAAAGAATGAAACTAGGATCAGCCCCCTTTTTGTGACAGCTTTTTTTAAAGATCTGTTATACTGCTGGAGCAGATGGAGAGCTCCTGACTGTGGTTTAAAACAGGACAGGATGACAGGGACATTTTCCCCTGTGCCAGGCAAGGATGGGAGATTGTGGCTGGGTGTTCAGTGGAACAGAGAGTCCATTTGGCCTGGGAGCACAGGACCCTATAGCTTGACAGGCAGATGACAGGACAGGGTCAGTGCAGAGACTGCCACCTTCCCTCGTCACTCACACCTCCTGTATATGTTAACGTAAGCACCTTGCAGCTTTTCTGGATTTTAAATGGTCTAAACAGTGAGGATTTTGCCCCTAATCCCCAGGAGAAGTGCTTCTCCATCACAGAAAGGCTCTTTCTATTCCTGGTGTGCAAGAAGTTAATAGCATTCCTAAGCACTCTTGCAGATGTGAGCAGTATGTTGTAGATAAGTTATATCAGGAGAAAGTGTTATCACTTGGGCTTACATATTTTGTGCTTATCCATTGGACTCTAAAAAGCCGTTGCATTTAATTATCCATTTCTCAAAGCATTTATTAATCATTTTTTAGCTCTTTGTTCATTTGCTGTAGATGTAACTTGACATATAAAGTGAACCCAGTCATTTTATAACCAAGCACATCTCAGGAGGAGGAAAGCACTGGGTGATAGGAAAGGCCTTACTCATCTTGGCACGTGGTGGTACAGCTCTAGTTAGGGCCTCTGGGTACTTCAGGAATATAAATACTAGTGCCTTAAGCTGCCCCATCACCTGAGATATCTGGGGCACTGAATGAATTAGGTGGCTGGAGATTTCTAACCTTAAGTTATCACTGTAAAGCCTCGTGATTCATCCTGCATGGCCATTCAATTCCTGTGAGCAAATCTCTCCCAGCTGTGTGCTCCCTAGCACCCACTGTGGGTCTCGGAGCTCACAACACTGCAGCCTTCCCTCTGCACCATCAGTTAATGGAGCAGGAGGACAATCGTGGGGTAGAGAATGTGCCCGCCACCAGAATTGTGTACTTAGGGGAGTCTAACAAAAAGCCCCTCTTTGGTACCCAGTGTTGTAGAGTTGCAGGTATAAGCATGGTCAACCTGACAAGGGCAGTCATCTCTTACACTTCATCCCTTGCTGTCTATCTGCTCCCAAACACAAACTCACCCCAAACAAACATCAGAAGAACATCCTTAGTTTTCGGCATTACGGACCACATGTCCAGGGATCAGAGAGCTTCAGGAAACAGCAAAGTATCTTCTTTGCCAGAAAGACCAGCACTGTGAGAGTGCTTTCTCCAAAGACTTACAGGCTCTGCCAGGGGAATCACTGTTGAATTTTCCCCAGATGTTGCAATTTCTCTATGATTGCTACCAGGAAATAAACCTTTAATAAAGGTTTCTTCATTTCCTTATAGAGCAACATCCCACTTCTCCTCTGTTGTCTTCTGCAAGGAGAGCAGCACAGCAAGCAGCAAAACACAGCCATTGCCAAACAAACAAACAAACAGCCCACCTAAGAAATTAGTGTCTCTATTCTGGCATTATAAGACGACATTATAAGGCCCAGGATCATCTCAACCAGCTTGAGACATCTTAATGAAGCACCTAATTTAGGCAGGTGTTTCTCTTTTGCTGTAGTCAATGGAGTAAGGAAGCTTTCAGAACAGAAGAGGACACATTTTATAAATGCTGTTGCTTTATTTCTTCCCCCCCTAAAAAAATCATAGCCCACCTGGGTTTTAAATTGCTTTTCAGGCTTTTCTAATGAATGTTTCTCTGAATGTTTGCATGTCTTCTGTTTGCCCTCAATATGGGGAAAAGCTTAAGTCAATAAGTTTTTCTTTCGTTTGTAAATAATGTCAGAGTGACACATTATTGCAGATTCTCAGAACTCTGAGTCCATGTCTTGTCCTCCAGATATGACATGCCAGAGACATCACCCAAGTAGGCTGCATGGTGCAGGGTAGGGGATGGAGATTAAAGTAACTTTGACAAAAGACCATCTAGAACTTTATCCTGTACCTCTGTTTAGCCCACCAACTGTCAGGAGCTGGTGAAATAATTGCTTTGGACAGATAATAAAACATCCTCCAGCAAAACTAAGGTACTTAATATACTGCCCAAGTCAATTTCCCTTATTTCTGCTGTCCTCTTGCTTTTAATAATGGTTTAATGAAAAATTCAAAATTAATTGAAACTGGCATTAGACATTCACGTGTTCCAGTGAGGGTTTCACTGCTTCAATATTTCATAAGCTGACTTCACTGCTAGGCTTCTCCTTATCCTGGCTTTCATAGGCTAGAATATAATCTTTTTTCATAAAATGAAGGGCCCCAATATGGGTGGATGGGGGTACATGAGAAAAGTTTGCAACCACATCATAGGCAAAGAAATAAAAATAACAGCTGTGTTTTCTTTATGCCACCATCCCCCCTTTCTATGTAATGATACGCATCTGAGCCTTGACTGGAAAGAGCTGTCCTAAAAATAAACAGGAGCCGTCTGAAAGGTGTCTGAGGGAGGTATTTGGCAGCTGTCAGGCTGTCACGTATGCTAGAAGGATGGAGCTGATGGACTTGCCGACACCAGACGGGCTCTGCTGAAATAAGAATGCCTTATGCTTCCCTTGGCACTCACTGGGCAAATTCTGTTGGCCCCAGCCATCAGACCTCGGTGTGTCTGGGGCCTGATCCAGTTCTGGTTGCCGTCAATGAGAGTCTGCCCTTGGATGGCAGTGGGAATTGGATCAGACCCTTGCTTTACCTGTGAGACTCTGGCTTTACACCAGGGATGAATTTTGGCTCCCCAAGTGAATGTCACCCCAATGGAGAAGGATATGCCAGGCCCCAGGCTTGAAAGTTTCTGTAGGTCTCTGAAAATGAGACCTTTCACTGAGATGCCTAGATATGGGGACCAGAGCCTAACCTTTGACATTTTTGTTATAACGGCTTTGCACCACCCTGTGCCTCAGTTTCTCCTTCTCTAATGGGGGGCATGTTGTCCTGTCTTCAAGAAGATTAGTGACATATCTGTAGATCCAGGCATTTTTAAATGCATCCAGACCATGACTGTGCTAAAAGCTGTTCCTATTTCCCACAAGGCGCTTAATGGACACGTGTTACATCATGCAGCAGTCATGAGATGAGCAAACAGAAACACAAAGGCATGACATGACTCATCTGAAGCCTTTGCAGCATCTCAGTGGCACAGTGAGGACCCAAGAATCCCAGTCCCCACCAAAACAATCATACCTTTACAGTGACTGAATCTGGAAAGAAAATCTTGCTAGCAGAAACTTCAGTTCTTCTCAAGTGCACAGGGAAATCTCCATTGCCTGTGGTGTAACTGAAGATATTTGCTGCTGTTCTTGGCAGAGACATAATGTGCTGGGGAGGGAAAAAGAAGGGAGTTGTGAAGACGGGGTGGAAACCTCCTTGTTTCTCAGTGGGAGAGTGGACATCTTTCTTGTTCTCAATGGGAGCTGACTGCTGCCATATCTGAAAATCTGACAGTTTGTTTTGTTATCTAACGGGGAAGAGCAGCCCCTTTTTAGTGAAGAGCAGACTCTGAAGTCAACTATCTTGCAGTACTTTGGTCTGAAAATACTGGTCTGTGTTGAGAAGAATGGACAAGGGAATTAATTCCTGTAATATGGGCTGCAGGAAATTACCTACAAGATAAGAGGGTGACTTGATCTTTTTGAGAAAAAAAAAAAAAAAAAGACTTCCTTATCTTGATGATGTTTGCTCTGAAGTATCATCTTGTGACTGCCAGAGTCTGCCTTGCAGGATCATTCAATTACAGCTGGCTCCCGTGGCTGGCATCGCTTCCTTCCTTTCGGAGGTATCGTTGTATTTACTGAAGTATTGCATGTTCCTCTTGGTATTCTGAGGCCTCTGTTGCTGCCTGTTTGTGTAGTGTGTCTGCAGCCCTGTGATGCTGTTCCCGCTCACGTGTTAAAGGAGGATACAATCAGCCCTTCAATTAGGCAGGGATCTGAAAGGAAGAGGAAATCGAGATGATGAACCAGTGAGGAGCATGTGTGACTCAATATTAGATACCTGATGGTATGACAAGCAATGAATGAATCCTACCCCTTTTGGAGGGTCCCAGCTTGTTTGCCTACAATAACTATACAGATCTCCTAGGGGGAAACTGCACTGCACTAACAAGGGGTGTTCACACCAGCCAGGGTCTGTGTCTCCTTCAGGATGCTCTGGTTACCTCCACGAGGATTTTTTTCACTATGCAGAGTACTTTTCTTCATTAAAATGGCCATGTTAAATAGCTGTGAGGTTCCTCAACTCCTACTTTGTTGAACTGATCTACTCCACAGCTGTCAGCTTTTAGAGCAGGAGACCTGAGGTTACTAAACCCATTCATTTCTCACATGCACCCACATTTCTAATGGCTATGGAGATCCAGCCTTAAAGTCCTCTGAGAGCCATTGGAATGAAGAGCACTTTGTGAAGACATTGTAATTATTATGGGATTTAGGGGTGTGTGGAAATGATTCATGGAGAGGTTTCCCAGCCAGCAGGCTCTTGAAGCCAGGTGAGCTCTTCCCTGGAATGTGAAGCATGCAGCAGGGCAACTGGGAGGAACAGGTTTGGCAGGACATTTTAAGTTGTTCACAGCAGACAGCCTCTTCAGAGCCACATCCCTGCTTTACCTACCTCCCAGCTGGATGCTCCTCTCTGCCACACTGGCCTTGGTGAGCTGGAAAGGATGGACACGCTGCGAAGGAGCCTTTCTCGCTGGAAGAGGTACCACATTAAGGTGCACCTGGCTGATGAGGACCTGATGATGCCCCTGACGGTCAAGCCCAGAGACACAGTGATGGACCTACGGGCTCACTTAGTACGGGAGGGCGTCACTTCCTGGAAGAAAACATTTTATTACAACTCCAGGCAGCTTGAGGAGCACGAGACTCTCAAAGAAGCCAATATCCAGAATGGCTCTGTCCTGCTTCTAGTCAGCAATAAAAGGTAGGCAAGGAGCTCATCTGCAGCAGGGGTGGTGGAAAGGAAGGGGAATGCTCTGTGTACCTCAGCCCCTTGGGACGCTTTCCTGTTGGGGTTTGCAGAAAGCAGATCAGGAACTCAAACCCTGCAATTTCCAGCAGGCGAATTGAGATTCAAGGCTCTTCATATCCAGACATGCTGTGGTGTGAAATAAGGGGGTAAGGGGAGGAGGAAATCTGGCTGGTGCTGCCTGTCCTGTCTCTGATCAGGTCTCACTTTCCCAACTACGTGGCCAAACACAGAGGGAGAGACAAGATGTGCAAAAGGGGAAGGGTGATCGTGCGACATAGGGGAGTGCTCTGGGAGCCTCTCACTTGCCCTCATTCTTTCTTCTTGTGTCTGGCTCTCTCCATTTCTTTCTAGTGGATACTTTCTGCAAGTATTTGGGGGTGGCGCAGTCCTGCTTTGACAGGGAAGAGCTGTGAGCCGCCAGCTTACAGCAAAGCACAATGAGTGCTGGACAGAGATGGCAAGAGGCTGCAGCTTCCCAAAATGTGGCCAGATCGCAGCAGAAAGTACAGTGAGACTAGAGACTTCCAGGATAGGCGGTGCAAAGGAGAACAATTAGGGCAAGTATTATATTCCAGTGGGAATGAAACCTGAGATAATGGACCTGAGACCCACTGGCCCACAGGATAGTTTAGATTCAGTGGGGTGAATTTATGCCCACCTGCGCTATCTTTCCTAATACCTGGTTGTTGCTGCCAGCATGATTAGTTCTGTGAAGCATTTGGGGGATACTGGATAGAAGACATGCACAGCAGAGCATGGGTGTATTGCATCTAATTCAGCTTTCTAAATCCTGAGCCCTCCGAGTTATGTGTCTATGTTGATCAGAGTTTCCTCTGCAGAAAAACCTGCGCTAAAGACTTCAGTTCCTGATTATATGCCATATACTGGAATGGTCCTATTTTCCAGTCCAGAGGCAGCTTGAAATCTCACACAAAGAAGATTTAATAAAGCATTGCCTTTCAGAGCTCAGCCAGACACAAGAGATTTCACATCGCTCAGCTAACTGCAAACCCCAAGTCACCCACGGCCCCTTTCTCCAACATCTCATTTCAGCTCTCTGATTAACTTGGCTCAGCTCCTCCTTTTCACCTTGTTTTTAATGGCAGGAGCATTTCTATTTGTTGTTGTTTCCAGTGTTTATTTTCCTAAATTGTACAGCCTGAATTTTTGAGAGTAAAAAAGGATTTGGAAGGACTCAGTTGATGGAGTGCACATATTGACGCTCTTTTGACAGATGCCTGATTTCCATAATATGCTATGCACCTTCCCACATACTACAAAAGCAGGGCATAACTGCAGCAGTGCAAAAAATCACCAGGAGATCCTGTCCCTGGTGCGCTGAATTCAGGGTGCCCACCTGAAGTCACTAGCCGTTTTTGAAAATTTAGAGTCTGCTGCTTGAAGTGCCAGCTCAATTTTTGTGAGTATATGAAAAAGGGAGTGGGATTTCTAATATTTTTCTCCTTGAATTTCACCAAAACCTTCCTGGCTCCTAAACAAGCACCTTTGGCTTATCTCTTATTCCTTTTCCCAGGGCTGGGTGCATTGTGGGGGGGTGGACAGTCTCTCCCTGAAGTCACGTCTCTCCTCGAGTTCTTGGACCTGAAGGATTATTGGGTTGTGACAACCTCAGCTACTCCCAAAGTATTTTGTGTGGCATGAGTGGTAAATGCCCAGGTACCAGCAGTACATTTCTCTAAAGGCTCATGGGGGTGACTGAGCTATTGTTGTAGCGTGGTCCCCCTAGATATTTCTGAGATGTGCTTGTGTGTGGCTTGGCAGTCATCGCCCTGCTCGGTCCATGGTGCTGGGCTGAGTGCAGCCTCTGTGACTCAGCACCTTGCCAGATCCTCAGCATAGAGAAGGATGGTTTTTAGAGGGCTCACTCTATCAGGTCAACTGGGGGTTAGGAAATACAGAGTGGGAGAAGGCAGGTGCTGCATTACAACTGATATTACAGCACCATTTTGAGCCTTAAGATTATTCAGCCAGATCGTTAGCTATTAAAAATCCATGTTGCTCCAATAGCATCCGCAGAGATATGCTGGTCTGTATCAGCTGGGCAACAGTGTGCAACCTTGGGGAATATGAGTAGCCTATACAGTGTTGGGACTGTCTAGGAGCCACAGGAACACAGAGGAATAGAGAACATGGTGCTGGGTTTGGCCAGCAGCCCCGAGGATTCAAGAGTTGGTTTTAGTACTTCACCGACTCAGTGAAGTATGGACCCTCTCCATTAAAGGTCAGCATCTGCTTCTTAAGATCTCCCTGAAAATCTTGGTGTCTCCTACTTTTTTGTACTGAGATGCCAGCCAAGCAGAGCTATATTAATTCCAAAAGTGGAGTTGCTTTGATTGCCAAGGTCTGCAGCTCAGTGTCGTGCCTATAAATATTAATGGTCACTCTGCATGCTATGTGTTCCTACAAGTGGCTCACAGGACAGTTTACTTTGAACCAGAGAAAACATGAAAATGACCCTATTTTTCATCCCCCCCTGCTTAATGCCTTTGTAGATAATTGGCATTTAGCATAGGCCAAGTCAGCATTTCCACTTCTTGCTCGTGTTTTCTGGGGTTTATAACTTAGCCATAAAAATTCACTTAAGGCTGCAGCTTGGCAGGAAAGGGATCAGCATACCAGCTAATGCCGAAAATTTATCTGGACCTTAGTGTTTAAAAGTTTGAGCAAGCCATTTTGGAGTTCAGTCAACATGACCTCTCGCCCTGGGAAAACACACGGGCAGGCCAGAACAGGGAATATTGCATCCACCGAGTATGCAATTCCCCTTTGTGGAGAGCTTGTTAATCACTTTACTGCTGTACTGATTGAGATTGCAATCCTGTTGCAGTAGAAGCTGAGCAAAGAACGTGCTGAAAAACAGTTTCTGCCCTAGAGAGCTACATATTACAGTAACATGGTTTGCAAGTGGGTAAAACAAGCAAAGCAAGACTTCAAATGTGAATGAACAAGCAGAGAGAGAAACCCCCAAGCTCAGTGGCCTTGGGCCAGCCTGTGGTGTTCAAGCCATCAGTGCCCAGCGCAAGGAGACTACCAGTGAGTCTCGACATGAAAAGAGCAGCCATCCAGCACAGATGCATCAGCATCCACAAGGGCATGCAGCAGGCTGTCCCAAATGACCGAGGCGTGATCAGTCCTGGCACTGTGGACCACGCCATGGCAGAACCTGTTTGGCTCGCTCTGGAGGCGGTGCAGGGCCCCAGAGCCAGGTAGCTGCTCAGCTGGTCTGGTGGTGATGTGGGAGTTTCTGAAACTGGCACGACTCTTCCCGAATTTTGTCTGCTGCAGCGAGCTGCCCGGATACTCCTTGCTGGGTGCATGCTGTGGAACACCAACCAAAGAGGCCTCCCACGGTGTAGTCAGCAGCAGTGTTGGATAGTGGGTGTACGACATTTGCTGCTTCTTGTTGATAATTTGTTGGCTGCATTTTGATGTTTGATGTTAAGGGGAGGGATATTGTCTTGAACTGGTGAATCCATCACTTAATCCATGAGCTATTTCAAACAGAAGATAGAAATGGGTGATCCAGAGCGATTCCTAGATGTGCTGTGTGCCTGTTACTGATGGTAGCTGATGTACAGCTCCAGTTGGATCTGAACATGGTATAAGCACATTGACAGAGCCTTCACACTTGGTTTCAGGCTCCTTTCTTGTGTGGTCACCTCTAGCAGTCAGTCAGACAATGTCTGTACTAATAAATAAACCAGTACTACAACTGCTCTCTGTTACAATGCTGGAGTATTGCACTGCAGTTTTGGCCCAGTTCAGATGCATTTCAGGAGCCAGCATGGGCCAGGGACTGTTCCTTATGGGCTGTCTGGATGTGACCATGCAGGTTTGGAGGGTAAGAATTTAATATGAATCTGTGCCACCTGTCCTCTCAATGCAGAAGAAAGTCCCAGGCACATTTAATTTACTGGCATAGACTCAGCCACAGCACATGGGATCCCCTCAGTCTTTTGGAAGCTGAGGTTCATTGAGGCCAAGCAGCTATTGTCATCATATATGGCATGCCTGGAGAATGGAGTTCAGTAAGTCACTGGTGAATAGGTTAAATAAAGTAGATGCCGGCATTGAGTTTAGCAGAAGTCTATTATCTGGAATCTATTGGTGTTGTTTCTCTGGCCTGGAGCCACCTGAAAACATCTATCTCAAGGCATTAGCTCAGTTACCATAACAACTCATCTAGGAACGACTCCTGACAGCTCAAAAAGCAGACCAAGGTCCCACGTGGTATATAAGCCACTCTTAGGTCAAGATAAGCATGTCCAGGATTCTCCCTCTTCTGCAATCCAGCCTCAGTGTCTCTGGTGAGTGCCAGCGCTTATACAAGCTTTAATATGCTTGGGACCCTGTTTTATTCTTCAGAGGCAGTTCAGCCTAGTTTTCCAAAGGTCCATCCAACTCAAGGAGCTACCTCCTGGCAGAATAACAAAACCATCCATCTTTGTTATGCCTTATTGGCATTCAGTTTACAGTCTCCGATTTTTGGTCTCATAGATGAAAACTATGACTGAGCCACTTGCATAAGGTCCAATTTAGCTGATGCTAAGAAACTACTGCCTACATTTGATTCCCGTGATGACACATAAGGATCGATGTTTGACATAGACACTTGGCCATGGCTCACTCCAGGCTTATATTACTCCACTATCCTGTCACCCCTTCTAACTGCCACTGGAATTCCCTGAGAAGCAGTCACCAAGCACAGCAGAAGACATTGGATCTCTAGAAAAAGAAACCAGAAAAATAATGGGATCTACACAGTTTGACCCTGCACAGAAAGCCAACATTACAGCCCAGACATGAATTAAGTCCCTTACAGTGGGTTTCAGTGTGATTTTGCGATGCCTGCTCCTTGCACTGACCTTCCAGCTCCTGAGGTTGCTCAGCAATTACTCCTCAGCATGGAGGGAAGACTTTTCGCTCCCATCCAACTACTACAGACTTGCCCTGTTAAGCTTAGGCCTAGCAGCAGGCTCCAAGGCATCTCACAGTAGGATAACGATCCTTTAAATAGCACTGAGAGTCTCTCTTCTCAGGGAGAACTAATTAAGTTCTTCAGCACATGCTTAGACATATGTTGACCTGGTATGGCCTTAACAGGCCTGCTTCCATCTACTGGATAAATACCACTAGCTTAAAAAATATCCTCCTAGAGATGCGTTACTTAGGCAACAGGCAGGTGGGGGACTGACTTCATCTCTGTGACTGAAGGTAATATTTATGTGTATTACTCACGGGCCAAGCTCTCTGTTGGTGTAAACTCCTTGAAATCAGTTAAGTGATTTTTAAGTTCCGAAAGCACCAGTACAGTTACCTCTGCTGACCTCTTGCAGCGTGCAGGCCAGAAAATGACATGTGTATTTAGCTTAGTTACTTACTGATCAGCCCAAGAAGCTCATTTAACAAAAGCAGAGGGTTGCATCAGCAGAGAACATGGTCCATAGGATCTAAATTCCTCCCCTGTGCCATTGCATGGGATTGCAGTAGATGAAACTGAGCTAATATGTCCCATGGGGGGTCTGTCTTGGCTCTAGGCAAAGAATTAATGGATGGAAAGTATATTCTAAACTAGGTTCTTTTCTGGTGTGATAATGGCACAGCTTCCTGGACTTCACTGTAGTTGTGCCCATTTATGCCAGGTGAGGATTTTGCCCAGTTGGGATAAATACTCTCTCCTGTGTCCAGGTGTTTTATGGGGTAGATGTGCTACAGGGTGGGCTCACAGCAAATCCTTGGCTATTACAATCCCCTTAAATTTCAAGTGGGGAAGCAAGTGCTGGAATATGAATCCTGTTCCTGGGTTTTGCAGTGATTGATATCAGCCTAAGTAGACTTGTATTGTCCTTTGCTAGGACCCAACAAAAAAACCCACCCCATAAACTTTGAACTCCTCTCAGTTCTGATGAAATATTTGCAGCACAGGCTCAGTTTCTCGTCTGCATAATCACAAAGAGCAATTCGCAGGAGTCGAAGGACTCAGCCCTCCACCTACTGGCTCGGCTGGGTGGGGTGGCTGCCTGGTAGAGCTGCTGCCTACAGGCCACGAGTATCTTGGTTGCAGTCCAAGGCGTGATAATGGGCTCTCTAAGCAAATGTTAGCCCTGAAGAGGTACCCCTAGAAACTTGCAAGAGCTTCAGCCTCTGTTCTAGAGACCCCAGGGGGTAGCCATAGATAATTTCTAAGGGTCTGCAGAAGAGTAACTAAGAAAGTAATCCTACTTTTGCTAAGCTTAAGTTTTCTACGCAGGGTCCGTACCCTGTCAGAAAATGTTTATGGAACCATAACCCCAGAAAACCACCGTTTAGTGCTAATGCATGGGGGTGAACATGTCTAGAGCAATTCAAGCGCTGTCTTACTGTAAACATCCTCAAAGTGCTCCTAAAGCTACAGGCTGCCCTTGTTCTAAGATGAAAAATGGATTTCCAGGAGCACGCACTAAAGAGGGAGAGCCTTGCTTATGGGAAAAAGGTTTACAGGCAGTTGCAGATTATCTGAAGGAGGGTAAAGGCATCTTTTGCAGAAGGATAAACAGGTTTGAAACCCTGCAAGTGGCTTATCCTCAGCTGTATAGTGTGACTGAAAAAACAAAACAGTCAGAGGATCAGGTTTATATTCTCCCCACGTCAGGGTCAGTGCCTCCTTGGTCAAATGCCATTTTTGATTGCATGTCTACAGTGCTCCAAGTATTTGCCTCTTTCTTATTCAGGTAATGCCAAAGAGCACAGCCAAAGCCACGAGAGATGGGGAGTGCGACAAGGGCTGAAGGGAAGCAGATGAAAGAGAGCTTGGCTGTGGAAAGGCAGCCCGGCCACCAGCGTTTGGTAAGTCCCTCCCTGCACGCCAGTTCAAGGACTGTTCAGAAAGCAGCTCCGAGTGTTTTCAGCACTGTGCCCATGAATAATTAATCCAAACAAAACAACAAATAACGTTTCCTCATCAGCGCGCCGTGTGGTCTCAGCTGCCAAAGGAGAAGCGTGGGTAAGACTGACTCAGCTCCTGAGGGCAGTGAATCAGAGTGAAATGCCCATGAAAGGGTGACTTCTGCCTGGGTGATGAAGCAAGAAAGAGCTGAGGTGGACTTTGCTTAGGGCCCTAGATGGGGACATTGGACATCTGAGCCTCCTTTCGACTCTCTCACAGGATTCCTCAGTAAGTTGCTGATCTTGGCCTTTGTTTTCCTACGTATAAGTCTGAGATAATGTAATCTGCCCTTCCTTCTACTCTTTGTCCATCCAGCTGTAAGTGATTCAGGTTAGGGACTGTCTGGGCTCCTGAGCAGTTCCTATACAGCGAGGCCCTGGTTTCTAGGTTGAAGGCTATGTACAGCAACTAAGCGCACTATAGACAGTCCTGGAATTTGACAGCCTTTATATATCCAAAGGACAGAGACTGGTTGGTCACTGTTACAGCGGCTACCTCACCTGACATTAGGGACCCATTGTTACACCAAAACTGCCTTATTTTTGAGCCAGGGTTTATAAGGCAATGAGCCTCTTTGTGTTGTTCTTCCATCTGTGTGCCAGTCCCCCTGCTCCAATAACTTCTGAAACAGCTGACCTGATTCCGCCCAGTTTGATGGAAAGAGAGAGGTCTCACAGACCCAGGATTCCTGCAATTTTCATGAAAAAACAGCAGCTGGATAGCAGAGAGACAGAGTTAATATCCTACTGAAGGAAAGGTAATTACACCTCTTGTTCCCTATCTATTTTGAGATGCAGCAGCCAAGTGACCAGCTGGCATTTAGATACCGGCTGGTCAATCAGTACCTGCCTAGCTTCAAACCAGCTCCTGCTCTTGCTGCCTCTTGCCTGCAAAGCAAGAAGGTGTTGGAAGAGCTGAGGGCTTTGCTGAGGAGGTCTGGAGGGGATAAGGGTGCCCTAGGGATATTACAGTGAGCTGGGAGCACCAAGAAAGGAAGAAATAGAAAGGAGTTGTAATACACAAATCAGAAGAACAGGTTTCACCACTTCCCTTGCTCACAGAGCAACTTGATTTTTAGGTTCGAACTTATTTTCAGGACAAAATTGTTGTTTCTCTAACCACTACAGTACTTTCCCCAGAAAATTTCAATGACTGGCAACTGTCTTACCAAACCACCCAAACCTGCATTTTCTGTTTTTCAGCTGAAAAACATGCCTTTCTGGACTTTTTTTGGCAATGAGAAAACATTTGATTCTTTTTTCCAACAAGGGCATTTGAAGAAATGTTATAGAAAATGGAGTTTCTCAGATTTTTTTTTTCCTAGGAACAAAAACATTTCCCCAAGTATTTCCTTGGACTTTGCACAGAAAGAGATTCTAAGACAGACGAAGACGTGATCATAGGCACAGCTGAAGATCTTTCAGTCCAAGCAACTGAAATGGACAAAGAGTGGGATGGGACTAAGCATGGGAAGAAGGAATGTGACTTTTCCAAGGTCAACCAACAAGCTAGGTGCACAGTGGAGAGTGTGCTGGTGCTGTTGGGTCAGCATTTCTGCCACTTGACCATGCGGCGCCTCTGCACGTCTGTCTGTCCTGAAATAATGAGTTTCCTGGACCAGAGCCAGTACTTTCCTGAGTGCTTGGAAAGTGCCTCACACAGCTCTAGGTGCAGTCATAAATAATAATTTAAATGATAATAATAATATTAAAGTGGAGGCGTGCCACTGAAGATGGGACACACTCAGCAACAGAGTCCTAAATCTATGCCCCTCTTCTAGTAAAAGGTACAGTTTGCCTCACAAAGTCTGGGAGATCAGTATTTACTTCTCTGGACATGATAATCACAGTCTTTTGCTCTGAAAAAGGCAAACTGACCTGAGTTGAATTAGGTCCAGTATCTACTCTAACACCTCATGCCTGTAGCTGGCAGCTCTGGTCAGCTCTGGAAGGCTTTTTGCAGCTCAGAGGGATATCTGGAAAGAATAAATTAACTGTGGTGGTGTGGGGAGCTGCCTGGACTAATGTTTTTTTCAGAGATAGGCTTTGATTGACACTTCAAATCTGCCTGACAATCTTTTATTCTAAGTGCAGTTGCTGCCTTTCTTCAGAGCAGGAAGAGCTGGTTTGGTTGCTGTCCTTCAAATGATGGATCTTATCACATGGGAAAAAGAAGGAAGAAAAAAAAGGCAAACCACCCGGAAACAGCCACAGGTACAGCCTAAAAAGAGGTACAACTAACTGGATCTATTTGAGGTATTTCTGGTTTTTCCCTCTATGCCATAATCCAATGCAAGATATATGAGAGAAGAGGCTATGCTCTGAGGAACAACAGCTGACTGTTTTCTTTCTTTACTTGACTGTTCATTATGTTGTTTTCCTTCAAGAGATTTTTTTTAATGCTTTGCAGATAGGGCTGTGCAACCCTCCAGTGACAAGAGGACTGGAAAGTCAGTGGGACAACCTCTTTTACTCACTTTTTTTACACTGCCTCTTCTACTGCCTGTCGTCCCCGTGCTGCCTCTTACACTTTAGTTTCAGGTATCCTTAATACTTGCTAAATGCTGGGACCTCACCATTCAGCTGCTCTCAGAAGAGGTGACAGCCACTTTTTACTATGTAATTTAGACATCTGGGGTTTACCTGAGTCTGGCCAAGAAGAAGGTTGGGTCTCCAAATGGGCAGAGGCTTGCTTCGAATCCTCTTCTGGACACACACTTAGGTGACAAAATAGGTGTCTTATTTGAGATGTCCCGTCTCTCCTCACTTGTCTTGGTCCATCAAAAAACAGCCAGGCTCTTCAGACTGCAAAGTATAGGGCTGCTGTTGTACATCCAAATACCAAGAAAGATGCTGATACTAAGAACTGCTCTGAAATGGATGTTTCCCTTGTTCTCTGTGAATACAGGTGTGGACAACACCAAGGACCAAGGCTGAAAGGTGTGCAAGCTCCTGCCTGCGTACCAGCCTGGGCGTATTGCAAGATGGAGACATTTGCAACTTCACATGCTGCACCATGGTTGGAATATCTTCTTGCTGGGAGTGTGTATCTTTGGGATCCTGCTATTGATGGGGCATCACAGACAAGATTACCAAAAGCACTGCTGTTTGCTACTGCATTCACCTCCACCTTGGAGCTGCAGCCAAGCCTCCCCAGCTGCTCCTTCTCTTGAGCTTCACGAGCAGATGACAAGCCCAGGCAGGCCATCTCCACCAGCTGCTGTGCTTCAGCAAGGCAGCTCAAGCTGAGGCATGTTTCAGCAGCTCTTCTGTGCTTCTCCAGTACCCAAGTCATGGATGCATCAAGTGCTTCAGTTTGCAGGGCCATCAGCCTGGCAGCTTTCCTGGGCACTAAATTTACTTTTTAAAGTTACATCAGTGTTGCACCCAGAGGGAATGGAGGAACAGATGCAGCCTGTGAAGTCTGGCTTTAATTCACCTGCCTCATTTAATTTCCTGCCCTGCCTTCTAATCAATGAGTCTGCACTAGCGGCCCTGGGAATGCAGAGGTTTTTTCATATACGGGAGAATTCAACGCAGCGGCTGTGCTGGCTGAGCTCTCAGGGTCTCGAGCAGGCTGTGTCATGTCTCCTTTGAGGCTGCTTCATTATGGATTTCCCTCCCCCAGAAGCACTTGCACACTCTCTCCAATCCGCGGCAGCTGCACCACATTTCCTTGCAGGAGTCGGTTGGCACAGGGCAGCTGTGCCACGTTAGCCTCTCTTAGTCAAGGCTGGCTGTGCAGCATTCCCTTCTGGAAGTGCCCTCCTTCCAGGTGTTCCTGGTTTTCAGCCACATGGCTTTCTTTTTAGGGCCACATGCTGCTTTCTGGGGCTCTGTCCCCACAGTGGCTCTGCTGTGCTACCTCAGACAGGCTGCTGAGGCCAAATGTGCCTCATTACCTCCAAGGGATCCCAGCAACATCATGGGACCAGTGGTGCTTCGCAGGGGCTTCTTTCTGGAGGCAGCTGTGCCGATGCTCCCTCACAGGGCCTTCAGGCCAGGCCATTGTGCTGTATTGGCCTTGTGGTGTGTCACTTCCCAGGTGTTCCTTCACCGAGGACAGTAGCACCATGTCACCTCAAAGGTGCTTTCAGGCCTCAGACACTCAGGGCTATCAGAAAGCTCTGATGAAAAGGTTTCTGGCATTTTTGCTTTGGTTAAGCAGACTCTTGCTGTCCTGGTGTTTTTGAGCTCATGTTAATTCCAGGCAGTGCTGCCCAGTTGCTTAATCAGCTAGTGTCAAAACCCTGGGAGACAGGAAGGCTGTGGTTGGTAGCACCTATTTTGTGATGTTGCTGCTTTACCTCGCATATTATAATCTGTATCAGATTGCTCTTTGCCTGCTAAAATGGACAATTAGGATCCAGTTGTAATGCAAATTGCATGGTGGAATAAAAACCACGGGGAACAAAATCACAAATAAGTGTTTATGTCAGCCTTTGTTACTGTGTGATGGGTCCCG
Source organism: Astur gentilis (assembly GCF_929443795.1). Classification (NCBI taxonomy): domain Eukaryota; kingdom Metazoa; phylum Chordata; class Aves; order Accipitriformes; family Accipitridae; genus Astur; species Astur gentilis. The sequence goes on along the minus strand of NC_064887.1, from coordinate 41,785,109 downwards.
CTCAGTTACTGCTCCGCTGTGAAGCATCAGACAGAAGAGAACCTGGTGTGCCTTTGTGTTTTATAGGCACTCGTGGCTCTGTGTAAGACTGCCTTTAGGCACTCGCGGCCCCGATAATGTGTATGTATGCAAACCTAACAGACAGATTGCCGCCTACACTGGAAATTTGATGATTGCCTTGTTTTTTCAAGGCTCTGCTTTATACACTGCAGGCCAAACCCATGGGGTAATTTCCAGTCTCTCTGCACAGGGCTGAGATGACGTGGTGAGAGAAGCGTAGAGATACTGAAATTTCAATCTGCCACATAATGTGCTCCTAATACTGATAGCCTTGTAAGTGTGGTGTTGTCATTGGTGTCGTCGTGGTTGTTCTTGTCATTGCTGTTTTCCCATGCTTGGTGTTAAATGTTGTAAATTAAGAGAAATATTTAAATTTGAAAGTTACTGTGGAATTAAACACACAGGAGTCCTGCAAATGCAAATGCAAGAGGAATGTCTTCATTTAAAATGGGAAGCCATATCGACGTAAAGGGATATGCTGCTGATGTAGCTGCTTTTACTGCGTATCAGCTTTGCATTTCCTCAGGCTCCAGGTAACAAAGAACCAAGCTGCATGTTTTCATAGCAAAACTCATCTTTGAGAACTGAGGTGGAATATCCATGCTTATAGTTACAGCTGGCAGTCAGGACGCCAGTGTTTTAAGGGTTAGCTGAGCTTGTACAGTACCTGTAAGATCCAGAGTGAGAACAATGCCTGTTTGTATCCCATTGAAATGGTGACTTCTAGAGGACAGCAAGGAACAAGAGTGACGGGTTGTGAAGCCAGATGGATGAGGCGAGTTCAAAGTCCTTCTAGAAGCTATGGCAACATAGCTTGTATATCTACTCAGAAAAGCCTTTGCAACTACCATAAATGACTCTAAATGGCCTTATTTTCCCACTAGCAGTGAAATAAGCAGCTTCAATGGGGAGGAGTAAATCCATTTGATTGCACATGTTGCCGGGAGTAACCCTCTTATTAGTTATTAGTAATAACCCAATCTATTGCTAGCAGCGTGGCCGCCAAAACAGACAGCCTTATCTGCCAGAGAATCATTGTATTGCTCCTAACGTTTCCAATTACAACTGAACAAGGGGAGTCGGAAGGGCCTCAAGGGAGGAAGCTCTATAGGAAGCAAAAGCCAACATAGAGAACTTGGGTTATAAACAACGTGTGTGACAAATGAAATATATCAGGGCTAATACATCTTTTAAGAAAGACTACTGCCAGGCAAGGCTGAGCTCTTTCTGTTCCTGACTTTCTTCTAAGCCAACACATGGTATTTGTATGTTAGGTCATGAGATGGTGGAGGTGTTGGCTTGTTAACTCATCTTCTGAAGGAAAGAGGGGCTTCTATACCTTGGGTATGCAAGGCCGCAGCTGTCAAGCTCAGGGCTCCAGTCCAAGATTTAGATGAAAATTCTCCATTGACATCAATGGCAAAACACCTGAACGCTTCACTGCAGCAGGGTTGTTCTCACATGGCAACGCCCTGGGAAATTCTCACTTGGAATAGATCAGATTCTGCTCTCATTTATGCAATTATAAATCCAGTGTAGCTCCATTTGAAACAACTGTTTTCATCCAATGCAAATGAGATCAAGATCTGGCCCAGGCTGTTTTTGTACACAATGGAAACTGACTGAATTGTGGAAAACAGGAAACAAATCTAATGTAAATCTAAATGGAAATATCATGCTGTTACATCAGAATAAATTGGAAGCAAGTCTGTTGATTCTAATGGAATTCATCTGGATTTACACCAGACTGTGGCTCAGCATTTGTCAGTTGGCTGCACACCGACATCAAAACGCAAACCATGCTACCTCAGCTGAATAGCTTTGAAAAATTTCTTCCTTTTCCTTTACATTTAAGCAATTGCCTCTGCATCCTGATAGCTGATTAGCCTTTTCAAACAAATAGGCCCCTGCAAACAGACATCAACAAATGAGCCCTGCTCTTGCTAGCATTTTCAGAATCTAAGTGATGAATATGAAGTACTGAGCTTGGTTTTGGAGTCACTTAAACTTGCTCCTGTTCCTCTATGTTCACAATGTAGAGCAGTAGGATTGAGCTCACGGGAGGACGGACCTTAGCAACAACTATTCCAATTTTCCCAAAGTACGTCAAATTCCTTGCCTTCCCACCAGCAGTGGTCAGGGGCAGCTATTTCCTAGGATGCACAGGAGATCTTTCAGTAGATAAGCATAATATTGTCATACTTCCACTCTTGCTGTGTTCAGTCAGATGGTCAGAACGGAGCCATAACCTCCCCTAATGGATCTGATAGGAAATTGCATCACGCTCTGTTCCCGCAGGCAAGTTATTGCTCCTCTGTGTGCCTCTGTGCAGCTGGCCATGGGAGCTCATTGCTCATGGGGCACTCTTCATGGGGAAAGTGAGAGGGTAAACTAATGTCTGAGCAGCAAATGTGACTCCCTAGGTGAAACCCAGACATTGCGCTTTTCCAGTGACTAAGAGCACAGTCACGTCAGCCCCTTCCTTTGAATCTCAGTTACCCCAGCTTCTTACATAATTCAGTTTTTAATCTGTGTTCTTGTTTCTCTTTTGATAATTAGCAAAATGTACCTTCATTAAAACAAGAGGAGGAGAAGATGACAAACAAACTAAAGCCCTAAGTCAATGGGATTCAGGGAGGGGCAAAGCTATTATTCAAATACAAATCTTGTTGGTAACCAGGCAAACACGGTAATAACAGTTACGGAGAGTGTTTCAAAGGTAAAGAGTTTTCTGACTGTTGGATAACTGTTCGCATGTACACCCTTCTTTCAAGGGACTGGCTAGAGCCTGACATCTGAATACCGCAGAGCCTGGCCTGCAATCAGTCTCCTGGGAAGAAGAGCTAGGGGAGTGGTGTGGTCAGCAACCCGTGTTTCTATTTCTCTACCACTGATTTTCTGTGGGATCCTCAGGAAGTTAATTGGGCAAGATTTTCACAAGTGGCCCCTGTCTATGCTTGCTTTAATGTATAGATGTTCAACCTGAGACATGCACAATCTCCCTTTGCGGGATCATTAGCAACAAAGCGCACATAGATCTTGACCAGCATCTGAATGTCCCAGCCACTACCTCTCAGAGTCTTTATGTTCCCATCTGTAAAATGTTATAATAAATACTTTCCCGATTTTATAAAGCTATTAAAGTCTCTCTAACAGAGGCTTTCAAAGACCTATGATTATTATGGCTTACTCTTGCTTAGGCTTATTCCTGCAGGTCAGCTGTGCTTAATTTGTGAGAGCTTTCTCATTGCTGGCACTGCAGACCCCACGTGGCATGCAATGTCTTGCTATCTTGTTTCTGTTCTTTACAGCATCACCTGGAATAAACGCCTGCAGACAGAATGCACCTGACAGTTGTGGTGTTGATACACAAACAAAAGCTCCAGCTTACTCATTGCTTACAGCCTCTATAACTCTGTTTGCCATGCACCACAGGCTTATTTCATCCATGTTGGTGAAGTTGGCACGTGTGAACTTGGAAGCAAAGAGAAAGCAGACGTGAGAAGTAACTGGGTCCCAGCCCAACTCCAGCTCTGTGCAAGAATGCACCATATGCAGTCATGGGCAGCACTGGACTGCAAAGCACATGTAATCCTAGGGAACCAGCTAAAGTCAATTTGTCAAGCTCCTTGGGGAGTCTCAGCAGCATCACTGCTTTTTACTCACTGCCTGTAAATGATCCTAGTGCACATGAGAATAAAGCCTGTATTGAGGCGGGTGTAATAGGACCACCAAATGCGGAGTCAAGAGAGAATCACAATTGCAGAGACATTTTCTGCTCCAGCAATACAGGAAGATAGGGGGCAGTTATTTGCTTTTATAGGAATAGAACTCTTTAGGCAAGGACCTTAAAAGTAGGAATAATTGTAATTTACTGTTCACATTGTGCAGTGGGGAATCAGGCCCAAGTTTGTAGCTACAACCTTTAGCTATAAATGCTGTGGACTGGACTGTGCTGTGCAGAGCTTTACTGAGTGACTAGTCACATTGATTTCAGAACAGCTTTCCCCAGGGTACAGCACTGCTTTATGTGAGTATGGATGTGAGACCCTGTGCTTGATTCTGATCTTATATTCTGAAAAATTGAGTGATTTTCAGTGGATATATGCCTGACCTACTTGCATATGCATGTAACATGGCTTCAAGAGCTGTTACAACCTTGATAAGATTCTTATTAAGTTATTCTTCTAATTAAACCCTATCTATGTTGGGCAGAATCCCATCCATTTCAGCATGGAGAATCTTGTGAAAACAGAGCTGGGTCTTATGTCAGAAATCAGGTTTGGCCATGATGGCAATAGAACAGGTTAGCCTATGAGCCCAAAGTAAATTTGCAAACTGTTTAAAAAGAAATGCACTAATAGATTCTATGACTGATCTCCTGAAAAGTCATTTGAATAATTTTGACTGTGCATTTGTTTTATTCCTGGGAAATTTCAGAGTACAAAAAGACTTTCATTTTCCTTCTTCATTTGCCAAGAAATCTCTTTGAAACTTGTTTGTAATATAGACTGAGACTTGGACCAGATCTTTAGCTCACATAAGCAGATGTATCTCTATTGACTTCTGTGAAATGATGCTGATATACATGACCTGAAGATAAAGGACAAGAAAATGAAAGCATAAAACTGCTTGGTATGAAGCTTTTTGACGAGGAAGTAGTTACTCCAGGAAATGTGTTATTTCCTAAAAAATTGATTCTTCCAAAATGACAGTCTTACCTATTTGGGATATGAATGTCTAGAATGTGTCTTACTGGGCCAGTGCTGTCTTTCAATCCATCTCTTTTTATGCTGATAGTTTGAGGACCTTCCCACTGCCTGCTCTGCCTCCCAGGGCATGAGCAGGTAATGCTGGATGGTTTGAATTCAAATATTTCATTGTGAAAGAAGTCACAATAAGTTTTTAAAATATAAAGCCTTTGGCAATAGCTCCTGATTGTGAATTGGAGAATGTGGTGGTATGGGAGAGAGTCTGGATTATTTTAGATGATTTTAGTGCTTCTAAAAGCAAGTGCTTCAAAGCCAAATGCTGAGAATGCAACAGATAATGTATGTGGATCGATGTCTATAGAGATGCTTGGGTGAAGAAGGAGAAACGGGGACATAAAGTAGATGTGGGATAGAGCTCTAAGTGAGGAGAACCACCCATAGACTAATGAGAGACTAACATTAGGAACAAAAGGAGAAAAAAAAGAAGAATGAGTAACTGGACTCTTGGTCTAGGCCTAAGCACTGAAGTACATTCTTACTGTGGGGCATACTTCCAGATTGCTGCAGTGCGGTAAAGAGGCCTGGATGCCTCATACGAAGTGCTCAGAGAGATGTTCAGAAGGGAGTCTGGACATAACGTTATGAGGCAAGACTGTATGACAATAAAGAGGGTAAAAAAACCAATTCAGGGTTTAAGCCAGGGCCAGTTTAAACTCTGGGTACATTAGGCTAGACCTGCCCAGTTCTGGTTTCTTACAACTTCCTCTGAAGCTTTTTGTACAGCAAAAGGATTCTGGAAGTGAAGAGTCTCCTGCTGCTAAGCCTCCACCATCACCGGGGAGGTGACTTTTTTGTAGTTTAATAGTACGTTGTCAGTTTTCAAGCCTGTCAGTGCACTGCCTTTCTCCCACAGCGAGTAGCTCGTTTCAGTAAGGAGTTATTCCTGGTATATATGAAAGAGAAAAGAGCTTCTTTTTTTCTTTAAAGGAGAGAAGAAATAGTCTTCCTGACAGAATCCCAGTGAAGGCATTGGGCTATCAAATGCTGGGAGAACTCCCTCAAAACATTAGTTATGGTAATGCCAAAAGCAGCAAAAGCTACACTGAGAAATGACATAAGAAGGGTGCCCTTGGCGAGACACAGGGCCAGCCCTTCAGGACTGTGTGCCCGCAACCAGCTGCAGGTGCTTGGGGAAGGAACACAAGACCAGGGGATGCTTGGAAGTGTCTGTTCTTTCCTATCCCAGCTTCTGGAGGCTCATGCTCTGCCCAGCACCTCTTCTCCTTCCTGTTGCTGTTGACTGAATTGTGTTTCTATCTTCTTTCACTTTGAACATGAGGAAAGGAGGGGAAGCAGGTCTACAAAGCCATTTCCAATATGCTTCCCTATCTGTCTGCCTGCTTTGTACAAATAGTTGTTTTTCTTAGGGATAAAGGCACAAGATAATTCCTTTAAGTGGCAATTAAGCTCCAGGTGGCTGCAGAAAGCTGCAGCTTTCTCCAGCTCCTGCAGAGACACAGCTTGAGCCACAGGTTTCCCTACTTCCCTAAACCAGGAGATTCTTTTCCTGTCTTTGTTTTGTGTCTGGCAGTGATTACAGCCCCACTCCTCCAGGGTAGCCCAAAGTGATTGGAGCAGCAGGGAAAATGACAAACCGAGGATGCTCCATAATCTGGCTGTGTCCTCTTTCTGAAATGCACTGATTTCATAAAGCAGAGAATAGTTTCCTCTCGATCCTGATTTGAACTCCTCGTGTTTCACCTGCAACACCTCTGTTTTCCAAACACTGAGTCCAGTTCAATCCCTTTTATCCCTGTTGTGCTGGCAAATGTTGGAAAGAGACTGTTGATCATGTTGGAGGGATTACTTACTGTGGGCTGATGAAGCAATACTTGCACTCCAAGACTAAAAGCGAGTCTCATCAGCAGACGTGTGTGATCAGTTTGGTTCATTAGTTAATGAGGTTAATGAGGACACCTGTACGAGCCATCTGATACGGAAGGGGACGTGTCTAGCCATAGTGATTGCTCAAGATGACACAGCAAATCACCGGCATAGCTGGGAGCATGCAGAGCACAGCAGGGCAGGGCTTTATCTTCAGGCCTCCTCCAGGTCTGAAGTCATCCCATCCACCCTTTGAAGCAAGTGGATGGACATAGCCATAAGCTTGAGGAGAGAGCTCAGATTCAGTTTGGTGTTGGGATTGTGCAACAGAAGATACAAAGATGTCAGCACGCAGCCTGGGTTGGAAATGTTCTCCACTACCAGAGAGGCTGGTGAACCTTAAGAGAGCTTCAAAGCCTACCTGCACCTCCATTCACAAAGAAACACGAGCCGGAGGATCTCCCTTTCCCAGATAAGCTTATTATCAATGGCATCAAATAGTGGGATGTTGCCATTTCTACCTGGTGTTAATGACATCACCCCTGAATGATGCACCATTGATGACAGTAATTTTCTCTGATTTGGACAGGTGCATGGAATTACGTCTCTCTCTGTTTGGTGTGCTAACAGAATCAGAATTAATATTTTGTCTTGCCTGGCTTATCTTAGCTAGACAGTAGCTATTATTTCACCTACTCTGTTTCTTTTCCCCCCTCCCTGCCACAACTAAAATAATTTGATTTTGAGCTATAGTTGAAGCAGGACTCACCTCAAATCAGATTTCGAATTCCTTGACTGGAGTCTGATCTCAATGCTATCAATCTCCACCACGTCCGAGCCCAGTCAGTCATGCAATAGGATGGATCAAGCAGGGAGAACACATTTTGTGGGACACTGCAGACACCTGCACACAAACACACACACATATTTGCATTTGTGTGCATGCAAGCCAGCATGGGGCAGAGCCAGTGAGAAAATGCTTCCCATCAGCCAGCATGGCACATGCTCCGGTGCCCCACACCGTGGCCTTAGGGCCAGGCAATCCCTCACGGAGATCATGGTTACGTCCCTCCAAGTGTATGAAAGCGCACACGCAGAGAAGCATTCCTGTCCACTCCTGCTGCATGGCTCTGAGTGTGTCTGTGCATACCTTGCTGTGCGTGTGTATGCTGAGAGGCAAGTGGGTGAAAGCAAGGATTTGATTACTCACAACGTGCTTTTCCTCTGCCCTTTCTTTTTCTACTTTGCTCCCACTCGTGCTGAATTACAGTCACCACCACTGGTCTTTGCCTCCCAGTATAGGACACTGTGTTGTGTTAGATTCTATACATATTGCATTGTTTGCCTTCTTTTTTTTCCCTTTCCCCTCCCTGCTCATGGTTGGTTGTTTACTGTTCATGTGTGGCATCAAAAGGCCGTTTGAACAGCAACTATCCAGTCTGAATGAAGGGGGATGTTTCTTTTGGAAGATCCAACAGAAGCCTGAACAGAACTGATACTAAATTATGAATTAGCTGGAGATTATTCTCACCTCTGTTCTTTCTCTTTATTTTTTCTTGCTTTTTTCCCCTCCCTGTCTACCTTCCTAACCCTAATTAAAATGTGCTAAGCACAAAACTGTAATGAAGGGCTGGACTCATTATTTTTGTTTATAGCAAAACCCAAGCAGAACAGAACTCTAAATGGGCTCTGGTTGAGTCCCATCGCCCTCCATAAAGAGTGTAATAAATATCAGCCACATTGATTTTCCTTCCCCATGAACCCTTTGCTATTTGTTCTGGTCTAAGTGCACTGTGTTTTCCTCTGAGGTTTCTTTTGCTCTAACTGTTCTATTATCTGTTGTTGTTGTTAATCTGTGTTGAGTGTGTAATTGAGATCCTAAGAGGGAGGTTAAGAGAAACCCCCTCGGGAAGACATCTGACCTACATGAAGAAAGAGAAAAAATAAAATAAATAACCCAAGCCATTGAGGCCAACTGCTCCGTTTACCTGGTGGAGCCATTTCCTTTATCAAGGGCTCTCATCCACCCCAGGCTTAGCTCTCTTTCTGTAATTAGTTCTATGTATGTGTTTTTAACATCTACTTGATTTTTGCATTGATTTCTTTGCCTTGGGGGGACATTTGCCCGTTGATTCCCTAGGCCTGGTTTTCCCATTACCTTCAGTTGTCTGCTGAACTGGTGTTACAGCCAGGGACATCGTAGGCAGAGGTAGGATGTGGCCCCTTTTCTCTTCCCATTTGCATGCTGCGATTTAACCTGGCCCAAGTGATACAGTACATGTTGGGGGGTGATGGAGAAGATGTCTCAAAGCACAGATGCGAGCTACTTAATTCCTCTTGGGTTTCCCAGGGAATGAAGCATGGGCATGGCTGAAAGTCTCTTGAGAGACTGTGTGGGAAAGGTGTGTTCACCCAACCTCAGACACTGCTCACCTGCTTTCTATCCACCGCCGGCCACCTGATCCGGGCAGTCTATGTCCTGAGCACTTGAACTTCCCGTCTCCCTTGTTCAGTTGCTGCCGCAGGGACATATTGCAAATACACGGAATCCATTATTGCCTGCTCACTGTACCGGTTCCCGAATCTCAGCAGATAAAGAGTTCTTAGTGTTTCCTTAATGTCTCTTTGTAGTTTATTAGAGGCCTAGGAGGCATGAGGGGGAAATGAGAATGTGACTCAGAAATCCCTGTTCTGAGTCACGTGCTTCCTTTGCAATCTCATCTGTAACCAGACTATTAAAAGTAAATTATCTGAGCCAAGTGGCAATGCTGAAGCATAAGGGCTGGGAGGTGGGAAGTAGCACTTCCCTCTGATGTCTCCAGATGCAACAGCTTAGTGCAGCCAGTTTAATCTGCCCCTTTCTGCCCATACCGGCATTTTTGCTGTTACTATGGGAGGATTGTTGGCGCTGACAGTTGTGGACGTGGCTGGCTTGATTTTCCCTCCACACCTGATGAAAAAGTGCCCTTCTTGGCTGCAGCATGGGGATGTCTTCATGGTCTTGACATGAAGCTGGGAAGAGGAGAGGGAGGTGCCCATGTGATGCCAGGTCTGCTCTTCCTGAAGAATCCATCGATGGAGAGGCTGTGAACTGACAGCTCTACTTGCTGTCATGGTTCCATCGTATTTCCATCACGCCTGTTTCCAGGGATGTGTAATAAACTGGAGCAAATTGGGATGAGGGATTATCAGGCGTTAAATGGTGCTACTGAGCCAAGCCTCCCGCTCCATTCATTATGACGAATTTCTATTTTCTCCCAGGGACTGACTGCAATCCAAACTGAGGCGGGCTGAGGAGGCGGCTGTTGGCGTGTCTGTGCCTGTGTTAAGCAGTTGGGGCTCCTCCAGGTCCTGGCTTGTCTCTCAGTGAAGGTCAGGTCCTGTTTCTGTTGAAGCAATTTCATATCTCTCAGTAGGGGCTGGATCAAACCTTTAAGGAATTAGACTCTGCTTCAGTTCATACAAGCAAGCTCAACCTCTCAAAAATTCCCTTTTGATCCCTCCTGTTCTGTTCAGGAATTGCTCTGAGTGTATCTATTGACTTTCCATGGAAAGTGGACATACCCATGTAAAAAACCTTGCTGCTGAAGGTTTTATAGAAGTAATATTGACCTTCCCATAGACGCTGAAGAGAATAGAAAGTCCTGCTTCTCTGTAAAACTAAACTAAAATTGTATTTGACGAGTTCTATAAAATGCTTATAGATTTTTATTTTTCCCTACTTTGGCCAAAACATCTTTTTTCGCACAAAGGCCAGAGGCACATATTTACAGAGAAGGGGTGAAACACTTTTTTGAAAAATATTTGTTCTGGCAAATCGTTGCAAATTTGTAAGCTCCCAGATGCATCTAAATAAATAATAGCAGAACTTTGGCTGCATTTGCAAAAAAATACATTGGATTTACGGGCTTGTTTCAGGTATAATCAGGATCTAGGTTAGGCTTACTGAGTATATACAGGCTTTATATAGTTTACAATGGAAGCAGTACCTGTGCAGTCTTGTGGGAAGTAAATCCAGGTCGCACCCACTCCAAAACCAGGTCAAACCCTATTTTTACTGGCAAGCCTCTGACTGCTGCAGTCGTGCCCTGCTGTGGCCACAAGCTCACAGATCCTTCCAGAGATGTTGCAGATTTTCAGGTGGCGACATCAGTTCCTTCCTTGGGTGAAAAGGTGAATCTCTGCATACTGGGAGAAAACAAATGGTTCAGGGTTAGGTTGGGCCTGGAGGGATACTAGCTCCCCAGGGGGATATTAGCTTGCTAAACTTCACATGGTGCCGGGCTGGACAAGGCTGAGCTGGGCAGAGAAAGATCCATCCTGTTTCTGAGCTGGTGCCTAGAGGGATCCCATGGTATCCCATGCCTACTTTTAAAAGGTGCAGGAAAATGCCAATTCTTCCTAAAAGCAGCTCAAATCTTCCATTCTTGCTGCTTATTTTCTCCTGTGGCTCATATCCTGACAAGAGCTCATCGCTTATCAGCATTGCTTGCCCTAAACCCTGCAAACCATCGATCAAGCCTCTTCCCTCCCTAGAGTAGGAGCGTCTCCAGCAATCAGAGAATGTCTTAAAACAAGAACTGGATCTTTATTTGCTTTGTGGCTCTCAGCTTCACGTTTTCTATGTTTTCTGCCACAGAGAGAGTATAGAAATGTTCCTCTCATTTTTAAAGAAAGCTGAGATAATCTGTGTCACAGGAGACAGCACTGCAAAAGGTTTCCAAAGAATTTAAAGAGCTACCACCTAATACACTGTGGCCACAAGCAACCTGTTGTCTGAGATAGCATAAACCACCTGATTATTACAATGTACTTAAATATCCATTAATTAAAAATGTATAAACTCTTTCTATGTGTAAGCATCATAAAGTACATGATCCCTGCTTTCCTCTGAAACCTCTTTCTTTCTTCCCACTGAGTCTTTTATTCCCCTATCAACTCTCTATGTCTTCTTTTCTGTCTTTTCTCAGCCCCTGATGGCTTTGCTTAGTTCATCTTCTGTCATTTGTGTCTGGATCTGGAAACATTTCTCAGGACGTTTGACTCATCCATCATTTAGATAATCAGAAGGAAAAAAAAAAAAAAGAGTTTCCAGCTATGAACATCCATAAAAAGCACCAAGGAAAAAAACCCTCACCTTGAACTTCCCTTCCTGCTTTGCTTTTCATTTCATTTGAGAATCTGACTTGACAGTCTTTGCTCTGGCAAAAGTCCCACTGAAGTTATTAAGGGCAAGAGCTTGTCAGGATTAAGAGGAAGGATTTGAAATATCTGTGAGTGATAGCAATATTCCCAGTTCTATTAGGCTGGATAAGTATTCGCAAAGGACATTAACCCTGGTGCCTTGAGCCAGCTGCTGACTGCCCTGGAGGGAAAGGAGATGATGTTTCCAATGGGGACACCACTCCTAGCTGCCTGTAATCAGGTTTTGCAACCCTTCCCTTGCAGAGCTGAACTCAGACCACTTCCTCTTAAAGTATCCATTGACCGTCAGAAACAGGGTGCTGTTAGAAATGAATGGGCAGCGAGGAGCCTAAATGGGAATTAAGACTTAAAACTTGACGTTGGTGCTGAGTCTGGGCATGCTGGTGTCTATCAGATGATGACACAGCGGGTCCAGCCCAGGCAGGTGGTTACTGACTGCATTGTTGCTTTGAGGGCTGGATTTCGAAAGGCCACCTAAACTGTGCTGCAATCAGTGGGTGCAAATTTTTGGGCACTAGAACTAACAGAAACACCACAATCAGAGACAGCTGTAAGCTGGAGTAATGTTTTTTATCTTTCAGCAATTTAGCATCCCTTTTCTACTGATGTGAACTTCTACTCCTCCTTTGCTGCCATTTCTCAGGGAGTGACTGTTATCACAGATCAAACAGTTCACTTGGCCCATTTGATGGGCAAATACGAGTGGGAGTGCAAAGGGACAAAGGTGAGTGGATCAGGAAAGGAGTCAGTTAAAAAAGCTTTTCTCACACCTTTTTACGCTGTCTTGAGCCTGCAATACTGGACAGATTCAGGGATCACATGTATTCCCAGCTGGGTGCAGCGGAAGACAGTTTACACATACCTGCTTCAGAACAGGCAGACAGAAACACGCGTTTTGTGCAGCAAACTCGGGTGCTGCTCCTGCTCATGCCACCTTCTCTGCTGTAATTCCTGCCCTGACACACTCGGCATCTACATGTGCGCATGATCTGCTATCCCTCTTGTCAGGGGGAGATCACATTAATGTGCATGTTAAAACCAAATAAACACTGAAACATTTAAAACAAAAATAGCGTTTCAGAGGCTGTGTTCCATTCCCGCCACCCACCACCATTTATAACTAATTGGGGCTTTGTTATATTCTCTCACCCAGTGACAGATAAATACTAAACTCCACTGGTTAACAATAATCACCCTAATTATGCCAAGATGACATTTACAATACAGGCAATTGCTAATCCATTACCTCACTCTGCTGAATACTAGAACACTCAAATTAAAAGTTATTCACCCACAAAGAACAATGTTTTAGTAGCTGACACAGCTTAGTAAAGGAATTTATTAAGGTAATTTGCAGTTTTCCCATAAATAAAACATTCTAGAGTTCCCCCGTCCTCCCCTCGCCCTTCCCCCAAAATAATCTTTTGTGATAAATCTCTTTTTTTCCTCCCTTGTAGTGTGGTTAAAAGAACAATAATTGAAACTGACAGAGTTATGTATTTAAATTTGCTTACCTGAAAGACAACAGAGAGATTCTCTTCCATCCCTTCAGGTTCTTTTTGGGGAACTGGGGTGATACTTGTGGTTTGTGATGTGTAGGAGGTCACTGCCGTAAAACCTTTGCCAACGTGGGGTTTCGATGAAACCTAATGAAGGCTCTGAATGCATCAAGGAGTTGTGACCAGCGCTGAGACGTGCAGTGTGTAGTTGACAGTCCAATGTCATATACCAGATGGGACTGGCAGGACTCTGGCCCTCATCAGAGAGATGCTGAGGAGGAAGCAAAAGGGCTGTGAGTCTCCTTAAGCATGGGCTTCAACTCAAGCACAGGGCTAAATGCTGAGGCCTCTGCTTATATGATGTCCCAAAACAAAGCCAAACAAGAACCCAAATGGGGCTGCCTGTGTATCCCAGCCTGTGGCAAGCAGCAGTGGCATGGGGAGAAGAGAGGCACCTGGGAGGTTTACTCCAGTACCTGGAGGCCTTTTTTCTTTCAGTGATCTCTTCCTGACTCTTCTCCCAGCGTTAAAACACCCACAAAATGGGAAAATACCCCTCAGTTTGATTACCTAGGAAGGGAGGGAGTTCCATTGACAAATATTAATGGAGGGAAGAAAGTGTTAAACAGACACATAAAAATCAGAGCTGGGTTTCATTGCACCCCTTGAGCAGCCCCTTGCACCTGGTGCTGGCAAAGCCTCTGCCAGCAGCAGATCCAGCTAAAGGATGGAGCAGGAAGGGTTTTTTTGGGGGTTTGGTTTTTACTGTTATCACAGCAGCTATGGCCAAAGCTATTTGCAATAAAGCAGCAAGTCACAGCAAGCCAAGAGTCCCTGCTAGCACATACCCGCTACGTGCTGGCCACCTGCAGCGGCAAAGCCAGCATCCCTCTGGGAACCAGTGTCAGCCAAGCCGCACAGCGGGCCCCAGCCCTACATGGAGTGAGCAGCTTGCAGGGGAAGCTGGGTGTTTTGGGGCAGCATCCGCCAGACTGATCACTGCCTGCTTGGGAGATGGCTAGAGGACTTAAGAGCGGAGCTGCCGTACATCTGTGTCTCCTGCCCAGACCCCCTCTTTCTGCCCAGGCATTTCATCCCAGTGTAAAAAAAGATGTGAGCTATTTCTCTGGGATGTTAAAGCCCTGGCAGCTGGGCTGGAGCAGTAGCTCAGGGTGGAGAGCAGATGTCCAGAGACCTGGTCAAACAGCCCCCATGCACGTGCAGCTGAGCTCTCCAGCACGGACACCCTGGGTCTCTCCTGTCTCAGACGTGTTAAGATTTACTCTGTTTATGCACGTTGTCATTGTGGCAAACGAACTGTGACTCTGCATTGTTCTGCCCCATCCATGCATGCCACAGTGTATGTGGCCATCTTTATGATCAGCATTTGGGATATGAGAGTGAGCCCTGCTTTATTCTGTGCTACTGCATGGTGATTCTGCCCCTGGCTGAAGCAAAGGAACATGCTGTAGATGGAAAGCCCTGTCGCTCTGCTTTTTGTACCAAAAGTGCTTGCAGCATTTGGGAACAGCACTGAAACGGCGTGTACACAGCCATGCACCCCACATGCTTTGCATACAGCCACTCTGGTTCAGTTCCTCCCTGCATGACACTCTCTTGAGGGTAGCTTGGATGCTTCTGTCCGATGGAGACAGATCGCAGGAAGGCAGCTCTCAAACAAAGATCTGCAAGCCTTGTAATCACCACTACTCCTTCTTCTCCCCCAGCTCAATTAAGAGACAATGTTCTCCTGCTCACCCCCTCTGCTTTTATTTGCTCCATCTCGTGCTTCTGCAGAGTTTTTCCTGCCCTTCTTTCTGCAGCTGAATGCTAATGGAGCAGGCTCCACTCCAGCCCCAAGCTCCTGGCCCTGTGCAGGAACGAGGGCAGACACCCAGGGCAGGAACGAGACAACTTCCAGAACTGCTCCTGGGAAAATGGGAGCGTTTTTTTTAAAAATAAGCCTTGCTGTAAAGGAAATCTGAGTGAGGAGAAGGTGTGCCATAAAAGATAAATCTTTGAAATGCACACTGAACCTCATGTGGGGGTGCTTCTACTTGGTGATAAAGTGGTGTTAATTTGAATGAACTTTATTCCTTCCCAAGGAGTGTAAACGAAGCCTGATTAAAGCCACTTGAATTCTGAATAAAAGAGTCTGCCCGTGGAGTTAATGGTCAGTAACAGGCAGCAAACAAAGCCGGGTAATGCTTGTCACAGCAGGGTTCAAACTTCAGCACATAACTTCTTATGATCTGAAAACTATATTTCATCTCAACATACAAACTGACAACTCCAATTTGTACAGACATACCAAGACAGTAATATATGCCACTCTTTACTTGTTCCTATTCTAGGCCACACAGGGCCATAAGTACACAAGTGTGGGGGTAATAACAGATCAGAGGAGAATAAATTCTAACCACGGCTTGGAGGGACGCAGCAATACCACCACGTCAGCTCTGCTAGCTCACCCAGGTCTGGATCACGTCATCTTTCAACTATCAAAATCACATCTTAAGTAAACGGAGAAGCTTGTGGAGCTGACTCATGCCAGTTGTGACTACAGTCCCAATTGTCACTGTAATTCCTTGCCCGTTTTCCTCTTTTTTTCCAACTTGTTGCCATTAATCTGTTTTTTCCTTTCCCCTCTGCCCCCTGCCAAATTCCTGCCCAGTTGAACCCAGTAACTCTGGCTCAGCCATTTCTCTTCCGATGGAAAGCTCAGCCAGCATTTCAGTGGCTATTCAGCTCTGCTTCCATCTCCCTAGCTGTGCAAGATCTCCCATTCACACCATCAGATCTGAACCCGGAGTCATGAATGCTTCAGCACTGAAGGTATGACTCTTCTCTACGCAGACTGGAGCAGAGGGAGGCAATGTGCTGGCCAGAGAGGGTGAAAGCATTTTACCTATCATCCAGCATCTATTTATAAGGAAAGGAGAAGGCCCTGTCAGCCTGGAGTACTTCCTTATTTTCCCTGATTGCAAATCTGAATTTTGGTGACGAGAAGCACCCACAACTCTGTGTGTTTGACCCCCACTTAGCCTCTGACATTAGCAGTGCAGAAAATTCACAGTCCCACCAAAACAGGGAACCTGTAATTGCATCTCCACTGACAGATGCTGGTTGTTGAACTGTGAGGAGCAACAGGGGATTTCTTGCTCTCTGTTCTTAAAGGCACAGAAAGATGGAGCTCCCTTGTTCCTCACTGACCGCAATTATTTTCTGTCTTTTCCATTTTGAGCTGCATATTTCTTCTCTGCCAAGCTTCTACTTTTATCGGACAGTGTCTGGTTCTTATACTTATAGGGTGCCCAGAAGTGATGGAAAAGAAAGAATGAAAGAAAGAGGGAGGGAGTAAGGAGTAACATTAAAATCAACAGTTTCTCTTCCTCTCATTTTAGGTCAGAAAAAGTCTTCCCAACTTTACGAAAGGCATATTGAAAAAAAAATCAGTAAATTCATGAACATGCAGTTATTACTTAGCAGACAAATTACATTTCTTCCGAAATGTTCCAAAATGCATTCATTTTCAGAGTACATTACTTTCATAATACTGTGTGGAACATTAAATGAGAATTTCCCTGACTTGGCTACAGAGCACATTTTTATATTTCATAGTCTGACACAGAGCCCAGGGTAACTAATGAAAATCTTTTCGAAAAGTGACAATCTTGTCTAGCAGCCTTGCCTGTTGAAGAGATTGCAACATAAAACAGATGAGTGCCCTGCTTGACAGCTAATTGTGTCGGGCTTAATTACAACAAGCAGAATTTAATCGGCTGTGCAGTGCAGTTTTTTAGGATGGGGGAACCATCTGGAATGTACCTTGCTCCTAGGCTGATGGAGGGGCGGGCATCGCTGGATTTCAAAGACAGGGGAGCAACTGTGCACGGATTTAAATGCAGAAGTAGTTCCTTCCTTAGTGTATTTCATTTGAGCTGTTTGATGAATTTTAGAGATATTTATGCAAACCCGCACACTGTTGCCTCGTGAAGACAAGGTTTTGGAAACCTTCCCAGGCTCAATTTGATGAGCCTCGTTCCCCTCCGTGGCCCTGTGCTGTGGCCAGACCTCGACACAGAGCTGTCAAGTTTCACATATTGAGTCACTCTCTCGGTCCCTTGCTTCGCAAGCTCCACCGCGACGCCTGCCTCTCTCCCTGCCCCTGCGATCCTCCGGCCGGCTCTATCAATCAGGTGTGGGCAGTCCCAGCGTGGGACAGAGCTCTGCTGCAGCCAAGGGAAAGTGCTGCAAAACCACATTTCTTGGTGTCATTGGCCTGTCCTGCCTTGCCGCCCGGCTTGCCAGAACACCAGGAGCTGGAGGGAGAGCTCTGTTTATATTGGCATGAAAAGATTTGAAAGAGAAGCACCCTAAGTCAGGGATCTCCAGGTTTTCAGTGGGAGGGGAGGGACAGGAGGGAAGAACCAGCCCTTTGCATTGTTATATATCCCACTTTGAGGCTGAACATCGACACCCAGGGAGTACCCAGGCTGGGGAATACTCCAGCGCTGACCCGGGCGAGACTGACACAGTCTCCTGCTGAACTCTGATGGAAACAGGCTATTGATAACAGACCAACTCCCTGAACTGCAGGCTAAACCAGCCCTTCATCCCCCCCCCCCAATAGATTTAATACATAGCTATTAAAAAAGTCCTTTGTCATGTCAGAACAAGGAAGAATGAAACATGCATTTCAAAGCCTTTGAAACAACAACAACAAAAGGCTCTTGCTAGCCCAGAAATCCTTTGGTACCGCATGCCTGGCAATAGCTGTGTGCCCACAGACTGGTCCCTGCAGGCAGGAACAGGGCTGCTCCCGTCCCTGGGAGCCTGGCAGCCGCAGCAGTGCTGCCCGGGAGCGAGGAGCAAGCAGGGCCTGGCTCCAGACTGCCCTCACTCATGCACAAAGCTATCAATGCCAGTGTAATGGGGATTTGGCAACAACTGCCCCAGCCCGTGGCGTGCCTGCATTGCCCAGGCAAAGAATTAATCACTGCAAACTTTCAGGACAAAGTCAGTCACAAAAGACACCACTGAGCTCCCTATGTCTGCAGTGTGCAGATAGGTTCCTCACTTCAGGGGTGTTTTATCCAGCAGTCTTTGCTGTTGGGTAAGCAGCAGTACATGCAAGAGTACTGAGCCCTCAGCATCTATCCACTGCTGTTTTCATCCACCAAGAGTTGGCTGAGTAAGGCCTCTCTGGAGGGAGCCTCAGCAGGGAACTCTAAGGATCTAACATCTCACAGCACAGTCCTCACGTCCTCTCCCAGGCCTGTGTGTTTAACCCACTGCCTTCCTTGCCTCTCCCTGGCTTGGCATTGCTTGCCAGACCCTTCCCTTTGGGGCTGCTCCTGCACAGCCGGTTGCTATTCCTGGCCACAGGGCTCTATTCTGCTTCTTGACTTCAGCTGCTTGTTTTGCCTTGGCTCTGCTGTGAAGTTCCTGTGGAGTTTTTCTTGGTGTAATTGACTTAAGGCACCTTCCTCCTTTTTTCTGTTCCCCTGTCCATTTTACCCAGTCTTGTACAGTTTGATCTCGGAGAGGCTGCTGTGAGCTCCCTGCTGGGCTTGACACTGCTCCCACACCTCCCATCTTCTCCAGTGCTGATGGAGCCATGGACGACTGCAGCGTGGTGTCAGAGCAGTGTTCATGCCTCCCCTTCCCTGATGCTGCATTTTGGCCCAGCAGCGTGGTCAGGGCATGGCCCCTCTGCACTGAACAGAAGGGAGACCCTGCAGCATCTTGCACAGGATGGGATTTTTGGGAGCTGTAGGACAGTCCAGGTGAGTGCCCTTCGTTTTCAGTGCTAAATCCACTCAAAGCCAAGCAGGCAGATGAATAGTGATGTACTAGGACAGGCCCATCTCCATGGAAGCAGTGAAGCATCTTTGAAGGGTGGATGTGAGCCATGGGATGGAGGAGCCACCCAAGAACAGAACATGCAGCCTCATTCAGGGTGAGGGCTGAGCCCAGCAACCTCATTCTGGTGTCTGAGTGACCAACAAAATGAAAGCCCAGAGCTTTCGGCTCAGCAGGGGCTCATCTACAACTCACAGCAGATCCTGGTGAGCTTCAGGCTGTTTTTTAATGCCTGGGGTACTTAAGAGAGTCCTTAGGAAGGTGGAGGGAGCACGCTGCTGAGCCTGGGAAGATACACTGTGGCTCCATGCTCCCATCATTTTCTCACAACCACACCAGCAAGTCTGTACCCCTCTCCCAGAGCTGCTCTGGGTTTATTTGGAAGGAAACTGGGAGCAGAATTTAGCCCAGGCTCTATGTTCCTTGGCCTCACACCAGATGTGTGGAAGCAGAGCCACTGTGCAGCCATCGCTTCCCCCTCAAATGCTGCTCTGGGTCTGCTGAAGTAACTCCCAGCTCTGCCCAATGCATGGTACAGGGAACTGAAGCACAGGGTGGGGTGTTTGTGTGTGCATCAACAGCTTTTACAGCCTGTCTGTGAACAGGCAGCACAACCCACTGGTTACAACAGGCTGGCAGCACCTGCAACACTTGGGTTCATTCCCAGACTTCTCATATGACCTTGGGCAAATCGCTTGACCTTATATTTTTTTGCTCCTTTGTTCAAATGAGAGCAATGAGACCATCTGTAGGAAAAAGCTCCGAGATCTCTAGAGAAGCAGCTCCTGCATCCCACACTCATTGCAAAACCTTCCTTCTGTTTCTTCCCCTCTCTCCTCTGTAATTTTCAAGCCAATAATCATTAGCCATCCCCCAATGAGCTCCCCCCCGCTCCCCGGCAATTAGTATCTATTATGCCCATTTTACAACTGCAAAAACCAAGAGGCAAGGTCAGCCACTGGCAGACTAGAACTCAGAGGCAGGGAGAGTATGAGAACAACCCATTTTCTATACCAGCATCCCTGCTTTGACCACTAGACCTTGCTACACTCAGAAAACATATCAGGGAAAGCCAGACGACAAGCATTGTCCACAGCACTAATCTTCAGAGGACCATATTAGTGCAATTTGATGTCAAGACGCCTTATCTATCATGAAGCAAAGAGTAAGATTAAAGGACTGAAGTTACAAGTGCCTTTTTGTTTGCACTAACTGGCTGAGTGTCTGTCTGGAAAACGGAGGCTTTCAATCTAAATTGCTGTCACGTTTGCCATACAGGAGTAGATTGGTCTCAGCACCCTTATTAAAAATACTACTAGCATTCTACAGCGGCTGCTTGAAACTCCGCAGCTCTCTGTAACGAGGTTGCAAAGTGGATGTTGAACACCAGATACTGATCACTGCTACCTCGGTGTAAATCTGAAGCAGCTTCCCTAATGCCAGTGGAATAACTCCCAGATTTACACCAGAACCCTATGCTGGGGACCTGCTTGCATTCCCCACCCTCTTTGCACCAATTCAGCTGCATCATGTCCTCTGCTCTCCCAGACTGGCAGAGCCACTGTGGACCTGGATAGATCTGTACTGGATTACACTGCCTTTGGTTTACCACACTAAAACCGATATACACTGGTGTAAAGGACAGTCAGAATACAGTCCTTTCAACTGTGTCATATCTCAGTGAGGTATTACTCCAGAACACCCCTGAAATCACTGGGGAGGAGGAAGGTGGAAAAAAAGACTAGATTTAAAAAAAAAAAAGAAAGAAAGAAAAAGGAAAAAAGAAAGAGGATGGGTAGTAGAAATGCAAAAAAGAAAGGCAAGGAGGAGCATGGGGCAGAGTGTTATCAAAGGCTTTCGTTGTGTGCTTAATGATGCTTTAATCCCATAATGACATGGAGGCACACGAACATGAATATGGAAGGCAGGTACAGCCAGGATCAAACACGACTGGGTTTTTTGTGTTTTCACCTGAAATGCATCCAAAACACACTGTCAGATAGCGTTTGCTACACTTGTCTCTTGCTGCCGCTACTCTGCCTGGCACCTACACTGACACTGCTCCAGCAACAGGGTAAGCGAGGGAAAAGGGACTGCAAACTTCCTCGGGGAAGAGGATAATAACCATAACATAGATGAATATCCTCCTGAGACCGTCCGGCTTTGCTACTAGCAACAACAGCCCCGCAGATGGCAGCGGCAAGCTAAAATCCACCCAGCTCAGCGCTCTGCCTCCGATGGCAGCCTACATGTCTCAGCAGATACAGTTCCTCGAATATTGACAAAACCAACAACTTTTACACGGCCAACGCTGGTTATCTTCTTGCTTCAAGCGAAGTATTTCCTTTCTGCTTTCTCCTCCTCCCCAGGCTTGCTTTAGCGGTGAGCCAAGGCAGTGAACAGAGCGGTAGTGCTGGAAGGTGCAGAGAGGCAATGAAGAGGGGGACATGGGGCTGCGACAAGTGGAAACTTGGAGACACAAGGGCAATACTGGGGGGCCAGGGAGGAGCAGAGCGAGGTAGTGAGGGGAGCAAGCAGACAGAGGAGGATGGAGCTGAGTAGGGCAAGGGGAACATACCTTCTCCTTGGCACTCCTGCAAGCTCTGGGGTAAACCCCAGGCACCCTGTGGCCCTGGGAGCAGTGTGGATGAAAGGCTATTGCTTATTACCATGTATTTATTTGCATGGTGCCACGAGAGCACAGGGGACTTTATAAGAGCAGGAAAATGGAGCCCTTGCCTTTAAGCACTTTGCAACTCAGCAAGGAGAGAGATTAATATGAGCTGGTGCTTTGGAGGGCAGCAGGGAGACAAAGTGCAGGAGGGGGACTTATATCATCAAGGCATGGAAACAGGAGGTGAGCACAGGGAACTTAGGGGGGCAGGAACAACATATCCTGACTTTAAGCAGCTGGATGTTGCATTGCAGTATCCTCTCTCACCTGCTCTTTGCTCAAATTTCCAGCAGGAAAAAAATTAATAATTCCCGAGTCTAACTCCTGCAAGTTCAGTGGGAAGGGCAGAAATCTGGATTCTTTTCCCTTTAATTGAAGCTCAGAGCTCATCAAGACATTAAAGAGGGGCTTGTCTCTTCCAGAGCTCTCCGTTCACAGCGGAAAAAGTGGCACTCTCTGGCACTGTGGGTCTCCTTGTCCTGTACCCTCCAGTACACATGGTGATATCAAGTAACTGAAGAGCTGAGTGCAGTCATCCCTGCCCCAAGTTTGAACTTTGCAGCATGATGTGTATCCTGATGGAGCTATGCCACTGCACAGACTCAGGGCAAGCTTCAGGTTCCCCCAGTGCTTATGCCAGACCCCACAAAGCAGAAGAGGCAACTCCTCTGATTTGTTCTGAAGCTGCCACCAGGGACAACACCCAGAAATGCCGTGACTTCACCTGTAGCCAAGGGTGTATTTGATTTCTGGCTGCTTGCAAGAGCAGCACGGACATTCAGAGCCTGATCTCTACCCTATCTTTCTGTGCCTTGTGTGTGTAGTCAGTTTTCCCACACTGGGTGTTACAGCTTCTTCTGTGGCTGCTTGGACAAGAATAACCCACTGGCTTCCTCGCAAAGCCAATTAAGCAGGAGATGTAATCTCCTGCCTGACTTTAATCAGGTGAATTGCCTTGATGTCCTCATGGGCTCCCTGTGAAGGGGAGGTGGCCTCCAAGTGGGCATGTCTGGATTCCTCCTGTTCCCATCTACAGTATCAGGACACTTGCTCTTGTCCTGCAGCTTGCCCACTTCCTCACCAAGCAGCTCTTTCACCTTTGGGTGTGCTCTGCATACACAATATCCCAGGTTTAAATAAGGTAAAAGATTAAGTATGTAAAGTGTAAGCTGACTCCAGGCTGCCAGAGCTGGGAAGGAAGCAAGGAGATATTAACATTAATCCATCACCCGTTACTTGATTGTCAAAGTTGAGCAAAATTGCTCCAGCGAGTCTGCTGCTATGGGAGATCCAATAAAGTGCTGGGAAATCCTGACCACTGGTGGTAGCCTGAGCACTCCCTGCTCCCAGCATTGATGCAGTAGGTGAAGATGGGTCCTCTCAAAGACCCTTCTACTCCCTTGGTCTCCCCCCCGCCCTTTTTTGTCATCTACTTCTCTCTCATCCTCTCCTCCTTGCCAATGAACGATGGATCTGTCATCTTCATGTTTCCAGGGTAACGAAAAGAAGTTTCCCTCCAGCCCAGAGGTAGAACAAACCTATTCTGCTGGAAAATTCAAAGCAAGGATTAAAATTTATAAAACAGCACACGACCAAGTGCAGCATCTCCCGTTCCTGCCAATTCATCCAAATCGCCGCATATAAACGGCAAAGCTGCGGGCCACCTGCACAGGATTATTCAGTGGGTCCCTTGTGGCTGTGAAGAGACAGCACTTGCCTGCAGTGGACAGAGTTTTGGTTGTGAAGGCTACTAGCTGCCAGCGGGTCCCATGGCTCTCTCTAAATCAGCTTGTGCTCCTTTGACTAATGACATTGGTGAATCCAGACACAGCCTGGAGAACAGAGAAGAGAGCAGCTTTATTTTTAACAATGATTCTGGATCTCCCAGTTGGCCTGCCTGATCCTGTCCTGTCTAATCTGGCAGCACTAAAGAGGAGGGGCAGCAAGGAAGAATAAGCAGAACAGCTTCATGCCCAAGTAAGAGTTCGAGTATTCTTTAAGCAGGACATGGCCTGGGTCAATGAGTTCCCAGAGAACTCTGTACAACAAAACTAATGGTCTCTTGAGGCACCAACTGGAGATACGATGGTCTGGAGCAAATGACTTTGCAAGACTTAAAGGGTAACAATTTATGCATTTAATATTTCAGGCCATTGAACATATTTCTTCCTGAATGAAACCTCTGGGAATTAAGTATCTGAGTTCCTCTCTGGAACTGATTCCAAGGCATCCCAGTCTTTAAGCACCTAAATTTCTCAGGCGCTTTTGTTATGCCTCTCACCAAACCATGCTCCCTGCCCGTGAAGGGTTTACATCCCAGCAATAAGACAAGAGCCAATAGTTTGATGCCAACAGATGGAAGCAATAAGCAAGTACAGTGACTGTAACAGAAATAATAAACAACCACACGTAGAACATTTTCTTCTACGCTAGCCAAGGAAAGTCCATTAATTCTCATCTGGAAATCCCTGTAACATTTGCAGCGAGGATCTGCCATGGCTGGGCATGCTGCTGCCCTGCAGCACACATTTGCCTTGGTAATGTGGGCCACCACCCAGAGAATTCTGCTGTTTTCTCCTACCAGCTCATTTCCACAATGCCCAGGGAAGCAGAATACTCTGATTAGTAAGAGCGGAGACAGATATGGGCAAGGGCTGGGTAGGATGGGAGGGAAGGAGCCTTGTACCTTGCAGAGGGGTCTTTCTTGCCCTGTGGACTGGGCTGGTGAAACACAGGGGTGAGATGTTGTATTTATAACACCAGGAGTTACGCATGAGGTGATCCCAAAGCATAATTACTAATAAATGTTTAATTAATAGCTTATGAATGTGTTGTTAAGTTCATTAAAATGATGCATGAGCACATGAATATTCCAGAGCAGGCAGGAGTCAGGGAAGTTACTGCTGGAAAGCGTGTTAACAAGGTGATTACATGGTTTACTTGTGGAGTCTGCAAGTGCTCAACTCACTCCTGTTCGATGAACAGTTTATAGCCCACTAGGACTGAACGATCTCATTGCAACCTCCCCTTTGCAAATCTCTCACTTTTCCTCTTTAATATAAACAAATGGATGACGTTTTCCAGTTAACAGTAATATCCAGCAGTGTGGACCAAAGCAAATGACCTAATTGCTTTAAGAAGCTTTAACTGCATTTCTACCCATTGGAGTTATTGCTTCTGGAAAAACAAATGTTAAAAGCCTCCAGCAACAATAAGCAAGACACCCAAAGGGTCAACTCTCTGCTGGTGTGGAGCAGAGATATAAATAAAACCAAGCACTGAGTGATTTTGTCTGCTTGGGCCCTTCCCATCTTTGTTAGCTTCAGAGAACTAAAGTTGATGAGCTCTGCAAGCGGTTGCCCGTTGCACCCCAACTCTAGAAAAGACTTTGGGCCACAGCCCTTGCTAACTGCTAGCACTTGGCTTTCCTTCCTCCCCTTTCTTTTTTCATCTCAGTATAGACAGGCAAACTGGGATGGAGGCAGAGTTCTGGACAAATTCAAACGCTGCCTGAATTTGAAGCCTAGAGGAAGCATGTTTTGGGTTTTGGCATTGCTGCACAAGCTGTTTTTGGCTGGGAAAGTGAACAGGAAGGCCAGGGCAGCAGAAGAAGAGCTGCTCTATCTAATCTCATCTTCTTGAACTAATAATCCCCCTAGCTGTTCATGCTTTTAGATCTGTTCTATATTCTAACTAATCTATTTTACTAGTGCCTCATCCATTCTGGATCCCTCCTCATCTGTTCTAATGATTTATAATCCATATTGGATTCTGAGAACAAGTTTTAAAAGGCTCTTGTGAAGAAACTAAGACTTACTATAAGTTTCTGCGTGAGTGAGGCGCCTACATACAAGTCAGAAACATCGCAGCTACTCCTAAAGCACTTGGGAAGTTTCACCTTTTTGTCTACTGCACCCTGAGACGGAGTCCATTCTACCTAGATTTAGGTAACTTTTTGTCCAGGTGAAAGCTGGTAGCCTTGCCTGGAGTGGCAGCAGCAGGGAATCAGGATATGGCATCATCATCAGTATAAGAGAGATGAAATATGGTTATTTGTGGCATTTACAAAGACAAGACTGTAGTTGCAACTTTTTGGTCCTTTCACAGCACAAATACAAGAGGGAGGCACAAATATGCCTATCTTTACAGGTACCAAAAATATCAAGCTGCCTAAAAGGTATTTCCAAACTGCCTATGAGTGGAAAAGAACAACCCCCAGTCCTCTCCTCATCACATGCTGCTGACCATTGTGGGTACTTTACTCAGGGCTATCAAACATCACCATGCAGGGAAGAGTAATAAAAAACACAGCTTGTGACCAAGACAGCTCCAATTATTTAACAACCAAATCTTGAATAATCCCACCCCCATTACCCAGGACAGAGAGCTGGTGATGTTTTGCTCACATGAGCACCCACAGATACCCAAACATGGCATGGGGTCTCCCCCCACCCATGCGACATGCACACGGTGTGCCCGCACCATCTGCTCAGTGCCAGACTCACCTCCCACACAGCAAGGCAGGAGCACCCGCGTGCTGAGCATCCTCAGGGGACTCCACGGCTTTCAGCAGGGCTAGGAGCACAGCTTCCAGATCTCAAACCACAGCCAGTCTCCCTTAATGTACCTGTCTTTGTACCTCCTCATCCAAAGCTGGCTGTGATCACAACCTCCCAGCACCTGAGTTAATGGCCCTGCCCAGTAAAACACGCTCTCATATCACCAACACACCCATCAGCTTAATTCTCACTTTTACTATATACCACTTTTCAGGTGATTTGAATGTGAAAAGCATCTAAGCACTAAGTACCTCTCCTCTTAATGTGGTACATCTTGTCCTGCAAAGGATGCTTTGGCTTGTATTTTCTGCTGACGTGGGGGAAAAAAAGTCAGTCTCATTGTTAAATAAATAAAACTAGTAACTTACTTGGGAAAAACCTCTAATGAGGTCATTGGGGGTGAAATGCCACCACTGCAACTGGTGACCTTTTCTCATCTCCAAAACAACATTTGCTAGATATAGACATATACCACTGGTTGTTTATGAAGTGATTGAGGATTTTTGCTTACAAAGATCCTAGTTTCTGACTTTTGCTACTGCTCACAACCTCATTCCAACAGTGACTCGCAGATAATGACTTGTAGCCTTGCAAGGGGTTTCACTGCAAGTTTGTGAGAAAGAAAAAGTCTCTTCTGAAGCCAGTGAACAAGACAGGAGGTTGGAAACATTTAATTTGCTAACAGCAGTCCACAAGCAAGAAGGGTTTGCAGCTTGGTAAACAAGCAATAAAAAGCCCATGGCCAAACCTGCTTTGCCCCAAGAAAAGGGAGTGGAGGCAGCAGGTGAAATACTGCTGAGGAGCAGCTCCAGGCAGCGAGGACCAAACAACCCCATGCCTCTGAGCAGACCACACCAGCCCCAGCCCGTCCAGCCCCCCTGGGCACTGCAGCAACAGATTGTGGCCTTCTAGCTCTGAGAGATGGGCAAACACATTGGCCTTGCTGGCATCTCAGTGCCAGCACTAAGAACCACCAAGATCAAACAACAACCAACCTCAGCTTGATAGGTCTGAACAGCAACAGGCTGAGAACAGCTTCTTCTAAGAGCTACTTCTCCTAAACTTGTATTCCATCCCTGGGGACTGATCCTTCCTCTCACTTGGCTTTCCCAGTCCACAGCATCAGCTCCATGGGTCGCTCCATGTGGGTGACCATGTGGGTGACTATGTTGGCTTCCTACCCATCCCCTTGTGCACACACACACCCCCCCCCCGCCCCGCTCATCTCGGCAGCTCTTTGCTTCTCACCTTGGTCATGTTGTAAATGAGGAGGTTAACCCACCAGCCCCCAGTGAAACAGTAACACCTTTCTGCTTGACATTCAGGCAATAGAAAAGCTCCTTGTAGGGTCAAGCACAGCAGCTTTTAAATAATGCATTGTGTTTGTTATTGTGTTGGCATTTAAGTGCTGGCTGAGAGAGAAAAAGCGACTGGGGCCCCAGTGCTCTGTGTTCTTTATAACTTGGCCATTGGAAGCCCTTGTGCAGACACAGCACTTGCACAGTCGCCTGTCCCACCACTCACACACTCCCTCTCCACATCCCACATGTGCCTCAGTAGCGCATCGCACCTCCCGCATGCGTTCTGGCTCCCTGTGCATGGTCATGGACATGTTTCCACCTTCACTTGCACATTCTATCCCTCTCCACACCCCCAAAACCTCCGCACTTTGCACCAACATGCCCACTCACTCAGACTTCATGTTGCTGGGCTGGGTGGGTGCATGGATAACTACACCTGGCCCCAAAATGTACCTGTACCTGTATCCCTCCTGGCACGTGCGCTGCAAAACAGCAGGAACCCAATGGCTGTGATTAGCTGGGTGTCTCTCATTGCCCTGGAGATGCGGAGGAAGAGGTGGGTTTATGCACCAAATGTGAGCTATGATATATGTCCTTTCAGAGAAGCAGTCCAAAGCTGCCTCCAGAGCCCGCTGTGTAGACAGCCCTCTCTTCCAACCCCAGTGTTCCCTACTAGAGCAAGAGACATCATGGGGAGTTGTGCTCTGGGCCCTTCTCCATCACTGCTTTGTGAAAGAGGAGAGAGGGGCAGCAGCCAAAATCCGCTTTGCTGACTCTTAGCTGAACATTTTGGAGGACCTGGTTTGAATTTTCAGGCTTGTGATGTGTTGCCAAGAGCTGTCACTTCTACTTGCATCAGTCATCTTGAGCAGTGTGTTAGCAGGTGGTGTCACACCTCTGCCTGGGATCACTGAGCAGAGATGGCGAAAGGAGCTGGAAACACATGTGACCTTCAGCTGGTGCCTCTCCTGCTGCTGTTTGTTACTGCAGAGCATTTTATTACTGAAGTCACCCTCTGCTGCCTTGTTTTAAAGCTGCTGGCAAATGAGGGTGAGTTGGGATGTAGTCAGCGTCCACCACCACCCTGGTCTAGGGCCAGCACGTCTGCTCCCTTCCTGAGGTCCAGAACACCTGGGGATGCTGTGTCAGGGCTGTGGCCTTCAGTGGCCCAGCCTCCCAGTGCTTTCTGAGGTCCAGAGTCAAATGCATTTGACATTGCTGCAAAATGTGTTTGTGGAGGATCTAGGCTCTTTGAGAGCAGGTGGATTTTCCCAAGGTTGCATGGTGACAGCGGGGCAGAACCCCGGCATTCTGGCTCCTGCTCTGCTCTGTCTGTCAGCAGCTCTTGCCTCCCCAGGTGGGACTGAACCACAGATGCCCCAGCTCCCTGTGCTTGCACTCATGGGTGTTATCTATAACATCCCAACTGCAGGCTATGCCCCCCACTCCCCCCATCTCTAGAAGAGAAACATATTAATCTAGAGGATGCTTTGGTCTACTCTAATGAAAACCTAACAAAAAACTCCCCTTCTCTCTGTCCCCAGGACCCTTTCTGAATATTGAAAACCACCCAGGTCCCAGCACTTGGGAGCTGATCAACATCTCTCTCCTTCTACCATACATCTCTCCCTGATCCTGCAGAGCACCACACAAAAAGCTGGGGAAGAGAGGGGAAAAGCAGTGAGATGCTCAAGACTGCAGCACTCACTGTGTGGTCTAGAGGTCCCCAGACTCTGGCTGGTATCAGTCAGTCATGGGTTTTGCCCTTTGAGGATATGACCATCTACTCTATTTATTCCTTGCATCTACCAGGGCAGGAAGAGAAAGCTTCCCCCCCTGCCTCCCAAAGCCCCTTCCACCCTTGAGATCACTCTTTCAGCTTTTTCAGCCTTGTTTGCATAGACTCAACCCTATGCTGATGTGCGGCATCAACCGAAGGACTAAACAGCATGACTCAGGGGAGCAAGGAGAAAAGCAAACTGCCAAAGAACAAGAGGAGAAAATGGGGAGATGATTTTTCATTGTCCTGACACAACTGGACTGAAAGCACTGCATGCGATGTGAGCAAGCTGGGGACATCTGTAATGCAGACAGTCGAACTGCCTCGCAGTGCTGCACCAGTCACCCTTTATAGCAGAGAAAAACGCAAGCGATCCTGTGCAACATGGTCGATGTGCCTCTGGAATTAAAAGTGTGTAGCAATAAATGGAGGCTGATTTTTGAGGAAACTGCTGGTGTGCAACACACACCTTTGCATGCAGTATCACCCTTAGTGTGCTTGCTAGGGCTTCGTCATATACAAAGGGTAACCGTGCAAGAATCAGTGGATCTGCTCCAGATTTACACGGTGACAGGAAGTGAATTTTGGCCCAGATCATTTGTGTGTGGGTTTTCCTTTTTTTTCCAAAAGCAATTAATTAGCCTTGGTTTACAGCAACTTCCCTTCCAGCAAAAATCAGGCCTCGCTGCGATAGCAGCTCTAATTGCCATGTCAGATATTTCATAGCCCCATTCATTCCCCAGCACCATCAGCTATTGTTATAAATTAATAAAGCCTGGACACATCCCGTATTTAAGAATGAAAGCACAGAGAGAGGGAGTGTGACGAAGCCTTAAAGAGACAGGAGATCTGAGGGCTCCTGACAAGACCCCGAGACTCTGATCTCCTTGCCTGCTTTCCAAAACCAACAACAAAATGTGGGTCTGGAGGTGTTTCTAAATGCAGCTGCCTAAAATCACATCAGTTCAGAATTACAGGGTATTTTTAGATTGTAAAAAAGAGCAGATATAAATATGTCTTCATTCCTGCTGCAATCCAATTGGTTTAATCAGTTACATCACTGATAGGTTTGATCCATGCTGTACAAACATAGCTTTTATTATAGTGTGAGCATGCAAAGCATATATGTGTGTGTGTATGTGTCCCTGGAGATATATATATACTTTTATATATTTGTACATAATATATATATTTATATACAGGCATAGACACATGTACCCCTCCCTTTTCTATTTAAAAAAAATGCTGCCTGAATAATTTTCACAAATAAGACAAACCCCGTATTTTGCTGGCAAAACGATTATGGCTGTCAGATCTGATGGATGCAGTGTCTGCAATGAATTATTCATGGAGGCTAATTATAAGCTGGCAGATTTCTGGTGTTGTGGCACAAATGGGCTGGAGATCCTGGTTATTTGTAACTGATCTGCTCCTCCCAAGTTCCTGAGGCACCAGAGCGGAGGCACCAGAGCGGATACCATTTACTGTGGCATACACTGATTCACTCCATATGAAATAAGTTAGGTGGGGACTGAGCCCTGCTCCTAGGAAGTTCTGCACGGTACAGCATAACCCCGAAAGTGACCCCAAAAGCCACAGAGGTTGTGTGCTCCAAACTGCCATCCCAGTCTCTAAGAATTTTATAAGGGTAATTGTTATGTGAAACAGCTACATGGGATCTGCCAGCTGCTCTGCAAGTCTAGTACCTTACATCTAGCAGAGGAAAACAGCAGATGTCCTAGGAAAGAGCATAATATTGGGATAGCAGTTCAAAGCCAGAGCCTGGGCTACCTCTTCTAATCAGCACTGCTTCCTGCAGCTCTTGTGCCCTTCCTTCTTATGATTCCCAATAGCAAGAAATAATGTGACTCCTCCCTTCCTCTCTGCTGACTACGACAGAGCCCCTGCGGCTGGTGATAAAGAGTGTAACAGACAGCAGTGAAGACTGGATTTTTCAGCAGATGAGCTTGGAGGGTATAAGGGGCCCTGACCCAGCCCTCGTTAATCCACTGCTATTCGGAAAGGTGCTGAGGCACATGCCGAGCCTCTGCCAAAGTCCTCAGGCACAGGCGCGAACTGAAGTGTGCCCGTATGCCCTGTATGAATCACAGTCCTGATGTGTAAAGGTGAAGAAGAGGGGGACTACAGGGAAGGACGGTGCAGTGACCAGTTGCACTGGCCTGACCAGGAACCAGAGGCACTGCACCAGTCCAGACTGAGCAGTGCGGCTGGACTGGATGTGGGAGACGCAGTGTTACCTGCTACTGGTTTTCCAGTCAGCGTTTCAGATGCCCCTCCCTCCTGTCCCTCCTCAGCACTTTACTGAAAGCCCACTGTGAGAGTTTGTAGCTCTGGTTTAATGCTACTTGCTTTCTTTGAGGCTTGGGGGACTTTCCAGGACTGCTATTCACCCATCAATCACAGGCTGGAGAATAAAGCATTACAAGCACAAACCAAAGGTCAAAAGACATTCCCTGTTCAAAGTCTTCTCCTCAGCAGGAGTTAAAAATGGCATCAAACTCCACCGCCAAGCATTATGCCTCCCTGAGGCTCCACTTCCATGGCTGGAACTCACCTCTGAGCAAACCAGAGGCCAAAACTCCCAGACTTTGACTGGAGGTTTCAGACAAACTATCAGGCTCTGCCCTACACCAGGAAACCTGGGCTAAGGACGACAGATAGAGAAGATGTGAAGATTACAACATCCATGACCACAAATTCTGCATCTAAGAGAAACATCCAAGGCAAATTTCTTTAGGCTTCTCCAACCCATTAATCTTTTACCCAGTAATATAAGACTTAATGCTGTTAGCACTGGACACCTAAAGGGGGAGGTTCAAGGCTTATTGGTTCAAATAGTCCAAGTAGCTTCCAACTTCAGTGGATACTTCATTACAGCCCAACAGAGTCAGTTACTAATGGTAAAAACAGGACATGTCTAAAAGAAAATGAAACCCCGGTTTGAGCCCCTGCCTAACCCCTGGCTCCCCTGATAGCCCCAGTTCTCATTGAAATCAGACTCCCCTGGGTGACTATCAGCATCTGAAACAGAGCTCTGATTTCTCACTGGCCTGTGGGGTCACGCACACCTATTCCATCTGTGTGGGCAACCACTGGACTGGTGCGATCCCCAAATCCTGAGTGTGCTGAGAACACCTGAGGCAGAGCAGATAATCTCATTGCACATTCATCCATGTCCCAGCTCCCCTCAAAATAAAAGGGCAGGTTATGAGCAAAAGAATGAATGTCCTTAATAAGGCCAGGCCTGGTAAATAACATTATACCCACATTTGCTCTGAAACCATTCATATTCTTCCAAGCAGAAAGGTAACAGGAATTGTGCAGCAATAACAGATCGTCAGCTGTTGGGAGCTTTCAAAATTTGTCTCTTCTCTCAATACATGCTATAAAAATTACCCCCCAGAGTCTTTTCTTTCTCTTTCCTTTTCCTCTTGACATACTGTAGACATAAACTCTCTCCCTGCAAGGAAATTTCTTCTTCTGTGAGTTCCAAGCTCAGTGACATTCTTCATGGTGCCCCGGAGCACAGGGCTTCTGTGTGCGTCTGTCTCTTTGGTGTGAACTTAAAGATCAAGAGTCATTCATTTACAAAAATAGTGAGGACACATTTTCTCTTTGCCTGAGTCTCTTCCTAAGTCTAAAGAAAGGGGGAGCTTCTCAGATTAAGAGGGAAGCAGGCGGCATGCATGCTCAGGCGATGGGTATAGTATGCACGTCAAGATAATTGCAATGCAGAGAAGACAGACATGGCTGATGATGTGGATAAATCCCCCTTGTCTCTAAGCTGCCTTCCCCACCCTACATTTCCTCTGCAGTTTTAATGTTTTGTTTCAACCTTTGGATTGTATTAAAATATTAATGCTAACGTTTTATTATAATTTTATATTCCATGTTTAATATTTTAATACAATCAAAAGCCCAAATGAAATCTTTCAACGTTATCGGGTGAAATGATTATGCACAACTGAAAGAAAACAATCCACTGGAGCCAGGAAGATGTTTTCCTGGAATTTTCTTTCCTTAAGTATTTACTAAATGTCATTCTTTTGTTCTGATGGAAGGACAGCTCCCCCACCCCCCAATATTAGGAATTCAATTGAATTGTGCATTCAAGTGCCTCAAATTGAACCAAACATCCCTAATGGGGCTCAAGATTTACCGTCTTGCTACGAGATATAAAGTACTTCTGAGGCCTGAAAGGAGTGAGGATGTCCCAGGCAGTAAGGTACTAAGTAAAGACATGAGACAGAAGGACGCCCAGCCATGCTGCCTCCCGCCACACGCCATCCCAGCACACCATCCCGTAGTGCTGAGTTTGCTATTCTGCCTCCCCAAAGGGCCAGAGTGACACAGTAAAGACCACCACGTTGCTCTGCTACGGCAGTGAAGGTGACCAGCTGAGCCCCTACGTAAATGTAGACCGCAGCTACTCTGTGCTGATATCCCTCCAGTCCAAACACTTTTGAGATCCTCCTTGGGTGCCACGTGCCTGTGATACACCCTCTGTTTTATGGCATGAGAAAGCTGCGAACACTTCCAAACAATTTTTCAATTTAAGGCAGATTAAGAGCAAAATTCTAGTGGGACTAATAGTGTGTAATCTTCTTTACATTTCTCCTCTTGCTTTATGAATAACAGTTCACTGCAATGGCGTATTTCACACTCTGATGCTGATATTTCAATTTCCTGCTTAAGTTACAATAAAAACTGCCCATGCTGCTGATGCTCCCATGAAGAATAATTTATGTTGATTGACGTTCTTTAATTCCCTTTGGATGCAGCTAATGATTAAGAGATGCCAGGAAATTTAAAAGCACGTCCTACCTGCGGACTCCTCTAAGCTCCTTTGGAAGGCTTTGAAAAGCTTCCAATTTCAAGCACAAAACACTGCTACTGATCTTTAAGCACCTTCCTCGTCTTCCCTCTCTTCCTCCCCTACTTCTTCCCCGCCCCACAGGAAGACAGAATTCAATTACTGAGCTCAATCAAAGCCTAGGGAATTGAGTTCATGGCAGCAGAGCAATACTGGGAGGACATTTGTGTTCCTGCAGCTCATGGCAGGGCAGCTCGCTGCAGGACACCCTGCCTGCATTGCCAAATGGGTCTTTAGGACAACCGACAGTTTGTTGAAGCTGAAAAGCCCATGACTGACTGGGGGTTGCATTGATTTTGGGGACCACTGGGACAGATTTCAAGACCCTGATGGGCAACTGCATCCTCATGTAAATCAGGACCTATTGGACAACGGAGTGACATAAGTTAGACGTTAGCAGAAGGGAGCAGAAGTACGGAGCCTCAGGCATCAGCAGTTCTGCAAAGGTATGCCCTGGAGTCGTCCCCCATGCACTCAATTCTGCCAGGCAATTTCAGCTACTGGGGAAAACTGCTACAGACGAAATGCTATAGAATCAGGCATCTGGACATGAAATCAGGCTGCCTACCTGCTCCAAAAATGGTCCCTGCACTGACACTCTCAAGCGAACTTTGCTGGCATCCTTATGTTAATCAAACGTGAGAAAACATGCCCTTCTTCCCCTCCCCGCACCCCTACACACCTTCCCCAGCATGCACAGATCAGCACCCCATCTGCCCCTTGCACACTTTTGCCTCTGCCATGAAGAAATAATTTATATTGGGTCCTTTTGCCAAGATAGTTAACGTTTGCCTTGTATTTGGCAAAGCAGCTGTTTTCCTATCTTCTGTAGACAGGAACTGTGTCTCTGTGAGGAGGATTTGTCTGTATGGCATGGATTTACTCTTATTCCAAATTAAATTCAGCTCCACAAGCTGCTAATCCAGCATATCTACAGCAGAACAATCCATACAGCACAACTACGTGAGTGCATTTCCCTGTGTGGACAAAGTCTCATGGGCAGTTCGCAGGCTGGCAAGTGAAGAGAAAAAGGGAACTGGTCCCTGGAGCCTCCCAAACTTCGGCAGATTCCCCCAGGAGTTGCAACAGGGCTGCTGAAACTCAGAGGGTTAAAAAGCAACCCCAAGCAATGGAAGACTGAACATGGTTTCAAAATGCTGAGAAATCTTCTCATCAAAATAATGTCAGAGCCTGTCACGGTGCAGGGAAAACAAACGCGCAATACATGATGGTTCTGCATGAAATATAAAATGCTGTTTAGTTAAAACAAAACTCTTTCAAAGCACCCAAATGGGGAAGAGGAGGGGGGGAAGAGGTAAAGGCAGAAAGCACTCCACTCTCTAAGCTTAGAAGATATTTAAATGGAGAAACCTGTTGAGGCATGCACAGCCCTGTCTCCATTTCCAGCATGTGCCATGCGACTCCCACAGCACAGTGAGTGGTAATTACTGTCAGTCAAGGAGATGGGAGCCCCTTTGCCCAGAGCTTGCTGGCCTCCTGCTCGCTTTTAAGCACCTGCTGTAGCAGCCACAGGACAATGGGAGTGGAAGGGAGAAGCCTTTTTCAACCAGCAAGAAGAAGAAAGTAAGAAGAGACTGTGCCGAATGGGACTGTGATGAATGGTTGCCAATGAAGCGCTGGATCCCTGCAAGTGCAGTTCCTACTCCAAGATATTTCACTCTTTCCCATGGGCCTTGTTTCCCATGCCAGGAAGCAAAATGCTTTTTACAGGGATGCACTGACATTGCTGCAGAAAGTCAGGGTTTCAAACATAGATTGCCAACACACCACTGTACCCTTGACACAACACTTCTTTGGCCCTGCTTTTTGCTCTCCAGAAAACCTTTTGTAGACCTGGCTCTGTAGCCCAAGAGAATTTGACAGAAGGAATGTAGGCAATGGAATTGCAGTCAATAGAATGGGTGCTACAAGCTTTGGGGCTTTGTTGTCAGCTCCTCCAGCTTGCTGCTGCGAAGAACAGGACTCTTGCATGTGCCTCTTACCTCATCTATACGTAGTCAAATCAATGCAATCTCCCTCTTCCCTGCCCATCTGTGAAATAGATCCTTTTAACATGTAACGGTTAATAATAACTGCCAAAAAGGGCACCAGTTCGGAAGACAATGACAGAAACCACGGCTAAGCAAAGAAAAAAGATCCATTTAAAATGGTGGAAGATCAGCATACCTGCAGAAAGAGACTTTCATGGACATGTCTTTAATCTTTCCCGCTTCCAGCCCTTAATAGCAGAACCTGATTTGAAGACCTGGTGATTGATTTCCAACCCAGACGCAAAGTGACAGGCTCATTTTCGAGTATTGCACAGCTATAATTCCATGTTTTATTTGTTATTATTTTAACCTGCTGATGGAGTGGGGCTGTATTCAAGGTAGCGGGTAACAACTCTGGCTTGAGGCATTATTTAGAGTTAGGTGTTTAAAGCGAGCGCCTAGTGCCTCTTGATATTTATGAAGAAGATGTGCCTGTAGCTGCAGTGCTCGTATCTTATTTGTTTGTTGTTCAAACAAAGGATCAGGAAATTGGATGCTGTTTCTAGCGAGTGATATCATCTCAACGGTTAAGGGAAGGCCGCTGGTCTTTACATGTTTCTCCAGCAGAGCAATGAGGAGAGTTGTCTCCAATTCAAGGTGAATGAGTCACCTTGGAAAGTGCTTTGCCTCTGTAAACAGGGAAGGGCCCTGCTCCATAAACCCATGGGACAGAACAGGCTCTCAAATAGGGCTGAGCAGCATCCTCCAGGTTGTGGGGTCCAACCCCACTGCCTATCACTGAAGCTTGTCTTCTGATTTGCGGGAAGTTTTCCCCATTTCTTGCCTTCATTTCCCCTCTTCTAATTTAAGATGAAATTAAGAAATCTTGCCTTGACCACAATGGAGAACAGTGCACAGCATTTTTCTCACTCAGAACAAGGTTCTTGGAAGAAAAATCTTCCAACCAGATTCAGTGAGAGACCTTACCCCACTGGAGACCAGCATGAAAAATCCTGCTGTGGCTGACAGGGCTTTTGTGGGATTAGGGCATGTTTACGTACCCAGAGCAAAGAGTCATGCTGGGTCCCCCCCTTTTCTAGGCCAGAGAAGTGCCTTAGCCCCAATCTGGCAGCTCTGAAGCTACACCTGGGTGGTTTTAAACCTCAGCTAACTTACCTTGCCTTGCAGCATGGCTGCACAAAGGAGATGGTGCACAACTTGCTGCACTCTATGAACTTGCCTGTGAGCTCCTAAATCACTCTGGCAGCTTGGAAAAGTTCATTCAGCCTGAGAAACTGAGCCTGCTGCAGCAGCAGAAGCCAAGGAAGAGACTATTTGCTCAAGCTATGAAGTTTAACCTCTGCCGTGCTTCTGTGCAGCAGAGAGCAGTGGCATTTGTGCTCACAACAGAAAATGAGCTGTAAGCGGTGATTTCTGGATGCTGCTCAGATACCCCTGAGACAGGCGCAAAACAGATTTCTTCACACAGCCCAACAGTTTATGCTGAGATGTTGAATGTCTCCACATAGTCTTTGGCATTGTTATTCCAGTTTCTCATTAATTGTACAGAAGACCAAACACTGCCTACTCACAAAAAGCTATGAGCTCTGTAGGGCTTTGCTTGCAGCAAGAACCAACAGACTTCAGCCCAGTGGATTAAGAGAAGGCAATTTGAAGCTGATCCAGTGTTATCTGTTTCTTAAAGATCTCTCATTTTCTAGGCTTTCTCACTAAGCCCTGGTCAGCAAGCACCTGGTGTGCCAGGAGCTCACACTGAATGCAATATGAAGACCCTGAGCTCTGTCCCTGTGCCAGCTATGCACTCAATGGATGGGCAAAGCACAGGACCACAGCCCCGGTCATGTGCCAGGCACCCTGAGAACTGGTGTGACTCACAACACACACAGCGAGAGACATGCAACTACTCCGCAACCTGCCGGTTTGCCAATCCAAGAATGAACAGGGATGAAATAAATATATATCCCACCCAAGCTGCTACCAGTTCTACTTTACCAGGGTGTTATTCATAAAAACAATCCTAGTGCCAGCTCTGGTTCCCAGCCAGGGCTGCAAACTAATGAAATTGCCTTTTATACCAAGCGTGCGAACAAGCCTCCTCTGACTGCGGGAGTGGGCCAGACTCCCCACTGTCATCCTTCTGGGGGTGGTGGTAGCCGGGTCCTTATGGACCTGACAGCAAACGGGACACTGAATTGAGGGCAGAGCTAAAATTGCTGGAGCAGCTCTGAATCTGTTCCTAAGAAAAGACTGCAACAATCAGGTTTGTGAGGGAGCCAGCATGTCCCTTGATGCCCTGCAGCCATTCAGCTGGCCTGGAGGGGCGGAAGGACAGGGGAGAAGCAGGGAATTAGCTACGTGCTTAGAACAGGAGTTCTTAGAAAAAAGACAGCAGTCCTTGGAGAACAATAACCCCTGCCACTGCTCAAAGGCATTCAGATCTGTTTTATTCTCAGTGGGTTTTCTCCAACTCTCAACCCCACTGCCTTCTCAGCAGCACCACCCGGTGCATTCAGAGACACCTTACATTAACATGAGTGCTAACAAGTGAGTGGGTGTAGGGTGAAGCTCTACTACCCCCTGTGATAGCCCTTCATACTAGCATGTACAGGAAAGTAAAGAGTGCTCCAGAAGGCATGCAGAATCAGATTTAACAAACCCAATAGTTCACAGCAGTCACTCCCTATATCCAGTAACCTCCCTCCCTGCTAGCAGCAGGCAGAGATTTAACAGAGAGGGGAGGATGGCTGGGCCACAGCTGCCTGCCTGCAGGGTGGCTGCAGCTGGCCCCGCTTACAGAGCCCAGCTGCTACCTACTCAGCCTGCTGAACACCCCTCCTACGTGTTAGCCATAACCCTAATACATCACGGTTGTCTCAAGCCCCAGAGACCCGGCAGGTACCTACAAGAAGCAGAGATTTTCCTGGAACAGAGAAGAAAATCCTCCCACAGCACGATCATGAGTGCTGAGGCACTTCAGTCCTATTGTGGATTACTATCCGCAAGTCAGCTGCTTAAAAATGATGCGGTAAGGCTAATTTTGAAGCATTGTGTCCTTTAGTGGATCAAAACTGCAACTTGCCTGTGCTTCAGTTTCCCACAGTAGAGAAAGGAAGTGAGAGCCCTTAGTGCTGGAGAATAAGTATGTTAAACCTGAGAGGTGTTCATCTACCACAGTGCTGGGACTAACAGAGAGGCAAAATGGCAGAGGGGAAGCAGGGACTGATGCTGATGCGACTGAGATGCAGCTAATCATCAGTCAGGCACTGCATCCTACCCCCAGCCTGACGATCTCAGAGCCACACGCAATTAAACTCGATGCAGAGCTGTGCAGCGGAACCAGCTTGCTGCTTCCACTCAGCCTCCTTTTCCCTTTGCAAAGCTGCTGTCAGCCTTTTTTTTTTCCCACCAAACGTGGCCCTCTTGTGTTCACAAGAGAAATACGGAGAAACCAGTAACAACTGCTCTTGAATCCAAGAGGGTTATTAGAAAAGTGGCTTTTCCACACCCTAAACTCTATTCACATGGCTTAGGGAGCCACAAGCAGCATCCTACAGGCATCTGCCCCAAATCCCACAAGAGTGGGCTGAACATCAACTCAAGCATCACAAAGATTTCTGCCTTCCCTCCCATCCCCACCTCCCTTTGGTTTGGAAGCAAAGACTCCTTAGAGGTTTGCAGATCTAAACATGCAGTGCTTGGAAGAAATAAAACCTAAGTGCTATTATCTGAAGGGTGGAGAGGAAGACCCGCAGTAAAGAATACAGATCAGTCTGGTTTCACTCTGTGCGTGTGTGTATACACATGTGTATGTATGGCCACATGCACACGCAGAGGGAGTCTGCAACATGGCTCAGATGTACAGAAATGAAACAAGCGGTCGTTTATATTAGGGTTTCCATAGAGACCAAGTTTTGAAAGAATTAAGGTGGAATGATTATGTATGTTCTGAAGGGCTTGAGATAAAAATAACCTTGCTAAGCGTTGCATGGACTAATTAGACGATGATCCTTGACTTCAAGCTCTCCATGGTGATACAGTCAACCTGGGCTCCTGGGCTTGCCTGCACGTTACCAGTCCCTGACAGTGTGCAATGGAGAATAAAGCACCTTAAACAACAGCAGTAATCCAGAGCCCTGATGCCCATTTCCCTGGAAGGCTGTTATGCTCTTCAAAGGCTTGTCACCTGCTACCACTCTGCTAGCTCAAGCAGAAGCAATGTGTGCTCTGGCCCTTCCACTGTCAGACTTGCTGTCACCAACATCCAGGTGAAAACACTCTGGGTCACAACAGTAGGCTTTTGCTGTGGTTTTGCAAAAGTAAGAAAGAAATAGAAAGGTAAGGAGGAGCCCAGTGATGAGCACTGGTGGATTTCCACCAGCCATGGCAAGGAAAGACTGCTCCAGTAACCCAATTCATCAAAGCCAGCCCAAAAGCGCCACCTCGATAGCAGCACATGCTCTCCAGCCTCAGACAAGGCTAGCTGACCTCCCATGATTTTCAGGAGCTCCAGGGAGCACTAGGGAATGTCACACCCAGGGAAGGGGGAGGGACAGTGGGGACATGGTTAGTTTGCTCCTTACTACCTCTATGAGAAATGCCCTGTCATTGATCTAGCACCGCTTGCACATCCAGGTACAAACAAGAAAACAAAATACAGTGGTAGGGAAGACCCTAAGCCAATGAAAGAATGGGAGGATCTCCGACAGCATCTCCTAGCCTGTGTTATGATAGAACAATTGCTCAGTCTCGGCCAAACCTTTAATCCCTTAGAGACTGGGTGGTTTTCTTCCTACTTATTGTAAAAAAATGCAGTTTGGGTGTCAGGTCAGCAAAAACTGCTCATGCACTTGGGTCAAAATGGCAGTATGGGAAAATTCCTCTCTTGAAGGAGCCAGAACAAAATCTTCTTAATGCTTCACTTTGAAAAAATAGGCATTTTGTTTAGAACTGCAATAACAGGGTAAATGCATCCAAGAAAGCAACAGAAAGTTTTGCTTTGGTTTGGAATAAATACAACTCTTTGAGGCCAATTACTTCTACTTCGGCAAGGGATAATGGAAAAAACTTTGTTTCAGGTGGCCTCCCCCCAAATACATCACTCTCCAGTTTCCTCCAGTTAAAGCCATGAAACAAATTACAAATTTCTCACTCAGCTGTAGTCCTTAGCCAGAAGAGCAATTTCTGTGCTGCCCTCAGCCCAGCTGTCTCACAGTCTGGCTATCTAACAAGCCACAGTGACTCCCAATATATTTTTCCTAAAGCAAATTCCTAATGATGGTTATGAAAACCTCCTTATGGTTTCCCAGCTGATGCAAAAGTAACATATAGTAACAGGCCATGATTCACACACAAACATTTCTAAAAGCAGCCTCTGATTTTTGGGGCTGTGTGTGGGTCCCTTCCGAATCATCCCAAATGGGCTTTAGGGACTAGGAACACATCACCTTCAGCACCAAATCCCCTGCTTCACACCTGACCACTGCTTCACCACACTCACCAAGCAAGTGCTGACACCTTCTGTGTCACCAGCTCTGCCTCGTTTACTTCTTCATGGCTCTCACCCAAAGACTGGGGGGGGGGGCGGGGAATAATCCAAATAATCCCCTTTTCTCTTCAGCTTCTGAAGCCTGACAGACAGTGGCAAGTGATAGTAAAGATGAAGGGCTCCAGATCCACTGTAGTTTAAGAAAGGGGGAAAACAAGTAAAGAACAGTTTTGATTCACAAGACTGCTCCTCCAGGAGCTCTTCAGGCAAGTTGAAGATTTCTGCCTCTGCATCCCACTGTAAGAGCTCAGGAAGTGAATTATTAGAGGAACATTTTCCCTCTTGCACAGAATAATCCCCTGCAAACCTTTCTCTCTGTCTGAAAGACTGCAGCATCTCCTTCATAAGTGTCTTTAATACGGAGGCCAGCTACTGTTCTTGGCAATGGTAATGTAAGTCTGGTGTAGCACCATTGATTTCTGAGCGTGACTCGTGCTTTCCTTGGGTGCAAATGGGTGCAAGCATCTATTTCTGCTTCCCACAGTACCCCCCTACAAAAGATCAGTCCTGCCTGAGTAAAACGGAGAGCTGCAAGGGCTTGAATTTAATTCAGGCAGACAGCATGCTCCTCTGCAAACATTGCCAGGGCTCTGGCATCTGCAAAGGTTCCATGTGACGCAGTAAACCTGAGTCAGGCCCACAAAGACACGATCGATGAGGGCAGAAATTGGGAGGCAGGAGTTGTCTGGCAGACAACACAGGCCTAGAGTGTCCTGTGTTGCTCTTGTGTCAGCACAAGGTGGAGCGGATGTGACGTGATTTGACATGAGCAACAACAATACAACTTTCCTCCTTCCAAAACAGCAAGTTTCCAACTCATCACCTGTTCTCAATACAGCCAACAAACTGCCAATATTTTTAGCCTGGTCTCCTATCAAACCAGGTTTAGGTGATCAGTGTGTGTGCATCTATATCCTTTCCCTTTTTCCTTACCTCTGTAATTTTGAACTCACTGGACAACCCAAGTCTAATCTGACAGAGGCAGAGGTCTCAGAGAGGCTAAATCCCAAGAGATGTGGCAAAAATACATATTTGATAAGGTTTGGTAGACATTGTAATGAAGAGAAAATCTGAAGTGTCAGCTCAACCCTTACTACACACTAGAGATGTCACCCCAGAAGGGAATGAGCCAGAGAGAGCCTTGCAAGTAGGCTTTACCTGTGCTACAGACGGACAAGACACTTCAAGCTCTGCTTCCGATTTCCCTCCTGAGTTGCCTCTCCCCCAGCACCCTGCTGTCTCCAGAGCTGCCTTCAGCTCCATCAGAGCTGCCAGGGTAAACTGCTCATCAGGTGAGTTTATTACAGCCCCACTGGTCTCAAAAAGGCATCTTTAACCCTGGGAGAACTACAGC
This sequence comes from Astur gentilis, assembly GCF_929443795.1. Lineage (NCBI taxonomy): Eukaryota > Metazoa > Chordata > Aves > Accipitriformes > Accipitridae > Astur > Astur gentilis. Next base: position 41,741,765 of record NC_064887.1, on the reverse strand, counting down.
ATGCGCCAATGTCTCTTTCAAAGATTCAGTGACACCTAACATGAACATGCCCATTCATTGACATACCTGAATTTGACTTGACTTATACCAATACATGAGGCTTAAGTCATAAGCCTGGAGTAGAATTAGGACTGAGTTTCCAGCTGCTCTCTCCTAAATCCAGGCCTCAGCCTCACCGTATCATCATCTTTTCACCTGCCCATGGTGCCTCCGACCTGTGGGCAGAGGTGCCCGCCCATGCCAGGCACCATACAAACACAGCCATCGCAGGCTGCCTCAAACTTGCTCACCATCCACTCAGACAACAACTTCAGCAGGAATTTGCCTGACCCTCCCCACTACACCCGGACTTGGCCTTTTCTCAGCAATTATCTCCTGCGAGGCGAAAAGCAGCTCAGTGTTCAGCTGTCAATACACGTGAAGGAGCCCTGACCCCCCCTTCTTCCTTCCCACTCCAGGAAGATTAGTACCAGCTGCTGCAGGTGTTGCCACGGCTCCTGGGGAAAGAGTACAACAAAAATCCTCTGTTGAAGGTCACCAGCCACAAAGTACCATGCGAAAGAGCGGGCAGAACACACCAAAGATTAATGGCACTTCAAGGTTTAGATCTGTCTGTGCTGGGAGGGTCTGTGGAGAGAGCCAATAAAGGCTAATATGATTTTACATACAAATGAATCATTTCAAGGAATGAAATGCCCTGAACAAGCCTGTACGTGGCCACGCTCCTGTCCTGAGGAGCAGAGGGAGGTATTCCCCACTGATTTGCAAAGAGCTTAATTAAAGATGAGAAATCACGTTCTTCACAGGCTGAGCCTGTGGGGTTTTGAAGTCCTTTGCTCAGGCAATAAAGCCAATGTCAAGAGCATGACTGGGGCAGTGTGGCCCCTGGGCACAGTGCAGGGCTGGGTAGCCCAGACTCTCACCCTTGCTCTGACACTGGAGGCTGTGTGGCCTTGGAGAATTTATGACTCCTCTCAGTGTCCCTTTTAAAACAAGGATACTGACACTGTCTTCCTTTGTAAAATGCCCTCAGAGCTAGCAAAGAGGAGTACTGCATCACTGAGAGTTATTGCTCCACCTAATTCCTTCCCCTGCCCTCCTCAAGGTAATATCTGAGCATCTTCCAGACCTGCACAAAGTGATATGACTCATGTCTGTCATATGCGACTCCTCTATGATAGCCAAAGGGAAAATTAGGTATGTGGTGGCGTGTTTTGTTTTGGCAGGGTTGTTTCATGTCTGGGCTCCATTTCTGGATGAAGGGCTCCCTGTGTGTGTTGCTTTTTTTAGCCAGCTACAGTGCTCTGTCTGTGCGAGAGAAGTGAGGGTGATAAGCTGCTTGGAAACCAGGCAACAGGCAGCCATTTCACAGTTTGGGGTCATTCAGACCTGATATTTAGAGGCAAAATATCCTTGGAAGCAGCAGTTTCACAGACCCCAGTGGCACCAGGCTAGGGAAGGCTGGGTTAGGGCTGGGCCTTGGTCCATTGAAATCCTCCTGGACTTTTTTTTCCACCTTATGTCTTAACTCCTGTCCCTCTCCTGAGATTCAGGAGAGAGAAGGATGAAATAGGCATTGAAAGCTCTCTTTTCCTTTGCTCCCACTCCCAGCTGAGGCACTGAACTCTCTCCCTCATGGATGGAACGTGCCCACGCCTCTGGCTGCACAGTTCCTCCAGCCACCCAAAGGGAAGTGGCCCTGGCAATGCTGCCCTGTGGTCCTGTGCTAGGTGAGGGCAGATAGGATGAGCCAGGTAACCACCTCCTGCTGAAGGCTCCATCTTTAATACACCAGGCTTGAGAGCACACACAATTCCTCTTGATCACGCAGCGGGAGCATTGCTGAGCATCGGGAACTTTGACCTCTTTAAGCCTCCAAGGCAGGAGATGGTGGGCATGGTCTTCCCCCCTCATCACCACAGGCAGCTGCTTTCCCTTAGAACCAGCTGTGTAAGGAAGCTCAGATGTGGATTCACAACCTATAGCTGATGTCTGGAGCATGGTCAGCCAAGTGCCTCCTGTGCTTTCTGTTAGCAGAGGTGCAGGAGAAAAGGCGAACATGAGATATTTTCCTCAAAAAAATGCCTGGGACTTTTAAATTGTTTTTCCAAAGAAGTAAGATTTTTCTTTTCTTTTTGAAAGCACTTTTGCAAAAAGTACCATGAAAGGAAAAAAGTTTTTCATTTCAGGAACATTTGATTTTAGGATGTTTCTGAAAGCCCCAAACAAAAGTTGAGTGCTCTGTCATAAAAGATCTATTTCATGGCCCATTTGGAAGATACTACTTTTTGATTTTTTCCTTCAGATTCAGAACAAAACTTACATTTCTACAACCTCAGTATTCCCTCTCCTCAGTGTGGGCTGTGCTGAGACCTCCTTGTTTTCCTGTGAGGCACCTACTCGGCCAGCATCAGGCGTGGATGGAGCCTGCAGTGCAACAGTTAACGTGGTAATACTCCAAGGATTTTGTTTAGAGTTTTATAGCATTACATACCAGCCTTATTGGATTTAAATGGCTTAAATTAACTGGGTTATTTAATGGATTGTCCAGATTAGGGAGGAATCTGCAAAGGCTGTTACTTCAAGAAGAGCAGCTGCACTGGAAGAAAAGATCTCCAAGTAACATTAATATCCTGGAGGCTCACAAGTCCTGACAGGCCACTCCTGTCCTTTATTGACATTCTCTCATACGCATTTAGCCAGGTTTGTGTTTAGTTTAATAATCTTCTGAAAGTTTAATTGTTGCTTTATTCATCCATGACCTTTCCTTCTCATCTGGAGACATATTATTGCTAATCTACAAATTTCAAGAACCAGATTTATTTGCAAAACCAATTATTCTGCTATGCAAATCTCCTCTCTTCCTGCAGCCTGCCTGAACAGGGCTTTTTTACAGCCGCCATAAGATGTAGACACTATTCAAATATTTAAATGTAAAATTTATCTATATTTCTTTTCAAGCATGCCCAGGTTCTATGTGGTGCAAAGTTAATTAAAATCTTTAGAATCAAAAGCAGGTTTCCTGACCTTGGTCCAGACCTGACAGACTTTAACCTCCAAAGTCCTCACTTAACCACAGGGGAACTGGAACTGCCAGGAAAGCAGAAATCACTTCACTATCGGTAAACTTCTAATGGAGAAACACGTCCTCTCCATTAGTGTCAGACATGACAACACCAGTTCAGTCCCAGAGACAGAGACGCAGGTTTCCTGAGCTGTCTGCAGATGGCTGACCTGAAGGAGGTGCAGGAAAATGCTCTGAATGAGAGTCTTTACTACAGATCTTTACCCTAAAACATGCTCGGTGGCACTTTTCCCATGTGTCCTCCATGTGATGCCTCCACTCAGCCTCAGGATTTATAATCCTGCTGGCACAGGGTGGAAGACAGAACACTTCATTTGAATGTGGGGCTGCTCCGAGCCTCTGGAGGTCCAGGGACTCAAGCCCTCTTCTCAAATAATCAGTGACCACAGTACTTAACATTAACTTTAGCTATCCCCTGCCTCAATTTCCCCACCTCCAACAATGGCAGGCATACTACCTATTTGTGTTCACTCAAGTTGCAAAGTGAAATGCCACCTACTACAATCATCCTGCCCAAAAGCACAGCCAGTGTCCTATGACTATGGAGCATCATTACCACAATCACAGGCAACCAAGAAATCAACATTTTATACTAAGCCTTATGTCAGCGAATACCATTATCAGGGAAGCTTGCACAATTAAACCATAATTCAGTGGATGGATGTTAAGTACTTAGAGATGAGCAAATTAAGAAAGCATTAGCTACAGGATTTGAGGGAGAGGCAATGTGGGTGCCAGCCAGTGAACAGAAACCTTTGTGCTTGTGCTCCCAGCACTTACCCTGGCACTGTGCCTGCTCACCCAGCAGCCCCCCAGCTCCTCTGCAGCCCACCCTGTGGCTACATGGGGTCTGGGCTCCCCCAGCACTGAGGACCCCAGGGCGGCCAGAGCCTATGGCTCAGCTGTCACCAGGTGGTTGCAGAGAAGTGAGGATCCACTGGTCCTCTCCTGGATAATTTTGAAGATGTGGAGAAGGAAGCAGAAACTAAGAGGGGGAGATTTTGAGTCAGAGGCGCTGTAGATAATGCAGGATTATGTCTGCTGAGAGAGTCTTTATTCTTGCCTCAACATGTGAAATGTTTGCAGTCCTAGGCCTAGAAAAAACAACCAAAACAGCACGAGCTACAGGTGGATCCCATGGGGACAGAGAAACACCCTGGACTGCCAGGAGATGCCATGGTTCACTCAGCTACCTACCCACTTGGATCTGACTGAGAAGCAACCACTTCTGATTGTTTTGCTTCAGGTTGATAAGACAGAAATAGTTCCATATCTCGCCAATAAATCACCACCATCAGATTGATAGACAGGGAACAACTCCAGTAGTCTTTCATTGAAACAGAATTACTTGTGCACAGAAAAAAAAGATTGGAAGTATGTGTTGTTGGAACAGCCATCTTCTGTCCCACATATTGAAGCAGGGGAAGGAAGGAAGATGAGGATAGTTTGTTTCCTTGAGATGCAATGGACTGAAAGCTCTGCTTTAGGCAAGCAACCGCAGATGAGCCTTACACACTTGTGTCTGGAGCAGCCGCTTTTCCCTGGATACCTGTGGAGCTCAGAGATGGGAACTGGTCATCTCCTGGCAGCCAAAGCTGATGAAGTCAAGCACACCACTGGCTTCAGTAAGCTCTGGCTCAAGCTTTATATATTTCAGCTACGGGTGGCTTTAAGCTGTTTTCCATGGTCTGTGGATTGTTTCTCTTGCTCAAATAATTTAGCTTTAACCTGAGGCTGTGGGCTCAATCCTTGCTGTCGAAACCCAGTGTGTAGCTTTGCGTGCAGCTCCTGAGGGTATGGGGGAATACAGCATGAATCTCTCCGACTCCTTCAAAGTCTAGCAGAGCTGCTTTATGTTTGCAGAAATCGACATAAATAAAAATAAATCTGACAGGCTTTAGTCTATATTTCTCCAGTATATCCTTGTCTGTACTGGATTTACCTGAGTCGGTTCATATCTAACAGCTTCAACAGGGATATGTTTACAGTGAGACAGACCCCAATAAATATTAGCAGGGATGAGGGTTCACTCTCACAAATAGATCCAAGCAAAGCAACCTGTAACATGCAGCCTATGGGCATGGGTGAAAGTAGAGACCCACCAGAAATCCCAGGCTGGGTCTCCCAGCTGGCCCCCAGCCCATTTCTGTGGTTGTGCTGCCAGGTGCACGCACATTATTTAGTTGGGGTACTTCAACCCCACGCTCACAGCAGACCAAGTTGCTTTAATTACCACTACAAATGTAAGTTACAATGCAAATTGCTTTGTTTTCACTGCTATTAGAGCTTAAGAACTACTTTTTGTTCTTCTTAGTACAGGCAAACAAGACTCATAAAACACTGTAATAGCGTCCAATTACACTTGGAGCTGGAAACCTTAAAGGTTCCAGCGACAAGAGAGGCCACGTTCCCCTGCTGCTGCATGTACCGTGTCATCGGCATAAATGAAATGTGAATTACACCACTTTTACCAGCGTAAATGATTACAGAGGAGCTGCAATCCAAGGTGAAGCTGAGCCTTTAGTAGGTTTATTTTAAGCTCAGACACCATTAAATATGACAGAAACATGAAAGAAACTTCCCCTCAGTGACATCTGGATGAAAATGTGACTGATTTTCTGGTGCCCTGCAGCTGGACTCTGGCACCTGTACTGGGCTGGCCACAGGCACTCAGTGCTGGGATAAATGTCTCCACGAAGAGCACGACAGTGTTTGTAATAACAGGCCACTGTCAGTTTGCCAGAGTTGTTTGATATTTTTAGCTTTTCATCACAAACTGACTCTCATCTTACCTTGCAAAGCTGCTAGTGAGGCAGAACTCCACTGAAACCCAACTTCTAATCTAAGTGCATGTCTAATCCATTAACAGCGACCCACTGAAAAGCAGTGGGTAGCATCGCTCTGGTCTAATGCATATTCAGCTGAGCTCAAGGCAATAAGAGAACTGGGCTGTGGTTTCGCTCGATGAAACCTTCAGTGGCAATTTCAGCTGATTGCGTCACCACTGCCCTGTTCATTCCTGTCCTCGTGCTATCCTCCACAGCCCCTGTGCTGTCCTGACATGGCCAGGTGCGTGGACAGGCTGAGACTGGGAAAGTGGATCAGCTTAAGAGAAAAGTGAACTTTTTTTTGCTGGGTTGATGTTCAGCCAGATCAGTTCCACAATCCACTTTACACACAGCCACGTCAGTGTAGTGCACAATGTGTGCCCTTGGGGATGAGATGGATTGGTAAGAAGCAGGGACACCCTAAGTCTGTTTCTGTCATCACAGACTTTGTTGCATGATGCCACATGCTCCAGACCTGTCTTTCCAAAATAGGTATCAGCCTCATCGCTTCCCAAAGCTGCAACGAGTAACAGCAACCTTTTAACTGACATCAGCGCTCAGCTCCTCTGCCAAAATCTTGGGACACAAGAACCTTTGTCTCCAGATTACACTCATCTTTTCCACTTCTCCTTCAAATACGATGAATCTTATAATTTGTCACATAAGTGGCGGTTTCCAAACATCATTTACCCAATGGAGGCTGGGAGGCTGTGCTATTCTTCAGGTCAATTTGTGAGTCATTTGGCTTGCCAGTCAACCAAGTTTCACTCACTTGGAGACAATATATCTGAGCTATAAAACCTTAACCTCGAAACATAACTCACCAAATTTAGTGAGTAGCCTGTCATCACTGAGAGCAATGATGCTTAACCCCTTATCTAGCTCTGGGGAATCATTATCTGCAGTTGTTAATTTAAGCTTGTTTTAAGTAATAAAAAAGTATTTCTTTCTGCTAAAAATCTGTCACTAATTCCACTACTGCTTCATTATTCAGTTTCATATTAAGAGTTATTTTTATTGATTTCTCATAAAATTGACATTCAAATAAATACCATACGTACTAGCCAATTAACATAGTCACTGGCCAAATTTCCAAGCATTTTCACTAGCCAGGCAAGGGCTGCAGAAGCCTCTGAAAACAATGAAGCAGAGTTTAATCCACCCCGTTGAGCTGTGCACGTATGAACTGTCATTCCAGCCATTGCAGAGGGTACCAGACAGTGAAGGCCAGGCTGCATGGGACACAGGTATGACTCTGGGATGGAGTGTGGCATTGCCCTCACCTCATCTGTAGTAATCTTCCTCCTTTTAGCCCAGTCTCTCAAGCTTCATCCTTCAAATTCCCTTTGTTTTGCACCAATCTATGTACATTTATGTACAAAGTAAGAACTATCAGATGCAATGGTGCGGGGTCTAGCAGGTTTCAACTCCTACTCAGGCATCCATTTCTCACTGAAATGCAGTGAAGGTTGGGGGCAGGTCCTCACACTAGGTAATATCACCCAGGAAGGGGCCCCCAAAGTGTGACTCAGCTCATAGGTAACAGTAATACTCCCTCACAGCTGTGGGCTCCAGTAGGATGAGAACAGTCAGGCTGAAGGCTGGACACCAGTCACCAATATTTAGAGTGGAAAAAGAAAAGTCCCACAAAACAACAAAAGCAAGCTGACCAGGTTGGGAATGTAATCATCCACAAACTTCTAAGGCTAGCACAATGACCACAAAACCCTCAAGCAATCCATCTGTCAGCTGGGAAGATGTAATTCAGACACTGAATGGAGTCACACTAGTGGACAGCTCTATGGGAACCAATTTACTTGAAGAAGGAAGAGAGTTTAATCAGTCAGGGTTCAAAAGGCGTGTAACTCATGTCAGAGGAGAGAAAAACTGATTGTACGCTCATCACAGGTGAACAAAAGATCAGGGAAGACAAAACAATTACAAGCAGATAATGAAATGGATAGTCAGTAGCACAGACAGAGCCTCTAAAGGCGTAAATCTAAGCTAAGCGTGTTTGTAACAGCAAGGAATGCAGGGGGAAGGAGAACCAGCGGCTGCTAAGTGGGCACCAGGACCAGCTTGCATCTCCCCACATGCTGGAGTGCCCAGTCCACTCTGAATGAGGGGACAGCCCAGATCTAACACTCCCCTGAGGATGGTGTGGTTTGGGAGCTAGTGTCTCTCCAACACCTTCTTTGTGGCTTGTGCCATGACCCCCCAAATGTGGAGGAAATAAACCCATTTCCAATTCCTCAGTTAAAAATCACCAGCACTAGCAGTTTTAGGATGGCTGCTCCTGCCCTTCCTGCTCTGCTGGAGTCCTGACAGTTGCTTTGCATGGATATGAACTATTGTTCACCAAAACATCAGCTCTGAAGAAATAATTGCCCCAGGGAGCCCTGAGACACAGTCATGGGGAGAGGCAGATTAGAGGAATCAGTCTCATTTTCCACTGGAACAGCTGGGAATGTGCACGCACTGTGGGCAACTACATCTCAGCTGAGACAGGTTACAAGGAGTTGATACAAAGGAATGTCTCAAACTGCTCCATTGCCTGTGACTGCCCAACTATTCCATGTGCTGAGACACAGATATCCAGCAGGATGTTTGCTCTGCTCTTCCAGCACTTTGTGGAGCAGGGAAAAAGAGAGGTGGTTTTTCCATCCCCCCTTTTACCGGTGGGGCTGATGATGCCAACTATCCTCCCACACAAGGAATGTGGTCTCCAACCCCACGTGGTACTTGGGATCCCAGAGCCAGAGGCTGCAGGGGCTGTGCAAAGCCCCAAGTGGCCCAGTCTGAGCAGGAGAGCATCAACTGCACACACTCACATGAAGCACGAGACCCTGCAGCTCTCGGCAGGGTAGCGGGGAACTGGGCACTAACTCCCCAGCTGCTGCTTTGCTGCGCCCCAGCACAAGCAGGAGGATGTCAGCAGCAGCTCAAAGGGCCTCTGGGATGGGGGCCTGTGTGAGCAGAGCACTTGCGGAGAGCAGGAGATAATTATCTCCTTGGAAGCAACAGGGCTGGTTTCTTAGAGAACAATGCTTATCTTTCCATCTCGCCTGATGATCCCTTATCATTACCCAATCCTCCTGGGCTTCGTAGACATTAGCTAATCTTGTGATAACAGATTAAGAGAAAAGCCAAGACACTAATGGCAATTCCCCCAAAGCCTGGGTGTGTGACGCAGAGACCCCAAGATGCCTTACAGGCCTTGCTGTGTTTGAAAGATGCAGGCAGAAACCTGATTATTCCCGATTGACCTGCTGGGTACTTAGTCATGGTCGTTCAAGTTGTTTTAAGATGAGAAAAATATTATCATTAGGAGGAGATGTGCTAGAGCGGTATAGCAATGATAGCTAGTGCTTTGATAATGCCCGTAGAGAGGTAAGCACGCCAGAGGGTAAAGCAGCATTCTGGTAACATTTCTTGCATGCAAAGCAGAGCCATCTCTAATGGGAAGGTCAGCCTCTTACTATAGGTTGGGACAAATCACACTGAAAACGGTAGGTTTTTAACTGTTATTCCTCGATAAAATAACTGCAGTTAAACACATGCATCTACTGAAAACAGAAAGGAAATGCAAAGCTGCCCTGAGCAGGAATGCTTTGAGAACGGGAAGGGAGGAGGGAGATTCCTGGTTTAATTTGAAGAGGGAGTGAGAAAAGGGGCAGAGAAGGAAAGTCAAACACAACCGTGTGTGTCTTGTGGGGAGGCAGAGACATGGAACAAGCTTCCAAGTTGTGTTTATGTACGAAGCATTTGGAGCTGGTTTTTTAGGCTGTGGGACTTCTCCCCTGCTCTAAAAACCAGACCTTTGTACATCCATGTAAAGAAAATTGCCTCAAGGATTCTTGACTTCAGCACCAGTTTCCTCCCAACAAGAGCAGTCTACAGTATCTCCTACTGTGGTCAAAGAAGCCAGAGCATCAAGCCGCAAAATGTAGAACTCCCCACCCCTGAAGGTCACCCGACTCATTTATCGGAGGAAGGTGAGCAAATTTCATGGTATTGCTGCCTGTCTTGGGAACAACCTTTGGGAAACTGCTCTATATCCAGAACTTGTTGCGCTACATCAGCATAAATACAGGATCCTAACAACAGCTGTAGTTTCCAATACTTTCAGTGCCATGCTCTCTTTTCTGCACACAAACAGCATGTTCCATTAGCCCAAATTACTTTTGTTTGCAAAGGAAGACATAACAAAGAAGAAAGAACAAAAATAACATCTCTTGCCCAGGACAACACAATGTATGTGTTTTCTGGCTCACTTTCTGCAATGGCAACATTTTTTGAAGACAAAAATATCCTAGAAATGGTCTATGGTGCACAGAGCAACATTTGATACAAGGACCACAAACCAGATGATGCCTTTGCTGCAGAATCAGAGGGCATTAGGGAGAGCACCTATCTGAGACACATCCTGCTCCACTGACTGCAAAAATAGCAAAGAAAACCTCTCTCCTAGAACACATTTCATTCTGCATTAAATGTTATGGTTTCTGAGAGCTGCTCCTGCGCAAAACCAACACTGTTACTTATGAAACAATGCATCAAACCCACAGATGGGAATTGGTTCTCCTGGCAGCACAGCCAAAAAAAACCCCCAAACCTCTCTCTTTCCCCCCTCCTCCTGTAACAAATGGCCTCTTTCCCCAGTCATCTGCGTAACATTTAAAGATTAATGTCTTATGTGGCATGACACAGAGTCGTTTGCTTCCTTTTAAGAAAGCTTAAAGCTCTTTAGAGACCGGGTTCTACTTTCAGAGTTATCTGTCTACAGAGCAAACACACTTCAGATGTTCAGCCAGTTTCTTTAAAGAACGGGTTAGCTAAATGAAGGGTTACCAAGTGTGATCTTAATGGACTTTGCTTAGTTTCTGATTGGCTTTCATCTATTTTATTGTCCATTCTTCAAATTTGCAAATTACTTAGACGGTGAACAGAGCCTTGCATTGAAAGACAATTTGCAGGCAGCAAGGAGGGCTGTGCTGTTTAATGGGCAAGGAACTGGCCTGGGACACAGAAAGCCTAATGTGCATCATAGCCCTACCACTCCCCCATCTACTACTGCCTGTCACTTCTCTAGCTGTCTTGCACCTAGAAAATGAGGGTAAAGATACATTTCCCAGGAACCCCAACAAACCAAATCACTCTGGGTAAGTAGCATCAACCTTTTGCCCTAACCAACTCCAGGCATCTACTTGCTCTCTGGTCTCCAAAACACTATTCACCCCCCCGCCACAACACAGGACATCTGTACTCTGGGAGTTTGTATCTCTCACCTTTGTTGATAAGGAAAGCCTGGACAAGTAGTTTAGGTTAAAATTCTTAACTTCCAGCTCAGTTCTTATTACCTTCAGCACCTGTCATTCCTTTGTCTCCCTTGTCTTGCTGAGATGGTGTGCACTTGCCAATAACATTGGTAAAACACCTGTAGGAGTCCTAGACAGAAGTTATTTCTGGGAAATATTAAGTATTATTCTGATTATTCTATTAGAATGACAGGATGGGCAGAATGACAAAGTCAAGTGTCAGGCCACACACTGCCTGTTACAGTCACTCTGCAGAGACCTGTGGTAAAGCAGAGCAAATGTACCAGGAAATTCCTTGGAGACTTTTATATGTTAAACAAGAAAGAAAAATAATGGAGGAGGCTGCCAGACTCTGGTTGGTTTTAAATGGAACAGTCTGATTGCTTCAAAACCTTTTTCTGGTTGGTGCTGGTATTTTCCCTTCCACAGGATGTTTTGAAATTTGTACCTTTGTTTTGAAAGAGACCCACAGCTCTTCCCCTTGGGATTCCCCACAGAGCAGAGGCTGCTGCAGCAGACTAAGGCCTTATGCCAGCCCTGTGTGAGCCAGGGAGCTCTCCTGAGCAAGGGAAGCTGGCAGGGGACATTTTCCAGTCCTTTCAAGACTTTTGTAGGCTGCCAGAGTGAAGCAGAGGGGCCTTGGTATAATGGAAACCCTGTCCCCAGAGAGGAAATATGAACAGAACCCTGCCCTGTCTTGAGGCCCTGGACTTTTGGGGGGAAAAGGTGACTAATTCTGTTTGTACAGTTGCAGCTACAGAAATGGCTTAGCAAAAGAATAAAATAAAAGCAAAGGCATTTCCCCTCACAGCTCCCTCTTTGTCTTGCGAGTCTTATTTGCTGACACAGACAAGATTTGCTGATGTTAGCAGTATGAAACGGCTGCAGCTCCTGGAGGGGGAGAAGGGGTCTGGTCTGTGTTATATGGGGACAGGGACACGCTGGGGGTGAGCCCAGCAGAGCCCCTGGGCCACACAGCAGACCAGAACCTGCCTGGTTTGATTCTTACTTACCCAACGTTGTGCCTCAGTCTAATTCCACTGATTTCAGAGGGGTCTTTCCTGATTAACGTCAACAGAACATAACAGCCTGGCCCTTCTCCTACCACAGCTTTCGCACTTACAACAACAGAGGCAGGATCAGGCCCCGACCAAGAACAGAATTAGGCCTTCAGAGGCTCTGTCTAGATGAAGGCTGCAGGATTTGGCCTTTTTGTCAGCACTTGGGCCAGTGGTGTAGCTGCCTTTTTTTTTTTCACTGCCTCCTTCCAGCTGGGAGAATAACACTTTGGCGAGTCAATGATAAAATGGTTTAATGTAATAAACATGAATCTGTCAGCCTCAAGTGCCCTAAAATATTCCAGGCTGCAAATGCAGGACCAACAGTGAGCTTGTTGATACAGCCTCAAGCCAGAACTAATCAGACATAGACACCATTTGCTTTCAATAGAAATTATATTCAAGAGGGCTGCTTCCTGCTTGCAGGGAGAGATGGGAGGCGAAACAGTGATGTGGCACACTGAAAGCAGAGTTCTCTCCCGTTAGGCTAAACATCACGGGGTTTCAATATCTTGCAGGGAAAGAGGCTTGCCGTTTGACTAGAGATCCTGCTGACTCAGCTCACAGCTGAAGATCTTCCCTGGAAGCAAAACATACAAATAAATAAAATAGACCTTTTTGTGTGCAGGGTTGTAAATAACAGGGAACGAAAGCAGAATCAGCAACCAACAGGCTGGGGCTGTAAAACTGCACATGTTGGTGCTGCATCAGGGCAAGAAAAAGGTCCTTTACCTCCTTGATCTGGCACAGAGATAACATTAATTAGCCTTTCAAGTGGCCCTTTGATGCCTAGGAAAGCCAATGTCACTCGATTCTGGAGTCTCTGCAGGCAGACTCAGAAAAGAACTGGCAGGAATTCAGTGCAGATGCCTTCCAACCTCTGTTACGCTGGATGTAAATCCAGCCCAGCTCTGCTGACAGGAGAGGAGTTGTGATTTACCTCAGTGAAAATGAGAGCAAAATTCATTGGAATTAGCCCTCTGAGATAATTTGATCTGATCATTAGGGATGGGTAATTAGAAGCACTTGCGCCTGTAACCACACATAAACACACAAAGAACTATCCCCGAGTTAAGCAGAAGTCTAACTTTAGCTCACCATTTTCACAACATTATTATTTTCCAGTTCTACTTTGCTGGGCTCCTTCCAGGACCTCTTTCTCCCTGCCCACCCCACCCCCCCAAGCAACGCACACATTATGGCACTTTTCCTTTGAGAATTGTAGGTCCTGGCAGTATTAAACCCCAAGACCTGTTCCTACGAGATCAGCAGCTCTGCTTTGCAAACTCAAGGACTTCAGAAAACTTGGAGTGGATCCACGTTCAAGGGAACTTAACATAGATGTGACAAGGGCTCCCCGGTGCCACAGTAATAAATAATAATTAATAATAATTAATCACTTAATGACGAGGTTCCCTGATCAGTCATGATCACAATTTCATGGCTGATATCACCATGGTTTGAGACAGATATGGCAGGCTTGACCTTTCCTCCTCACCAGCTTTATGCTGTTATAATTTTGTTAAGCCAAACCCTCAGCTTGTGTAAATCTGCACAGCTAGAGTGACTTCTGATTTATGCCAGTACAGGAAGGGAATCACATCCTCTACATATTTTACCAGCCTAACAACCTAACACCTAGCAAGGCAGAGAGTCAAATACAGAGGAGGACTCTCTTTTCCTTAAACTGCTGTCTCTCCCCTGCAGAGAGGAAAATAAAATCAGCTTTCAGGCTTCTAGGTATGATTGCTTCAGGGTCAGCAAGGGGAAACTCATTCTGTCTCCCCTCCCATGCAGTTGTTATTCTCCTCTAACATGTCACATGGCAGCTGAATTAGTACTACGCTGCCTAATTACATTTGATCACCTCTGAAACATCAGATTTCAGCCAGTGAAAGAGGGACTGCATATTTGCAGCCACAGCCCAAATCCTACCTGACTTTCTAGGGGAAAAAGGAGAGAAACACTCCTCCCACTCCCAGAAGATCTTTTAATATTCCTTTCTTCCTCCTCCTGTGGCTCTTTTCACTTTTCCAGAGGCTGCAGAAGACTGCCTCCCTGATTGAAGCAAACTCCCTCTTAAGGCTTTATCTCTTTAACAGACTCGAGATGTTCTGGCCCAGTGCTCTGCTGTGTGGGCACCCTCCCCACTCCCGATGTTCTTATTATCCTCATTGTCATCGGCCTGAGTCATTTTGTGCCCCTTTTGTTACGCTCCCTAGAACGGCCTGTGATAAAGACACTTTCACCATTGTTATTGCTTTTGCAAAGTTCTTTTTATTTCTTCTACAGCCAAACAATAATCTAAGGAGCCATATTAGAGGTAACGTATTAGAAAGTGCCTGCTTTATTATCAGCACAATATGGGCCTGTAATCTGATAATGATAAAAATCTGCCCCTTTGCTTTGGCTCTTATCATTTAATTGGAGTGAAGGAGCACATTCGTTTGTTAATAATTTTATAATTGGTGCTATCTGCCGAGACCCATCAAAGGAACTGTGCGCAACAACCGCTTTCAGTACAAACCATCTCCCTGATAAAATGAGCCTTATGGCATTTAAATGTTCCTGTTATTGTTTGCAGTGCAAGGGTGCCTTCAGGGCGCACAGCCCACCTATAGCACCTGCAGCTCGGCGCTAACCCCCACCTTTGCATGCTCCCCCAGCTCCTGGCCTACACATGGACCTGTGTGCTGTTACCAGGGGAGCTGGTGGCTTTTGCAATCCCTTCTGTTCTGGTTTAACTAGACATCCCAATATTTTGACAATGCAAGGATGTGTCTCTTCACACTTGTGTCTCCATGCGGCTCTCAGCCCGACTCACCTGAGGCATCTCCTCTCTCGCTCCGCCATCTGCTTGTGAGCAGAGAGAAAGCAGAGACAGCTGGATCCGCACAGGGTGTGAAGGGAAGCACACACCAAAGGGTTTGTTTCCCCCAGCAACGAAAACACTAAGGATGTGTCTACACTGACAGTCAAGTAAGAGCCAAGTCTGTTCTTAAATACAGACCTACACTGTTCGCACTGGGGCTTAGCCCCATCGCTGGGCTCTGCAGAAGCAAAATGCAGCTGACTGCAGGCACATCACCTCTGTGCCAAGGCAAAGGCAGTGGATTAGTCCTGAATCACTACAGCCCAATCCACCAAGCGCTGGCCTATGCTTGGCAGCTGTTCCCCAAAGCATGGGCACTTCAGCTGTGGCTATAAGTACAGAAAAGAAAAACAAACAGGCCACAGATTGGTCTTTTGCCTGAGGGTAAATAGCATGGTTTGGCTAGTTGCCATATAGCTGAACTCTTCCTCTTTCTCCCCAAAAGCCCTCATTGCTGCAGCCAGAGTGCCTATTGGGATGAGTCCCTACACCCTGCCCACGTGTCATATGGGACAGTAGTACTTGGACTAGCCAAAACTATGCCAGGGAGCGAGTTAGCAATGAAATACTCTGGGCAAGCGAAGACACTGGGCACCCTGCACTGGCCACAGACAGGCCACTCACCAAGTCCCCAACCTCTGGAGCCATCTCAGCTGCAGTGTGGACACTCCCCTATTAGCACTCTCCAGCAGCATGACACATGGTGGCTAACCTGCTGCAAATATCCCTAATGCAAACAAGTTCTAATAAGCTGTTGCTCTTGTAGCACTGTTTGCATTAAGGCACAGAGAGCAGGCATTTTAACAATTACATGTTTGTTTAAATATCGGCTAACATAACAGTAACCAGAGCCTAATGAGAGCTGCTCCTGTCTTGAGCTGCCCTTGGCGAGGCAGGGGCCATCCTGCCTCCCTCCTTCAGGTCCCTGCACCCAGTGTAGCACACCTACATGCACCATCTCCTGCCCTGATGGAAGCAATGGGAATGGCCAGTAAAGCAAAAACTAGGAAAAGAACAAGCATAATAAAAGAGAAAGCTGAGGCTGATGCATTCACTTGACTCCAGACATAAGCATTGAAGAAAACCAGCCAAACTCATAAAATAAATGAGAGGTATAAATCCTGCACCAGCCACGCAACTGTAGCGCCCGAATAGCAGCACAGGGCACAGTTCTGCAGCAGAGCTTGCTCTCCTTACAGGTAGGAAATGATGGCAGAGAGAGATGTGTTTTGGAGCATCATACTGCTGTTTAAGACATTATCACTTCACCTAAAGTCTGGTTGCAAGTCCTGCCCACCCCACTGTTTCACTGACATTTATGAACCCAGAAGTTGTCAATGTGACCAAATGACTAAGCAGCACTTCAAAAAAACATCATCCTCCCACGCTATGACTTCTCTTTACCAAGCAGAAGAACTGAGGCAAGCAGAAATCGGGGCTAATCCTTTTAAAAGGGCTTACCAACACCAGGCACCTGGATTTCTGCAAGGTGCCTTCTTGAAACAACCCCCCTTCACCTCCCAAAAGAGGAACAGCACAAGGCAGCTGCAGCGCAGGATGCATGAATCTTTGACAACGTGCTCTTTTTCAGACCTATTTTAGAGCAAGATCTGATGCTGTGCTGTGGAAAATTTGTAGGAATTTTCTAGTGCTTTCCAGGAATTCCTGGGTCTAGAAGCTCTCAAGGACTTCCCAGCTGGGAATTTTCCTGGCACCTTCTCTGAATTTTCTAGTGTTTCATAGGAATTTCTTGATCAAGAAAGGTTCCATGCCCAGGATTTCCTGGAAAGCTCTGGAACCCCACAGTTCAGCAGCCTGTCATTAAAATGATTCGGACAGAAGCTGAGAGAAAAAGTTATCACAGGTTCCCCCACTGCCAGCACCTTCCCAACACTCTGATGTGTTTATACATCACCCAGGAATTAAAAAAAATTAACAAAACTGATTAAATCTAAATTTGACCTTATCACATCTGGATGGGTCTATTAAGGCATCAATCAAAGGGAGAGTAAAAAAATAATTTGATCTTTAATAACCCTTAACAACAGCTCTGTATTTACCACCTGTGCTTGCATGGATGGAAGCATGAAGGAGGAAAAAAACCCACAAGCTTTGTCTGCCAGACACCAAGTTGGCTGCCAGCATCTGGAGGGGATGTGAGGCCACCTCGTGCTGTCCTCAGTTGGGGCTGGCTTGGGAACTGCCACACAGTTCTTGTTTCTAGGCCAGGTCTGCCCCAGGTACAGAGATGCCCCCATCCCTGTTCTGCTCCTTGGGAGCACACATGAGGCTGGGATAGCTGGGGGTGCAAGTCCTTCCCTGGAGTTCTCTGCCCTGTCCCCACTGCCCTTAGGTGAAATAGGGAGGGAAGCTCTGGTCCATCTGTGCTAGAAAGCCCTAAGCAAGAAACCACAGCCCAGGAACCATTCAGGCCCAAATGGCTGTTCATCTTTCTCCTCCACCTTTACATCTCTCAGCCCTGTCAGGGGACTCAGACTTTTTTTATATCCTAGAATAAGCACTGGTTTGACATGAGCAATGATGATCATTTGATATAGCAAGGGTGAGAGACTAATTAAAACCCAGAGCTTTATGATTTCATTCGGCTCCTGCAAGATCTGGCTGTCTAGATTTATTTATGTGAGTTTTAAGTGTTTTATGCAAATTCTAGTGCTTGTGAAAGGCCCTGGATTCCCCAGCATGGAGAAGAAAGTACTCTGTTTATTCACAGGGCTGTCACAAGCAGCAGAGCGTCTGGCCGGAGCTCTGGAGGGATTCCTGAGGATTCAACTGGACTGTTTAAGGTGCTATTGTTTTGACATCAATTTCCATCCACATCAATTCACTGGGGCTACACACAGAGACCAAATGAGGCTCTGGAACTCACGTGTGTTTAGCCAAAGCAGCTGAAAAACTTATTGCTCCCACCTGCAGGGTCTGGAAGCTCTTTGCGAGGAACCCTCAAAGCTGGCAGGGCACACAATGTGATGCCCTGCATGGGAGTCACAGAGCTGTACCTGCACCAAAGGTTTCCACTGGCTTTACTGCATCAATCAAAAGCCTGATTGAAATTAAAACTAAGGCCCAGATTTTGCAGTTTCATCTGCTGTCTCAGTGATGTGACAAAAATGGGAGATAACACAATGATACCTGGAAAGAAACAGAGAGGCTGTGTACAAGGCAACAGCCTTTGGAGCAGAGAGGGTCTTTTCAGCCTGTGTTGATAATGCAGCAGGCTTTCCCAGTGGCACAGACCAAACTGAGCTGGATTCCCTTGCCTCCAAACCATTGTACTTGGCTTTGGTGTCTGAAGGGACAGCCCCAATCCTGTCCTTGGCTCCCCTAGCATTGCAGAGGGCTTGGTCATGTATTAGCATCCTTCTCACTCCTGTGTGGCCCTGAATGCATCCACAGTGGCCTGCCATGCCTGTTGGCCAGAACAAAGCACCTGCAGGGGACAGGCAGCCTCCTGCTAGGGAGATCACCTCTTTCTGAATGCAGATCCAGTAGCAGGGAATTCCTTAACGATGTGATAGGGACTTGCAATGAATCAGTCATTCTGCACCTTCTGGAGCAGAGCCCAAATGTGCAGACAAGCCCCCCCCCCCAGTGCTGGAGTTGAAAGCTGGGCCCTGCCCCCCAAACCTCCCTACAAATGTCCAAGACAAATGGAGAAACAGAAATAACCCACAAGCTCCAAGCACCACCTAATCAATTACTCCCAACTATTTCCTTTCTTTAAAAATAGACACAATATTTCCTTTCTTCCCTACTTCCCAGGGCAGTTCAGAGGATTAATTAATACTGGATACACGTTTGGGTCTGACACACTTTATAAACAGTTAGTATTAATCAGATTGGAATTGATCAGCTCTGGCTTAGCACAGCCCTTGTCAGCCACTCTCACGTCTCAGTGCTGATTGCCAATGCTGTGATACACGACTGCGCTGCGTCTCAGCCCAGGACTGACCATCGGGACAGTCTATCACCGCCTCTTACACACTGCAGTGTTTCCCTACCCCTCCACACCATGGGGTATGCACAAACCCATGGGAAGTGCATCCCTGAGGTCGTCTAACCTAAGCAGAAAAAAGGAAGGGCAGAGTATTTACATGAAATATCCCATGTGAGACAGCAGTGAATGTCTGTGTCACCAGCCCTGTGTCCATGCCTGGCATTCAGACCTGTTCTTCATGCCAATCTTTGTCCAGCTTTGCCTTCTCACTATTGCCTGCTTCCCATCTGTGTCACAGCCTGCCCTTGCCTTTTTTTTTTCTCTGCACTATGCTTAAACCCTGGAATCAAGAAACAGGAATACTGGATGGATCACAAATAAATTTGGAGATTGCAGTCAAGCACTGGCCAGAGCAGACCCTTCTCACAGCTGACAGAAGTGTTGTCCTGTTGGTCACCACCTGCTATTTGCTCTTCAACACATGACGTCAATCAGCCTTCAACTCAGATGTCAATAAAAGCTGCTTTTCTGATTGTGAGGTCTCTGCTAAGCATGGCTTTTGGGATTGGAGAAGCTGTTCACCAGGGCCTGCTTGTCTTGTTTACACCTTGGCTGATGTAACACAACAGGGTCCTCTGAAAGGCAGCTCTACAACTGTTTTGCATTTTGAGGATACACTGAAGAATCCCCTGTCTGGGACATGGGAGTCTGATGATCTCATGTGCCACACGTGTGAGCAGTGAGCACTCCAAGGAGCAGCTCATTTGCTATCACATCAAGCAGTTCACCACAGTGCTCTGAATCATCTCACTCTGCAGTCAAGGGAGAGCAGGATCAGCCCCTCAGAGGACAAATGAACTTGCCCTAAGGTTGGCGTTTAGGGTGGAAGGACACTCACTGACTGCTCTCCACCAGCGCTGGAGGGACCTCGATGGATGCCTTGCTTGCAGAGGACTGATGCCATTTTGCCCTGTGTGCTGACAGGGATCAGGTAAAAGTCTTTGCTCAGCAGTTCTGTTGTGCAGTTCATCTTGCAACAAGTTACTAACAGGAAAAAGTAAAACCACGTGAGGTGCCAGACTGGTGAGGAAGGAACTGGGACCTATTTACCCCACTTTCCCCTGCAATAAGACAGAACAAGCTGACTTTCCCCAGCTATAGATAGACCGAGGTATGTCCTATATCCTGCCTGCAGAGCCAAGTGATGCTGGCTCAGCATTAGCCTGGCCATCCTCCAAAATTGGATTTCCAATTAATAGCGTCGACTCATCACAGAGAAGAGGCAGCTCAGGTCTTAGTTGAAGGTCAAGGAACTTCAGGCAGCACAGACAGATTTACACACCACCTAAGTTCCCAAATCACCTGCAGCATACAAGGGAGAGGCTAGGCCCAATGCATGAGCCTCTTGTCCAGCAAGGGTGATGGGAGGCTTTTATATGAGCTCAAGATGGCTGATCCTAAACCCAGCAGCACCACAGAGAGGCAGAAAGAGACAGAGGAGCTTTTCCCCCCACACTGACAGCCACTGGGATGGAAGGGCTTAAGGAGACTCAGCTCACACTAAACCTTCCCTCCCTCCATGCTGAAGGGTTAAGACCACCCAGGTGCTGTCAAGCCATTCCCTGCATGGGATGGGGCCCTTGGAAATGGGCACAGCACAAACCAGCACCTTATAGCCACTGTTTGCATTTTGAAGCATTTCCCATTCTCCTGTTTGGGCAAAGGTTCAAGATTTGAGGTTGGATGGGAGAACAGGGAGGAGAAGATATTTTATTTATAACTGCACATTCATTTGATTAAGAGCTGTTTCTGAAAGATTTGCCTGAAACAATACAAAGGGAAGGGGTGGGGCAGCAGAGGAGAGAAATCATGCACTACAGTTTAATCCAAGGAGCACTGCAGAGGGTTGGGAAATGGCTGGCACTCTCCACCCAGCCCCTTCTGAAGCAGCTAAGCAGAGCTCATTTCTAACTAAAAGAGACAGCAGTTCCTGGAAGATGCTTCCTTTCCACACACCCTTGGAATAAGGAGTCTCTGTGCTGGACAGATGGGATTCCTTAAATACCAGTTTCATTCCAGGGATGGAGAAGGGTTAAATTCCCAATGAAAGGACCAAAAATCCATCTGCTTGGACTCACCGGACCATCTCCTCCTCTCCCAGAGGGTGCTGCAGCCTGGCAGGACAGTATAATTGCTTTATCAGTATTTACCCGTCATATAAATTCACACATAAAAAAATCAATTAACTACCAGAGTTGTTGATTATAAATCAACTATTTACATAATTAATTACTATATCTTTAATAAATGGTATGCAGGAAAGGAAGCTGGCAAAATATAGCCATTCTTTTGGCATCATCAATTATTTGGAAGGGAAGGCAATTACACTAAATCTTTCTTCCACCTAGCTCTCTTGTCAAGGGAAATAATCTCCCCCTCCTTCATCCGATTCAGAGCCTGGAACTGGGCCTCCAACATCACATTACTAAATTGCTTAAGCAGCATTTTAAATAACAAAAAGGGATATCATTTAATTTTTTTTGAAACATGAAAATCAATAAGCTGTCCTTCAGCTTCCCTGAGTGATTGGCCAGGGCTGTCTCTCTCCAAGCTAATTCAATTTTCAGCCTTATTCAGAGCAACCAAAGCTTCAAAAAATAATCAGGCTGATCTTATGTGCCCATCTGGGACTTCATCGAGGAATTCCTTTCATTGAATTAGATATCCTGTTCTTTTTGAAAGGAGATGCATTCCTGTCATTATTTGGAGACAGACCCTGATCAATAATCCTTACTGATATTTATGGCTGCACTATGGGTTACAGTTCCTTGCATGTACATGTACAGTGACATGGAAACCAGCTACTGGATGGGGAGTCCATTGACTCACTGCATGGGTGAGGATCTCTCCAAGAGCGGATGGCCAAAAATTGCCGACAGACGGTTTCTACCTGGAAACTCTCAACCCTCAGGTGCATGGGAGGGGAGAGTTCACAATGCTGAGCACCTTTTATCAAGGGCAAGAGTCCAGCCTAGGAGCCTGGTTGAATAAGGGTCTTGCAAGCAAGGAAGTTTGGCCCTGGGTGGGAAGAAAGAATAGCAGCTGAAAGGTAGGACTGTATCCTGCTCTGTCAAAGGCTCTGTAGGTGATTTTCCTGCAGGATGCTTAGACTGGAAAGATGCCACCTTCTTAATGTAGCTGTGTAGATGAAGTCACCAACTGCTGCCCATCTGCAGAGAGTTTCAGCTACACAAGTCTGCCAGCAGAAGGGACTCCCTGAGTGTTCCCTAATGCCAGAAAACTCACATCACCTTGCCCAGCATGTCAGCAAAGGCACTAAGCTATGAGCTGGGGCAGCAGAGGTGCAGACAGACACCCTGATCAGCCTCCTTTGCTTTTGAGGGCAGTCCTGCCACAGCTGATAGTCTCATCTCTTCCCTATAAAACTGGTGTAGGACACCTTTCCTCTATAGAATGCTTTCACTTTCTCAACTGGTAATTGCATCTTCCCCTGTGTCTGTAAAGCACCTTGCACAGCTCTAAATGCCACTGTATGATCAATAATTAATCCTCCCTCATGAAAAACCCAACGAACAAGGAAAAACACAAAAACCCATCCACTCTCCACAGCCACTAGATTTTAAGAGCAAAACAGGAATTCAGAGCAAGTGTCCCTCCAGCCAAGCAGCCTATCTCCAAGAATGGCCAGCAGAGGATGCTTAGGGAAAGAATAAGAAACAAGCAAGTACAGCATGAATTTATACCTTCCCAGCTCCCAGCAATCAGTGAAATGAAGGCTTTCTGAGCTAGTACTTGCATCTGGACCATCCTCTCCAATAGTTACGCTCCTGGAATTTTTCTGATGAGGGACTAGCATCTGTGTGCCCTTCCCTGTTTGAGGAGTGCTGCATCTCCCTACTCCTGGGACTGATGCAAGGGGTCCAGATGTGACAGTAATGGGGGCTACACCAGTATCAGAGCAGGGAAGGCAGAAAACAGGTAATTTCTTTACAACAGCTTCTAAGATTCAGTGGGAAATGATCACTCATTAGAGGTTTCACAGGAAAAATGAAACATTAGTATAAATCTGCTCTGGAAGTCTTGACGTCAGCTGCAACATTAGGTCATACAGCACAGAGGGAGATCCCTACTCAATTCACTGAGATTATAGACTCATTCATCAGAATCCTACTAGCTTCATCTCATTACAGTCATCTACCCCAGAGCATAAAAGATGCTGTAGCCATTAACTGGATGACTAGCACTGCCCCATTTTAACAGATAAACTGGGATAGAAGAGGAAGTTACAGTGACCTCCCCAAGGGCAGATGCTGAGAACAGAAAAGCAGTGGCCCACTTCCTAGTTGCTTTATCCACATGAGAGATTTCTCCCTCAATACACACATCTGCGTGTTTTCAGAAGACTGTGCGTTTACACGGAGCCCAGTCATAACAGAGCAAATTTGAACATCCACTGAACCACCATAAACAACACTCGGTTTGAAACATTTTCTCCATCTTTCAAGATTATTGCAGCATCTGTTGATCACATTAAGTTGTAAGTGTGCTGTCTCCATGGAGACTGCAGAGTCTCCCTGGGTTTCCAGTTACTGTATGTGGTTTCAACTGAAAGCAGAGCCACCCAATGAGTCAATCTCTATTCCGTGTAATGAAAGGAAAGGATGTCACTGGGCTGACTGTTAGATATGTTGGATAATGAAGCTAGATTTATCATCACACTTTCTTAAAGAGACATTGGTATGGAAGTGACACCTCAAATAGGGATTTGTGTAAGGTTTTGTTAGAAGACAGTCCTTAAAAGCAGTAGGCATTCTGCTTCCTTGAAGAGATCTTCATTCATCCATAGGGAAACTCACCCCATGAATTTGCACAATAACCATGAAATAACCAGAAATTATCTGGTGAAACAAGCAGCCACAGATAAAAGCCACTTTTCAAGGGGAAAAAGACCACAGTTAAAACCTCTTTTGCTTTCAATCAGCTTGGGGGCCCCTTGCAAGAAAGGTAAGGAAAATATTTTTTGTAATGGATCAGGGCTAAATTCAAGAGCATTCAGCCAGCATGCAAAGTGACAACAGTAATGAGGAAGCTCAGTTAATTTGGCTTGCAGACTTCATTCTGTCAAATGATTGGAATTCCATCTTTTAACTGTGCATTTGCTTTTAATTTTTGTAAAGGGGAAAAACCACATCATAACATCTGAATTCAAATCCTACAGGAAGCAAATTAAACACCAAAGCAAGCAATGACAAGAAGTGAACCACCTCTTACTGCAGATGCATTATAAATTAAAAAAAAAGAAAATATAAAATAATCTTTTTCCTGTTCTCCCAAGCTAAGAGAACTGAACTGATGCTGACACATCTTCACAGCCTTTACACAGAGAGACTTCATTCAAGAGGCTTTCCTGCAGGGACAAGGGAATCTGAACTGATAAAAAAAGGAATATTGTGTGCAGGATCCTGGCTCCTCCCTGTACTCATGTTTCCAGCCAGCTCATCATCATTTTTCCCTTCACTTCTCCATTCTGTACAGACCTTTCTCTGTACCCTCCATCTGCAGCCCCTGCATGAGTTGGACAATTCTCCTCTTGAAGTCACCTCTGCCTGAGCCCGAGCAGCAGCACTGCCGAGAAACCCATGCTCCAAGAGCACTCCCACTCCTTCCACGTGACTGCTACAGCACTGTCATGCTTCGTGGTGTGGCACAGAGAAGTTGCAAAGGGCAGGAGCTACTTGGGAGCAACAGTGACGGCACCTGTTCACTCGCAATACTGCCTTGGAAAAATTCAGCTCTGTACCCTAATGCTTGCAGAGAAAGTGAGCAAGCTGTGTATCCTCATCTGAAGCCATGCAACCCACCATTCTCATTTCCATCCCTCCATAGGGTTGCAACAGGCCACCTGGCTTGATCTTCCCCCTTCCAGAGACTGCGCTACTCCTCACCCCTCCCATTTTCAAGACAGGGAAACTGAGGCACAGAGGTGCTGCATAGGCTTGATTGGTGCAAACACATATGACACTACTCTGCATCTTTTATTCTCATCTACAACAGAGCACAGCAGCTGTGTGATTCATCAGGCTGAGACACCCTGCCCTTGAACTGGTGTGAATGACTGACAAGGACTGACCTGGAACCACGCTCTCAGCCATACCAGTATTCCATGCTTTTTCCCTTATTTACACCCATCTCTTTGCAAAAGAATACCACAGCAAAACACTCAACAGCATTGCTTGCCCAAGGATGAGGGGCCCTTTAAGGGGCACTGAGCTTCACTGTGGTTACAGGCTCTGCACAGGCAGACCAAACCCCTGAGATGATTGAGTGTGGCATCCCAAAAGGAGGGGAGGGAACACAAATAAACAAACCGCTCTGCTCTAAATGAAAGAGCTGCTGGATTTAATGTGACAGGGCCTGGGATGCTTCATTTGACACAGACTGGCAGCAGTCTGGTGATTGGCAAGCGCTCGGAATAATGGCTCTCTGGACTGTCATAACATCGCAAGATCATCTGCAGAGCAGCCCAGCCAGCCTCAAGCAAAGTGTGGGATCTGCTGGGCTGTGGTTAAAAATGAAATAAGCTCAGCGGCTCGGCACTCTCCATTGTCAGAACCTGGAAGAAGGCAACCTGCAGGGTCCAGATCACACATACCTGGCTGAGCTCTTGAATGCTGTCTGGGTATTCATATCTTTGGCAAGAGCAGCTCGAGGCCATTCAGAACTGCAGACTTGTTGCTTCGTGTGTTTTTCCATGAACAAAAAACCTTGGAGGAGGCAAGAAGAAGAAAAGTTTAACTGAACTGCCCTCAGTAGTACACTGCAGAGAACTGACTCCTTTTGCCCCTTCCACTTGCAGCCATGCATGTATTTGCAGGCCTGAACTGCAGTATCACTCTTACTCCAGGACCAGGTACCACCAGCTGAGCTAATCTCCAGCCTGGTGCCCAGCTCCACAGGAGGGTCCTGGAGAAAGGTGGAGACTACAACACTGTTCACAGAGCCAGTCCAAGGCTTCTCAGTGCTGGAGGAAGGATTTAACCTTATTTTTAGGACAGGAGCTGAGGGAATTCCCAAACATGGGTGCTCTCTCGGACACTACCACCACTGGCAAAAGTCTCAAACCCACCATGAGCTGTGCCTTTCCCTTCCACAAAGGAGGAGAGCAGGAGCATGGCAAAGAAATCTTCCCCCAAATCCCACTACAGCATCCCTATTCAAACCTAGCGACACCCCAATGATCTGATAAGACTTGGAGGCAGGCCAGCAATCTTCTCCGGGAATAGCAGACTTGCCGCCTTCTAAAACACTCCACTATCAGAAGGCTCCAAATAGCTCATGTTACTATAAAAAAACATGCCACCCTTACAGAGTTAGGCAATATAGTGCAATACTGAAGTTGTTATACCTAGGCTGCTAGGCTTCAAATGGGGTATGCAAACACACGTTCAGATAGCTGCGTCCATTGCTGAAGCTAACACACAGCGAACACTCTTCACTGCCTGTGTGCAAAATACCATGCCTTGCCCCCCTTAATTAAACTGCATTTGCTAAGCTTAGTTCAGGGTGGGGAGGATGATGTTGGCACTGCTTTGAGCCTGGGTACAGCCTCCTGCTATAGTCCCAAAGCTGCAGCTCCGCTGGGGCGTTACCTTCCCCCTTGCTCTTGGCTGTGACAGCAGAGCAGCTGTTTGGGTGGGAAAGCACTTGTCTGAGCAGTGGTGTGGTTCAGTTGTTGCCCAAGCTGTATTTATGGTTTTCAAGGCTTTAAGCTGGCAGTGCCTGCCTGAACAGGCTGGTTTAGAAAGCTGTGTCTGCTTCCAGAACCACATTCAGTTTGCAGTGGTGGAAGAGGATAGTTCAAAACAAGCCAGGCACTGGCTTCCTTCTAGGTTAACCCATGCGGCTCCTGCCTTGTATGTTTTGGAATATGAACAATCCCCACAGCAGTAATGCAGTGCAATGGCTGCGAATCCTTTCTGCTAACCACTCTCTAACAAGAAAGAAAACAATCAGGCCCTTTCGTGTTTTGGTAACCTATGGCTACATCAGCCCAGTACCTTGCTGAAATTAAAAGGAAAAGAAAAAATGCACCAAGAGCTGACATATTCAGAAGATGACCCGACGGGCTGTTTCCTTTCTCTGCGAGATGCCATCATTTCCTCTAGCCAAAGTCTTCTAAGTCAATGGGTGTTAAGGGTACTAGGAAAAACATTGGCTCCCCTTACTTAAAGATAAATAATTTTTTTGTTAAAGGGCAGCTGGTGAAACCTATAACCCCAGTTGCTAAAATCAGCATCATCTGTTATTTCCCATACCGTCGCAAAATGTTCCATTTTATCTGAGCTAAAAACAGCTTTTCTCTGCTGGAAACATGCAAATATCATTCCTTCATAAAGAAGCCACCAGATGGGAACTTAATAACTGTAGACTCTAATTCGCATTGCCTGGAGTTGCAAAAAACACCAAACTTTGAAAATTCTTGTTTATACCCTGCTTATTCAATGGTTTAAATATGTTTCCATGCACAGGCACCTGGCCCACAGCCAAGCTGTATTGTCCATGCAGGACACAAGCCGAAATGCCTGGTGCTGTTTTTGGCTTTCCTTGGCTCTTTCTGCAAAAGGGAGATTTACATGGCATAATTGCTCTGAAGGTGAGCTGGTGGGAGTACATCAGCTCTGCGAAAGCTGCCCTTTCTCTCTGTACTTGTTATTTTACTCACTGTTCACTTTTTTAATATAAAGTCCGTTCCCCCCACATCAAAATGTCTGTGAAGTGAAGCAGACATTTTTCTGCTCTTGCGAAAGTACGTGGGAGAGAAAATTTTATTGGAGTTTTATGGATGCCTAAATGGCTCTGCTGTAGGAGGGAAAGAAAAAGAGCACAGGAAGGAGATGGACAGCAAAACACAAAGCAAGAGTGATATCCCTCTGTGCTCTAAAACTTAAGCAGGGGAATACAGAACCCAGAAACAGCAAAAGAAATAAATTCTTCATAGATCCATTTATAACCAGAACAAGCGTTTGCAGTGCAGGGAATAAAAGCAGGCACTGACAGGGTAACTTTCACATGTTAACTCTAACCATCCTCCAGTACTTTACAGAGCATTTTGGTGCAGGCTGGGCCTGGCTTTGTGTGTAAGCAGCTTTCAACAGCTTCCTGCAAGGTCTGACTTAACTTCCTCCTTGGTGCTTGGCAATTGAAGTCTCATCTTTGCCCCACTGCATCCTTTGGGCAGGGACAATCTCCTACATGCCCATACACAACTCAGTGCAGACCCCTACAGAGGTGCATGATTGAGTTTGGCTGCTAGGAACATAGATCAGCGTGTTCAACCCAGGCAAGAAGTTTCCTCCTGCTAGAACTCATCTGCCTTCGCAGAGCATGTGCTAATGTCCACGCTGCTGCCAGCACCTATTCTACACTGGCAAGGCCCAAGTCAGGATCTCAGCCTGCCACTGCCATCTCCTGCTTAGGTATCTGCTCCTAGCTCCCCAGAGTTCTGATTTGTATCTCCAGGAGCAAATTTAATCATTATAATTTGTAACAGTAGCTTGTGCTAGGTGAAAGTGAGCAAAGATGTGGGATGTTTGAGATTCATCTTACAGGAATAATAGCTACATTTAGCTGGAACACCTATTTCTCCTACTCACTACCTTTGCAGGGTTCCATCACAGCCAGAAGGGCTAAATATGTTCTTATTCACACATTCATTTCTGCTCATCACATTGTTTACACTGACAACTAGGACAACCCCCAGCTGTCACTTATTCAGCTCATTGCATCAGGGTGACCCCAGTATATACACTAACAGCATCAAGCCCACTGTCTTTGCATTTTGCGTTGTGTCTGTGATCAGATCAAGTTCCCATAATGGACAGGATCAGTCTAACACACGCAGGAACCTCTTGGATTCAGTTAACACCCAGGTTATAGCCTCTGTTTTAAGTATGAATTATAGTCTTTATCTAAAAGATCCTATGGGTGTATCTGTTACTGAGTATATTAATATGAAAGGCTGTTGTTGAAGACTGCCCACTAGCGAGGGCTGGTAAAGTACAGAAGAGCCTTCTTCCAGTTCAGATCCAGATCAGGTTGGTAATAATCAAGAGGTGAAATGAGACTGTGATCTCATCCCATATCCTAATGGGAAGCTGGCCACACAGCAGAGCTGCCACCACTGCTACTTGCTGTCTATGCAGAAAGACCAGCTGGGCTGTGCAGTGAACTCCCCTCCCACCCAGAACAGCAGGGGGCTCTGGGGGCAATCCAACATGCCAATACCAGTACTGGCATTAGTTGTCAGTTGTGCCATTACACAGGGATGCCAAACTTTTCAGGAGCACAGGGACAAAAGGTCAGTGGGCGAAATGGAGTCCTTCCTATAGCTGGAAGCATCTGCACAGGAGAAAATAGTTTCTGCAATTGCAAACACTGGGCTGAAAGCTGAGGGCTCAGAGTACATGGCTCCTCTTTCCTCCCACCAGTAACACTCCTGCTGCAGTAACATTATTGTACTGTTATATTCCCACATGGGAACCCTCCAATCTCTACAGATATTTTGCACTCTTGAAAGATAAGCACAGAGGAAGGAACATATAAATCCAGAGTCTCAATCCATAACCGAAGCAGGAATGAAGACAAATCCAGCTATTAAAAGGAGGGTCATTGTCCCTCCAACACTGAACTGGAAGCTCAGGAGGCATGAGAGAAAACCACAACTTCTGTGGGAAGCTATGTGCCTTGACCACCCACTCACCTCAAGCAGGTAATGAGAAGTTAAGACCCATTCTCTGGAGATTAATCCAGAAAGAGAGGCCTGAGACTTCACCTAGGCAGTAAACGATAATTAAAACCTGCTAAATCTACCATCAGCTTTTTCTCTCTGGGTGTACAGAGAGAAAAGAAGGGGGGAGCAGGGAGGGAGGGAGGCATTTCATACTTGAATCTAACCTGTTTTCCAGATGAGTTTTTCAATGATCAGATTCAATCTACTGTAAAAACTTCCCAGGGAGAGAAACCCTCAGCGCATGAACCAAAAATGTAATGATCTGGGAAATGTATTCCTCTTTAGGGGGAAGAAAACTGGTTTCACCTTTGTGCTCCCACTTTTATTGTTCACAAACTATGAAGATTCCTTTGCTACAAAGGGGAGAGGCACAGTGACAGAATGATGACACCAAGCCAGCTAAAGGCATGAGGATCAGGTCCTTGTCAAACACACTGCCCCTTGGAGGGGCTCCCAAACTGCCTCAGATCCATTGTCTGTCTGCTCACTCTCTTCCTCGCATTAAGTACCAACCTGGACTCTAGAAGGAACAGACCAGGTTAAATGCATGGTTTAATAAACCTACAGCAAAATTTATCATCATTAGCTAACATATTTTTACATATTTTTGCCATCTGTAGCAGTGTCCACCCCTATGGTGACTCTTGTTAAGTGCCTGGCCTCAATGGCTTCCTGTGGCAATGAGTTTTACAGTAATTATGTAGTATGTTAAGAAGCACGTTTTTTTTATCAGTTAATGCAGTTCTGGCTACAGCTGTGCTTCCAGCTTCTGCTAAAACGTCTGGTCCCTAATCAATGCTGCTGTGCCACCGAGAATCCCCTTGTGACCATGCCAACCCCTGGAAGTCTGTGCTTTCATTAGCAGAGCACTTCACTGGGGTTAGCAGGGCTCAGCTACCAGCACAGAAGGAAATGTTGCCACTGTAGGTCCATTCACACTTGGAGGTCCATGTCTGTGCAAAGCCCCAGGGAAAGGGATCTTCCACTGGGTTACTGCTGTAGCTGCAGTGACTAGACTTACAGCTCAGAGGTCCTGATTTCACAGGAGCTCTGAAAGCAACAGCTGTTCATCCTCCATGCCCTGGACCTCAGGTCTCTGCTGTGCTAAAACAAACAGAGTATGAAATGCTACTAGCTCAAAACAGGAGGATTTTACATGCACATGAGCAGCCATGCAAGTTGAAGAGTAACAGAGAATGAGGCCTGATAGTCCAGCCAATCCCTGGTATAACTGTTGGTGCCCAAAAGCAAATCACATGACCATGTTTGTCAGTTTTAAACATCACTCAAAATGACTCCTTCAGAACTTTACAACTAAGTTGTAGCAAGCACCTTTATAATTGTGGATACAACATGATGTAGCATGTGAGAAAAATTTATCAGACTAGCTAAGATCACCACCAGAACCAGGCAGAACAGGCAGCTAAGGAGAACTGTCACACTCACTGCATTGAATATTTTCTGCAGACAGCATAGGGCAACAGGGAGAAACCTTCAGTCTCTACCCTGAACATCTGAAAATACCCAGGGCATAGGCAGGTAGGGAGGTGAGGGGTTTCTACATTATTCCCAGTAAAACCTTAATCTGATTCTGCGCCTGCTGATACGCAAGTCCCTATTGCTCTTTGATTACCTGGTCCCAAAGGCTTGTGTTCACATTAGTCTAATCTCACACAGCACTCGACATCAGAGCAAAGAGGACTGCAGGCTGCAGCCCAGCCCAGGACTACATAAAGACAACCAGGATTTAAGGAGATCCTGTGTCATCCCGAGATGGCGGCATGCTGAGAACTGGGGCTTCAGAGCTGAATCCCACTTAGCCTCAGTCCTGTCCCCAGGACAGAGCTGACCCACTTCATAAGTTATGCTCTCTTCCTTCAGCATCCAAATGCCGCTATATCATTTAGCACTACCCGTGGGCTAATTTTCTCCCTCAGGGATGGTAGATTAGATCCTACAATTTTTCTCTCCCCCTGAGTTTTCAAAAGGTCTTTCAAGTGTAATAAACTCAGGTATTTATATATCAATCTGCGTTACCTGAGGCACATATTATAGAGGCCTGGGTCATAGCAACATCATTACAGTGAGTTTTAAAGAGAGCAATGGGAATAGATAGATAAATAATTCTCTCTCTGTGGTGCCCTTTCTATTTGTATGCTGAAGCTTAGAGCAGCTCCCTGCCTTGGACACACCTTCAGAAATACAGTATTTCACACCAGAGCTGAAAACATCAAGGTAAGCAGCAACTGATCCTCCAGATCTAAACAAACAGCCTTTTTCCCTTTAAATTACAGGCAACACATCACCTTGGTTCCTGTCTTCTGCTGCTTCCTCCCACTTCTTAATCCCTTGAAGCTGTTGCACACCTGCAGTCACTGCTTTTCAGAACATTTGTGCTGCATTTTTACACTGCCAGGGACATTACAATGTGAGAAAAACAGGTCATGGCTTGGCTGCCTTGGGGAGCAGCATCAGCCCCTCTCCATATTCTGCATGGCACTGTGGCAGCTCAGCTTCAAGCAATCTGTTCAGTCACAGACCCTAAGGCAGATTCTTCTATTTAAGCACTTGCTTAATATTTTGTGGGACTGGAGGCTTAAATTGGGCCAAAAAAAGGCCTCCAAACACTTGCAGAACTCCTTGGTACAACACTTCTCTGATATCAGTTTACCCAGTTCCTAAAGAACATAGTACACATTTCTGACTGAAGAAAAAAACCAAATCACACAAAAGGACTTCAGAAGGGTTGTAAGCTCTCTTGCTTACTCACTAGCCAAGACAAGCAGGTCAGATCACTCACTCCAATAACAGCATTTTGTTGTTGTATTCACAGGCCAAACAAAAGTCAGGTTCCTCTGGCACAAGGTGATGTACAAAAATGCTGCAAAAGGTTTATGATAGCTAGAGGATATGAAGAGGCATACAAACATCTGGAGTCACCTA
Source organism: Astur gentilis (assembly GCF_929443795.1). Classification (NCBI taxonomy): domain Eukaryota; kingdom Metazoa; phylum Chordata; class Aves; order Accipitriformes; family Accipitridae; genus Astur; species Astur gentilis. The sequence goes on along the minus strand of NC_064887.1, from coordinate 41,708,896 downwards.
GCGCACACCACTGACTAGATGGCCTGACACCTAGTCCAGGGCTCTGGCCATGCTTTCCCATGTGTACCACAGACCAGCTGTGGACTGACCAGCTTTCACCCCTAAATTCCTGCTCACCATAGGTTTCATTCCGGTTTATAAAGGCATTTTAATGCATTGATTTGCCTCTGAGGAAGAAAGTGCCTGGCGTTTGTTTAAGTGTCTTTATTAGACCTGAAACAAATACTGTATCATTTAACTTTGAGGCTTTTGTTGCTGGTATCAGTCGTGTTCTGCAAATCACAGACTCAAGACTGCATCTAACCCCTAATAAGCAAGGAAACTGCTATTCGTCCACCTCCCTGCTTTCCCCCAGCTGCTGTTATCTCTGTGTGAGACTGGGAATTGGAGGAAAGAATGACCCAGTGATTGTCTAAATCAGCCCAGCTCTAATTTACTGGAATATGGTTTGAGCAGCTAATGTAACACCTACTGTGAGCAAGATGGAGCTATCTCCAGGACTTCTGTAGGCTAGGAATATTCACTTAAATGGCATTGTCTGGCTGCACTCACTGGAGGGCCTGCTGTACCACAGAGAGCAGTTAACCCTTGGAGTGTGAAATTAGGTCAAAAGAACCAAGCTTTCAACTGCAATTGGAAAAGTTAACTTTCCACAGAAAATTGGGTGTCCTGTTTGCCTCTGTCACTTTCTCAACTCCTTGTGTAGCAAATAGCTTGAGCAATTACAGTGCTCAGGTAAATAGACACTAGCTAGGCGTCCTCAGGATGCCCTCAGTATGGCAGGAGCTTTTCTCAGCTTCCCCAGCCCTCACTGAAACGGTTACATGTCATGTTTCCCATGGCTGGATTAAGTAGCTGGTCTCTCCCTACATAGAAATGATAGGGTTTTATTCCTTCTTTAAAATACAGGACTGAATCACACAGAAGTCAGTGCCTTCCCCAGCCCTGGTACAGAAGCTGAGCTCCCTGGAAAATTACCTCTGCCTCCGTCCTTCAGCTCCTCATGATGAGGTGAGAGGAATAATTTATCCTTTGCCTATTGTCTGTAAGCATTTCGAAGCAGATACTGGTTCTTGGCCTGAGCACATAAAGCACTCAGGACCCCACGACAGCAGTACCTGAGGGGACAGGAAGATGCTCATCACATAAACAGCTTCAGTTTCAACAGCAAGGTCATTTCAAGCTGTTATTAAGTCGACACTCGCAAAGGATTCTGCAAGTATGAGACAAATCCTGTTTTAACAGGTTTTGTAGAAAATGTATTTAGTTTAACCTTCTTTTCAAATGGAAGGATAGGTTTTCAAGAAGCAGGGCTTTCCAATCAGATGCTGTGGTGTAAGAGTACGTCCGTATCAAACTAATTATCCCCATTTTACGGATGGGGAAACTGATGCACAGGAGCGGTGGATCAGATGGAACCAGCTGTGGATCCATCTGGTTCCTGAGCACCCAAACCACAAGTGTCAGTCAACTGAGTCCCCTCCCCGAGACACAGGACCAACAGGTCAGCAGCTAATAAGGTGGTTACCCTAGCACCCTGGAACAGCTCTTCTCCCAAGGACTCCTAACAGGTTCTCTTCCATAGTGGTTTTGTCAAAAGATGACTTTGCCATCTTCCCATGCAGTACATTTCCACTAAGGCTGACTTCAGCCACAGGTAACATTCATGTTCCTTTTCATTGACAAAAGGCAACACAAGGAATGCAATGCTTTTAGCCTGAACTTTTCATCGTTGTGGAATCACTGGAGTTTAATTGCTCACAGAGCCAGAGTTCCAGATTAAGCTGCATGTAATCCCTTTACCTTGCAATTCACTGGGTTGTGTGCAGGTAGCATGTAACCTTCTGGTTTAAAACCTGCCTTCTGGCAAGCACAAGCACAATTCCCATTAGCCTCTGCAGTGCAGGAGCAGATGAGCTCCCCCAGCCTGAAAAGCTGAATCAGTAGAGAGCACCCTTGTGCTGCTCCACTTCCCATGCTGGGAGATGCCTCTGGTTCCTTTATAACTCACACAGCCTTTGGGTAGAGGAGGCCACTTCCAGCAGCTGACTCACTTGCCTCCCACAGAGGAACCTGCAAGCACACAGGCCTCAGCTACAGTCACAGCTGCAAGGGAACACATCCCCATGTTAATGCACAGCCAGGCAGCACATAGACTGGGCACAGGCTGAGGGAAAGCAGCCTGGATTCAGATAATATCCTGCTTATGGCTTCTCCATCTTTCCACATTAACTACTTGCCCAGAGCAATGATACACTGGCTCACACTGGACCACTGAAATTAGTGGAGGATCCCCTGGCCAGCCTCAGGTGAAGGCCTCTCTGTACTCCTTCTCTGGTACTGTTGGGAACTATTCACCTGGCCAGGGACAAGGCCTCTTGCTTTAGTCTGGGGGTGCCTTTCTCATAAAAAGACAATCCTTTCATAATACCGGCCTGGATGCAGGCTGCAACAGTTTTAAAAGACACTTCCGAAGGAACAACGTTAATGAGTGTAGCACCATCTCTGGAAACGAGGAGAGAGAAAGCAAGAAAAACTGAAGTACAGGAGACAGATGTCAGATCAGCTTAAAAAGAGACTAAGCGACTTCAGAGGAAAAGCCCATGTCTGGCAGAGGTGGCTGGCTGGCTGGATCACAGAACCAGTCTATGCCCTTCACTGCCCCCAGATGTTCTGCTGCTCAGACCAACCATCTAGCAAATACGACAGTGCGCTTACCAGCAGCTGAAACTCCTCTACTTCTGCAAAGCCAACGTACCACCCCAAGGGACTACCAAAACCAGCTGATAGGTTGAGCTGTTGCAAGATCTACCCAGGGAGGCTTTTCAGATGTTCTCCCACTCCCCTGAGTACCATCTCTCCCCTTTCTTGGATCACCTGAAGTAGGCAATCACCTTCACAGCCCATCAGCTGATGTCCTCCCCAGGCACCTGTAGCACACTAAGCTCAAGAAGGGCAATAGCTGGGAGGATTTAAAACATCCCTTCCACCTTGTCTTGTTCTAAATACAGCTAAAATCCAATTTTTAGTTACCATGTTACTTTAAAAAACAAAAACCACACAAAACCCCCCAACAGGCTTTATCCTAATTCTCCCAGGAAATAATGACTTTCTGTTATTAAATAATGTAAAATGATTGAGGTGAGTCATAAAGCATTTGTATTAACACTAATGGATCCATGATTAATTTTTTCTTTATTTTATTATTATAAAACTTGTCTGTATCTCCCCCCCCCCCCCCCCATCCTCCCCATCACATTTTGTTCTCAAGGGAGGTAATCAAGACTTCACTTGAATTTCTCATTACTTGAAAGGCTCCGCATCACAATATGATAATGGGACAGTTTCATAATTACAATTAAAAAAAAAAATCAGGGCAACAGAAAACTGGAGAGGTTTTCAGATGCTTTTGTCTTTCAGTCACCCAGAAATTAAAGAATTGCTTTAAAACATATTTAAAAAAGGAGGAAAGGGCAGTTTTGACTTACTGTTATGCAAAAACCATTGTGTCTGAGCTTCATTTTGGAAAGTCCATCCTCTCTCCTTATTTCCTTAGACTACCTCCTCACTCCTATTTTTTTTCTTTTCTTTTTTTTTTTCCTTTTGATAAAGTACTAGGCAACATTAACTTCCAGTAAGATGCAAAACTAGACTGGTAACTCTTGCATTTTACCACTAAGTTCCTTAAAGACAAACTACCCACTTCGTGCCTCAGTTTCCCATTTGCAGTGGAAGACACTAGAGGAGCGAAGGCTATTTTGCTATTTTTACCCAGAGGAGATCTACAGACTTATACATATTTTAAACCCTACCTTTAGGAGCAGGATGCAGGTGGCAGACATGAGCAGAATTAGCCCTGTTCTCCGCTAACGAGCTTTGAGATCCCATAGGATATAAGGCTGGATTAGATATGACAAATAATAAAGATTGTTCTTATTATTCTTCCTAGAACTGGCCCAAGACATCATCAGCTAGAGATATGTCAAAGTGGCAAGACATTATGCTTTATGTGGGACTCTGAAAAAGCTAGAATTTCTGTCTGAAAGTAAGAGTCCTTTGCTGGGCAGGAAAAACACATTTTCTACTGGAAGTGTTGCTCTCTCAGGCCCCAAGGGCATTCCCTGCACAGCACAAGCTAGCCATCCTGATTCCTGGGGTCCCTTCTCAGACTGGCTTATGACTCTCTTGTGTGACCAGAGGCATCTTGCAGTAACCACACCGTGCCTCAGTTTACCTACTGCTTCTTCCATAATGCTCTTCACTTCCCTGAGGGTGAACCTGCACAGCGAGACTCTCAGCAGTGCACACAATGCTCAAAAAAAGCTGGAAGGACGTGGCCCCCACTCCAGAAAATCCAGACTGCTGCTCCATCACAGCATAGCCTGCACTGGCCACAGCAAGGACAGGGATCACTGAGGTCCCCTGTTCTCTGCTTCATCCTCATGACACAGCCAAGCAGGTCCTCCCTGGCCACAGGGAGAGACTCTAGCTCTGCAGGAAGGAGAGTCCCCACTAGCCCTGACACTGCTCAGGGGACAGAGCCCTCACATAAGTCCCTGAGGCCCAGCCAAGCCCCCAGAGGTCTCTCCTCTGTGACTGGCAGAGGAGCACAGGAGCTGAGGCAGGGGAAAGGAGGCTGAAGAAGCCTTTGCCAACTTTCACCTGGCAAAACCAGATAACTCGGACTAAACCTTAACAGCTTACCTGTCTGAAACCAACAAGGCAAGGGCCAACACACCAGCACCACTGTGAGGGGCTGCCTGCGCGGCCAGTATTTATAGCCTCGCTACGAGGTAGTGCTGGATGGGATTGGTTGGGGTGAACAGGTGGCAGCAGCTGATTGGCCAGTGAGGGAGCTGCCCGCCCCCCACCTGAGGAGTAGCCATTTTCCCCTCAGAGGCGGTTGTGTGTGAGGGGTTGTTTGAGTTCAAGTTCTGAGGGGGATATGCTGCTGCCCCGTCTCCTCTTTGAGGTTTTATGTGGTCCAGATGCTTTGGTTTTGTGCTTGGTGTCAGATGGGTGCCCGGGAATCTCTCTTCCTTGCCCTGGTTCTAGCTGTGAAAGGCAGCCTGGCTGCTGGGGCTGTAGGTCTTGGAGGCAGGACCTGCTCCCTGAGCGTTGGCACAGCTCCCAGGGCCCTGGCCTGTGGTAGGGCCCGATTAGACGCTGCTGTAAAGCAAATAATGCCAAAATGCAAATAGCGGCAGCAGCAAATTCTTGATTAAATATGAACAAGCACAGAGAATTGCTTATGTCACTCACCCCACTCCTCTCTGTCCTCCATCTGTCTGCTTCCCTCCTCTTCTACCATCTCTTCCCCCAGCCATCTGTTTAGCACTCTCCCTCCTCTTCCCTCCCTGTCCCCGCACCCCTTTCGCTTTGCAGCTGTTTCATCTTGAGTGGGTCCCAGTTAGCTGTTCCTCACCCTGCTTCCAGACTGGGCCAAGCCCAGGATTGTATATTGCTGGTCGAGCTCTCTAGTGTTGGTTTGGGCAGTCAGCGGGGATGTTATGTCAGCACAGGAAAGCTGAAGACAGAGGGTTCCTGCTCCTCTGTGTCCCCTGGGAACGTCTCCCTGCCATCCTGCTTGAAGGAGCTGCTGGTGGGAAGTGGAAGAGGGCTTTTAAACCAGGTTAGGAACACCAGTTGCCCTGCTTGTGCAAGGAGGTATTTTGTAGTTTTGAAGAGCAGCCACTTTAAAGTGGGCCCTGGGACAAGAAAGTTTCATAGCGCTTCCCTGTTAACCTGGGACACCTGGCCTCAGAATCCCATTTGGGCCAAGGGCAAAGTAAAACTAAAACAATTAATATTTGGCCATACGTGTAGGTAGTTAAAATATTCAGTGGTCATAATGGGAAAGATCAAACCCACCCCCTCACAAGCCTGTTGGCTACCTTGCAACATCATTTACACCGGTGCAATGTTTGCGCAAACTGCTTCTCAGTCAGAATAGTGGCCTTTTAGCGCACCTTGCAGGGTTTTATTTGCTTTTCTTTGGAGTAAACAATAGCACGAGGCAAAGGCACCAGATCAATGGGCATTAAAAGCTACGGAAAAGACATAAACCTCGTTGCCACAGCGCATCACCTACAACTTCCCGGGGGGGGGTGTGGGTGGGAAGGATGCCCACTGCCTGGTTGGGTTACCACCAGCACTCCTGCTGCAGGGGATTTGCGTGCTACCGTGGAAGCCAACAAAACTGGCTGCTATCAGAGACAGAGATTGGGTTTGATCCAGACTGGCAAATCCAAGGTTCCTATAAAAGAGCTGAATAAGGGCCCTGTGTCTGACAAGAAGGAAATAAAACTATTGGATTGTTGGCTTTGATAAATCCTTTCCTTGACACATTCCTTAGACTTTGTCTCAGCAAAGGATAATGGTATAGAGGGAGAGACAGTGTCCTTTTTTTCTGGTGATTTAAATACAGTGAAACAACGACATGATATCAACATAAAGCTGTTAGAAGAATAACCTGACTGTGCACCATCTCTCTAGAGTCTCCAGGGTGGAATCAGTTTAGATTGATGCATGATAAAGGAACGAACCTGTTGCCTGAATGGGGCTGCTCTTGGTGCAATAGGCAGAGCTGTTATCAGACCTGTTAAACGAATAAAGCTGTGAAGTACTGACATATTGTCTAAAGCACAGGCATGCAGGCTTTCCAGGCAGCTGAGATCTTCTTAAGGAATCCTTGATAAAGGAACAAGCCTGTTCAAGTTAATGGATATCCTCCGGTGATGCTTGGAGAGGATGCGTGAAGCAAATGGGGATCTTTGCTGCGGCTGCTGATGCACATCCCTCCCCTGCACACACACGCCCTTGTTCCTGAGAGGACTGCCTTCGCTGGAGCAAGAGGAAGAAGAAGGCGATGTTACTGCACACACACGGCAGAAGGTAGTGATGGATGAGCCAAGCTAACGGGAGTAGCCCCAGCCCTGCTCAGTGGTGGTGGCAAAGGAACATTTGGGTTGTCAGGGGTGTTGGACCTACAGCTGGGCCTTTGGACAAGGACTGCTTTTCCGGCAGAGTTCACAGAGCAAAGAGGAATACAGAGGGTTCGTGGCTCACGGCTGCTTTGCCCAGTGTCCCACCTCCAGTGACCAAGTTGCTTGGAGCAGGGAAAAGAGGAGTGATACAGGATTTGTCCCCAGCACATGTCCTCCAGGTGAGCATCTTTCAGGAACCTCTTCAGTCAGAGGCTATCCAGACTGTCCCAGTGAACAGCTCTGTCGTTAGCCCATGCTGTAGTATCCACAAAGCAGGGCCCTGACCTTGAGATCTTCCATCTGGTAACAAGAATCAGATGCCAAAGTTAGCTTTTAAACCAGCTTCACACCTTCTTCATGTCACAAGCATCTTTGGACTTTGTCCTGATTTGCCCCAGCTTGAGTGAGAAGAAAGCCAGGCTTCCTTCAACTGGGTTTCTAGCAACAACAAGAGAACAGTAATTTCACTGCAATGTTTTTCCTAAGGAAAAAAACCCTACAATTTGTTTGTCTGCCTGTGACAGGGAGAATTTTTCATGTTACCGTCAGCCCTGGAGTTCATTCACCTATTGGAAAGATGTCCAGCTTTGAAGGATGTTTAATCTTATTTGAAAACAGATAATTAGGAAAACACACACAAACACATGTGCCACACGCTCACAATCTCATTAGAGACTGCTTTCTCCTTCAGCTGAGGAAAAGGTTTTATTTTGATGGTGGAGATGAATGTGTTTTTGTGCTTGGTTAAGGTGTGTGTGCGCATATGTGCGTATCTGTGTGTGTATGTAGGTGCATATTTATGTCGCTGAAGGTGAGAGTGTTTAACTTGTTGAAACCTGTGAAATTCCTTGTCCTGGTTCCATTTTTGGAAGCAGATTTTGATGAGATGTCTCCCGTCACTGCACAGAGAGCATCTAATCATGCTGTAAAAAGACAGCCACAACTGACAATGCGTCTCCCTCTTCCAGGAGAAAGGAAGAGGGGGACAAAATGAATAATTCAAATTATAATTAGCAGTGTAATTATTCCTGTTTTTAGAGTAACCTACAGGACAGAACATCAACGTATGAGTCACTGGCAAAGTATAAACAGAAACAATTTAGAAGATGCTGTCCTAATGCTTTAGAAAGGGACTTGTCAGAGACTTTCTCTTCTGATCTCACATTAGCATCAGGAGTCCCCTCCAACTGCTCCCTGTAAGGTCAAAACTGGCATCAGTCATCTGGATCTCAACTAAGGGAGAAGGGGAGCTTCAAAAGCAGTGATAGGCAGTGAGGGCACGCAGGGAAGACAGAGGCTGGTAGAGCAGTCAGAGCAGGGAGCAGAATGAGGCCCGTCACCTGAACATCCATAACATCAGGCACTGGTTTGGGCTTGATTCAGGCCAAGGAACAGTCTTTTGCTATGTGTCTACGCAGCCTGGTGTAGCACATCCCAGCTGCAGGTCTGGCTTTGATGTGCTCCAGTCCTGCAACTAATGATGCCCAGACCTGAGATCTTCTGCATGCACCAGGGGTTGAGGTATGCAGGTGCTGAACTATGGGGAAGAAAGCAGGGGGTTTATCCCTGCATTTTAGGCTGAATTGGGAGGGGTGAAGGTAAAAGTTCAGTCTCAAGGTGTCCACACCATGCTTGGGAAGAGCCAAACCCTCTGTATGGGACAGAGTTGTCACATGCCTGATGCTGCTCTAATCCTTTCTGGTAGGGATACATGCAATAAGTCTGGACTTCAGCTACAGCTCAGACCTCTGCTTGACCAACAGCCTTAACAATTTTCCAAATGTACAATCACTTTTGCTTTTTTAAAACCTGGAGCATCTCTCTTTAACAGGAAACATGAAACCTCTGTGGCTGGAGCAGCTCCCGTCGAAGGAGACACTGAGGCAGCAGCAGCAGCCTGTAAAAGCGAACAGCGGGATGCCTCTTGGCACTGTAACACAAGAAGAAGAGAAGAAAGATGTCTTTAATTTGCCTGGTAATGATCAATATAGAATCAAATCCGACCTTGAATTTTAATGGCTCTGTACTAATAGAAAGCCACTTGCAGATGGATGGAGGAGGATCAGAATAGCCTGGGGGAGGGAGGGCTGGGTGGTCCAAGGCACAGCAGGCTCCAGCACCCTGTGTGGCCACCTCCTGCTGCCATGGATATGCTTTTCTGGGGCTGGCAGGGGGAAAATCACTCTGAGGTGGCAGTGGCTGGGCATGGGCCATTGTGGGCATAGGAGGCAGCATGACGCAAGGTTTCCTGGGTTCGCCCAAGTGCTGTTTCATCCAGCAATTTCAAAGCACTGTTTTAAAAGCAAAGGCATTTACCGACAGGAAAACTGAGTCAAGAAATAGTTAAGTCTTTGGCCCAGGGTCATGTGGCAGCACCCAGACCAGGAGCAGGTCTCCCAGGCCCCATGGCACCCTCCCCATGACGCTGGGGCCTCTTCATTGCTTCCTGTCTTTGACACGTATCAGATGCTGTACAGACAAGATGACTCAATTTCTGACCCAAGGGACTGACAGCATTTGCAGTTGGCAGACGCTCCTTAAAAAGAGAGAAAAAAAAATGCATATATACATTTATATATATAAATAAATAGAGGTGAGATTGACCAGTTGAAATTATATAGCAGCTGTTAACACTGGCATTTTTATTTGCTGCTTCAATTGTATTTGGTTTAATCTTGTTCCCATGGCGCTGAAAACATTTGACTCATCTTCTGGTTTTTTTGTTGATATAGAATCATTTTGACAGTTATCCTGTTGGCTGTTAATAAATATCTGCACTTTCTATAATCAATCATAAAACAAATCCAATCACCTTTTCGCTTTTTATTTGACCTTAATCCTAACAAATCTCCCACTTTTTATTGAATTTACTCATGAGCCAGCAGAAGAAGAAAGAAAAAGCAAGGGTATCCATTGATGCCTGTCCATCTGTCTCAGGCAAAGATTGTCTAGAGGAGCTGAGATGGAAACCAGGAAAAGATTCATCTGTAGTCTGACACTGTTGAATCACCCCAGCCAGATCCCTTTGCCTTTCATGTCCTGCTTCCCCTCCCAGAGGACAGAGTAAAACTACAGGGAGCTAAGCACCACATTTTTCTCTCCCCTCAACCAAGGATTCACAGGGCCAGCTGCCTTCTGTCAACCACACAAGAAAAGCGAGTTATCTTGCTTCTCCAGGAGCTGTGGGAAGGACTTCTCCTCCTTAGTGGTCTCATCTGGACTTTTAGTGTTCACCAGTCTGCAGGTTTCCCCCTTCCTTTACCCCTCACATTCAGGGGGAGCAGTGTGGTGTGGGAGATCTAGTTCTTGTAATGCAGCTGAAACAAAGTGGAGGGAGCTGGAGGGCAAAGGATGCTCTATCCGGCGCATTCCCCACCACGTGTCTATCCTTACTTGCGTGACGTCTGTGTTTTCTTCCCTCTCTCCCCTCCCAGACCTTCTGCCTGCAAAACCAATCCCCTGAGCACTTCAAAACTGCCAGGGAGATGAGTCTTGCCTCTCAGCACAAATCCTGTATCACGTGCTGGGGAGGAAGGATGCACCAGCACTCTTCTGCTCTTAAATCAGGCCTGGATCTGCCCTTGTTTACCACCACCCCAGGAGGCACGAGGATGCTTTACGAGCAGTTCTGCTACGGTTTCTACTTTCCAAACGTTTCCCTTCCTGCGTCCCTAACAGAACAGGATTCAAAGTTTATATGTGAAAATAAATAAATAAAAACAATCCTGCAGTTAAAGGAGAGGAGGAAAAAAAAAGGATAAAAGCAGGAGAAGAAACTTTGTCCTTTGGTGCCAGCAGCACCAGGCTCCTGTGGTTGGAACCCCAATGAGAACCAAAGTATCTTCATCATTATCTAGCTGCAAATGGCAGCTGCTTTGCCAGCCGTTGCTTGGGCAGGACTGTCTCTTTTACGAGAGCAGGAAGGGAACAGTGGGGCAGGGAATTAAAATATGGGCTACAAATTGGAAACGGCAGGGGGTGGAGGGGGATTCGGCTTAGCCGGCGGATGCCCAGCGTGCTCCCTATTTATGCTATGCCAATGACTTTGCTCTCAAGCAGCTTGCAGGAGAGAAAGAGAGAGAAATATATATATATATATCTTGCAGCTTGCCTTGGCCCAGGAAATTCCTGCAGAAGCCACTGGCAGGAGAGACTGCAGTGCCGTAGGTCAGACAGTGATGCAATAGCCCATCTGCAGCCATGAATTACCTGCCCTTGTGCAGGTTGCTCTGTCTAGAGAATAATCTTGCAGATGAGGAATTGGCTGGGGAGGAAGGGTAGATGCAGCAGTGGCTGCATCCCCTCATGGTATTGCAAATCCCGTATGGGGTTGAGTCCAGGCTAACGACAGGATTTGATGTGTCAAAGCTCATCCCCAGCCTTCTCTCACACTCAGTGGAACCTGAACTTAAATTTGTGCTCCTGCGTGACCTTGACACCTCTGTGTCTCAGTTTTCCTGCCTTTAAAACAGCAATCAGCACCCAGCACTGAGAGCACCAAGGGGATGAACATGTGGAGAGGTGCACAAAGTTTGGACAGGTCTGCATTGGGGGCACACAGCCCTTCCTGGAGCTGTGGCCCCTCTGCATCTGGATGTCCCTTTCCAGTAGGACTCCCTCCTTGTCTCTGCTTCTGTGGCCTCGTATCACCCCAAACCCGACCAACAGGCCTGCACTTGGCACGCACTGCCGGGAGAGAAGCACGCGAAGGAGGAGGAAAATAGTGCCTGAGAGGTGCCTCCCTAGTACAGCGAGGTCTGAGAGCAACCAGAAATAGAAACACGGGGCCATGAATTAAACACGCTGCAATCTCTCATCTGTCTCCAGCGGGGAGTTCAGCTCAGGGCAGATCACTCCTCTGCTTGAATGGACGCAGGGGTGCTTCCCTGGGAAGGCAGGGCGTGGGTCAGCAAGCGCTCTACCCCACTGGTTTGAACAGAAGCAGTTCCTGCGAGTGTCCCTTTCCCATGCCATCCTCACCTTCCTGGCACTGTTGGGCTCTTTGGGACAATGCTGACCAGTCCCAGGCACTTCCCAGCAACACGGTACCCTGAAGCATCCCCCAAAGAGATCTGCTGCCCAAGGGCCAGAGCCACTGGTTTCTTCTACATGTCCAAACTGGGAGACCACCGTGCCTGACCCTGCAGAAACAGATGTGCTGCAAAGGGGGACTGGGAAGACACAAAATGCTTGTGGCTCAGGTCTGCACAGTCCCCAAGGCTTCAGCAAATGGAGGCTGTCCCTGGGGAGCACCCTGCACAACCAAACCAATGTGTAATAATGTGACAGGCAGTTCAATACGAAAATAGCCAGAACTTCAATCTACAGGTTTCTCCTATGGCAGGAGACAGTATTGCCCTGTTATTTATGGTGTTCCCAGCCTTGGAAGGGAGCATAGGGCTGGGCTTAACATCTTAAACTGACATCAGTTGTGATTATCGCTCCTGTGGACACAAATCTCTGCTGGCTTCTGTGCCTGGGCATGATACACAGGCAGGGTCTCACCCTGCCAGCGTATACCCCAATTCCTGGAGGCACAGCAGCAGCGAGCTGTGGTCCTGCCAACTGCTGCTTGGGTGTGAGGTTGGCACAGGCAGGAGGAAGGGCTCAGCCCTGGGGCTGAGCCACCCGTCTCTGCTCCTCCTGCCAGGCTCCCTCCACTCTCAGCAATTGTCTCAATTCCCTTCAGTGGCACTGAGGAAGGACCAGCCTTTCCCAGAGGCAGGCAGACGTCAGGGGAACATCACTTGGGCGGTGGATGATTAGCTTTGCTGACAGCTGTCTCAAGTGGATGTGATGGATGGTGCCTAAGTCTGCCCAAGCGCCGGAGTCTATCGCGTGTCTCTGAAGTCCACCAGACAGCAGAGCTCGCAAAGGATTAGCCCCGCGCATGCCTGCAGCCCCAGGGCTTGAGACAACTCCAGGAGTGATGGGGAAAATGAAGGAAGTAATTTAGAGCCTAACGAGGGGAAATCCACAAAGCCCTGGCTCAGTCTGAAAGCTGGTTGCTTGAGAAGGGGCTTGATTTTCATCTGGCTTTGCAGACGCTCTGAGCAAGTTTTCCTAATTCACGAAGTGAAATGCATGGGGATTCGGTATCAGGATGGCTTCTCCCTCCCATCTCTAGCATCACTTCATTCACTGACCTCACAGAAGATGTACAGCATTTTCAGTTCACAGTTAAAACACATTTGCTACATGGCTCACACATGCGCATGCCAGATGGCATGTGGGGACACAGTCAGTCGTGTAGATTGGCTACACGCAATTAGGCTACAAATGCAGCTTGCACACAGACCAGCTGCAATGAGCTTATATATCACTGTTAGTCTGCTCAGTCCTGCACACACTAGAGCACTTACCTTGGTCCTTGGGGATAACCACACTCCTGTTCCCTGCCACTCTTCTCTTTTTACTGCCTACAGGCAGCACATGTCCCTCTCTACGTGTACCCAGGTCACCTACGGTGCTTGTGGAGATGACTGCCATGTCCATCACGTGCAAGCACGTGCAAAGTATGAGCAGAGACACTACTATAATACTGATCCCACATACACAGTGATGTTTTTATGTGGATCAAACAGTCACAGGATCCCTAGTCTGGAAATCGTACATGCAACTTGGGGAGGGGACAGGGCTTAGATAACCATGAATAGGAAACCCAAGGACAGGAGTACCACATACTGCTCTCCATAGGGATATTTGGTGTAAAGGATCCTATAAACAACTGATCCAAACAAAGAGGGGGGCTGGGGACCCCCAAATTCTTTGTATCTCTCTCTGTTCCTCTCCCTCACTTGAAAACGCCTTGCCTACCACTGCAGAAGCCCTCTCTGCTCTGTCTCCCTCCTTTTCATTGGGTTAATTGGCCGCTGCCTTACTGGGGGAAATCTCACCCTGGCTGTCAGCCCCGAGCCACGCTTAGCAGGCTCCAAAAGCTACCGGAAAGGCGCTGACGCGGGGAAGGGTTTTTAACCTGTCACAGAGGCAGCTGGGGAAAGGAGCAGGACTTGGCTGCCTCTAATTGCTCTTTGCAGAGGTGCCTTGTTTATTCAATTAATTTGGAGCCATCAAATGCCAGAGCTCAACAACAGCTGCTGAGTGGGGGGATTTTTGCCTCTCCAGAAGGGTGTGGTATGCAAAGCCTTTCTTTCCTCAAAACAATATCCATCTCTTTATAGGCATTAACGCTCGTTGTGCCCTTAGTGGCACCGCATGGAAATGTGTCTGTAATGTTTTTTCCCCCCAAAGTCACCCAGAAGGTCACTGTCAGAGCCGGATGGAAAATGCTAGTCCAGACCCAGGATTTAAATCCTTGAGGCTGTGCTATTTGACCAAAGGAAATGCCTATTTCCATTGATAAATGAACAGATACTTACAAAGTAACAGATATTCCTTCTTCCCCAAGGCTGCAAATCCCAGACCCAAATTGTCCTCCTTGTTAGCAAGCAAAATCCCCTCCACTCCTGATCTCTAAATGTCACGCACCGGCCCTAGGAAACATGCAGCAACCACCACCACAGCCTGGAAGGGGGAGAAGGACCCGTTGCTCAGACATAAAACTGTAAATCGGAGCAGAATATATTTCCTCTGCCTGGATTTCACAGCTCTCTGTATGTTAATTTGGCCAGTTGCACACTCTGCATGCATCGTGCCGGGACCCCCTTTCAGCAAGGTCTAGGATTTAGCTTTTTAGAACGAAATAAAATAAAATAATACAAAAGCCTTGTTTCAGCTTGCCTGTTCACAATCAAATTTTCCCTGAGCATGGGCAGCAGCCTTACAAGCCATTTCTGTTTGATAGCTTGGGTTTTATTCACGTAGATAATGAGTTTGGCAGGAGGTTAATAAGTGTCAACTGAAAGATAATTTAAGAGTTGTAAAGATAAATTTGTTGTGCGCTCTTTTTCTGCGTGTGTGTGTGGCTAATATCTCAGTGCCCATACATATGCCCACATGCACACAGTGCTCAGGCTGGTTTCTAAGTTCGTAATCAATATGGTTTTCTTTATTCCTTGAGGTATTGTAAATATCTAAAAGTCCCAATGAAAATCCTGCTGCATGCAAATTCCCATCTGCCCTTTTTTTTTTTCCTTTCCTGTGCAAAACAATTAGATTAACAGAAGGGGGGGAAAGAGGAGAAAAAGGAAAAGAAAAGGAATAGAGATTTAGAAAAGTGTTTTTTCCTCCCCAACATAAAGCTCAAGCTGATAATTTCCTTGTGGACTGGACAGAGATGTGGCCCTTAGGCAGAGTTTTGAGATAGAAAGGGAGTCTTTGGAAAGGTTCATCTGGGTTTAGGCAGCTGTTTTTTCTTCCCCTCTTTTTTTTTTTTTTTTTTTTTTTAACTTTCAAATAGGTTTTTCCTTAAAAATACTCCAAGTTCTGCCCCACTGTAGCCAAAGTAATGCATGCTTCCAGTGCAGACGGTGCTTGGTTGGAGCTTGGTGCAAACCAGGGCTCAGGACACTTGTGCCCAGGGACAACAGGAATCGAAATCCTCTGTGGGGATGTGGCCCAGGATCTTTCCTACCTGAATAACCTGCAGAGCAGCATGGAAGTCTAGCATGTCCCTTCTAACCAGGCTCAGGCTACTTGGAAGTGATTTTCCCTGGTAACTGATGCTTTCTGCCTCTCTCAAAGCTCTATTTGAGCTTGAGCCCCCATGTTTTAAACATCAGGATCAATGCAATACTTAGCAAAAGATACAACGCTCCCTGCACCTCAGACAGGTACAAAACACCCAGGACAAAATAACCCATCAGTACTCAAAGGGACTTCACCTGCCCCAGCCATCACAGGGGCGAAGGGCCCTTCCCAGCTCAGCGGACATTTTGGCTGCACCCCGCGAGCAGCTAATCAGCCCCAAAATGTACGCTGGCCCTCGCCTTCCTCCTCAGCTCTGCTCCATCCCACCCTGTTCCTAATCCCTTTAAAGCAGAATGGTTTAAGAAGGATTCGGTGGTGGATGCTGTGCAGCGGGGGCGAGAGAGAGGACAGCAGGGCTTTGTCACAAGTATCAATATGATACTGTTCCATAAAACAAACCCCCCGAAGTTAAAGATTATTTACATTTTAGATACGGGTAACAACCATAATCTATTTGATTAGGCGAGGCTTGAATTAAGTACCAAATTTATCTCTTTACATTGTCAAACTTAATAGTAGTTTAAAGATAAACCTCATTGAAACTCTGCCTTCCCTGCTGGGCTAATTAACACCCATTTAGGCTCTTAAACCTTTGATGGGTGTTTCTGTTCCAGTGCTTTGGTAATAGGGGAAGCTGCTTTAATAAATCAGAGAAAAATCTCAGCCAAGCAGCATGAACCAAAAGGCTCTCTGACCAGGTGTGATGGGTTTTCAATGCGGTAAAAGAGATAAAAGCACTTTCTTGATTAAATACTGCCACCAGGTTGAACTCTGAGTTTTCAGGTGCTGGTACTGCTACCAGTGCTAATGTGCGCCGAGGGTTTTATTTCAAGGTTGGTCCTGTAAAACGGGCCAGATCAATGGAGAAACTCAGCCAAAATGTGCTGAACTCAATGGGTGGCTGCCTGTGCATTTGGTGATTTTGGGTAAATGGACATAGCCCACAGAAGATCGTGAGGACTTCAGACTCTCTTTGATGGCGAGATATTCTGGTAAAGCAGTGCCTAAATTAAGGGAAAGTGGGAATTTAACATGCTGGTACAAGGAAATCCCAAGCGAGCTGTGACTGCTGCAGTCATGTTGGGCACTGGAATGGCATCAACCCTAATTCTGCCCTACCAAAATCAGGACTGGGGGATCCAAATGGGAGTTACAGCCATGAGCTTCTCCCACATCCCTGTGATACTGCTTGTGGCCTGTATTTGGCTTTTTTTGAGGAAATGCCCAGTTACTCTTGCGTGGCTCAGCCTGGATTCTTTTTGAGACAGGAAAGAAATCTGCTCCCGGCTCCTTCACCCACACATGAGCTTAACCTTGTGCAATTCCTGGTGCCCCAACCCCTCCTCAAGCAGCAAGTGTCTGAGAGCACCAGTGGGGACATTTGCCTTGGGCTGCAGCCACAACTGTTGCCAACTGGAGCCAGAGAAAGAGGGCAGGGAACTGTCTAAACCCCACATACTCCAAAACACTTTGGCAATTCCTGTTGCAACACCAAAGTTGTGGGGGGCTCAAGCCTCCCTCTGCTGTCCCAGGCAGCAGGCAGGGTGCAGGGCGGCTCCGCACTGTTGCCCAGGGAGAGCAGCTCCCGGACCCCCAGCCTGCTTTAAGGAGGGAAAGCTGGGCAAGGAGAGATGGTGTCACATTTAATTAGCTCTCAGCAAAACCAGATTATTCTTAACATTAAACTAATCTTCAAAAAGGGAACCCTTTAAATGAAAAGAGAAAGTGCAAGGCTAGGAAACCATTAATTGATTCCTTATTCATTAACCTTTGCAAACCACTCAAAAGAGCTGAAAAACGACTTCCTTTGGAGCAAGGGCTTATGCAGGGGCTTGAAGGACCCTCTCATAACCTACAGTGCACCGAGCAAGAGAAGGGACAGTCCCAAACCGCTCCTTATTTTGCTAATCAGAGAGCAATTCCTCACACCGAGTCCCTGCTGTAAACACCACTGATCTTGAACACACTCATCTGAAACCACCCTGGAGCCACGACAGCTTCTCTGATATTTAATCTGTAAACCTCAAACTTCTCACTGAGCCTAGCAGCTCAAGTCTCATGATAGTTATTTTTCCTTTTTCAATCCAGAGCTTCTGGAGTCAAGGGATTTATATTAAAAAAAAGTCCTCACTAGACGAGATTGTGAAAAGCAGTTTGCAAAGGGCTTTTGGGTTTAAAAAAACCCAACCACCCAGAGACAAATGAGGCTGACAACAGTGTGCAAAAATCCAGATACAAAATCTCCAGTTTAGTCACTAAAATGAATCAAATGGGAAAGGCAGATGAGCTGCCTGGGGAGCACGGGCATTGTGAGCACTCGGGCTGGGACCACCTTTTTTGTGGTCACCCAGAGAGTCAGGAGGAAGACGGAGCAGTTCCCATCCACCCACTGTCCCCGAGCATTGGCATGCGTGGCCGTGGGTCTCTGTCCTGCTCCCCTGCCTGGCCACCTTGCAGCTCCCAGCCCCCCCCAGCCCCGTGCCCCCAAAGGCAAAGGTCCTGTGGTGGCTTATTTTGCTTTGCAAAAGCTTTTCCCTGGGGAGCTCCGCATGCCTGCCGTGCCCACCTTCCTCGGGAAGGCGGACAAACAACGGCAGTTTCCATAGCCACTGGGGAAGAGAAGAAAGAAAAAGCCTGCCCGGTCAACGGCTGCCAAATCGCCTTTTGTTTGTGCCTAGCAGCACTTGGATTTTCCCTGATCTGAAATGACATTTTTCTCCCTTTCTGGGGTCTTGTTTTCTGGGTATTTGATTCTTGTGCCAGGGCTTGGACAGAAACCAATGGCTAAAAGCTTCCTCCTATAAACTCTGGAATTAACAACCCTCTTTCCCTGACCTCATCAGCACAGTGGGGCAAAAAACTAGAAGCATTTTCTCTCTTTGCACAGTTTAAGCAGAAGAGAACCAAGCTCTTCATGGGAATGCCTCACCCAGCCTCTCTCAGGGGGCATAGTCCAAACCTGGAGATATTGTACCTGCAAAACTGAGATGAAGTCTGGACGTTTCCATCAGGGGTAACTACGGACTCACCTGATATACCACAAACCTGATGCTTTGGAGACATATCAGACCAACGAAAGACTGTATCAACTGAATTGCTCCTATTTGCAGGAGGTTCTGGGTTTGCTGCAGAAGGACTGGAGGAACCTGTGTCCCCCAGAGCCCCAGATCATGCTCCCCCTTGGGCTGAGCATACGCATCTCTGTAGCTGGAAGCATTAAAAGATTTGTGCACTCCATGAATGTGGGACACGCAGCGTAGACTTGTCAGCATATCTGTATTGCACTGGCCTCTCAGCAAGGGGATGAATTACAACCTTAGCACACGTTCAGCATCTTTCCCAAATATCCCCCCCAGCAGTCCTCACGTGCTTGGAAAGTCACAGGTCCTGATCTTAAACAAAACTGCCACAAACCACCTTCTCCTCCTGAGCATCCCCTGCATAGTACAAGGGCCGTTTCCCTGTCACTGCTTGGCATCCTCCCTCTGCTCCCAGGCTCTGTCCTCGCTCCCCTGATTCCTCCTGCTTCGCTCAGCGTTTGAAGCCGGGTGCTCTTTAAAGCAGTCTCTAATGATACTCCATTGATCTCAATTATCCAGAGACAACCCTCAGTTATCCTGAGGCCGATTAAGCAGGTTGCAGATTAATCATAGCCTGCTAAGTGCCCCCTTCATCCTCCTCGCTGGTTCCTCACATCTTGATTTTGTTCTTTGAAAGAAAACACACAAGACACCATGTGTTCCTGTTTCCCGTAACGCAAGTCACGACAATGCCTTTGCTGTATCTGGCTTCGTCAACCTGATTATTAACCTGGACATGTAAGAGTCAGCTCGTATTTTTGTTGCTATTTCTTATTTCCATCACTGAGAGCTGTGCACCCAGGAAAGCAAAAAAAAAAAAAAAAAAAAAAAAAAGGCTCCAAAGAGATTCTTTTCTCCAAATTCAGCAAATTTTTCTCTGTTGAAATGGAAACCCCTCATCGAAGAGCCCTGCGGAACGTTTCACTTATGTTCCAATGTTCGGATCTGGCTTATCCCGAACTTACACTGTCGGTGGTGCCCCGGAAGAAATCTCAGTACTTGGCTAAGGGACTGAGATTCTTTGAGGTGCTCCTGTAGGGAGAAGCTTGGAAGGAACGAGAGCTTTCTGGACACCTGGAAAGCACAGAGTGCAAGGATTTCCCCTCCACGCCAGGCAGTCCCCAGCTCAGAGGTAGCTCAGATCAACCCCAGGCTGCGTGCGGGCAGGCCAGGCTGAGGGCACAGCCCTGGCCATGAACCTGCACCCCAGGGGACACAGGTGTCCCATCAGTGCAGCTCAGGGACGAGTACAGGGCTGGGTGGCCTCTGCATCTCCATCCCACCACTGTCCTGCTGCCAACCTGCGACGTTCCCAGGGCATGGCTGCACGAGGGGATTGCTCTCCCCTCTTCTCAATTATTTTGGCTTTCTCCCAGAGTTTGCAGCTTTGCAAGATGCTTCTATCGCAAGAAAGAATGGGTGGAGGAAGAGGGTTACGCTGTGTCTGGGCACTGGGAATATTAGAGCAAAATACACTGAAAGAAAGAAGGAAAAAAAAAAAAAAAAAGACCAGTAGCACACTTTGAAAGCTAGCTGTTTTTCTAAATTTTTTGTTTCTTCTTTAAGCTCTTGGCTCCAGTTTACCCAAAAGGAATACGGGGGTGGGGGGAAAAAGCGAAATAAAAGCAGCGAGAGCCAGGAGCCCCGCACTGCTGCCCTGCTCAGGCTGGCTGGCTGCGAGGCGCAGCCCAGGCGAGGCCGTGCTAATGTCCCTGCGCTTTCCAGATTAAGCACAAGTGCTTTGTGCAGATAAATTGAAAACCCTTAGCCCTGGAATACAGACTCATGTAGCAACGCTGTCAGGTTAGAGAGGGAGAGACGGAGCAGCTGCCTATGAAAAAAGGAGATAAAAAGCCGAGAGAAAAGCCGAGAGAGAGACTGGTGTGCCTTTATGTCTTGAGCTGTAAGCCAGAGAGGGCTTTCAGACAGGAAAACGCAGAACTTTGAAACATATGTATTTATTTATATATTATACACCCACACACACAGCTCCACGTATACTAAATACAATTACATAGGCATGCACACAAATATATATATGCACAGACGCAAGTGCTAGGAATATCCTACAACCTCAGCTGCTTGTGCCTCCCTACGGCACGTGTCCGAGCACCAGCCGGAGCAGCGCAGCACCGAGCTCAGACCACACGGACGCAGCAGCCACGGCACGACCGTGGCCACAGCTGCTTCTGCAAACTTGGTGGCAGCAGCAAAAAAGCGGAGGAGGAGACGGAGCCCGGGGCAGGCTGAGCGGCAGCGCCGGAGCGAGCCGGATGGCAGCAAGCCATGCGTGGGGGTGAGCACGCTCCAGTACCCCCAGCTGGCCCAGCTGCCTGAAGCAGGGACACCCTGCTCCTCCATTGACTGCCATTTAATTAATTATCCTTTTCAATTAACTCCTTTACCTCCCTCCTTTCACATTTAGCAAGCAACAGTCCCCAAGCCATCTTTAGCACCCCTTGGTAGAGAATGGAGGTGAGCGTGGTGGGGATGGGGACAACAGGACCAGCTTCTGGGGGACGGTCACATCTGCTGGATGGGTTGGGAGGAAGGGAAGGAGGAGGACTTCTGGCTCTGTTTCTGCTTTGGGAGTTGAATCACGACAGGGAAAGGCTAACAGCAGAAGTTAAATTATTTCCCATCTTCCCCAAGCCTGGCTCGCTCTCTCACACACCCCCACAATCTAGCCCATGATCTTTAAGTGAAACTGGCTTTTATCATTACTTGTTCAATCTAGTCAATCAAAATTTCAATTAATGGCAGGGAATTATCCTTCCATTCGGCACAGAGAGAGGTGTTTTTTTTTAAAAAAAAAAAAAAAAGTGGCTGTCATGTTGCTGATTCAAGCACTGGGCAGCCTCTGCCAGCACCCCCCTATCAGCAAAGCAGCAATGCTGGGGGCTTCCCAGCCTTCTGTGTACAGCAGGTTAAACCCACCGCTGCTTTTTATACACAGAAACCACCAACCCTGCTGTTAATTTTTTTTTCCCTCCTTCCCTAAATTCCCTGCGTGGGATTTCTCCATAGGGCAGCAGCTCACTCTGTGTTGGTGAGTGAGGGGAGGGTAAGTGCAGGAGGGAAGGATGGAGGGAGAGGGGGGGTTAGAAGAAGAATCCATTTGTAATTACTGAAATAAACACAAGTCGGGGAGAAATGCAAATGCCTCATGTTGTGAATTACTTGACAGAAGAAGTGACAGCTTTTTATTAGGGTGATAACAGCAAGGAGTTTTAAAATAGAATAATCGGTGCAACAAAAGCAATTTTCATTCTGAATTTTCATTTTAAATGGATGATCTCGTTTTAATCAAGCGAGTCATCACAAAATGCTTTTAATTACCAAAAGTCAAGAGCTATATTGTAATTTTAATGTCTACTTTCAGGCTGATGATTAGATTTACACAAAATGTGTGTATGGGGGGGTGGGGGGTTGTTGCCCCATTCCTGCTTTCTGTCATTTCCCCCTCAAGTGAGCACAAGATCTGAATTTACCATTCAAAAACCCTAAAAGGCTTTCCAAAAGTGCACTCACCTTGCCAACAAATACAGAATGGGCTTGAAGCAGAAGATATTTGTTAAAATCTGGGTTTGTTTATTTTCTTCCCCTATCTCCTTCTGTGTTATTTGAAGCAGCTGAGCTGCTAACACAAAGTTTGACTTTTTGTGCTTTTAAAGGCATTCTGGGATGCTGCCGTAAGCCGAGAGATTGGACCACTTCCCGCAGACTCAGAGAAATATCCACATCCACCATCTACCATCTTGCCAGTGAAAAGGCTAATTTCAGGCTCAATTCCAAGCACAAAACCCACCTCTTCAGAAGAAAAATGGCTGAGGCTGCGTGCTTTGTGATTAGAGCTGAGACTACACAGCCAGGTTCTTCCCGGCTCTGTGAGGGACTCCTCAGCCACCTACCTGAGATTCAATAGAGTCATTTATACCAGGCAAAATGGGTGAAAATCAAGAAGGGGAAAAGCTGGCCCTCTTGTTCCCCGGTCCCTTCTTCCTCATGTTTAAATATGGCAGGTTTAAGATTGAAGATGGTTCACTTGAATGAGCATGGCTGCCAAAAATGGAAGTGATCCTGGCCAGCCCCTGGGGGATGCCCCCGAAGTGGCCGTGCTCGGCGAGGCTCACTCAGCAAATGGGTGTCCTTGCTGTTCTTGGGGAGTTCAGCTGAGATCTCCTGGACCCACTGGAGAAATCTTGCACTGTTTAAATAACCTTGACCTGGCCTGCAGCAGCTTCCAAGCAGTGGGAACAGCTCCAGAGCTGTGAGCAAGAGGAATGTGCAGCATCGTGGCCAGCACGTTCTACCCAGCTTCAGGCATCCCTGCCCTGGCTAAAGCAGGGAGAAGGAGGGATGAGCCCAAGCTGCAGCTGGGGTGTACCTGGCCATGCTGTATTTTTGCTTCTTTTCACTGAATTCATGCTCTGTAACCTTCTGCCATCAAGTCCTACCCTAAAGTTAGAGGGAAACGGTGTTGGCTGCCATAGGAGGAACCGTTCACTCACTCCAAGATCCTATCGGAGATGATCTTCTCGGTTCAGAAGACAGCTTGAACTTCACAAGCAGCCCAGGGTCTGGAGAACATCCCCAGCTCTGCCATCGACTTCCCACATCTCCCCTTCAAGTCCTTTCAAACTCTGAGTATACTGCACCAACCCTGAAATAAGGAAAGCTACTAAGAAAACTTTTTCTTTTTTTTTTTTCTTTCTTTCTTTTTTTTTTTAAAATGTAAGACTTGGAGGCACTGGCTTTGGAAAGTCAGTATAACAAGGCTCCCTCACATCCTTTGGCTTTGTGTGTCTTTTCCTCCCATGCTGCACACTTTGCTCCTTTCAAGCTGCTGTTCAGACCCAGCGTGGTGAGAAGGGATGAAAGCCATTTGCAAATAAGTTCTCAGAAGAAAAAACTGCTTCCCCCCCCCATTTAAAAAGCGATTCCTGTTGCTGTGCATTGTTTGCATGCAGGGATTAAAAACGCTTGAAAGCCCGAACCAGAAACGAGATGTCGCATTTTTAAATTCTCCATGAAGGCGTGAATGAAGACACAATACGGAGCCAGTGCTGACATGCACAAAACAGCTCATTATATGGGAGAAAAACCAGCACCTTTCACCTCCAACAAGCTGGAAAAGAGAAAATCTCCGCCAGATAACCTGACCAAAAGCCTCACGGGAGAGGTGTGAGCGTGCTGGAGTGCTGGGAGCTAATTGGGAGAGCCTCCACCATCTCACAGCAGCAGCAGGCAAGAAAACCATCCTTTCGCAGTTGAATAAATAAAATATCCCAACAAGAGACTCCTTGCCTGTCCTCCTTAATTCCTGTGGCCCCAAACTGAGCCAAAACCATGCCCTGCATTGGCATCAGGCTGCACCGCTGAGCAGACCTTGCTTTTAGGAGAGCTGTCAGGCTCATACCCACACCGTCCCTTCAGACATTTGGGACAAGAGCTTTGGTTAGGTTGGTTTGAAGCCCTATCTGCGATAGTCATGCCATGGGGGCTTGGAAGGGACTAACTTTCAGGGCTGTTTTAATCAATCCTGCTCAGGATCCACTAGCCCCAATAGGGCACATTGTCGAGTGCTTTCTTGGCCAACAGGTAGCTTCTCCAAACCCCTCAAATTAAAACTACTTGTGTTTTTAAACAGGTCCTCTGCCCTATTTGAATGGCTGGTTTATTTTCCTAGGCAGGATTGGCCCAGAAGAAATCCCCTTCCCCTTGTCCTGCTACCGCCTGCAATTTTTGACTGAGAGCTAAGACCATCTTGATGTCTCCATTTATTTTTTTTTAAGAATTTAATAAAGATCCTCAAATATTCAAACAACGCAAGCATCAGACACGGAAATTAGCTGAGCCTTCAGAGGCCAGCTTTCTCCCTTCATTAATATCAATAACAACCGCGGAGCTTAACTCAGCCACTTTGGAAAGCGCACGGCACCGAGAGAAAACCAGGCTTGCCATCACGCCTGCCTCCCCTGCTGTGCCTCCTCCTGCAAACTCATACCCAAAATCTGCTGGCTGCAGGACACTTGTACCTGGGGAAGATGGGGAAAGCTTCCCAGCTCGTGCTATGCAGATAGCTGGGCGAGGTACACGTCAAATGGATCCTTTGCAAATCTTTGAATCATTTCCATTGTGAAAATCAGATTTGCTCATCCTGGGGATGGAGACTGGGGGAGAAGCAGGGTGGGAGGTGGGTGCTGCTGCCCACGGCAGCACACGTATCCCTGCCTGTACCTGTGTCTTAGTGTCTTCCTTACCTAGAGCTGTTCCAGCTCTCTTACTCACTGCTTTCCCCATTTCATGCCTGGAATTTAAAAGATCTGTGTATTTATCCGCTGCTCTGTTCAAATTACCGACTGGGCTGTGCTCTCCACGGTCTCTCTGGGAACAGCCAAGATGCTACATGGCTTTTTGATTGAAGCAATCTCTCTGTTGAGGTGTTTTTTTTTCCTTTGCACAGGGAAAAAAAATGCAGATTTTTTTTTATGTATCTTTTTTTCCCTTTCTTATTTTTGCCAAAGAGCATCAACTTGAGGTGAAATATTTCCCAGTGCTGACAAAAGCTTTGATATTGTAATGCCAAATCTGTCAAGCCAAAGCTTTTAACTCTGCATTGTTCTTTTTTAAAAATATTGGATTTGTGACGTTTGTTCTCCTTCCTCTTGCCCACAATTGATCTGCCTGTCCTATTTATCTCCTCCCTCTCACCGGGCCGTGGCCTCAAGCCCACTGGAGACTTTGCATTGATTGCTCGGGATTTTGGATGAAGCCAGCCAGTTATTTTCCCTTCCCCTCTTCACCTCCGTTACCTGTTGTTTATCCTCTAACTGGTCTGGGTGAGGTTTTTTTCTGAATTCAATTGACCAGAAAATGCACATCCCAGCTTTGTGAACCAGAGTCAAGTTTGGTTAAAAAATAATTTTAATATTTAAAAAGTTCTTTCATGAGTCAAAATTATTCCTCAACATTTCCAAAACCAAACATTTCCAATGTGTGGACATCAAAAGTTTCATCTAGATATTAGTCATATCTAATTATGAAGTAGCTTCAAAAGGTGATGGAAATTCTTAAACATGGAGAACAATTTTTTTTTCTCCAACTCAGCAAAAAAACCCCCAAACTTAGGTCAGTTTTAAATGGTATTTTCCTCCACACCGGTGCAACCTATGCATCCGTTAGGGAATGTCAGCATCTATTTCGTGGTCCGGCTCTGATCTGAAGGCTCAGCCTGTCCCTCCAGACCTGCCACCACCACCTCTCTCCCCAGGCATTAGTCTAAACCTCTCCCAGCACCGACTCTTTGGTATTTCTAAATTAACTACTTATTTCACTACTTTTCCCTTCAGTCAACAGAGAGAGACTATCTTCTCCAGAAAGCAATTGCAAACACTGAAGCTAAACTTGCTGTGACATATTAAAACAGGCTCCGTTTGGAGAAAGAAGGAAAAACACCGCTGTGAAGGTGGTCGCTGCCGTGTTTGGCTTGAAGCAAATCCAATAAAGCAGGCAGGACGTCAGCTCTGTAACTCCAAATGGGCGCTGGGATTATTGGGAGACTGACAACATCATGGATGTAAAGAGTTAGCGTAGAGGATTAAACTTTAATGAGGGCTTTTAGCATTGAAGGTATTGAAAGCACAGCAAGAAAGAAAAGAAAAAGGTTTCAGGGTCCTTTGCCCCATTCAGTCACACACACACACACACGGCGTCTCTCATCGAGGCATTTGCTATTAAGGGTCATTTTGAGATGAAGAATTACATGCTGGAAATGTTGTTTTCCAGCCTCGAGACCCTGCACGTGCTTCAACGCTGCCATGGGGCAGATTTCCCCTAGAAGAGCATTTTGCCCTCTCTCACCAGTACCAGATAGCGGAGCCAGAGCCATTCGAGCACTTTAACTCACAAGTTTTTGCCCTCCAACCCTCCTCCAGGGTCTAATAAAAATCCCCCCCCCCCCCCCCCCACCCCCCCCAACAAACAGGAAAAAAACCCACCCAATTGCTTAAAATGGGGAGAAACAGCAATAAAGTTCCCCCAGACCAGCGAGTAGGGATTACACAGGCTATAGGGATGAGCAACTCCAAACTCCAGCATCATTAAACAAATCTGGTCCTTACAAAATGCCGCAAAGCCTTCCCTTGAAAATGCTTTGAAGGCAAGAAGCAAAGTACTTGCAACGCTGACCAAGGAACCTGTGATATAAGTCTCCCTTAGCTCCTTTCTGCCTACTTTAAGACTTAATTAGCATTAAAGGCCCTAGGAAGTCTGAAGATTATTTATGGAGAATGTAGTGGTAGATATGGCCTAAGGAAAAAAGGAGGTAAGGCTGAACTGCAGAGCCTGTCCAGGTGACTAAACCTACATTTTTACTGCTTCATTGCTTCAGGAAAAATCTAGGTGCAAATTTGGGTTGCCCCCCCCACTTCTCCTGCCCAAAATGTCAAGATATTGCAAACCTTTTCAAACCTGGAATTGGGAGCACAAAGAAAAAAGGTCAAAGCCCTCAAAACAATTTGGACAAATCTTGGCCGAGATGTTTCATTTTTACTCCAACAGTTTTTTTTTTTTTTTATTAACTTGAACAATCATTTAAAGCAAAAATTGATCTGCTAAGATACCAAGAAGCCATCAGCCCAACATGGGAATGGCTTTACAAGTGTTGCAGTGAGAGATGTTGGTCTCCCCAGCTCTAAAGGGCCTTCTGTGATCTCTGCCTTTGCTGGCATTAACTCAGGATTTCTTAGTAATTAACAAAGAATAATAATTAATTCTTAGTAATTAATACTAAGAATTTTCTTCTTAATTAACTCAGAACTTCTAGAAATTCTTAGTAATACAAGGTCATTGAATCCCAACCCTTTCCAGATAAAAAGATGCATGGGTGCTTTCTGTTAATTTGCCTAAAGTAATAGTTGGAGGCACAGATGACTACTCACAGAAACAAGAAAATAAATAAAAATATTCCCTTGTGGTCCCTGCTTGGCTGGAACATGCCCATTCCCTTCCCATCTCCAAAGTGGCCCTGGGCTCAGCACATCCCCAATGGTCAAGCCAGCTCATCATTGCTCAGGACTGGACTGTGCCCCCTCCCTGTGGGCAGGATACGGCCCTGGGCAGAGCCGTCCCTCGCTCGCAGCTCTGTGGCCAAAGTAGCAGATTTTGCTTTCAGTGATCACTTCCAAAATATATCTCTGGGGTTTGCATTATAATTTTTGTTTGACCTTTAAAGAAAAGCTCTAATCGACAACCAATTTCTGTCTCATTTTGTGACAGCTTGCTTTGTACTGTCAATCACAGGTAAGTTGTTAAGGAGAAAATCAGGTGGGCAGCCTCCCCCTACGAGAGCCTTGACAAAGAAAAGCCTATAATGACACCAGGAATTCCTCTAATCGTTCTTTTCCAGCTGCTGAAAACACCACAAAGGGTTTTCATCGAGATGAAACTTTTCTAAGGATCTGTAGACAGTATGTCATCAGGAGGTGGGAGAAAACCCATGGCAAGCTGCTGCTTTGGCACGGTGCTTCCCGGCACATTGGTAGTAATCGATTCTGCCCGAGTCCCCCAGACCACAGCCGGGATGGACCCCATGGATGGGATGAATGCAGCAACAGGAGATGGTTGAATGTGGAGGCTCCTGCCTCAGGGAAATAGTACAAAATGTGGGAAAAGAGAAAAGAGGTAGAGAGTCACATGTGGGAGAGCACAGAGCTTGGAGGAATCATGTTGGGATGCTTTGAGAGGTGGGACAGAGGCAAAAATTCCATTTTGATCCCCATTTTGGCTTGCAGAGCTGCAGTGCTTGCTCAGGCATCTCCCCCAGCCCAAGCCTGCTAGTGCCTCTTTTGCATTTGGACAATATACCACCACCACAGAGCCTTCGCTTGTCCTGTGGAAAAGAAATCTCATCCATGGAAAGGATGGGCAGACGCTGATTGTCCCTCTGCCGGGGACTGGCTCGGCTCCAGACAGACACTGAGGCACTAATAACACATCACCCCTCTGGTTTAAAGTCCCTTTTCACCCCAAAGTGAAGCTGTTCAATGTGCTTTGTGCTAAAGATGAAATGAACTTTGTTCCCCAACTCCACTCCCAAACAACTGCTCCACACTCGCTCCGGCAGCCGTATTTCACAATTACCACTGACTCTAT
This sequence comes from Astur gentilis, assembly GCF_929443795.1. NCBI lineage: Eukaryota > Metazoa > Chordata > Aves > Accipitriformes > Accipitridae > Astur > Astur gentilis. Next base: position 41,680,026 of record NC_064887.1, on the reverse strand, counting down.
GGTTGGCTCTAATTAGCTTCTTTTTGCCTCCAAAAAGCACAGGCATGGGAGCCACGGGGCCCCATGTCCAGGCAGGGCGATGAGCAGAGGCCATTGGAGAAGCAGCCTCATCGTCTGCCACAGCGCCTGCGCTGTCGCTGTCCTTCGAAGCTCCTCACTGCTCCGGGGTTTAAGCACAGCTCCGGGCAGGGATTGCTATTCGAAAGCAAGTGTCACCCCTCTGACCTGCGAGCGTGGCTCCCTTTTGCGCCTGTTCAAGCGGACGAGACAAGCCTGAACGCCAAAGGCACCCAGCAATTGCGACAGCTCCTGCGTTAACGCCTTGGGCGAAATCGGGAGGGCTGTGGGCCACAATTTCCCCACAGTGGGGCCGGCACCTTGCGGCAGCTGGATTTTTTGGGCAATAGCATCTCCATGTCCCTTCCCCACAAGTGTAGACTGCTGTTTCGCTTAGAGTCACTCAGTGAAGATTAACCACCACGAAAACAGCACCGGTTTTGATCAGATAAAGCCTCGGAAAGGCTGAAACAGGCACCTAATTAGCTGGGGATTACAGGTATTAAGCAGGTATTAGATCCTGTCGAACAGGGGCTGAGTCCTGCCTCTGTGCTGGCCCACCCTGGTCCCCACGTCCCTCCGTCACCGACTGCCACAGGGTGATGCAGGAGGGCTGCCCAGGGCTCAACCGCCAGCACACTTCTTTGCTTACAATATCGTACAGACAGCTGAAGACACGAGGTCTGCTTCACCCAAAACTCAGGCAGCTGATGGCAAAGGCATTTGTCACTCTTCCCCCCTCTGAAACCAGGAAGCTTAAACAATATGCATCATTTATGCACCCCGAGAAGCAGAGAAAATCAGAATTGAAAACAGACTGGTGCCTCTGTCTGCATGTGTCTGCATGAAATATTCAGCACAAACTCCAAGTCCTGCTGCGTGTCAGGGCTCAGGAGCGCCGCATCTCCTCGCTCTGCAATCAGAAACCATGACAGCTCACAAAAAAATAACAGCTGTGTGATGCAACAGATACCATTTCAGGTCAACTGCTAGGATGAAGAGGTGTTTCGAAGCCTCTTCAATATTTAAACCGAGAATGAGAAACATCAAGACCCAATCGCTAATGGCTTCTTGCCTTGCACGGCCACAGTAACACCAGGAAATTGGATGACTTGCTGGGATCGCTCGAGATAGTCAGGAAGGGTGAGGAAAGAAGCGCTGTCTGTTGTAATTGCTAGATGTCCAAGCCTGCTCTGCCTGGGATTGCAGCCAGGCATAAACAAGGAGGAAGATGTAAGCTGACTCTGGAGAAACCCGAGGAGCAAATGAGCCCTACCTGGGTGGACCAGATCCTGCTTTAGGAACTCCTTGCAAAGTTTTGTCTCTGGATAACGGTGAGCAAGATCTAGTCTTTCAAGCACAAAGATGACAAGCCAGATCCTCAAACCCTCCCTGGCTGCTTAAGAAAGCTTTGAGGCTTCCCCTCAGTGCCTCGCCGGGGATCTGCTACTGGCACAAAGCCATCGTGGGCAGCTTTGCTACATCTCCTGCTGCAACACCATGGACCAGGATGCTCCCACTTGGCAGTGCTTAGCATGGGCCCCTTTCGAGGGTGGGAGCAGCAGATGAAACATCAAGCATCCCCCAAAGTTTTTCCATTATTGAGAGGATGATTTAGCTGCTAACTTACCCCAGGAAAAACCAGACTAGTGCCTTCTTATTTCTAGTTTCCAGCAGCAGACGGACACCAAGATGGATGGTAAAATCACCAACCCACAGTATTCCTGTTGAATTCCAACGAGCTGAACAGGGACCAAACATCTGCCCTCCGGTGCTGGCGTAGCCTCCGCTAGTTACAGCTCACACAATAGCTGGGAGTGGCGAGCAGGTGCAATGCATCCTCGGCACAAACCGGCACGTGGTGCTGGGGAGACCCTGCTCCAACCGTGGTTGCAATCTCTGCATTCCAATCGGCAGCTGTTGAGCATCCCCTGCCTGTGAGCTGCTTCCCACCCCACTGGTGCTCCCAGCTGAAGCTAAACAAGGGCCAGATCTCCTCTGGAGCAAGGAAAGGGAGGTGGTTTCCCAAGGGCAACCGAGATTGGGTTTTGGGTTGAAATTTGTGGCTGCCTTCTTTTAATCTCCTCCCTGGGACTCTGAGCATGGTTTGAAGTCCTTCAGAGCAGACAGAAGCACTAAAAATAAAATCACCTGTCAGGTTTCCTAGTTATTACAAACAAAATGTCCTCTACGAAAACGTAACAAGTAAAACCTTCATATTGTGTGTGCTTATTCACATAAAATATTTAGAAAGCTCCTAATGTTTTTATGGCTGCAATTAATCTTGTGTCGTGTTGGGGGAGAACAGAACATAAAAAAATTACTCTGGCATCAGACAGGAGCTTGGGCTTCCCAAGGCAAACCTGCGGTGTGTCCATGCTCCCGAGGGCACCCATGCACGTGCTTTGTGGGGTCCCTGCTCTGCCAGGAGAGCCTGATGGGGACATGGGGGTGGGGGGAGGGGGGCTAAGCCACATACCCATTTATATCATGTTGCCTTTGCGACGTGGATGCTCAGACCATTTCTAGCAGCTTTGTAGCTGTGGGTGTATCGAACAAGGGGTGACACCGTGATTTACATCGGCTCTGCTCCTCAGGGCTGTGCCTCACCCGCCTATGCGTCGGTACAACTCAGCTGGGACTGGGGCTGCATGCGTGTCTCTCTCTGGGGGAAAGCTAACCCCACAAGATACATGCTCTTTTTAATGTCTAAAATCACAAGGATTTTAAGAAAAAGCTCCCTGCACGTTCACTGCAATCGTCTGGAGGACTCTGGCTAGCACAGGAGTCTGAACACATATAAATTGTCACTGATCAGAGACTTCTGGCCCAGCTTACCTTGCCCAATAACTTATTTGATGATGGGAATATTCCCAGAAATATGATCCTTTAAGATCAGGTCCAGCCCTTGCTATCTACAGCTTCTCAAAGATGAAATTTTGGCCAAGATGCAAGAGATAACGTCTTCCTGCAGCTCCCCGTGCCACAGAGGGAGAATAACCAGCCATGGGGGGAAAAAACCAGACAGCTGCTGGCCAAGGTACCGCTTGCTGCGCGATGACAGATCAGCCTTGGCCAAAATGGGTGCAGATCCAACATTTCTGGTAACTCAAATTGTTTTATCATAAAAGCACAGGAGAACCTGGCCCATCACACTGGGGCTGGGTATAGAAGAGTTTGCAATCGAAGCCCAAGATGAGATATAGGTTGGCCTCAGCAGGGTAAGGCATTTAACTTGAGTAACAAAGAAGAATGTATTTGACATTTTAATCTTGATCCTTACACTTCTAAATTGCCCTTTGGAGGAGGAAATAACATGTGAAGTACAGGGCTGCTTCTAGGGAAGCACTGGCCCATGAAACACAAACATCCTGATGAAGCTGAGTGCCACAGACCTTGTACAGCTCTGGGATTTGGATCACCCAACGGAGACACCGGGATGATGGAAGACCTGGCCCAGGGACAGAGCTGAGCAGAAGTAACTGGGCATCTTGGTTTTCCTCCTTGGGGGGAACAGGGTGTTTATCCAGGCTGGGAATTAAGATCCACCAAGATCCATCTCTGGTGGTCACTCCCAAACCCTGCTCGGCTGGTGGGACACCATGGAAGGGGAGGGTGGTCCCTTTAATGGCATGTTGGTGAGGTGTCCAGCCAAGCATTGCTTTGAGTTTGTATATACCACAAGCACTATGTGGATTTATAGCTCTGTTTATTATTCAAAGCCATCTGGGCTTTAACCTTCCTCCTGCATGGAGGAAGAAGAGTTCAGGTAACAGCACACACGTCTCAGATGCAAAGATGTTACGCACATCCAGAGGTACAGATGGATGGCAAGAAAAACAGAAAGGCTAAAGGAAGAAGTGATGCATAACATGGCCCAGCACATGGACTGCAGGGGAGGGACATGTTTCTGGATGGGTTGCATGAAGCTGGGGAGTGGGGTTCAGCTGGACCCCCAAATCCACCAGTTCCCTTCTGCAGGCACTTCCTCAACTGCCATGTATTTCTGCACAACTTTTTTTTTTTTATTATTTATTAAATTTAGTTGACTTTCAAAGTAGCCAAACTGCCAAAGCTGCCCATTTTGCCTGCAGATGCTCTGCATTGGCTGCCTCTAAACCCCTTTAAATAGCCACAGCTAAATCACAGCTCTGTCAGGCGATGCTCTATTTAACAGAAGCTGCCCGTCTCGCACAGCAGCCGCAGCCCAGGAATCTCCTCCTGAGTCCATTTTCTCAGTGAGTGGCAGCAATAAATAAAATCCAGCCAGTTGGTCCTTGAAACACTACCATGGCTTGATTACTTCTGCCCAGGATTTTGCCAACTGTGCTGCAACCTCCTGCAGATGCTGCCTCCCTCTGCCTGCCACCTCCCCAGGCTGGATGAGAGGGAAGAGGCAGTGACGGGATCACGTGTGGAATGGGATCCAAGTGCACATGCAGGGCAGCAAAGGGGCCCGGAGGAGGCATTTCCAGAAGGACATGCCCCCATCAAAGCCTCTTGCCCTTGAACTGTGCAGCTAAAGCAAGGTCCTGCCCGGGAAAACTCTCGGGTTGTTTCTTGCAGGAGCAAGGAATGCTCCCCCTGCCTTGGCCGGGCTCCAGGGTAGTTAATTGCATTCCGCCTGCCCAACATTAATTAATTTGGTGTCGTGCAGAGACCGCTGCGCTGGGTACATCCGTGAAAAAAAAAAAAAAAAAAAATCCACCAACTCCCACACCCAATAAATGTGAGAGGGGGAGGCAGCCAGGCTGGCAGTTCGCTCCGAGGCTCGGCAACCTGGACACGGGGTCCCACTCCCAGCGGGAAGCTTCTTGTCAGGATTTGGCCATCTCCTTGCAATGCTGGACCCAGCTTGGTTCGCCCTGACACCAATTTGCTTTCATCTATGAGTGAACAGATCCAAGTCACACACAGAGGTCACCTCCAGTTTGCTCCCTGCATCCTTTCCCAGGGCGGAGGATGCCGGTGTCAGCCAGGAAAAGTGCCTCAAAGACCAACTGATGGACAGAGAGTCGGGTACCGACTGGCCACCTTGGCAGTGCCAGACTGGGCTCACAAAACGGTCCATGGGACTCAGTGTGGCTGCAGGACTTGAGGGATCTGGGGGTGCCTTGGGCTTCATGAGCACCAAGGGTGGTTGTGCTGTGTATGGAAATCCTCTCTATTGACTCATGCAATCGCTGGGTGGGCAGATGGGCATTGATTGATACCCTCCATCCTATACCCCCAAATAAAAGTACATGCACACCAGGGCTGGGGAGGTAAGAGAGGTCTCCTGTGGATCTCTGGAGGCTCACAAGCAGAGGGGTCAAAACTGCAGGTGGAAAAGAAGCCCCAGGTATGTTTCTAGCAAGGTGCTCTCAAGGCGATCGAAGCTGCACCAGCAAAGTCCAGGATAATCCCTACCTCCTGCAAAGACCCTCGCTGCCAAGAGATGTTTGCCTCTGGCTAAGGACTTCTCCAAGCAATGCTTGCGGAAGGTGCTGCCAAGGGAAACTCATCCCATCCAGGCAGCAAAGCTGCAAGGGATGAGGCATCCATCAAGAGTGGGCCCCGAGCACGCGCCTCCCCTGCAAGGTTGTTTTTGGAAGGCAGAGCTGTGGTAGGAGAGCCCCTGCTCACACAAAGAACAGATGCTGGTTATTTTAAACCCTACTGTTAACTCATTAAAGCAGCTGTCTGCCATCCCCCGAAGACAGACAAATTAGGATTCGACTCAACCAAGAGCACAACACACACACACAAAAAATATGTGACCGCATGAAACGCTAACAGGGCTGCTCCCACCATGCCGGGCCTGGGAGCCGCTGGACCGGGGGGCTCAGGGAAAGAGGTAAAAGGAGGCAAAGCAGCAGATTTGTTTCTCGTTGTCAAGTTAGAGCACAGTCCAGCTGTTTCCCCAAACAAGCCAAAGTCATAAGCCATGTCTAGTTTGATATTTTGTGTTTCAGTTCTCACAACAATGATTTTTCAGATTAACAGCTAGGATCTCAATTGCCAGAGAAGTGGTGATGCTAAGAGTTGGGTGTCCTCTGCTCCTGGCCCTGAGAGTTAATTCCCTGACCTGCAATTCCCTCCCTTAACCACATGCAGGGTGCGCAACCGAACCCAGCACCCACGGCCACGATACGTGGCTGTGCCAGCGATTCACACAGCAGACACGCAGCGCATCAGACACACCGCGTGTCCGACATGCAGCGCACACCTCGTCCCCACACAACGATGGGAGGCTGGAGAGCATGGGCAGAGCCTTCAGGGGTGACACAACAACCTGAAGAGCCCTCGAGTCCCTCTGTAAATCTTGGTGTAAGCGCCCCATTCCCTGCAAGGGTCTCAGCCTCGATGCCCCGTCTCCAAATGAGAGGAGCAGCGCTGGGAAATTTAGCACAGCAAAACCTGCATCGCTCAGATGCTTGGGCGAGTCAAACGATCATTCCCTCGATAGCCAGAGGTAGCAGCACCGACACAGCATCTTCCCATCGCTGAAAACGTGTCTCGTTCAGGCTCAGTTAATAGTTAAAGGATCCAGGTGATTATTTCCGACCTCCTGCGAGTGACAGGAGACCGCTTTGGAGCGATTTGTCATCTAACAGAGACATTAACCTTTTAAAGCATCTCCTGGTCTCCCTGGGGCTGTCTAGGGACACTCTATTGTGCAGGGGAACAAAGAGCCCTGGTTATTACTCAGGAGTGAATGGCAGGGATGAGCTTTACATAAAAGAGATCAATAAAAATATATCAACAGCCCACGTAGGGCATTGGGAAGAGGTGGAGGGGCGAGGGCTGGGAGGAGACACAGCGCCGACCAGCCAGGTCACAGCATCGCGGCAGTTATTCAGGAGTAGATGAAAAGACACTGATTGGGCTTTTAATCTCTCTGCTTGACACACGGGTCCCCAGGGCCGAATCTGCACTTTTCTTCAATGCTGGTAGGGCTGGGGTGGGCGTGTGGGCAGGGGCTGCCTGCCCCAGAAGCTGCCCTCTTCCCACTGGGCTTCTCCAGTCCCATCCCTTCCCCATGACATGGCTGGGGGACTGAGAGCTCCCACAGCAGCTCCGGCAGCACATGGACCACAGCTGCATCCCACACAACTCTCCTCCCAGCATGAGAAATCGGAACTGTACTGCTCACACATGCAATGAGTTCGGCAGGTCTCAGTTTTGCTCCCACGCACACTGGTATCCCACAAACCCTGCACCGATGGGCTTAACAAAAAGGAGTGAAAGAACAGAAGGGGAAAAAAAAGACTGAATTTCTGCCGGGATCCTCCCAACACACAGGCATTGACGCTCTCCGTATCGATGAGACGGCCCCATGAGCAGGGAGCCTCGAGGAAAGGCTGTTCTATTTCTGGCCGAGACATTCCCGTCAGGGAAACATGTAGCACCAAACACAACACATCAAGCCTGGAAAGCAGATGGTCTGTGGAGGTGAGTCCCACTGTGGTTGTACAGTGAGTCTGACGCCCCGGGGAGAAATCCCACAGACAGGCGAGGTCCCCATGCTCTTCCCTGACAAAGCTTATGGCTGGGGGGACAAGACAACCTATTCAAGAAAGCTGAGATACACCCTAGCAAAGGCACAGAGCAACCAGGATTTGGATGGTGCCACCAGCCCTTGGAGCAGCAGTAAGTGGAGGGTGCTTTTGCCCATACAAAATAACATGTATTTACGGATGTGTTCAGGGATCATTAACAGTCTGTTGCTATCACCAGTCCTCCTGCCAGCCCTGATCTCTCTTTTACTGCACAGAGCATTGAAATAACACCTTGAAGAGGCTCGGAGCTGACCTCGCCTGCCTCAGTACATGTGGGAAAGGAGGATCTGGCCCTTTCCGCCAGCAGCTGAGCCGAGTCCTGCCTGCTATCGGAGAGCAGATCTGGAGCAGGCAAATCAACGCGCGAGGCACAGCGGCTCATCTGCACTGATTTCACCGAGTGGGGTTATTATCTAAATCAGATTAGAGATGTGAAAAAAGCCGGAGCGGCAGGTACAGCAAACGGAGGAGGCCACCAGACTGGAGCAGGAATGTGATAACAGCAGGGGCTTGAATGCAGGGAGGAACGTTTCTTCAAATCTCTTTGTAAAGCATCCTCCTCCAGCCGTGGCTGGATGTTGTTTTCCAAAGGGACTCTCTTCCCTGCCAGCTCCATCGAGCCCTCCTGCAGAGCAGGAACAGGGCTCAGAAGCAGATTTCCAATACTGCAGGCAAATCCTTTCCTTTGGGATCCACCATTGCACGTTGGTGGCGGAGCATCCAGCAGCCTTCCCTGCTCCACAGCCAGCTCCCACGGGAGCCTGGCGAGAGCCCACCCTGCACCTCTCACCTCCCCTGCTCAGTGCCGGCATGGCACAAACTGTGAGCAACTGGAAATTGTTCCAGCCTCATCTCTTTGACTTGAAGGGGAAATGATTATTTAAGCAGCAGGTTTCCTGCAGATGGGGTCCACAATACAAGCTTTGCCTTAGCCAGGATCAAGCGAGAAACCAGGAATGGAGCTAAGGCTGCTCCGATTTCTGCTCTGGCAGTACAGCAGGAGAACTGGCGGGAGCAGAGGAGGGAGCTCAGCTCTCCAAGACGTTTGGTGCCGGCTGCGCAAGCCTCAACAGCAAAGACAGGGTTGTTTTATTGCTGGGCTTTGCTGAGCAGAAAGTGGCATTTTGCTTTCTGGGGAGGGCACAGAAAACGACACCGTGGGAAAGAGCCTCCGCGGAAATTTAACCCAAGAACCGCACAAATGCGGCATCTGCCTTTGGCCCTCGACTGTCGGAGCAGCTCAAGGGAATGAGGTTGGTTCCCAGAACGTCTCGCCATTGCAATATTTGTTTCCTTCTGCAGACCAAAACCAAACCCTTTTAAAAGCTCGCATGACATAGGATCGTGTTAAAACAGCCATTTTGGTCTCAAGCCCCTCAGGCTTTTCACTGGGGGCTCTTCCCCCCCCCGCCCTACTTCATGCCTCCTGGTTAGGATGTGAAAAAAGAGCCACCAAAACACAAAAGCAAACACTGTCAAAACCAAAATATCTTCACAAAACAGACCCCTTGGCTGCAGCAAAAAACCACATCTGACAAAGTTTCCACATTGGCAGAAAGGTCCCAACCAGCTGCAGAAGAGGGGAACAGCAATCCATGACACCGTTACAAGGTGAACATCATTTTCTTTCCCATTTGTAGAGCACAGAAACAGAGATCCCAATTTTCTTCCATAAATTTCCTATCAGAGCAGCCCTTAACTAAACCACGCTGCAAAACTCCTGGTTAACGAGCAGACTGCACCCTCCTCACTACCACTACAGGCCACTCACACCAATAATACCACCAAAATCAGCACAGCCCTGCGAGGAAACTGGATTTTTGTACAAGCTGTTACAATCCTTTTGAGTAACATTAATTTTATTCAAATACCTAGGAAACACTGGAGGTAACAGCTGAAGTCTCAGTTCCTGCCTGACCCTTAGGGCAAGAAAATATTCAGTTAACATCTTAGACATCCAGCCAGACCACGTGTTGCCGAGGCTCCTATTCCTTATTTTATATACTGAAAAATACTAAGTATAATTCAAAATAAGAAATAGATTTTAAAATACAGCATGCCAGGCCTTCTTTACTGACAGATACTTAATGTACTTTGATTTGCTTTTCCTTGCAAGCTCTCTCAACTATTATTTTCTTTACCAGTGGTGTCATTCTAATTTTCAAACTCAAGCAAAGAAACAGCTCATTCCTCACCTCTGGTCAGGAGCCATCCCAGGGGGGTTTCTTCAGCTTCTTAACAAACACCCACTCAACCAATACCTGCAAAATTTTCCCAGTCCTGGGGAAGTTATAGCCACTGAGCAGATGTTATTAATCAGCATCAACAACTCAGGTGCACCATAATGAAGCAACTTTGCTTCATTAGAGACCTTTCCCCCGTCTCTCACCTTGTGTAGGAGGTCTCCCAGGGTATGAACTTGCAGAAGGAGGGGGAAAAGAAAAGATTTGTGGCTTTTTTCCCTCCAGATGTGAAATTTGGTTTGTGGCAATGGCCAAGGGGGAACACGGCTGCCTTGGGATGGAGCTGCGCGCTTGTTACTGAGCTCCTCGGTGTCCCGACCACCATCCAAGATGGGCCATTGTCATCTCCCTGATGCTCTCTCTCTTCAAGGGAATGACATCAGCCTTTTGGGTCTTTTCTGAGTCTTCTTCCCCTTTCCTTTTTGCTCGTCACCCTGAAAATTTTAAGAGGAGCTGCCATTTCCAAATCATCGCGTGATGGGTCTCCCTGTTGTGGCACACATCATGCTGAGATGTGATGTGACTGGAGCCATAAAGTGCTTTTTTGCGGCTGTCACTGTGGATAAGAGCACACAGAAGAAGAATTTATGTATCTTTTCTGTTCTCTTTCACCCCGCTACCCCCTACAAGCTCCAACTGCTCAAACCAGAGCTTTGACTTAATTACACACTCCCAAGCAAAGAGTCTGGTTTAGAAATCAAGCACGAAGGGACGTGTTTGGGGACTCTGCCAGCATTAAGAGAGGAAAGGGGGGTAACCCGACTTCACAGGAGGAAGAGAGAGTGAAGCAGCGGCCTTTGGTGCTCCTTTGGGCACACTACAGTGGTGGAGAACTGTCGAGGCCCATGAGGCTTTTCACCAAATCACCCTAATAAGGGGAATTTGGTTTCTGGTTGAACATTCAGAGTCCTCTGTGTCCTCTCAGTTACTGGGAGATGCTTTGCTTTCCCCTGTTTGGAGGGACCTGGCCCAGCCTGGGCTTCAGCATCTCCCACAGATATTGGGGTCCTGAGTGGGGACATCAGGACATCACATCAGGGAAACTTCAGCCTTCAGCTTGGAGGACCACGTATGGTGGATTGTGAACCACCATAGCTGACCTTCAGGGTTTGCTCCAGCCCCATCCCTTACTGAGTACTGTATAAACATTAAGAAGCATATATGCATAAAATAAATATATATGCATAAAATATATAAATATATATAATATACTTGGGGAACAAATACAACACCAGGTACAACTTCCCATCTGGCAGTTGAAGTCACTCAACTCTTCATCATCATAGTGGTATAAGACTTTGCTGCACCTCCACCAGTGGTACAGCACATTGCTCCCCGTCAGTGGGCAAAGGCAGGGCTCGGGGTGTGTGGCTGAGCCCTTTGATGCCTTCCAGGAAAGGGTGGAAACCTCACAGCTACTGTGAAACCAAGATGGGGAAACCGAGGCACACGATTAACTCCTCCCAAAGCCCCAGAAGGATTAATTGCTAAAGCTGAGCTTTCAGCCTCAAAACGCAGTTGGCTTCCTGCACTCTCATGGTGGTGCTGCCCCTTCTCTTGTCCCTTCTCCGCATGAATCTGCCCCAAAAGATTATGGTCTTTGCCGTAACACTGCTGGGGAAGACCCTGGCTGCACAGCGGGTGGGAATAATCTGACAAATCATTTCCAGACCAGAGCAAGCTGCTCCCCAGCAGGGATGTCAACAGGGAGAGGTTAATCCTCCCAGGCCCAGCACTGTATGATCTGGTGACGCTGAGTTTTACGGGCTACATCCAATGCATGCCCACCTGTACCAAGTGCTGGCACGGCATCCGGCAGGCTGGGAGCTGGCAGAAGACCCTGCGCTGCCCTCCTTGCTCTCCGATTAACCCCGAGGGACTCCTTGCAAGGCATCTTGCTGCTTTGTGCTTCCATTTCCCCATCTGGAATACAACTTGCTGCTGTGAAGCAAAGAGAGATGGAAAAATACTGAGTCCGTTAAATATTTTTATTTATTTCTCTGCTGCTAACATCTAGTTACCTCTGATTAAATCCAACCAAGATCCTAACCGGACCAGCTCAGGCTTTCAGAGGAAGCAAGCTCTGGTTAAAGGTGAGCTTTGAAATAGCTCACAAGCAAAAGATCCGAAAAGGTGTAATCCGACCCAATCCAACCTGCCAAAGCCATCTCCTACTTGCATAGATTTAATAGACTTCAAAGCCAGAAGGTCCATTATAATCTTCTAAAGCTGCATTTCTGCACGGAAGGGTGGAGAGAGGGAGGGAGGGAAGGTGGCTGAGGGTCTTGCAGGCTGGAAGGGTTGCGTGAGAGCAAGCAGAGACAGAAGATAAAGGCAGAGTGGATGACAATTTGTGGGATTTGCAGACGGTGAGGAGATGGGGAGACCTGGCCAAGCCCTGACCCGTGCATTGGGTCCTACCAGACATTACCGTGCTTCCCCCCAGCAACTGGTACCAGTTATAAGTACAAACTGGGACCAAACACCATGGTGGCCGGACTGCAGCCAGTACCGCAGCCATGTGGCAGCATCTCCAAACCAGTCCCACCAGCCAAACATATACACTCGAGGCTCTGCGTGAGCAGCAAGGCAACCTTCAACCTTTTTTCTCCTATAAATATAAAGGGGGCTTACATCTTCTTCCACCCATATTTTACTTCCTTTTCCCTTCCTTGTCGCCTATAAAGGATGAACCTGAAGACGTCACCTCATGTCCGACGTTGAGCCCAGAGCCTGCGGTGCGCTTGGTGTCATTTGCACGTTTGGCTTACGTCTGCTCTGACAAAGCTGAACAAAAACAAACTTGGGAAGATTTTAATTTTCCAAGGTTTAGATGAAAAGGATTAATTTAAAGCCTTTAAAGATTTAGCCCACTTCACAGTTCCTTCCAGAGATCGGTGTTGTGCTCTTTAAATAGGAGACATGTTTTAAAGCTCCTGCCATCATTTATTAAATTAGCCTCAGACTTGCAAATGCAGCTACCTCTTATTGAATCTTGTAATATTTATTTGCCAAGTTGTGATACTTGAAACTGCGCACGTTACACGTATTGGGGAAAGAGGGAGGCGATGGGGAAGGCGTAAAGGGACGGGGGAAGGAAATCACTTCTACTGTAAATTGTGTAAATACACTTGCACATCCCAAGAGGGGTAGGGAAAAGGTATTGTAATTAAAATGACTGCTAGGGTATTTTAAACAAGGGAGAATAAATAGAATTTTCTCTGCATGGCACAGGCTCCTTTAACTTGGAAACTTCGTGACAGAAGATGATTAAAAATATCTTATGGCGTGTCTGAAATCTGCAAGCTTTGATGAGAAAAATGTTCTTGGGAATGAAAGGAGATCAAGTGAAGGAGGAACAGTCTCCTACACAGTGTTTTATAGGCCCAATTCATGACTGCAGATGTCGCAGAAAATAATAATAAAAAAGGCTTTTTTTCCTTTTTTTTTTTTTTTCCTACCTAACAGAACAGGAGAAAAATACCCACAGGGGCTCCTGTAGCAAGAAGATCCCCTTACTCCGGCTCTTGGAGCAGCAGCATTTAATACTGGCGAGAGGATGCTCCAGGAAACCATGGCAATGGCTGAGAAGCTGCTGAGATCTCGGGAGATGTCACTCCCGTGTTGGAGAGGGCTCGGGGCTGACCCTCGTACCCCCCCATCCCGCTCCAGGCTGCCTTGGCAGGGCCCAGGGCCACAGGACAGCCTGTCCCTGCATCCTGCTTGCTAAAAGTAAAGCTCTTTTATCTCTGCCAGGTTTCGGCCCTGCAGAGCTGCTTTGCCCTTAACGCAGCCCCGAGCTGCTCCTGGCAGAAGCAGCAGCAGCTCCTTCAAGGGCTCCTTGGAGAAGGGCCGATCTCTGGAAGCGAAGGGGCTGGCAGCTTTTCCCCACACCCAGCCAGCTTCTCATCCGAGTGACTGTGCTTTAACAAAGCCACGGGGTCTAAACCTGGCCCACGTTGCTTGCCTTTACCCCAAAATCTCCCCCCCAAACCCTCGGGCGGGCAGGGGGATGCTGCCCTCGGCCCCGTGCTCCCCTTTGCCAGAGGGCAAGGTGGTGGCCAGGCCATTGGGGTCCCCATGGAGGGGACCCCCTTGACCCTTCCCTGGCAGGAGCCGAGCGGTGTCGGCCACGACCCCGCTGCACCCCAGGCTCTGCTCCAGTTTGCCACCAGCACCCCATCTTTTCGAGAGCAGGAGCCCTCCCTCCTTCCCTCGTGCCACGCAGACGCAGGGCGAGGAGGAGTACGGCCAAACGCAGCCACCTGCATCCCCCCCACCAGACACAAGATGATGGAATTGGGGCCCACGGGGAGGAGATTTTGGGTTTGCTGCAGTTTGAAAGTTGGGACGGGGGATTTTGCGAAGCACGCTGTACAAGGGACTCCCTCGGAGGATAAAAATGCTCCTGCAAGGGCAACTGAGCTTTGAAGGGTTAAAGCAATGACTGGGGAGAGGCAGCAGCATCCTGCTCAGCAAGGGAGACAGCTGGGATGGAGGGATCTGGATATGCCTGGGACTTCAGGGACCCTTCCAGGAGCCTGAGCCGTGGTAATCAGGTACCACATGCCACTGCACTGACCATCGCTTGTCTGGACAGGCTGGAGATGCTCCAAACATACTTTCCTTCTTTTTGTTTCAGTTTTGCAAAATTTACTACAAAATAGCTTTCCCTGAAAAAGTAGATCGATAAAAAAAAAAAGAGAGATTGAAACCCCCCCTTGATCAGAAACCCTGCAACACAAATACTCACCCTGAGCTGGCAACATCATCACAGGTTTAGTGCTGGAAAAAATTCCTTGTAACCTCAGCCCTGCCCCGAGGTGAGCTGGGATAACACCTCGCCAATAGGTTTTCTGAAGACCTTAAAACTGGGAGTGCCTGATTTTCAAAATGAGCTATTTCAGATCATTTTGATCAGGCTTTTTTTCTTTTTTAATGATTCTAATTTTTCTACCGCTCAGAGCCCCAGACCCGGTAACCACGGAAACTCAGCTTCACAGGCAGAGGGAGTCGAAAAATACAGGAGCACCACCACCAAATACAGAATCTAATCATCTCCCCTAACTGTGACATTAAAAGAGCCATGTGATGATGCATAGCTAAAAGAGAGGATTTTATTAGTGTTTGCTTCATAAAACACTCTCCTTTGTATTAGGGTGTGCTTAAGTTGGAGCCCTATGATGCAAGTTACAGTCTCCATCTGAGAGGGCTGAGTCCAGTGAGACCAGGCAGATTGGGAGGAAGGACAGGAAGGTTGTGTCAAGGCACGTAGAGAGAAGCATCCCTGGAAGTCACCGACACACTCCCCTCCTGCCCAAGACAGGAGAGCAAGGTGGAAAAAAGGAAAAATCAGGGAAAAAATTGCACCAGAGAAGGTTCTTCTTGTGCAAACGCTGAGTAAAGAGCCTGTGGCTCAGTTTCCCCATTTACATTAATTATCTAAAAAGCAGCAAAGAGCAGCTCTTTCTTGCTGGGAGGTGCAAGCTGTTGCAAGCTTTTTCCAGAGGGGCCCAGAGCTGCGCCGACAAGCGACCCCATCACTGCTGGCTGATGGCAGCTGAGGAATTAAAATGGGAAGCATCTGGCCTTATTGACTGCTGGCACAGTAGCCCATTGCTCCTCAGCTTCAAAAACCTCAGGGTAAATCTCTTTCCTCGCCAGCATGGCTGTTAACCCCTGTTTTTCTCCAGCAAATTAACCTACCCGCCCCATCTCCATCATCTGCTGACGGGTCAGAGGCGGTGCCTCGGCCAGGCTATTGCCGGACTTGCTCAACCGTGCGGCATTCACAAACTATTGCAAATAGAGAGGTTCTGTCAAATCCTCTGCCCCCAGGGAAATTGATTCCTGCCTCCCAATTTAATTATGATGAGAGGACAATGTAACTCTTGAGGAAAAAGCCACGCGGCTCGTTTGGGTACCTGCCCTCTGCACGCACGTGCTGCCCTTACCCTGGTCCAGCCGAGGGCAAAGCGGGAGAGACCCATGGGGAAGAGGAGGAAGGAGAGAAAAGAGGGAGCGTGCAGAGCCTGAGGATGAGGCTTTGCAGCTGGAAGGATCGGAGGGCTGGCAGGCTCCTGAGGCCGAACCCAGGTGCTGTCCCGCTACCCCCTTCTGGCTGGCACATGCCGGAGCATCGCTCTAACGAAGACAGCTTTGGCACAGGCGCTGGCCAAGTTTTCTCGCAGGCCAGTGGATCCTGTTCCTTATCCAATTCCTACACATGCTCCTCCTGGACCCGGCTCAGCTCTGCTAACAGCCCCCAAGCTGGAAAGAAGAAGAGAAAGCAAAGATAGAGGGGTAGAGAGCAGCAGGGAGGGAAGGTGAGGGAATGCTCTCCGGCAGGACAGAGCCTGGGAGAGGGTGGCCGTGGTGGGCTGCTGTGAGTGGCAGAACTGGCCAGGAGGAAGGAAGGAGGTGACTTCATCTCATACCAGAGAGCTGACAGCCAGCAGAGGATAAAAGCCTGGGAATCCCTCGGCTCCAGCGAGGAGACCTCTCAGCTGCCAAAAGCTGAGAGGGAGATGGGAAGCTGGGGTTTGAATTGCAAGCTCAGCCTCCTGCCCTTGGTCTTTCCCACGCCAGCGAAAAAAAATAATCAAAAGAGCGGCACAAGTGACAGGCGGGACGCCTGGGAAGGGAGCCGGCTGCCGACAACAACGCCTGCCCTGCTGCCTCCCTCCTCGCCGGCTGCCAGGAGGCCGCGGGGCACTGGGGAGGTGGACGGAGGGAACATCTGCGGCTGCCGAACCGCACCATCCATCACGCACGGCTGCTGCCGGAGACAGCGTCGGGGCCCAACGCCGAGTGCCCGGTGCGGGCAGCGGCTGCAGAGCCTCCTCTGCACCTCTGCCTGCCCTCCCCTCCAGCCTGCCCGGGGCATGGTCCTCGCTTCAGTCCCGGCGGAGTTCCCTTCTGTTTGGAGGTGAGCCCCACATAGTCACCCCAGCCTGTGTGCACATCCCCTCACTCTCTAATACGTGGGAACAAAGTCGCTAACGGGCGGTACGCGCCCTGCTAGCCCAGCGTGGGAGAGGATGGCTGTCATGCTGCACGGCTGGTGGCATTTAGCACTGCAGGAGATGCACGGGGAGCCTGAGCAGCTTCCCTGGTCGGTGCCCAAATCAAAGCTCACCGCCGGCACAGTTCCTCTCTGGGCTGTTGCAATCCCCACCAAAGGTACGGAGTTATTTCATAGGAGAGTTTTGCCCCACCGGGTTTAAACTACTAAAAGAAACTTTGCTTTTTTCCCTCCATCTCTTTTTTTTTTTTGGCTGCTACTCCAAACCCCAGGCCCAACCTCCAACTACCATTTGGGAAAAAAAAAAAAAAAAAAAAAGTAATCAAAGTAATTACTACCTCCACTTCAAACATTACATTATCAAGCTAACCAGCTACCTATTGAAGACAATTAATCTGCACATAGGCACCAAAAGAAACTGTCAGCAATTAGAAGTGGAAGCGCACCTTTGTAGTTAAGTGGGAATATTGCACCTCTGTTACATGTTTAATTAGTTGATGGAGTGTGTCCTTTCTCAGACATCTTTCTTTTTGAATTATACCTGGAATTCATTTTCTTTCCCACAAACTTTTTTTTGCTGTGCAAAAAAATAAAGGAAATAAAGTGTGAGTAATCTGAAACCTGATTCTGGCTCTTCCTTAGGTTGCAGCTTATAGTGTGTACACAGGAGTTTATAGACCTCCAAGAGATAAGGAGGAAAAGTTCTTTCTTTTCTTTCCAAGCTTCTCTTTTTTTTTCCATTCTTAATCTGATTTTAAGACCTTGCCTCTGCATTTTCACACTTCTCCCATAAATCTCATTTTCTTCCTGTTTCCCTTGGGATTATCAGGTGATCAAACGGGTGGGCCTGAGAGCTGAGCAGAGTCAGGCACACACTGCGATACATTCATTTTAACACTTATTTTACAAAGGTTCTAAATTTTATCTTTGCATAATGATGCTGCTTTGCATATCTATAGCCGCTTTCATCCGATGATCTCAGTACAGTCTGCTGACTGTTAATTAATTCTCAAAACAACCTGGTGAAGTCAATAGGAATGCTTTGTTGGGGTAGTTTTTATCTAATTTGTAGGAGGGGAGGGTAAACTGAGGCAGGGGGAGACTGATGAGCTGTCTACAGGCATTTGGACATTCATGGGGCAGCATGACAGGCCAGGAAAACTGTATTATAGAAGCCTTGTCTTTGCAACTCCTGTAGGCAGAGACACGTCACAGCCAATGCATCACTTGGTCCAACAACTGCACATCCCTGGTTACCAAATAACCAAGATTTAGCCTCAGCATGATATTAAACGGGACGCACCCCAACCCATGAAGCTGTGCTCAGCGGCTCTGGTACCCACAGGTCCTCCAGACCATGTTCCCCCATGGTTTCATGCCAACACACACCTCTCAGCACAGCCTGGGTCTCAAATGCTCTGAAGATGCACGTACAAAGAGCCCCCCCAGCCAAAGAAACGCTCTGCTTTTGTCATCCTTGGCACTGCTTTCCAAACACTCTAAAATGAAAACATTTTTATACCCAGAAGGGCCTATTTTTCATCACCTCAGAACAGCATAGACCAAGAATAACTTTGTTGAAAGCTAACAAATACACTTGCTGGCTTAAGGCAAGAATCAGCCTGGCAATATACGCCTGCTTGCCATGAACAGGGAAACATCGCAGGGCCCATCTCTAACCCCGGCCGTGATGACCATCGCTCCCACACGGTTGAAATCGCAGCACGGGTGGCACACATGGTACTATCTGCCAACTCCAGCTAGCCTTGCTCCAGCTCCGAATGAGAACACTTTGCCAAAATCCCATCACTTCAAGCAGAAAGATCCAGCCTGAAGGAATTCAACGTGCCTGGAGGACTGCTGGAGAAAACTGCAACAACAAACCTGTAGAGAACTGAGCTGGCAAAGCCAAGAACACCAACGCAGCTGCCGTCCTTACTGCTGCCCTTCAGAAAATCTTTCCTATGTTATTGAACGTCATTGACTCGTTTGGAGCATCATTGCAAGAAGCGGACACCCTGGCTGCAAATCAGCTGCTTCATTTTGTTATTTGCTGAAGCAAAACCATCCAAGTTACGACTTAGGTTTGGAGAAGGAAGGAAACATTTCCAACAGTTGAGCTGGTGGAAAAAAAAAAGGAATTACTTTTTAAGTTGCCAGAAGACAACTGCACACTTTAAAAGGGCAAGAATTTGTGTGGGTGAGTGTATTACTCTTCATCCTTGGGCAGGAGGCATTTCTGCAGCTCAGGAGGATGCTGTTGGGGTTATTTTCTGTGTTTGCCTCTTCTCCAGGTAGTAGGTAGAGCTCATCAGACACACTATCTTCTGGGGATGGAAGCAAATGAGACAGATCACAGAAACTACCAGTACCATTAGGTCATTGCAATTTCAAGCCAGCAGCAGCACAAGCTATTCAGCGTAGCGGTGATATCATTTAGTACTGTCGGCCGAAATTCAAACTGCATTGAAGTCAAAGGGAATGTATCCACTGGGCTTTGGATCAGCCTGTAAAGCACATGGAGCGCGTGGGCGCTTTCTCTTTTTGCCAGGGACAATCCAAGCAAAACTCAACCTCCTTCTTCCTTCAGCTGAAAGAAAGCATCAACAGAAGACTGAAATTTTGGCCTGAAAAGGAGCCAAGTGCTGCTGAAAGCTGGCCGATGGTCTTTGCACTGAGGATAATGAGAATTACTGAAGCGCCTTTGAAAAGTGCCTTGAGATTGTGCCATCTTACGTCCTGCTATCACACAGGGATGCAGGAACAGTCAGAGTCAGAGAAGGGAAAGTCTCCCATGCTGACCGTGAGGTTGCAGTCTCGTCCTCCCCACTGGCTGGGCATCTTGGGCTATTGCAATGCAGCACAACGCTTTTTCCCTTGCCCTGAGCCTCTGCGGCAGATGGGGGCAGTCAGGCTGCTCTGGGAGCTGCGCTGGGCACCCAGGGCTAGAGAGCAGGAGAGATGCGCTGGTTGGAGTGGAAGGGAGGGTCCCCCATCTCGTAAAAACCATCCTCAAAAGGACCTTCTCTATGTAATACATCCCCAGCTGGACCCTGATGCACCCCCTTTCCTCCCAACACACATCTCTTGTATGCAGCAGAAAGCAGATATTTGAGACATCCCTTGGCCAGTCCATCTCTGATAGCCTATGGTATCAGCTGTTGCAGGCAAAGATGCAAAAGCCCACCTATCAAATCAACTCCCTTTTTGAAAGTTAGAGCATAATCTGCTCAAAGAAAAATTTCCATCTTGTCCCCTCCTTTAGAGTTTAGCATGTGCCCTAAAGCAGAAGGACTTAATCTCAGTTCCAACACTCATAGATGCTTTCAAATCCTTGCTTTGTAGCTCTGGCCACTCTAGTAACTTCGTATGATAAAGGAAAATCTCTTTGCTGGAGAACTGCGCAAAACAGCTTGCCTGAAAGGCAGCCGCGTGTTCGCGTGCTTGACCTGCTTTTCTCACAACCTGAAAAGACCCACGCTAGTAGCAAACCCAGCACATGGTGACAGTCCCCACAGCAGCGTGCTGGCAGCTGCCTTGGCACTATTTGACTGTGGAGAGATGATAGGGGTGAGAGCTCACTGTGCTGAGGGGGTGCAGGGCAAGGGGGGAAAAAAAAAAAAAAGGCAAAAAGCTTTTCATATTCTGCTACCAATTTTGTTTGTCTTGCAGGCTGGATCCTCCTCCCAGCCCACCCACAGCAGGCAGCTCGACCCCGCTGTGTGCTGTTTTCAGGCAAACAGCTGGGGAACGTGTGCAGCCGGGCAGGTTTTATGTACCAGCATATTTGGGGGGCTGCCAACCACTGACTGCATCCTTGTTTCTCCCCTCTTCGAAGGAGAGGTTTTCCATGGCACACAAGTGAGAGCAAGGAAAGCAGATGCTCAGGGACATCCTGCAAGGCTCCAGGGCCAGGTTTCACTTGTTGCTTCAGGCACCTGTCATATAGGGTGGACATTTTTGGATGCAGGGTGCTGAGGGCTGTTCCCTGGGGGTGCTGAGCACTTTTGAAACCCAGAAAAGCGTGTGGCCCATGCAGCCTGGGGAAATGAACACGGGGACCAGAGCAGATCCCCCTGTCCATGTTCATCAGTGAACGCTGCAGGAGGTGGGGGTGGTAAAACGTGTTACCTGGATGTGAATGAACGCAGGCTGGGAATGCAAAGGCATCCCCACCTCAGAGCACAGTTCAGGTGCTAAGGCTCTGGACCAGGATCCCCAGGGGAGTAAAATGGGACCAAAATCTTAAGTACTGTAGGACGGAGTGTGGTTTCTGAAAGAGGATTATGAGGTCGGAAGCTCATGACCACAGGGGCTGCGTTCGATGACTCAGTTCCTTCTGTCCTGCATCATCTAACAGCAGCATCTGTTTGTGTCCTCCAGCCTGAGTAAAGAATTCCCTTTTTTATTTATTAGCACAGCCATGTCCTGCCTTACACACCAGCACTGGTACAGCCACAGGGCAGAGTATTAATTCTCTCTTAAGCTGGTGTGACGTTCTCATTATAGCAACACACTGTCAGCTCCTCCGGCTTGTGCGGCACTCGCCTTCGCTGCTGCAGAGCGAACGGCACCAGGTGACTCCTTGTCCCATCGCAGGGGAAAATGACAATTTTCAACCATCTCCTGCCTTTTGTCATCTCGTCACACGCAGAGAATTGGCAAGGGACAGGGTAGAGAGACACGACACTGCTTATGGGTGTCTACCAAGTAGGTAGAGAAATGGAGACCACCAAAAGCCCAAAGGGTTTGTTACCCTGGATGTGTCTGGGATTGCTTTACTGCATGATGGTGTTTGCCATGTAGACATAACCTTCACAGCGATGGCATGTGCTGGGGTCTGCTGAGCCCAGAACCTTCTCTGTACTCTGAAATACCAGTGGTAGGTCCTCTTCCATCAAGCTGTGGGGACCGGAGAGCCAAGGAAGGGCCCATTACATTTGCAGAGCTCTGCGCCAGGAAAGCGCCGGCTTGGCCCCATCTGGAAGGAATTATCAGAAGAGCTGTTTGTCAGCTGCTTCCACACGGAGGAAGGGCTGCGATTTTACACCATGAGCCTCCCCCAGATTAAAAACCAGACAGGCGAGGAGATTTATTACACACAAACCTCACAGGATTACAAATGCCCCATGGAAGGAGACCTGCCTGAGAGAGTGGTTTTTAACTGGCATGCAAGAACAGAGCAGCCTCGCCAAAATTACCTTGGAGCATGGAAAATGGAGCAGATCCCTGGCTAGATTAAACAATGGCATCAGCAAATGCCTAGTTTGAGAAAGGAGGGGGAAAGGGGAGATGAGGGCTCTGACTTGAAGACCACCCAGGAGATGAAAGATGCTTACTTGAACTGCTGAGCCCTGCAGCTTCGGCTGGTGCCTACATCAAATTTGGAGACTGCGATGATCCCCCAGACTGATCTAGTTGCAAATGACTTCAGTGGGATTTGAGATCCCAGGGAGTGGGATCTGGTCTCATTCCTCCCTTTACCAAGGATGAGTTTGTATATGAGAAATCATCCCTAGAGATGACTGTATCATATTTTCATGGATTTTTATACATCTTGTTTACCTGTTCCCAAATTGCAGGAGTCATTTTTGTTTCTTTGTTGCTAAGTTTTCCACAAAAGCTTTGCTAAAAATCAAAATTGTGTTTGAAACAGATAGAGCATGTTTTGTTTCCTGACAACCACACGTAGAGATTCAATTTGTATATGCTTCTTGGTGAATATGTCACACTGTGATTGCTCACACATTAAGTGACAGAGCAGAGCTGGATGGGAAACGTTTTTTTCTATTCCATGAGAATTTCAGAGACTAATAAAAATACCAATGGATTTGAAAGAGACCTTGATGTTTTGTAATGTGTAAGACAAAAGGGTTTACTATTTCATTAGCCAAAATATTAGACCAAAAAGATGCTTTAGATTTTGAAATAAGTCAGTATGGAAACTTATAACTGTTTTCTTCTTCTCCCAAATTAAAAGGATTTCAACTTGGGAAAACGGAAAGGAAAACTTTGGGGAAAATGAAAGGATGACTTTGTCTTGTGAATAGTCTCAGTTAAATGAAATTGGACATTTTCTGCTGAAGGCCAAATCAGAAGCTGTGCACCCGGTCCAGCCGCTCTCGCAGACAGCGTCACCTTGACAAACGCTCTTTTCTCGACAGCATTGGCTCACACGTTTCCTTCAGAAAAACAAAGATAACTAACTTCCACACACTGCGTACAGACATCGAGCAACCTTATGCTGCTTATTATCCTACATGCAGGGACATAACTCTCTCCTTGATCTTCATTAAAGAGAGAAGGGAAATTCCAACATTTCAGAGGCTTTGTTATTATCTTGAGTACTACAGTAACAACTAGAGAAAGCATCTAACAAGACAAGACAGAGGATGGGTTTTGGAGACAGGGCACAGCAGCTCAGACACGCATTGGGTCTGTGAAGCTGAGCTGGAGAATTCCCAACAGTCAACTTTTCATCTGCCCGTCAGCATTCCTGCAGTGGGGAATTGCAGAGTCAGAAAAAAACAACAGAAAAGGAAAGGGGGAAAAAAAATATCAAAACCCACACTCATTTTTGTGGTATAAACACAAGATTTGCCTCAAACGCAGATCTGTGAAAAGCTATGTTCGCAGCAAGGCAACGGGAGTCAAATTTGTCCCAGCGGCTGCCAGCTGCACTAGGGCCACGTGGTGCTTCGTGGCGGAGCGGGCAGCGTGCCTGATCCCTGCCCTTGCTGCACCACGCTGCCTGCGCGCACGTGGAGGGACACCCCCTCCATGCCTATTTATGCACCAACACCCCCACTCCTCGAACTTTATACTTATCAGGCCCTACTCATCCGGACATTACTCTTATCCCCGCTTTGATCTGCCTGAGCCTCAGCGCAAACATTTTTTGACGTGCATTGCACCGTCCCTGACGCACATGTGCGTGCCCACGCACCCGTCTGCTCCCTCTTGCACTCTCCCTGCCGTCGCTCGCATACACGTACGCGTCTGTGGTTCACAAACACATCTCTGCTGTCTGCTACAGTGCTTTCCCCTCGCGTTCGTCAACACAGAAACCTTTCTGCTCCTTGCACTTCATCCATCTGATTTCGCTTTCTGTGTGCACATCACCGGTGGGCAACCACACACATGAGCAAACCCCAGATGCTCACCGGCACCGCTCTCTCCTCCCTGCATCCAGCGGGGTGGCTTACGCAGCAGCCACCGGAATCAGGGATGCTGACGGCTGGTGGTGGCATGCAGGTGCAGAGAGGGAGAGAAAGAAGAGGAAAAGACGTATTTTTGAAGCAAAGTTTAGCTGCAGGGTTAACTGGATGATGAATGATGGCAGGTGCATGCTTAACTGCATCCCGCTAGCAGAGCCCTCTTGCCTCTCTGCCCACCGCAGTGCCAATGTAGTGGCTCCATCACAATGAATACTGTTTCAAGGTTACTTAAGCGATAAATTATGTTATATGCTTAACATCCCTGGCAATAACACCCACCCATGACTCGCTCATCCTCCCCATTTATTTTCCCCTTGCAGATGCATGGCCTGAAGACAGCTCCAGCTTTTACCTCATTACGGGGAAGGAGGGGCCTTCTCCATTCAACAAGCTGCAAAACCAGCTATGGCTCAATAATGAAAATAATAGGGGCCAGCTCCTCCACCAGCACAACTTCTTTTTACTCCAGCAAAGTTTTGGGAGCTGTGCTGATTTACACCAGCCATGGATCTACTTTCTGTAGCATATCATGCAAACCATCAGGAAAATATCTGTAGTGGGTTCAGGCATGAGGTAAGAAACATAAGGGACAGTGGCAGGGCTGCTAAAGGGGAATTGTTGCAGAGTAATATCCCCATGTGCACTGCAAACTGCACATGAAAAGGAAAAGAAACTCAGAGGGCTTGATTCTCCCTCCAGTTCTAACCATACATCAAGAGGACTGAGCCCAGAGGTCTCAGTCACCCCTTTTCCCCAGTGATTCCAGGTATAAACAGCAAGTTTCAGTCCTGGAGATGTCCTTTCGGGCCCAGAGTTGGATGCTTTCATTTTAGCACTGAGACAAGGAGCTGACCCAGTCTCACACCTCACATTAGCCTCCACCCAGCTGCACCTTGGTTAGATGCATCTGAAAGGGCAATACATCTGGCTCCTCCATCCCACCCGGCATCCCCTGGGGAGAGCAGCACGGAGGGCTGGTCCATCCGTCCTTCCTCATGATGCCGTCTGGCTCCATCAGCAGCAGTGCCCGACATGCTCTGCCGTCAGACCTTTGCGTGCCAGATGCCCTTGTAGGCAGCTGCACACAGGATTAAGAGCAACATGTTCAAACCATGTACAATTATGTGCAACTGTTTCTCCACTGCAAATAGATGGAGTAGCAATGGAGCAGCAGTTATGGTCTCGCATTAGTAATTTCCAAAGGACAGTTGTGTGGCCGCTGTCCATTACAGCCAGGGCAAATGAAGATGAATGAAAGTGAGTTTGGATGCTCCATATGCCTCTGTTCATTTACTGCAGGGAGGCCTGCATTATGGGAAACAATCACAAGGGAAAATTTGCAAGGGGCAAACAGTCACAATTTCTACCCAAATCCCAGAAAATAATGCATTTAGCTGCAGAAGCAAAAATGAAGTCACCTGAGATTTGTCTTACCTAGTCCTACCTATCTCTCTATTGCTTTATTGCAGTGGATCTCAGAGCACTTACCAGCCTTTATCTCCAGCAGTCCTAGATGGGAGATGAGTAGTGACATTCCCACACTGCAGGGGAACCACCAAGAAATAAAGCCATGATGAAAAAAGGAACTTGGGAAGACCATTAGGGGCTGTCTCAGAGGAACGGAGTACCTCTAGGTTCCAGCAACCTTCACCTGGTATGGGAGGAGGAGGGCAGACCATGGAGCTGCTAAGCATCTACCTCAGCATCTCAAATAAAACTCCAAGAGACAGCAGGCAAAACAAACTTCATGGATGTACCTGAAAATCTGGCCTGAATTTCAAGGTCATGTAGTAAATTAACAAGAACAGGACCCAGGTGTCCCGAGCATGATCCCTTTCTACCCTAATCAGCACAGCCTCACATAACCATTTGTGCAATTGGCTTATTTCACAGAGTGACTTATAGATGCTATTGTAAGCAGATCCAGTCAATATATTTATTTTCCTTTTGATATACAGCTACAATAGGAAGCCATGCATGAAGTTTATTAAACCTGGCTAATTTTCTATCAGTTCTGCAAAATATCGATTCTATGCATTCAGTTATCTGGCTCAGCCTCAACCTGGAAAGAGAATCGTTTAAAAACAACAACAAAAAAGCATCCAGTTCCTGTGAAACAAAGCTAATCTGAGACTGCAAAGTGTCACTGTTCTCATGGGCAGAGCCCTTTGATCGATTGAGCCAAAGACAACTGTGTTATTTAGGAGCCATTTGCAAGCTGGCAAATTAAACAAGGCTTTTTTTTTCCTAAAGGGCAGGTGGGGAGGAAGAAGTAACAGCTTTACAGTAGCAGTAAAACATCCAAATGTTTGGTGTTGTGTTTTTTTTTTTTTTTTTTTCTCCCCCCTGACAGAGCCAGATTCTGCAGGTTATAGGGGCAGGAATGCAGCACAGAGAGATCTGCCATTCTCCATCTCCCCAGGACCACCACAGGGGCCAAGTCCCTTTGCTGTACCAATATTTTGATGTCTCCCTGGTGAGTCAAGAGCACAGCTGGCCTCTGTAGTGGTACAGGGCAGGATCCTGACACACAGTGGAAGCATGGAAGAGGTACCCCAGTGATGCATTAGCAGGGTCTGAGCCTCATAGGAAGATAAGCATCTCTGTGGGACAGTAGCTTGTACTGCTCCTGAGCACATGCTGGGCAGACAACACTTCAGAAACCATGAGGTTTTGCAGGTGTCTTGTTCTTGAGAGCACAACTGCAAGTCCTGTCCAGCAGGCAAGTCTCAAGCTTAACCCCTGCCTCTCTGCCTTTCTCAGAGCATTTGCAAAGTAAAAACAGAGGTAGGGAGTTTTCTATCTTTAAATCTTAAAGCTTAACTGATATTCCGCACAAGCAAACCGTTATTGTGTCCATATTGTGATGGAAACCAGCAATAAATGTAAAGATGCTATCTAAACCAATATGGCAATGTGTTTTACCACATCAATCTCAGGGTGCCTACACTTGGATTAGCATGTCAAGCCAGCTTTCAGCGACTTCCTTTGGTTTAAACTTAACCTGCTGCTTCTCCTGTGCCGTAGGCTGCTCGAGACCAGCTGCGAAGCATCATTGTACAAGACAGAACATATGCACAAGTAAACAAATTAAGGCTATCTCCAAAACAACAGGCCCCTGGCTTCCTGGAAGAGCTGCAAAGAGAAACTTAATCAACAGCAGCGGGTGAAACGGTAAAGGGGAGGAGATGGACCTCTGCTAATGAAGGCGATGCTTTCAGATTGCAAATGCTTGCTCGCAGCACGCAAGGAGGCAACGGCAGGGTCAGCGCCAGCGACACGAGAAGCGCATGGAGCTGGCAATCACGCTGGCTCCAAGGAAACTCTGGTTTTCACAGCACAGAGCAGCCAGTTCGAGCCGATGCAGAAAGAAAAACAAGGAGCTGAGCAGGGGCGCAGGCTCAGCCTTGCCCCTGCCTGTTACAGCGGGTGAGAGCTCAGCTGTCGAGGCCAGATTAGGGCTGGTATCATGGCCTCTCCGGGCCTCCCTGGCTCCCTCCCCAGGGCCTCATTAACGGTCTGAAGTTGCAGCAGTTAAATCAGTTGAATACCAAGACAGTTAAATCTGTGCACACCTCCGCGCAGATGCTTTGGTGTCAGTTTAAGCCTGCCTGCCACTGGCTTCACCTTGTGTCTTTAAATGAGGGAGTGCTGTGGGAAAAGAAAATAGCAGAAACCTTTCCCTTTGCTTCCCAATTGCAGGCAGGTCCCTCTCCAGCTTCACCCTGGAGCTGAGGATCCTTCTCGGCTAAAAACCTCTGCCTTGACCCTCAGGCGCAACAAGGACTGCAGTTGCTTACAGTGTATCTATCCTCTTGCAAGCTCATGACCAGCAAAATTAAACTGCAACAAATTTTATTGCAAAGCATGATAATTTAGCATTGAAGAAAAATCCATATTTTTTTAAAAAAACCCACATGCATGCACCTGGCTGTTTGCACCTCTCTAACCTTACATTTTTATGACCAGCTAAATCTCCCTGGTTTTCCTTTTACCCTGAAAGAGCAAGACAGTCAGCATGTGTTCTCTTGGCAAACCTGAAAACCCTCCGAGATGTCCCAGGGTCTCTCAGGCCAGTTCTTGCAGCCTGCCTCTCGCTCTGCACTCCAGACTCACCTCCCTTTGCCAAAGCGAGCTTCTGGCAAGACAACTGGGAGCCCCAGCCTCAGAGCAGAGTCTGGCACTGAAGTCTAACACAAATCCCCTGGTGTGGTAACAAGCAGTCAGGGCATCTGAAAGCATGAGGAAACTGTCCACAATTTATTTGGGATTACATATGCCATCACTGGGTCAGAGCTACTTTGCCTCAAGAGGATGCAACATCTGCTCACAGCTATAGAAACAAAATCAGGACAGTCTGACTTGTGATGGGTCAGTGTATTCACATGCTCGCAGCCCAGTGCGGACCACAAACAACCTGCAAGCAACCCAGCTAGGGGAGAGCACTCTCACCCATCACACACATGACTAGACCTGGGCATGCCTGAATTTGAAGAAGGGGCTGTTCAAATTTAAATCAGGTAAAATATAGCTCACACCTAGTTAAAGGCTGAAAGGTACGAGCTGCTTCGTTATGGTGTGCACCCTTGCACATGAATGGAGAACAGAGAAGTTTTCTTGGACAGATGGGTGCCCACAAACAGAGCTACCACAGCTTATCATAACACCTCCAGGTCAAACAGATGTTTTCTTCCAGATACAGATGTGCCAATAGAAGAGATCACTGCCCCAAGATGCTCTTCGCTCCCTCCCTGCCAGATGTTCCTAGGCCTACACACCTGACAGCTAACAGAAAAGTATTTAAAATAACTGGCTGATTTAGGACAAGTATCTCCTTCATCCTAAGCAGTTAGAGGTTGTTTTATGCCCTAGACTACAAAGGTTTGCATAGCTAGTTTATTATATTTTTAAAGCTGCCTTAATGTAACAGTAGATGATCTGCTATTCATCTTAGTCAAAGCAGGAGGAAAGCTAGAATCACACTAAAGTTGGAAGAAATAAGAAACATGTAATAACTTAGATCTTACTATTGCACAACCTAAAATCCCCTACAAGCACGTGAGAAAAAAAAATCAGTGTCTTCACTACTGTAAAGCAGGTGGAAGTTCATTGCTTTTTCCTCTTTGCAATTTCCCTCTGCAGCTGGAAGGCCCATATCTGGGACTGAAATGTGAAGCAGTCTGACACTGCACAAAGGATCAGCACCTCCATTTGTAAAAAAACAGCACGGCTCTAATCCTCTTGTTCTCCCTGGTAACAAGGAAAGCTGCAATTCTTTATTTCTAAGCAACTTTTCTCTGTCTACACACGCATGGGCACACCAGACCAAGCAAACACAGAATCAAAAACAACAGAGGAGCCCATTCAGCTGAGCGCCTGCATTGGTCTGGATTGATTCCCAATTCACCGTGTCAGCAGAGGACACCAACACCAGTGACTGGCACTGTCAGAGAACAATTCAGAGAAATTATTCCTTGACGACTCTTTCTGGGTAGCAATATCTGTGCAGATACCTGAGCATCACTAGCACCCCTTCCTCTCTTAGCATCCTCTTTCCTTTTACCCTAGCACCATCTCATTTATAACATCCTCATTTAAAATTCTAACTCTTTTCTAAAGTAACAAGTTCTCCAGTCCAAGAAGGGACATCTTTAGGCTGTTCCCATCTTAAGAGGAAAGAAAATATCAGCCCATGCTAGGCTGCAGGAAGCCCACGATACCTGCAGCATTTCTGCTGGCTCCTGGAGTCTGAATGAGCTGTCTTACTGCTTTTCCAACCTACACTGATTTTCCAAGTCCTTTTCCAAGACGAACCAGCATCAAGGATGAGCAAGGCAACTCTAGCAGTACAGACCTGCGTGGTGCTTGCAAAAGGAGCTCTGCATCACTTAACTATTAAATCCTGACACAGGGATGTACCGGCTGTGGTCTGGCACATAGCTCCAAAGGTGGTGAGAGGTTCCATCCACAGCTCCTCCAGCAGCCTGGAAACTCTGTACTTGCCCTGGTGGGATCACTGCGGGAGGCTGTCAATGCCCTATGGTGTAGCTGTCACAAAAAAGGGGGTCTCCAAAGCACTGTGCTGGCACTAATCACACCTGAGCAGTGCAAGATGTCAGGATCCTCTCCACGACTACTAGGAAAAGAGCTGACATATAACTAGTTGCCTTCACAAGATGGATCTGGCATGCCACCGTGCCAAGCTGAGATCCAGGTCTGATTTTGGCTCCCGCTGCACAACCCCATCTTGCTCCCCAAATCCAGTAATTTTCAAATCTGGGCTTTTGCTTGGGTCTCGTCACTCATCAGCAGTGGATTGCGGGAGCTAAACTCCTTGTTGTAAAGCAGCGATTCCATTTTCCTCTGGTCTTAAGCAGCTTCAATCCATCTTACTGCATTACACAGCCTGCACTGATTGTTCTGCTGTAGTGAGTAATAACAACTTGTACTTTGCAGATTACCCCAGGGAACCACGCTCCTGGCTCTGCCATACCACCGGCTCCACAGGGCAGGCACACATCTGCCCACAGCACCCCCAGAGAGAGGGATGGGGCTGCAGGAGCAAACACAGCAGAAATTTGGATGAGAAGATGTGGAAGAGCCAAGGGAGCCGGCATATGGCTGGTGACCGTGGGGAAATTGAGGTGTCCAGTCCTGTGAGGGGTGAACATCATGGGATGGTGGACAGGGAGAGGGTATTAGGGAGAGAAAATGATGAAAAAATTGGGACAAAGGAGACAGGGAAGATCAGAAAGAGCTGGAAGAGCACACACTTGTGCCATTATGGAGAGCAGGGTGAAAAGCTTCTGTGACTGGGCTTCACTGGCATGGAGGAAGGGCAAAGCGTGTTTTCAGTCATGACATGGGGGCAGAAGCAGTTTTTGCCCAAATCTCCTCCTTTTTTGCCCACCCAAATTCCCCAGGGCATTCCAAGGGGAAGAAAACACGATCTCCTGTGAAACAACCCCCTCAGAGCAGCAGTTGCTCCCTGCAAGACCCTGTCAGGGCTGCCACCGCAATGGACCACAGGAGGAAAGAAATAAAGATGGGAAAGAAATGGACACGACAGGGAGAAGATGGGGAGACATGAGGGGAAGGCAGAGGCGCCCTGTGAGGCGGCAGCCCTTGTGGAAGGACAGAGAAGCTTCTGGAAGGAGGCGGCTGGCCTGGGCTGCCTCAGGACCCCGCTGAGAGCCTCCCCCTTGGGGCTGAGGCACCCCAGCCCTCTGTAGCCGCTGTCACCAGCATGTGGCACCCACTCCTGTCCCCTTTCTGCATGGCCACCATGATCCTGTGCCTCCAGCGGACTGCCGGCAGCCATGCCAACAGCACTGGGCCAGGTGGCCTAGCTCTTGCTGCATGCCCGGGGCTGCCCCTCAGTGAGGGCAAAATGGCGGGCAGCCGCGCCCTCGGCCATGCCCACACAGCTTCCTTGGCCCTCAGCCCCCAGCGCCGCAGGGTCAAGGCCTCTTCTGTTCAGCCAGGTAGACATGAGATCACCACCAACTCACCCGGCTTTGGGGTTGTGGCACCAGGTAACAGGGAGATCACTGGAGGGCCCATGGTGGCCTTCATCATGGACGTGAATACGAGGCTTGGGAGGAAAACCTGTCAGGCTGAGCAAGGGACCATCATTCTCCTGGATGACTGCTGCTTCTGGAACAACATTGTATGGAGCTTCAGCCACCATGCCTGCAGCTGCCTCACCCACAATCGAGACCTCCTTTACTATGGTCTGATTCTGCCAGTCTGCAAGGTCACCGGCATCCTGGTCACCATAATAACAGGCATCCAGCTTCTTGCAAGATGCGTGAAGAGTTACCAGAGCTGGAGGGAGAGCAAACAGCAGAGTGAGGAATGGTGGCCAAGGTCTCCCCTCAGCATGGTTTGGGTGGTTGCTGACTACCCTGAGTGTGCCATCTGCCTGCAGGCGTATGAGCCCGGTGAGACGCTGAAGTTGCTCTCCTGCTCCCATGCCTACCACGGCAAGTGCATCGACCAGTGGCACTGTGCTCAGCCGGGGAGCAAGACCTGCCCGCTCTGCCTGCGCAGCGTGACGGCGGTGGTGTTGATCCCCCTTGGTGCACATAACAGCAAGCAGGACTAACCTGGGAAGGCTCACCCAAACTCCCTCCTGGAAAATCAAGAGCCCTCATACACACTCCCACCAGCTCTGTCTTCCACTCTCCCTGCAAATTCAAGCCCCAGTCAATGCCTCTTGGGAAGCATGAGCACAGCACAGGATTAAAATAACCCAACCAACATGTGGAAATGTAGGAGTAGGGAATACAGATTGGAAGGACAGAGGGAATACTGGAGACCTATCCTTGGCTCTGCCCAGTTTGGGCAGCTGATCACATACAGGTCTGCTTCACACTAGAGGATTTGTGAGGGCCACAACCACAGATCAGAAGCAGCAGCTAGCTCTTGCCAAGCCCCTGGATGGCTCATCCTGAGGTTCCTCCTCTTACTCTGTTTCTTAAGCTCTCTCCCAAAAGCCTGCACAGACAGGTTTATTCCAACAACAGGGCCAATTACCAGTTACCCTCTAATTTTTACCACAAAACCTAGGTTGACAAAACAAGCGCAGTTTTCTACGTTTTGTTTTTGCATGCAGATAGTTAAAAAGAACAAAACCTGCTAAATGGACAAGATGGTTTTGTTTTACGGCCAAGGTTTTCAGGGCATTTTGCCAAAACTAGAAGAGGCAAGATATTATTTCCAGCACCAATATCTAATAAAGAAGATGTCTCCCTCCATCACAAGGCAAACAGCTGGAACTCGAATCCCTTTCCAGACATGTATACTAAGTTGCAACAGCCCAGATTTTCTCAACTGCCTTTTTTTTAATTGTGGGCATTAGCAGATTATGGGTACTTTTGTAGCAGGTCCATAAAGCACTGCTTTATAATCTTCTGTATGCATTAGGGCCCAGATTATCATGCTTGTACTTTGTAATAACAGAGGAGAGATTACCTGGACCCCTGGGAAATTCAGCAGAGGCACCTGGTAGAGCACAGGTGCTGAGACACATGTAGGGGATGGTGCACACAGCAGGGCTGCAGAGCTCCTGCATACCTGCTCTGCCACAGTGGCAAATAAGGAGGCACAAAACCTTTCTGCACACACAACTCCATTTCTCATCTACCCAGCTCACACTTTGGGTGGTGACTCTGTTTCAGCTATCTATTCTGTAAAGACATGGGTCATCCTTTCCTTTCATCCTAGATGAAAGGAGGTGGTTACATGCACCAGTTTCTAAATCAGCTCCTAGCAAAAGAAAAAAAAAGTCATTAACAGGGTGCAGGTCTGCCTTCCAGCTGGCTCGCTGTGGAGCTGGGGACTTGCTCACTCAGCAGGAGGGAGGAAGTGTGTCCCACATATCTTTCTTTTAAGAGCAACTGGGAGCACTGGAAACACAAAGGTTTTCACTGGAAGGTCACTAGATGGCCCCAAATCTTCCTTCACAGCAAATCACTAGTATTTCAGCTCCAGGAGCCTGGTCTTCACTAATCCTATAGCATGAAACCAAAGGAGCAGCATGCCCTGATAAGAAAGGCACTAAGCTAGAACCAGGGGTACCTGCCAAGATGTCTTGAGCAAAGCACTTAACCCCCCCCGAAGACTTTTTCTGCTCCTGGCCTGTGGCTGTTGAGAGCAGGGAGAGCCTGTTGCGTGCCTGTGCAATGCCACTGCCTGTGGACCTGAGACACCGACCTAATAAAGATAAAGGACAAGAAGTCTGATTATGTACAAACTCGCATCATCCCACTGCCAGGCTGTTCTTTTCATGCTGCAAAAACCTCAGAGGGGAAAAAGTCATCTAGACTTATTCCCCAGGTTAAATCAATGCTGGTTATGGAGCCTGTAATATGTGTTTTGTTGGAGTTGTAATGATGTCCATATAAGTCAGTCTCCTCTGCGTGTCTGTTACAGTTTAAGCTGTTTGGGCAGGACCAGAGTTGGATTGTGCTAGCAGTTATGTGGGTCTAAATCAGCATTAAATTCCTCTGGATTGAGCAGACACTTCTGTGGAATAAAAGCAAAAGGAAGAGCTGGTTTTATATCCCAGCTCCTTCACTAAGTGGTAGCCCCAAAGAAAAGGTATAAAGGAACACAGGGACTTTGGGAGCAGTGGGGTAAGTGATCAGTTAATACGGGTAAATGGCCTCTTCCTTTCTTCTAGCTTGGATCTTTGTTCAAGTGGTAAAATGGGACCCGTTCCTGTAATTGCTCTGCTCTTGCACACAACTGCCGTCTCCCACGTGTGGCTTGTTGACATTTAAATAAATTGCAATTATTCCGACAAAGTAGATTGCAGGGACTCCAGAGAAAATGGGTCAAAAATATGTCCAGGAGCATCTGCAATGTATTTAACACATGAATATAACAGGGGTAGGGGAGGATGAGAAGGGGAGTACGGTGCTGGCTATAATGAATGCAGCATGGGGCTGGAGACAGCCTGGCACAGCCCCATACCATGGTGGGATGCTTGGCTCAACATCAGCCAGCAGGAGCCAAAGTCTCCAGGGCACTGATGATGGAGGAGGCAGACAGCAGTGATGCAAATGGAAAGCATGGAAGGAACCAGAGCAGAGAGGGTACCACTTTGGCTCATTGAGTGAAGACCATCTTGGCCAAAGTCCTCCTTCAGCCCTCCTCTCCTTCCTTCTGCAGAAGCATTCAGGGATTTCAAAGGAGGCTAAGGGCTAGGTTTTCCTATCTCACACTGCCTGTGGGTAGGATATGGGTATCCTGCTCCCCATCCAGACTTCAGTTTTTCTCTTTCCTCACTCCCCAGAGCCTTCTCTGTACCCCATATTCCCCTCTTCCTTGTCCTCCAACCTCTCTTGAAGAGAATTTGTCCTTTTGCCCACGTCTCTGGTTACTGCTAAGAGTTACTGAGATCCAGGTTGGAGGCTGCAAACACCCAATTTCTCCTTTTATCCAAGGGGTTTGGTGAGCAAGCCAGGATGGCTGCTCCTTCCTGCCTTGCTGATTCTAGGACATAAGAGGTGGTGCTGGAGCAGCCAGGAGATAATAGCACACCAAATACAGAGGGGATCATTCCTTGGTCCCACATCTGTCACGCCTCACACAGACACATGGCTCCTTGACCAGCCACAAAGACAGACGTACCCCTTATGCAAGCAGCAGGTCAGTGTCAATACATAAAGCTTTGATCTGGAGCCAGAAATAGAGCATTGAGTGCAAGTAAAGAGGCAAAGATTTTAAAGAACACTAGGATGATGGATGTCATCACAAAAAGAACAAGACCAAGCCAAAAATCCACCCTCAAAAAGGTCTCCCAGCGTACCTCCATTTTCTTCTTTACTTCTCACTCTACTAGAAAGCATTTGGCTTCTCCCCCCTCACAAAACCTTTTCCTTGTTTTGTTTTTAAATGCATCAAAATGTCTCCCTGCAAGTGTAAAACTCTTTAGATGAGGGGAAAATAAAATCGATTTGAAATCACAGCTGCTGGGAGTCTCTGGCGCACACACACACACTGTCTGCTGACATTTTCTGTAGCTCTTTTCCCAGTGAAATCTGTCTCAACCAGAGCCCAAGGGGGCTAGTAACAAATCAGTTGCCTAGTACATGAGTGATTTTTTTTAACTACAGGTCCAACATAACTGCACTGGAAACCACGGGGCTACTCTCAAGTGAATCATTAAACAAAAAGGGCTGTTTGTTAAAAGGTACAGGTTTTTAGGGATTTGTGGTTCCGAACTGACCTGGGTTCATTGCATATTCAGACCTAGTTTGTTCTGACAACCAGGAGAGCTATTGCAATCCCATCAGGATGGCGTTCCTCCGGGCACTGAGCAGTTACCATATAAGTTGGGAATTGCCTGAAAAATGGGGGCTTCTGCTGTCAAACACTCTGGGGTGGAGGGACAACACTTGTGCCTTATGCTTTGCACTCCTTTTTCAGCTTTTTCACCATAACCAGGATTTTTAAAGCAGTTTTTATAGCTAGAAGCTAAAGTCTTTTTTCAGCCATTTGATTTCCAGCAGCTGAGGTTTTAAAGTAAATAAGGTGAAAAGCCCCAATACAAAAGTTGGTGGTAGCCCTCCCAAGCTCATCCACCACCCACTCTCCCTGTGGTAGGACAGGAATCCAACAAGCTCAGCCACAGCAAGACCCCAGTGTATCAGCCCCTTCAGCAA
This sequence comes from Astur gentilis, assembly GCF_929443795.1. NCBI lineage: Eukaryota > Metazoa > Chordata > Aves > Accipitriformes > Accipitridae > Astur > Astur gentilis. The sequence goes on along the minus strand of NC_064887.1, from coordinate 41,643,771 downwards.
ATCTAGCTGCTCACTCGGGGGCCTTGAAGGTGGATCTGCTCTCTTGGAAGTTTAGAAAATGGCAGAGTGAAGCCCCACAAGCAAAAAGAGACTTTCAAATTCTGCTAGCTGCCATTTTGACTGACAGTTACTGATTGACTTATTTCAAATGACAGAAACTCCCATCTACCCCAAGTAATTTATTTGACTTGGTATCAGTTCAAAGATCACAACTTTAAGGAAAAAGTGCATGTTCACCAGACCAGTCCAAGCTGCCACACAACCCCCCAGCAGCAGAGGTTAACAGCTCATTCCCATTCTGCCACATTTTCCAGGAATTGCTTTGGCCACCAGCATGAAGCATTCCGGTCTGCAGTGGGTGCGTAGCTGATGGGGAGACTTATTTATCCTGCCTGCACTTCATCAGCAAAATGAAACTGGCATCCTACTGGTACCTAGAGGGAGATAAAACTAGAAGCTACGTGCATGGAACAGACCAAAAAGGAAAGGAGAGAAGTTTAAGCAGGTTGGCAGGAACGTTACATGATCTAGCCTTGCAAAACAGTCACTGGGTGACATCACAGATCTGCAGAGATGATGTAAGGGTGTTGCTTAGCAGCTGGAGACAAGAGAGGCAAGTTCTATCCTGGGAGCCTCTGAACCTACAGAAAACCTGCAGAAACCTCTAGGGCAGAAACAGGTTTGATCTCTATCCTCTCCATTGTGGCTCCATGGTAGTAAAACCCAGGTGGGACACTGCCTCTGTGATTGCGTCCTACACCTTTCCTTTGGGACTAGCCTGGAAATCTGTATTCAGAGCTAACCAACTGCATTCAGTATGAATCTTCAGCTCCAGCTTTTTCACTTTGTCCTTGCCACTGCCTTCTACGACACCGCTCTTGCAGAAGCCTTTGGTTACGTGGCTTACAATGACAGCTCCAAGTGCGTTGCTTATAAAGCCCTGCCTGCATGCTTCGGGCCACGACTCCCAGCAGAAGGGCTGACAGGGTATTTGGTGAGGGTGATACCACCAAATGCTTGCCACGCAATAGAGAATCCTCCAGCACCAAGGAATGCCTCCGAGACGTATATTGCACTCATACAGGGGTACGACTGCTCTTATGTCAAGAAGGTCCTTCACGCCCAGCAGGCTGGGTACCAAACCGCTGTCGTGCATAATGTGGACTCAGAGCAAGTGATTACCATGACAGCTGATGACAAGGAAATCCAGCAGCTGATTAAGATACCATCACTCTTTACTGGACAATCAGTCTCCCTCCACTTGCAAAGGACTTCACAATGTGAGAAAAGAGCATACATCAGACTTCTACCACCCAAACACTATTTGGGTCCTTGTCAAGACAATGCTAAAATGCTGCAGGAAACTTCCATCATGCAGGATTTCAGCAACATGTTCTATGTCATTATTGCCACGATCTCAATCATGGTTGGCTTAAGCTGGTACAAGAGGGCTTGCAACCCAAAACTGCACACATACAAGCAGGGTGACAAATACGAGATGTGCGGCATCTGCATGGCAGAGTACCAGGAAGGGGACAGCCTGAAGATCCTGTCCTGTTCCCACGCTTACCACAGGGCCTGCATTGACACCTGGTTCCACACCCAGCCCGGCAAGAAGACATGTCCCCTCTGCAAGCACGTGGTGACCACCTATGGGCGAGATGACCTCCTGCTAGAGCAGGCTGGTGAAGATGTGAACGAGGAGGAACAGGACAACGAAGACAATGCATTCAGAGAAGGGCATGAAGATGAATATGTTGAAGACAAGAAAGATGATGCAAGCACAGTGGAAGAGGAAGGGTTTAATGCATTGGAGAACAGCATCATTTGAGCTGTGACTGGGATAAGCTATTATTAAACCAAGGGAAATCTCCCCTGTACTTTCCTTCAGCTCTTGCTCCAGGATAGTTTTATTGGGAAGCAATTAACATTGCAGCTTTCACTCCCCTCTCCTGGTCCCCACAATTTAAAAAAAGGCATGAAATCTCATCTGGAAATATTAAAAACTCCTTGAGCCAGAACAACAAGGGAGAAGCAAAAAGGAGGGAAGCAGGGATTTTAGAACATTTGGTATGGGAGCTGGTTTACACCTGTTAGGATGTTTCCTCAGTTCCCTCCCAAACATACATGTGCATGGACACACAGGCACACACAAACACACTGAATTTTGCTTTTCAGTGTTACTTAAGGGGAGTGCCCAGAAATCCCAGGTTAGAACTGTCCCATGTATTGCAGCTAGCAGGAACTATTCTGCAGCCTGACAAGTAGAGATGGGGGGGAAAAAAAAAGGGGGGGGGTACTAAAGGGTAAAAATGAAGCAACTCCCCCCCTCATCGACAGTGAAAACAGAGCACCCAGCACCCCCTCATCACCCAGTGCACTGACACACACTGACCCCAGGCATCAGGGTAGCTCAGTGCTATCCACTGCAGAGGACAGCATTGGCCTTTAACTACACCAGCAGAAAAACTGAGCTGGAAATATTGAGGGCACTTTAAACACTATCTCCTCAGACAGGAGGTGATGCCAGCAGGAGGTAGAGGTCTTTACAGCAGGATTCGCTTTGTGGAGCTGGGTAGATGGAAAAAAAAGAATGAAATGCTTCTGAGTGTGGCGTAATTGGCTGCTTTTGCCTGCTGGCTGACAATCTCGCACGCTCACAGGGGCTGACGTGACAGGTACATGTAACCTCCTGCTACCTAGGTTGTTCCAGGTCATTATCCAAATGTGCCTAAGCACCTTAAGGGGAGCTGGATTTATGTACTAACATGATGCAAACAGATCTTCATCTCTTCTCTAGATACACCAGGTATAGACATATTATTTGGGCAGCCTCTGAATATATTTCCAATCCTGCTTAAAGTGAGAGCACGAGCAGAAATCAGCACTAGCTCCCCAGGCTGGTACGGGTGGCTCTAACACCCACTGTGGATGGGGCAGCTAGCCAAGTCCCAAACTGCATATGGGGATACAGAGCTGGAAACACTCACAAAACCACTATTAGCATTTAATCTCATATAAAAGAAAGGCATAAAACCTCTTTAGTAAATGCCAAAAATTTAGGAAGTGAACAGCTCTAACATACTGTGACCAAAGACATCAAACCTGCACAGCTGTACAAAGGCTAAACTCCCAAATCAAAGGCTCTCCTCTAAACATAAAACACTCCATTTCTTATGGGCAGTATCCAAGAAGTGGACTGTCATCACATCACTATTAGGACCATGCAACTAGACGACACAACTATGGCCAGCAAATAAGACTAGTGCCTTGGAGTGTTTTCTTTTTGAGTGGTTACATAAAGACTCAAGAGGCCAGGAGTTTAGAAAAACGTTGTCTGAAAACATCATGCTGCTGAACTGAGAAGCATGATCTCTGCAACACAGAAACCTCGGTGACTTTTGAAAATAACAGCGCCTAGATTACTTGGATATCTTTAAGATATCCGTATCTTAGAAAGGGCTGAGAAAAGATACATGAATACATGCGATAGCCATTGACAAGGTGGACCTAATCCATAAGTCCTGCCCCAGGGAAAACCAGACAGCTTCAGGTGGGAGGAAGACAGGAAACTGCAGTTTCAGAATTTTTTTTGGCAGTGGAGAAGTTTCAAACCAATTTTGCCTGGAATGAAACATGACAGCATTTCCAAGGACTTGATGGAAACAAGTCTTTCTGCAAGTCCTCAAACTGAGCTGTTTCATTTGTGGAACAAATGGGGAAAAATGATTTTAAAGTCAGTTCACAAGAAAACTGCCCTCCTCTGCAGGGTGTGCAGTCTCCTGGGAGCCATAAATCACTTCCACTGCAGAACAAGGCCCCTCAGGGTGCCTGAGAAGGCAAAGGCAGTTGTCTCCACCTGAGGAAGGAGACAGGTCCTTCAGATGATGATTAGCAGCAGGAAGTTCATTTAGGTGCCTTTAATTGCCTTCTGGAGGTAACTCTCCTGTCAGCAGCTTGGAAGGAGACAGGACTGGCTTACCTAAGCTGCACAAATGTAGTCTTCTTCATCCACTGCTGAGCATCTAGAGCTGGCCTGAAAGCTCCCCTGGGTCCATAGCCCCCACTGAGACGCGAGACCCCAGGTCCTCAAAGGGAAGGAATAAAAGGAAGGGTGTTGGTAGCACTCCCAGTATTCTCAGCACATTCTCGCTGCCCTCATTCTCCCTCAACCAAGGTCTGAAAAAGCACAGATGCTGCGAATGTGCAGGGAGCACGCTGAAGAGCCAGTATTTTCTGCATGCTGATGGCACAATGGGCCAAAACAGGCTGCTGTCTCCCACAGCAAGTGTCTTGCATCCTACTGATGAAGGAGAAGTGATTGAATAAGACCCCTGAGCCAGACCTTGAGATGGTTCTCAATAATCACACCAAAAGCCACAGTGTCATCCAGCTGCAGAGTGCTGGGCTTGAGAGGAGAGTCCCAGGGGGAATTCTCCAGGCTGTATTATGCATGAGGTGAGATGAGCTGATCATAGTGCCCTTAATATCTATGATTTTTTTCCATCTTCAAAAGCAGCACATGCTCTAGATGGGCTGAATTTTTACTGAAATGGGTCAGTAGAAAAATAGATCCTTCTTACAACGCAATGCTGCGTTGCCTTAATTTAAAAAGGAGAAGAAAAAAGGAACAGAATCTGGGTAAGAGAGAAGCTCTTCACTCCATTTAATATTATGAAAGCCTATTGCACTGAAAATCTGAAATGTGTACCACAGCGAACCTGACCTCCAGCCCTACAGCTGTCAGATCCACTGCCCTCCATCAGCATTAATGGCACTTCTAACATAGCGAGGTTAGCTTATTGCCAGGATGGGACACGCAGCCCTCATAGCCTGAATGAGGATTATTAACTTCCCTGGTGGTAGCACTATCCCAGCATTTAAAATAAACTACAACAGACAATACACAAGAGGGAAAAGGAGAGCAAGGGGTCTGGGTCCTGCTGGGGCAGATCTGTTGACTCTGGGGACAGCGATGGAGCTGTATATCCTACAGCAGCTCAGGGATGTGGCTGTTCCAGTTCAACAGCACTGCAGTTTGGTTGTGAACCAGGAGAGAAGTTGAGGGAAATGAGGTCTGGAAAAGGCCGTGCTGGGAGGTGGTGCTGAAATGGCAGCGAATTTAGTTGTCACCAAACCACACAGAGGATGCAAGAGATGAGAAGACAGCAGCTACTGGGAAAGAACCCCCCATTTCTCTAGGTCCCAGAGCTCAAGCAGAAGGGAAATGGTATCTGCAGAGTTTCAAACTCATGCCAGAAAAAGGATAACTAGAAATATTTCAGACAAATGCTGTGCAGAAAAAGATTAACTAGGGGTGAGGGGGAAGGCAAATGCAGTCTTACAGGTCCAGCCAGAACAGCTTGGAAGACCAGCCAAAGCCCTAATGAACCCATCAGAAAGCCCTAATGAGGGAAGAGCCAAGGACGATCCAACATGTACATTTTTGATCAGAGCACTGGTGCTGGCTGGAAGCACCAGTATAACCCACGTGGAACCTCCACTGATAACTCTGCCTTGGGGGAGCAGCCAAATAGTTGCTTAAATGAGGTGCCAGGAGCCCTCCTCCTTCTAGCATGCTCCTGCCCCATAAACTGAGCTCTGCTGCACATACTCTATTAAGCCATAACCAGGTTCCGGCACGGCCTCAAAAAATGACTTACAGATCTCATTTGTCAGGGGGTTCTTTCCCATTTCTTGCACATTTTATTGCAGGCTTTTTCTGCACAAATGTGGTTCAGTATATTGGTGGGAGAGTCACCAGACTGTGACCCAGAGGGAAGCAGCTGATGATCCAGCACCAGGCACTATTGACTTCATCACCCGCATGTCAGTGCTACAGATCACCAGGAGTAATTAGGGTGGCTGATTACCCCATGTACAGCCTATGGGCAACTGTCCAGTGGAGACATTTTCCCCACACAGAAAGCCAGCATTAAGCCTTGGCAATAACCTTTAAAGAACTACTTTGAGGGTTTAAGTGAGATTTGAGTGATCTATAGATCCTGCGCAGGCCAAAGGTAGGAATTTCAACCTTGAACGCTCAAGTTTAATACTTACTGTAATTAAGAGAGCCAACTTCCCTGTGGCACAACCCGACTGACATCAGTAGCATTACAACAGCAAAGAGCCTTACGTTTGATCTCCAAATCCATCTGGGATGGAGATGAAGGACAGAACGTGCCTGCCCACAGGGCCAGGAGTCTCTGCTACCCAAAGGCTGCAAGACCCACAGAAACATTCCTTCCTTGGGCCATACTGCCTACCTCCCACACCATCATATTGCAGGAGCGTTTTATTTTTTTTCCTTGCAAGGTAGGCATTACTCAGTGCCTCCATTTCACCAAAAGGACCTTCCTTATAGCTGTCCATGCCCACCAGCACTTCAAGCCCGGTGGATGGGCTGCCTGTACCCCTCGCAGCAGGGGTGGGGGCTGGCTCTGGCAGCTGTGCTCCATCTCACTCTCAGGGCTCATGCAGGAGCAGCAGGTTTCAGGGAGCTTTAGGCACAAGCAGCTTTGCTTCCCAACTCCCTGTTCTTGCCCAAACATCTTGAGCACATGGGGACATACGGTTGGCCCCTTATAGCTCTTAGGACGTAAGTGTTCCTTCCTTCATCCAGTCTATTTCTCAGCCTCCTCCTTTTCCAGGTCAGGTTTTCCCACCTCAGGTTCTGATGCCCAGTCTTCCCTCCCACCAACCCATCTCCTTATGCCCACACCATGATGCTCCCCTTTCTCTCCTGCTCATGGAAAGCTTTGTGTGTGCCTTAAATCAGGTTACACCGAGGTATCTTTGCATGCAGGAAGCCTGGTACAGCTAAAGCCAGGAATCCAGCTCTCGGGGGTAATCTGCAGAGTATGCCTGGTTATTAGTCACTACAGTAGAACAATCAACACCGTTTCTGTAATGCAGTAAGATGGATTGAAGCTACTTAAGAATATAAGGAAATGGGATCAGCGCTTTGAAAAAAAAAGTAGCTTGACTCACCAAATCCGCTTCTACTATAGCAGCTCTGCGCTCACGCACAGCCTTTGATTGCACACGCTAATGCTGCAGCACAGATGCTTACAGCTGGCAACACCAGGCCTGAACAGCCAGCCTGACAACAGTCAAGCCCATATTGGCAACACCAACACCTTACCCTGATGGCAATACATGACAGTCCCACGCTGAGGTAGCAAGGAGCAAGATACAGCTCTGCTGTGTTGCTCCTATTCCTTTCTTGTTATCAGAAAAGATCACACTTTCGCTCTGTGTCTGTTTTTGCACCAGAACAGTTCTGCTCTTTGGTACTTTTCCCTTTCAAATGTACTCGGAAAATAAAGACCCAGCTCTTCCCATTGCATCTGCACCAAGACCTGAGCAGACTGCAAAGTCTCAGAGGCTTCAAGCTACTTGCTCTCATGCTTAATCACAAAGATTGATTCCACACCTCCCTTAAAGAGATGAGGCGTGATCAGGTACAAAACTCCTTCCCTGACCCAAACCCACTATTTCTCCACAAATCTCTCCCCTCTCTTGAAATCAGCAGAGATGCTACTCCAGAAATTTAAGAAATGGTATATCAACAGGGTAAAAAGTCTCCCCAGTGCCAGATCCCACTAGCCACAGTAGCACTGGGAAAGAGGGATCATAGGTATCCCTGGCCTGGCATTGTAGGTGTTGGGAAGCATCCTCCATAGAAGCATCTCCTGCCTGAAGAGCCAAGACCAGTATGTGACAGTGATCCTAAAGAAAAAAAAAAGAAAAAAAAAAAAAAAAGAGTTGTCTCCTGCTGACTCAGACAAGTGTCTTTTTACCTCCCAGAAATCAGGGGGTGTGAATGGCTCTGTAGAGAAGTCTGGAGGAAGGAACTGAGAAACAGCCAGGGAGACTGAAGCAGGCTTTGAAAAGCCTCTGCAGAGAAGCAGCAGCAACAGTACCTCTTGGAAGACTATTCTGTGCTTTTGCCGCCCATGCCCTGTCCGCAGGAAAACTCCCCTGCCCTCCCATGCCCAAAGAGGGCAGCTACCCCACTGCCAACACTGAGCTTGGCCAATACAAGGAGGGAAGAAAAAGACCAGGAGCTTGGAAAAATGTGTCTGATACATCTCATTTCTATGTGAATGAAACCCCAAAGTCTCCTGAGAGAGAAAGCAGGGGAATGTGGATGAGAAATCACCACTTTATAGGTAGTTAACGGAGGTGCTTGGAGAATGGGGGCACATCTGAGGCTCCCTATTTACCCATTCCACAAAGTATCTCCTTACTACTCCTGTTTATTGACTAAGTGTAAACTACTGTAGTAGTCTAAGGATGGAGATCTGAGCCAATTTTTTTCTTCTGACCTTTGTGCCCCTCTGCCACAAAGCTGGGGGGAAGAGGGGAAAAAACTGACTTGGCCCAGACTGCCCTAATTAACTGGAGTCCTGATTGATTTTGATAAGTAGCTCTAGCCTCATTCATCAGCACAGCATATACCCAGATAAGCAGAGCAGCAGTGCATCAATCCAGACCACCCCAAGCAGCACAGAGCTGGTCTGAGAGCAACAGCATCTTTTATACACCTTTTCATATGATGAAACCTCATAATCTTTCCCATTCTCCCTCCTGACATTTTAAGACCTTCTAAGGAAAATCATTCACCCTCTTCAGATGGACAGCAAAGATTATCCCCCAGGGCTCAACCTTGTTAAACTTCAAGTTTGGGGCTGTGGGAAGCCCTGACTCCATCAGAACAAGTGACAGCACCCAGGATTACAGGGGCCAGATGCTCTCAGCTCCTCTATGTTACAGAACCAGGTATGCAGCTCCTGTACATCACTGTAAGGAGATGCACCACAGGTCAGCACGGAGCTAAATTGAAGATCAGTAGGCAGAAATCAAATAGGGAGATTAGAGGCAGGCTAACACAAGGCTTAAGATGGAGATTTTGATTAAGAGGAGAAAGGAGGAAGAACACACATGCAGAGCAGCATCCATCTCTGGCACCAAGAGCCCCACCAGAGCCCTGCAGTCCAAAAGGAAAGACTCCGAGCATTTTGCCCATTGGATTTGAAAACCCTTTCCGCTGTCAGCTTGGTTTTGCTCTCATTCAAGCATGTGATGGAGAAAGAAAATGAATGCAAGAAAAGAGATACTGTTGATTTAATTGACCATATTTGTCACTGGAGCAAGAAAACTAACCCTAGCAATAGCAGTGGCTGAGTGACATGCATTTAATTGGTATAGGAGATGCATTTGCTTTGGTCAATGAAATATATATGAAAATCTTCATCTTAACCTGACCTTTCCAGGAAAGCTCTGGTCTAAATAGCACTGCCCAACGCTGCTGTGACAGCTGGGCACTCCCCTGCCACTCCAGCAAGCCCAGAGCAGCACCCCTGCACCACCAAAGCCTCCCTGCTTTGGCTTTCCCTGTGCACAGCCCAACTCTGAGCTATGTCTTGCTTTGCACCGTTTTCTCCACCCATTTACCCCCTGACATCTTCACACTGCTTTTCCTAGGCGTGAACAAACCACCTTCCCCCTTAGAGGCAGTGCAACTTGTGTCATCCAACAGCCCTGCCAGCAGCTGAGCATCCTCAGGTCCTAGTGAAATCAGTAATTTTCCCCTGGCAAATTCACTGCCTGGTGATGAGCAGGGTGCCAGGACACGGGACCTAGAGACTGATGGAGGCAGATCTGCTCTTCCTGCTGCCCCAATATTTCTTTAGCTGTGGACAGTAACAAACCCAAGCTGTTCATTCAGACTTGACTCCTCTGGTCAGAGGTTTACAGCCAAAGTGTTTTACTGAACCTCCCAAAAGTCCTTTGTGGTGCAGCCCAAAGGCTTATTTAGGGCACTGTCCTGGGAGCACTTGGGGTTGAGCCAGTAGTGCAAAGGCAGAACCAGACAGATTTGGTGGGGTCCGGTGTCTGCACCCACAGTGGGGATTCCCACTGCAGGAGTAAGAGCTCCACAAAACAAATTACATCTAATTAGAGCAGGCACATTGTGCCCAAGGAGCATCATTGTGCAAATATTTATTCAAGTCTTTAAAGAGACCTTTGCGAGAGGCAAAGCAAATGGTGTTTCTGTAGCCACTGATGGTCCTTCCAGCCAGGTCGGACTGCAGCACTGCAAAGCCATCCGTCAGCGCCTGAGCTCACCCTCTGACACAAGCCATACATTTTCCATGCCTCTTCGGGGCAGGATTTGTGAGGCTTTGATGACAGCATGTTCCTTTCCAGCACAAGGTCAAGCCAACCATTTCCTCCTTCCCAAGGCCTCAGATTTACCCTGGGTGTAACTCCCTCAACTTCACCAGATAGATTTGGGCACTGTGGCCTCTCTCTTTTCTTTTTTTAAAGTCCCTTGCTACAGCATGAGGAGACACCTGGCAGAACCGTTCTGCCTGGAAATCCATCCTCGGATTGTTTTATCTCTATTAGCCCTCGCAAGCAGATGACAGGGGAGCATGAACATAGACAGCGTGGGATGAGACATTCACCCAGCTGCTAGTTCAAAGGCATGTCATCATTTATAACACTCTCAGCTATTCCAACTCTCCCTACTTGTACTCACTTAAAAGAAAAAGAAAAGCAAGCCATTTCTAGTTCTGTATATTTAGCGTTCAGGGAGACACTGTTTATTTTGGTGCCTTTGCTCTCAGGGTAACACAGCTTCCCCAGCTCCATGGGGCATTTCTCTTCCAGAGCAGTGCTGCCAAGTTGTGCTGTAACCCCTCAGCAACCCACCAGTGTGAGAGTGCAGGAGCAGCCAGCAAGGGGAGAAAGAGAGAGAGAAGAAAAATTCTTTAGGTACCAGGTTGGCCCTGCCTGCACCTTGCATATCCCATCTGGCAGCCATTTAGCCCTGCCACGCTTCACATGTGGGGCCCTGTCATTGACAAGTGAGCCACCACTTCCCCACACTGGGAAGGAATTCAAAACCAATATAGAATCAATCTGCTAAAAAGGCTTTTATCTCCATTGGGCTGGCATTCCCTCAGGGCCAGCCCACAGACACCTCACTGGAGTGGGCTGCCATGGGCTTGAGAAAAAATATCCTCGGCCAGCCCAGGGATACTGCAGCATCCAGGAGCCATGGCACAAGCGGAGGGGAACCCGCTCTGCTGAATGACTTCATCAATGTCACAGCCTGCAGGTGACATCCAACCTGAGCTTCCGTTGGTGCCTCAGTCCCCCCAGAAACAGCTCCACCATCCCCAGGTTTAAGCCAGACCTACCCTGTGCTCGCTCCCAGCATCTGTGGCAGGGAGCAAGAACCCAGCCCAAAGCAGGTCAATGAAGAAATGAAAGCGGTGCCTGCACATTTCCCATCCTTCTGAGCCCCTGCAGCAATCCTGGTGGGTCTGTACAGCCTGGGAAACCTGGCCAGGACTCCTGGCTTTGCTGCAGCCCCCACCAGCAGGTGTGGGATGCACAAAGGAGCACCTTACATTAGACATTGCCACCCCAAAACACCTCTCCTGCTTTGAAAAAGAGCAGCAGAGGGGAGTTAAGATGAGTCCATTCAAGTTACAAGCCTCTCTGCAAATAATTTGGGCACGTTTCCAGCCCATCACTAAGACGACGCAGAACCAACTCATCCCCAGAGACTGCAAATGGTCTGATCCAAATTCCACTGAAGTCCACGGCAAGGCTCATTACCTCCATCTGGCATTAGCTCTGGCTCTTTGCTCACGATAGCTCCGGGCAAGAACTCCCTCTCCAAGGAGCCTCAACGCAATTAACTGGAGAAGCATCACTCCCATCTCAAAGCTGGGGAAAAGCCCCAGATCCTTCCCCACCTAACATGGACACATCAGCACCGACCAAGCCGTTCAGGCTGGGTCCAATAGAGGGCAACAATATTACACGAACCAGTTCATTAAACTAATTGAGAGCAGCCAAGGTGAGATTCACTGCCCACACTCCTCCAGGGCTGGATTTATCCCTTCCCTCCCTCCTCATTTCACTGGGAGGTGAGTGGATGCACAGGCAGCCTGAGCATTCAAGACATGGTGGCATGGTCAGGATGGACTGCTCCAAAGCATTTGAGTTTTGGCTGCCTTTCAGCCAGCCTTGCTGATTTTCCCCTTGATCTGGGACCCTGCAAAACTACTGAGCCACCCATCCTGTGTCTTACCAAGCCACAGTCCCTGCACCGAGCTCTGCCCCACACTCTGCCAGCTTCTGCCTCCTCCTCCCCACCTGCAGCTTATTACAGCAATAACAAGATGCACTCCGTGTAGAACCACAACCTTCTGCAATGCTGTTTTGCATAAAGACACCTTATACACTAGCGAACATTTGTTTAATTAACACTCTTGCTTGCCGGAGGTCTGCCCACAACCCCCATCGCTGTGCAGGGAGAGAGATTTTCCCCACCGCAATCCAGTTCTGACCCCTGTAAGCAGGGGAGTCCTTCAGAGCAAAGCCGGGGATGCACCATCCCCTTCACCCTGGGGAATCACCCTGCGCTGTACTCTCTACAACCTCCCCAGTGCTGCTCTGTATCCAGGCTTGTCAGCCTAACGAGTCTGTGCAATTGTATTGCTCAAGGGGAGCATATCCGAGGCTCGCAAGGAGTGCCCATGGGATGCTGGCAACAGGCATCAATGCAAAACGGCTTGGCTGCATGTTAGTGAGGTCTGGATTGCAGCAGACCTGGCAAAATGGGGACTTTTTTGGGGGAAAGCAGTACAAAAAGCAGAGCTCCGAGTTGTCTGTAGTCAGCTGAGCTGCAGGAATCCCCAGCATGCTTGTATGGTGAAATGAATTAGTGTAATGACTATTGTGTGAGGTTAAGCTAATATTTTACCCTGCATCCACAGCAGGCAGGGAGCTTGCAGGCAGTCAGGCACTGTACCTGCCCATCCTGGGCTAAAGTGACTGCATGTAACAATGATTTAAGCTCTTATGACAAGAGGGTGGAGGTAGAGCTGTAGACAGCTTCTAGGAGGTGGGATTTCACCCTCACTGCCACCTGGGAGTCTACCGAGAATTCCCACCGACATCAGCAAAGTCAAGGTTTTACCCTTTCCCATCCCTAGGGTTAGCTCATCCCTCCTTGCGGTTGGTACAGTGCGGGTGGCAACCCTGTCTGTCCACATCTGTCAGCATGTTACACACCACGTGTATCCCGTCATTGAAAACAAACTGTGCCCAAGGAATTTGGTGGAAGTAGCAGAGATGAAGAAGCTGGGATTTCACTTGGGTTGGCAGCAGATCCTCAGTCCCAGCATCCCCCATGGGTTCCATTCGAGCAGGCTCAGACAGGCAGCTCACGTCAGAGCAGGGTTGAAAGCCTGAATTGCCCAAATCCCAGGCTCCTGCTGTATCCCAGGCCATCTCCCTATCCACAACACACAGGCCTCCTCCGGCACATCAGCTTTCCGCCAAAACCCGCTCACCAGCTTTGAACATCCTTGCGAGAGGCCACCAGAGAGGCTCCATCCCCAGCACCAAGCAAGCCCCGTTCAATCCGTGAGCCAGCACAAAGGCAGAACTCAAGAGCTCAGGAGAGAAAAGACTGAATCCAAGCCACAGCGTTGACCTCAGGGACTAAGTTACCTCCGCATTTGGGGGACTGAGAGGAAAAGCTCCATTCGACCCTGAAACCAGTAGCTGAGACGAGCTGGGAGCTGCAGTTTGACCAAAGAAATTCCTCCCACCAGCAGCTGCCGAGCCCTGTTCAAAGCCCTCAAGCCGAAGACTTGGCTGAGAGCCTGGAGGACAAGCTTGTCTCTCACTGGATATGTATTTGTTTTCATCTAGATTTACATGACGAGATCAAAGCAGCTGCACTGAGGTTAGATGGGATTTACTGAAGGCAGAGCTCTGGGGCATTTGGTTGGATAGTTTTGCCCCATCTTCATTTCACCCGGGGGGGGGCGGTTTCCAGGCTGTTTGAAGGATGAACTGGGCTGATTTGCTGCAGCCCACTGCAACCTGTGTGCACCCAGCGCTCAGTGCCACTCGCCTCCTGGCATGAAATATGCCTCCAGACACCAGCCTCTGGCAGAATATGCCACAACAAGCTCCCAGCGCTTATTTTTTGCTGGCTACATGCTAAGGCTATTCACATCTCTGCACAGGGGATGGACACACTGAAGCCAAGAAGGACTGCAAACCCACCTTAGGGGACACAACCAGAGGACCCGGGCGCTTGTATGCAGACACTGAAGTCCTCCTTTCAGGTTGGAGAGGTTACCAGCTTTGCTTTTACCAAAGCAAGGATGTTGGTGCAACTTCAGTAGCGCTGGCACAGACCTGTCCCACAGCAGGGCAGCAAACGGCTGCTTTGGAGCCTTTCTCCCAGCCCTCATATCTCATGTGGCCACACATTCCCCTACACAAAGCAAAATGCTCCCACAGAACGACGCACTGGCACGTGCTGCTGGGCCAGCCCAAATGACTGAACCCCTCTCTGCAGCAACACTGCAGGAAGGTAAGAGCTGACCCTCCACTTAAATGTAATACAGGAGGCAACATCACGGGAAAGCACATGGGCTCCAAAATCACATTCTGCAAAGCTGATCCCTATGTAGTAGCAACACTTGAAGCTGCAATTCACCCTGAGGGTTTGGTGCTCCGTCACCAACAGCGGGTGACACCCTCCCACAACGGCTGTGGTTACACCAGGTCCACCGGAGCAACCTCCTCGGCACCAAAATTATTAGGGCTGAAATTTGGGGGAGGCGGCTTAAAGAACAGATGGTCGTGCTTTAGTATCGCAACACACTGCCAGTTAATTAATGCTAGCTGTAATTAAACTTTACACAAATTAGCTGTCAGCTATGCTAAAGGGAATCATTTCTCTCAAATGCCACCTTGAATCGCTGAGTTGTGAGACTTTTCTACAACGTAATTAAAAGCAGGAGGCTGGCATGCAAGGGGGTGGGTGGCAGGGGAGGGAATAGCCAAAGCTGCAGGCTGGGAAGCAGCTGGAGATCCCCACCCTGCATGAGCAGCTCCTCTCCTTTGGTCTGGGGGACCCCAGGGGCTCGCCTTGGCTTTTATCCCCACCAACATACAAAGGAGGTTCCTCCCCATGAGTCACAGTTTTAGTCTGAAGCTGAATTTTTGGCTCTTGGAAGGAGAAAGTTTGAGCTCAAGAGGCCCAAGAAGAGGTGGTAGGACCTTAGCAGGGCAAGGAGAAAGTTGGGTCAGGAGTTGTTGCAATGAAGCCCTTCTATTCAGAAAAGCAGAAAACAAGATGTATTTGCAGGGAAAGGGCCGGTTTTGACAAGTCTTCTTCTTAAAAGAAAGAAGTCTGTCAAAACAGCCATGTTGACATTTTCCAACAAGTCGCATTTTATTCCAAGTGATGCTTTGGAAATTTTAGCTCATTCCTTGCTTTGCATGTTTGCCAGTGCTCATGGAGCTATGAGATGACTAACACAAGAGTACCATGACCAAGCAGGCAAACACTCCCTTGGGCTGGGGGGAAATGGGAATATTAAAGCTAATTTATCCCAAATTAGCACAGGCTTTGGCTGGAAATCAAATTGGGGAAACAGGCAACAAATGTCTTAGCATCAGATATATTGATGGTGACTGGTAGAGGTTTTCAAACATGCCCCTCTTTGCACACAAACATACAGGACACGTTGTGGGGTACCTGAACATGGTGATAGCCATCTCTAGGAGAAGCTCCGGGGTCTGGGCAGGCAGGAGATGAGGCTGGAAACGAGGCAACAGAGAATCCATGAAGAAAGCAGAGCTGAAATGGAAAACAGTCCCACCCCAGCCTGTCCTGGGCTTAAATAGCACTCCTGGGTGAGTGGGTGGGGGTCCAAGGTGAGGCTGCTCAGGGCAATTAAAGCCTATTAGTGCACTCAGGATCCATGAAGTCAAACCACAGCCTTAAGCAAAAGCCCAGTAACCCCAGTTAGACCTAATGACTTCAGTCCTCGGGGTTATTTCCCCACTTTCCAGTTCTGTGAGCCACCTGCAACCCTGTTCAGGTGCTGGGGATGGTGCATTGCCACCCCAGCCCCACGTGGGACTGGGGCGATGGGCCCCAAAGTCAGCTCAGGGGCTGGATGTGTCCCCTGGGGATCCGTCTCAGGCAGCCCAAGGCGTTACTGATGTTCGTGTCTCTTGCAATCATGGGTGATTGATATGCCCAGATGTTTTCCACTCCATGATACAGAGGAAAGCAAAAATCTCCGTGGTTCCTGCCAGACTGACTTGTGGAAAATTCCTTCCTGATCCCAGATCTGCTAATCAGATCAAGCACTTCAGGGAGACTTGGCGGGCGAGCGTGCCTTGGGAAGGTGTCCCTACACCCCCATCACCGCGCTTGCTGCCCATCCAGCATCCCGCCTCCCACCCTGCTGCTATTCGGAACACCTGGGAGCACAGCTGGCCAGATGTGCGCCTGAGAAACCATTTCTCCTCAACTCCTGCAGACAACAGGATGAGGCTCAGCGTAAGTTATAGTCATGGCCTTGCCACAGAGCTCCAAGTGTTACGAACATCTTGAGGGCAGAACGGGACGGCCTTCTCTCCGAGGGCAGGAGCAGGAGGGATTTATGAATTAAGGTCAGGAAGGGCCACTGTGACTCTCTCCCCTGCTCCTCCCAAACACATACGCCGTAGCTATTTTTCTCCTCCAGCAGCTGAATTAAAGCCTCTGGTTTGTAGCAATACCAAATCTCATTTTGGAGGCTCTGAGCAACAGTAAATCCCTGGTCCCTTGCTCTCCATCAGCCCTCGCTGCCCTGCAGCGTGTCCTCCTCCAAGGTTGCCTTCAGCTTCCAGCAATTAGGGCTTCTCCAGCATTTTGCTTGACAGGCTGTAGGCTTTGTTTCCAGCCCAATACACGCAGAGGAGTTCAATTCCTCTTCACCAGCACTCTCCAACCTCTCCTCAGGGAGACCAAGCTTCACACCCCACCGCTCGCCTCCCACCACCAAATCCCCTTTACCCTTTCGGGCTGGACGGCACGGTGAGCAGGGCTGGCCCCAACAGCCAGGCAGATTAGCTCAGCCATATTCCCCTCACACTGTGCAGACTCAAGAGCACTTCTCGGCTTTTCTTTCCTTTTCCTTTTTTTTTTCAAGCTCAATCAAGGATCACATCAACTTCTCTTTTTCCCCGAAGCTCTGCGCTGGGAGCTCATGATGAGGGAGTTATACACCCATGACCCCTAAATCCTTTTCTGAG
This sequence comes from Astur gentilis, assembly GCF_929443795.1. Taxonomy (NCBI): domain Eukaryota; kingdom Metazoa; phylum Chordata; class Aves; order Accipitriformes; family Accipitridae; genus Astur; species Astur gentilis. The sequence goes on along the minus strand of NC_064887.1, from coordinate 41,626,629 downwards.
TCACTGCCGCTGCAAGATCTGCTCTCCCATCCTGGAGGCAAACAATCCGGCTCCTTTGTTCCCACCTAAGCTACAGTGGCCTTGTACAAAGCACCAAAGTCATTGGTATTTTACACTTCGGGAGTGCTTCCCCCGCCCCCCCCCCAAAGCAGAACAAAACAGTCATAGTACAGCAATACCTGGAGTCCCCAGCATAGACCAAAGGGGTCCAAGCTGTGTATTGCTAAGGTCTGTGTGTTACTAAGGTAGTGATGAAAAGGCTGAAGATGGGCGCTGATGTGAGCCCTGGCCAAAATATTTGTCCTTTCTGTATCGCTGAGCTCCTCAGCCTGGTGGCAAGAGGGACCCCAACCCAAAAAGCAGGAATGCCCCCAAGCCCTTACTCCAGCCTTGGCTGTGTGTGAGAGTTTGCCCAGCCTGCGGCTGCCTTGTCCCTGGTCCAGGAGTGATTCAGCCCATTGCAAACCTCATGGGAACCATTTAGCGGCCTCCGCTTTGCTTCTGCAGCAAGGCTGGGACGTGCAGAGCTTTGCATGCAGCATCGCGTTTGGCCGTGGAGCTCCCCTGGGCTGAGAGAACGGCTGCACGGATCCTGTCCCACCTCAGGGCTGGAGGAAGGGGACAGAGCTGCCGAGCACAGCAGTGGCCAAAATCCAGCGCACAGACCAGGCTCTGCACCTCACCCTGCGGCCAACAGCACCCGCAAGAGCTCAGTCGTGGCTCGGAGATTCACCCAAGCTTCTCTCATGCTGGACCAAGGATGTACACCTGCTTCTTGCTCCTCTAAGTGAAAAGGATGGGATTCATTTTTTAAAAAGAAATCAGGGCACACTCGAGAAGTGGTGGATGGGAGAGCACCGTGCATGCGATGCAGGGTTCTGAGTTTGCTTCTTCCCCCTGCCAAAAAATGCCTGCCTGAAAGTCAACCAGAAACAGCCCCCAAAAACCTGCCTGAGCGGTGGGAGGCAGAGAGCTCAGTCCCAGCATTACAACATCGGGAGCTGCAGGAGGTATCGGCTGCCTTCCCCCACCTCCTCCAGTTCAATTAAGGAACAACATGTTTTCCTCATTGCCGCCATCCTTTTATCTCCGGCTCTTTCTCGTGCTGCTGTTCTGTCTTTCCCTTCAAGTGACGGCAGCGTCGTGGTACCCAGCTGACGCAGCCCCCGGGAACACGGCTTCGTCTCGCAGCCTGCAGGCTCCCGGGCTGCAGCGACACATGCAGCTGTGTGTGCACATGGGTGTGCATGTGTGTGTGCACACGTGCATGCATGTGTGTGCATGCACATATGCATGTGCATTATCCCCACCTCTATGGCAGCGCTGGCACTGGGGAGTCGCTTTGCCGGCTGCCTCTGCCAGGGTGGTTTAAGGTTAAAAAAAGGTGGTTTTCATAGCAGGAAAGGAGTGGGTGTTTGGTCAAGGATGTGTTGTATCCAGCTGCGGAGCTGTGCCTGCCCGGCCGCCCCAGCAAACACCCAGCAGTGCCCCGCTTGCGGGATGCTCCTCCGCATTTTCCACGCTGCGCTGTAATGCTCAACCGGGGCGAGATGAAACGCAGCTCTGCGGAAAGGTCTGAGCGGGGTTAATGAGAGGGCTGGTATGTGGGGGGTGTGGGGAGGAAGGACTGTGGGCACTGTGGGTGTTGGTTAGGGGTGGGTGCGCGTTTCCTCCTCCGGTGGCTGCGGTGAATCACCGTTTGCATCTCACTTGCCCGAGATTTGAGGGCTCGGCTGCCCGGCTGCAGCGCGCGCCCACTTTCCGATGGTAAAGGGAGTTTTCCTGGAGGAAAGCCCAAACAAAACCCACACACAGATCTCCCGCGCCCAGGTACAAGGTGTCAGCTGTCACCAAGCATCGTGAAATGGAGGGATACAGCCCCGGACGATTTGTAGACGTCGCAAATAAAGTTGACGGCGTTGACAGGGAACAGCTCGAGGACATCACCTGCAGGGAGACCCCACCGGAGCTACAGGCATTGGCTGCTCTGAAGTTGTTCAATAAATTCCTGGATTTAAGACCGCGAGAGATCATTCAATCATCATGGCTGACCTTGTCCATCGCAGTTCCCCCCCGCTCTTGCACTGGGAATCGCAGAGATGAGGGTTATTAGAGCTGTTTTGGAGCGGTACCCGGCGGTGCCGCGGACGGGAACTCACTGCTCTGCTCCACCGCCCACCCACCCGAAATGCATCTCCCTGCCTGAGTCAACTCCTGTTCACACGTCTCTCACTAAATCAAAGGCCCCTCATTCTCCCTGAAGGTAATGCTGTGTTGTAATCTCAGCAGGGAGCTTTTCACATTGCTCACTGCCAGGGTTTTTCTCCTCACGGTCCCTTCGCTGTGTGCCAGCCCTGGTTTTGGGGATGAGCCTGGCTCCGCGTGGGTGCAGGGAGATCTCACCCTCCGAATTACCCATCCGGGAAGCAAAGGTCTAAACCGAGCACATCCCCCTAAACGTGGCTATGGTGAGCGACCGAGATGGGCATCCTGGGGGTGACTTGACAATTTCCACTGAATTACAGCAGGCAGGTTTCTGCCCCACTGCTTCTTGTGGTCACACAAGCCAGGAGCAAAGGGACAAATCCTGGGGCAGACGGAGGTCTGGTCCTGCTCGCAGAGGCTCTGCCAGCCTGCTCCATGGGCTCACCCCGACTGACATCAGATTAAGAGAAGAATCAGGCCCATGTCAGCACTTGAAGGGATGGATGGATTCGTCTTTCAGGTGAATAACTGGGGGTAACTGAACAGCCTTTCCAAAGCAAATGGGATGCTCAGACCCCAGTAGCTGCATGGTACAACTGGGAATCCTGCCTGGGCACAGGACCTGTCCTCATTCCAGCGCCGCCATGGTGATCCTCCAGGAATTTAGCAAAAAGAACAGAGTTGCTTTGAATCCACAGCGAGAGGATAGAAAGGCAGAGCTTGGCTATTTGGGAGCCAGAATAAAAAGACAATAAGTCCTTATAAAGTCTCAGGCCTGGGTGTTGCCACACCGAGCCCAGGTTTTGCTGTCCTAAAACGCTCCTCTGCATTTCCCGACATGCAGTGGCAGATGCCGTAAAGGACACACGGACAGAGGGCTGTCTGTCTGCGAGGTCTCGCACCATCCAGTGCTGAGGATGGAGACGCTGGTCCTACTCCCAGCCCTGCCACTGACACGCTGTGCGGGACCTGCTACGCTACTTGCTCCTCAGCTTCTCCATCCTTTAATCAGGGACAACAAATACATTCTCCGAGCTGTATTATTCATGCATTAACTTTATTGATGAGCAATACAGGACATCAGGCAGGTTGAGGACCTGGTAAATGAAGCAACACAAAACTGGAGCTCAAGGCAAGTAGAAATCTGCCCATCTGCAGCTCTGAAGTTCAAGATATGTCTCCTTAAACCGGGCTGCAATTTCATGAGCCTCTGCTCTGCACTATTTGCTTTTGCTTTATATTGTGCTTGGAGGGCTGTGGATGACAAGGACACTATTATTATTATATACTCCTGCATGTGCGTGCCTGCACACTGGCTCAGGTGTCTATCGGTCGGAATAAATTACAGAGAGACAGCAAAAGGAAATGTTGCGTTTCATTAAAGCCCTTCTTTTCATTTGCACTGGGAGTTTCTCCGGTTAGAAGTCAAACTGCACACCCGCCACTTGCTAATTGCACTTTTCAGAATCAAAGGCTTTAGCCAAAGGGATAAATATATAAAATTGTCGGGAAGGAAACATTTTCTTCTTGAATTCCAAGTGAAAACTGAACTAATATGGACTTCTTTTGATAATAAAAGCAGCAGAAACAGATATCTGATCTTTGTGGCTAAAGGCAGCTTGAAACAGAAGTAAAAGATTCGCTTATCAGGCCAGGAGGACTGTTCTAAGTGACTGAAATTACATTAGGAAAATCACGTCCCTGTTTTTCTTCTATAATTGTCTCTTGTTGTTTTAGCCTCTTTTCCAGGTAACTCAGTCACTGAGATATTTGTTCAATCTCTGCTTTTTTTTCCCCCTACTTCTTAGATCATCTTTCCAAAGGGGCCAGCAAAGAGCATCGATGAGACAAACCACGGCCTTTGAGCATCCCGGTTGCCGGATCCCCAAACACCCACCTCTTTCGTTTCCCTTTTTTTCCCCTTCTTTTCCCAGCCAAAGCACAGCCATTCCTCACTCCTCAGGCCCTCGGACAGGGAGATGGAGGACAGAGTCACGCGTTGTTAACCCCCACTTTCCTGTGGCTGCCGGTGATTTATTACGAGCAACGAGGCATGAGGACAGTGAGGCGAGGACCAGGGAGCATCTTCGCTCCGTCCCAGCTCAGGGCTGGTTAATAAGCCATTTTAAAGGGAAGAGGGGGAGCAGTACTTATTGGGTGAAAAAGTAAAGGACATGGGGTTTTATTTATTTCATGCCTTGGTTCTCAAGGAGGAAAAATGTCTCCATTTCAGATAGGGCAGCTTGAAAGCATAATGTCTGCAACACACCGGGAGGATTCAGCCTTGAGCAGAGAGGCCAGATCCTGCTCTCAGTTGCAGTTTCAGACACTTGGGTGGATTAGCGGGTGAGAGCTTCCTCCGCCACTGCATAATGAAGGCAAAACCCATGCATGTGCCCCTGTATTTATGCATTCTTACCTGGTTTCTGGCTCAGGTTTCATCATCTGGTTTCCTTTTTGCCCTAAGAATCAAGTTAGTTCACTGATTAAAAAAAGAAAGAAAAGAAAAAAAAAAAAAAAAAAAAAGATGTGATTACTAAATAAATAAATAATAAGAATAAAAAAAACTCTACTGGAAAGTCTGCAGCTTTTTGCAAAAACGACTGTGAAATTTATGGAACGACAGCTAAATTGAATGAGATTAGGAAGAAAAGGGCCTGTCTATTTATGTGAAGAGTTTTCAGAGTTATCATAATTAATTATAACAAACATTTTGCAATGCACATTAAATCTCAAGCTTCAAGGCTTAGGCTGGTTCCTAACACTCCAGCTTGGGATGAGGGGCTGAGCTGCCGCAGGCATCCTCACCGCATCTTCACCAGCAGGACCGCAGCAGCGGTGTAACGTGGAGCAGAGTGCGACCCTGCTCCTCCACCTGGGCACCGAAACGAAGCCAGAAATGCAGTAGAAACCCCTCATATTACTTAAAAACATATTAGGCAGGGTTTGTGTAAAGAAGGCAAACCAGGTCTGTGCAGCCTCCCAGCTCCATGGACCAGCCGGGCTCCTCGCAGCAGGATCCGACCCAAGGTGTACGCGTGGAAACGCGTCATCCAGGAGGAAAATGAAACCAGGGCAGGGTCAGAAATGCCTCGAGCGGATTTGGGGGATTCAGGGAGTTAACAGTGGACTCAGCTTTGTCTCGCTTGCCCCTTCCCACAGGTCCCGGTGCCTGGCTGGAGGGGATGGATGGGCACTAATGACTCCAGTGCCACTTGTTAAGATTTAATTAGGGAGTGCTGGCTGTGGATCCGGTCCCACCTGCGGCTCTTGGCTCTGCACAAATGTTAACTCCCAACGTATAGCAGCTTCTAAAAGAGCCTCTGACTCTCCCTCCTGGCTGCCCAGATTGGAAATAGGTTGGGGAAAGATGTCAGGGGAGCCCGGGAGAGATGTACAGGCAGGAAAATTGGGGAAAACAGGGTGATGGGGATGCCCGAGGATTCATGCAAGGAAAGAGACTCCTCGGAGCTGAGCGATCCCAACCCAGAATGAAGTTCAAACCCTCTGTGGTTTCAGTGCTAAGGCAGGAGGTTTGCAGAGCCTCTCAGGCATCTCCGGCTTTGTGGCTCTCGATGGCCGAGGGCAGCAGCAGCTGCGCGCTGCACGGCTAAATACAGAAATTGCCAAATCTGCCAAGAGAACTGAAGCGGGCAGAGGAAAGGCAGAGAAAAATCCCCTTTGCCAGGCTCTGTGTGTGCTCTTGGGCAAGCAAACATCAGGCCTGATATCTTGCCTGCGGGGTGGTGCCGAGAAACATTCCTTCCTGCACCTCTGGACAGAGGCAGGAATTTGAGGTCAATCATCCTGATTTGAGCAGGATGTGTCCCCCAACGCAGCGGCCAGCCGGCTCCCTCCTGGCCTGTCCACCCAAGGTTTTGAAGATGCATTACTTGGGGGATTTTTTGTTTCCTGAAATGAAGGTTAAAAAACCATAAGAACACCCAGGCTGGGTTTCCTCACTCCGGCGCAGGGACCCTGGTCCCCAGCATCCTCCCAGAACTGACCGTGCTCAGCACTGATTAATGTTGCCCATCCCGCCTGGCTCTTGCCGGCAGCTTGTGTTCCCATCGAGCTTTTCCAGCCAAAAAGACAAAGGGGAATAAATCCAAGGAGAGTCCACGCACCTCTCCCAGGCACAACCCTCTCACTCCACCTGGTGCATGAGGTCCTACGAGCAGGGGTAGCTCAGCATCGCGATGCCCGGGGTCATTTTAGGTCCCAGACGCGGCAGAGCTGATCCTGCCACATCGCCCAGGTGCAGCGATGTCCTCGGAGCGAGCCGGGAGCTCGGCACGTTGCCGCTCCTCGCTGCCTCCTGGCATCCCCAAAGTCTCCTTGAATATTTGGCCCAGCGACAGCAGGAGATGGTTGGTCAGACTTATCCTGGCGCTAACCTGAGACATTTTTTATTATTATAACTCCGTCCTGATCACCAGCCCCTGTCCCCAGGTGCAATTACCCGCCGGGTACAACTGAGATAGATGCAGGGACATGATCACAGCTTGCCAAAAAGGGGCCATTGGGGATCCTGTGGCACTCTGGTCGCCCCACAGCACCCAGTCATCCCACGGGAGATGCAGGCGCGGGCACAGCATCCCTCCGCCGGCAGTGTCCTGCGGCCGTGGCCGGGCTCCAGGTGGACTCTTGTCCCACCGCTGATTTGTGGCTGCCTGCAGACATCAGCCCGCTGTGCCAGGAGGTAAATCACTACAAGTTTTTGTGCTTTCAGCAAAAATGAGAAAGGAAAGGAAGTTGGAATAATAATAAAAAAATTCCTCCTGCCCCCCAGCAAGGTAATAAACTGCTGTGGAGCCATGACCACCGCTGGCTGCTGAACCAGGAGGGACGCAAAGGGCACCCAGCACCGGTTATTGATGCACTGCAACACTGAGAGCAGGGTGAGACCCCACCAGCAGCAAATACAGCGCCAGAAAAGCTGAAAGTATCCCGAGTTTTAGTGCAATAGTCAAGAAGAAGGTTGATGTGCTCCCCTCATGCTTCCCCTCGACTTTGGTAGCGTGGAGTCATTTTATTTCCACTCTACTAAGTGATTCAGGTTTGGCTGCTGATGCTAAAATAAATACTTTAATTTAATATGCATAACAGGCTTGATATTATAATCCACAGCGCTCGTCCAAACAACGTGCTTTAACCATTTGGGGAAAACAATTGTGCAGATCCTGGAGGGAAATCCCAAAATTCCAGCTACATGCTCCAGTAGTACTCAATGACAAAAATATTCATAAAGCATATTGCAATTTTTAGCCATTTCTGTGAAACCCAGGGGACAGAAGGACAAACTGGGGACAGACAGACAAGGGCCAGGATGGCCCAGGGCATTTTTTCGGCATGCTTCACCATTTCCAGTGTTTCTCTGTGCTGCAGCGGTGAAATGAGCAGCTCGATGGCATCAGCAGTGCCAGTAAAAGGCGTGGAGTTATTCCTCCTACAGCCCGATGCTGGACCAAGTCCCAGGTTTGCAGATCCGAGGGGTTTGGATTAAAAGAAACTTGGTTTGATGCAAGATTTGGTTTTAAGCAAGGTTATGAATACAGCTGCCAGGCAAGGATGCCCAGCTGGGACCCATGGGACGGGCAGAAAAAAGAAAAGGCAAGAAATAGAGTCAGATTCCTCCCCAGACCAGGACCTACCTCCATATTTGAGAAAAAATAAAAGCCAAGTTATGCCAACACAACTCCACTGAAATTTTTTACTTAATCCGCTACCATGATTGAGCCAGATGGATAAAATTAAACCTACTAGAGAAGAGCCACACGTGCTTTTCTTCATTTGCAACCAATATATCAACTCAGCCTTCCTGCATGGATTATGAAACACAAATCTTCATGCTTTTGGAGCCCAGAAATAAAGAAATAATGGCATAGAATTAATATAAATATTGGGGGAAATCACGTTTCCTGTCATTTAAAGAAGAAATCTTTATACAACAGAAAAGCTGGCAGGTCCATCACAGTGCTGCTGGTTAAAAAAAAGTAATAAATCATTAGGCAGGACCCAGGAATCACGAAACTGATGCAAAATCACTACATTTTTAAAAATGGAGATTAAATCGCACCCTTTGATACACGTCCCACACTCCCACGCTGTATGTCAGAGCAGCAGCAACAGGGTCCACGGGGATTATTGGGGGGTAAATCCAAGGGCTTGTGCTTATAGCTGAAAAGCTGTGGTTTTGCGTTGTCACTTCAAATGCTGGGTTAAATATATTTTTGTGTGCGTGTATGTATATAGAATCTCTCTCCCAGGCCTTCCCTGCTGTCCCATCCTTGCGGGGTCTGGGGAGGTTAATAGAGACATCCCTGCCTCCCCCTTCCAGGCAACAAATCCATTATGTAAATGGAGCTGCCTTTGACTCATCAGCCTGTACCTTTTATGCATTTTGGCAGAGAAACATCATTGACTCATATCATAAATCAAATATTTCTCCCCGCGAAGCTCCAGCCAGCCTTTGAACGCTTTCATTAGGATTTGGGGACACCCTGTCCCGGCTGGCCGGGCTCAGACCCAAATCTTCCCCTCCCAATTGAGTTAGTAGAGGGAAAAGTGGGGGGGGCTCAAGTCAGCCCTCGGGATGGGTGAGCTGGGGACAGGGCTGTCCCCCTTTCAAAGTGACCTTTGCTGCAGCGGCGGTGGGAGCAGGCAATGTGAAACAGAGGGGGGTCTGCAGGTGGGGGGAGCCCAGAGCCCCCCCCCCAGCCTTCTGCATGGGCACCTGGGGCATAGAGCTCATGGTCTTGCTGGGGAGGGTCCAACCAACTTAATTTGTCACTCTCTGCCTCTTTTTCCTCCTTTCTAAAATACATCTGCTGCTGTTAATAATCATAATTGGTTTTTGAGGTGCTCAGATGAAAAACAAAAATCAAAAAAAGAGCCAAGTGCAGGAAATCACTGCAGGAACAAAGTCAGGAGGACTCTGTAACCCCAGGCAGCCCCTCTCAGCCCACCTCGCCTTTCTGTCTGCCGCGATAGCCGTCCCTCATCCATCACCCTGACGGTACAAGAGCCTTCTCCAGCCTTCGCACCTCCTCCTGGGAGGCCCTGACGTGCTTCTTGGGCTTAAACCTGCAGCCGGTGGAGAGGTTTTCTTACAGACTGCTTTGGGGGGGGGGGTTAATTCTTCCTGGAAAACTGCCCCCAGCTCATTTCCCAGGTCCAAAATGGCCAAAAGTGGAGAGTATGGAAGAAAAACTCCAGCGTGCATTGGACAGCAGGCAGGGAGCAAACACCCCTGCTACGCCAGAGTGGGACCGGGGACTTTTCTGACCCAGCACCCCTGTTTGGAGGATCACCATCCCCTGCATTTGCAGCAGCAGACTCCAGACATTTGCTTTTCTCCCATGTCTGCTGAAGATGGGGCGGCCAAGCCCATCGCATCGCTGTACCCAGAACTGAGCACGCACATCCCTCCTTAAGCACTGAAGCCAACGGGTGCCTCTGCCAGGACCAAAGCAGCCACCATTAGAGGCTCCTTTAGGAAAATTCCAGCCCAAGGCTCTAAAAGCAAGTTGGGGACAGAAAAAAAAATAAAAATAACGCAAATGAATTTAATAAGAGCTTAATTGGATTCTCCACAGCGGAGAAAGATGCTGCTTCCCCACAAATGCCCCCCGCAGCAGACAATAAGTCAATCCACTCCCCCAGTTACACCAGTTTGGGAGGGGCAGGTCTTTCCTTGGGTGACCACAACCCAGGTCATGTCCTCGTGTCCTCACCAAGCCTGGCTCAGCCAAAATCCACGGGGAGATGGACAGGCAGGTGCTGCAATAGGAGCATCTTCTAAGCACCAAGCCAGGCAGCTCCGGGGGATCCCTGAGGAGCAAGAAAGCAACTGGAAACGATGGGGAATAAAAACCCAGAGCTAAAACCATCCCCTGCATCCCCCCGGCTATGGGCTCAGGCACAAAAAGGCACCGTGGTTGTCTTTGAATCCTTCACGCAGCTCCAAGCAGTAGCTCCTAATTGCAGCCAGGGCCCGAAACTGCTCCCGGGGCAGATGTGACCCCTCAGATGAGCAGAGGGGTCCCCGTGGGCAGAGACGTGGAAGCGGCCGAGTCCCACTGATGTGTCCCCGCAGCTGGGATTTACTGTCACGTGTGGGGTTGACGGTGCATCCAGTCCTCATCCTCGTGGCTCCTGGACGTCGTCGGCCCCCTCCATCACTGCCCCGGGTTTAGCCACGTCTCCGACCAACGTCTCCCAACCAGGATGGCTTTGCTGCCTCGTCCTTCCCCTGATTGGCCGGCGCCAGCTACAAATAAAAAAATCTATGGAGCAAAACTACATTAAATCAATGAGCCAATGTGCCTGCTGCTAAGATAAGCACAGCTACCAGGGTCTCTCGCTCCGTCTTTAGTGCTGTAGGATTCTCAGAGCCAGAAAACCCAGGGAGACTCATTAGGAGAAGCGGCACTTCTGGCTGGATTTACCGAGAGGTTCTCTCCAGCCTCCGCGCGCCCCTTTTTCGCTGCAGGAAGCCCTGCCCTTGCTCTGATCTGGTATGCAGCATGCGGAGCCCATAAGGCTTTCAAAAATAACATGCTATTAAAATAGTTTTAATCAGAATTCCTCCAGCCAAGACAGCAGCCAGAGATCCTGCTGTCTCTGGCAGAAAGGAGCTCGGAGAAATTAAGTGATGATGGGAGGAAGTGATTTCAAAAAGCCCGACAGTATCTCGCTCCGTCAAGATGGACCTGGAGTTTTTCATGAGGTTTGGACCCAGAAGGAGAAACCCAGCCTGACCGTAAGAACAAATTTAGATTAAGCGATGAAGATCCAAGCGCAGTTCCTGTTTCTGCTAAAGGTTTTCTCTATGATCTTGGGCAGGTCACGTAATTTCTCCGTGCCTCGAGTTCCCCAGCAATCAACTAAGTTTTTGCTTCTCTTTCTTCCTACACCACATCCCCTTTTGGAGTCGAGGTCGTCTCAGGGTGTGAGGAGAGCAGCACTCTGATCTCAGCTTTAGCATTAGAGTGAAAAAACAAGCAGGAGAAATCACCTCTCCGCACGGGCAGGACCACAGGCAAGGAGCTGGCAGGAGGCCTTCAGAAATGAATCCTGGAGGCAGCATTTTAAGGAGCAATCCTTACATTTCATGATTCCAGCTCCCCTTTGGCACCTGGGGAACTCAACAGGACCAGGACCCATCTCGGGAATCAGCGTCCAAGAGCAGTGGGTGCTTGAAAAGCCTCATTTTGGCTAATATGTGGCGACAGCTTTGCACACAACGAGGCAACAGGCTTGGCTTTTTGGGGTCACCCCTGTGCAAAGGTACTTTTGGCAAGATCAGCCTCCAACCGATTGATTTGGGGATGAATCCTTGACCAAAGCTTGGCCACTGGTGATCTCTCGCTGGAGAACAAAGGTCTGGCTGGGTTTTTTTGCCCCAAATCCAGTTTTGCTTATTATGGCCTGCATATCTACCCATTTTGAGAAAAATCAGACCTGTGACATCTCCAGGAAGCCACCCCCCCATCACTGCCCAAAATATTAGGACAGCTCAAACTCAGCCCTCTTCCAGCAGCACCACAGGGATGTGTCCACTGAGCAACGGAGACTGGTCTGGGTTCACAGTGGATTGACTTGGATGTGAGAAGCTGCAAGCCCAATGTGGAGCATTTTTGCAGCCTTGGTGATTTTTTTAATAATTTTTTTTAACGTCTCACCTGTGTCCCATGTGGATTCTCCAGGGTCTTGTAGGGTCATTGCCGTAAAGCGGGACCAAGACCGGTGGGGGCAGTGGGAGAAACGGCCTGTCCAGAGGAGGTGGTGCAAGTCCTCAACAGCAGCACGGAAGATTTTTGTGCTCTTCAGGCTTCCCCAACCCTGCAGGAACTCAAAAATGAGTGTAAATTGAGATCAGAGCCACTGACAAGCACCCCACGGTGAAGCACAGCAGGGCTCCATGGCCCCCAGGGAATGGGGCATTTCAGGGGCATTTTTTCAATTCAATTTAAAAAGTTAAATTTTTTAACTACTCTCTGGCAGAGGGTAATGAATTTGCCAGAGCAGGCTGAGATCTTGTTTTATTAGGACAAGTATTAACCTTCTGCCCACCAGAGCCAAAACCACCACGCACAGAACAACCCATCCATGGTGACTGTGGGCAAATGGAAGGAGGAGGAGGAGGGTGAGGGGTCCCTGAAAGCCATTCACTTCCCCAGAGAAACATTTGGGAGCGGAGCCCTAGAGCGCACGGCAGCCCAAGCATGAGCGCGTTCACTTCAAAAATAAAACAGATGGTTTATAGCACAGAGAAACAGGCAAACAATGAATGGATGTGTTGGAAAAAGCCAACAAAAGCCAGATGTTCAGGATTGCTTGAATAACCTTAAAATATACTTTTTTTTTTTTTTTAATTCATAAATTGCTATGAATTGGGTTTCTTTCCTCCATTTCCAGCAATCCTGAAGCGTGATGGCTCTGCCTATTCCAGCAGGAGTGGGCTTCCCCACTATCTCCTCCTTGCTTTACAGAAAAAAATTGGGGTTCAGCCCTCATTTTCCACCCACTGCAAAAATCCCTTCCCCACGCACACCTCCAGGCTGGCATGGCCCAGTCCTCCCAGTTTAGCAGCCCCAAGCTCCATTGCCAACCACCAGTGTAATGCTTTGCTGGATGGACATCATGTCCAGGAGGTTCCTGCCCATCGCCACGTAAAAATGGACCGTCACAGCCCCAGATTTAATTAAAATAAAATATCACATGCCAACAGGAGCCTCGTTGTCTTTCAGGGTTGTCTCAATAATTATAAAATAAATTGCATTTCTATTACGCCTTTCATCCTTGGATCTCAAAGTGGTTTACAAGCGTTAATTAATTTAGCTTTCCAATAGCCTTTCCCTCTGATGTCGTATAAAAATTTAATAAACAGGTAGTGGGAGAGGCAGGGACCTGCTCTGGGGCACGTGGCAGGTCAGCAGCAAACACGGAGGGAAAACCCCCAAACACCAGAGCTTGCAAGGTATGAGCGTGTCAAAAAAAGAGGAAAAAAAGCTGTGAAATAGAGATCTGACCATCTCCGCATCTGTTCCCGCTTTGGAACCCCAGAGCCCCCCATGTCCCCCATGGCTGCGTGCCAGTACGGGGAATCACTGCCGGGGAAGGGAGAAACCCAGGCTGGGAGTGTCAGGAGCTGTTAAGGCGCATGACATATTGAGGGAATTAAAACACATTTAGGGAAATCTCCAAATAGTTTTTTTCTTTTTTTTTTTTGTCTCCTCTTTTTTTTTTTAGCTTTAAAGAATAACACTGACTGTCTCAAGCTGTGGTAATGTATTCAGGCAACACAACTGAGTCAGAGCTAATTGAATTTAAAAGCAGGTATTACATCTGTGCCTTCGGAGTGAGTACATCCTGAAAATCACTTCAGTGATGAAGTGTTTTACCCAACTACTACTTAATCTTTTTACATAGAAAGCAGAATTAACCCCGCTGCGCAGCCTTCATTAAGGAAACCAAATGAAGTTACCTGGTGAGGTTCAAATGTGCTGCAAGTGGTAAAACTTCAGCTGAAGTTTCTTAAATCCAGAGGGACTTTTTTTTTTTGTTAAATCCTGCAAAGTGGTTTAAACCAGGTCAGTTATCTGGGTCCTGTTTTACTTTCCTTCGTTAAATCCAAGAGGAAATAAGCACACCTGGCCCTGTGTATAAATACATATATGACTAGAGAAATAGGTCAGCTTCCCGCACCCCTCTCCCTGCCACCGTCCGTCTGTGCCCTCTTTTCCCCATTCCCATCCCATTTTCTCCTTCCCTCCAGACCATCTCCCTCTCTCCAGGAGAGAGGATAAAATAAATGAAGGAGAAAACGTGCCCAGAAGAAAACTCCAAAAATAATCCAGGGCCTGCCCCCGCAGCGGCACTGAGCATCGGCCAGAGCCCCCCTGCTCTCCCTCAGCAGCTAAATAAGTCTCAGGGCAGGTCAGCAACCCTAAAGCTATGAGCCATTAACTCTTCCTAAAAGCCCATAGCTGCTTTATATATATATATTTATTTATTTTTATATATATTTATTTATATATATACTTTATCTTGTATTACTTTATATACTTGGTATGTTATTTTTTGTATTATATATCTCACATATATTATACATCTTACTTTATATGCTTGGTCTCTTACTTTATACCAAGTCAAAGCCCAAAGCGATTAGCTAAGCACAAGAGCTCGATGCACCCCACCATCGCTCCCATCCTCAGGCCGATGCAGGGTCCGGGGAGAGGTGACAGACCCTCCTTCTCTCGGCTGGAAACAGAGCAGGGAAAACACCCCAAAGAACCGTTTGTAAAACTATTCCAGCAAATCAACATTTTTGGCTGGCTGTATTTATCCATCAGCTCCCAAGGCAGCCACGAGGGAGCTGGGAAAGCTGTGGGGATCCCCTCAACGCTTGATGAATTTCAAGCACAGACAATTGATTTACATCGCCAGAAATTTGCACGGGGATAGGGGCGGGGGGGAGAAGCTCTTCACCATTCATTAATTTTCTCTAAAATTCATTCATCCAATTAGGGAGCTGAAATGGTGTGTTGTAATTTAGATACCCTGTGACACACCATGACTATTGATGGTTCCCCATTCAAAGGGAACAGGAACAGAATAAATCCCAGGCTATGGGCTCTTCAAAACCTAATTTCCTTCTAGTTATGCACCAGGAAATCATCCAGAGAAATCAGAAGAGATTCAGACAAATTTAGGTTGGGCATCAAGAAGCAGAGCAGGCTTTTTGCTGGCTGTGAGCAAGAGTTTGAGCCTCAGCTCTCAACCGCAAATTTGGGGGAATTTTTCCTTTGCAAAATATCTCAGCATTTATCATTGATTAATCTGAAATAGGGGCACCCACCCGTGTGTGCCCACCGAGGGGAACATCTCTACAGCATCACCAGCTTTCTTAATTGGAGTTTCAATTTCAACCTCATCATCTTTATTAGCAGGGAGAGGTACTGGGCAGGACAACTGCCAAAGTCAGTACATCAGGTTTGTGCTGCAGAGGGCAGGTTTTAAAAGCAATAAGGTGATTTTACATTGCCTCTTTGCCATTAAGAGTCACTGCAATTTGCTGAGCGAGATAGAAGTGGATGTTATCAGGGTAATAAAGGAGAGACTTGGGGGTCCTGTAGATGTTACCAGCCAGGTCTTCCTCCTCCATGGGGCTCAACCCATTTTGCAGAGGTTGAAAGCAAAGCAGAGGCTATTTTCAAGTTTTTCAAGGTATTTTGCAAGTTGAATGGAGTTAAAATCCTAAAAAAAAAAAATAAATCTCACCGAGGTACTAAAACACATGGAAATCTGGTTTTCCCCAATTTCCCTTACTGACCTCACTGGGAGCCGGGACACTCCATCCACTTGTCTGCAAGATGCATTTAAGTGGCTCCACTTAACAGAGCTGAAGAGGGAAATCTGGGGCCAGACTAAGTCATTTGGAGGCTCCCACAAGTCAGTCACAGGCTGTGGAAGAAAACGGAGGACTTCTCGTTCCCCTTATGACCATGAAACCCCACGGCTGGGCTCAGGATCCTGCTCCCCCACAGGGCTACGGGAACACACAGCATAAATAATATAGCAATAAATATTCAAGTCAGCTGGCTTCATCCTTTAAGTGAATGTGGAGATATATATAGATACGTATTTAGAGAGAGTTATAGGCAACTCATCATCATAACATGTGAACACTTATTGAGTTTTCCAGGATTTAGGGTGAGATCCAGAGATGCACTTTAGGTGCTGTAGCTTGGGCAAAATGATGCCTAAAATAGGCAATGGGATGCTCAAGGACACGGTTTCCAGGTGCGGTCGATGCAGAGACCTCCACACGGAAAGCCTCCCTTCCTGGCTGCATCGAAGGATTTTCCTGATGCCCATAGAAATCTTGGGGCAGCACCAGGTTTTAAACCCAGATGTCCTCAGCTTCAGCCCACCACCTCGCCTCCGAAACCCACACGGTGCAAAAGAACGTGATATAAACCCATGATCTGGGGAGCCACCGAGGGTTTTCCCCCCTGATCATACTTCCCTCTGGATGCATTTTTTTCCCTGATCCCTCCTTGCAAAGAGGAGAACCACCAAAAAATCTCTGCCTGGGGAGATGTTGGGAGGAACAGGAGACCGAAACCTTCACAAGCTGGTCTGTGCCATAAGGGACAGCTCGTGCTGCTCCACTGCAGGGAGAAGTACCTGCCTCCTTCCCCCCCCCCCCCCCCAAAAAAAAAAATCAAGCTCCAGAAACACAGAGTTAAGATCTGGAGGTAAAAAAGAAAATCCTGGTGCCAGGTCCCTGTCAGCACTGGGGGGGGGGGGGGGGGAAATAAAAATAAAAAAAATCCCCTTTCCCCAAAAGCCTCCCAGAAAAAAAAGGAAGAAGTAAATAAATTTCACTGAGCCTTTTGAAAACGCTGTAATTGCCTTTGTGGTCTAATTGCTCCTGGTTTTACAGCCTCATTTCTTGTCATAAAATTAGTCCCACTTTTTATGCTTTTTCCTTTGCTGCTGGTCTGTGATTATTATTTTTTAATTGCTTTGGTATGTTGATCTCTCCCACATCTGCCCAGGGAAGGGGGTGAGGGACCCAATTCTGCAGCCGTCGCCTGTGCTGAGGCTGCCAAAAGGAGACGGCCGCTCAACTTTTTGGGTGAATATTAGCATTAATCTCCACAAAATTGTCTTTAATACCCACCAGCAGGGCTGGGCACAGGGACCGTGCATCCGAGCAGAGCCCAGCCATGAGGGGAGGAAACAGTTACTAGAAATGCAACTATTTCTCGCAGGACTTTCTGGGGAAAGGAGAGATCTAGATACAAACCGCAACCATCGGGAATGTAATAAGAGCAGAGGAGGAAACAAAACCACCTGAAAAAGATAAAAGCTGCATCATCTGTAACTGTTTTAATAACCATCTTATTTCAAACAGCACCGACTTCTCCTCGCTGGCTCGCCAGAACAGCATCTATATTTGTTTTCTTTTTGATATACAGCTGCAATAGGAAGCCATGCGTGAAGTTTATTAAGCCTGGGTAATTTTCTATCAGTTCTGCGTGCTATTGATTTCATCTATACTGTTATCTTGCTCTGCCTGAACCTGAAAAGTCATTTAAAAACAACAAAAAAGCGCATATAATTCTTTAAAAATGCAACTATTATGGGATGTAGGACGTTGCCATTTTGGATGCATTAACAACGTGCTGAAAATGATTGTGTCGGAGATACAAATCTTATTAAGGAGACTTTGATGATACCGAGACTAAAACGGAGGGAGCAGCTTGAGCTGAACCAAAACACGGAGCCGAATCTGAACTTAACTCCGCAAATTTCTTTCTCAGGGGTGGAAGGAAAATTGGATTTGCTCTGGCTTTCAGCCAGCCTTGCTTCATCCTGAACCGGCTCTCCACTGTCCAACCTCTCCCACGTCCTTGGAGTTACTCCCAGTTGATGGCATAAGCAAGAGTGAGCTCAGAGCGAGCGGCTCTGCCCACCGCGCTGGCAACGCTCAGAGCTGGCGCGGGTCCACCGCGGGCTTGCAAGTCTTGCACGGTGTCAGAAATGCAGATCCTCAACGCAGAAAAAAAAACCACCAAACCTCAAAGCCTTCTCCAGGCTGCGAAGGGTTTGCAAAACTCTTCAGGGAAAAGCACGTAGGAAGACCTGAAATGAAAGCACCCAGGGGATGCGGGATGGAGGGGACCACGTCCTACGCGCATCCCAGCCCTGTGCCCAAGAGCAGCCATCCCAAGCGAGCAAAGCTTTTTTCCACAGCCGGATCATCAGCCTTGCGTTTTGGGCTCCACAAATCAAAAAGACAGCGGTGACAGAGCAAGTTAGACACGGGTCCCAGCCAAATCCAAACCATCCCGGAGCTATGGGATGCCAGGATTTGGGTCAGGCCCATCTGTACTCAGTTCATCGTCTCTCTCAGCTAACTGGCACAAAGCACCCTGCGGTGACATTTAAAACATATTAATTAAGAAATCAAAATATAGTCATCTAATTTAGCCTGTTCTCCAAGCACAGCTCCTTGTCAATCACAGGGATGGGCACAACCTGCCTGTCTCCAAGCACAGCTCTCCAGCCCTGCAGTTCTCCATGCCCTGCCCTAACCAAAAATGCCTTTCCTTTTTTTCCCCCACCAATTTTCCATGGTTTTAGGTCTCCTTCATTTTCTTACACCAGTCAGACCACTGCAATCCAGGGACATCAACCACCCCAGACCCACAGCACAAGGAGAATTTGTCCTGGCTGGACTTAAAAAAAAAAAAAAAAAAAAAAAAAAAAAAAAAGCAAAGTACAGCTGAAGGCTGCAAGATGAGTTGCGGGAATGAGAGTGCTTTGTGGGACATCATCCAATTCCTGCTGGACAAAATCCATCATCCCCTCGGTACTCACCTGCCTCTGCGCCAAGAGACACCAAAGATAGCCAAGAACTTCAGAGACCTCCAAAACTTTGTCCTACCAACTCAGGGTAGAGCACCTCAGGGGGGACAGGGAGGGGAAATCCCAAATGAAATCGGTAGAGCTGAGGAGCATCCCAAAATACCGATGGGAAGCAGCAGGACTGCTCCCCACAGCTGCAGCCCGGATCCTTGTGCTTGTCCCAGGCATTCTCCAAACTTCCCTGGAGAACATCTCTGCAGCACAATATTGCACCTCACAGGCAGCCTGAGGGAAAAGACGCAGGACGAGCTCAGGCTCAAATCTCCTCTGCAATTCAGCTCATCGCCAGCATCTGTGGGCATTTTGGGGAAGGGGCCAGGTGCCTTGATCACCTCCCAGCGCCTGGTCTTGTAGAAATATCAAGTGAATTGCTGGTGCCAGATTTTTTGTGCACTGTATTTTGGGGGAAAAGATGGCCAGAGGGGAGGAAGGACAAACTTTGTCCGTAACGCTCCATCAGCAGCAGCTGAAGGCAGCCAGGCGCTTCCCAAAGAGCCAAGGAGCAGCCCCATGGCTGTGACATTTGCGATGCATTAAGTTTAAACATTTTCAATAAAGAAAAACAATCCATTCAGACTTGCTTTATGATTCATAGTAATTGCAAATAGAAGCAGTTAATATAATTGTCCAGCTGAGACCAGCAGGCTGGGAACATGTAGCAGTGAGATGTACAATCAGGGAAGGTTGGGAGGGAATTTAAGTGCAGGTTAAGCAAATGCATTACTTTAATAACACACAGAGACAGCCCTTGTAGTTATAAAGAGGATAAAATAAATATTGTACCAGAAATCTACAGAATGGGAGGTTTTATCACCAAGAACTGCCCGCTTGCTATTTACTTTCAATTTAGATTTTACAAAAGCTGTACTTGCCATGTTTTTTATGTATGGAAGAGAATGACTTGAATTGACAAATGACCTTATTTCTCCATAAGTTTTACAAGGGAGCCTCAGTTTCTCAAAGACAAATGATCACCTCCCAGCAGTCGTCCTGCAGAGAGAAAGATGCTTTTTTTCCCTTTTTTTTTTTTAAAAAAAAGGAGGACTATAATTCAAAGAGGAGATGGTGCTTCTGCTCCTCTCTGCCTTGGAGGTGGGCCAACCTCTTTGACTTCTCCAAATTGCAGAGGGAAGGGACCTGCTTCTCTGCAGTGGTTTTGTGCCTGAATTTCAGCCCTTCCCTTACTCCATCTCGGACGTGACCGCGGTGGTAGGTAATGGCCTGGGAAGAAAGTCCAGCTTTGGGGCACAGCTCTGATATTGTACGTGACCCTACGTTAGATTACCCAATCCTGAAAATGAGGGGTTTCTCCCTTTTAAATAATTAACTTGAGCCGGTTCAGTGTGAAGTGTGTAAAGAGGAGGGGGGTAAAGAAGAAGCTATTGAAAGACATCATCATCTTCATTTATCCAGCTTAACCAAACTCTGGCTCTCCAGAGAAGAGCTATAGTGCTTTATTTATTAAAAGGTATTTCTGAGGGCAACACATTAAATTAAAGTATCTTGTTCACAGCCTCCCGACTTAACAACACATAAACAGCTAAACAAAACAGAACATCGGCTCATTACAACCATTTATAAAATATTAAGGGTCTTAAAAATTAATTATTCACAGGCACCTTCCGCTTGTTTATGGGGGGAGAATGAGGATGCACAGGCTCAAATGGGCAACCCGCAATACAGAAAGAGAAATATTGTTGCAAAACTCCCTCTGCATGTTAGCTGGTGTCCCCTTTTATTTTGGAGGTGGGGGGCAACGGATTAACGCGATGGGTTAATTCTGGGGTGGCAGTGCCTGGATGTTGTCACCTCCGCAGGGGGCTGTATCCTCCAGCAGCCCCCATCCAGGTGAAGGGCTAAGAAATGCAGGATAAGAAATGTAAAAAAATATCAATACCCACAAAACCCCTACCCAAACTCAAATGAATAGCGGCTCTTGCAGGGCACCCCAGGACTATCCATTACGCGGCATGGTTGCAGATGTAGTAAACAAGCCTGTAACCAGAGGGCTTCATACCAGGGGAAGGAGACAGGGAATGTAATTTTAAAGTCGCAGAATTTAGCATAAGAAGGTAATGGGATTGCAGTGGCTTTCCAGTAAATGTCATTGCTGTAATTAGGAGAACAATTATTGTCAACCGGCAGAATTGTCCCCTATCTGTCATTTCAGCAGGAACAGCCAGAGCCACAATTAACACCCGCTTAGGTGGGTCGCCCAGTTCAAACCCCGCTAAATGGGATCGACGAGGGCAGAGCAGTGCCTGCCGCCGGCCAGAGGTGCTGGGGGACAGGGATTTTTGGGGGTCCATCCCCACTGCTCCCACTCCTGATTCAAGCCAGCCACGCACAAGGCACCAGCGCAACCTTCCCATCTTGCTGGACCTATTTACTACAGCCCCAGCCTGACGCTCTGGCCTTGTACAGGAAAAGTCTTTAAGCGGCTTCTTAACTTGGAAAAAAATAATGTGCTGAACTGATTTACAAATTTGAGGTCTTGGAGGCCAAACTTGCCTCCACCTACAGCAGCAGGAAGCTGGAGGAGCTCCAGGGAGGAGGAGGAGGATGTCCCAGCGATGAAGCCGGCCCAGGAACACGTACATTATCTCCACCTTCCCCTCCATCTACTTATTTTCTCGGTGAGAAGGTTGCTAAAAGTGCAGCTGAGAGCACAGCTGAAGTACGGGGCGCTGATAAATAAAAAAGAAGTTCCCATGATGTTAGAGAAAGGAGGCGGCTGCAGCCGTAACCTGCTATTAACGGCATCCCAGTCCCCCGAGACGGCTTATCTCCGGCTCGAGCCCTTCGTCTCCCGGTACACGGCCCCAAGCTCCCAAATTCCCCTCTCCTGCCGCACAACCTGATGTGCAAGCACTGCTGCTGTTGAGCTATAATGCAAATTTGGGCTCGGCGGAGCACAGCCCTTCCCCGACTCTGTGAGGGTGTCACCACCAGCGAAGCCAAAATAAAAAAAAAGCAAGCAGCAGCGCGCATCCAAATTTCTCAACGTGGGTAGAGAAGAAGCTCCTGCTCAAAAGGAAAGGGGGATGCAGTGGAGGGAACGAACCGGGGGCAATTACATCCACTGAAAGCATTCGCAGCATCTTTGCAGCTTGCCATGATTAACTGTGGCCAGAGTGCTATTAGCAGCCTGGGATGATGATTAACAAGCTCTCCTAATAGCTGTTTTTAAACTTGCTTTAAAAAAAGCCAGAGTAGAGCTGGAAGGGGGTGGGGAGACCGGGTGGTATCTCCAAGGAAACCAGAAACAAAATGGGCTTTGGCACATCACAGAACCAGGCGGGTAATCAAAGATTACAACCAGTTTTAATTTAAGGTTAATTATTGTTTACTCTCCGGAGGCCGCCCCGTCGGAAAGCAGCAGTCGGTCTGACCTTCAGCAGCTCGTACTGGGGCCCTCCGGTTCTCCCTCCGGAAAGGTTCACCGGCATCTCCCGGTGGGAGCAGGGATGGAGGGGGGGGAGACGGGAGCTGCGAGAGGCAGGAATCGATGGAGGAAGATGGCGAAAGGAAACAGAGATGGAGGCATCCGACGCCGAGATGGATCCCGCCCCAGCTGCACGCTGCAAAGCTTCATTCAGCTTTATTTAAATGGTTGCCCCCACTGCAGGCGTGGTTAATTAATATTGGACTCCCATCGATTTCCCGTTCGGTAGAATCACACTGGCATTTTCACACAAAAGCAGCCCCATTTTTATCAATGAAAATACCGCGTGCAGAGGCGGCTTCCCCTGATGAGACCATCTACGCCCACGGAGGAGAGACGGAGGCTTTAACATGGTCAAGTCACGGCTGCTTGGTCAGGGATGGGACATCCTGCCCGAGGATGGGGCCAGGCAGCCGTGAGGATTCAGGGAGCTCCTCTGACCAAAGACCTTGACGGATCAAGCACCAACACAGCCCCCAGGTCCTCTTGCTATCCCCCAGTGGGGAGGTAAGGACGGCTCTTTCCCCCAGATAAGACACGATGTCTATAGACGAGGGCAAAGACCGGGCTCAGCACCCCGTTCTCACACGTCCCCATCCCTTTTTCTCCTCTTTCGCACTCAAAGATGCCCCACAAGCCCAACTCAAGCTGTTGAACCCAACTTTGCAAAATACCCTTCCTGCTCTAATACCCCCTTGCTCTTCTCCAGGCTGGATCCACCCTGCTTTTCACAAAGCAGAACGCAAAGACGTGGGACATTTCTCAAAGTCTAGCCTGGAAGGCACTTTTTTCTCCCAAAACCCCATTTTGCCGCTGCCCTGACAGCGCTGCTGAGGAATGGCAGCTGAGATTAAGGATGGCGACAACTCCCCTAAGCTCTCCTCCCTTTGCTCAGAGACAGACATATTTAATTATGATAGAAAGGCAATCCTGGTGCACGCTGCAAATACTTAAGGTGATTTGAAGCGTGAAGCTGCATACAGTTTGCGAGATTTGAGTTCCCAATCTGTTTGGGCTTGTTTAGACAGTTTCTGCTGTTTATTCCCTCTGTATTTTTACATGCTTTCCAGCATGCAGGGACTTCAGAAAGACAAGTCTGAAAAAAAATCATTGCATAAATGTTTCAATAACTTCATTCCCTATTTGATGCCTGGGATGAAACCCGTTAGCAGCGATGGGAACGTGGGGTTGGGTGAGGAGGGGACAGGTACGGGAGGAGGCATCGCTTCTATCCAGGAGCAGTTTTCAGTCCCTCTCTTTTGGATTCATCTCTCTCTTGCTCATCACTTTGCTGATCCCTTTGCTTTGGCTTCGTAGGGGTTTGTGAAGGTCTTTGTAACCTTCGTGTGTTTTTTGTTTTTTAACCTGGACAGAAGGGAAGAGGGAGAGGGCTTCCACGTGATGCTGATCCCTTGGGTGAGACTTGTGTGTTGTCCTCTCCCTGGTACAAAATTTAGGGTAGGGGCAGTGGCATCAGCAGGAGTAACAAGGACACTGACGGTCCTTTGGTGCAACCCACCTGATGCAGAGAATCTTGGGGTGCAGTAAAACCTCCCCTTCTCCTGCACTCCCGAGACATGGAGACCCAGCAGAAAGCAGCTCTTGGAAGTCAACATGGACCTTGGTCAACTCACTGTCCCCCAATCCAACTGGTTCACATGTGGATACTGGAGATTGAGGGCTGGTTTGGGATCTCCCTGAGATACCAGTGAGACAGGAAGACTCAGCAGAAAGCAGCTCTTGGAAGTCAAATATGGGCCTTGGTTGATCTGCTGTCCTTCAACCCAACCAGTTCACATGTGAATGCCGGAGATTGACGGCTGGTTTGGGATCTCCCTGAGCTACCAGCCAACGTCACGTCCATTTGCTTTTGATCCCAGCAGGAACTGACCGATAGCAGATTTCAGAGGTGGATAAGGACAGGTTTAAATCCTGCCTGATTGGAAACACTGCAGGTATTTGGAGAAAATAAAACAAATGGCTTTCCAGTGTTAATATTTACCTGAGAGATCAAATGATTAAACGATAATCTCCTCAGAACTTTTCTTCTAAGTTGCCTTTGAAAATATTTATCACGCTTCCCTTCTGCAGCATCGCTATCCCTGCAGCGACCCTGATGCCCTCCCACCCCAAGGAGACCTGCTCAATGCCATCAAAGAGGCCAGCACTAGAGCAAGAACTTCAAACCAAGACAACAAAGTGCTAGCCCAACGCTGCCCCATTTGCCCCAAAATGAGATCTCGGCTCCTTTGCTGTCAGAGGATGCTCTGGAGCAGCCTGTCTTGCCCCAAAGGAGGTATCTGGGTTGGAGAAATCATCCTCCCACTGTCAAAATGGTGATGGGAGGAATCCAGGTAGCCTCATGGAGACCTTTCCCTAAATCTGCCCCAAATCTGCAAAGTCCTTCAGTCACAAAGCATCCCCCTTCCAGGCTGATGGATGCTCTGGCTCCTGTGCTCACTTTGTTGCTGTGCCGCCTTCATTTCCAAAGATGCACTCAATTAAATGCAAGCTCTCCATATTCACTTCACTGAACCAGGTTTTAAGGTACTCAGATACACGTAATTAAATCTTACAGATCCTCCAGCATTTCTGCACATGCATTTCCTATAAGAGATGTGCTGTGGTTCCCTACAGTGTCATTTCTGTGGACACCCATTGGGTTTTTTATCCCCATTAAATATTACCAGTGTCTCTTAGGATTTCTTTCATAGGTACTTGCTGTGATTCCCAAAAGACTAACTTCTATTAGTTTAATTGCTCTTGCTTCAGCTCCCAGTGCAGCCCTGGAGCCTCGTACCATCAGGTTTTGCTGGGGGGGGTCTAATCCTGGCTGGGTGCGGTGAGACGACAGCAGCCACACAGTCTGGCTTTGGCTGAGCTGGGCGCTTTGACCCAGCCAGTGAGTATTGATGGGGGTGAAAAGGCAAATATTTCCCTTGATGGAAAATAAATCCCAATTTTCAGGCAACCAAGAAGTCACAATACATATAAACATTGGATTTGGGCCGGACCCTCAGCGAGGACCAGCAAACATCCAAAACCTATGGGATATAACTGTCACATGCTGCATGATGTCCCCAGGTGCATCCCTGCCACGAATTCCTCCTTGTGTGCAGGGTCGGAGGATCCTGCAGGCGTGCACAGACATTTGGGTACGTCATTCATCTGGACACTCGAGGGCAGCCTGAAGCCCTCAAGAAAGGCTCAGGAGTGGAATATCGTACCCTGCTGCTACAGCTGCAATGGGAACACGGACAGAAATGGCTCAGGCTTGGTGGATGTGACCATTTCACACCTTCCTTGGGCTTATTTTTTCCCCCTTGAGCTACTGAGGCAGGGAGCACACCACAAATCATAGTGGCTCAGTGGCCAAGACGGTTACCACCTCTGCACTGAGGAAGGTGCAAAACATGGAGGAAAACGTTAACTATTTTGATAAATATACTCATAACAGTGCCTGCTTGAGATATGGCCTGGGAAGACGGACCCACGGGGGAACGCGGGATGCCGCAGGTATTTACACCTCTGGTGCGGAGGGTGCCACCAGGCAGCACCACCTCCTGATCAGGTCCCAAGAGAAAAAAATCCAAGTTGGGGAGAATAAGGCGAGAAGGATGCTTTGGGTTTCGTGGCGTGGAAGATTTGTTTGCTTTGGGTTTTAAGCAACAGTTTTGCATCCCCAGTTGCCATGGCAGCGCAGAGCAGGCTGCACGCTGCAGAGCCGCCCCGGCTCAGCACCGCCTTGAGCGGGACCGGCAACGGCCAGGCACAGCTGAGACCCAAACAGGGTGTCAAAGGCAACCCCAAAACCTGCAGCGAGCCTCAGAGCAGAGCAAGGAGCAAGCCTGGGGACGTGGCGCAGGGCTCGGACCCTGCCTGCAAAGAGGGACGCGCGCCGTCCCCTGCCCAGGAGCACTTTGGCCACCGCTTTCCGCAGGACCCAGCTGCCTCCTCTGCAAATCCCCTTCCAGCCCCGCAGCCCGACACAGCACTTTTAAACTCAATTAATGGCAGCAGCTATAGAAAATCGGCACCTTCCCCTTCCCACCCTGGGCTGACACACGCCAAGGAGGTGACCCCGGCATCGCCTTCTCCTCGATCTCCTCTTCGCGGTGGCGTTAAGGGGCCGATCCTGTTGCTGCCCATGCAAAGGGGCACGGCAGCGAGGGATGTGGGAGCCCAAACTTTACAGCTTTAGCACGTTTCCCGGCTGCTGTTTCCCTCACAGTTGCTCCCAGCATCTCCGTTCCCATCTCAAATCCGTGCTGTCCTTTTCCCCGTTACCTTGAGTGCTTCTCTTTATTGTCCTGTTTGTCTCCTCTCCACAGTGTAATTTTATCTTGTTAAAGCAACGCCGGCCCGTGTTTACTTTGTTTTACTTTTGTGGTGTTTTTTATTCTAAATTCTCTTCATCTGGGCAGCACTTTATCAACAAGGGGTAGCCGAAGGAAACTATCTTTCATCCTTATCAAGATCCCTCTCCTTTCATTATCTCCAGTGCTGCTACAGAGCATCAAAAGGGCATCTTTGTTCTTGCAATCCAATGTAATTTCGAATATAGCAGTTCAAGCCTTTTGAGAAAATTATGGACGCAAACACACATCCATTAGCACCCCTCATCCCCCCCTCTTTCTCCCGCAACACTCCCATGGGAACCCCATGGCTTTTTTGGGGCCGCCTGGTTTTAAGGGGTGGAAAGTGGAGGAAAAGGATATTTTTAGGGCCATGTGGGCTGAAGACAGAGGATGGGGATGAGCCAGTATAGGTCTTGAGCATCTCTGGTCCTGATGCCGTCCCATGGGTGTGAGGATGGCCCCAGGGCCTTGGGGTGGGGGCAGTGGGACCAGTCAGGAGCTGGCACTGGACGATGTTTTCCTCCGCTGATGTGCCCACGCTCGGCTGGAAGCGCTGCTCCGTGCCAGATGCCAGCGAGATGGTCCAGATGTTTCCTCCTGGCTCCATCTGTGGCAGAGCCATCTGCAGTCATTGATCTCATTGCATCTCCCACGCAAGGAGCGGTGCAAAGTCCGGGGTGGGCTGGGGGAGTCGTTGGCAGTGACGGACGATGCTGCTGTTGATGGGAATCTGGCCGGGCACGGCGGAGGAGGTCACAGATCTTCCATTGCAAGACATGACGTGGACGGGGTGAGCGGCCGAGAGGAGATGGGGAAAGCAAAGTCAGGGGCGACTTCTGGCTGGGAGCATTTCCCGGGCGAAGGGGCTCGCTGGAGAGGTTTGAGGGGGGGTCTGGCTTGAAATCCTCCTTGCTGGGGCAGCCAGGAGCCCCATCCCTCAGGGTCCTGCTCTCCCTTAGTCCCAGCCAAGAAGAAACCCCAGATTTTGCTCAGCCATCAAACACTGAGAGCCAACGCAGGGTTTTCACCACACCTCAAAACCCTATAGGACTTCCTAAGTGCATTCACTAAAACCCATCCTCTGGTTCCCCCAGCCCAGACCTCACCTTCGGCTCCTTTTCTCTCCCCTACACTTGGCCGAGCAGATACCTGGAGGCCTGGATACGGCCACGTCGCAGCCTGGGGTAGCAGAAGAGCCCATCTCCCACCTCCGCACCCCTCCGGCTGCTCTGCCCCCGTCACCGCTTCAGCCTGACGCCTCTCCCCAGCTCATCCACATTTCAAAGATAACCAGGTCTGAAGGTGGAAAAGCTTTTTAAAGCTCCTGGAATTAAGGAACCTGAGGGGGCTTCGATAGGTTTTGGAATAAATTGCCCATGAAAGTGCTGGGGAAAACCTATCTAGGGAAAAGAAGAGAGAAAGAGGGTGAGACAGTGATATATCTAGGAAGGAGAGAAGAGGAGAGATCGGGAAGCGACTGGCTGATAGTTCCATAAGCACCTCTTAAAAGCAAACACAATAGACATGAGCAGTTTTTAAAATGACAGACAATACAATGGGAGATAATATATTTAAAACCCATATCAGTTGTTAACAGACCATAAAAACGCCGGTACATTAATCTATGCTGTCTGTCATAGACTCATGAAGCAGCTGTGTTATTTTATAGTTTCATTCCTGCGGGCTTCTCTGACACTTCCACAAATACATCTCAATTTATTTGGATAAGAACAAATAGAAATATTGAATTCTTCTTCCTCTGCTTCTGCTGCTTTTTTATTTTTTTTCCCCCCAGCCCCAACGACTTGCAGAAGGCACTCGGTACAGCTTTGCCAGTGTATTTTTATCTGCCCAAATGACTGTTTTAGGAGGAATGCTCCATGCAGATGCAAGCCTCGTCCCTCACTTTGGACTTTCTGAGCTTCTTTTGTGCCTTCACAGCGAGTGGGATGAAGGCTGGGCTCCTGCAGCACCCTTGGGTGCCAATCCCAGCCAGGGTGGTGGTGGTGGGGAGTGGTGACTTGCTTGCACGGGGCAGGTCTCTCCATCCTGCATCATTTTCGGACTCTTCAGCCAGCCGGTTCTTCAATGCCGAAGCGGGACGTGATTTCTGCCTCAATAAATGTCCATCTTTCACCTTTGCTTGCGGAGCTCTGTCCCCATCTCCACCTTCCTCCTCCTTCCCTGCAAGGTGGGACCAGCCCGTCCCTAAATCACGTCCGAAATCCCATTGCCTTCGCTCCCTATTTGCTTTTATTTCTGAAGAGGAAGGAGGAGGAGAAATAATGGGCTCCTTTGCTCCCAAGGAACATAAAGCATGGATGAAGTGTTTGCTCAAAGCCATAGTTTTGTTTTCCCTCTAAATTTGCACTCAACTTCTTTAAGCATCAATTTTGTGATCATAAATACACACACACACGTGAAACGAAGCGCACGATACTGTTGACAGCAGGGACGGCGGCTGATCCCAGCCTGCTGCTTCCCGTGTGCAGGATGGGTCCCATGCAGCCCTTTCCCAGGGACTCAGGACCTACCCCGTGCCCCCATCCGATTAACCCCATGAGCAGTGCTGTTCTCCAGGGGCTCTGCAGATTTACGGGAATCCCACAAACACACCGGCGATGCTCTCACCCCCTTCCCCGTTCTCCAGCACAGCCCAGGAGCAAGGGGAGCTCTGGTCCCTGCACCGCTACAAGCAAATGTTTAACATGAATTATTCCAGGCGATGACACGCGGTACATTCAAAGCTTGGATACAGGCTTTGGTGTGGGCCCTTCAAAGAAGAGGCATTTCTGCTTTGGGCCCCGGGAGATGCTGGTTAGGAATAGCTTAAGAAGCTGCAAAGCGCTCGGTGCGTGTCTCTAATGAGGGTGGAAGGAGAGCAGGAGCCTGCCTGGGGAAAAAGCGGGCAGGGGTCTGGAAAGGGCTTGTGCTGAGGAAGCCAGAGCGGCTTCTTTTAATGTTGAACCAGAAGCTTTGATCACCCGTAAGATGTGAGCTGAGGTCTAGTGACACCTGCAAGGGGAGCATCGTTGTGCCCCCTCCCCGCTCAGCCTCGCTGGGCCATTGCTTTGGTTTAAAGCTGGCGGCTGTCGCGGCGTGGACCCCAAAACTCGGTCCCGATGGCACTGGCGGTGTGCCGTGCTCCCGGGCAATTTGCGAGCCGCTTCCAGTGTCAGCAAAAGGAGGACAGACCCCTCTGCATTGGCAGAGAAGGAAAAGCACCCACCTCGCAAGCTACCACGGGTGAGCTGCTACCCGGGAATTCTTCACTGTCCCGTTGGATTTTCCTCCCATTAGGAAATCTCTGTACAGAGATGAGGAAAAAACCCTACCTTTATTATTATTGTTATTAATATTATTATTATCATCATCGTCATCATCATCATCATCTTTCTTCTGCAGCTACTTATCTGAAGCAGAGCTGGACTCTGACCCTTTCTACATACCCTGCCCCAAAGGAGAACGCACACACCTCGAAAACGACTGCCATTCAACGCGCCAAGCCAACACAATTACTTCCCTTCAATCATAAAAGTATACAAATAAACATCTGTCATCCGCACATAACCTTTTGGTTTGTCAGCTGAAATACTGCTGCTGTCCCCAGTATATTTTATGTCCCAGCCCAACCCCGTCCCTGCTATCTCCAGCTCTCGGGGCTGTCACTCAGCTGCAATTTCCCACTCTGGATCTGCGAGAAGGAGAAGCTGCGAATCCTCTGGCACTGTCAGGATATCATTAACCTTTGCTTTGGATTTAAATGGTCTCTTCTTGTCAGTTCAGAGCTGCGCAGTGGTTTACTTCCAGCCTCCTTGCTCGCAGGCTCCTTCCATCCTCCAGGTTTCGGGCAGCGTTTCGCTTGGTCTCAGCACAACCCGGAGCTCGCCCATGCCCACGCACACGTGCGCCCAGCAGATGCACGTGTCTCTGTCCCACTTCTGTCCTCTCCATCTCCAAGGAGGATACCCCTGGCAGAACCAGCACATCCACCCTGGAAAACCAGCTCTGCCGCAGCACTGGGTCAAAACCGAGTAACCCGCTCTAGTGGAAGATGTCCCTGCTCATGGCAGGGCGGTTGGGCTAGATGACCTCGAAAAGTCCCTTCCAACCCAAACTATTCGATGATTCTATGATTCTATATCCACCAACATGGATGGCAGCAAACCTCTTCCCAGCAATCCTGACCGTGCTGCCACTTTCAAAAAGACGGGAGCTCCTCCAGCTTGCTCTACGCGCGTGGGCTGCTCTCATGGATGTCTGCAGCACGACGAGGGATGCTCAGGCCACCTCCTCCTCCACCCAAACTCGCCTTTCCCTCTCCTACGACATGTAAAAATCAGACACTCAGTGCAGCCCCAGGTACCCCTTTTCCCCCTTGCTTTTATCTTAATTTGTCCTTGTTACCGCAGGCTCCAGAGAACAAACCAAGCAGTGGAAACAACAAATTTCCACATTTCCAATTTGCTGTGTTTCTCCCGGCAGCCCCAGTTTCTCCCCTCTCCAGCCGTGCAACTCTTTTAATTACAGAGGCGGCAGCGCTGAGGAGAGGCATTGATGGGGAGGGCGGCTCGATACAGATATCGGCTGCTTCTCCCCATAAATCACTCCCCGGCACTGGTTTGTGTTTCCCAAAGCCCTGGTGGGGGGGGGGGGGGGGGTGGCAGGGCTGGGGATCCCGATGCTGCGGACTCTTCGGGGCTGATAGCTTTTGGTTCAGTAATTTATTGGAGTTTTCTCCCCTCCACATCTGAGGAGCTGCAGGAGCATCATGAGCATGGCCAGCCCTTTTCCTGGGAATTTAGGGGTAAAAAAGTGGTAATTTTTAGGGGGTGTGTGGACATGAGATACGAGCCCCAGGTGCATTTATAACAGCAGCTCCTTCCTTGATCAAATCTTGGGAGATCTCTTTGGTTCATGGTCTCCACTCCCCTCCCTGTGGTCGCATCACTGTGGGCTGCCTGGATCAAGCATACAAAAAATAATTAAAAAACAAAAATAAGTGACTTTTCCAATGCAAAAGGGGAATTTGCTTCTCTGATGCTTTGCACATGAGGTGCAGGCAGAAAAATGCACCCGCAGCCCCAGCCGCATCCGCTCTGCACCTTGCTCAGCACCCAGCAAAGCAAAAGAATAAAAATTACAAATTCCAGGAGCATTTGGCTCCTGCGGTGCCCGGGTCCATGTGTTTGCACAGAGCGCGTGGGGATGTGCATCACATCCTCCGCTGTCACCAGCCCGGAGGGCTGTCGGCGGCTTTCTCTGCTTTTGTTTTTTGCGAAGTTTTTCTCTCTGTGTTTCCTGACTTGGAAACAGATAGGGCTGGAGTGATGTGGTGGGGCCGGAGCGGGGATTGGTAGCGATGGATAAATTGCAGCCCAAGAGTCACTCTGTCAGGCTTCCAGTGAGACTTAACCCTCCTATTTAAAAAAAAAAAAAAATAAATAAAAGAAGAAAATGTATAAAAACTAGACAAGAAGAACTCAGCCGAGATCAGATAGCGGGTAAGCAGCACGTATCAAATCTCGCTCCGGAGAGCTGAGAGCAATGAGATCTTCACGGACGATTGAAGAGACGTAGCCGGGCTGGCCCAAATCGCCTTTGCCACGGTCAGGAGAAGCCCATCACGTTTTGGGGCAGAAATCAGGCGTTTGGTGATCGAGCTGCAGAGCTCCACGCTGCCGAGGCGCTGCTCTCCGCTGAGACCCAGCCGCCGCATGAATGTTAAATGATCATCAAATATACAAATATAATGAGGAGTGGGAGAAAGGGGGGGGGACCAAAGCCATCAAATCTGGGACGGGAGCCAGGCGCTTCGCATCGGCCCCGCGCTGCTCCTGGGAGGCAGCGGCAGCTCCCCGAGCTCTTACGATGGGCACAAAGACTCCGAGTTTGCTTTTGAGTAAGGAAACCAGATTTTCTTCTTCTTGATTATTTTTTTTACTCCCCCCAGCAAGGGAATTTTCTTCTCCCAGATCTCCCATCCCAATCCAGAGCCAAACATTTAATATGAGCTAATGGGAAGTGAAGGTTTTGCAAAGGTTTGGGAGGCAGGCAGAGGGAAAAGGGCAGTGCTGGCCGAGGATTTCAGTAAAATCAGATATTTCCGTCATTTTGAAATGGTTCCTGTCTTTTATACCGCTTTGCATGTGAATCTGTTCTCAACTCGAGCTGGAAGAGCAGGGGAGTTTTTCTTTCTAAGCACCAGAAAGGAAGTTTTGATCATTTCAGGCTAGTTTTGTCCATCAAAACCAAATGCACAATTCAGGAAACATGTGGAAATCAGGTCTGTCCAGCGGAAAATTTGAGTTTTAACATGAAAAACACTTCTGCAAAGGAAAAAAAAAAAGCTGAAAGTCCCTTCCACAGTGATGCCAGGAATGTCTGCTCCCTCCCGGCACTTGTGGCAGATGTGGGTGGACCTGATCCTCTGCCCTGGGCAGGGCACAGAAGGGTGGGATGGGGATGCAGAAACCTTCGGTCCCATTTTGGCCCCATTTTGGGCCCATTTTGGCCCCGGTCAGGGACGTGATGCTCAGGGGGTGTCGATGCTGCTCAGCAATATGCTCCAGCCCGCCCGCCCGCCCGCGTGTGCGGGACACGTCTCCCCACGGTGCCATCCTCCCAGATCGTTAGAAGAAAACAATTACTATGCAAATCTTAATGAATCAAGGCCGCAACCCACAACTGGGAACATAAATATCAAAGTGCGGGCTTCAATTGAAAGCAGAGGAAGAACTGTAATTAATTCCATCACGAACCGCTGCCCCGCTTCAACGAAGAGCCGGGCTGAGACTCACCGTGGGGAGGACAGGTATGGATGCGCCCGTGCCCCGGGCTGGAATTGGGGTGCCGGACCCCATCCCGTTCGGGCAGTGCCCTGCCGGAGGACACGGCTCTGTGTATCTGGATCTTGGCTCCCGGCTCAGAATTAAAAGGTTATTTGAGACTTTGCCAATTGCTTTTAATCTGGTGATGAAAGATGATGATAAATCTTAAGAGACCCAAATTAATAGAGAGGAAATTGATTTTGTAACGTGTGGACTTGTTTTATTAGACTCCTGCAGGCTGGGCGAGATTGGGAAGGCAGCAATGTTCGGCTGGATAAGAGCACCAGCACGTCTCTGCCGGCCCCGTTCACGCAGGCAGCATCACGTCCCACGCAGGCGTAATCCCCCACCCACCCGCCTTTACACAGATACGGGCGAAATAAACTCATCGCCCGGTCCTGCCCCCGCAGCACCCCTTGCCACGGGCTGATGGGGTGACGGTGGGCACCGTGCAGGTGCCCAAACCCTTCCCCATCGCTGCCTCCCTCCTTGCCACGCAACAAGAAATATTTGCTTACTTAAAGGCTGCAGATCCCGCTTCTTCTCCCCCTTCCCCAAATTACCCCCCAAACCTGGAGCGTGACCTTCCAGCTGCGAAGATCTCAACTGCTGGGGTGACAGCTTTGGAAATAAGGGAGTTAGCAGCCATAGGACCAGGCACCCGCATCTGTTTAGTAATTATAATGACTTGGTATTGTTCATTAAGAGCTGGAATTTATTTATCAGGCAGAGGTGGAGTGCCATGCGGCATTAGGGTTCGATTTTGTTCTGTGAGGTGGCAGAGGAGCCCAGGAATTAGGGATGACTCTGTGCATTGAGTGGGAAAAAGATGTACAGATCAAGCTAATGACATGAGAGAGAAGCAAAATTGAGATACATGGCGCATGCCCGCTCCGTTCCAGAGGAGTAAATGGACGTACATATTATTATTGCAATATAATTTGAGCAAAGTATTTTCCTAGGATCTAGAGCGTTTGCTATAGTTAATTGAGATCCCGAAGTTCAGTGCCTTTCATTATAGCAAAGCTCTGGAGCGGAATACTCTCAGCTAATGATCAGAGCAAGATGGAAAGGGCATTTACCAGAGCTGCATAATGCAGTTTGGAGGTGGGAGAGTGTCAACAGACGTGCTCCGACTCCCACGCCGGGGCTGCTCCGCAGCACAGCGGTGTAAATTTGGAGTGAGCTGGAAAAGCCTTCCTGGGGTGCGAAAGAAAGCCGGAGCATGGCTCGGTGGGGTCAAGGTGTCGCAGCGAGAAGCTTTGCGTGCTGGTATGGCTGAACTCAGGGAACGGGTGAGCACCGCAGCCTTGCAAACGGGGGGTTTTGCTCTCCGTGTCTGTGTTTCTGCATAAGGACACCGACTCCCCGTAAGCCCACCTTCCCGGGAAGGAGCGGCACCGTCCCCTCCGGCAGCCCCAGGCAGCCTCGGGAAGCTGCAGGACTTTTCCTTCCCTTCTCCCCCAGCCGCCCTTTCCAGCTCAGAACCACGCCGCCTTCCAAGCAACAGCTTCTCTCTGCCTTTCTCCATCCCAAACTAATCTAAACTAACAACGGGAGCAGTTATTCTAATAACCTCCACCCTGCTGGAGAAATAATTACTGCAAGTCCAGAAGCAAATGTTAAAAAAGTAATAATGGAGCTCAACAAAGGGCTGAACTCGTGGGATGGCAGCCCGGTGAGCGTGCCGGCGGCAGCTCCGGTTCAGTCCCGTGCCACCGTCCCCTGCCTAAACCCCACCGGGGCCAAGTCTGATATATCTTTGCATCAAGGAGGAAAACACAGTGTGGACCCTGTCGGGGTGACCGCCAGGTCCTGCATCTGGCAGGAGGCACCAAGCCCTGGCTCTTGGGTCGTTCTCATGCACGTCGCATGTTTTTTATCTTGATTCCCGTATTTATGCCCATGCAATCACCATGGCATGAACTGATCCCGCACCCAGGGGATCAGCAAAGCACAAACCAGAGGCTCGGCTTGCTCCATCGGAGCGATGCCGCCTGCCATGATCCCTCCACCTCTCACCTCTTCTAAACACAAAGGTGATATTTTCTCACCGATCAGGCTGCAAAGCCATCGAATGCCAGGGGCTTGAGGGGGGTCTCCCCCCCAACCCCCCCAAAAAAAAGGCTCCCCTGGGAAATGTGAGCCCTCAATCATTTTGATGTGTGCACCTCGGTGCCTGTCATCCGTCCCACTCCACCTGTGCACAGCAGGCTTCGCTTTTCATTAGAAATAAAAATAACCCTTGTCAGAAGGTGGGTTTTTTTTTTCCCGCGGTTGAACGTGGAGACGGCAGATGAGTGTCGGCTGAGCCGGGGCCCCCTGGCAAGGCTGGAAGCCAGAGCATTTCTCTGGAGTTTTTCTAGGTTTAGCGAGGCGGAAAATAGACAAGGAGAACACAAAAGCAAAGGCCGTCACTCAGGGTAACTTTATCTCAAATTAATCCTGCCAAAACGTGGCAGTGAGGGAAGGGGGGTGGGAGACGGGAAAGGGAAAAATAAAATCAAATGTAATATGGAGAAAGTTCTAATAAAAAGGTGTTTTTTCCTATGGCCAGGGAGTCCGGTGGCTCTGTTTCAGGGCGCAGGTACTTGATCTCTGCCGCAGCTCCCAGGGTGCAGGATTTCTCCCACCAGCTGAGGAGGGTGCCCAGGATGGGGTCCCGGTGCTGCCCGGCACATCACGGCACCCGTGAGGCAGGGATGCACCAGCACCGGCAAATTCAAAGCTTTAACCACCAAGAAAGCAATTTCAGCTTCTTTTTAGAATTGAAAATTGGGCTGGGAGGAGGGACAGCCCCCAAAATATGGGTGCTGTGCAAGGCTGGGTGGTGCTGGGGGATGAGGGGGTGACTGCACCCGCTGCCACGGGAGGGAAAGGGGGACGAGAAAGACCCCACAGGTATGTGGAGCTGGGATGTGTGCTGGATTATATGGGAATCTGGGAGCATACAGAGGATCTGGCCCTGCTTCTTCTCCCCCGTGTACCGTAGCTGCTCTTTGGGAATTAAATTTAAAAGCTGAGGGAGAGAAACAGCCCCCAGATGCTTCGGCACCGGGTTCCCCACCCCACACCCGGGGAGCACCGGGTCCTCTCCTCCTTTTCGATCTGCTTTCCACCGATGCTTTTATTTTATTTATTTCTCTTCTCAGCTGCTTCCAAGCACCTTCTTCTGGTTGCTATAGCACCTCCCATGCCAGAAATGCCCTCCTTGCCCACAAATCTGCCTGATTTCAGCCCAAAAGAGGCCGGGTGGCTGCAGCCCCCAGGGACCACCCAACCGCCGGCTTTGGGGTGCAGTTTTGTAGCTCCGGTACCATCACCCCTCTCTCTTTGGTCCTTCTTTCTAGCTGAGTATGTTCTCACTGGAAACTAAAAAACCTTCTTGTCGCTGGAAAAGAAAACCTACACATCTGCCTGGGGTTAAGCAAGGTGTTATTTTAAGCTAGATCTATTTTAAGATGGTGCTGGTCCTGAGGGAACTGAAGCGGGGTAAGCGTGTTTACATGAGGAGCCGGGGAGATCTGTGGCATTAAGCCTTGTCACGCTGAAACCCCCTTGTTTCCAGCCGCTTTTCCTCTCTCCTGTATTTTTTAACCCTGAAGCCCTGCACCCGGTGCCTTTATTGGTGTAGGAAACATGGCCGAGAGCTCTCCCTGCTATGTCCCCATGAGCAAACTGGGACCAGTGTGAGGGTCATTACTGGGGGAGACCTGCGGGGCAGCCGGTGCTGAGCAAGGGAGGGCTCAGCGCGGAGCTGCAGCTCTCTCTGCGCCTGTTTTATGCTGGTGTAAATGACCACGTAGGTGCCAGGGAAGAATGTGATCCTGGTAGGGGCTAGAAGAAAAGCAAGCTGAAAATGCAGTGTTTATTATTAGTTAACATCAGCGAAGGAGGCTACTGAAAAGAAAACAATACCAAACCCAAACCAAAAACCTTCCAGATCTTATTTCCTTCTTTCTTAGCTCAATTTTCCCCTGGAGGAATGACGTTTCCTTTGTGCGGGTCACTCTCCAGCCCCCCCCAAACCCTACGCTCCAGCAGTTCTGTGGCTGCCCCTTCCCTCCCGTTTGCTGGTCCTGAGATTTACACCAGGACATTAAGACTATCCCAGGGGTGGGTGGGCGACGCAGGGTGCGAGGCGCAGCACCCGCGTCTCCCCTCCACAGCTGGTGAGACGGGGAGGGGGATAGAGGGGTGCAGGGACACATCTGGCAGACGTGGGTCCACTCAGCCCTAACACATCTGGACAGATGAGCATGCGTCTGACAAAGCTCATCAGGCAGGGAGCAGGCAGGGGCTCTGCAGCATTAACCCTGCAGGTGCTGCGAGGCAAAGCTCAGCTGGGAAAAAAATAAGCAAATCCCAGGGCACACGGCAGGGAGAGCTCTGGTCCAGCTCCCCGGCCCCAGTCTGGCTGGGTGACACTGGAGATGAGCTGGGATGTGCACCCATCTCCCTGGTCACCCTATGCATTTGGCGGTGGGTTATAATAGCAGCCTCGTTAAACACTAAAAAGCCGCCCAGGTAATAGGGATAAAAGGCCAACACGCCTTCGGAGTTGCTTCAAGAGCGTCTGGCACGTCCGTAGGAAAATCAGCCAAGCCATTTGGCAAGCAGCCAGGTGGCAACCCGAAGCTGGAAAGGGGCTTTAAACTTGAAAGATTTACAGCCATCCACCCTCTGAAAATCCTTTTACATGATTAGAGCGATGACCACGGGCCACGTGTCAGGGTGAAGCGGGACTGCTTGTACCCAGCTCGGGGTGTGTGCAGACACGACGCATCCAAGCCCCATTTGGGAGAGAGAAAAAAATAGCGTAAAACTTCTATAGGTGCCTGTAGGCTCCTCTATGCCAGTGAAAGCATCATACATGCCTAAGATGACATAGCCGTGTATGGGTGCGACTGGTACCCGAATGGATGACACAAACACAGGCAACGCATCCCCGCGTCGGTGGGTAGGTAGGTGCCGTGCGTGTCGCTGTGGCGTGTCGCTGTGTGGCATCGCGTGTGCAAGCCCATGTCGTGCGCAGGGTACCCGAGGGTCGGGGCCGGCGTGTCCCGGTGAGCCCGTGGAGATGCTTTCCCTGAGGTTATCTGCAGGTCACTTCCCAGTGCTTGCAGAGAAGAAAAACGTTTTTTTTCTTGCCCAGTGACCAGGCTGAACTTCCCAAGCTGTTCGAGTGCCTGTGAGTGAAAACTTCAGCTCATTAATTAAGCCCAGAAAATTAGAAACTGGCCTAAATATAGCTGCCCAACGAGACTGCAAAACGAAAGGAAAACATCCTTCTAAACCGCCTCGCCTGCCCACCCACTCGTGCTGGCAGGCAAATAAAAGCCAGAAATTCCTATTTAAACTCCACTTCCCCTGTGCACGAATGAAGCTTCGGGGACCCGCGCAGAGGAGAAATTCAATTAGAAAAAGAGCTGTTTGCAAAGAGGTTGGTCCAGTCTCCCATCCTGCAGGTCCCTGGGATGCGGGAGCTTCCTCCAGGATGGGGAAACCTTCGCTTTGCTGCACGGTGTGAACGTGCGGTGCCTGTTTCCGGGGCTTGTGCTGGCAGCAGCCGGGTCTCTGGGGGCTCCTCTGGCTGCCATGGAGCCAGATCTCCTGCAGTTTCCTACCAGCCTCTCATTTGAGAGAGGACAACAGGAAAAGGGATGGAGGAAGGGAGGGAAGGAGGGAGGGAGGGAGGGAGGAAGGAAGGAAGGAAGGAAGGAAGGAAGGAATATAGGAATATAAATCTTCCTCTTCCTCCTCAAGGGCAGGCAGAGCGTTAAGACCTCATTTGTTCAGCACAGGGATCACCGGAGTCCCATACGCACATTTCATTCAGCCTTAGCAGACTGTTTCCTATTTTATATTCTGGATAATTTAATCCACTCCAAACAAAAGCTCCTCTCCCTGCCCTAAGCACAGCAATTCCCCAACACACTCGCACACTCCAGTGGGGCACAGACCTGCAAAGAGCCATCCTGGGGGACAGATCCAGATTTTTTTACCCACAGGATCATGCTGCGGGGTCAGTCCCCTGTTAGATCCTACAGGACATATGTGCGCGCACACATACACACACACATAGTCCAGACTACAGAATTGCCATCATTTTCCATTTCCTTCTGATGGACTTTTCCATAAAGAGGCACCGGCTTCATGAAGGAGCTTTTGCTGGACCAGGGGCACTGGAGATGGTGACGGTGAAGCATCACTCGCTCGCTCCCATAGACGGTTTCACCCGCCTGCCACCTCTCGGGAGGTGACACAGCTCTGGCCTCGGCGCCTGAGCGTGGCATTGAGCACGAGCTTTTCCTCCTGATGCCTCTTGCCACAACTCCTGAGCTCGCTCCGGTCCCCCGCTACGGCAACGTTAGCCTGCAGGTCCCCCCTGGGCAAAGCAGCCAGGATGAAGCAGGCACCCAGTGTGACGGCATCTCCCTCCTCCTGGGATACAGGCTGCTATGGTAATGAGGGCTGTAGAAATACCAGGCATCAATCAGCTATAATTCCCCGGCCAAGGAAAGCAGGGCGGCGGGTTAACGACAGCCCTCAGGGCCGGATCCTTAGCTGCACCAAGGAGGAGAACAGTGAGGGATTCCCTCTCCTCCCCGCGCGTTCCCCCGGCTCGGCAGCCCAGGGTTGCGTCTTGCCGCACCGCGATATTCTGCCATGGCCCATTGGAATTTATGAGCCCATTTGTCTCTTCTGCCTTCCCCCTCTTTTAGCTTCCAGGGCCCAGGAGGACAAAACCGAAAGCAGAGACGGACTGAGTGACACCCATAAATACGGTCCCGCTGGCACAGGGGGGTCCGAGCGCCGGGGCCGGAGTGAGTCAGCTTCCAGGTAAACAGCAATGCTCAAGCGTTTCAATTAGCAGCGACTCCTGAAGAAGGTGAAATGACTAATGACTAATCTCACCGCACTATTCCAACCAGTTTGCTTCTCATTTCATTCCCACAAAAAGCTTCAGCTGCCTGCTCCAGCCGGGGAGGAGTGATTTTAATAAAGGCAATAGCAGTAACGCGGGTGGTTCCTGCTCACGCTGTGCTGCCCAAAGAGTTTTTATTTTTGTTGGCAGCTCCGTGGGGTGACCTCAAGCACAGGGGAGGTGGGACGGGGGCGGCCGGCGCTGAGCAGGACTTTGGGGTGCAGCGAGGAAAGGGATGCAGGGCCGATCGGGGCTCAGCCCTGGCTGCAAGGATCCTTCGGTGCTGGGCTGGAGGAGGTGCGTCTGGCACGGGAGCAAACCCAAGGGAAGCAAGAAGGTGAGGATAAAGCCTGGTTTGGTAGCTGGAGGTGGAAGAAGAAGAGGAGATAACTAATAGAGGGAAACCCAGCCCAGAAGACACCCCGAGGCACACCCTGCAACGCAATCTCTGCGTCCGTGCCGTGATGTGCAATTGCTTTGCCTTCGAGAAAGTCTGGCTAACAGTGACGGTGCCCAGGGTGCGTGCATGCCCACCTCGTGGCAGCCCCTGTGCCAGCACCCTCCCACCTTTTCCACTGCAAAAGGGAAAATTTGCTTGCAGCAAGGAGGGGAAATTCCTGCCATTGCTTCTCCCTTCCTCCCTCATCGCTCCCGTGGGGACCAGCCGGTGTTTGGGAAGTCGCCCTGGGAGGGCACCCGCCGCGGCACGGTTTCACGTCAGCTTTGGCTGGTGGTGGGGAAAGCCAAACCCCAGCGTGGGTGGGAGTTTGGACCTTACATACAGAGTGGGTTACATTCGCAGCGAGGCTGTTCGCAGCATCCCACGCAGCTTTTCCTTGTATAGCCTGTTCCATATTTATCCCACGGGCTCCTCTCCCCACACCAAAACCCATCTCGATTTAGGCACCGCAGAGCAGAGGGTGAACCCCAGCCCCACCGAGCAGCCGAGCTGGAAACGTCCCTCCTGGAAATGAAACCGGAGGGAAAGTAACTGATGGCTTATTTCCCTAACAGATTGCTTTCTGCGTGTAACAAGTTGCTGTCAGCACCGGGCACAAGGATGCTGCTGCCTTGATCCAAAGCATCCGCATTTGCACCCAGCCAGGCTGGAGCACAAAGAGCCATTTTTAGGCTTGGAAGCTAACAAGATTCATCAAGATTTTATAGCTTTTGCTCTGCAGTTATGAA
This sequence comes from Astur gentilis, assembly GCF_929443795.1. Taxonomy (NCBI): domain Eukaryota; kingdom Metazoa; phylum Chordata; class Aves; order Accipitriformes; family Accipitridae; genus Astur; species Astur gentilis. The sequence goes on along the minus strand of NC_064887.1, from coordinate 41,585,229 downwards.
ACGGTGACCACAAGCCAAATACCTCTGTCCTTTACCTTCCTGCAACACCGATGACTTTGGTGCAATAGAGAGCAAAACTCAGCCTGCCATTTTTCACTGCAAAGACAGAATTCAGCCCGTAATGTTCTTGATAAAGCAAAGTACCAATGACACAGCTGAAAAACATCAGCGGAGCAAAGAGCAGTGAAAACTTCCCTGGGCTTCCATATGGCATCGCTCCATCTTGGACCGCGTTATTATTATATTTCATCCAGCTTTAGCTGCTTTCTGTGTTATCTGACGCGGGGAAAATGTTGATGGGGAGGACTCCGGTACAGACACTTGGCTTTTCTCTCCCGCCAGTGTGTGCCGCATTTGAATTCTCCCCAGTACTGCGACGTTTTCAAAATGTTTTGTTAAGTTAATTTGTATCCGCAGCCACTTGTGAATTTTTCAGATTATTTGATCTGTAACTGAACTAACATGAAGAGTAACTATTGTTCTGCAGGAGCAGACGATGCCAAAGCGTGTCTTACGTGTTTGACGCGTGCCCGTCTTCTAACCTCGAATGAGGTCCCCAGGCACCAGCAGTGCTGCTGGAAACCAGTTTGGGGACGGCACTGGGTGCATTGCTGCACCGCTCCAGACTGAGCTGCCGCCCCACAGCCCCCAGGCACCATCACCCCCCAGAAAAACCTCATTGGAAGGCATTTGCCTCCGTTGCAAATTACCCCAGATCACAAATTGTCCCTCAAACGTCCTCCTGCGGCCCAGGGAGCTTCTTCATGTGTCTCATGGACACTGGTTTTTTTGGGGAGCCTCTGAACAGGGGCAGCTTTGCTCGAGTCTCGGCGGGGGGCTCTGTTTGCTTAACAAGGGCGAGCTTTTTCATTTTTCTTTATCAACCTTGGCAGCTCCGTTCCATTTGGGGGCCGAGGCTGAGGCTGGCGTGCAGCCCTGCACAGGTCGGGTTTACATGAGCTCCCCCCATCGCTGTGATTATAGAGGAATTTATTCCTCACCGCTTTTCTCTGGAAAACAACATGGTAAGGACTTGGGAGGAAGGAAAGAGCACAAAGCTGGAGCAAAACCTCCAGACGGCATCGGTGAGCTCGGTTTTACCTCTTCCAGCTGCTCCATCAGCCCGGCCGTCCCAGCACTGCTGCTGTGCGGGAGCCGCGTTCTGGTGGGACGACAGCAATGGAGGACCACTCTTTAAGTTAGATCAGGAGATGAGTTTCTGCCTCAGGAAGACCCCAGGATGAGTATTTTGGAGCGATTTCTCAGCTGCTGATGAGACCTTCCCCAGGAGGATATATTTCCAGGCAGGTTCTGGAAATCGGGGGGTTGCTCGCTCCCCGCGGCTGACCTGCCCAAATCCTCCCGGTGACCAGTAAACCCGCTGACCTGCTCTGGTCGGAAGAAAATGGAAATTAAATAGAAAATCGGATGGAATTGCAGACTCGGTTATCCCCTAGCATGTCTACCCCCGGTGGCAGGTACGTACGCATTCGGTATCTGCCAGGAGCGGCAGCGGCGACTCCGGCCCTCGGCTCGGGGTCGCGGCACAGGCTCCTCTCCCGGCGGATGGGTTTATGGATCGGCACCTGCCCTTTCAACCAGCGACAAGCCGGCATTGATCGCGTGCCGTGCTTGTTCTTCAACTTGTTGTTTTACCAGCTTTAATTTAAGAACTGAATTCAAATGCCATCAAGGGGGAGATCAATAGCTTTTTTCACAACCCACCGGTGACCATGTCTGGGGACGGCAGCTACAGCTGCTGGAGCAGACTCACTTTCCACCCGGCTTTTAGAGGAATTAAAACCCAGCGGAAACAAAAATGGGTTGGAAAAGAAGTTGGGAGCAAAGCCGGCTCCAGCACAAACCCCAAGTGTCAAGGTCAAGCCCAAACCTTTGATTCCCTTGGGTGATGCCTTTGGATGTGGGTGTTGGGTTTACGGGATAAAGGATGCTCCCACCTTTAAAAAGCCTTGCCGCACTTCAGCGGACCCACAAAATGCGTCTGCGTGGTGGGATCATATTGTCTCGGTACAACATGATGATAAGAGGGCATTAAGATGTGACTATTTCACACCGCAGAAGCTTCTCCGCACCGGCCACCGCTGGGCTCGGGAGAAGATGCCACATGCTTTAGCAGCTCGATCGATAAAAAAGGATCAAGCAGGATTTGGGGACGCATCTCCGCAGGCTCCACGTGCACCTGAAAACTCACCCATTAGTCATGAGGACACCCAGCAATTGCGCATCCTTGCAGTCATTCACGGCTTTATGGCGAGTCATGAGATATTTGGTATTTTCCTTCAAGCAAACAAAAGCAGATGATTAAGGAAGAAGCGCAGCTTGCTCGCTTTCAGGAGGAAGACAGCTTGCAAAATGCAACTCTCAGAGCTTCAATAAAACTCCAGACAGCAAATAAACAGCCTGGCTGAGAGGAGAATGCTCCCAGTTTCCTGAATTTTAAGCCAGATTTGGGATTCTGAGGGAGAAGGATAGGGATTACCTCGTGCAAAACTGGCACCAGCGAAAATGTCATGAGAGCGTGGATACAGAAATGCAAAGACAAATGTGTGTCGCAGCCCCAGCCTGACTTTTCAGCCTGTGTACACCCCAGAAACTTCTAAAACTTTGAGTGGAAAACCATTTCCAAATGGAAAGCCGAAAAGAAAGCAGCTGAGTTTCAGCCTTCTTCTAATTTCTTTTTTTTTTTCCCAGTTATTATTTTCATTTCCAAAGCCATTTTTGCCGAAGGCAACATGTTTATACAGAATGCCTCACTCAAAAAAAAACCCAAAAGAACTATTTGCAGATGGAAAAATATTCTGTCAGAAATTTCCTGGCCACCTCTCTGTTTCATGCCAACGCTTCGCACACTTTGAGGGGCTATAAATGACGGTACGGCAGCAAATTTGGCCACTGAGATTTTAAACCGCGGTATAGCAGCCCACTACGCGCAGGATTTAACCCCCCCTCACTTATTTTACACTTTCCTTCACAACTGTCTCTCAGCTATAAAATATACATGGATGCATCGATTGCTCTAGTGATCAAAACTCTCTCCCTTCAAAAATACAGCCTATCCAGAAATGTAAGCATCCTAATTAAAAATATGTTGGAGAGTTGAATTGCAAATAAATCAATTCCTTCCTAAAAAAATAATAAAAAAAAAATCCAGTCAAGCAAGACCAGAATGGGATGGTTAATAATTGATATTTACATTTCTCCCATGTCTGATCAAAGGATTTGATTGCATGACAAATGAGGAAATTACTGTAAAGTATTATACATCCATTAAGAACGTAGATGCGGCAGATAGGACGCCGGAGCCGTGGTGATACGGTGTTTGCCACTGGGCTCCGCAGTCGTTCAAAAAGGAATTGGGCTGATGGTGCAAGCTGATCTTTTCCGGATGTGGAAGAAAATCAGTGATCGATCCCCGTTTTATAGGCGATGCTGCAGGAAAGGACGGGAAGGGGTGGCTGGGCTGGAGCCAGGGACTCTTCCAGGAGATGGGAAGGTGGGGCTGGACCCCGCAGCGACATGGGGGGCACCTTGTAGCTGGTCCTATGGGTCCTTACGGGCTCCTGCGGACTCCTATAGGTCTCTGTGGGTCCCCATGAGCTCCTATGGACCCCATGGGTCCCTCTGGGCTGCTACAGAACCCTATAGACCTACAGAGACCCCATGGGTTGTGATGGACCTCTACAGGTCTCTATTTGCTCCTATGGACCCCTATGGGCTGCTATGGACCCCAATGCATCTGTATTGGCTTCTATAGACTCCTACGGGTCTGTATGGAGCCCTATAGAGCCCTACAGGTCTCTCTGGGCTCCTATAGACCACTATGGGACTCTACAGGCTCCTGTGGGATGCTATGGGTCATGCAGGTCCCTGTGGGTGGGGATGGACCTCTACAGATCTTTATGTGCTCCTATGGACCCTTATGGGCTGTTATGAACCCAAATGCATCTGTATGGGCTCCTATGGAGTCCTACAGGTCTGTATGGACGCCTATAGAGCCCTACAGGTCTCTATGGGCTCCTATAGACCGCTATGGGACCCTACAGGCTCCTGTGGGATGCTATGGGTCATGCGGGTCCTCATGGGTGGGGATGGACCTCTACAGATCTTTATGTGCTCCTATGGACCCCTGCAGGTCTCGCCGGGCTCCTATAGACCTCTATGGGTCTCTATAGGCTCCTATCATTGGAAACAGCCCTTTCTCGCAGAGGAAAATTAATTTAAAAATCAACGTGAAGGTTCCTCGTGCTGCCTCACGCCCACCGGGCTCGCGCGTTGACGCCGGTGCCGGGACCCGATGGCGTTTTCCTGGGTTATCCGGGAAAACGGCGGAGGTTTGACGCCCACAATTTATTTCCAAGGCCGTAGCAACGGCAACCTCTGCGCTCAACGACAAGCGGTTCTTGTCACGCAGAAAAACGGGCGAAACCCCGTACCGACGCCTGCGCCCCGAGGCTGCGCGGCGGAGCAGCTCCTCTCGGCCCCTGGAAGAGAAATGATAACATTTTTCTGCCGGATTTCCCCAGAATGGTTAAAACTCGGCGTTCGGCTGACATTTGGTCAGTATTAGGAAGCGCGCGAGGGGATCAAGGAAAGTTCATGGAGCAGCAGATGGGGCAGCGGGTGTTTGCCCTCGGAGCGAGAGTGCCCGCCTGCTTCACCGGCGAGATGGATTGAAAATAATAAAAATTCACTACTTTTTTTTTTTCTCCTTTTTTTTTCCCTTTTTTTTTTTTTTTTTTTTTTGCCTGTTTGAAAGGTGCTTAGAGCATTTTCCCAGCATCACTCCTCCGGCTTCGGATGCCAAACCCTCCCATGATCGATGAACTACCGGCCGTCGGTCCCGCTCTCCCAAAACTCACCCTTTTCTTTCCGATTTTTTTTGGTGATTTTTTTGCTATTTTTTGCTTTTGCTCACCTGAGGCTGGGGGCATCACACGGCGTCGCAGGTTTAGAAGTGGAAAGAGCGGCGGCGGTGGGGCCAAACGGTCCCCACGGGGGTGGGAAATAGCGAAGGGGAAGTATGGAAACGGGATTGAAGATGGGAAATATAGGGAATTTATTAAATGTGGGAAATACATTGAATATGGGGTATGTATTGAGTATGAAACTGTATTAAATATGGGGAATAAGTTGAATATGGGGAATATTAAATATGAGGAATATACTGAAGGTGAGAAATTTAAAATATGAGAAATATGTTGCATGTGAGTACGTATTCAGTATAGGAAATATATTGACTATAGGTAATATATGGAATATTGGCAATACGTTAAATACGGCGAATAGAGCAGACGGGAGAGGGAGACTGAACACTATATTCGCGATGAAGAATTTGGTGAATTCCGGGAATATCGTGGAAAAACGGAGGCGACATTGACAATATCTTAAGGGCAATACATCGAATGACGACAGCAAATAAATGGAATATCGCAAACGCGCCCCAAATGGGAAATAGAATGAAAACGGGAAATCGATTGAAATCAGTCGCGGGGGGGGGGGGGGGGCGGGAAGGGCCACCAAGGGGCCGCCCCGGCCCCGCCCCTCCGCGTCCCTCGCGGCTCCGCGCCCACGTGCGCAAGGCGCGCGGGCGCGCGGGGCCTTTAAGGCGCGGCCACGCCCCTCGCCCTCCGCGGTGACGTCGCGCCGCCCCCACCCCCCTCCCCTCTAGGAATAGTGGAGGAAAAAGGAGAGGGGGGGGGGGGGGGGAAGGGAGGGAATGGAGGAGGGGGACCCGCCCCGCGGTGACGTCAGGCGGCGGCGGCTCGGGGAATGACATCACCTGTGCGAGTGGCCGGCGGCGGGCGGGAGGGAGCTCGCGCCGCAGTGTCCCCGCGCCGCGGCCCCAGCGCAGCCGCCGGGCGGAGGCGGAGGGAGGAGGAGGAGGAAGGCGGCGAGGAGGAGGAGGAGGAGGAGGAGGAGGAGGAGGAGGAGGAGGGCGGCCGCGGCCCTTCCGCGCCCCTCCGCCGGCCAGCATGGGAGCGGGCGGCCGCGCCGTCAGGTACAGCGGGTGAGGGGAAGGGTGAGGGGAGGGGGAGTGGTGGGCGCGCTATAGCGGGGGGGGGGGGGGGGGGGGGCGTTTTGTGGCGGGTGCAGCGAGCGCGCGCTGTAGCGGGGGGGCGCCGGTGGGTCGCGGTGGAGTGAGGGGCGCGGGGAGGAGGAGGAGGAGGAGGAGGGGGGGGGGGTGTTTCGCTGAGGGGCCGCGTTGTAAAGGGGGTGTGTGTGTGTGTGGAGAACGCCGGTGGGAGGTGGTGTTGTAATGGGGGGGAGGGGAGAGGCAGGTGGGCTGCGCTGGGGAGGGGTCGCGTTATAGCGAGGGGGGTGGGTGGTAAGGGGTGTCGCGGCAATGGGTGGGAGAGGGGTGCGGGTATCTACCGGGGGGGGGGGGGGCGCTTGGGAGGGGTGTGGGCAGGCTGCCCTGGGGTCTTGTTGGGGGGGTGGGGGGGTGCGGCCGGCTGGCGTTGAGGGGGTCGCGTTGTAGCGGGGTGGGGGTGCGTAGAGGTTGCCGGTGGGGGGCACCGGAGAGCCGGGGGGGCGTGTTATAAAGAGGGGGGGGCTGCATTGGGAAGGAAGGGACCGCGCTATAGCGGGGGGGGGGGGTATAGGGAGGGGGCGTGCTGGACCACTGGCACTAGTAGGGGGGGGGATGTGAGGGGAGAGACGGGTTGGGGGGGGACCGGGACTGGGGGGTGGGGGGGGGCAGCCCGCCCTGGGGAGGGGGTCCTGGGGTGCATTCCGTCCCACGGCCCGGTGCTGGTCCCTGGGGTGAGCCCAGCTCCCTCCCACGGCCCCCGTCCCCACGCTGTGCTCCGTGCCCGGTCCCACGCCCCGGTACCGGTTCACCCTCTTCGCCCCCCACCGCCTTTAGGGACCCCCGTTTCCCCGCCGTGCTCTCCCTACCCCGTCCCTATGTCCCCCGTCCCCCCCTCCGGTCAATTCTCAACTGGGGGTCCAACCAGGCGAGCGGGTGCTCGGTTTGGGGTGCTGACCCACGAGATGGGATTTGGGATGTTTTGGTGTCACCCCCGTGCGAAGGGCTGCGCTCCCATGGAGCAGCACTGTGGGACCACCCGTGTCGGTGGGAGGTGGCCCACGTCCCCTTTGGGTGGGATGGGTGGGTTCTCCGACCTCCTGGCATTTGCGTGCGCTGGGGATGCTCCGGTGCCGAAGCCGATGTCGCTCCCGGAGCGGCATCGCCGGGATGCAGGTGTCGGAGGAGAAGACGCCGGAGCGTTCCCCATGATGCTGGCAGGGCGATGCCGCAGCCTGGGGATACGGTTGTATGTCGTGTTCCCCCCACACCCCCCCGGGGTGCTCCCCTCGCCCCACCCCAAACACCAGTGGCCCCACGGGTGCCTTGTCCTCTCCCCCAGCTCCGGAGTCCCTTGGGAAGTGGGTTTCACCCTGTTCCCTCCAGCTGTGTAGTGGTCTGGGGACGGTGACAGCAGCAAGGAAAGGACCTGGGTCACCCCAAAACTCCCCAAGACCCCGTGTTGGAATGTGTGTGTGGGGGTCCCCTCCCCTGTGCTGGGGCGGCTGCACCAAATCTGCTTCTTCTGCAAGGTGCAGCTGGCTCCGCGGACCAAGGGACACCCCTGGGGTTGGCAGCGAGCGGCCCTTTTCCATCCGTCCTCCGGGATTTCAGCTGAAATCCCGAGCCCTGGGGCCATCCTGCGGCGGGTGAGAACTCTCCCCAGTGTCCCCAAGCCAAAACTTGTCACATGGAGGGCAAACACCTTCCCCCCCCCCCAAAAAAATAGTAATGATTAATAGTGTTTGTGTTGCAGCGGGAGGGAGGATCCCGTTCCAGTCCTTCCTGGGGAAGCAAATGGTGCAAATGCGGGATAAGGGGGGGGGGGGGGGAATGCTGGTGAAGAGGTGACACCCGTGGAAGGGTGTTTGGGCTCTGCGGGGACGCGTGGCCCCTCCCGGTGGGTGCTGCACCCTCCCCAGGCTGGGGACGGCTCTGCTCTTTGGGCATTTGCCCTCTCCAAGTCCCTGGGAGGTTTTGCTTTTGTGAAAGTGCTCCTTGTAATTGGGAGGAAAAAGTGGTTTTGGTTGGTTGGGGCGGCGTTCCTAGCCCTTCCTCCGAGCTGAGAGACCCCGCAGGAGCGAGGGGCTCTGCGTCTGGAGTGTCCCCCTGTCCCCTCCCCGGACAAACCCCCCACTAAATTTGGAGGGGACGTACTCCATAGACACTTGCACTTCTGCTCCTGCCCGCAGCTCCCGGGCTGTCAGCGCCGCCTCGCAGCTCTGCTCGGGCAGGGACCTGTGTCCTGAGCAGTAAAATATGGATTTATGTATTTTATTTCCTCCGCCCCCCAGCATGTTTTGGGGGTCGCGTACGTGCGCCAGGCTGGGGGAGCTGGTGGCATGACCTGATGGGGGTCCTGCTGTGGGGGGACGAGGCTGCTCGTCCCTTCGGGCTGGGGGAGCCCCTGATGGGGGTGGGGGGATGTCACATTTGGTTCCTGAGCGTGAAGCTGGTTGGGTTTGGCAGAGCAGAGTGCGGGCCGATGCAGGGACCCTCCTGTCCTCCCCGGGGGGAAGGTACCCCTCCTCCTGCCAACCTGATGGTGGGAAAGCTGTTAATTGTTCCCTGCCAGATTGACTTATAAATTAACGAGTTTGCTGGCACTCTCCTCCTCCTTCCTGTGCGTGGTAAGGGCCCATATTTCAAATGGGAAAAAGTCATAAATACTTTGAGTAATGCGAGAGGAGCTTCCAGCTGAAGCCGTGCCACCGAGTAATGTGGGGGGCTGCCCGCGGGGGGAGAGGGGTCCCCCACGGCAGAGCCATTTGTACTCTTGGGCGTGGGGCGATGGAGGTGATGGGGGGCAGGGGGTCCTCGAGTCCTCGTGTAGTTGTCTTCTGGTATCAGCCTTGCTGGCAGGATGGGATCAGGTCCTTTGTGCCTCCCTGGGTCTCTGGTCCCTGGGGCTCACTGGGTTTTATCAATGTGAATTTGGTAAATGCAGTGTCTTCCTGGGGTGTCTCCTCCGTCTCACCCCAAGGGGAGCAGGTTTGCTCTGCCTTTTGTCTGGATGCTAAAGAATAACTGGTGTGACACATTGCCTAAGGAGAAGAGGAAAAATGTGCCTTTGCTCTTTCTCCCGGGGGGTGGGTTCTTGTTATACCCTTAATTCTGCTGCTGCTTTGAGGGGAGAGGTGGGAATGAGGGGGAAGAGACACCCGAGGTCCAGCCAGGTGGGATGTCCAAGGAGATGATGTGGCCACATGCTGGGGAAACTGAGGCCAGAGGGCTGGTGGTGGTGGTTGTGGTTCTTCATAGTGCAGGACCAGCTCCTGCCTGCCACGCTTGCCCAAAGGGCTTGGGCCGTATTTGGGGACCTCAAAGCTGGCTTTGAGGTGGGAGGTTGTCCCACCTGATGCTGCTTTGAGGTCTCAAAACGCAGCCCAGCGGCGGGTCAGCTGGGCTGGCACTGGGTCAGGATGGATGCCCTCTGCGGTGCCCGGCGTGGCTGTGCCCTCCGTGGTTCAATAGGCTCGAACCCGGCGTGGAGCAGGGTGAAGTTCCCATCCAGTTGCTCGCCTTGTTGCAGAATAACTCGAGGTAGTTAGTGCATGTTGAACTGTTTATCCGCTTTTCCACGTGGCGTATGAGGTTGCGTGGGTGGCGAGTCGCTGTGATGGATGCGACGTGTTGCCTGTGGCCTGCCACCACGTATGGATTTTATTTGAACCCACTCTGTTCCCAACTAAAACAGTTTTTCTTTTGCATTGCAGAGATAACAAAATTGCGAGTATAGGATACCGAGATAAAGTGAAGCCAGATCTAACCCGAGTCAGTGTGGGCAGTGCGAGCGTATGGTAAGGAGAGAGGTTATTCAGTTGCATTGAAAAGGTGCTGCTGAGTAGTTTAATCCACAGTTGCTGAACTTTGAGCTTTAAATTCTTCTTATATGAATTGATAAGAACATGCATATTATTCATAACTCTCTCCTCAAAAAAGGAAAATCTGCAAATGACTTCAGTTAAATATCATTGCTTCAACAGCGTGAAAAAAGTGCCTAACTTTCCACTTCAAATAATCCTTTCCCTTGGCCCAGCTCCCTCCATCCATGAAGCTCTTTGCTTCCTGCCGCTAGTGCAGAGGTCGGTGGGAGTGGGGTCGGGAGTCCTGGGCTTTGCTCCAAGCTGGTGACTCTAGGCAGGATCCACAGAACTTTTTTATTTTATTTTATTATTTTTTTTATTTGCAAACTGAAGAAAATAGCCAGGCTGGGCAGGCTGTGAACAGTATTATTTTTTTTTAAATTGCTGTCGATTTTAAACTTGTGAGCCCTGAAGTAGTAAAGCTCAGGCCAGCTTCCTTTCTGCAAAGTTTATTACACAATAAGCTGGAACAATCTAAGGGCTCTGTTTGTTACGCTCTTTTTTTCCCTCTTGTCCTCTCTTTCTGATTGTTTGCTTTATAACTTGCCTGATTTTTTTTGTTTTCTTTGACATCAGCCTAGCAAACTGGAAATTGTCTTTTTTTATCTCCCCCCCCCCCCCCCCCCCTCCATCCTTCAACTGGTAAACCCTCCAGACTTCTAACATAATTCTCTTGGACTTGTTTTTTTTCTAGCTTCGGTATCATTGTCTTAGTTTAGTAATTTATCGAGGTTGGCATTCCCATTGCAATAGCTGCCTGTGCTGTCGGATTATTTGCTGTTTGGCCGAATAAGCCCTTGCAGAGTTGCGTGTCCTGCGCACAGAACCCTTCGCAGATGGCTATGTCCTAGCGTGGCCCCAGCATCATTGAAAACAATAATTTTCAGCCCGTGTTGCCCTCTTGACATCACTTGATAAGGAGCTGGTTGGGAGGCATGAGTTTCTTCAAACTTTTTTTTTTATTATTATTTTTTTTTAATCCATGAAGCCTTTTGGCTCCTGTCCTCCCACCAGCTCCCGAGGGCCAGCACATGGCTCCCACGCACACGTGGCAAGCAGCACACTCTGGGTGCAGCCGTTGAGGGAGGAGGTGGAGGTGCTGCCATGGCAGAGGAAGGGGATGGGTACGTGTGTGTCCCCTGGGATGTCCAGGTGTGAGGAGGGAGCACGTGCGGATGCGAGGAGGGCGGCATGGGCTGTACGCGCACACCTGAGCTTTTTGAAAGGGTTGCAGATCTTCAGAGGCACTTAGGGATGCTCTGCTCTGGAGACAAAGCAGTGATGATGAGGGTGATGACAGCCCAGCTCATGGGGATGGGGGATGTACCAGGACCCAATACTGGGATTTCTCCCTACTCCTGGGACTTGCTGGCCCCATCAGGGACTTCTGTGCCCTGCCCTGGAAAAAGCAAGGCTTTGCCATATCCCAATCCAGCCGCCCTGATGTGGCCCTGGGCTATTTGGGACTCACCTGGGCTTGTGCATCTCGGGTTTGGAAAGCTTTGGAGGTGACCTCTGCACAGCTCGTGGTGTAGCAGAGCGGGGTTTTGGAGCCCTGCTGCGTGGACGTGGCCAGCCCAGAGAGAGGTGTGATTTTTAGCGTTGCCCTCTTCCATACGTTATTATAGCTCAGGCCATTGCGGTTTGAGTGTTGTCATACAAATAGGATATGTCATAATGTCCGTGCTCCAGTTCCCTGGCAACATTTGCACTATTAAGAGCTGCTCTAGATTAGAAAGCAGATCTTAGTTTGTCTAAACAGGTTTAAAAACCTATCAAATTAAACTGGGCCAGGTGACTTGTACAATATGCACACCTAAATTGGTTTAACATTTGCATGAATCAGATTAAATCGGGGCTGTGGGATGGTTTAGGTTAGGAAGCCTGTGGCTGTTTCTGCCCAGCTCCTGGAGGTCTGCACTCCCACCACGATGTTGGGGCTGTTTTCACAAAGCTAGCAGCTGAATCACTTGTTTACAGCCTCGTTTCATAGGTTATTGCCCTATACGGTGCTGGTTTACATCAGACCAGAGGGTTGCCGTTTGGCTGGGACCTCACAAGCAACCGGGGTGCCCCCACCTTCACGGGGATGTGCTAATGGAGGAAGAAACCTGAAGGCTGAGTGGCTTTTAATGGTGCGATTTGGGAGGGTGGACGGCAGCACGTGGGCAGCGTGGCTGCAGGTAGGAGATTTGGATCACGGCTGGTTCGGCTGCAGCCATGATTTGCAATGCATGGTGGGTCCTGCAAGTGGTTTGCAAGAAGGGTCTCTGTCTCTCTCCGGGGGGATTTTAATCCTGTTGGGGTTTGAGTAGCAAAATATTCGCGTGTGAGTCTGTACGCGGGGAGCACGGCGCCTGCAGGGCTCTGCCTCTCCGGCTGCCATGTCTCCGCTTCGGTCTTAGGGCATCTCGGACATGGCACGCAGGGGCGTGAAGGTGGGAATGCATCTGGTGTCCTGCTTTTGAGCATTGAGTTTCTTCTAGTTAGCCAGTTTAAGAGTGCAACAGGTAAGCTGGTCTGCTCAGACTTTAGGAATGATTCGTTCTCTTCAGCGCTTGCTGCTGTGTTCCTGGGAGGTGGTGGATTTACACGCCCGATTGAGGGGTGAGTTGAGATACACCAGATCCTAACTTTGGAACTGCCCTAACTTTTTACATAATGCTGTTTTCAGGATTTTTTTCCCCCCCTTTCACTTCTGCTTGTGGGCAATTGACACATGATGCGATGCAGAGTTACATGGGGTAACCACGTGCTCTCGGTGCAGAAGGCACAAGGCTGGAGGCAAAGCGCTCTCGATCTCTCTTGCTTGCAACCACTGAGCCAGGATTGCAAATAGAGGGAAGGAGAGGGAGGGCATGGTGTGCTGGTTTCTGCATGGCTTCTCAAAATGCAATAATCCTATCTCAGGAAAAGTAGCAGCCTTGTCTGAAATTCAGCACATTGTCTCTTTGTGGTGCTCGAGTTGTATCTCACCATCTCTCCCTCTGAGCTGTTGCTTAATTGTTTCCTTCTTCTTGGTGTCCCTATATCCGTATCAGTGTTGCTAGTAATTCCACAGATGATTTAAATCTGAAAGGTTCTTTCCTTAAAAGTCTTGATCATGCTTCCCTCCATTTTGCTTTTGTGAAGACAGCAGCGATGGACAGAGTACCTGCTTGCTGTGCTGCAGATGCACATGTGTGTGCACGCATGCAAAATCTGCAGGAATTGGGGATTTATTTTTTTTTAACTAATCTTCAGCTCTGTTATCAAGTGTTTGCTCTGGTTCCCGTGAAGGGCAGATGGGTGCTGCTTCTGGCTTGCACTGATCAAGGTTTCCCTCCCGCTGCTTCTTCCCTTTGTTTACTGTGTTGCTGTCGCTTGCTGGCAGCGGCTTCGACTCTTTCCCTCCATCGGCTGCGAAGGGTAGTCGGAAGCTGAGCAGCAGTTTCCAGTCGCCACGTGAAGTTTCCGTGTCACCCTCGACCGGCACGGCTCAGTATGTGTGGAAAGCAAAGGTGATGGGCAGAGCCGTGTCCCGCTGGCAGCTCCGAGGTGGAGTAGGCAGGTGGGGACCAATTCAGCCTTTTTCCTCCCTGCAGGAGGGGACGTGCCGGGGGTGGAGGGGTGGCCCTTGGCAGGCAGGGACGGTGACAGGGAGGATTTGGCGTCAAAGCACATCAAAGGTGTTTGTCAGGATGCCGTGGTTTCCACCAACAAATTGTTGTCCCCTGGGATTGCTCCTCTCCTCTCCAGCCAGCTGGCTGATGCACCCAACCTCCCTGGGTAACCTGGGAGAAGGGGAAGATGGGGGCTGAGCACCGCAGCCCAGCACCCATACCTGCAGGCAGGCACCCGATGGAGCGGGCAGGATGGTGGCAGTGTCATCTCCTGGCCAGGCAGGACCTGGTTGAGCTGAACACCTTGAAAGGGCAGAGGGATGCTCTGGAAACCTAGAGGGAGCGATGCAGAGGGTTAGGCATCATGGTGGCCGCTGCATGGGGTTTGCCCAGTGTAAACCAGTTTGTGAACCAACTGGCATTTCTCTCCCCCAGTCCCCAGCATGGGGTGGCTGGCAGCAGCGGCACGGACCTCGGCCCCGTGGCATTTTGTGCTGGACCATCATTTGCAGGGTGGCGCAAAAACCTCCCGGTCGGCTCCTTCCCTCTGAGTCGCCATTTTATTTTTCTTAAACGTTTATGTATAACCGTACACTAACCTATAAAAATTAGTTTAGGATGGCTGCCAAGAAAATCTCTGCAGTGCCTTGTGGGTAACTCCCTGTGAATTACCATAAAAGCTGTAGTGGCGAGGCTGCTGTGGCAGTTGTGAGGATGCCAGTCATAATGCTCTGTATTTAAAATTCAGATGCATGTGTAATGCTTCGTGTCTGGATTGCAGCAGCCTGTAGTGTTTCTGGTGTCCTGCCCTGCGCGCCGCTGCACCCGCTCTTGCTTTTTAACGTTGTCTTGTGTTCTTCCAGCGTTTTGCCTGATTGTGAAATGCAACAGGTAGCAAAACGTGGGCTAGCCACGCTTGGAGGGAGAGTGGTTTCTGATAGCTTCCTCCCAGGAGGGACGAACCTCCTGCTTCCATTGAGCCGGCGGCAATATTTCACTTAAGGGAAAAGCCGCTCCGTAACCCTTCCCCTCCGCATCCTGCACGAACGACGTCCTGTTTCCGAGAGCACTCTATTTCTGGGTGTGCTGAATGCCAGGACCCGAACTCGCTCGAGTAAATGAAACATGGGTTGTCCCGATGCTCAGCGGAGCCTATGCAAGGGGGATATCTTGCTGCCGTGCTGGAGAAGGCTGTGGCTCTTTTGCAAGCGAGCCAGTTAGTGTTGCTGCTTCTCTATGTGCCCTTGGAAATATGTAGTGCTTTTCTTTTATCTGTTGCTGCTGTTTTTCCTTCGGAGCAGCGAGCCAAGGTGACTGCAGGTCTCCACAGCGGAGCCTCGGTCGAGGAGCTGCTCCGCTTGGTGCGGGTGCTCGGCAGAAGGTGTTGCTGATCTTCTGCTGGGCATGATGGATCATTTCATTTAAATTTTCCTGAAATATAATATTCATCACAGTGTCAGTGTCCCACCTTCATTATAGCTTACTGATAAACATCTCTAATCGGAGAGCGATCTCTCCACCCTGCCAGAAACCGCCTGGGGATAACGAATACATTTTTGGAGCCAGGAGAGGGTGTCTCGGGGATGTGTTCCTGCTCTCCCACCTCTGTCTGTGTGCGTAGAATCGCTCGCCTGGCTGATAAATAAAGCAAGAAGCAAATCTGTTTTTCCCAGGTATATTGGTAGTATTTGTATATGGCTGTTCCTGTTCAGGGCTCTAAAATGGTGGCGGTTCAGATGTAACCTGGTGTCCCTGTTTTCTTGCCCAGGGATTTCTGAAGGGACCCTTGAACGCAGCCCCTGTCCTGCGGCTAGGGGTTTAGGGCAGCACCCCAATGCAGCTTAACCCCCACCATGCTGGGCAGCCAGGCTGCCTCTTCCACCCCATGAGGGGTAAATCCCTGCCACTATCCAGGCTGGATTTCAGCAGGAGGAGATGCAGCTTTACGCTGGCTCTCCTCACAGGATGCCGGGGCAGCGATGGCCCTGCATGCGGCGAGGCACGTGCCGTGTACGGTTCAGATGAGCTGTTTTTACTCTTCTCCCTGGGGTGTCCAGAACAAGTACGGGAGCGTGCAGGATCCAGCGCCAGTCCTGGGGGCGGTTCAACCATCAGCAGGCTGAGCACGACGCCGGGGAGAGCGGGCTGATTTGGTGAGCTCGGGGGCCAAGCAGCACGGCTCACCTCCTTCCCGGTCCCCTGGCACGCAGCACAGCCACGATGGCCCCAGCTCCCCGCCTGGCACGGTGGCCTCTGCATCCCCACGTTGCCGGCAGCTGGGGAGCATCCATCAAAGCGCTGCTCATCTCTTTCCTCTCTTAATTGGTTTTACTGCTGAGGAAGGGCGGCTGTTTCATGGAGGAGCTCTGACTTGCAGGAGCTTGGCGTCTGCTCTCCCCATCGGGCACGGCTGGGTGGATCGGTGTGCCCCGGCTTGGCTGCCGGCCTCAGCCACCTGCTCCAAAGCGAAGGTAATGTCCGCTGTGCCTGGGATGGATTTTTCTTTTTTTGGTCATCTGTGCAGCAGTGGGAGATGGTGGCTCCTGGTCCCGTGTGCCATTGGGACTGCTCCACTTCAGAGAGTCGTTGGCTGATCATCCTCTGAGCCCCTTTTGGGAAGGATCCCGGAGGTTTTGGGAACCGGCTCCTGATCATCTCTGGGGTTTTGACATTCAGCATCAGAATTGAAGTGTTGCGAGTCCCCAGAAGCCTTGTACAGACTTGACCTCTTGGGCTGCTCTTCTGGAAAGGGCTTTCCTTTCCCTGCACCTCCGCTTGTGCCTCTGCTTCCTCCTCTGCATTTGACCCAGAACAAGCTGAATTTTCCTCTGGTTTGGGATTTCCTGTCACCTCTGTTCCTCTCTGACATCTAGGCCCTGAAGCTCACAGCCTGTTTCTCTCCTGTTGCAAAACTTGTCAGGAGGAGAAAAGTCCCCCTGAATTTGGAGTTGCTGGATACTGCCCGACTGCTGTGCGAACCCTGGCCCTGCTTTGAGACCCGTGCAGAGATCCAAGAGGACAGTTGAGGATGTTCCCTGCTGACTCCTTCCTGGAAGGACTTGTTGCACTATGCTGATAAGAAGATTCCTTTTTTCCAGGAGCCCAAAACACAACTTGACACCTCCGACGGCTGAGGATAATGATGAACCCGAGTGAAGCTGGGTGCAGGGCAGATGGTGGTGAGGTCTGAGGACGAGTCACCATCGCTGCCTGTCCTTCCAACATTATCCCGCTTCCTCAGGGAAGGACGAGGAGGAAGCTCTGGCTGCCGGCAGCCCCTATCACCTTTCAGCGCCTCAATTTTAGTAGCCTGACCTGCAGAAGCTTGTCTGGTGCTGTGGGGTGGGAGCACCGGTGACGTTTCTGGCCCCCGAGGCTGCTCACAGACTGCATGCCCTAAAGGCTTTGCTGTTGGTGACTGTAAGGAGATCCTGGTGAGGCCGTCTGGGTTTTGAGAGCGACCACGGACCTCTGCATCTGCTCCCAAGCTGCAGACAGCAGGACTATAGCTTCAATGCTTTGTTCATCCATCTCTCCCTCTGCAGAGCAGCTTGAATATCCCTGGGCTGAGCAGCTGCCCCAGCGGTGCGGAGGGCATGAGCATCCCTTTGCTTCTGCTCCCATTGGAGGTGGTGCGGCGGACAGAACCCATCCAGCAGACCCAAGATGTGCTGACCTAAAAATAGGTGTAAGGCTGCTTTGAAAAGAGGAAAAGTAGGGAGGTGTGGAGGAACTAAAGTGTTTCTTAGAAGTAAGAGAGGAAGGGCATAAAATATTGAATAGCCCTTGCAGCTAAGGCTTCTCATCCTGGCTGCCTTGGGGAATGTGCTGTGTGGGTTGTGGGGGCTCAGGTGGGTGCCCAGATGGGTGCTGTGGGCCTCTGGCTTGTGCCTGGCCTGGCAAGGGGCTGGATTTTGGGCTGGGTGAGGAGCAGTAATAAGGGGATGAAGAGAGGAGATATATTTTTCATGCTTGGAGTTGTGTTTGTGGCTGGCAGGGGTCTTCCTGGTCTAGGTGTGTGCACGGAGCTGTGCGTGAGGACCCACCTAGGACATCGTCCCCAACATCCTACCTCATCCTGTGCTTTAGTTACCGGGCTATCCCCCCTTATCAAGGATGGGTGACGTGGTTTGGGTCTCTGCTCTGTGTCTGGGGGAGCTGGGGGACAGGACTGGTGAAGCGGGGGATGCAGGCAGGTCACGTCTGCGCTGTCTTTGGGTGCCTCCTCGAAGGGGTGAGCTTGTTGAACGCTTCGTGTTGCCAGCGTAGCCTGTGCCAAGCGATGAGATGGGAAGCCAGGGGAGAAGAGCTTCAGGTCTTGCCCAGAGCCTTTTTGCAAAACACTTTGCAGAAGGCTGTCCCCAAAGGGGTCTGTGCCCTGGAGCCACCGTCTCCAGCGCTGGCCTGGCCGCTGGAGCCCGTAGAACACATAGGCTTGTATTTCACTCTTAAAAACCACCCAGAGCCAGACTGTAATTAGGCTGTGTTGTCTCGTAACTGGATCTCCTAGTCTGATGCTTTGTTCTTGGCTTACCCTTGACTTTTTCCAATGTCTTTGAGTGAGTTGTATCCCTTATTGGTGCCTCAATTTTTCATCCTCCATCCTGACTCATGCAGAACAGATGCTCTCGAGGCAGGGGCTGTCTGGCAGTGTCTCAGGTGGTGCTTGCCCTGGAGAGCCTTGCTCTCCTCCCAGCCCTCTAAACCTTCTCATGAGGAGTCTTTACAGGTGACTCGATTGCAGGTTTTCCTAGGAAATGTCAGAGGAGCTTGTGACGCCAGACTCATATTGGGCCCGCAGAACAATCTGCGACATACTTTATTCTTCAGAATAAAATTAAAGCAAGACTTTCAACTTGGATTTTTCTTTGGAAGTCGCTTTATTTTAAAACCACTTTTTTTCTGATTATTCTTTTAGGAGAGGGGAAAAACCCCCTATATCCTGAAATCTTCCCTATGTAAAAAATTGCCAGGCTTGGGCTTTTTTAAGTCACAAGATGGCTGTACTGCTTTCTCAGTGCCCTCTGTCAAGGTAGCGCTGAAAGCAGTGGCATCAAACGGAGTCCTGTCTGTCCATCCCTTTCTGTCTGTACCTGCATCTCTTGGCTTCTCATACAGTTGCAGCCTCTGGATGTGGATAGCGGGAGCAGGAGAGCATGGGACAGAGGGACCCTTTGGCACGCTCGTGCTTGCAGTCGGCTGATGCCGTGAGCACGCGCTTGCTTGCCGTTGAGTCTCTCGAAGTGTGCTTTGGCACAAATGGGCAAGAGCTGGGAAAACCCATGTCACTGCCAAGCAGCACCGCTCCGGGGAAGGTTTTCCTGCTCTTGGAGAAGGCTCTGGGGCAGGCGGGATGGGATGAGCCAGGAGCACTTGGCGCGGGGGCAGACGGAGCGGGCGGCAGCAGACGGGAGCGTGGGGGATGCCGCCGGGAAGGAGGCGGTGGAAGGGACACCGGCTGCGGGAACAGCCCATGCGGCTCGGCGGCGGAGGGGGTGCGCAGCCCTGCTGCTCAGCTCGGTGCCAGCTGCCCCCTCTCCGGCTGCGCCGCTCTTCCCGGTGGGGCTCCGCACTGCGGCCGCCCCCTCCCAGGAGGATGCACAAAAGCTGTGGCGGAGCCCCGTGACATGGGAGTGGGAGCTCCCTGCTGCCGCGGGAGAGGCCAGGCTCCATCTCACCTCTGCGGATGCTCGTGGCGCGTCTCCCACGGGTGCTGCAGCAACAGGCAGAGAGCAGGCAGCCGCGGCTCAGCAGAGGTTGACCAAAGTAGTGTCTCCCTGTTCTCCACTCCTGGGGTCTGGCAGTGCCCACTGCTGCCTGGATCAGGCCCTTCTGGCAGTCCTTCTCTCGGTTTCTGTTTTTCGCTGTTCTCCAGAAGCAAACTGGAGCAGCATCCCTGCTCTGCTTCTTCTTGGTCAGAGAAGCCAGCAGCCCTTCCTGCTGCTGGGACCAGGAATCATCCAGGGAATGTGACAGGTTGGTGTGGGAAGCAGGTTTTGCTCTCCCACCTGGTACCTGCTGCTCTGGGATGGGGGTTTGGTATTTCGGGGCAGGACTGTGAAATCTCAGCGCAGGCTCCCGCGTTGCATCGCGTTGTTGTGCTTTGGACATTGCACAGAGCCTGAGATTTGGACCAACAGTGTGACTGACATCCCTGTAACCTCCTCCGTGCAGACTGGTGGGGAGGGATGGGAGATGCTGCAGTTGACCTTGGCTGTTGACCCCCCATGGGTGCATATGGGCAGGGATGCATTTTGGGCCAGCATCAGCCTTGCAACGTACAGGGAGGCTCCAGCCCTGAGATAAGGCTGGAGCTGACGCACAGAAGCCTGCAGCAGCTCATCTTCTCCCCCAGACTCTTGCAATTAAACACGCAAATGGAGCGGTGTCTGCAGCAAAGCTCTGGCCCTGGGGACAAATGGACACCAACCATTTTCGTTTTCAGGCGCTTTCATAACTTACATAGCTGGGATTTGTGCCGCAGGGTGTCCTGTTCTGCTTCGCCTCCGGCATTGGCCGATCTGTAACTGTATGTTCCCAGCAGTAAATTCACCCGTGAGGGGAGGT
This sequence comes from Astur gentilis, assembly GCF_929443795.1. Lineage (NCBI taxonomy): Eukaryota > Metazoa > Chordata > Aves > Accipitriformes > Accipitridae > Astur > Astur gentilis. Next base: position 41,565,145 of record NC_064887.1, on the reverse strand, counting down.
CTCGGGTTCCCTCCCGGCTGGAGGGGTGCCCGGGAGCTGTAGCACTTGCTCCCTGCCCTGCAGTGTGACCCGGCGGGGAACGCAGCCCTGTCTCTGCCCATGGCCTCTGTGACCGGCTCCTGCTATGCTGACGCAGCTTTTGGGTCCCTCTGGTTTGGAGGCAGGGTGCCCTGAGCACCGCTTGTGGGATAACGCAGCAGAAACCCTTCTGGACATCCCAGCTCAGGGGAGGTAGAGGTTGTGGCAAAGCGCCGTTGTGTCGTTCACCGGCACTGGCCAGAGATTTTCCTGCTCCTGGTGGGGTACAATTGGGCTCTGTGGTGCTTCCGGCACTGTGTCCTGCCCAAATGGCTCTACAAAAATCCCTTCGGCTTTGTTTGTTGTTGCTTTTACCGTTTGCAGTAAAATGGAGCGGTGTCCGGGGGGCTGTGAGGCACCCGAGAACTGGTCTCTGTCTCTGCCGGGGCAGAGGGAGCTGCTTGGGGTGTTGCTGGCAGGCTCTGAGCAAATGCTGTCCCACAGCCAAACCCTTTAGGGGTGCAAACTCCTGCCCTTTTCTGGGCAGGGATTTACAGTGGATTTTCCACCCTGTTGTGGGGTAGCTGGCAGCACTGCTCTTTCTCGGCTGTTGGGGCCGATCTGCCGTCAAGCATGTTGATTATACGTGGGTTTTGGATGCAAGGACTTGGCTAAGCATTGTGGCTGTGTTTTTTTTTGTCTTGGGTCAGCACAAGAGCAGAGCAAGCCCTCCGTTCCCTGGGGTGGTCAGAGAGAGCTGAGGAAGCTCAGGGAAATGTGATGGATCCAGCTGGCCCCTGAGTCGAGGCGACTGTGGTGGAGGATTTGTGGCCAAGGAGAACAAAAGGGGCTTGTTTGCAGTCACGAGTGGGTGCTCGTGCTCTAGCACTGGTTGTTAATGTCCCTCTGCGCTCTGCTGAGACCTTGTGGGACTGGGAACGCTGGGCTTGCAGCTGGGGGGAGGTGTGGGCTGATGGCCCCCTTGTCCCCAGCGATGATGGTGGCCCCATCTGCCCTCTCCCCTTTCCCTTCAAGCTGAGCAGGGGTAGCTTTCGGAGAGCTTCTCCCGACCTTTCCAGCTCCATGCCCTCAGCTGCCACCGAGTGACACGGTGACATTTCACGTCTTGAATGTCTGAGCAATTTCATAAAGCAAAAGCCAGCAGAAATGAAATGCTTTGGCTTTTTGTGTCCGACAAATTGGATTTGTTAACCTGAAGGTTCACCTGTCAGCTGGCAGGCCCCCTCTGTGGCTGGCGGCTGATGGGACAGGGTGGGAAGGGGAGGCAAACCGTGGCTGGGACGCGGGGAGGCAAGGAGGAGGAGGGAGTGGTGTTATGTAGCAGCGTGTAATATTTGCTATATTTTCAGCAGTGCGTTTGTGGAGGTCTTTTTGGAAGAGATGGGTCTTTGCATCAGACATGGGACAGCTGAGCTACCGGTGCTGCAACCTAGCCTGGTCGAAGTTGCAGTTGTTGTTTCTCTCTCCCAAGCCAGGAAAGCAGAGTCTTTACCTACCTCCATCAATTAGGTGATATTACCGTATGCTGATTTACCCCAGCACGCTACAGTGGCAAAGCAAAATCAATGCAAATGACTCTGCTGCACAAACCGCAGCCCACGCCCGGGCGTGTTTGGACAGGGCAGCACCGTCTTTGTGGCCGCGCGTAGCTGCCAAACTCGACGTGCGCGGCCCTGAGCACGAGCCCGTTGTGTTTGCACAGAGCAGAGGCTTCGTTTGCCGAGGGGGAGGCAGGCACCTGCCCGTGCCGCTGCCTGGCATGACTGGACGTGTGGTGGACAGTTGCACAGGACCCGCTTTTATAATAACGTGCTGCATATCACGTTATTTATGGTGCTTGTGTGTGGCAGGTAGCAGATGCACCCCCAGGTCCCTTCTGCTGTCCCTGGGGAGCGGGAGGAAGCGTGTGTGCAGGGGGAGGTCATTTCTTCTGCTTTTGGGCTCTGTTGGAGGGCTCTGTTCAGACTTCGTGCAGTTTAACCTTGCTTTGGGGATGGGCATGAGGAGTCCTGGGTCCCTGGAGAATTGCAAAGTTGCTTCCCTCCCCTTTTCCTTTTTTCTAAATTAAGAAAAAAGAAAGAAAACAAATAAAAAAGGCTCTCTCCGTGAAGCAGGCGGGCGAGCGCGCGTGGGGAGAGCCAGCTCCCTGCTGAACCGTTGCAGGCAGCAGCCGTCACTGCCTTGGGTCTTTGGGGACCCTGCAGCAGCCTGGCGATGCTGGCAGCGCTGGAGCCGGCTGCTCTCACTCTCTGTCCCTCCATCCCCTTGGCCGTGGCACGTTGCTGCTGCAGCTCCCTTTTTTAAGCCTTGCCTTTCCCCGGCAGTGGTTTTGTCGTAAGTCCTTGGTAGATCCATTACTGCCCACGTGGTCCTCGTGGCAGCTTGCAGCCTGCGTTGGGGTTTTGCAGGTCTCACTTGGCTGCTCAGCAGGCTCTGGTGTGGGATGGCTGCAGGCTCTGGAACTCTCCAGTGCTGCTCATATGGAAAACACTCTCAGTAACCACAAAGAATGGAGATGGTGCTTAAAAAAACACACACAAAAAGGTCATCTGTAGGGGCCTACAGGATGGGGATATCGAAGCTGCCTTGCACAATTTCTGCTGGGGTTGTGTGACTTGAGAAACTCCTTCCCGAGGGATGTCTTTACAAAGCAGAGCTGTGCAGGAGATGTCCTGTCCCGCAGATGTCATTGGACTGGATGCTCCCTCCCGCCCGCCCAGCCCTGCTGGGAGATCACCGCCAAAACACCCAGTTAACAGCCCTAGTGGTGTTTCCTCAGGAGGGCTGATTAACCCTGGTTTTTTGGTCGCATTAGTCCTTGTGCATCAGCTGTTGCTTTGGGCATTTCCTACACTCCCGGAGTAATCCCATGGGAGGACAAAACACGAATCCTGAATCCTCCTGCATGAGCAACTGCGGCTGCTGGGACAAGACAGTAGCTCTAGCTCCACTGGGGACATGGGTGCCCGAGCTGGCTACAGCTTGGCTGCCAGCTTCAGAGGGCTCCAGGAGGGCTCAGGGACATGGCAGATGTCTTGCTTAGGTGTTGGAGGATTCGGCAAGGTGCTGCAGCACCATGAGCCTGTGCCTGGTATCTCCTGTGGCTGTGCTTTTGCAGGAGAACTGTTAGAGAGAGAAGCACCTTCCAAGATTATTTGGTTCCCAATGTGCACGTTGCAGTTTTCTCTGTCCTAACATCACCCAGAATATCCCCACCACCTCACACATCAGGGATGCACAGCAAAGTCCAAGGCCAGGAACTGTATTTGAGACTGAGGTGCCCAGATGCTCCCTAGTCTTCACACAGACCAAAGCTCAGGCACGGTGGGCAACAAGTCCAGTGGGGTCACCAGGAACGTGGCTGACAGAAGAAACCCAATTGGGTGGAAAATCCCTTTACTCAGTTTTCCTGTGTCTGAAGTGCAAGTGGGAGACTTGGAGCTGGCTTTTTCCCAGTGTGGAGAAAGGGGCTGAAACCTTCTGCCCAGGCGCCGGTGCCATGGATGCGTGTGGCCCGTCCTCCCATCTCCATTGCCTTGATTTGAGGATTTGATGCATCCTGCTGTTTAAAAATAAATAGCTAGTTATTTTGGGCCAGGGAGGCAAACAAATCAACAGGCCAGTGATTTCTTCAATCATCCTGCATGCTGCACAGGGGAAAAATTAATAAAGTACCTGCCATCCCCAGAAGCTATTTGCTAAAGCCAACAATAATGATGGGCAAAATTGAGTTCCTGCTTACGACGGGTTCACTTACACTCCTGCGCTCCCGCTCCCTCTCTGAGGCATCGCTGTTCCTGACATTGCCGTGGTGGGAAAGGAGATACCGATCTGCAGTCCAGGTCTGAGCTTTTCCAGTGTTGGGAAGAGCAGCATGGGGCTCTCCAACCTCTCTGGAGACTTGCTTTTGCTCTGAGAATTGGGTCCTTTTAGGTGTTTTGGGATCCACCAGAAATCTGGATTATCCATGGAGTCGCTGTCCTGTGGTTATTGCTCATTTCTTGGCGAATTTGAGCCTTTAGAAGCTTTTCAGGAGAAACTGCTCCAGGTGTGTGCCTGGTGGAAACAGCTACATGTGGTGGTGACTGTTGGAGGAAGGATGATCGGAAGCAGGCTCCATTCCCAGCTTCGCTGCAGACCATGAGAATGTTGTTTTTCCAGTTCATTCCTGAACATTCTCATCTGTGAAATGGGCACATGTAGAGCTATCCTTCATCGGGAGCCCAGGACTCAGCTCATTGTGAATCCATGAGGTTTTCACATGACAACCATGAACTTGAGAAAACCAAGCTTTCCTTGGGCTACTGATAGCTTGCTCAAAGAAGCAGCCAGCGCTACCCGGCTCCTTAGGGCATTGGCTACTATGTTTGCCCTTCAAAGGTACACCAAAAGAACACTTGGCTTCTGACATTGAGAATAAAACACTGCATCATGGGAGCATCCAGCATCTCCTGATAGAAGAGTTAATGGTGTAGGAATGCTGAAGGAGCATTCCCGCCTCCGGGAATGCAGAGCAAACCCCCGTGGACACCCAATGTGTTATCTCCCCTCCCCAGCCCCTGTGTTCAGTGGCATCCAAAATGTTCCTCCTGCAGCCTTGCAGAAGGGACCTCCCGCAGCTTGTTGCAGTTTTTGGGCGCTGCTATCCAGCTGCTGCCATTGGGTCTCCCGAGAACTTTCCTCCTGGCCAACTTATTTCAGGAATATTTCATGCCAAAGGTGGTAACAGTGCAGGATCTCGTGTCAAAGAGATGGAGGGTTTGTCCAGCTGGGAAATGGGGCTGTTTGTTTACTGGTTTAGCGCTGTGTGTGTCTTGCATTGCCTCATTGGAATATTAACTCTGTAAACAGGTTAAATGTCCATGAGGGTAAGAGCCAGCCCCAAATATGCCAGTGTGGAGGCCAGAGGGAAAGCTGAGCAGGTGAACACTGATATCCTGCAGCTAGAGTGGACAGAGGTCTCTTGAGAGATGACTTGAGAAGAAAAACCTTCCCCCCCCCCCCCCCCCCCCCCCCCCCCGCGTTTGACTAATGCCCAATCCTTAATGTTGTCCACAAGAGCCCTTTTGGCACCAGAGAGGCTGAAGGCAGTGTTTGCTGCTCCATGTTTTGGGGTTTTTTTGTGATGAATATTATCCTCCCCCACAAAATACCCCCCTTCAGGCTGCTTTCATGTTCAAAGCAAGAGGAACGCGGCTCCTCCTGCTAATGAATCTTTGCTGGTTGCCCCAGCTCGTGGGTGGGTGTGAAGAGCAGATCTGGATTTAGCTCACTGCTGGCGAGGCTTTGGGAGAAAGCGGGGGAAAGTCCCTTTTGAGTTTACTGTTGCTGTAAGAGATGCAGGCTCTGTGGCTGGCGTTAATTGGGGAACGTGGCTGTAAGGTGGTACAAAGTGGCCCTCGAGCTGAAGGTGTGCTCCATGGCAGTGGATGAAGCTCCCAACCCACTTACTGGATGGCTCACGGGTCCCATCACAGCACCGATGAATATTTAAACCAAGAGTTGGCCTGTGTTCAGAGCATTTAAAGAAATAGAGTGCAGGTTGTATTTTTAAGATGCTGGTGTTGAGCTTCTGGGAGCCCATGGATGGCAAGGACCGATGGTCAGTGGCATCTCACCATGGCAAGGCAGCAGCTGCCCCTTTCCAGCTGGGTTCATTTTGGGGCTCCAGATTCCCCTGTACCTGTCTCTGTGCATCCTGCACCCTCTTTGCAAGCAGAGCAATACATGGTCTTTTTAGTGAAAAACCACTAGTCTGCAGTGATGGCAAATGAACTAATTTCACTGCTCTTGGAGGAAAAGAGAGATGATCTGGTTCATGCTGGATACAAGGAATGGGTTGAATCCTAAGTCCTGTCCTTAGGCTGTAGGTGTCTGTTTTCATCTCGGGGTGGTGGGTCTGAGGCTGGACTGTCCCGAGGGACCTTCTCTTGAGTGTCAGCAGGAGCTGACCTCCCTTTCAAGGGGTGGGTTGCATTGGGGCTCCAAGCTGCTCCCATCCCAATGTGCAGGGTCCTCACCATGAATGCTCTTGATAACGCTGCATGGCAGCCACTGCGAGTGGCTTGGGCCTTCTCTGGCACAGAAAGGACAAATTAAATAAACATGCTTGATTGCTTAAACATTTGTTTTTTAAATTAGCAGCAGCTTTTTTATATTAAAGTATGTGGATATGCTGCTGGGGAACACTTTAGCAAGTTGTTTTTTCTTCCTGGTGCTACTTTTCCAGAATCATTCCTGATTTAAAAACCAAATGCAAAGTGCAGGCCAAGTTTGAGGTTTAATCCTGTAAAAGATGTCGATGGGAAGAAACTGCACCGCTTGGAGCTGTGGGGCCCTGTTTGGATACGTGATGAGACAGGCCTTGAAGGCAGCGGAGTTTGCAAACCATGCCTTGCAAGCGCTGGAGAAAAGGGTCTGTGAACGGCTCATAAGGGCATCCTTGAATGTCCACAGCTTCTCGGGAAAAGTTTTAGTGGTCCATGAATTGTCAAATGCTGAAATCTCCTGCAAGGAGGTGTTTGGAGATGCTGTACGTGGGAACGTAATTGTCTATGTGCTCACAGGGATGTGGATCTGCAGCCCTTGTGCCGTGGTCTCGGTGAGTTGGGCTTGCATCTTCCCCTACACACGTGTGGCATGGTGGGTGACCCTGCACGCAGCTCTTCCCCGGCTGTGCCTCTGGTTTTGTTTTTACTCTTTGGTCTCTGTCCTGTTTACATGGCAAAGAGATGGCCTGGCGTGAGGGTTACGGCTTGTTCAGCATTACAGGATAAGGGAGGTTTAGATGCTGCTCTAATAGTAACCAAGATTGCTAAATAGCATCTCTGGGAAGGCAAAATGCAGCCAGAGAGACGCTAATGCTTCAGATTGACCTTGCTTGAAGCGTGTGGGGGTTTTGCTGTTTCCATAGGCTTGCTATCAGTTTCCTAAAATAGCATCTGTCCAACAAATAACACCAATAACTGAGCAAGGATCCCTGTGTACATGCCTGTGGGAGTGCTGGGGCTTTGCAGGTGTGGTGGCATTGTGGATTAAACTGTGCTTCTGCAATTTTAGAAAAAAAATATAAAATAAAAATAGAGTTCCCACAATCCTACTGCTTTTTGTGTCATCCCCCCAGGTTGTAGCAAAGCTCCTGGCAGTTGGCTCGGGGACGAGCCTGGCTTGGGGGAGCCTGCGGGAGGACCCCAGGCTGACGCTGCTCCCTTTCCTTTTGCATGGACCCCAGGCCACATCCTTAATTTTTTAATTAATGGATGCATCCCGCATGAGTGCAGCTCCAGCTCAGCTGCAAGTGTCCACGCACGGCCACAGGATCGGGCCTCTCTGCATCCCGAGTCGGGAAGGGGATGGGGAAAGCAGATGCTGCTCCGTACCCTGACTCTGCACCCTTCCTAAAGGCGACCAGCAGTGGTTTTGTTGTTGTTGTTTTGTTTCTACGTATTAAAGGTTTAATAAATGGAATTAAATACTGTGAAACTTAAGGTAATTAAATGTGGAAGCAGAAGGAAAAAAATTGTAAAGCATCCTCTTCAGGAAACTAATAGGCTCCATGCCTCCTTATCTTAATGATTTTCATAATTTAGCTGAATGCAGAGATAATGGATCTGATGAACCTTTCTGGAGCTAACTTTAGATTTAATGGGCTTCTTGCTGGGGAGCGGGGTGGGGGCAGGTGCAATCAATGCGCTTAAGGAGGGAGATAAGAGCAAGAGAAGCTGAAATAAACAGCCAAACGGGTTTTCCGAAGACTTAAAAGTTGCTGCGTGTCCATGCTGAGTGCTCCCTCCTTCCCACCTGGAATTAACCTCGGAAATCATTTTTAGAGGCCACGTGATTTCCTCGGGCTCGGCCACACCGGCACTGCCAGTGGGTTTTGCCTTTCTGCACAACCTCTGACCCTCCCTGGGACGAGGGAGCCGCAAAGCCGGGATCATCTGCGTTAATCTGGTCTCATTGAGGCGGGATCAGTGAAACCACCTCACAGATTCACTGTATTATGGAGCAGATTGAGGGACTTAGAGAGCAAATTTAATAAATATCATTTCGATATTACTTGGCGGAAAAAAAAATAATATCCACTGAGCGTCTGATGTTGAAGTGCCCTGTGAAGGATGGTTAATAGGGATGTGATGTGTTTGGAGAGCTGGGGGAAAGGGAATGAGGAAAATGCTGAATATTGATGTGGGGTGGGGAGACAGGAGGAAAGGACATCCCTCGGGGTTGCTCTGGGCCAAAAGTCTGGTCGCAGCAGCACGTGCAAAAGCAAGTAGGGCTGAGTGTGCTTGGGGAAGGGGGGAAATGTGGATGTTTGCTAAGGGATGGTGCTAACACGGTGCAGGACCTGCACCTTTGGTTCCTCTCTGGTGCAGATGTGAGTCTTCTGCTGCCTCCTCGGCTCTATCGGCAGTTTGCGTAACCAGGGCCTGCACAGAGCTCTCCAGCTGATTTAGGGGCAGAGCCGGGTGAAGATGCTGAAGCTGGACCTGAAGCAGCTTTGCTGTGTCAGTGCCATGACGGCTGCCCGTGATGCAGAGCCAAACTGACCCTTATGCACCCGGAGCCAAGCCAGCATCCCTCCACGGACTCTCCGGGCAGTGTAGCTAGTGGCTCTGGAGGCAGTGGCCAAAGCTGGGCTTTTTTGCAGCTGGATATTTGAAAGTGGCAGCTGCCACATTGGTTTATGTCTGCTTTGCGTCAGGGAGGTGGCACGGTGCAGTGCTACATCCAGGGTGGCTCTGCCATGTCTGGGTGCGGGGCTTTGGGGGTCCCACGCTGCCTTTTGAGCCTCAGGGCTCCCTGTAGTTCCCAGTGGAGGCTTTGAGCTGTGCTCTAACATGCCTGAAGCCTCTTTGGGAGCTTTCCAGTGGAAAAAGCAGAGCTGCTCAACAGGCCAAGGGCACGAATCGGGGGACGTGAGGCGGGTGCAGGCACCCAGGGTGCCTGAGTGCGACCCGGGGAGCCGGGTTGGGAGCAGGCACTGTGCCTGTGCTGCGATCCACGCTCCGTGCCAGGTCCTGCTTGCGGATGGGGTCTTCTGCCCAGAAGAACAGCCAAGCAAAATCCCATCCATGGGGCCTGAGGAAGGCTCTGACTACAGGGGAAGAAGGGAAAGCGATTGCAATGGGAAATCCCAAACCCTTTCTTCTAGGGCTGGTCATGGTGAGCAAGGTTTTGGCTGTGCCAGGGTGTGGGGACCGGTGCTGCTGCCCGCCGCCTCTCGTGGGAAGCGTGCCCGGGTCATGCACCTTCCCGGAACGCTCCGGCCAGGGCAGCGCGCCCGTCCCACGCCTGCGCTGAGGACCCGCAGCGGAAGGTGCAGCGGTCGCAGCCAACAGGCAGCCGAAGGGGCTGGTTTGTCTTTGTCCCTGGCAGGACCCCCTGCCTGCTGGAAAAACACTTGGGTTAGGAGAAATGTGTGACCTCTTGCTAACCCCCTTCCCCTTTCGCTCTGCAAGATCTTAAAAAGAAGGGGGGGGGGGGGGGGAGAAAAAAAGGAAAAAAACCCCCACGCTGTGACCAATCCAAGGAGGGCGAGAGCTGGGGACCATATCATTAAAATGCTAAAAATGAGCGTGCTGAAAACAGACACAATTGGGTATTTAAAGCTCTGAATGAAAAGAGTGTGTGTTAGCTGCCTTGCGGAGAGCCGGTCTCCCAGAGCCCCTGGAAAATATGTGGTCAAGCTCGCACCATTAACTTTTTGTTTCTGGTTTGTAAAGTAGCTGTGAAATCCCGAGGTGGTGGTGGGGAGGCGGGGGGAGAAGGGTGTCATGGACCCCACATCCCTGCCAGGCTGGGGAGGATGCCCGTGCTCTGCTGGAGGGGCGGCTTTGCCAATCGCTTGATGCACGTTGGGTAGCGGCTTGTGCACACCCGGAGCCTTTTGCTGTCCTGTGGCAATCTTTATCCCAAAATGCAGCACTCGGCACGGGGACTCGTGTGGCCCCTGCGTCCCCATGTCACTGGGGGACCCCTCTGCCACCTCTGTTGCAGACCGAGTGGGATTTGCGCCAGTTGGTCCCTCTGGCATCAAAGCGTGGGGTGTGTGGATGGAGGGGTAAAGCGGGAGGTGTAACCCAGAGTGGGAACCGCTTCAGCCCTGCCCCAAACCAGCCACAAATTGACTCCTGGGTGAATCACCGCTAAGTCACTTCAGGGCTGTTGCATCATTTGTTTGCAGCTTCTTCAAACCTGGGCAGCTTGGGCTGCTGGAGGTTACCAGCTCGGGTACCCAGGGCGGAGAGATGTGAGGTCCTCTAATGGTTTACGTGCCTCCTTTACGTGGAAACGTGGATTTTTGCAGCCGCACTTGAGCACGGGTTTGTCGCATCCCAGCTCGTCCCTGGGTGGAGGTTGTGGACGGTATTTAGCTGCAGGTTGACGCTGGCCGCAGCGTGCCGTGCGGGAAGGCGAAGGTGTGCACGGGGTTATTTCTGTGCACGTACGCGGGTTTCCCTCGTGTGCATATGCAGAGGGATCCGTGTGGGTGCAAAATGCCCCTAAAATGTCTCCTAGGGCAAGCATTAACTGCCAGGCTGGGCTTAGCTCCAGCAGGCAGGAACAGATGAATCAGACACTTAATGGTAAAATCAAACCTCTCAAAGTATTAAAAACAACCCAGCTCCAGTGGGCTCATCTCTGCCGTCCAGGGAGCCCCAGCGAGAGGGAACGAGAAGGGATTTTAAACCAAACTGGGATTTTTCGGGTTACCCCCCCCCCCCCCATATCTCTTGGCTGCCAGCCTCTCTGAAGGGGAAGTTTTACCCCGCCTCCCGCGGTCTCGGATGTCAGGTTGGCAAGAAAAATCCCATCTGTTTTCAATCTGGATCCTCACTTCCATCCACCCAGCCTTTCTCCTCCCTGTGCTCCCCCGCTCCCAGCCCCCAGAGCTGGCGTGCACGCCAGGCAGGCCTCGGTGAGGCTTTTTTTTTTTTTCCCCCTTCTCTTTTTTTATTTTTTTTATTTTTTTCTTCTAAAAATGTATGTGGCCTCCTTTGCCCCCCGCATCCCCCCCTTCTCCCAGGCACATGCTCCAGCGCAGCCCTCTCCGCGCTGGGGCCTGCCAAGAGCCTCTCTGCGCTCAGCCCCGCTACGGTCGCTGGCTCAGAGAATTCCCAAATGACCTAGGATTTTTCAACCCCGAGCTTTCAAAAAAAAAAAAAAAAAAAAGGCAAAATATCTCTCTGTGTGAAAAAAAATAAATAGGCAAAATCGAGAGGGGAGGGGAGAGAAGGAATTTTGTTGTTGTGATTTTGTTTGGGGGGGTTTGTTTGGTTCCAGTTTCTTGGTATGATTTGGAAAAGAGCAAGTACAGAGTGTTTTGTTCCTGTCCAGAGATAAGAGAGCTACTCTGAAATCCTATATAGAGTCAATGCAAAGATGTATATGTAGCAATCGTAATACCCTAATCTCTCTCTGAAGAAACCCTTTTGTTGCACACCCCCTCTCGCCTTTCTCTCCGCTGTCCTCTCTTGCTGCGTTTATGTCTTATTTCAACTATAAAGTCCTCAGGCTAGGAATTACCTTCTCTCTTTACAGATGGCTGCAAGAGCTTTGCACGTCTGTGGAGCTCCATGAAAAATAAATGAAGAAGGTTGTGGCTTTTGTCGTTGGGTTTTCTTTCCTTTTTTTTTAATTTTTATTTAAAGTATTTGGAGGAGAGGGTTTATCTGATCATAGCAAGGACCCGATGAGTGTACCATTGGGCTTTGCATCACCAAAAATGTCAAGGTGGGGGTTATCCCAGCTGCACCCCTTCAGCTCTCTGTGCCGGGGCTGGCATGGGACCACTCAAAGCTGCCCCACGTCCAGGGTTTTCCCCGTTCTGGCTGGGATTTGGGGGGGGGTGTCTCGAGAGGAGCCCCGTTTCCCGCTCGGGTGGGATCTGCTGAGGGAAGACCCCAGGGGCTGCTGGCTGGAGGGGACAGGGGGCGCGCTCCAGCTGCTGTGCCTCAGTTTCCCCCTTTGGGCAAGCGCTGCCAGCAAGCAGCCACCCTATGGGGGACGAGTTCGTGGCCGGATGGGCTGGGGGGGGGGGGGCAGCGGTGCTCCCCTTGGCATGGGTGGGCGAGGGGGGCTTTTTCTTTTGGGGAGTACCGTGCGAGTTGTGGGGAGAGGGCTGCGTGTGAGGGGACCGGTGGGGACCCTGAATGACCAGGCTGGGCTGATCCCAGGGCCGGGGGGGCCACCCCAAAGCCTCCGCTCCAGGGCCACCGCGACAGGAGGAATCCGGGACCGGGCTGTGAGGGACCCCCGCGGCCGGGCGCCCTGAGGGGGGGGGAAGGGTGGGCGCAGGCGAGGCCTGGCTGGCCGCGGCACTTCCCCCGCCCGGGGCCTCCCGCCGCCTCAAGCCTCCCGCTCCCCCGATCGGGTTGAGCCCCGCGGCCCGGCCCGGCCCCGCCCCGGCTCCGCCTCCCTCCGCCCGGGCCGCGGCGGGCTCCTCAGCGGGGTCGCGGCGCCCGTGGGCCCCGTAGGCGCCGCGGGCCGCCGTGCCGAGGGCGGCGCGGGTGGGACGGCCGGTTCCCCTCCCGGTAAGTGCCTTGCCCGCGCCCCGACAAGCCCCCTCGTCCCCGGGGGCGCCGAGGGGGTTCTCCTCGCCGCAGCTCCCTCAGGCACCGAGATGAGACTCGAGACGGTTTGATTTAAAAACTTTTTTTTTTTTTTTAAACCTCTTTTTAAGAAGGAGAAACAATATTTCCCCCCCCCCCCCCCCCCCCCCCCCCCCCCCCCTCCCCCTCCACCGGTAGCACTTTCCTCAGGGGAGCCTTCCCGGCGTCGTGTGTGGGACGGGCCCCCGGATCGGAGGAACCGGGGCCGTGGGGGTCTCGGGGTGATTGGGGGGGGCTGCCTGCCGCCGGTTTGGCTCCCGCTGACGGGTCAGCGTTAAAATACCCGTTTTATCACAGCTTTTCGTGGCTGGGCTTTATCTGGGGAGCGTTGCTGAGATGGAGGGGGAGCGCTGGCTGGGGCGGCGGCGTTTGGAAGTTGGGAAGGGGGCATCCCCCACACACCTCCTTCTCTCCCTTTTTCTCCAGCTTAAAGGAAGCGTTTTGCTGCAAAACAAGACAAAAGTGTAAAAACCTGCATCCAGCCCCCCCCCCGCCCCCCCCCCCAGTCGTGCTGGGAGCGCTCGCCTGCGTTACAAAGGGCCGGCTCTCCAGCTCACCCTTTTCTCCAAATTACCCCTTTTACTACATTGGTTTTTTTCCGTACTGGATGCGCCTTTTATTTTTTAATGAGTAAAAGGCAGCCCAGGTCCGCAGCAGTCGCCTGCGCGATGCTCTCTGCAGCTCGGGGCAGGACACGGGCTTTGGGCGTTTGAGTAACGTACAAAATTTATTCACTGTGAACATTGCACAACTTCTGCGCTCGGTTCCCAGGATTAAAATGCAACTCGCTTTCTCGGTTTTATATGACTCGCTTGCTAGCCATTATACTACCGCTCAAGCTCGAGATGCAGATTTGTCTAAAATGTGTAATTTTAGAAACATAAAAGGGGGGAAAAAAATGCTCCGTTTTGTTACGGGAACTGTGTAGCTGGAACTTTCCTGAGAAATGGCCATATTTTATCCCTTTATGATTTGTCTCTCGCTCTGGCAAAGACAAAATACTTTTATGTTGCAGGTAACTTTTACGTCAAGGCTCTAACTTTGAATTCGCAGCAGCTGGTCTGACTCGAGGCAGTTAAAGGAACACTTGAAATTAAATTTAAATTTATATTGTTCGTTGGCGGAGAACTCTCCTGCAGTTAAGGAAAAAAATGTAAAGATTAAGCTGATCATTACTATATATGAAAAGCAGTTTCAAACATTAACATTATGGTTCCTTTCTTAAAAAAAAAGAGGATTCTCTAGCCTGTGCTTTGTATAGCTGCATCTCGCTATCCTTTCATTTCCCTTTTCCTGAAAACATCACTTAGCGGAGGAGAAATCACAAATTCAAGTGCACTGGGATCGCCACACACAGAACAGAGGAACATCTGCTGAAAAGAGACTTTCTGAGAATAACAAGGCACCTGCACTGAGAAATTTTTCTTCTCTCCTAACTGGCTCAGTGTTCGTTGGGTGCATGTCTGTAATCGACCACTGGTCTGTTTCTGCCTGCAGAGGTGTTTGTCAGCCCTGGTATTTTACAAGGCTAATATTTGTTTACAGATTTACACTGTTGGTTGGGGTTTGGGGTTTTTTTTTCACCAAAAAGGAGGAAGTGAAAAATCTGCATTTGAGCTAATTGAGCTATTTTAACAGTTTCTTCGTGATTTGCGTTTTCTCTAACGTAATGAGCGTCTGGAGTTGATTGGTGCCTTTCAGACCGCCCTCTCACTTCTTGTGGAGGAGTGTGTTGGGATGTGGGCTCGAAGACGGTGAGTAAGGCTCGCTCAGATGGCAGCTCCAGCTAAATGAGGTGGTCCTGCACCTGGGACAGAGCTGGAGGAGGGGGTCCGCAGAGAACGCCAGCTCTGGAGCTGCGCTTTCCTCTTTCACTTTTCCACCCTGGAGTAAAAACCATAACACTCGCCATCCTTTCATGTTCTTGCTCCCAGAACCTGCCAAGTAGAAGAGAAGGTATCAGTATCTTTTGTCATCTTGGGAGCATGTCATTGATACCTGGTGCAGAAGGAGATACATCACCTCCAGGAGAAGTGCGGACACTAGTTCCAAATCTTTCTGCCAGTCAGAGTGGAAGTGGGGGAGTGTCAGGACTCCTGCTTTGTGGTCCTGCTGCTCTGCAACCTCCTCCTGCAGCCAAAAGGCAAAGCAGTGATTTTTCAAAGGCGTTGGAACCAGACAAGGCCCAATTACGCCTTTGACTTGGAAGAAATGCATATCATTTTTTTGGGAGGTGGAGGTACCAAAATAAACCGTCTAAAGGTTCTGTGTGCAGACAGAGAGTGAATTTAGTACCAGGTACTAAATTCCTGCAAAGGTGACAGTTGCAGCAGGTATATGAGGAAATCCCTCATTACCCTGCAGAGCTGGAAAAGCAGGGTATGGTGTTTTATTATGTTTCTTAACCTTGATCACAGCAAGTTTCAAACACCCTCTTTACCCTCACTGTTGAATCTGGCCTGTGGGTACAGATTCTTGTACGGCAAAGCTATTTCACTAGATTTAATCTCTAAGGAGCGTGCCAGAAAAACAGCCTTGGGGAAATGGCACTCTGCTAGCTTCCTTGTCTGTAAAATGGGAATAGCGATGCGTAACTCCTTTCCGTAAAGTGTTTTAGGGTCGACCAGTGAAAAGGGCTGAAGTGCCACGGGTTGAGTTGTTCAGCCAAAAAGAGATGAGGCAGAAGCAGTAGCGAGGCTTGCCCAGGCTCCCGCAGCAGGTCAGCAGTGATGCCAGGAATAGACCCAGTATCTCTGATTTCTGCTCGAGTGTCCCTGTCTGCTGCGTGTGGGTGCAGGCCAAAAAAGAGCAGCAGTGCCGGTGTCACCCGGCTACGTGTAAAGAAGAGGATCGAGGTTGCATGATCCCGTCCTTGGCGCCTTTTCGGGGGCTGCCCTGTGGTGCCAGGTGTAGGAGTGACAAGTTGTCTGACACCGGTCCGCAAAGAGCTGGATTGAAGCCACTACTCATTTCATGTTGGCTTCTGTGCAGCCCTTGTGTAGTAACGACTTTGTAGATGCTGCTCACCTGGGCTGAATTTTTAACCAGTCACCTGGAGATGAAAGGCACTCAATCCCATTACCACTCCCCCCAAGCCATCCTCTGCCCTCTGTTTGAAGAGATTTTGAACCCCAGGTATGTTTTGTTCCCATGCAAGGCTTTGCTGTTGGACTCGGCAGAGATTGCAGCGCGTCCTGTGGCACTGGGGAAGTGTAATCTTGTTACATTTGAATTTATTTCATGCTGCGTTTGCAGGTGTGATGAATGAACTGGTAAAATTAGGGACCGTGGAAGGTGTGAGACACTGTGTTTGTTCAAATGCTGACGGTGGGAAAACATCTGTTAGAAGCTCTCTTTGAAGGAGTAGCTGCCCTTCCAGAACTATTTTGTAGGAGTAATAACTGTTGCGGTAGGTGAAACCTTCTGAATCAGGAGGCACCTGGGAGCTGTGAACGTGCATGGGCTGATGCAGGGATGGAGATCTACCAAACTGAACCCTACAACACCTTTATTTTTCCTGTGCATCTTCAGTCATTTCTGATGTGACTGCCGCCTTAATTTTGTGTGAGCTCATGCGTGCTTGGGTGAGTTTGGGTTTTTAAAGAAGCTGTTCTGCCCTTCCTTTCTATTTACAGATAACTCTCCTTTATGGATTTGTAAGGGTGTGTTTCAATTTCTCCATGTGCTGATTAGTGCTCTCATTAGCACTTAGCAAGTGCGTTGCAAAAATTCTTTATTAAAATCTGTGTGGAGGTAGGTTTTATTCATGTGAGGAAGCCACACAGTGCTTGGTTTCAGCATCAGCTCCCAAGTCGCAGGATGACATACCTGCTAATTTTGACTTGCTCTCTATTTATGATAAGGCAGGAAGCAGAGCGTTGCAGCCAAGGGAATTGAGGCTACCCCCCTGTTTATGGTAATTCTTAAATAGTTCATTTGGGCGTAATGCCTCTTTTTACAGTTGATTCTCTATTACAAACAGATTTTCTGATAATGGCACCTGTGCCATTCAGATGGGATCATTATTATAATAGCAGCAAGTATTGTTATGGAATCGGTATGTGGAATTTATGTAGGATCGTTATAATGACAGAAGTAATGCCATAAATAAAATGATGCTGTAACAGCAGCACTAAACCCGGGTGTAACAGGGAAAATGACAATTCAAATTTCCCCCAAGCCTCGGCACCTCGAGCCTTGCGAGGATTTCTCGCGTAAGGTCCCTGCCTGCGGAGGAGGTGGGAGCGTGGGTGACTGGGGAGGGCAGGGGCTGTCCCCATGGCGCAAGGATGCTCGTGGTGTGGGAGGGAGGAGAGATGCTCATCGTGCAGCGCCCGTACAAATCAGGGAAACGATTAGCTGGAGCCGTTTCAAAAGCCGACCAGAGAGATTGTTGCAATTAATTATTTCTAGAAATGGGGCGTTGCTCTCATTCGGCAGGGAGCTGGGTTTTGCTCTTGGGCTGGCTCCATTAACACAGTCTTTTTCGGGACGGGTTTCAGGCGGGGCTTTTGCATGCACAGCCTGTCCCTCCTGTGTGGTGTTGGGACAGTCTGTGCCTGCTGGCACGTTGCTTCTCCCGTTTCTCTGCGGGAAATGTGGGAAAGCTTGAAATTGCATTTGTGAAATAAGGATGGGGGTTGAGACTGTAAACTGCCCAGCGGGACTTGACAGAGGAGGCTGATGTAAGTAGCATGCCCTAATACCGGAAGCAATAGTACCAAACCCCCCCAAACAGAAGAAAAAGGGAAGAAAGGGTGAGAAATCAGTGCATTTGAAAAGTTACTGAGGATGTAGAGTGAAGATATCCCCCCCTCTGCTTTTCTTTCTATGAAAAAATCCCTGGAAATGGGTGTGTTGTCTTAAAGGCCGGTTTTGCGGTCAGGTTTAGCAGATACAGATAGTCCAGATGGCTAATCTGGAGCGTGGTTTGGCTAGCAAAATCCTTCTGGCAGGCCGTGAGGAGGATGCTGGGAAGAGGTTTGCAACAGTCATATTTAAACAAAGTCGTTGCTAATGCTGCTTCAGCCGTCGTGTGGACAGAGCACAGATGTCTTGCTTGGGTTTTGATTTTTTTTTTTTTTTTTAAATAAAATCCCTTTTATTTTCTATCAGTGACCCCTGTTTTAAATCCCTGATCCAAGAGGGGGAATTGTAACCTTTCGGTGGGCTCAGCTGTAGTTTGAGTTTTGTCACCGTGTCCCCTCTCCGGTGCGCTGGTGCCCAGGGCGTACAGCAGCAGAAGGATGCTCGGTTGCAGAAGGATGCTGGGTTGTTGTGCTTTGAACTCGCTTTTTGCCCAGGGGCCCCATCGGGACAGGGGTGATGGGGCGATTGCTTTTTGATGCTTGGCGCTGCCTTTGTCAGTGGACATCTGGTGCCAGGATTGCTGCTGTCGGGGGCTGGGGGTGGGCTGCAAGGCCAGGGAATTTGATGGATTAGTGCGGTTGGAGGGCTGGGGGAGGGGACGGGTAGGGTTTCAGCTCTTGCTGCAGGTAGAGAATTTGGAGATTAGGGGCACTTTTCTGCAAGCTGCAAAGGGGGGGAAGATTCGGAGAGGGGGAAGGGTTGGCAAGAAAATAGTCTTTCCAGTTTTCCCAAAGAAATGACATTTGTTTGCTCTGTAAGGCAGCACAAGGGAAATGTGTATGCGTCCAGAGCAGGGGATGAAAAAAATCCACAGCAAATCTGGTGCCGGTCTGTCCCCACAGCTTTGTAACCCTTGGGAATCCCGGTTGGTTGTGCCTGGCCTCAGGGTCACTTGGTTCATTCCCTGCTGCTTCCTATGGATTCAATAACCTCCTTCTCTCCCCAGAGATCAGCTTAAATTAAAACTTTACTTAAGGAAGCAAGAGGCAGCCTCTCCTTATGCTCTGTTACAGGATCTGGGTAGTTTGCATGTCCCCATCCATCCGTCATTCCCTGTGGTCGCCAAATGGGCTGTGCTGGGAATCGGCAGCTTTTGAGCCTCTGGAGCAGGAGGATGGGGATGTGGGGTATCTTCTGCCCCTGATCTCCTTGAGTGAAGGAGTAGGAAAGAAAATCCTGATTTTTAAAAGCCTCCCCTAAGGGCAGATATTTCAATACTCTCTGGCCTGGAAAGGGGAAAATTGCTATTTTTCTTGGGGTAGGACTGGCCTCCCCAGGGATATCGCCAGGATGCATCACACAGTCCTTTTCCAGAGCTCTCTGTGCCAGCCAGTGTCCGTGCACAGGTGGAAATACCCTGTCCCTTGTCTGCCAGTGAGAGCAGGAGGGTTTGCATAGCGGCGAGGGCCACTGGGAACTGGCCGAAATGGGGACCTCGAGGAATAGTCACAGTGAAATCCAATCTCTGACAAGCGCCATGTTTGAGGATCAAATCCACGTGTAAAAACTGCCTGGAAGATTTAATGTCTGCTGGCTTTGCCTCCTGGAAACACTGCTGCAGGGAGGTCAGCTCTCCAGGAGGCATGTTCGGGCCTTTGATTCATGTTTTGGGGCTACACGTGCACACGCGTGTGTTGTAAACATCGGTTTTGTTCAGGATTGGATTTGTTTCGTGTGGGGAGGGATGTACAGCCGCCCCGCACGCAGCTCCTTCCCGCCTGCCAGACGTGAGCCATGTGCAGCAGAGATGCAGTCCCAGCCAGGCAAGGAGATCCGTGCTTGTGTTGTAAAATAAGCCCTCACGGGTGATTTTTTTCCCCCCCTTTCCAGCAGAAATCGAGACAATTGGAGGTGAGGAGGAGCAGGAAATTCATGTGTAATGAAGGAAACTTTGGGACTGAGATGAGGGAGGTACTGCAAAACATGAGAGAGACCCAAGGGGTGTTGGAGGGTTTGGATTGGGGGATCTTTTGTCTTTCCTTGTGTTGCTGTAGCCATAATATCAAGCCTGTTGAACTGCCTTTTGAATTTTTATTTCTTCTCTGTGTTAAACAAAGTGGTGGCTAAGGGCCATAGCAATGCAGCAAGTCTTGTGTCTGCAAGGTTTCTAAAGTTGGAAAGCCTTAAAACACTGGTCTGAAAAAAGGAAAAGGAAAACTAAGGGATAAAGTTACAACTACCATCCTGAAAATGCATTTATTTGAACTTTAGGAGCAAAAGGCAGAAAAATCTGGGGGAGGGGGAGAGGAGGGAAGAACTCACTGTAAAAATGCGCGCAGGGAAGTGAACAGCTGTGTTGTTCTGTGAAATGGGAGCTGCTCAAATTCAAAGGATTATTTCACTAACCAAGACCTGGTGTTTGCACTGGGGCTGAAGGCTGCAGCCCCAAGCGTGCAGGCAGGAGGAGAGCTTGCAGAAGTTAAGGCTGCTCCAGGCTTCCCAGGTGGGTTAACTCCCGTTGGAGATGGGCCCCCGTAGCCAGGAAGGCTCCGGTCTCCCCAACCCCTGTACTGCAGCATTGTATTGGTCCCATTCTCCTTGGAGTGCTTTCACGCCATCCACACCTTGTACCTAATGCATTCAGTACGTGTTGAGGAGTGAAACTTGGTTGTTTGCTGCCATTTCTCCAGCATTAATAGATTTGGTGTCTTGGATGCTGCAGGACGCCATAGGCAAGCGCTCCCCTGTGGTCCCTGCCCCACCGCACTGATCCAGGCCTCCTTTGGGTCCTCTGCCAAGCGGTGGTGGCTTGGAGCTAGGAAAAAAGTTCACCCAGACAGGTAATTCCTCTGAAGCATCTGCTTCTGGGTGCTGCTGGCGATGGTGTGCTGGACTAGATGAATCACCGTTGCCTCCAGCCTGACGTGTTTGATGGTTGCAGCGCTGCCTTCCTGGAGGGGAAGGAATTGTAGTCCATTACCAGGAGTCCATTTCTCTTACCGAAGGTGGAGCGTTGCATGAAGCACCGAGTGCTACTTGCTGAGTGCACCCGGTTCCTCGCAGCAAGCCTCGCTCGTGTGCCATGAAACACTCGCTTGACAGCGCGTTCCAGAGCAATATCCTGAAATGAATGATGGGCCCGCGCTGTGCTTTATGCACTGCCCAGAGAGGTGGGAATGTGTAAATCGCACCATCCAAATGATTTAGCCCCAGGTATAGTTGTGATTCAAAATGAATTTCTGTCCCTGCTTCTCCCTTGCGCCAGCACTGGAGTAACTGCTTGCTATAAACCAGTAGAAAATTGCAACAGCCCGTGTGCTGGGGAGGTTGTACGGGGCTGGGCTGGGAGGATGTGTGGCTGTACCCTCCTCTGTCCCCTGCATCCGTGGTCTCGATGTGCAAGCGCAGGGATGCGGGGTGTAGGTTTGATATCGGTCCCTCTCTGCCTCTGGGCGACACGTTCAAATCTGTGTCTGTCCCTAAGCAGGGAGCTGTGCGACACATGGTTTCCGTGAGGCTTAATAGGGAAGATGAGTGACATGTTAAAAGTGGCTTTAGGTTTTATGCAAAGCCAATGATGTTTAAGCCAGCTGGTGGATTTTAGGGTTTTCAGCAAGTTTCATTGGACAAATACTACCTTTGGAAAGTGTCTCAGGTCCACTGTGAAATTTTGGTGGACATCAAGTTGATGGGAGTTGTGGATGGCTCATGTGGTGCTTCACACCTCGTTGCCCTTTTGGGAGTTGACTGTCTTCCCTCCTGCTTTTTGGGAAAAATGGCAAAATCGTGAGAAAGACACGGTTTTCTTTGTGGCGAGGAATGAACATTAATATTTAAACATTTGGGGATTTTTTTTAAAGATTAGCTTTGCTTCTTGGCTGGTACCCTGGTTTAGATCTCCAGGAATAGCTTTGGAAATGCAAGTCTAGGCAAATGCATAGAAAAGACGAAGCATGGACTCCACTCTGTCGTTTTCCTCGTGATTTGCAGAGCTCTTTTAGTGCTTTACTGCTCTCCTGGTGCTGCCTGATGTCCAGGAGTCAGTTGTTTCTCAAAACACAAAGGTCAGAGGTATTGGAGGAAGGATGAACCCCAAAGAGTCGATCACTGTTTAAGGCTTCAGCTGTACTCCTAAAAAAGACCTGGTATGGGTGCTTTCTTCTCAGGGAATTCTTAAATCTACCTGTATTAATTTCACTGTTTTGAACCCTAGAAGTTAAAACATGCCTGTATATTCTAGAGAAAAATACAGACTGTTGTTTGCCTGTTACGAAGTGCGGTTTTGTGGATAGCCGAATAAAATTCTTGGTTCGAAGTGTTTCAGTAATGTGTTAAAGTTTATGGAGCATTTAACAAACTTTTTTAGTGTGCAATAGTTTATAGTGCCAGCAAACAGCCAAGTGTCACATCAAAGTTGTAGTCTTTTCTCACTTAATGGCACAATGTTTAGTGCTTGTTCAGTTTATCTTGGGTGGCTTTCAATGCGCAGCTCAGCATGGCTTTTTCTTTCCTTCCCCCCTCCTCCCCCCCAAACTCTAAAAGACCGATTATGAATACTGATATAGGGCCCACAATTCAAGCAGAGTGGTTGGATTTATTTTTATCTTTAAAGAAAAAAAACCCCAAAGGCAAATAATCACAGTGACTTCAGTGGTGTTCTCCCTGTGCAGTTCCCTGCTGGGCTGGGAGAGCAGAGCAGTGAGATGAAATCTGCTGTCATTGAAGGCAAGGAGGGTTTTGCCATCAACTCTTACAAATCTGTAATGATTTGTCTTTTAACGCAGGAGCTGGGCTGCGTCTCAGACAGGGATGATTTCTGCAGCTGAGATTAGCAGATATGGTCAAGCCAGAGCCCACTGACAACCAGCATCAGTAAGGCTGCAAGTTTGGTGCCTTTTGCCCAGATTCTGGGATTTGCTCCTTCTCTGGACTGGAAGGGGGTGAATTTCAGGGAACTCAGCAAGGGCTCTCCTCTGCCCCAGTGCTTGGGATCGCAGTCGCATAGGAGAGAAAGGGGGAAGGAATATACGAGGGACTTAAACCTCCAAAAGCAGCTGCTTCCATCCAGAATGCCCTAGAGCTTGAGGTTGTCATTTCTACTAAATTTGAACTAAATAGGTGTAAAAACTCGATAACAAGGTCTGGATAATGCATCATAAACTGTCTTATTTACTTTATTGTAGATTTAATTATGATAATGCATATACATCTAATTATGTCCACGTGCAAGATCTATTCAGTAGTAAAGGGTTTATATAACGTTATAAATAATGAAACCTGAGCTGTATCAAGGGCTCCCTGTAGCATCCTTCATCATATCCCAGCTGAAAGTGGGAAGGCCCCTTTTCCGTGTGAATTACACACAGTTGGGATTATTGAGCTTCAGCCATTTCTAAGGGGTTGGGTTATATGGCATGGGGTGTGATTTTCATCACACCGCCTGCATTTCAGTCTTAGTTTGCTTTGGAAGTTTCCGGTAGAGTGGAAGACGGCATAAAATGTCTTATTAATGTTGATGTGATCTGTCATCGACAGTAACCAGTGAATTGGTGTATGAGAGAGGCATGTAAACAAATTTGAAACCAAAATAATCTGACTGTGTTTTATTAAAAAACAAGCCAATATGCAGCAATATAATATGAGGAAATTCCATTTTGAGTTTCTAACGACAAACCTTTTGCACGTTCCTCCTATGATTTATATAATTGCCGAATCGCTTTGATGGCTTGATGGAATTATAGCTCTGCGTTACACGATGGATAATCAATCAAAATAAACTGTGTTTACCCCTTTGCTGCAGCATGTGTATGAAACAGATACGTTATAGTGTGAATTATTCTTTAACGCTGGTAATCATACTGAGTTTCGGGTGTGATTTCAGGATCTGATATCTGCATGAACCTGACCTCACCTTGTAGGCTTCAAATCGTGCTGGCTTAAGCAGGGGCTGTAGTAACTTGCTCTTTCTATGGTGCATGTAGGAACATTTCTGCCTAAATATGCAGTGGGCTTGTTTGTTTAAATATCATAGAAAATAAAACCGCAGCAAGGAGGCAAAAGGTGCCAACACCCGAGCTCTTTGTAAGGGCTAGGTAAGGCTTGTAGGTTGAAATTCTGCCTTTCTAGGCAAGCTTGGAGTTGGTTGCATCTGATATTTAATAGGCTGTTCCCCGCCTCATTTGCTGCACAAGTTATTTGAGTTTTAGTCTATGGCTTTAGAGGAATTTCTTACCCTATTTACCAAATGTGCTGTTGTGAAATGTGGAAACGCTTTTTCTGAGGGATTGCTGGAGTAAAAATTAAAACCAGTCTTTGTAGCGAGTGATAGCTAGGATAATGTATAAATGGTTAATATTTGTATTTAAATAGATGAGTTTTGCAGGAGATTATCCTGCTTCTATAGCATAGAGCACAGTTGTATCCTTCAGTGGGCCTTTCACTATTGCCTTCCCCCGTGTTTTAGTGTTTACCTGATGGCAGGGCTTTTTTAGGGAGGTTACGAAGCACAGGGTTTGCTTAAATGGCTTCCATGGTATTGTAGACCCGGGGCTGCGCGCACGCAGCGTCCCTTCAGTCTCCGTCCTCCGCGTGCAAAACCTGCCAGATTCTGATGAAAGGGAGATAAAATGGACGGACTCAGGCAGGGCTGCAGGCACAGTGCCTCGTCGCTCACCCTGCTCTCTTACTCCTTGCCGCAGCATCTCCATCTCCGGCTGGGGTTTATTTTTGGGTCTTTCTCCCGCAGAAAGGCGTCTCTCCCCATTGCTTCTCCCCGGAGAATCCCTTCTCCTCTCCCTCCTTGCCTTGCTGTAAGGGGATCACAGCTGCTGAGTAAATGTTAAGATAATAGTGTTATTACGGAGTAATTATACTGCAAGTTATTGAATTAAAAGTGATGAGACTGCCTGTAATGCTGAATGGGGAGAGGAGGGAGAGGCTGGGTGGGAGAGCGCAGAGCAGGGAAGGTGGAGAATAGAGAAAACCTAATAAATTTCCTCTTGTCGAGAGCCCCTCGCTGCCGGGACTGGGACTGAGAATGAATGAAAGGGAAGCTCAAAGAGCTAATAAATAAACCATTTCCCTGAGAATAGAGGATATAATTAGAAACTGTGGCCCTGTGGTTTTGTGTCTGCCCTGGGGTGGAATCTGCTCAGCGCTGTACTGTGGCGATAAAACAGGGAGACAATGCAGAGATGATGTCGCACAGTTGTTAACTTTTGAGGAAGGAGATGCTTTGTTCCCCTCTTTTTCTAGAAAAAAAAAAATAAAAAAATTAAGCTTTATATTGCAAAACTTCAATAACTGACTATACCCTGGAGCCTCTCCATCAGTAACTCTGGCTGATCTTGCATTTTTCTTTCTGTATATTTTCTTGGAGGGAGGGTGGTTTTCACTGTGGACCTTAGAAGACTTTACTCTTTTTTTCATTTTTCTTTTTTTAGTTTTTCTTATATCTCAGGCTGAGATTTACCTACAGATTGAACACCTCTCATTTCTCTCCTGCTATAGCATTAGTGTCGCTATGCTTTTCAGGATGGTTTGCTAATTGATGGTACTTTAGCTTTTATTTTGTCCTTACCAGTTCAGCTTGTCTCTGCCCTGGAAGATCCCACCATCTCGGCTATGGTGTATTCGCCACAGGGTCTCCCACCTTGCGAGTACGAACAGCTAAAACTTGACCCAAAAGGAGGATAATAGTGTGTTAAACTCAGGTTTGCACTTGAGCCTCAGTCTCTCCCTTATGCCACAGGGGTCCTCCATGAGCTTGGACAAGCGGACAAGCTGCTGCCTTCTCTGGTCCTTCTATTCTGCATCATTGGGGTGGGGATAACAGGTGCGATGGAAGATGCACAAAACGTTGTGGAGCTCTGCAATAAATGCAGCAGTAGATGTGTACCGGGGATGCATAGGTGGAAAGCCACAGGGGCATCGGTAGCCTTATAGTTGCAGGGAGAAGAAGAAAAAGGGGATGCGAACTGTGCTCCCTTTGGGTCTGGACAGTCTTTAATAGACACAGAATTTTCATAGTTTAAAAAAAAATAATAAATTGCCGTCTCCTTCCTGTCCTGACAGAAGATGTATCGCTGTCTGCCTGTGGCCGGTTCCTCTGCAGCCGTCTGCGAGGGGGTCAGGAGTCGGGCGAGAGGCAGCCCCTGCCCTGAGTGCTGGAGCCGACGTATCTGCAGAGTCGTGGGCTGATGGAAGGGTGGCTGGATGAGGGCTGGGGAAGCTGCTCCTTTTGTCTGTAATAATAGGTGGAACTTTAAAGAGAAGAGACAATAACTAGTAATGAAAATCTGGGGGAGGAGGGAGGAGAGTGCATTTTGCTGCTGTTCAGCCTCAGAGTATCTTGGGTGGCTTTGGATGAAAAGGGGGATGATGCACTCATATCTAAATAGGAAGGGTCCCCCCACGTGGGTGTTTGTGAAGCTTAAGTAATTATTTCTGAGAAGCGCTTTGGTAAGTGCTAGAGAAATGTGGAGTGTTTACCTTACTTTACAATCTAAAAGGCCCTAATAAAATACACAACAGGAGTATTAACAATGAAACTATTTTGAGGATTATTAAGCTATTATAAAAGAATGGAAGAAAATCTGCCTGGCATTATGTTCTATGCCACTAGATATTTAAATTAATGCCTTCCCTATAGCAGCTCCTTCAGAAATCTCAAGGTACTTAAACATCTTCAGTGAATTAGATACTTGGTATTGTTAAATACCTCTTCAGCATTCTCTATTCATGTAGCGCAGGGGGGAAACTGAGGCAGAATGATTTGGCCAGTGCATTCACCATGGGAAGGGTAAAGTGGCGTTCTGATTCATGTGGGTTTCTGTGACCCTTTGGCATGATGTTTGATGGAAAATGTCCTTGTCCAGCAGCACTTCCCACTGCCTGGGGATGCTGGACTGTATTTCTTTCCTCTTCCCAATCTCATCCTGCTGTTGTAGAGCAGTGCTGCGTTGTGGGCACCAAGAAAATCCTTAGGGGTTTGCCTTTTGCCTAATGGATGCCTTTGCAGTATTTACAGCGCTGCCCGTGCCCATCTCGGGGAAGCCCATAAACCCTGATATAATGTTATTTACTTGTAAAAGGCAATTTGTAAAGATCTGTCTGGGGGCTGCTGTCACCATATCCATGGGATTTATTTCCCGTTTATTTACGGTTTGTGCTCATGTATATGCGGTTCTTCTTTCCTGTCATAATCCAAAACTTGATTGTCCCTTGGACTTTTCTGTCACTTGCAACGTCGTCTGTGCAGGTCCCAGGGCTGCCTCTCATGCAGGTTGATATTTTTTTAAATTTTTTTTTATTATTTTATTTTTCTGATGATGGAGAGAAAGATCTGGAGGCATAACATGAACCTTGGTCTTGAAATTTGCTTCAGGAGGAGAGAGAGGGGTGTGGAGCTTCTGGTGCAGTCATGCTGGGAGCGAGCTTCCCTGAAAACAAACCCTTTTCTTCCTTGCTTTCCTTGGTCTGGCTGCTGGGTGATTTGCCCCAGCCTCTTTTATTTTCCGCAGAGTCTCAAATCCTGGGCTTGACAAACCTTCTTTTTCCTTCCCCTTTTCAGACTTAGTTTTCTGTTGGAGGTGGAGAAACATAGCCGAGCAAAGGATGGGAGACAGAACCTCCAGGGCAACCTGGGTCCTTCACATCAGACAGCAGATGCTTTTGTCCTGCAATTACCCCTGCACAGAGCTGTCTGTGCTGCATAGTAGCTAGAATTATGGGCTGCTTGCTTCCTGCAAAGAGGGAGGATGGTGGTATTGACCAAGCATTGCTTAGAACAGGGGCATGTGTGCTACAGCAGCTCTTTTCCAAATGGTCTTGAACTGCATCTGGCTGGGTCGGGTGAGGCTGCAGCTTCCAGGTTGCTGTCAGTGGGATGAAGCTGTTAACGTGGAGCAGACTCCCCCCCCCTGCACCACAAAGATTGTGTGTAAAATTCTTGGCTTTAGAGTTGGGTTAATAAATGAAGGATTTCCTGCCTTTGATGGAGCACAAATTGTTTGGTTCACGAGTGGATGACTGATTTTAAGGAGTGATTCCTCCCTGGTCTCTGCAATCTGCTTGTGATGGGGTTTGGGGACTCTTCTTGCTTTACCTGTCCTTACAAGCACTTGAGTGTAGCAGGTCAGTACCTGGGAATGATAATTTAAAAATAAGGTTATGGCACCCAGCAAAAGGCTCTGATGCATTCAATGTCTTTAATTGCCAAAGTTTGATATATACTCAAGATTTCTACTTGCTTTCACTCGTAATGATCCCACCCAAAAGAAAGGCTCGGCTCTTCTTCATTGTGGATATCCTTGGTGGAAGACAACCTCTGCCTTGAAGAGAAACAGCTACTGCAGATCTGCGGCTGAGCTGGGAATAGCTCCTGGATCTTCAGCATCAATGCGCGATCCCTCTTGCGTTGAACAAACCTTGAAATACATCCCAGCACAGCCACGGTCCTGGGCAGACATCTGAAGCAGTTGTTGTGGCAGCTCCTGACCCAGGGGTGCTTTCTTCAAGGAACAGTTCAGAAAAGGGACCTAAACTGGTGGAGTCATTTGGTTCATGGAAGAACACGCTGTAGATATTCCGAAAAAAACAAAATCAAATAGGAGAACTGGTAGTGGAGCTCTTTGAAAATTGTTCAAAGGGACCCTGTCAATGTGAAATTCCTATTTATGTTTTTTCTTCCTCCTCCTTTCTTTTGTTGATACAATCTTGGAAGTGGGAGGATTTACAAAAATGCATGTGTTTTTAAGCTGCTTCTTCAGACACCTTTTTTCCCTTGTAAATATTGTGTAAGAGGCCAAAATGAAAAACACAGAAAACAAACACAGAAGAGTCCTCATCAGACCCCTCCTCTAATCACTTCAGAACCTGAAAATCAGATTTGTTGTTGGATGTGTCATAAATGTATTCTCACAGTTTTGCAAACGCACCAAGGATAGACCTGTAAACCCCATTGCTCGGACCTACCTTTAAGCCAGCTTAGGGACTCCTTTAAAGGTCTGGTCTGCCGGAGCAGGGATGCTCAGCACCGCCGGGGCTCTCAAGGGAGGCACCTTCAGACTCATCAGCCTGAGGGTCCTGCTTCCAGGAGCTTCGGTCCTCCTTCTGGTGGACCCATCCAGTCTCTGACTGGGAAGGATTACTTTGGTGTATTCAAGGGCATCTAAAATAACCCTGAATTTGAAGGAAGAGGAGCATCCATCAGCCTCCCCTGTGCTGGAGGAACTTTCAAACATCCCCTCCCTGTGTTGGACCCCATCAGGGCATCTCCAAGGATGGCTATGAGGACTGCTCCAGCAGAGAGAGGGCTGCCAGCACTTCAAGCAATAAAAGTGAGTTTTCAGAAGGTTTTCTGCTGCTGGTTTCGGCGGCAGCAGCAGCACTAGGGTGGCATGAGTGATGTACAGACCTGGCACACAAAGCCAAGGGGAACTGAGGAAACTGTTTTTACTGAAGTTAGCACCAAAGGCTCTGTGGATGCTGCTTTTTTCTCCTTCAGGTGGTTTACTAGTTACTTGGAGGCTGTGTAAAGGCTGAGCAATCTCAGGAGAGGGTTATATCAGAGGAGACTTATATTTTCATGCAAATTAACAAGTGAAGGCAAAACTTGTGGGGTCGCTTGGCTTTTCAATCACCGCCTAGCTCCTGGGAACTCTATATGTACTTTGGCTTCTGGGCGATGCTCTAACAAGCTCACGCTAAAACTGTGCCAGCCCTGACTTTGCAAGGAGCAGGTTTCTTAAATCAAAGTAAGTGTTTTTATTGGGAGTTTGCATTCGTTTGGCTGAACCATTCGCAAAGGTGCATGTGAACAGGGGAGAGGGGATGGCAGAGCTTTGCTCCCTGGCCGGGGCCATGTGGCTTTGTGCTGGCAGGGTATTCCATGCGGCACACGCAGGCAGAGAACAAGAGCGGGCGATGAAGGGCATAATTACAGGGAAGGATGTGGAAACCAGTGCGCTGAAAGGCAACACAATTTGCCCAAGGACATGGGGTGATGGAGCTGGGGTTGGAGCTCAGCAGCTCTGTTTCGTGTGCTGGAGTGCTGTGTCCAGGCTGGTGCTTCTGCAGGGAAGTGGTTTTGGTGTAGATTGCCAATACCTTTACCTTGATTTTTCTGGCTGTCAAAAAACCCGAAAAGGCCTGGAGGACTTGAGTTCAGATGACTGGTCTGCATGTCTCTCCCTGGAAGCTATGGAAAGCAGTACTTGCAGTCCTGTTTGAACTTGTTAGTTGACAAGTTAAAAGGTTGTTTTGACCCTTCAGGATATTTAAAAAAAAAAAATTTCTTTCACCTTCCTTCTCCCAGTTTTATGAGAGGGCCGAGCCAAGAGCTTTGTATTCGGCACTAGGAGTGTAATTACAGCAAGTCCGGGCGAGCGATTCTCCCCCAGGGCTGTTTCATACTCGGTTTTTACTTCTCTTTTTTTTTTTCTTTCCCCCCTGCCCCATCCCCCCCCCCCCCCCCATGTTATTGCCCTTATTCCTGCACCTCCCCACACACGTGCGATGCCGCAGCAGCTGTTGGACCCCACTCCTTCCCCCAGAGCCCCGGTTGGGAGCAGTCCGGTTTTGCTGGGGGGAGGGATATGGCCCTTGCATGCAGAAAGCAGCTGAAGCAAATCGGAGCTGGAAAGGAGCAGCAGCCAGCGGGGTCTTGCCGCCAACCGACCCCAAGCCATTGCAGGGGAACGGCTGGATGGGACCCAGCACAGCTGCTCTGGCCGGGAAATCTGGGTCCAGCTTTCAGTCCGTGTGTCTGTGCAGACTTGAGCAGGGCAGGACCGGCGGGCAGATGGAGCGCTGCCCACCCGGGAAGCATCTCCGAGCTCTCCTTGCCCGTGGCATGGCTCAGCGGGGTGGGCACGCTGGGTGCGTGCCGCTGGCGGGGCTTGGCAAGCTCTCGCTTTGCTCGTTTGTGCTGCGTTTCGTGAGCAGAGAGGGTTTCTTTTTTTTTGTTTCTTTTTTTTTTTGTTGCCTCTCGCCTCTTGGAAAATGCGTAACTCCTGCGGAGGCCGTGCTGCCTCGGCGTCTGTCGGTTTGTGCATCCTCAGTGTCTCGGGCTCTCCCTTGGGAGCGCGAGGGCAGGGCATGCCCACGGAACAGCGGGTCTCACGGCGTGTCCTTGTCTTCCTGCTCTGAGCAGGCGTGGGGCTGGTTATACACAGCTGCTGTGGGCATCCTGCACCCTGCTGCAATGCTGCTTGCTTTTTTTTGGGGTGGAAAGAAGCACTGACCGTTTTCACGGGTGGGAGAAAGTGTGAGCATCTCAGTCGCCTTTGCTGCTCCTGCCAGCAGGATCTGAGAGGGCTGGGGAAACTTAGAGGTGGATGTATGGCTCTGCTGCTTCCCTGCTGCGTGACCTTGGTCGTGCTCAGCTGCGTATATGATGTGAAATCACTATTCCATGGAGAAGTTAGGGCGTGGTGTGGACCCTGCCGTTCACCCGTGGCACCCTGGTCCCCCAGCTGCCCCGCAGGTGCTGGCTCCTACCCACGCGGCCACCTCTGGCACGTGTCTGTATGGCACTTCCCTGGGGTGCACAGGCACTTTGTGGGTGCACATCCTCTGTCTGAAGGGGTTTTCTTTTGGGGTGACTGTCATTAACCCACCTGAGCATGTTTTCAACCAAAATAAGCATGTGAGCAGGAGCATGGAGAGAGTTGGCGGTACTTCTGCCTCCACAGCATGGTCTGTCCTGGGCTTTATGAATGTGAATTGAGCTTTGTGATGCTCCATTACAGAGCAGGATATTATCCCACGTCTAAAGATAGTGAGGGATAAGCGTGCGAGTCCCTGTGGTGCAGATGTGGGGCTGGGTGGCCAAGGGCTGCTCTCTGCCGCTGGCTTCTCAGGGGGGTCAGGCTCAGGCTGCAGCAACACCCTGACTGCAGACAGAGGAAAATGCCAAAAGAAATGGCAAGCGCTTTGCTTCTCCAGGGAAGCTTGATTAGGCTGAAATGGGTGGCTGAGAGCACCTTGCTGTGCTTGCTGCCTTTTGCCCACTTTATTTAATCGCCAGCCTAACTGAGCCCTCTCCAGACAAATATCAAAGCTGCTTGGGTGTTGTTGCCAGCCAGGTGCACTCAGCAATGTGTGGGGAGGTCGGAGGCGTGTGTGGGTGTGCAGAGCTGCCGAGTGCATTTGTGGAGCTGGGGTTCCTCCCGTTCCCCAGCCACGTCTCTCGCCCTAGGTTTCTTTCACCTCGAGAGCTGTGCTTTGAGCCCAGTTGGCTGGTGGTGGTGGTGGCTGGAGAGGCAGCAAGCCGTGCCCAAGACCTGCGGGGTCGGCACCTCCTCCTGCACCTGGGAAGCTCCCTGGCTGGAAAAGGTCCTCAATGCTGTGCTCCTCTTGGGGCTGGACCGCAGCCACGGCTTGATTTGTTGTTGTCCAGGCAAAAGCCAGTGTCTTTGGGGGCTGATATTCCCCTGTGCAGATGTGCCTTTGCATCTCATCTGGAAGGCTGGATTTATTCTGGAATAAACTGGATGCAACCCCAGATTGGTTCTGCTGGAAGAGCAATGATCATCAAAGTCCCTTTAATTCTCAAATTAGTCTGTCTGCCCAAGGCTTTAAAATTGGTTAGATAAACCACATTAAAAGTTAAATCTGAATTAACCTTTCCTTGCATAGGCAACCCCTTGGAGCCCCGACTGCAGCAAGAGAGAGCACAGGCTTCCCATTAGGGCAGGCCCTTTCTGGGGCCAAAGTGGGTGCTTTTGGGTGCATTCCCCTCGCAGGACACCCATCACAGCAGGGCTGCTCCTCTTTCCGTGGCTTAGCCCGGCTGCGAGCTGACCCTTGGCACAGGGCTGCCGTGCTGGGGTATTTTTAGAGAAGATAAGAGCAATGGCAGGAGAGAGGGCTCCGTTCCAGGGAGCTCCGACTCTTTAATTATGTTTTTGGTCTAGAAAATTATATGGTTCCTAGAGCGTAAATAGAGAACGTATGGAAGGTAATTGCACCTCCGGGTGCAGATTAACTGGTAGCAGGGAGAGGCTATGTGGAGGCCGGGATCAGAGGGAAGAGCTGGGCGGAGGGAGAGGGAGATGCCGGCTTCTGGGGGCTGCCAGGCATTGCCCTGTTGCGGGGCGACTGCACCCTGCCTTGCCCCGGGCTCCTTGCACCCCCATCCTCCCCACAGTCCTTATGGGGGACCCTGCAACAAGTGTCTGGGGGGGCCCCCGACCCCATAAAGGTGAGGACCAGTCCCGTGAGCCATCCCACTGCCATTAGTCCCTGCATTTTGGGGGCAGTTTACTTCAAACCTGCCTCTGGGATTACCGCGTTGGGACCTCCCTGGGCACAGAGGCTATGCCAGGTTTACTGGAGATGGTGTAAATCTGCCCCTCGCCTCTGTCTGGTGGGTGCCCTGACCAGCGTTTGGCTCCACAGGGAGGAAAGAAATTTAAAACGTGTTTTCATCCTGGAGCCTTCTACCTTGCTCAGGAGTGGGGTACATCCAAGGAGAGCCTCAATTTTCTCTGCATTTTCTTTTTCTTCAGAGCAGCCCTGATTTCAGATGTGTAATCCAGAAGCGCATGGGTGTGGGGTATGGGGCTCAGCGTGCATCCCTCGCCGCTGCGTGCTGCCAAAAATGATGCTCTCATTCTGCCTCAGAAAGGGCAAAAGCAGGAGCTCGCTCTTTTAAGTGCTGCTTTTTATGTGGACAAGCTTAATATTTGGTGCATCCTTTTCTTTTAAAGAAAGCATTAAATTTAAAACCACCCAAAGCTCTGCGTTGGCGGCAGTGATTTTCTGCATGGTTCCCTCTCCCTTCCCTCCTTCCACAAAGTGTGAGCAATTTGGACGGAGGATCCTGCAAACAAAGAGAAGGGTGTGAGCTTGGGCTGCTGCTGCGTGCTCCCAGGAGAACAGCGAAGGGCAGCGCTTTGAATCTGCCGGGTGCTGCTGAGCGTGACTGGTCTTGCAGAGCTGAGTAGCTGCAGCGACGAGAGCCGAAACCTTCGTTAGGTGTAGAAACGTGAGCAGGGACCTGTGGTAACCCTGTCCCTGCGTTTACACGATTCCCTGCTAATAGAGATAAGGAGGTTTCTCCAAGGTGGACCTCATTGGCTAGGCACCTCCCTCCCAACCCCTAAAGTCCTGATGTTTTTGGGATCTAGAGCCTGTATTTGAGGCGAGTCCAGCAAACTCTTTGCTTGAGAGGAAAATCAGAGGTCTTTATGATGGGAGGAAGCCTGGCTGCTGGTGCTGGGAGATAGGAAAGGGACTCTGGAGAAAACAACTGGGATTGGATAAGGAAATTTGGGCTTCAATCTCAAATCCGTCTCCAGCTGCAGTTTGTGAAGCAGTTTTGCAGAACCTTTCCCCAGCCTCCCTCCTCCAGTTTAACCCTCCACCTGGCCAAGCGCTGGAGATG
The DNA here is from genome assembly GCF_929443795.1 of Astur gentilis. Taxonomy (NCBI): domain Eukaryota; kingdom Metazoa; phylum Chordata; class Aves; order Accipitriformes; family Accipitridae; genus Astur; species Astur gentilis. Next base: position 41,531,293 of record NC_064887.1, on the reverse strand, counting down.
TGGGATTTTTCCTCCCCGCCCTTCTTCCTCATGGTTCCCAGTATAAATACGTAGAGCAAAGCCGCCAGCTCTGTTTATTGAACACAAATAGAAGATAAAATAGTGGAAAACTAATTTTTTCATGCTCATTGGTGGGAAAGATTAAAATTATGCAAATCCTCAGCAGCGAGCTTGGTGCAGAGATAAGGGGATGTTCAAGTCAGCTGGCTGCCTGCTAATTCACTCATTGAAAAAGAAATGAGCAGGAAAGCTGTGATCAGCGTCACCAGCCCCTCATGGCGCTCATGGGGCTGGGATTTCTTTGCTGTGCTGGGAGGAAGCTGAACAAAAGAAACCTTTTTTTGGAGGCGTGTAGGAACCATGCCAAGATGCTCACCCCGAAATCACGTGTCTGCCGAGTGCTGGCCACGATTGCTGCCTGATGAGCTCTGGGATGCAGCACCTAGACCTTATCTGGGGTGTTTCTGCTGACATCCAGCCAGTTTGCAATGACCTGAAAACCCCTGAAAGTGGTGGGTTTTCTTTCCCCCTAGCATGATGATTCTGGGGGTGAATCGGATGAAATCTGCCACCTTGATCCCTCCGTTGGATGCCATGAGCAGAGCAAGGCTGGAAGTTGAGTGGGAAACCAGCAAAGACAAGGGATGCTGGAGCTTGGTGCTTTCTGCTGCACCGCTGAGGCTCTTGGGGGGCTGCGAGAGGCAAAGTGGGGTTCAGCAAGGGGTTCACTAACCCAATGCATGAAGGATTGTGTGAGGCAGGGGAAGGGCAGGTCCGTGCTGTGTGCTGGGTCTGGACTTTATCCCGCGATCCTAATGCTGCCATCAATGAAATGGTGCCCATCTCTCCCCCAGAGACGCCTGCTTTGTAGTGGAAAGCAAATCTTGAAATTCCCCTTATGGGCACATTAATTAATTTTTGCAAAGCAACAGTGCTGTGGGGGTTTTCCCAGGATGAAAGGCCTTTGTGTGTGTGTCCGTGAAGGATCAGGGTATGTGCAGATGCGTTTGCGGTCAGGAAAAAGTGAGTGTGAAGCAGCATCCCATCACCCCCCTGACTCCGGGTCTCTGACTCAGCCCCGCGTTTCGGCTGAAGAAAGATTTAACTCCTTTAGACCAAACTGAGCCTGTAGGGCTGGAGAGCATTAGCTGGCCACTTCTCCCCTCCCCAAGAGAGATTAGGGCAAACAGTGGGTCTTTTGCTTGTTGTGCTGCACGCTTTGCCCAGTGCAGGCTCCTTGGCCATCCAACCCATGCATTTCTTTCTTGAAATCTCTCAAGACAATGCTAGTGCATGAGTGCCTGGCACAGGAGAGACCGATATTCCTGGAAACTGAAACCCTGCAAAGCAGCTCAAACTGCCGACCACGCAAAGGCACCCATAAAGTGATGACGGCTGCTCGTCTTGCTGGGAGAGGGACCCGGTGCCAGTGTGTGTTTTTGGAAGGGTTTGTCTGACTTCCTGTCAAATCAATATTTATTCACAAATCTATTTGTTTGCTTTTGTCACTGAAAACTCTTGTGGGTTGTTTTTTTGTGTGTGTGTTGTTTTGTTCCCCTTGTGTATTTTTGGCTGCGCAGTGCTGGCGAGAGGGGTTGCTACAGCTTTTGCTGGCTCCAGTCATTCCAGCTGCTTCTCCTAACCCATGGTTTTGAGCCTCTTTTGTAAGGAGGGACTCAGCTGGCAGCTCTCCTCTGGCTAGGCACATCTTTCTCCCTGCACGCCCCTGGGCTGGAGGCAACAATGGTGCTGGGATTGGAAGGGGTTGACCTTCGTGAGTGTGGACGGCGTTTTTCCATGACTGCGTTATGGATCACGGTGGATGAGGGGTGTGGAAGAGATCAGCTGCCCCCCAAAAGGCAGTGACAGCATTGGTGCTGGCTCTGGACCTATGCGTTTGGTTTTCCTTCATCTCCATAGCCATAGCTAAAGCCATTGCCAGTTTATGGGCACGATGGGAGCGTGCTCTGGGTCCTGGGGGGGTGCAGGACACCCCCTGCTTCCGTGCGAGCCCACCAGTTGCAGGGGCTGCCTTGATCGCAGCGTGCTGTGCCGCAACCCCTGAGCCATCCCTCCCGCTGCGCCTGCCCTGGCAGCCTGCCGGGGACCGGGCGACAGTGCGTGCGCAAGCTTCCCCTCCAGGCCTGCAGTCGTACTCCAGTTTCACCGTCACCACTAACCTTCCCATTCATTTATTTTTCCATTTTACTGTGAGTGAAACAAATAATGGCTTGAGCTTCACCCTCCCTCCAACCGCTCTCCCCCTTCTCTCTGCCTCCATCCCCTGACTCATTCCCGACCGCCTGAGCTCATCCTACTCGTGTTTGTTTTCCTCGCAACCGACGCTCTCACTTTCTTGCTGGTTTATTTGCACTACTGTAGTGCTTAGCGTACGGACGGGGACCGTGGATGTAGCACCTCTCTTTTGCATCCAGCTGGCGTGGGTCCAGCTGTTTGCAGAGCTCTTTACACCTGCTGAAAGCTGCGTGAGATGGAGATGGTGCCGTGATCAGGCACAGCCCCAGGCTGGGGGCTGGAGCTGCAGGTGGGATAAAAAAGGGGTTTTTTAGCAGCCACCTGAGGACCCACAGTGCTCCAGAGCGCCTTGGACATGGGGAGAGCATTGCTTCCTCCTGGGGTTGTCTGCAGAGCCCCGTAGCTGGAATATTATTTATCTCCCTCTAGCCAAATCACGCAAAGCTAAATTGAGCTGTGGCAGGCAAAAGTGTGAAGCATATTATTAGGAACAGGGAGCTCTTGTTCCACAGCTGCTGCTGCTGCTGCCGTTGGTAATTAATGTTTGAGGAATTGCAGATCTTCATTAGGAGAACAATTAGATTAACGAGAGAACTGGAGCTGAGGCTGTAGTGGGAAAGGGTTGGGGGGAGGCTTTAAAACCAAAATAAAATCCCGCCCTGGCACCCTGCCTTGCTGCTCCAGAGACGTGCCGATGCTCTTGGAGGTGTGCTGGGAGGAGACCAGTCCTTTCTGCCTGAGCAGTGACAGGCGCTAACAGACTCGCGGGGGGTTGTGTGTGCAGAGGAATCATTATGGAGAAGAAAGAAGCAATCTACGGTTGTCATAAATATTTAAGGCAGCCCAGCACCCATCATTTGGCCGCAGCACCGGGTTATTAGCAGAGAGAGCATTGGGCGAAGGCTGCTCACGGCTTAGCAGGGTCCTGGGCTTGCATCGTTACAAGCTTTAATTGGTGTCCTTGTTGCTGGAAACATTGACCCCTCCAAGGCAAGAGCCACTCTGGCCATGACATATCTCCTTCAGGGTCTCGGCTTTAATTCAGGCCAATGAAACGGGCCTGAAGTTGAGGGATTTAAGATGCTTCTTAACACTTTTATTTCAGCAAGAGGTGTTTGGGGTTCCCTCACCACTTTCTTCCCTGTGGGCTGCCCCATGCTGGGTTTGTCCACGCACCTGCAGCGGGTTTGCCCTCGCACTGCACAGGCAGAGTAAGGTGCTGCACAACTGGCTGATGAGCAGAATGCAGCAGGGATTCGCTCAGAATAAATGAACCATTTAGAGAGGTTGTAAAATCATAGAAAGTAACGACAGAAGGGAGGTTGGAAGGTCAATTAGTCCCTCTCGCTGGCCCAAGGCAGCATCGCGCGTTTGGAAGTCGTTTGCGCAGGTGCATGCCTGGCCTTCTTAAAAACCTGCAGTGATGGTGTTCCCGTCCCTAGGCTGTGCTCCCTGTCTGCCTGGGCTGCCTGGCTGTGGTCCTGCTGCCGGCTCAGCCCCACACAGCCTCTCCTGCAGGGCACCGGCGATGTCCTCCCCTTGGGAAATACTCCACGTCGCCCCTCTGGACCGGCCACACACTGTCCCCTGCTTCTTTTGAAAGAGAGAGGATGGGGGATTCTCACCTCCTCTTGTTTTAAGAAATTTAAGCACAAGAAACTCCGTTTTCCAGCAAGGTGGAACCCCTGAGTGGTGCAGACAGGTTGGAGCTGGGATGGGGGAGGCTGTGGGTCAGCTCCCAAAAGCAGAGATTGTGGGGCTTGGGGGGTTATAAAACCCCGGTGTGTTACAGAGGGGGCTTAGCTCTGTTTCACCCATCTCTGCTCCCATTGCGTGGGGAGAAAGCAGAAAGTTTTGCCTTTCAGGGGACCGTAGATTTCTCTCTTCCGTAATTGATGGGGACAAAAAAGTTGCATTTCCTGGCGACTCCAGATGGTGCAGTGTGAATAAAAGCATTTTCTGCAATATGGTGGCTTCTGCGCGTCCGAAGGAGAGATTTGTTGTTGGACATGTTCCTGTTTGGCTCAGTGCCTCCAAAGATGGACAAGTCATTACCGAGTGCTCGCGCTGGCTGCGCGGGCAGAGGGGTCATGGGCTCTGGAAAGCTTCCTGTAGCCGCACTCATCAAGAGTGAAAGAATCTGCTTTTATGAGGCAGTGCTCTTCCTTGCCCTGCTGAAAATGGAGGATAAAAGCATCGTTCTCCCTGGCCAGGCTTAGCCCGTTGCATGCTGATTGTCTTCACCTGCCAAGTAAATATTATTGCATGTTTAATTCATTGCCCACTTCTCACGGGGGGTGTGCGTGCGTGTGCATATGTGCTCTTTGGTATTACAAAAACATTGTCGTGAATACTCAGCCAGCCTACTCAGAAAAATCTCTTTGCCTGATCTTTGTGATGATTGACTGGTAACAAAGACACCTAGATGATCTCACCAGCTTGTCAAAAAACCCCTTTTGTTGGTTTAAAGTAAAATAAAAAATGACGTGCCTACCAGGTGGAGTCTTTTTGAATCCTGGGTAATGGGAAGGTTCTCCCAGGGTCCTCTTGCGAGCTCCTTTCCTACAGCCTGCTGTAGGAGGGATATTATCAATCTCTGAACGCTTATAAATGTTTTAAGCTGCCTCTGATGCATCCCTGGTGCGGACAGGCTGCGTATGGGTTGCTTTATCTTAACCAATGAAATGCAGCTACCTCTGGAGTGGGATGTCTGTTAGCCCGGCAGGACCACGCTGCTACAGCTGCTCAGAGCAGTAAAGGGAGGAAAATCATATTTAATAGAAGTAAGCCAGCAGGGCGAGATCAGGCTGTCAGGCAGGAGCTGGAGTATCGCGAGGATGATGTTACTCCCAATTTCTGCTTATTTAGCAGCCTCTTAATTTTGCATCTCGTATGGAAGATGAAAATTGCAGCAAAGCCCTGCCTGGCCGAGCTGCTCAGCTCAGAAGCGTTCCTGGCTTGCACCACTTGGGCGTTGCTGCATGCTGGTGTGTTTTGTGGGGCTTCATTCAATGCTTTAAGGTAACTCGTGAAGACACCCGCTAGAGCTGGGGCTCTCTGCAAGGATGTGACAAGAGCCAGAGGCTTCCCGAGACAGACAGGCCAGAATTAAACCAGAGGGAAAGCAAGCAAGGAGCATGGATGCAGCTTCCCAGCCCTGTTGCTGACCTTGAGCAGTGCAGCCTAAGACTCTGTCCAGTCTGCTCTGGTGTCTGCTGGTCTGCAGGGCTCTACCAGCCCAAGCAGTGACCTAGCATCCTCCCAGCTTAGCTCTTAAATTCAGATGAGATCATGGCAGCGAGTAATGGATGGGTTTTTTTCTTTCTCTTCTCCTTTCTTAATCTCCCCTGGCTGGTGGGTCTGAGACACAGGATTCCTGCCAGAGCAAGGGAAGGGATTTGCTCATCTTCTGTCTTGCAAGCTCAAAACCAAATCCTCTTTATGGAGTTTAACCCCCTGTGTTGGCTGGGAGGGATGCGGCGCCTGGCAGGGAAGTGGTGGGGGGAGAGGTACTGAAGGAAAAGACGGGTTGAACTAGAGAGAGGGGAGGACCCGGAATGTCATCCCTGTGCCCTTGTTGCCCAAGGGGTGCACTCTGCCTTTGTGTTGGTCATGACTGCAGCACGCTTGATCCTGGGGTGGAAAAAACATGTACGGAGGCGTTGATGGGCCTGCGGCTGTGGGAGCCACATTGCCTTGCGTGCTGGCTGGTGGTGGGTCCTGGTGGCAGGGTGAAGCATCCCCAGTGCGCAGAGGTTGGGCGAACGTCCTCGCATGCAGGACTCCTGAGCAGGCTGCCGCAAAACCCAGGGAAGACAGCACTTAATAATAACCTTGATTAGCTTTACTTGCTGGTGGCTAATCGGCGAGATGCAAGCCGTGGCGGCAAAGCCAGCCCTATGGTATGGACCAAGAAAGATGAGCCTCTCTATCCTTCTTACTGTGGCTCAGGATCCCCGTCATCACTTGCTGGGGGATTTGCTGGTACGGTTGTGCTGTGCAGGGCACAGGGCAGCTAAACTTGCCCTCCTATTCCCACTGCTGCTTCTAACCTTTCCCAGTTGAAGCACAACTGTACCTTTTTTGTGGGGTATGAGGAAGCAAACAGATCATCAGCTGCACTGTTGCCACAATGATTTTCATTTACCACCAAATAGTAATTATGCTAAACTTTGCGTGTTTGCTTCACTACTTTTATGTCCTGTCATTTGTTTTTTGCTGATAAGCAGAGTGTGTGCAGGCGGGTCTGTTCTTGCACAGGGACCACAGCACTCCCGTGTCATCTCCCAGCCTGGCTACCCAGGGGTGTGCAGACAAGAGTGGCCATGCCACATACAGGCCATAGAAGGAAATGTATTTCTTTCCTCTTTTGTTTCCCAAGGCTTTTGGCTTGCCTGTATGTGGGTCTGAGCTGTTCCAGCCTCTGGGTTTAATTGCCTGTTCCAGAATGAGAAATTAAGGGCAGTTCCCCTGCATCTCTTGGTCATGGGGGACACTAAAAATGATAAGCGGGGAGTTTAAGTTTTCCTCTGTCTTAATGTAAATCCAGACCAAGTTTGTGTTACTCAACAGGAGCCTCTCTGGGTTCACTGGGGTGTGAGGGAGCAGAGTCCTTGCCTGGGTCTGTAGTGGTTAGCTGAAATTCTCCAGGGTGTTGTGTTTGGAGAGTTTTGGTTTTTGGTTTTGGCCTGAGGTGTGCGTGTGTGTGGTTTGGGGATTTTGGGGGTTATTTTTATCGTAGATAATATTATTTGGGACTGTGTCTACCTGGGGAAAAAAAGGAGTCATGCAAAATCTGTATGAAGCTGGGGGTGTTGGTGCTCCCCTCCTTGGGGCAATGCTGGTGGCAGAGGGGTGCCTACACCGGGTGGTGAGCTCCCGTGGGAGCACTAGAGGGTCCTACCACGACCCTCCCACGGGGCCCATCAAGCTGGCTAGGTGCTCGGTGTCAGGTTCGATGGAGAGCCCCAAGGAGCCTGAGCCCTGATGAAGATAACGAATGGAGGCAATCGATCAGCAATTGCCTGTAATGAGAAGCTCATTCTTTTGAGAGGGCTGGTGACACCCTACGCCGGTCCAGCACTCTGAGCTGGAACTGATAAAGTACCCCCATGTTCCTAATTAACTTTCTTTCTTTAATTTTTTTTCTCCCTTCAATTTTTCATCTCTTTTCTGTCTTCTGCTTGGGCTGAAGGCTGGTGAAAGATGCTTTGCTTGGACACAAACTCACAGCAGCAACGGGTGGGCAGGTTGCATCACTTGGCCGCAGTCCTGCCCCGGAGTGATGGTTACCTCTGTAGGGCAGTGACTGGTCTCCCGTGCTTCTGGCCCAGCTGTGGGGCTGGGAACCCACCGGTTATCCTCAGGGGAGGGTTTGCACAAGACTTTTCAGTAACAACTACCTACTCTGTGAGAAAGCGGCTCAAGTTGCCCTCAGAGAGTAGCAGAAAACCGTGCAGGAGCTGGAGGAAGGCCAGGCAGGTTTCTATCAGCAGCCGAGCTGCCATCAGCGAGGAGCAGTATTGTCAGCCCCAGGAATGAGGTTTAACCCTCCCTGCTTGCACAGGGGTTTTGGGGTGAAGGAGGGGGCCATCAGTCCCTCCTTCTGCTAATGGCAAAGGGAGTCCCCATGCAGACCTGACGGAGGGAGCGAGGGATTTGGAGAGAAGGTTGCGAGGTGTGGCAGCATCCACGTTGCTATGTGAAAGGGAGCAGTAAGCCAAAGCGGGAGGGATTAGCCTGCTCAGAGGGACAGATGCCATCTGGATGGGCTCTTCCCAGTACAGGTCATCTTCATGCCATGCTGCAAGTCAGAAAAGCACTGATTCCTCATTGTTCATGGTTTTTCTCATATGTTCTTAGCTTGATGTACACGGATGGGAGTCCAGGAAGTCTGTCCTCCCCGGGAAGGTGGAGCACTGATCTGAACCTTCATTTGATCTGCGGTGGAAAACAGCTTTGGACTCCAGATATGAGAAAAGCTGTTACAGTTTTGCTGGTGGTGGGCTGTTGTTGAGGTTTGGTTTGGTTTTTTTTTTTCTTTTTTCCTCTGCTTGGTTTGAGTGGTGCTTGATATCTCTTGATTTGGAAAAGGTCCAATGATGATTATGGTTGTGTTGCCCAGGTCAGAGAAGGGATGGCTGTGATGGGGAGAGGTGTTAGGGCTCCTGCCAGCGCAAGAATTTCAGAGTGATGACTTGTGTAATGGGATGCAGACCTGCAGGTTGCTAGTGACCAATATGACTATAAATGATGTCAAGTCTCTTGCAAGGGATGGTGTGTGTATGAAGGAACTGCAGCCTGGTGCCTTTTGCTGTAGGTCAGAAGTGGGCATATATTCCTTTTCTTCGGACTTGTTGGGGAATCCCTAACCGCTGAAAACATTTGGGCCAAAGAAAAAGAAGATTTTGATATTTTTTTGAATCATGTATCATTATCATCTTAGTTGGCAACGTGCCTAGTGTCCCAAAGGCCAGAGTTGTTTGGTACTGGGTGAGTGCTCCTTTGCTGCCCTCTGTTTCCCCACCAGTCTTGAGCACATTGTGATAATCCAGTGTCACCCATCTGCCTGGCTCCCAGGCTTGGGGTGCAGGTGCCTTGGGAAGGGGATGCGGGTGATTTTCTCTTTAGCATTATTTTCTCGCAGAAGATCATGTTTATTCCCCATGCGGAGGCTGGCTGTGCTGAGGATGCTGTGAGATGAGGCTGACGGACGATTATTTACCCAGCGCTGTCGGCGTGCGCGTGCCGAGCGCAGAGACGAGATGCGGTCTGTGCCCCAAGGAACTCCCAGTCTGTCAGGCAGCTAAGCTGGGGCTAATGATGAATGACTTCCTAAATAAATAAATAAAGCTCGAAGGCCTGAAAAAAGAAATGCAAAGTATTACCCTGAACCACAAGGAAATGTAGTTGTCGACATGATGCTGTCAGGCTCTCCGTGGAGATCTGCAATGGTTTGTTGGTAAATGCTGAAGGATGGTGGGTGTTTGCCCGTGAGCGAGAGGAAGGGGATGGGGCAGGGGGAACGTGATCCTGGGTCAGATTCTTCCCTGCCTCATGCCTTTGTGCATCCCGGAGGAGAGCCTAGCTCCTGTCCTGCATCCACAGAAGCAGAGGAGAAGGCATGTCTTCAGCCCAGCTCTGCACTGGGCCCAGGAGGATGCTCCTGGGATTTCTGGTTGCTCCAGCATTGCCTCCCTCTCATTGGCAATGCCCTGGTGCTGCCACCGGCACAGGCTTTTTGCTCTGCCTTCGCTGCAGCAGGGTGGTCCTTCGGGGTCCTCCCTGCGCTGCGGTCGCAGCACCCCACAGCGAAGGTGGGCTTGGGCTTAACTGGAGTGCAGCCCGGCCAGGGGAGCTATGCTGCTTCCTCCTCCTCCTCCTCCTCCTCCTCCTCCTTGTCCCCTCGCTGCTGGTTGCCTCTGGCTGCGACGATGTCCCCTGTGCCCCTGTCCGTGCTGCACTGCACCTGCCGAACGCTCCCTGGCCGCCGCAGATACATCACCGCTTGTCAGAGCTGTCGCTGCGAGGAACACGGTGGGGGGAAATTAATTTCTCCTGACGATTCGAACCCAACTCGGAGCTCTCCTGTCTCATTTCTCCTGCAGTGACCACAGCTTAACCCTTGCCATGCCATCGTGCCCCCGGGCTGGGACTAGTATTTCTTGCGACGCTTGCACTGCTGCACCCCAAAAGGCCCCTCGTGCCTATTGCTTGAGGACTGTGCTGGGCACTTTGCACGCATGGAAGGACCAGAAATGCCGCAGGAAGAAAGAAAAAGAGTGTGTGTGTGTGTGTGTGTATGCGTGCAAACGCAGCAAGAGGCAGTATGACTTCATGCTCAGAGTGCTGTCTTAGTGTGCAGTTTCTTCTGGTTTCCCACGTTGTAAAAAAGGATAATACTGTCATATCAAAGCACTTGGAGATCTGGGGATGAAAAGCAGTGTATAGGACCAAGACAGTCCTGATCAAAGCTCTTTTTTCTCCATCTGTGTTTGTTTCCCCATGGAAGATAATACTCTGCCTCTTTCTTGTAAATATTTTTTACAAGATCTAAGTAACTCCCTGATAGATAAACAGTCATGCTTAGCTCTGAAGGATCTCTACTGGCTGCTCTAATTGTGTTTGCCAAGACCACGGCCTGCGTTTTGAAGTGGGCTGGGGAGCTGCATTCGAGTGTAGAAGAGGAACTGTGTCCGGCAGCTTCAGTCGGGAAGGGGCTGACCTGGAAATACTCTGACATCTCATTTTTTGGGCAGGATCATAGTCTTTTGAGATCAGTCCTTTCTGCACAGCCCTTGGAGCTGGGCACCTAAAGCCACCAGTTAGTCTTGAGGTGAGTTTTGCTGGTGCACAGGGGTTGTATTTGTGTTATTAAGGTGTATTGAAGCACTGTGGGGAAAGCGAGTCCTGTGGGAGACGGGAGTACGGCAGTCCCCCGTGCTCCAGCAGAAACTGGTCCTCTGAGCAGCAATAGGATCCCACATCTCCAGGGCGTCTTTGCTGAGATGAAGTGGCTCAGAAGGCAAAGTCATTCTGGGGGCTTTGCTGGCCTAATGAGCGTGATTCAGCAGGGAGGTCTGCAGAGCGTGAGGAGTCTCCCTGTTGTGGGGGAAGGATGTGCACAGTTCTGGCACTGGGTCTCACTGGGACTTACAGCATTTTGCTTTTGTGGCTGGCAGATTTGTTTTGTTTTTTCTCTCCCCTGAGCTAGCCCTGTGAGCAGCAGCAACAATGCTGTTACATGCAGACCTGGCTGTCTGGGTGAGCTTTTTTGGGGGCTCTCCTGTCTAACCAAGATTTGAGGTCAAGTGGCTGCTTTTTGAGCAGAGGCATCGGCAGCATCTCCCTTTCTGCCCCAATGCTGGCTTTCAAGTGCCTGATAGGGAACTATGATGGCTGCGGTCTCTCCCTCCCTATTAAATAGGGCCTAGCTGGTCAGCACGTTAGTGGGTGGGGAGGGGGAAACGAGTGTCAGAAACTCATACTTTGAAGCTCATGTCTTCATGCTCTGTTTCCTCAGAAAAAGAGGCTAATACTTGCCACCAAAGCAACCTGAGTATGGAGGCATGGGCCATGCGAGCTTCCAGGGACAGCATTGCACGTTGGCATCTCCTTGCTCCCCAGCACCCACGGGGAAGGTCCCACGGTGGGGTCCTGGGCCAGGTCCAAGCAGGCAGCTGCCCGCATTGCACGAGCCACCAGCGCTGGTATCCCTGTCCCAGCTCTGGTGGGATTGAGTTTGCCGAGGGCAGGGTGTTGGATAGGAGCAAGATAGAAATGTGGGGTGGCGAATTTAAATTTCATCTCTCCCCTCCCCAGGGGAGGTGACAAATGAGCTAGTGGTTGTGCTAAAAGCTCTTCTTTCTTTCTTTAAAGAGGTTGCTGGGAGGAAATGAAGTGACCCACTGACCTTTGTTAATATGCAGCACAAACTAAGCCGGTGCTGCTGGAAGGAAAAGAGACCTCAGTGCAGCCCTCTGCCTGCAAGGTGTTTGCTTCGATTGATACGTCTAATGGGAGTAATTCTCCCGCAGCAGCTACTGAAAATGAAGATGTTTAATCATCCGCTCGATCTGTGTGGAACTTTTTGCAGAGAATTTCTTTAAAATTGCCCTTCTCCTTTTCACATGCAGGTGAAAGCACAGAAGAGAAGCCCAAATGCTTTTTTGTGAAGTTTTTTCCAAGTTGTTACATTCTAATGAATCTGAAATGAAGGCATGATCCCTCCCTCTTGGACTTTTTTTTAAATGCAGAGCAAACTTTTCCATCACTGGCTCCGTGGGGGCTAAGAAAAAGTAACATAAGGCAAAATACCTGAGTAGCTCTGACCCATCCCAATGTCTGTAACTGTGCAGACACTTGTTTTTAGCAGCATTTCCCACAGGCTCCCTCTTTAAGCAGCGGGGACCAAGATAGCCAACTGGTCTGTAGATAAAGCCCCCTCCTCCTATATCCCCTCTGATACCCAAAGTAGCTTAAGGGAGTTAGGTGTCCAGCACCCTCTGAAATGGGAGTTGCTGGGAGGAAAATCTTCAAAAGCATCTTAGCGGCTTAGGTTAAGTCCCTTTGACTCTCAATGGAACTTAAGCTCTTAAGAAATGTAGGTGCTTCTGAGCATTTTACCCTTTGTGCCTAGCACCCTTGGGTCCCTGGAGATCCCTTGCTCTTGGTACTAGCTGGAGGAGCCACAATGGGAAGCTGCTTCTTGGAAACGCTTCTCAGTTTTATTCTTTTTTATAATACTCTTCAAGATCCTGTGTTCAGTGCTTACAAGATGCACACATGTACATACTTAGAGCTAGAGATCAGGCAGTGCACAAGAATGAATGCCTTACAGGAGCTCTTTTACTGTAAGAATTAATCTTATTCCTGAAATGTGACCGTATCTAGCACAAATGTGACCCCATTGGGGGCCATGGCTTCACTTAATTGCATTCTTTAGCAAGGATTGAGGTCTATTAGGTGGTTTACTTGTGCTGCAGGAGATGCTGTGCCAGAGAATTTAGTGAGGGTTTGCAGGTCCGTGGAGCAGTGCAGGAAAGCTGCCATTATGTTTACTTTTATGGTGCCAGGAGCTTGGCTGGGTGCTCAGCAGACAGGCAGGAGGAGTGATGCAAAACCTGCTTCAAAGAGCGTAGACAAGGTAAGCTGTGCACGTGCAGAGAAGGGGAGAGGATGGGTGATGAAACCCTTGTGATTTGAGCATTCATCAAAGCAATTCCCACTTGAATTCAGCACCGCTGGGAGGGCAGGAGCGCCTTGTTGCATGGTAGCTGGGTTTCCAAATGTTGCGTGTTCTGCATTGTAGGCAGGAATCGTGCAGTGGATAAGAGTTTGTTTCCAGTCTCCCTATTGCCAGGGTGCTATCAAGAAAGCAGAGCAAACTCCTGTCCCAGTCCCTCCTTGATATCCGCAGGGGAACCAGGTGGGTGCACATCTTGCTGTCCTGAAAATCCCGTATCCAGGGGGAGACAGCCAGTGACGTACCTGCTCTGAAGGATGAGTTGCTGGATTGAAGTTGACATGTCCTAATATCTCTGCCAGCACTTTCTGTCTCCGTCAAGGGCTCGGGAAGCACATTAGCACTGGAGCGGAAGTGTCACCCTCTGGCATCTCCTTCTCTAATCTTGGAGCTGTTGCTATATCCCCTTTACCAGATCTTCTCTATCGGAGCCCATTATATGGCATGAAAAGCCACGCTAGATGTGGGACAAGACCTTCTCTATCAGAGCTCATTATGTGGCATGGAAAGCCGTGCTAGATGTGGGAGAGTGGAGCTGCCAGGCTCCTCTTCGGAGGAGGTGGAACATTTCCCTGACATGCCTGCATTCAGCTCCATCATCGGGGAGCCTCTTGACTGCTCTGAGCTGTGGAAGGTCACTGGTGCCACATCTGGAGAGCAGACGAGGCTCAAGGAGATGTTTGGTGGCATTTACTGGGACTGCGGTGGGGGGATATTGCTCTGATGAAGAAAAACAAGGGTTTCTAAAATGCTGGCTGAGCTAGCCCTGGTGGTTTTTTTTTTAATGCAGAGAACTAAAATGGTTGGGAGGATGCTTGCTCTCTCTGACTCCTGCCCTCTCCCCCTCCAGCCTCGCTGGTGGGAACTAGGAGCTGCATGACTGAAGCAGGGAGAAGGGAGAGCCAGCGAACAGCAACTCGGTTCCATTTGTTGTGCTGGCATTGATACCGCATCCCCAGTTTAATTAACAGTTACTATCGCAGCTATTCATAATGTTCCCGGTCTCTGCTCGCCTCTGACAACAACAAAAGAAACCCCAACGCGTTGTTCTGCACCCTGGAATCCTGTGAACCCCGCGTTAAGTCTGGCTGGAGCCTCTGTGTGTTTCTCTAAGTGTGTCTAGAACAAACATTTGAAGAGATTCCCAGTGGTATAATCCAGATTTTTTCTCTTTTTTTGTGAGAGGATCGGTATTTATGCTTGGTTTTCACAAGCCAGCACTGAAGTGCCATGGATCTAGACTAGCACAGAGCACACAGCAGAGGCTTTGTAATCCTCAAAGTGCAAGTCCAAAGCTTCTCTCTGAAAAGTTGCTCTTTAGGACTGAGTACATATGGGGACTTCTTGTTTATCCTGGCTTTTCTTTTAATTGTACAGTTCAGCCTTGGAGAGTTAATGGGACAGAAAAAGATTAAAATGCCCCTTCACACTGCCTGTCCTGATGGTCTCATACCCTGATGTGTATCAGAAGGCTTAAGCAACCTCACTATCCCCTTAGTCCTTTTAAAGCCTTTGATCACTGTACAGTATCTCCTACCTGGCTTTTCTCCAAAAGGTGATAAACCCGGGTTTTGATTTTTAATTGGGGTAACTGATAGCGGGAAGGAATCTGTACAGATCTGAGAACATCCTTCACACAACTCTGGCCCATTATTCTGGTGCTCAGAGTCTGTCTGATGGAGGAACCTCTTAGCTGCTGACCTTACAAGGAGGTTGTGGCTGCAGTTTTCACTCTATTTTCAGCCCTTCTGGGGCAAAGCTTGCCTCTGTCACTGAAGGAAGCATTTACCAGTGTTGACACATAGGACTGGGGTAGTTGCTAAGAATACAGCTCCCTTAATGCCATTCCAGCTTTGCAAAAAGGGATCAGGATAAAGCTGTAAGCAGGCAGCTCCATTTGGAGCCAGGAGTTGTCTCCATGGAAATGTGCCGGCAGGGCAAGGGCAGCAGACTGGTGCTGGGCTTGCTCTCCCCTGTTGCAGCCATGCTAACATGCTGGTGCTGTCCTGCAGCCACATTCTGCCACATCCAGGGAAGAAGCGGTCAAGAGAAAATCTCTCCCGCATCCTTTGGAGGTTGTGTTTGCTTGCTGTGCCTTTTGGTCTGTCAGGATCGACTGTGGTACCCCCTGCTCCAGGTTTTGTTTCTTCAGTTTTGTGTTAGCTCAGTAACGCGGTTCCTCTGTGTGTTGCAGGTGGGGAAACTGAGGCACCGAGCAGGGTAGGGACTCTCAGACGTGCAGAATAGCTGCTGTAATCCCAGCCATGGTAAGAAGCCTGGGAGACTCACCCGTGTGCATTTGCCTTGCAAGAGGGGCTCTGGGACACCTATGCTGATTCCAGTGCTGAGGTTCAGGCTTGCGGTGTTGGGGTGAGTTCTGCACAGCAGAGAGCCTGCCTGGGCAGGAAAGAAATCCCTCCCCTGATTGCATGGATCCTCAGCAAACAAAAGGAGACACAGAGGAGACATCTCCTGCTTCATCTTCCCTCGTGGGGTATTTTTTTCTTCCTTCCCAGGTTTTTCATGTGTGACGTTTCATTTTTTCTTTGCCTGTCCTGTGCTTTTGTGGAAAAATTGCCCTTTAAGAGGGTCCCTGGGCCCTGTCTGGTCAGATCCCTTCACACCTCATTGCTCGTGTGCTGCTCGGCCAGTGCTGCCTTTCTCCAGTGTTGGGGAGGGAGAGAAGCCGACGGGTGTTAAACTTTAAACATGGGCTCTGTGCAGTTGGTACCTCCCGATCGCGCTTCTCTTTCTTGCACTGTTCCCTCCCTTTGCGTGAGTGCGTGCACGAAAATTTGCCATTACTTGCCGAGACTGGAGCAGGCTGGCCTCTTGCCCCCACCAGTCTGCTTGGCGATGGAGCTGGCCCAGTCTTTTGTGGCATCAAGGCGAAGGGCTGCCTGGCCTCCCCGCAGGGACCGTGCGCAGTAATTGCTTTCTTGGGACTCCGCTGCCTCTCCGGACTCTGTTCGGCTGCCCCCCTCCCTCTGCAATGTTGGCTGCCCTCCTTCCTCTCTCTAAGTGCTCTCCCCTTTACCTTTGTGCGTCCACAGGTGCTGACAACGCTGGGGAGACGCTGTGAGTCCTGCTGACCCGGAGCCTTCCTGGCTGGGGCTGAAGGCCATTGCAGAGGATGAGGATCCTTCCCAGCCCTGGGATGTCTTCGCTGGTCTCCCTCGTGAACCTCCTCTCTGTGCTGCTGATAGGCTGCGTAGCTGAAAGTAAGTGACTCTGCTGTTCCCCTGCTCCTTTTTTCCACCCGTGCTTCACCTCCCCTGGAGAAGGCCAGCAGGAGCAGGCTTTAGTGCTTAGAGCCAGCAAAGTATCCCCCTCTCCTTTCTAGCATTAAAGAAGTGCTCAGTACCTTATTTTCCAACATCTTTAGCATTCCACCAGTGCCTTCCTGTTGTTCCCAGTCCCACTTTAGAGGGACATAAGGCAGGTAGGTCCTCGCAGCCTGCTTTGAATCTCAGATTGCCCTTAAGACTGCCAAAGAGCTGGAGAGAGGGGGAGGGAACTGCCTGACAGCTCTTGCCGGAGCCTTCCTCCCCCTTCTCCTGGCCCCATCTCCACCCAGTTTGCCCATATTGTCCTCTCCTGCTCTTGCCTTTCAGGCATCTGTCAGACACTAGTGACCATTGTCATGTTACTTGCCGGGGCTGGATTCAAAACAGCATCCGAAGAAAGAGTATTATGTTTCTTCTTCCCCTGAGTGAACCAGTTCCAGTTTAACAGAGTTTTTATCTTTGCTGCCTTTCAATTTCTGCTCTAAAAAATGAAAAGGGGAAGGAAAAAAAAAAGTGAAAATCTTCAGCGACTTGAATGTAATGTTCCTTCGACATGAAGGCTGATCACTTCGGATCAGTGGGGAATAGAGTCTTCCAAGCTTATTGAATTATGACTTTTTTTTTTTTCCTCCCCAGCAAAGCTGCTTGAAGCTGGTGAGAGGGCTGCTCTGGTCAGCGTAGCCCTTGACAGCTTTTAACGTAATCACTTCGTTATCAGGGTTTATTAAGATGATGTGGTCACAGGGGATTGAATGGATCCTCGACCTTTTGTTGCTGGGAGATTTTTTTTGAACAGTGCTTTCTCTCTTCTCTGCAGTAGGCAAGTGGGGATATATTTGCCCTTGTCTCACTCCTACGTTTTGTTCAGTTCATATTTAGCCCCTCTTTGCAGGGAGAAACGTTCATGTGCAGAAAGGTGATGTTTCATTTTGTTCTTTTTCATTTAATAAGCCCGGGAAGTGAGCTGGAGGTTCACTACAGGGCCACTTTTTTGGTGTGTAGCTGTGGGTCAGTCTGTGCCTCAGACAGTGCCACTAGTATTCATAAAGACATACCCCAAACTTCAGTTTGAGCTGCCTGTCTTGAGTAGCAGCAACAGTGAGGTGTTTGGTAGCAAGGAACCTGGCACGAGCCTTTTGCCCAAGTATTTATCCAGGGTCCCACTTGGATGTTGCAGCCAATGCTCTTGTAGGTTCTTTATGAGCACCCAGGATGGATGGTTAAAGCTAGCTGCTGTGTTCCACCTGGGCTCAGGGTGGCCTTGTTGGCTTGTGAAAGTGGGCACTGGTGGTAGGTGAGCTGCCCCCTGCATTGGCTCCTGCGAAAGCAGGAGACTGCAAGCAGAAATCTCCATTCCTGGCTCTTTTTGCAGTAGAGTCAGGAGGGGAGGGGATGTTTACAGTGGAAAATCCAGTGTCAGGGCTCCATGGTCCCTTTCTTGCCACTGGTTTGCTGTAACACTCCTGGCCAAATGACTTTGTCCTCTTCTTTTCAAAGACAGCAATTCAGCTTTGCAGGTGCAGATGGAGAATTCATGTGTGTGCAAGTGCTTCTCTGTATAAGTAGAGCCCTGATTCATCTACTGTGATGTCTGAGTGCCTGTGAAAACTGGGGTCCTTTTTTCTTTTAAGTGTACACCAAACCCTGTGTGCTCACTGCTGGGAGTGGGCACTCTGCAGAACCAAGGCTTCTCAAAATCATGGCTGTGTGACTTGAGTTTTCCAGTGGTTTTGGTTTTCCTGGGAAGGAACGAGCATCTTGTCTGTCCCTGTCTTCTGTGGGGCAAGATTTGCTCAGAGATTCCAGCAGAGCTGGGAGATCCCCCATGCGTCTGACTGCTACAAAGCACTTCTGGTGGAAATGTGCCCTCAGGAAGGGCTGATGCTGATGAGACACAGAAGGCACCAGTTGTGTGGCCCAAGCCCTGCTGAAATCTGTCACTGCTCAGCAGACACCTTGCTGCTAGCAGCCAAGTTTCTCTCTCCTGTAGTTCTGCAATGTCCTTGGATCCTGAACTGTGAGGTTTTGTGCTTTTTTTCCTCTTGCTGCTCGCAAATGCACATACGGGAACTTAGCAGGTTGCAGGACTCGGTGTCCGGGCCACGGCTGCTCTTACCTGCTCGATGTACAGATGAAGTTGGGCCAGGTGTTGTCTCTTCTCCTAACCTGTAGAGCATGCCGGCATCTCCCCGACCTGTCTGCCCTTGGGGACGCTCCCTGTTACATGCCAGTTGTTTGAATCGCTCTGCGGCTGTTCCTGTCTGCCTGGTGATGATGAGTGGATAGCTCCTGCTTTTGGAGGGGCTGCTGAATTCTGCCTGGAGAGGCCTGGCCCATGCCAGGCCAGTCAGTAGCATCCCAGCTGGTCCACAGTGCTCCCTGCTGAGGCATGCAAACAGCAAACAGCTTTGTCTGTCACAACTGCAGAGACTGTGTGAGGAGCTGTCACTCTGTTCTGACAATGTCCTCTCCCATCAGATGGCCCTGGGCTCTGTCACACTGCCTCTCGCGTAATCCCTTGGCCGGCTTCCATTTGGCTGGCGCTTGCCACGACGCTGACCCGATTTCCTGCCCTAATTCACCAGAGGGGCTGCCAAGGCCTTGCAGCCCCCAGGGCGAGCGATGCCAGGCTATGCTGGGGTGGGAAGCCCACATCGCAGGTAGGAAACCCCTGGGATGACGATGACGGCTCTTGGAGGCACCACCTTCCCAGCGTCGCGGGGCAATGGCTCCCCTTGCAGCAAAGCGTGGGGCTGAAAGCTTGAACTTGCCTCCTCTTCCAGTGCAGCGCTGGAGGAGCTGCGGCCTCTGCAATCAAAGGACCATTAAAATACTTCCCTTGTTTCCTAGGCTAATTGATCTTAGTCAGTGATTTAAATCTTTCTATGGCAGGAACGTTCTATTTAAAGGAAACTGCTATTTAAATTAAAACACCAAAGCACCACACTGCTTTCTGCCTGCTGTTCTTCCTTGTGAAGCTGAAGAGGATAATAATTGAAAGGTATAAAGCAGACCTGTTTCTTCTCTTTTTCTTTGGTTGTGTATGGACACTTTCTTTGTTTCTTCTGTATGGTCAAGGGCAGCCATAGAACTGGAAATTGCTAACTCCATGATTATTTTCAATGGCGTGTCATTAAATGGAACGTATTACCATTTTGTTAAGGATATAGCTGGTTGTATGAGTAACATTAATTGGCATTACTGCAGTGAGTTAGGGGAGGCCTTCCCCAAGGGCTGTGCCCTGTTGGGTTGCACAGCCAAAGAGGCAGGTCTCGTGCCTCTTAAAGCTCATAGAAAACCAGACAGCGCAGACAGATGAGGGCTGGATATGGGTCCGGGGAGGGGAATAGTTTCCCAAATTGCTGACGAACCTGGGCACAGAACCAAGCCTTGCTGTTTCCTGGTCGTGCACCGAGCCCGAGTCATAAAACCTCTGCAGCAAGCACCTTAAACCATTTCATTTTGTGCATACGCAAAATCAGTCTCGTCTCGCTGGCAGTAGCCGGACAGGATGTTTTCCTGCCCGCGCTGTGCAGAGTGCAGCTTTGTTTGACTGGGGCTTAGGGCAGTGGTCAGGTACTCCTGCCCTCCTGTGCTACCCGAAGGAACAACGTGCCCACTTTTAAGTGCTCCTCAGTTGCAGATAAAAAGCCATTTACTGTATAGAAATGTGGTAATTTTTATAACTGAAATCAGCATGCTCACTGTTTTCAAGTGGATTTTTCCCATTGATTAAACCTTTGCGTTTTACAATAGTGCTTTGCTAATTGGTACTTTGCATACACAGAAGGCTGGTGTGTGGCGCTCTCCGCCCCAGCAAAGATTTAATAGCAGATGCAATAGCGAACATTACTTATTACTTAGGTTTCCTTCCTTCTATAAATCACGTTATGGAATGCTTACTAGCACACTCTGAAGTATTACCATAAATAATTAAATCTAAATTGCAATTGACAAAATAAAAGAATAAAGCCCCTTTTATGATGCATTATCCTGGCTTTCTTCCCTTTTAATTGCCCTTGCTCCATCGTTAATTTGCAGAACACAGTAATTCATGCTGGGTGCATGCGTGCGGGGGGCTCTCACACTCCGTGAGCTGCGGTGCATCCGTGGAGGCTGGCAGCAGATGGCAGCAAGAGTTGCACCAGGCGTGCAGGGCTTGTGGAGAGAATGGAAAAGATGTGGGCTGGGAGAGGAGCTCGTGTAGGTCCAAGTTCAGGCTGACAAGGCGGCCCTGCGTTTCAGGAGCTAGCGCAATGAAAAAAGGGGTGTGGAATTTGTGGGCTCCATGCTGCGAGATGTAGGAGCTGGTGGCTGGCTGCCCAGCTTGTCTCACCGAGATCCAGATCACAGCGACTTACAGGTGTATCTGACTCCTCTCCTTGGAATGGTCCCTCCTGTGCTGTTATCCACGGAGGATTAGCCTCTGCAGCAGAGCTTACAGCTTTTAGCTCTGGAGGTCCTAGCTTTGATCTGTTGTTGGCCAAGACAGCAGTTGTCAGATAAGATGGTAGTAAAAATCAAGGAGGCTCCATCTTAGGACTTGATAGACATGTTAAGACGACATCAGTGGGAAGTGAATCTTTCTCCACTGTGGGAGAAAGCTGCTCCATTTATAAGTGTTTGAGACTTATTTGTGACAGTGCAACAACGCTGTCCTGAGAGAAGGTAGATGTTGAAATGTGGTGAGGCTGAATTCCCCCACAAGCAATTCAGGTACATGACAGTGTACCTGCTGGGGGCTGAGGAGCCGGGGGGGTGCTGGAGAAAGGCTTTTTCCCCTTGGTGGTTGTGGGCTGGAGGGGTAGCAGATGTTAAAGGTGGGGACGTAGAGGAGGTTGGTTGGTCGGTTGGTGGGTGGTGGAGTTTCTACTTGGTGTTGCACATTGTTCCTTCAGTGAGTAGAGTCTAACTGTGCAAGAGGAGGCAGGATCTGAATTGCATCCTCCCAGGAGGCAGAGATCCCTGCTTCCCTCCCCCAGATCCACTTGCTGCTTGTGTTTCCCATGCACCAGTTGCCTTTGTGGGCAAGGAGACACCTTGCTGTCCTTGTTTCTGAATTGTCCTTTCCTTTACTGCCTTCTCTGTTTGCCAGCTGTGATCCAGCCTGTGGTTGCTGAGGGTTCTGGACTAGTTGTTGTCTCGCTCAAGGACACCGAATTAAGCTTCTGTGTCACCTTGTTTAAGTGCCTGATTAAATTAAACCTTGCCTGCCTGGATCAAGTGATGTATCTCTGTGGTTTTTTTCTTTTTCTCTCTCTCTCTTTTTTTTTTTTTTTTTTAAAGATAACTCAGATTGGAAAGTTTTTGTCTTCTGTAGGACTGGAGATGAAATAAATCATCTTTTGAAGGGACTTCCTTGGGGGCAGGGTGGGCTGTCACCTCTCAGGTCTCAGCTGTGCCCCATACTGGGAATGCTTATTAGATTAATCTCTGCTGAGGAGCACCTGGGGACAGCAGCAGCCATGGGTGTTTGGGACCCAGTCATGGGTGTCTCCTGGTAAAGGATCTTTTCCCAGCCAGAGGTTCTTGCTGCTCAGCTTCATTAGATGGCTAAGTTAGGGGAAAAGAGCATCTGTTTGTTGTGTAAACAAGCGACTTGTGTGAAAATGTCATCTACACAGTATTTGTGATAGAGAAAATGCATGTCCTCACCATACCTGGATGCCAAGACTAGGGCTTTTATATTGTCAGACTTTACCAGAAAGCCAGTACTTACTTCTTTGTGACTTTCCCCTTTGGGTGTCCTTTTCACCCAGACAGTTCTCGCACATGCTGCCAGGAAGGACAGGATAGGATCCTCCTGATATCTTACCAAGACCCTGGTGAGATAGCTTTTCATCAGCTTTTCATCTGTCTGGCAAGGTCTATGTGGTTGTGTCTTTTCAAGACCAACTAGATATGAATCTCCTGGATTACTGAAGGGAATCTGTGAGGGTATTCCCACCCGTTTTGTGGCCTGGCAAGCCCAATATTATTCTTAGAAGGCAAGCAGAGTGGTTTTCAAGGACGCCTGACCAGAGGAATGTCGTTCTTCAGTGTGCGTGGGATGGAATCTGGGCTTAAATTGGCCTGTGAGACACAGTCTCTGAAGAAACAGTTTTATTTACTCTGTGCCACTCTTCCCCTCCAGTCAAGGATGTTCTCTTGCAACATAATTGGTCCCAGTTCCCACCTTAGAAAGCTGTGATGTTCCATGCACTGCAGCTGCCTTTAATTTTGGGGGATTGTTAAAGTTCATGAAAATAGTCACGTTTTATGCCATCTGCTGCATGTGGTGGAGTTAACCATTGTATGGGCTGTGGGCTGGGTCCTGAAACAGGAGTCAGGAGCATCCTGGCTCTGTGACTGCACCTTCTCAACCCTCCTTCCCTCCTTTTGCTTGTCTAGATTTGCTTTTTTGAGCAAGGACTTCTCTTGCCATGTTGTTGTCCGGTGTAATTAGTCTCAGTCCTGGTTTGGGGTTCTCATACGGCAAACACTAAATAGTCATGTTAGGGTTTGGCAGAGGAGCTGCCTGTTCCGTCCAAGGGCACAGCAGATAACAGCGTGACTATGGAAGAGATCACAGCTAACCTAGGCCTGAAGATTGCCAGGAGAGAGCATTATAAATATAATTTGGATGTCTACTGCTAAGACTTTGAAAGGGGATATTGCAATGAATGATTTAAACAGTTGACATGAAGGAATATGGATTGACCTGTTTTCACAGTATCGTTGCATAGAGTTAGCGTGCCCCATCTTGCTTGTTGCAGACATGAAACACTGCTGTTTCATATGAGCTTGGTTAAAACCAATGCTGCTAGTTTCATCTGTAATGCGCAGAATCATTTCTGTTTCCTTTTGAGGCCAAGAGGAAAAACAAAGCTTTAAAAAAGAAAAAAATAAATAGAAGGAGCTGCAACTGGTTTAGCATTCTACAAAGTTTCTCTGAGTCCTCCAAACCTCTAATTGACTCAGGAGCATAAAATTGAGAAGGGGAGAGAGTGTGCAGAGTGGCGCGAGCGATTTGAATAATTTATTGTCCTTTGAAGTTGCAAGAGAAATTTCAGCTGCCTTGGGGAGTAATTTCTCCCCATTCTGAAAGGGTTTCTCCTTATTTTAAACTCATTCAGAGGATGATAGTTTTGCATTTTCTGCATAATTAATGAGCATAACTCCCCCCCACTCTCACACAACCTCTGAAGAGTGGTGGGGTGATGAAACTTGGTGGTTTTTTTAATTAATAAAGTCAAATTAATCTGGCTATGTCCTCTTCCTCTCTCACCTCCGTTAGAATTCGTGGATTTATTCATAAATTAGTCTGAGCTTGCTGTTAAGAGTGCCGACACTTACAAATCTTTAGCCTGGACTTTGATTTGTTTGAATGAATTTCTGAAAAGATGATGTATGTTTTTTTCAGTTCAGCTATTAGAGATCACCGTGAGACTGGCTCTCATGTGATCACCCGGTGAGCCAGGAAGATCCTTCAGCTCTCATTTTTCTATGACTCTCTGCGCGAGTAGGATCTGTTTGGCTTTGAGGGCTTTCTATGTGTAGGGTGGGTTTTTTTCTTTATGAATGCTATGATACTCTCCTTTCCTTATAACATCTGCTAATTGTGGTTAATTCCAGTAGCTGCCACTTGAGGGACTGCCTTCACCTGAAAGGGGAAGGCATCTTCTGCCCTGGTGCCTGGAGGGCCTCCATTACAGCCTTCTAATAAGAAGCTATCCCTTGCATCTCTTGGCAGGAGTCAAACACGAAGAGAAACCTGTCCTACTAAAAAAAAAAGCTCACCTTCCTTAATTACTGTCTTTGATAGAAGAACTTAAGGGGTCCTTGCTGCTGCTTTTCCATGTTTCCGTTTCTCTCTCGCCCATGTGTTGCACCGTTTTTCTGCCTCACTGAATTTCTAGTTACCCCAAAGCTGAATTTGTTAGGTTCCCACTGCTGTCAGTTCTCAGCACAGTTGTTGGATTCTCCCTTTTTTTCTTCTTTTATGTTGATGTGCCCACTGCAGATCTGAATGATGAGTATTGTGGTTCAGAGACAGAAATTGTAATGACTTGTGTGATAGGAGTCGAAGTTCATGATTGTTAAAGGTTACGTTCATGCACTAGTCATGGCTTTATTAGGTTTTGGTTTCTTGTTTTCAAAATCTCCCATCCTGATCTCTCTTGACATCCCAGTCCCAATACTGTTAAGCACTACAAGCTCACAATATATTGTTAAGACTCAGGGTAAGACGTTGCAAGCTTTTACAACCAGAATCTCCTTTTGTTCCATGGAAAATGTGGGCTGAAGTCTCTTTACCAGAGGTCAGATAGGAATGATGTTACAAGCTTTTGAAAATACCCAAAATTCTATGCGCTAGGAATTCTACCTTGCTCTTTTCCTGTAGACCAGGAGACTTCCTTTCTTGCCTGAAGGAAAGAAATAGACAATAGCTAGTAAGTGGAAGTAATAGAGCTTTTATTTACAGGAGTAAAAGAGCAGAGTTTTATCAGACAATATTTTATTTATCTGGTGTGCCTTTCATCCCCAAATGATCCCTACATGCATGTATTAGCTAGCAAATCTTGATTGGGATCATTCATCTACTGTAGCGCTGCAGCCCCTTCTGAGCTGGCAGTGCAAGGCAGGGGACCTAGCTACGCGTTTATATTTTGCAAAAGTCTTTGTCGTATCACTAAACCAAGGATCAGAACTGATCTCCCTGATCACATCCTTGGGGCCTCTAGCACTGTGCTTTCTCTGAAAGGCCATGAGATGCAGAAGCTTGTAGCAGTTTGTTTTCCCCATTGCTGCTGACTCTACTGTCACTTTTCAGTGGCTCAGGACCTCTGCTGGGCTATATTAAGATGGCATGGCCCCCTGGGAGTTAGGTTCCTTGCTCATTAAGCTTTTTCTTCTTTCAGGCTTGTCCCATAGGAGTGGTTTTTCATATTCTGCTATCCCCCACAGACTCTGATTCTTTAGTGACTCAAACAGAGCAGCGGAAGTTGAGTAAAGAGCCAAGTCCTTTCTAGCTGTGTCTTTTCTAGGTAGGGGGTGAATCGAGCTTCTCCAGGATGCCAATATCAATGACATGGCTGGAGTAGAAGCTGTCCTAGCAACATGGCTAGGGAAGGGAGAGCTCCCTGCCTTAAGCCTCTGATTGCAAACAGTCTGGGATTGCTGTCATGACATTGATGGACAAGGGGCCCTCATTAAGTTGCCAGGATAGCTCCTTGGGTTTCTTGCTCTCGCTCTGCTCTGGGTTATTATGCCTTGTTACAGGACTCGTGGACAAATACGGAATGAGATGTTGTTACAGTTGATTGAAAGCACTTGTGTACCCCCAGGGTCCTGGCCTGCCATGTTGCTGAGGCTGCATGTGCTCCTGTGCTTGCTGGCCCTTCAGTGACTGATCCCAGGGCTGCCATCTTACACGACAGCATTGCTTGTCTGCTTCAGCTCTTGCTGGTCATAAGGAGGAACTTCCTTTCTGGCAGCGTGCTGTAGTGCCAAAAGGTGAATGAGAATCCTGGCCAGAGGTCCATCTGCATTACCACCTTCTTGTTCCTTTGCCCCTCAGTTTGATTAGTACCAGGGCGGGAGGGTGGAAGCACCCTGTGTTGGGTGCAGGCAGTAAGTGGAGAGAGAAGCGGTTAGTATACCTGAAGCGCTCTCCATCTGAATTGGTTACAGAAGGGAGATTGGGAAACTGAAGCACGGGGGGAGGATATTTGTGCGGTGAGGCCACAGAATGCGTTGAAAAGCAAACTCAGTCTTGTATCTTCTAGACACGTTCCCTCATGCGCATACTCCATATGCTGCTAAGTGCTGCCTCTTTTCCATCCTTTCTTGCGTTATGTACAGAGTCCTGTTCTGATGCTGGGCACCAGCTGCCTGACACGTTTGCTGTCCTTTACTGCCAAATACAGATCTCTTCACCCCCAGTGTTAATCCTCTATTTCTCATTCATAAAACTGAAACCCACATGGTGCTCCAGGCTTCCACCATGCCACAGCTCTCACAGGATGGGTAATCTCGAGTGTGTGCAGGCTACGTGGTATGAGGTATCAGATACCAGTTTTCCAGTGGGAGGGAGGGAGAGGGAGGGAAGAAGAAGGTCTAGAATACCATCCCACTCCCTGTAGAACAGGGACAGCTCTCTGTCCTGTCCTGTAGAGCAGTTTGCATCCTGTATCACTGCAGTGTGCCCTATACACTTTCATAAGTCACAGTTAGAAGAATGTTTTCCTTGGCTGTATTAGGGTGCCAGTCACTGGGGCTGGGACTGATCTGTGACAGTGACAAATATCCTTTGTGCTATGGAGAGAGGTGGATCCTTTCCATACATACAGATGTACGATGGTAGCCTGGAGAAGTCCTACTGAAACTGGATGACTTCATACTAGCTGCTGTTCCCATGTGATAAGGCTCCATCCCATCCCTGAAAACTAGCAGTTTAAATAGACCAGAAGGAAGGATTATGCTTCCCCTCCAGCAGGCAGGATAATGTGGTTTTTCTCACCTTGGGTGTCAGAACTAGGAATAGATCTTTGGTAGCCTCAGTCTCATCCTGCCTCCACTGCTGCAAGCTCGTACCTCCTCTTCCAAAGGGTCTGTATCTGAGTGTATTGCAAATAGGAGCCTGAAGGCTGTATGGATGTGCCAGATCCCCAAAATTACAAGCCTCATGGCAAGAACAGCTTTGCATGGTGCTAGCTATGAAGGGTCTGCTGCCTCATCCTGGCTGAAGGGAAAGGTGGGAGCTGGCAGCACAGGCAGGCGTTCAGAAAGGAGCGGGTGTTGGGGTTGTTGGACAGCCAGTGTAGTAAAGGTGTACGAAATGAATTCTTGATCCTTCTCAGCCATTTTCTGCTTATGTTGAATCCTGTGCTGGGTCTTGTCCTTCACTGCTGTCCTTCCTTCTCTGGAGCCTTGCAAGAAAGGAGAGGGGGTAATCTTTCAAGTGATATTCCCCAGTGTCCAACAGGGGAAAAGCCTGCGTGCACCTGTGTATAGCCCAGCTTTTCTGAGTCAGGTAAGGGCTTTGGTAGATCAGCAGCAGGGGAGTAGCAAGGTGGAAGTATTTCACTTCTAAGAAAACGTCCTCGGATCTTTTTTTACCCTCCTTTCCCCAACCTTGCCAGTCCCATCTCCCTGAAGGGAGCCAAGAGCTGCTGACAGTAAGAGGAAGTCTCTGTCTGAAGCCTATAATTATCCTGTCTGCCTTCCCAGAAAAGGCCAGTTGGGGAGCGAGCGTGCTTCTGTTTCATGGACCAGCCCTGCGTTCTACTGCCTCCCCAATTACTGCTTAATGGACTTTTTATGATGATAAGACGACTGGGTTGGGGAGAAGTTATTGACGGGGAAATGGAATATAATTCACTCCCTGTTTGTTTGTTCTGTCAGAAAACCCTCATTTTAATTTTATTTGTAAGGCACTGAGAAACAGCCCTTGGGAAAAAAAGTGCAAAATCTGTCAGTAAACCCCTGGATTTCAAGGGGACCAGAGTCTCTGCAGGACCTCTCCAAGGGGTGTTTTCAACCTTATTGAGTGTCTCCACAGAGACCCTCCCCACAGCCTGCATCAGTCCTGCTCCCAGTTTGCAGCTCTTGCTCCTCTCATGAAGAAAAATGTAAATTATGGAGCCATCTTTCTTGCCTCTACCCCTCTTGCAAGCTCCCCCGCTCCCTAATGCTGCTGCTTTGAAATACGTACCCATTCCAAACATCGCATTCTTGCTCCCCACTCTCCATCTGTCTCAAATTTGGCTGCTCTCTCCTGTTTTCATCTGCTCCGTGGTTTGTCTCCTCTATCTAATCTTCACTTCCTTGCTCTGGCTCTGAACACCTCACCTCCCTCCTCTCCATCTTGCTCCAGTTCTCTTGCATTTTCCCTGTTCATCTCTCCATATCGCCCCTGATTTTCCTACCCTTTCTACCCTTTGCTCCCCTCTTTAGCTACCCCGTTTGTTGGTGTGATGAAGCTGTTCCTTTGCTCCTCTGGCCATCCCTCCCAGGCTGTCCCCAGCTGCTCAGCACTCCCATCCCGATCCCTCAAATGCAGGGCATGCATCTGCTGCATGCAAGCAGACTGCAGCAGCATGCATGTGTAAAACACGTTTCCTAAATAAACCAGCAAACAAACACTCGATGCATGGCTGGACCCAGATCTCACGTTCCTGGAGAGGTTTTTAGGAGGGGACGTGAAAGCGCTACTGCTCAGGGCTGTAGTTGGGGGAGTACCTTGTGCTCCTTTTCCAATTGTGAGCCCGTCAGCAGTTGTGGAAGACGGAGATGGGGTTTCACTAGATCAGCAGAAAGTTTCAGCCCAATAACCAAAGGGAAGGGGGAGGAGGAAGAGGAGAAGAGGGGGGTTTAACCCTTTGCATGCCAGTGAGAACGCCTTTGAATTCCTTCCTGGTTGCTCTCAAAGTTAGCAAGGGGTGAGAAATAAGGGAGATGTCCCTGTCCCTGTTCGAGCTAACATGACCTGGTTGTTGGGAGATTGCAAAGCTTTTGTCTGGCTTTTGTTTTTTATCTTCTTCTCCCACCAAGAAGTACATGTGGAAGAAGGTCTCTGAGTTCTGTCTCTAGTGATTTTTTCCGGTGGTCATTTTCCTTTGTATTACAGTATTTAGAGGCTGTAGCTGTGTGCAATACCACCTAGGGTGTTGAGTGCTGAACAGATCTGTTTGGAGACCATCCTTTGCTCCAAATTACTTGTAGTGTCTAGACCAAGGCAGGCAGGCAGGCAGGTGTGAGAAATGAGGATTGTCACCTCTGCGCTACGTGTGGCAGACTGAGGTACGGGGAAGGGTGAGTGCCCAAGGTCAGCCGAATTTGCGTCAGAGCCAGAGATCCGAATCCCGATTATGGGAATCATCTGGAGCCTGGAAGAGCAGACTGGGGTGTGCTAACGCTAACAACAAAATAACATTGACCATGAATGGCTTAATGGTCTTATTACCTTTGTTCTTGAAAGGTAGAGGTGTATATATATGCATAAAAAAGGGTGAATTTTGATCTGTTCGGTATTTTTTGAGGTAGGATAAAGGTTGTCATTGGCTAACGTGCCCTGAATCTCTCTTGTAGCGTGGGCACGCTCTCACGGTGGGCAATTCCGCAGGGAAATGTGTGGCTCAGCACCACAGGGCTGTTTGTTGAAGGTCGACTGGGAATGGTGGGCAAAAGGATGGCTGCTGTAAGCGTTTAGGAAGGCTATGATAAGCCAGCCGAATGGCAAGAAAATGGCCTGCCTGCTGTGCTCTTTCTTTTACTTTAGTTTCTGTGGTGGGTCTCGGGTACAGCAGTGAGCCCTCTCCATTTCCCAGGCTGGAGATAATGAGTGTTTATTCACCAGAGAAGGAGGAGCTGAAAGCCAGCGCTTCGTGTGTCGGTACCGTGGGTCAGTGGGACCAGTGTGTGGGCCTCCACCAGAGCACTGACAGCGGGGACCAGGGCCACCAAAAATGGAAGCAAAACCTTTTAAAATATGCATTTTGTCACTGGCTTTCTTTTGTCTCCATGGATTGCTGCCGCTGTGGGCGAGGGGCCCTTTCAGCCACGCTCATGCTGCTCTCTGTGCTGGGGCCAGATGAAAGAATAAGTGGTTTGTCTTTATTTGTGGTCCATTGTCAAGGTGCTTTCCTGGGGGTGGCGGGAGGGGGCTGCGGAAGGGAGGGATCTTAAGCACGGAGGTGAATTTTGCCATCTAAAACCAGCACCAGGTCCCTGCTGTGGGGCTGGAGATGAGGGGAGAGGGCTGGGGGAGATGTGGAGATGACTCTCTGCAACCCCCTCAGGGAGAGCCTGCTGGGCAGAGGGACAGCTTACACACACACTGCCCGTTCCCTCCCAGAGCAAGGGCAAATAATACAGTAATGCGGTCAGGGACCATCCTCTGGCCTTTTCCTTGGTGCCTGTGGGGTGAGACAGGCCTGTTACTATGGCGGTGGTGCCTCCAGGCCTCCCCTGTGGGGAGCGGGTGGAAGGGGACATGGTGGACATGTTGTCTCTCACCCCGTGGGAGCAGCTTTCTGCCTCAGACCTGCCCTACAGCTGGTGGTGGGCTGTAGCTCAGGAGGGAGGAGCAATTCAGGTCACCATTGGGTCTCCCGGCCATTTTGGCAGCAAAGTGTGTGGGGTCTTCTCTTCCCCCATGGCTGAGAGGTGTAGGGCAGTGTGCCGTCGGCTGGTCCCGTGCCTGTCGGGACTGAGGGTTTTTTCCTCAAGAGCTTCACGGTGTAGGGCAGGTTCTGGCCATATGCGTGCGCTCGTGCAGCCCAGGCTGGAGGGGCAACGGACTGTCTTCAGTCTGCTCCTGTTGGCCAACCCCACATTTCTCAAATTGTCCTGTATTCCCAAGCCAGCACTAAGCCATTTTGGCTGAGCATAGCTGGGAGGATGTCAGGGTACTGGTCTGGCAGGCTGGCACAAAAAAACGTTTTGAGAATCCATTTTGTCTCAGAAAGGCCCAGGGAAGTCAGTATTTCCCCACTGGGAGCTGCCTCTCTCCTTCCCCCGGTTCAGGCTAACTCTGGTTGGCCTGCCCTGAAACTACTGAGAGAGCTGGGAAATGGGCTGGCAGCTGCCATACTGGTTTTACACAGCCCTCTGCATCACCAGGGTTTCATTCGACTGCCTTAGCTGAGCCTGTGGGAGTTTTCCCCTCAGCTTTTCAGCTGCCTCTCCCATTTTGTGGCTGGAGCATACTGGGGTAGTGTGGAGAAAGCTGCTTCCACCATGTGGTGTGGTCTGCGAGGCTAAATGCATCCCCGACCTCCTTGTCCCTCCATAAACCCACCTGCAGTGCTGGCAGGAGGGGCAGCCAGCTTAGTCTGGAGACGAGGCAAGGGAGAAGGATCTGTTGTGCAAGTTCATAACTGTGCTTTTTTTTTTTCACCCCCCTCCTGCGTTCTGCTCCCCTCCAGCTGTCAGCTCAGATATGTTAAGCCCATTTGTGCTCCTGCCTCTCCCACCCCTCAAACCACCTCTGGGTTCTCCATCCCTTTCTCTGTCTTTGGCTTTTGATGTTTCAGACAGGCATATGGTGGCCAGCCTGTCTCCCTCGCTTCTTGTCCATCACCCACTATTCACCGTGGCAGCAGTTCCTGAGGGACATTTGGGTTTAAAGGGTGAGATGTCCCTTCCTTTTCCCCACTCCTACATCTTTCAAGCTTCCTTGCTGTAAAGCTTCTCAGGCTGTTTTGTCATCTGTGTATCATTAACAGGGAGACATTGGGGTGTTTTTTTTACATGACTGCATTTGAAGAACTTTTTCTGCTTTGGTGTCATGTGAAAGAAGGAAGGAAGGAGAGGTGAGGCAGCAGCATTTTCCTCTTCGATGAGGAAAGCTGCCTTGGTGTGCAGCCCTTGTACGTGGGTTGATGTCGTACTGTGCTCCTCTAGTGCGTGTGCCTCGGGGATGAGTAGGAGACCCCACCCTTATCACCTCGCAGCTTCTTCTCAAAGTCTGCGTTAGAATTCACAAAATCCTAGCAGCAAATGTGCGTCATGTCCCTTCTGAACAGATGCCGGCACCGCCTATGTTTCTCTAGGCCTGTGCTTTGGAAAGTGAAGCCAACTGGAGGTTGTCTGCATAGGGGTGACGGGGAGGCTGAGCACGTTGGTCCCATCAGCTGCCCTCGACAGCAATCAGGGACGCAGGGCAGGAGCAGAGCTATCTGGAAGGGGTGGCAGAGGTTAGGTCGGAGGGCACACAATGTGCGTGCTGATCGTCTTTGCGGATGCAATTACAGAGCACGGGATGGATGGTGAATATGTGTCTCTTCCTTGCAGTCTGTGGCAACTATCCAGCGTGTCACTTGCCCTGGCTGTTGCTTTTGGGAAGTGCGTAGGTGGTGGGCAGGAGTGAAGGGTTCAGTTTGACTTGATGGCTTTCCATTAAGCTGTAGAGAAGAATCACAGGTACACAGCAGCCATCCGGTCTTTTCAACCTTCTCTCCAGAGACCCAGACTCCGCAGGAAGCCTCTCATAGTAGGAAAATTCTTTTAAGCTCCAGGTTTTTCCATTCCAGTTTTGATACTGCAAAAAACCAGGTTCTGCTATTTTGCAAGCAGAGAAAGGGGAAAAAGAAACCACTGGACCTAGGGGGAACTCAAACTGTCTTTCCAAAACTTGTTCTCAACTCTCCGTGAGGGAACATTGGTGAAGAGATATAAAATCTCCTGGATTGCAAGTATGTCATCTGGAAAATGCCTGTCTCTGTTTTTTATTTATTTCTTTAAAACGGAGGTCCTGAAATCTTGGCAAATGAGGGGAAACACATAAGCCCCTCTGAGTGGGCTGACAGTGTTTCACTTTCACATGGCACCTTGTTCCTGCTTTTGGAGGCTTTCAAAGCAATTTGCAGAGCTGAAAACTGAATTCTAACTGCATGTTTCACTGCAAGCTAGACCTGGCACGGCAGAGCTGTGGCAGTCCTACGCAGCACGTAGGAATTTGTTTCAGCTTTGTGTCATCACCACCTTGCCTGCGATAGTGCTGGCTTTCTCTTTCCCAGAGGGGAGAGGGTTGTTCTGTGATTGGCGTGGGCTGAAGTGACAAGTGCTGCAGTGACTAGGGGTGCATAGGTGGAGAGCACAATGGGTGATCTGGCAGGGGGGGAAGAATCAAAGTCTGGAGCTCAGAGGCCCGGGCAATTTTTAAATCAACAATTTAGCTTTGATTTTCACCGATTTTCCAAGTGAGTAGCAAAATCCAATAGATTGTTTGATAGGGATTTTAGTTTGGTTTCTTTTCTTTTGTCTCTCGCTGTCTACGAGTGAGTTTATCGTAGGCAGTTAAGCATTGCAGTGAGCTCAGGAAAGCAGCATTCACAAAGCAGCTCAGCTTCCCTATTACCACACAATACCACACACTGAGTCAACAGAGGTCCCCAAAAAGGGATGCTGAGCTATCACTCCAAGTTCACTATTTTTTGGAGCACCGTCCCTTTCTTCAGGACAGAAATAGAACCTTATTTTTCTCCTCATCTGTGCTCTCACTGTACTGCTTGTGCCCATTTAAATGTATATGTGACATTAAGGATTATTAGGGGGTTTTATTTTAGGAAATGAACTTGCATCAATACGGTGTTCTTAAAAGCCCTGGATGGTTTTGGCTGTACCTTCTGAATTGACTTCTGCAAACTCTTCAGATATTGAACTGAGGAGAAGAGAGGAAGGAAGTCAGGTTGCGGGCAGAGTGAGCATGTATATTTTAGCCTGAAGCAAAGTTTTGGTTTTGCCTTTCTCAGATGGAAGAAAGATTCCCCAGTGCCAGTACCTCCAGTGGCACTTGCTTGATAACCTTTAGCTGTAACATTGCAAAGACGACTCTGACCTCTAAATATAGATTTGGATATTTATAAATCCGATGCTTTGTACACACAGCATTCGGTGGGACGTAAACAGCTCCAGCAAATTGTATTTACCTCCAGCATGGAAACAAATGCTTGATTGCATCACATGAGCTTGCTGAGTGGCTTTTATTTATATACTGCTGGCCACACCAGGCAGGGAAGGGGAGAATGCTTCCTTTTGTCTTTCGACCCCTAAAAGACCCTGGAGACTTCTCTCTAGCTACCATTTGCCCTCTTCTTAAGCTCTTTGGTAGGCTGTTTACATCTTATTTTATAGACTCTGAGTATGTACATATAAATATACACATTTCAGAGTCATGTGGTCTGCTTTTCTCAAGAATAACAGACGGGAACTTTATGATCTGAGTGATTTTATTTGAACACAGCTGTGGCCTTGTGATTTAAATATTTCAATAAATTTTAAACTAACTAGATGAAAGGAAACTGTGCAGGGAAAACAGGTTAGAGCACGAAGGAGGATTCCCTGAGGGTAGAGGCAATATGGGCTTTGCACGAACACTCCTGGCCTCGTCTTCCTCTCATAAGAAGGCCCTTGACACCTTCTTTGGTCAGAAAGCCCATCCCAGCATCCTCTCCCCTCCTTGCAGAGGTGCTCTTGAAGGCAGTCAGACATGGATGGAAATCAGTGACAGGGGTGAGGGAGAGGTGCTGCGACCTCAAGCGTTGTTCCTTCAGGTCCAGTCAGGCTAAAATGCAGCCGCAGGCTCTGTGAGTGTGTTTGTTCAGGCATCACTGCACCTTTGAGCATCTGGTTATGAGAGGAGTTTGAGGAGCTTTTGGCTTCTTCCTTCAGCAGTGTGAATTCCTTGGTTTTCTCAGATGTCTCATGATGAGAAGGGGGAGAAGAGGAGAAGGGGAGCTGCAGGAGCAGACTGCAGACTTGGCTGGCCATGTTCTTGGTCTTGACAACTGGGTTGTTTTGAAA
This sequence comes from Astur gentilis, assembly GCF_929443795.1. Classification (NCBI taxonomy): domain Eukaryota; kingdom Metazoa; phylum Chordata; class Aves; order Accipitriformes; family Accipitridae; genus Astur; species Astur gentilis. The sequence continues at coordinate 41,496,718 of NC_064887.1, read as the reverse complement.
TGATCACAACTTTAGTTTGTTGGGCTGTATCCTATCAACTTGCCTGTTCTAAAGGATGGCATGCCTGGTGCTGTGTAAATGTACCAGTGAGGGCCAGAGGAAAGATTCGCAGATGAAAACAGAGGTACTACAAGCCGAGGAGGTTTCACATCCTAAAGCCACTGGCATCAGCCTGTTTCACACCATCATCCTCAAGATCTCTTGTGTGCCAAGTTCCTGCTCCATTTGTTTCAGGGTCCGTCTCCCACCTTTTATCCCTGCCTTGGGTATGTTCCTATAAATCTCCCGCATTCCTTGGTGATCATCTGCTAGGATCTAGGGAGTGCAGTTCAGGGTTTCTAGATGTTGTTTTCAGCTCTACCAGCTTTTGGTAATTAGATGGACTTTGCAAGGGCAATTTTCCCTGTGCAAAACAGTTTAAAAGTCCTCTTTTCAAAAGTAAAAGAGGCCTTGCAACATCATCGCATTGCAATCTCTTTGTAGGATCAGGCTCTTAATCATTTTGTGCTGTAGCTTCTCCATATGTAAAATGAAGGTAAAGACTGTTTGTTCCTAAGAGGCCAAGAGGTTTAATGTCATCTGGGATCATTAGAGAATAGCAGTGATAATGCTACCATTAATTACAAGCAGTGTTTGTTAGAGTTTGTCTTTCTGTGTGCCAATGATGATATTTCTTTTTTTCTTAAAGGTCCCCCTGTGTTCATTAAAAAACCTGTGGACCAAATTGGTGTGTCGGGAGGGGTGGCCTCCTTCGTATGCCAAGCAACTGGAGACCCAAAGCCACGGGTCACCTGGAACAAGAAAGGGAAGAAAGTGAACTCTCAGAGGTTTGAGGTAAGAGATGTCCTTGAAATCTGTGTCTGTGTATGTATAAAGAGAGAGAGACTGACACAAAGCAGCTAGTGCTCTTCTTTGGCCATTCTTAGACCCAGTAATAAAGGGAGGTTTGGAAGGGGAGGAGTTTTAACAGCAGAAGGAGTGAAATGCAAGCTCTTGGCCATGTCAACAGCTGGGTTTGTTCCAAAGCAAGAGAGAACTTGGCTCGCTTAGGTTATTGGAGTTGTTTCTTTTGTTCTGTTGGTTTTTTCCCCCTCCTGGGATATAATATAAAGCTGCCTTCTTCCTTCGCTAAGAAACCCCAACTAAGCTGGTACTTCTTCAGCTCTGTAAATGCACCTTTCATACCCATCCATGGCTCATTATTTTAACCCTGAGACAGCCTGGAGTAAACATTACAGTTGCTGGCAACCAGACCCAAACAATTGGCATTGTTTAGATAGAAATGAGAGTGGAGGAACAAGGACTAGGAGGTCATCCTGTGGAATTTGCTGTGGGACTCAGCCCTGCCAGGCAGCTGCGTGCTGAGAGGAGCTTTGTGGTGTCAGCTGCCCATGCAGATGGAGGAACAAGGCAGGGGTTCATTTTTATTTTGTTTTCACTTGGTCTATTTCCTCCTCCTTCATCACAGTTGTACTCCGAACCCACCCCACACCCGTCACCATGGCTCATTCTTTCAGAGCGTTTGAGGTGTACTTCGCAATTTTGGTGGGTCAGTGGTCAGAGACGGGGTTTGGCATGCAACAGTTCTGTCACCTTGAGGTCAGTGGAGACACAAGTTGACCATGTCGGTTATGTGTAGGGGATTGTAGGGCAGCTGCTGAAGTGTGTTTGTGAGTGTGCGTGCTTGTATACATGCTGGTGCCTCCTTTAGAAGCAGGAATGAACCTTCTTCTTGCAACCCAAGGAGGCTTACTATGTGTATGTGTCTCTCTTTTCCTTTATCCCCCAGACAATTGAATTTGATGAAAGTGCAGGCGCTGTTTTGAGGATCCAGCCCCTCCGGACTCCCCGGGATGAGAACATTTACGAGTGTGTTGCTCAAAACCCTCATGGGGAGGTCACCGTCCATGCCAAGCTCACTGTCCTCCGAGGTAAAGAGCATGCCAGTGTCTAAGGGGAGAAGGGACCCTTCAGCTTCTCCCTTCCTTCAGATGAGTGGGAAGGCTGTTAAAAAATGCATAGCCAAGGCACAAAGTCCTCCTTTTTTTGGTTTGTTCTGACCTGTCAGATCTGTTTGCTCCTCTGTTACTACCCCAGAGAGTCACAAAATTGTGATGTAAGAAGAAACAAGGCTAAAACTGGACCACTTTAGGAAGTTTGATGGGATAATGTGCTGAGGTTCCTTCCAACCTGAATTATCCTATGACTCTATAATCTTCCCTCCCCTCCAATAAAAATTCCTTCCCCAGGTTTATGAGCAGCACCAGAAACTCATCATTCTTCTCAGAAATGTAGCACCATTCATCCAGACACCCAAGAAAACCTTCTTCATTGAGGAATCACTTAAGGGACTGAGGTTAAGATGATTATGCATCTGCATTGGCTTTCACACAGTTGGCAGCAATGCGAGTCTCTTACCTTGTGCAAGATATCTATTTTGCCCTTCTGGGCATCTTCCCTCTTTCCAGAGGTCCTTTGCTCCATGCACTCTCCTAGAAAACAGTTCCCCTCTCCATTTTGTTCTTGTTCTTTTTTTCATTTGTCCCTCCTGTAGAGGATGTTTACATGGATGCCTCCTTCATGTCATCTGTTTGAAATATGCTCCGTAAACTTGGTGTGGGGGAGGGACCAATATGCCATTGCTATGGGTGCCTCTGGATGGTTACTGTTACTGCCCTGGAGATCTGTAAAATCACTGTGCGAAACACTAAGCTAGGCGGCTCACTAATACTGACCGATTTTATGGGAAAAGATACATGGTGTTCTCTGTTCAAACCACAGGGCAATGCAAGTGATCCTGGCAGAAAGGGTATGGTGGATAGCTGCCTGAGAGCTCCTGAAGGGAGTTCAGCTTGGGAACATTGGCTATTGATGAAGCCATCTGCAGGAGGTGCTATAGGAAAGCCATGGGCTTTTGAATAGGGATACTTGCAGTGAGAGCCATTATTTCTGCAGTGAGCATGGCTAACAGTTTTAGGTGCTCCAGGCAGTGTGTGATCTTCGTAAGGCCAAGTGGTAGCTCTGCCTGTATGCCCGTTGCTTTTTCTTCAGCAACTTCAGTGTTCTTTCCAAGAGCATCTTAAACCCTGTTGTTTAAACAGACAGTGAGTGCATCCTGAATAGTGCAGAGTGAAATTTGTGTGCAAATCCCCAACATAAAGCAGTAAATAAAAACCAGATAAAGGGCACATGGCAAAGCCCTTGACCGCCCCTTGTAGCAGGGAATATCCCTTCTGCTTCCCACCTGGCAGCTCTGTCTTGTCAAGATGCTGGCTGCCTTGGAGCATGCAGGCCCATGGTCCAGTCACGCCTGACAGATTTGTTTAGGTGCACTTAAATCTTTGTGTAGCTCCTTTGCCTGGCATGGCATTTAACCTTATGTTAGTGGTACGTGGTGGGATGCACCTGTCAGGAGATTGCCCTTGCAATCATATTCAAAGTTTCTACCCCTTGAATTTAGCTACAAGCAGTGGCAAGAGAGAAGGCTGTCCTCCAGCTGCTGCCCTCACAAATCCCCTGGATTCTCACAGCATTTTTAAGGCACTCTTCACCAAAAGAAAGCTGCAGTGTATGGGAAATGACAAGCTGAGCTCAGTGACTGTCCTTAGGGACCAAAGTTCTTTGTACATGTCTTTTTGCAGCTCTTCCTTCCAGTATCGACATCATACACGTCCGCTAGAGAGACAGATGACAGAGCAGGAGCTACATCTCCCCGCTGCCTGACTAATTACGCACTTTGCTGATCCCACCAGAACATTATTACTGTGTGCTTTGCTCCTGTGTTGTGCTGCTTTCACAAGCGCTCCTATTCTGTTTGCCTAATAGGACCTTGTTCAGTAGCTTTGTTAACTGACTATGCAAGAGCAGCTGGGGTACTCAGTTCATGAAATTTGGGGGAGCAGTGATTAGCTGCAGGCCTGGGCCAAGACATTGTTGAAGAGCATCAAGGAAGCAGTTTTGATAGCATACCCTCCCCTTCCCTGCTCAGTTGGAGTTATTCCATCCTTAATCTTTCCTTAGGTTTCATGCAGCAAAGATTGTCTCCTCTTTATCCGCATTTTTAAGTGCTGGGAAAGTTAAAAGGACCAAGTACAAATCCACTAATCTCCACAGTGACAAAGTTAGCATGCTGACATCTATTTGTCTCTTTTTCCTCCCTGCTTCTGCATTCACCCACTCTCCTCTTCGTCTTTTCTCTATCTTTCCTTGCAAGGCCTCCTCCTCCTCCTTTCCATCTTCTTCTCTCACTTTCAGAACTAATGCTTAGCATAAAGATGGAGGCTGTTCCACAGCTTGGAGATGAATGTGAGCTGTCATTTGCAGAAGCTGTTACCTTGGCATACTGTGGAGTGTGGAAACCTGGGCCCCAGCTGTTACAAACTCTGCAGGATGGGCTTTGTAGTCATTCTGCAGCCTGTTGGCTCTGCTGTTGTAATCACAGTGAGACATATATGTGTGTACCTTCATGCTATACACATGCATGAACAGTTACAGGATTTCCTCAACAGCAGTGCAGACGGTCTCATGAACAGAAGGGGAAAAAAAATACATTCTTCCCTACTAGATGCAGCTGCTGAAGGGATTGAGAGTAAACCCCTTTTTGCTTATGCACATGACTACTCCTGGATCAGATCCTGATAGAAATCCACATGCATTCACTTAAAAACAGGAAGCTGCAGGAGAGGAAGCGTTCGGGAGCTTCTGAGAAGCAGAGCTTGTGATGGACACCATTCAACTTACACAAGTCTCTTAACACCAGCTCTGCTGGCTTGTTTGTCCTTCCTGCTCTTCTTCTCAAGGGATGTGAGTTTTGATAGGGCTGTGGAGATTTGTTGTTCTTTCCACAGCTGGCTAGACATACTGCCTGCAAACCTGATTCCTGCAGAGCCTGAAGAAAAGGAAAAAGTGGGTTTGGGAAGCATTTTCCAGTTATTGTTGACTCCAGCTGCTGTCATTTTTCATTATAACTTAGGCAGAAAGGAAGCTAGTTCGTACAGGCACCCCAGCTCCCAGTTGGTATAGTTTCTCTAAACTCCACAATCCCAGGAAAGATAAACATATTTTTTTATTTTTATTATTATTATTATTGCTTCTTGTATACAGGTTATACTTTCCCTCCACTTCTTCAACAGCCTGAGACAGAGATTCTCATGCTGCGAAGGATTGTCCGCAGCTGCGTGCTGTCTGCTGCTGGGAGGCACAAGCTGGATTTCAAGCAGGGGCCAGTCTGGTGTAGTTCTTTGCTCTGTTGAAGCTGATAGAGTTCTGTGGAGGTTACCCTTTGTGAGTTGTTAGTAAATGCAACATGATCCCATAAAAAACAGTGCTTGGTCCAGTTAAATGTAATGGAACAGAATTTACGGTGCCCTGATACATTGCTCGCTGCATAGTGGCCAATGCTATCTTTTCCTGATGATTACTGCACTCTGGAAAATTGAGGAGAACTGGCTATTAGACATGTAAGGTCTGTGGTACTTACTATCAGAGTATGATTCAGGCTGATATGGACAGACTTTTAGAAATTCTTTTTGTGGTGATTCCCTGTTGATTTCTTTTTATGAAGTGTTCATACGTTTTTCGAACAATTCTGGCCTGAAATTTTCCTCACACATTTCCTACTCCAAGAGGACATCTGGTGTGGGCATGTGTAAAGTTCTAGCAAGATCCCTGCTGTTTTGTTGTTTTTTGTAATTGTTGGCTTTCGATCAGCAAAAGGTAAACAAAAATCAGTTCTAGATGCTCAGCATTGAGTCCCCCAGGAGCATATCTTAAAGAGAAGCTGGCCCCTCTGAAATGTTAACCTTGCCACTTGAAAACTTCTTGGCAGTCTTTCTTCAAACTCGACTTGTTTTGCTTTTCTTGTAGTGACCTGAAAATCAGGCAACATTGAAAACAGATTAGTTCTGTAGCTTGTGAACAATGTCAGAGAGATTTTAACTCAGATGCCTTTATGAGGAGGGTACATAAGGATACATTAGTGTAGGGAAGACAGCATTATTATCTGCACTGTTACAGGGTCCAACACACATATCTAGGTGTGTATTTATTGTCTATAAGCCTGCAAATTTTTAGTAACATTGTTAGGCTATTCCTATTTTCATAGTAAAGCTTTCAGATCAAAATAAATGGAAGCAACAGACAGAGCATGTTACTGAGACTCCTCCATGTATTAAAATTGTCTTTGGCTGTGAAATAACAGTTAACTAAGACACAGGTCCATACACATTGATGGAAATAACTTGATGTAATTTCACAAGGGGAATAATGCCAGGATACCTGTTGGGGAGGGGACAGCTGTAAGTGTTCATAAACTTGATGAAAAGAACAGGGATAAGTTTCAGGAGTGCTGGATTTTGATCCTGATTCTGCTTAAAACTGGTGTCACTCAAGCTGCTTCATCTCTGTGTTCTTGGTTCTTCCACCCTGAAGTGAGGATGGTTGACTGCTTAGAGACCAGCCAGCATCCTTGAGCTGAGCCACATATCTCCAGAGAAGAGTGAAAAATTACTCCTCTTCTTCACTTCAGCAGCATCCTCCTTGTGGCTTTCTGCATTCAATCCATAGCGCGTCTGTACATGCTCACACCCTCCTTCTCCTCTAAATTATTAAACAACTGTGCACACCCTGCGGGGAAAAGAGCAGCAGCAACACCCGCTTTATCTTTCTTTATCATCTTCATTTCCAGCACAGCTAATTATCTAAACAGAGAGCTGCCACCTTCTAGTGCGACAAGGAGACAGTGAGCACCGGTGTCTCCCTTCGCTGTAGCTGGTGACCCTTGCTTTTTCAGTATGACCGTGTGTGTGTGTCGGCGCATGCGCCCAGGTTGGTTCAAGGCATGTCCCCCAGCATAGAGCAAGTCCTCTGGTCGGATTTATTATAAATGAACATTGAAGTGCTCTTCTCTCCCTGCCTCCCTCTGTCCCTCCTCCCCTATTCTTTCTCACCCTACTTTGTTCAGTGGTCTTGAGATAATTCACCAGATTTTCATCAGGGGGCCTTTAAACAACTCAGTCTAAGAGCAAGTATGAACAAGGTGTTCGGGATGCTCTGTTAATGTGGCAAGTGCAACACGTGAAAACATTTGCCTACGTAAGCTGGTATGATTTCCAGCAGCAGGCAGCTGCCCAGATGTGCCCTTGAAGCATCTTCAGCTTGCGTCTTGGTTCTTTTGTTCTTGCAGTTGCCTGGGCTGCTTTTAGAAAGAGAATTCACAATCCAAACCATTCCTTTTTTATTTATTTGGTAACAGGTTTGGAGTGATGTTTGGGGATTGATGGGGAGGGTGTGTGCATGTCTTGTGGGGATTGAGTTGAGGTTGTAATTGCATTATTACAGGGAATCCAATTGTTAGGGGATGAAGGCAGTTTCATTCTCCTGGCAGGAAGGAAATCTGAGCACTTGAATCGGTGCAATATGTGATGTTCAGAGATGCTTCCTCCGCTGATCTGATCCTCAAATCTGATCACGCCTCTAGTCGCAGTTGTTTTAATTAAACTCAGAGGAATTCTGCACATTGTGCTGCAAGATTAACATTTTTGTTTAATTAGAAACACTCAGTAATAATAGTTGTACCGGGCCTCCCCCAACACACACACACACACACACACGTGCAAACGCACACACACTCACATACCCCCCCTGCCAGTCAAGAGGGTTATTATCTCTGTGGATGAATTGGCTCATGAAATTAACGGACACGGGTTTGAGCCAGGTGGAGTAGCATCACCAGGGAGCAGGATAAAAGCAGTAATCAATAATGATGTCATCTGCAGCCAATGCGGCAGCAGCTCGGCGGCTCCTTAACAACACACCACCGCCTGGTTAAATAGCAGAAGGGAAGAGAAGACAGTAAAAGCCTGGCTGAAAGCTGTGCAAAGGCGAAGCAATTCCCAGGGCCCCTCTGTCCTGAGCTCACTCTTGGGGGGCTGGGGTTTTGCAGCACATGTGATCTGCAAGAGTGCACACTGTTTGGAGACTCCTACAATGCCCAAGCACAGCCGGGTGAACCGAGAACTCCAAGGTTTGGTTCAGTCCCTAGTTAAAGATGTTTATGTTTCTAATTTAGAAGGCAATATCCTGGTTTAGAGGTGCTTCAGGTGCACCGAAATGACTACGCCTTTATACAACTGTAAGTTTGTCCATACTAGGAGATCTGTATTACTTCAGCAGTTATAAAATGGTATGTGTTTTTGTTTGTGGTCACATTCCTTTGATATGTGAGGAGAGGTGTGGTTAATACTTTTCACTCTCCAGTGAGTCACAATAGATCCTTTATAACTCTCCAACAATGGTCAGAGGAAGGAAACAATGCATTTTTAAACACGCAATTGAGGCATTTAAACCCTTTTCTTCTCTGCAGTAGCTGTGCACTGCTAATGACAGTATTAGACAAGTTTCTTGGCCTTGGGTATCAGAGCATTGCACAAACCTTTAGCTCTGCCTTCATGATTTCATAGATTTCATAGAGTGTGAGGCACAGCAGTGTGGAATAGCTCTTACCCAAATCGCGTGTGTTTGGAGCTTGTGTAGAGCAGTACTGGGATCTGGCAATTCTGCTTTGCTCGTACAGGAAAAGGCACCCACCATAGCAAGGCCACTGGGTTTCTCTCTTGTTCCACCGTCTCTGGGTTCAGCCATACGTAGTTTGGCTCCATTCCTTCTGGTACATAATGTGCCAGCAGTAGGAAATGAGCTCTTGTTGTGTTTGCAGTTGGCAGGAATGTTTCCCAACCAAGGCGAGGGTTTCCAGCCCATCTCTGCTGCTGCTGTGGGAGCTCCCATTGGTTTCAGTGGGGGGCTGATTGTGATGTATATTACTTTTTTAAAAATCCCACCTTTCTAAAATCCTTTGTTATTTTCCTTCTGTTCCCTCACCTGCTTTTGGGATGGATTCAATGCCATAGATTCCCGAGGCTGTGATTCCTCAACATGCCTAATTTGAAATGATGGAGAATCCCTATGAAGTCTCACCCTGGTGCCTGCATCCTCCTTCCAGGCTGCCCTCCCCCAGAGACTGATTCTCACAGGGGGAAAAATGGCATGTTCCTGAGCTGTATCAGCCAGCACAAGACAGCTCTCTTCCACATGAGTTAGGAGGTCGTGACAAAGATTATGGGGGAAGCACTGGGGTTTTGTATTAGTTATCGCAAATTAGTCAGCATTGGTTAGGATTGCCCTCCTCCTCACCCTCATTAGTGAAAGCAAAGGCAAGATTGAGAGGAAGCAGGAAGCTCAGCTGAGCCTGTCTTTTAGGTGCTGGTGCCACGTCCCTCTTCTTCTAGGGCAGCAGCACTCTGAATTAATAAATCTAAAAATCACACCCTGTCTGACAGCACTTGGCTTACTGTTGTTATGTATGTCCCCTCTGGTAACTACAGCTGGATGATATTTCCCTCTCCTTTCTCTCCTAGTTTCCACTGTGTCTTTGACAGGCCTTTTCACATAGTCGCTTTCATTATTTCTCTTGTGCAGTTTGTTTCATACTGTGGGGTTTGGAGGGGGAAGATGAACCGCTCCTTTTAAATGTGAGTGTATAGACTGTACTCGGCAGTGCAGGGATCTTTGCCATATGTGTGCACAGCTTCTGCTGTAAAAACAAATAAGTGCGAGTCACTTACCTGACAGAGGGATTCGGTGCAAGACCTGGAGAAATTTTGAAATTACTACTCCCATGCCCCAAAGGGTTTTAATAGATTGCATTTAAATGTAGAATCTTCTTGTGGGACATAAGAATAGTCACATGAAGTGGACAAGCTGGTAAATTTTACTGTATAATGTGTTTTCACAAACCATCTATTGGACCATTTACCATAGCCTTGTTTTAAATTGCATTACACAGAGTACTGGGCAGCAAGTCTGCCTGATGCTTTCTTTGGTGTATTCCATTGAACAGCTCCACCAGCTGCCCCGGTTCCTCATACGTGTTTAACCACTCTTCCTTTGTTCTCTACCACCAGAGGACCAATTACCTCCTGGCTTCCCAAATATTGATATGGGGCCCCAGCTGAAAGTGGTGGAGCGGACACGAACAGCCACAATGCTCTGTGCAGCCAGTGGGAACCCAGACCCAGAGATCACTTGGTTTAAAGATTTCCTGCCTGTCGACCCCAGCGCAAGCAATGGGAGGATAAAACAACTGAGATCAGGTAAGGTCTCTGTGTGAGACTAGAGGAATTGACACCTAGATAGAGACGTGAAGAGACTGCTCAGGGGTTTCTGAAGCAGAAGAGAGAGCTGATAGACATGGGCACTGCTGGTGTGGATTGGGGCATTAGCTTTTCTTTGGTTTTGGGACTTGAAGTTCTTAACCAGGGAGTGGTTGGAGTATTTTCCTCTCCAACCCATCCTCCTGGCCTTCCTTACTGCCTAGTTGACATAAAGGGAATCCCAGCAGGGAAGGTGGTTCCCGTCCAGGGGACACTGCAACTAGTTCACTGGATAACAGTGCTCTTGTGGCTGAGGGGAAACTGGGGACTGGATGGGAGCTGAGGGTTTCCTCCTCAGACCAAGAACTGGGTAAAGAAGAAAAAAACGCTACAGCAGACATGGCTTTTTAGGCCACACACACCTGGTATAGGGTCCACAGCTCAGGCAACCTCTTACTGTCGAAACATGATCGTGTTTGTGTAAATGGAGCCTCTGAAAGCTGGCGTTGAAGAACAGCTCTTGCAGGATCTCTCTGGCATGAAGTCCCTGCAGTCATCGCTGGAGAGCAGTTGTGAGCATTCTGGAGTGACCCCTTGGTGCTCAGTGGCACTGCCCATGGAGTGGATCTCCATGAACAGATGTACCCCAGCTCTGTGGCTCTTGTCAGTTTTCTGTCTTTCCCCATCTGCTTGTCCATCTGTCTCTTTTGTTTCTTTTATGTTTGTTGTTTTGTGTGTGTGTTAAGGTGACATCTCTTAATATTCACATTTCAGGAGCTGTTTTTATACTTGTTAAATCTGCCAGTTCACTGCGTGAGAATGTGTGTATGTGCACAAGGAGGGCACAGGTGTATTTATTTTTGAATGCTACTGATAAAGCACTTCCATTGATAGCTGCAAAAATGAAATAAGTTTTGGAAGTTTTACCTTTTGACAAAAACTAACCTGAGAAATAATCTTTTTCTTGGACTGACTGCTTTGACCCAGCCTAGAGAAAAGATATCTGTGTGGTTGGACCTAGCAAGCACTAGTGTCACTTCAGCTACTCAGAACGTTCCTCTGGCCAAGCGAGATGGAGCATTTTGAAGAGTCTTTTTTGGCAAAAGAATGGCATTGTTGTAGGTAAAGGAAAAGCAGAAGCTTCAGTGAAGCAAGTGAGGTTGCTGTGTTCGTATTAGATGTTTTACAAGTCAGCCAGTCAAGTGATACCTGCCTACTTCTGCCCAGACCTCTGCTGGCTCTGAAGAATCAGTTCTGACTACTGTAATGCTGGATCTGAACATCAGAGAATGTTTTTCCTCTTGCCCTGTTCGGTAAAGATTCTACATAAAGATTTTTAGTTCTGTGGGCCACCAGTGGAAAAGATTCCATATAGTTCCAACTCAGTGTAGTTTTTCTACACCTCCATAAATGCATCCTTATTCAGTGAAGCAAACTTACAAGCAGATACTTAAACTGCTTTGCTGAATTAGAATGGATTGTTGAATCCCACAAACACAGATGAGATTGACCTCCCTGTTTTATCATAACAGCTGAGGCAAATGCAAATGAAAAAAATCACTCAGCATAAATAATGAGAGGTAAACTAGAATTATATCATGCTCTGTGACCATGATCTGAAGTGTGAGTAATGCACAGGCAGATTATTTTTAATACATTTATCATCTTGCTAGAATGCCTTTACACTCTTTAACTGAGTTTGATCTGGTGTTTTCCTTAAAACCACCTGAGTGCTTCATTTTTATTCCAGTGAATTGGTTAGCCTCAGAGTGAACCCTTGGCCTTTCTGATAAATCAGAGGATACCTGCTGAGAATTAATCTCATTTACAGCTGCTTTGAATTAGTAAGCTGGTGAAACCCTGAAGCATCCCTGTTGTCCTTAGGGGCAGAAACCTGTAGGTTGTGTGAAAGGGAGTGCAGAATCCTGGACTGTCAGGACGTCCGAGTTCTCCTATTTCATCTACTTTTATGGCCTTTCAAAACTTGCATGTTCTGTGATGCAAAGGCCTGTGAAAGTGCAAAACATACTAACACTAGGGTCGTCTGTACTGTGTTAATATTTTGGTCAATGGAAAGGAGTTGTTTTAAGACCAAGGCAGAGCAGATTCAAGCCTGTATTTGTAACCTGAGTGTGATGTGCAAGGCAATGCCTGTTTGAGCGCTGACGATGTGAGTGCTGCTAAAGTCAGAACTTAATTTAATACATTTAGCTTTCCAGAAAACAAACTTTGCTGCCAGAAGTGCGGCACTAGCACACATTAGGGCATTGGATGCTTCAGGACACTGCTGATGAGCTTCAGTGTCTTTCACCCACAGGTCATCAGTATGACTCCAGCCCAGCTTCTTGGGGATTAACAGTTACACCCAACTAACGGGTGTTTGACAAGCCCTCTGTGAATAGGAGTGCAGGGAGGAGGAGTGACCCTGGTAGTAAGTCACAGCTTCATTGCTGCGCATTGTGCTAACAGGTTTAGCGCAGAAGCCGGAGACTGTGTTGCCTCTGAAGATTTATCTGTGCGTTGCTCCCTGATGGAGAATGGGAGAGGCTGGGAGAGCAGCAGGACAGGACAGTCGCCCAGATTCTGCCCTGGAGGCGAAGGTGTCAGGATGTCAGCCGTGCTGCTTTATTACAGAGGCTGTTAAGAACTGAATTTATATGAATGGATGAGTTAGTGGCAAACATGCAAATTAGCTCATTAAAAGGTACAAGTGAAATGTCATACACAGAGCTTTGCAAAACTGGGTAGCCCTGTCCAGATTTGGTTCTCATTTATATTAAAACTGAATGTTTTGCTGGCAATATAAATGGACCTCCGAGACCACGGTCATTATATTCACATGATCCCGGGGACTGATTTATGTTACGGGTCTTCAATATAATTGAGAAACAGGTGATATGTCATTAACCATAGTGGCTTTTCTCTATCCAGTATTTCTTCTTCCCCTTTCCATCTCCAGATAAACTTTCCAAGCCATTGGAAATCTTATAATGCTTGGGGGTTTTGACTGAATGAAAAGCTGAATTGTCAGTCAAAAGCAAATGGGAAGAACCTCTGTCTAGGCTCCTGCTTCCCTTAGGCATACATGAACATCTCAGCCTTAGAGACCCAGGTTGTCTAAGAGTTTAAGTGGTCTTGGTGGTGGAAAAGAAACAGATATTTCTGCTTAACCCCGATGCAAACAGTCTCAGGACATTTAAAGAAGAAGCCAATGTCCTTTGCTCAGCCGTGCCACCTAGGGGGGATAACGGGAGGCAGCCTGCAGCCACCTTCTTACATCATAGAAACTCTAAAACCTTTTGTGTCTTGTGTGTGTCTTTTGTTTTGTAAATAACTGGCTATAACAAACTTCTTTTTTCTTTTTTTTCCCACTTTTTTTAACATTCAGAGACCTTTGGTAAGTTTGTTCAATTTAAAAAAAAAAAAAAATCAAACCAAAAAATCCCAAACCTGCTAATGTCCAGACTGTAACCCTTGCCCTTTAAACTAATTCCTTTGTAACAGCTTCTTAAGAGGCATGCTATGCATTTCTTCTACTAACTCTTTCAAGTAGGGATATTCTGCCCTCTTAATAAATTTCTGCAGGGGTATTGCAGGCTACAAAAAGAATAATAATAATAATAATAATTAATATATCTGTATAAAAAGATAACACCTAAATATTAACCTCCTACCATTGGATAGATTTTTGTATCTTAGCAACAGTTGTCCTGGAATTCCCCAATTACACAATAGCTTGTACCCTGGAACTGTGATAATTGTGTTCACACCTGCAGGAGGTCTTGGAGTTTCACATCTAACAGGGTTATTGGCATTTTCAGAAGGGAGAGGTGGGGGTGCAGCATTTTCAAATTGAAGCTGTAAATCACAGGTCATCAGCTATGGGAAAGGGTTGAGCAAAGGAAAAGCCCTCCCCCTGCTCCAGATCATCTCTGTCCCTTGAGAAGCCAGGAGCCTGTCTGCAGAACTCACGTCACATTTCCTCCGTGTGCCAAGTCCCCTTTTGTTATAGAGATGTAGCAATTGCAGCTGTCAGCCAGGATCCGGCATTTTAAAATTGCAGAAGACCCTTGATGATTGCTTGCTTGTTTAGAATAGAAAGCTCCCTCCAGCCCTCGGGAGAAGAGCATAGCACACACATGTTCTTACACGTGGCCTGACAGAAGGTGGGGATGTGTTTTCTGTCATTACTATGGCAATGGTGACTGTCCTCCTCTCCCTGTTTTCAAGGCTTGGAGAATCCGTAGGCAGCTTTGGTATGTGGGAAGTCAGAGGAAGGGGTGGTGGAAGAGCAGATCCCATCCCCTGTGACAGAGGGGGACACCCGCACGTGGTATTCTGCCTGGCACCATCTTGGTCCTTTCTAATCCAGAGGCAAGTCCTTTAAGCTGCCTTTTGCCTCTGCTACTAAACACTAGGCTGGCCATCTGGGCTCATGCAGCCTCAAAATTTGCCCTAAATAGGCAGATCTCCAGATCCTAGGAGGCTGTGGAAGGCCATATGAATAGTCTGCACGTGGCATCTCCAAACCAGCTTTTCACTCAGAAAGTCAGCATCCAGTGTGAGTTCTTCCTCCTTTAGTTTTCCTGCAGAGCTGGTGCCCTTATTCTGCCCTGAGCAGCTGTTAGCCTTGTGCACTTGTTCATGCACTGTGTAGGACACCAGGCAAGCCAGCTATTGAACACAGGTGCCTCCCTTCCACCACCACGACCCTATATCAAATCTTACAGGACCTGTCAGAGTGCTTCAGAATAATTAATCTATTTCATATCCTCTTCTAGCACCATCCTGCTGCCCCCGTATTGAATATGAAGCTGGTTAGATGTGAAACTCCAATAGTGAAAATCTACCATCTGTGTCTCTGCCGCCATTCAGACTGCTGTTCTGTCCTCGCAAGTTACCTGATCTCATTCTGATTCAAATTCTGCCCCCTCCATCCCTGGTGTGGGGCATCTTGCAAAACATGTTTTGCTCTTCACCTCTGTGTTCTGTGTGCCACAGTTAGAACTGGAAAGACGAAGGTGGCATTGCTTGGCTTATCTTGCTCTCCAAGAGCACTGCCTCCAAGACAGTCTGTCTCCGAGAGCTGCTGACAACCTATTTCCAGGGGCAGCGCTGATGCTTAGAGGGAACGGGGAATAACTAACCTACAGTGGCCCAAGAAGGTAGCGTCTGCTGTTGGATGTATACTTACATAGCTCTAACTTCCAGCATGTTTCTCCTGTCAATTAGAGGGAACCTTTGCAGGAAATTGCCAGGCTTAGCCAAGGCCAAAGAAGCTTTATAGCAGTGGGTGATGTTGGGGTCTCTTCCCCTCCTCTACCCTCTTCCCATTAGCCTTGTTCCAGATTTGTGCCACAGATGGCAGATTTTCACTCCACTTTCGAGACAGAAGGATGTATCAGAGGCTGTTTTTATTTCCACTGAATTGAACTATAACCCTCTGCTGCTTAGTCTCTCTCTCTCGCTCGCTTTTTAAACCCTTCCTGCTGTCTCCTGTGTGGAGATCTGCCCAAGTACACGCTCCCCCCACCTCTTTCTCTTTCAAGTGCTGTCTCTCCAACCTTTGTCCTGATAGCTAACCACCTGCTTTATTAACCTTAGCTAGTTCCTAACCCTAACTAGATGCTAACTTTTCTCTAGCAAATAACCTAACCTTTTAACTAGAAGCTGAGTATAACTAGAATCTAATATCCTAACACTATAATACCTCTCTTCCCTCATCTCCTTTGAAAAATAAAGGTGACCTGTAATCAGTATCTATATATTTTTACCTTCTATCCTGAAAATGGAGGATTGAACCGCAGCACAAGAATGAGCAGGGCTGAAGGATAAGGAGGGAAGGGGTTTTTCTGGTGGTTAAGGCAGAAGATTGGCACACAGGAGGCTTTGACTCCTGTTCTTGCCTCTGCCACAGTCTTCCCTCTGTGACCTTGGGCAAGTTGCTTCACCTCTACCTCGGTTTCCCCATCTGTAAAGCGGGGGTGATAATGCTGCTGTACCTCACTGGGGGAGAGGAGAGAGTGTAAGGCTGCTACTTATCATGCAGCGTGCTATACGAGCCCTGGCTGGGAGGTGCTGCAGAATGACAGCATTGTTACCATTGCAGAGAAGCTCTTGCATTTCTCCCTAGTAAGAGGCAATACTTGTAATTGCGGAATCTGCCCTGTTCTCAGGATTGGGGTAAAAACCAACCAACTAAAACCCCTTCTTTGATAAGCTGTGTGACAAGTTTGAATGCCTCTGTGAGCAAAAGGACCTGCCGTGTTTTCAAAGGAAGATGGTTGCAACCTCAGGAGGTCAGACGGGGGGACAGTGATTTTACCATTGCCAGTGGCATGGTTCACCAGCCACAATGTCCCTTCCTCTCGTCTGTGAGACCTGCCTAGGCAGAAGGCTTACGTTAGGCACTTAGGGACAACTGGAGGGGGGTTGAGTAAAAATAACTCAAGGGAGATGCAGTCAACAGGCAAGTGTAGCAGGACTCTTCTCTCTCCATACAACTCCCTCTTGCGCTGGCATTAGCGAGGTTTCCAGAGCAGTTGCATGAGGTAGCCCTTTCACTTGTACAGTAGCATGGCCTTCTTTAGCGCGGAGCATCTGGCTTCAGTCTCTGTGCAGGGCCACTGAAGGATAACTGAAGGTCCTGATAAGGACATGCATTGAATTCCTTGCACGTCTGTGCTAATAACTAAAGTTTGGAACTAGGAATTTGCTAGCAAAGGTGGGCTCAAACCTGCAACTTAATGTGACGCAGGGTACCAGGATGTCCTTGGCTAACACGGCCATAATGCCAACCCTTTTCCCCAGGAATGATGAAGATAAATGCAGGTTCATCATATGTTCTGCAGGTAGCAAACAGTAATGTTAGCTGAGAGCTTGAAGATTTTCTTGGCATTCTTAGCAACAAAATGGAGCCAGTCTCAAGACTTTTCAAGCCAAGTGCCACGGAGGCTCTGTAAACAGCCAGCTGAATTGGACTGCTTTAAAAAGGGCATCCCCACCTTAAGTACCCCGAGCCATCTTCAGTCTGTCCCTATAATTTAAGATGAGGTAGAACAAGAAGTTTCCTACTGGGAACTGTCTTCCTTGACTCAGGTCCTTTTCCCACGGGCAGTCCAGGTGTTTGGGGTTTTACAGTCTTTTCACTTATTTTCTTTGTTTTCTTTGCAGAAGGTACACCGATCCGAGGTAAGACACCCCCAACTCACTCACTCACCCACTCTCCAAACACTTCTCTTCACTCAGTTCCTGTTTCATTGACCTGTGCTCAATACAGATTGTTGTTGTTGTTATGTTTTCTTGTCCTGCTTTACCTCTGGATATTTCTTTTTTATACCTGTCTTTATTTTATGTATGGTTACAATGTCCTTTTTTGTTTGCTGGGTGCACTTAGTAATACTGATACTGTTACTCTAATAAGGCTGCACTGCCTCAGATTTATGGTGGAGTTTTAAGAGCTAATCTCTCCAGGACTGTGAAGGACTGAAGTTTATCTTGAGCATTAAATGCTATCAAAGCTTGGTAAATACTTAGGACCTTCTCTTGATTGGTGCAAAGTGCTTCTGAGCCACTGATGGTGGTGAAAGTTTTCCAATCCTTGCTCAGTCAGAACTTCAGCACTTACCATCTCAGCATACTCATTTGTTTGGCTTCAGAGCCTTCTTTCCCCTTCCTCCTCACTCTCTTACCTTTAGGTTTCTCTGGGAAAGATACCAGTGGTAAGTAGCTTCTGCACTGTCTCTTTAATGGAGCCAAAAAGATACTAGACCTCAAGCTGTCATAGAAAGTCAGCAGGAATTGGGTGTGCAACCCTTGGAAGACCCTGCTTTGGTTTTATCTACGCTGGCAAATTTAAAAGTCCATAATTCTCTGCTGGTAAAAGCAACAGGAGGTGCCGTAGGTGAGATTTACTTTTTCACACATCATCTCTATTGGCTCCTGACAAGTGCTGAAAACTGACTGACCTCTCTCAGCATAATTTCCACCACTGCATTCACCAGCAAAGCTGCAGTGGTCAAGATGAAAGGGGTGAGTCCGTATTCCCCTGACGAAGCTGCCTGCCTGCAGTTCATGGTTCTGTTCCTGCTCTGCAATGTGGCTTCGTCTCCCCTTGTGTACGCTCAGACAAGCAACGCTTATGAGCCACACAAAAAAATTGTCTGGAACCAGTGGAAGCAACCCACAGATTTGTCCAAATTAACAGAAATTTCAAGGAAAACTCACTGACCAGCTCTCCACCAAAGTGGAACTTTCCGATAACAGAGCATGCTCAAGCTGTAATTCAGTATGAAATATGCTCAGCTGGTGTCTCAGTGTGAAGCTTCAGTCTGTTTGGTTTCTAACTCCTGTTATGCTGAAATACCTACAGATTCTTTTGAAATGCATTTACTTTGGTTTAGTGGTTTGGGTGGGGGTTTTTGTTTTTTTAATCCTATCTGTTCTGCCTTTGGGAGCTACCAGGCACAGTGGATGCTGGCGGGAGTCACACTATCACACCCCATCCCTGTCATAAATACTCTCACAGCCTCACGTCTTCCCACGCAGCATCCTTTTTCACCCATGCACACACAGAGGAACATGAGCTCCGTGTCCTTCTCATTTGAACACATTGGTTTTTCCTTCCTGAAGAGGCTGTATCTGCAACTAACAATGATATCATTTGCACTTTTCTTACTTAAGATTTTATCAGTAATGTTATGCTGAGCTGGAATTGTTTGGTTTTCATATTTAGGTTTTTTTCCAGAGATGGGAGTTAAGAGTCTTATCACATGTGAGCTCTGTCCATATCTGTAGTATAATCATGTACTCCTAATACATAAAACATTTGATAGCCTGTTGAATTATTTATGTAGTATGTATTTTAACTGGAGTTTTGCAGGGATGAAGCCTTCTGAGGTAAATGAGGCAGTTTTCTTCCATGTAGTTACATGCTGCATATCTCTGCATGTTTGCTTACAGGAGTGTTTAGTATGGGCTCTGGGTATATTCTTGTAGGCTGCAATAATGTACAGGTTTAAAAAAAAACCCTTAATCCTTTTGACCCAGTTGGTGTAAACCACACAGACAATTTTGAAGTTCCAATGCAGTATTTACAGGGTTTTCCCTTGGGAATATTCACTATCAGTAAGGTGCTTTTCATACTGACTCTTATCTCCTGTAGGCTTCCTGTGAATCGGGCATTTAGGTACAAAACAAAGGCAGCAGTGATAAAAATGCTCCAGGGATCCTAGGCAGTGGGTGACAAAGCCTTTCGCTTTTATGGTCACTGCTTCAAATCAAGCAAAGGAAAGTCAACTGCCTTCTGATAGATTTCTGGGGATGACAGTAATATGGATTATTGAAGTTGATTTCATGAGTTCTGGTGCAGAATGCCTGCATTGCAGAAGCCACAAAAGTTGGTACTTTTGCTGATCATTTCAGTACAGAGAGTAACGCTTAGTATAGAGGGGGGTATTAAATTTTCTCTTGGGTATGTCTTGCGTACGTGTCAAGCCGTAACGCTGAGCACAGGCGTTAGCTGATGTCGGCAGAGGGCTCGGTGCTCCCAGAGCTCTTCGCCCAAGCCCCCCGAGGCAGTGTCCCAGTATCTGCTAGCTCAAGGGGAGGAAAAAGCACAACATTGACGCTATTGCTCTCTCTTAAAAACAAAACAAAATGGTGATGATCGTGTCTTTGCTGCGGTCTTCTTCTCTCCTCCCAGGTGGCCTGCAGATTGAAAGCAGCGAGGAGACAGACCAGGGGAAGTATGAATGCGTCGCCAGCAACAGCGCCGGAGTGCGCTACTCCTCCCCTGCTAACCTTTACGTGAGAGGTAGGGAGCGCATCGGCTCACAACACTGGCAAATATCTCCCTCCCCGTGGCCTTCTTTTGTCCCCAGCTGTTTGATTCGATCCTGTCCCTGAGCACAGGGGAAGCACTGGTGTTAATCGGTTGGATCCTTACCGTGCACTGCTCAGCTTGCAGGGGGATCCTGGTGCACCCCGACTTCCTCACCATTGCTGGTGGCTCCAGCTACCACGGCAGAGTTGCAGAGCAGCAATACAAGGCTGTGTTACCCACAGCGAAGTCAAGTGTGACTCAAAATAGTGTGCCCAGGAATCTGCCAGCATCAGCCTGCAGAGCCCAGAAGGGAAGTGAACAGCTTTGGCTGCAAAGAGGCCATAATGCCCTTTTCTCCCAAAGGATCCCTGCTCTCTGGCAGTGGGAAGGTTTCAGTTCTACTGGTGTGGGTATGAGAGGAGGGGAGGACCCTCTCAGCCCCCTCCATTGAGCTCTCTGTTCCCCAGATCTCACCAGATTGCAACAGGAGGGTGCATTCTCACTTCTCACCTAAGTCCCAGCTGGTTTTCCCTTCACTAGCAGTAATTTGTCACTGGTTCCTCGGGCACAAACGCTGGCCATGGGCACAGACTCACAGAAAGCTGGAGACGGCCAGCAGACGTCTCTGCTGCAGTGACAGATTCCTTCACCCATGTAGCATGGGGAACAGATGACAGGGGGATTGGCTTCTGCTTGATGCCCCCTCGATGTTCTCACACCCAGCGGGGCAATAGCCTTTCTGCCTTTCTTTGTTATTTTATTTTAATCTCTGACCTGTAATATTTTGTGTGTAGCTTTGGTTTAATATCTTTCCACAGCAAAACCCTTTTGGTAATGAGAGAGCAGGGCTGGTCCTTCTCACTTTTTTAAAAAAAGAAAAATACCATTGGGAGGAAAAAGAAAAGTTACATCCCAGCAAACTGTTCCCATTTCCATCCCATCGACAGAGGAAGCGCCTCCCACCTACACTCACGTTAACTCTGCAGTCAAATGCAGAGCCATGCTCCTGTGTGCACTCCTTTCTCTCTCTCTTTCTCTCTCTCTCGTGTCTCACGCTCACTAAATCACATGCACATGGAGAGAAGGCTTTTAATAATTTAATGTTTCCAAGCTAAATTTTTAAATAGCCTTTTGTGGCCAGCTGGAAAATTGCGTTTGAAATTTGCCCTGTTGCCTGGGCCCCAAAATTCTTCTTTTGGGAGTGTAAATCTGGATCTGGCACTAATTCAGGGCTAAAGCCTTTGCAGACAGCTTAGCTGGAATGTTTTGGGTTCTTTTTTTTAAAAAAAACCAAAAAACAAAAAACAAAACAACAGGAAAAAATGTGGGGATTTTTCACTATTCTTTTATTTATAAATATCTGCTATCTTTCTGGCCACTCGGAAACTACCCAGGAGACAAAGGTTGTAACCATGGAGTTGCTTGTCTCCGCACCTGGATAAGAGTCTGCTCCAGGTGGATAGCCCTCTTTCTATCCAAGTTAGCCTGTGTGTACCTGAGGCCTGCCTGAAAAACAAAGCCAGCATTAGCCGGCCGAGAGAGTGCAGAAAACACCGTGTAAGCAAGCTCGGCCTGTGGTTTGGGTGTTTTTCATGCTGTTTAATTCCTTGTTTCTTGTGTGTTAATATCGTGGAAAGGTAACAAATTTCTGAAATGGATTTGCTTTGGTGGGAGGGAAAGTTCATGCACATTTTTCTTCCCGTTTTTTGTTTTAAAAGAGTCTTGAACACTCTTGTGTTTCCAATTGACTTGTTTCTCCCATAACATGCTTGTCTCTATAGAACACCTGGGATAGGAGTTGTAAGTTTTAACATTGCAAGGAAATGTTTTGGTTTTGTTTTGCTTTTCTTTTCTTCTTCTAATTATTTCTTTTTCCTTATTCAGTCCCATTGTGGAGTTAGTGCAAGCAGGGCCGGGTGTGGGGGCTGGTGGGAGCACGGGCTGGGGGAGCGGATTTCCAGCTTGGGATCTCCTTTGTACCGGGTCTTCTCTGCCTGGTACAGGTTCCGCTCCCCCTTCGCTAAAGAGCAGACGGACTTAAAGAACTGAGAACTCCTTTCTGGGGTTGGCACCTCTGCCGGGTGCTGATTCTGAATTAGGATTGCTCACAGTCTGACCTCTGTACAGAGCTTGGTGGTTCTTAAACAGAAGGTGCCTAGCTGGATGGGAGGGGGAAAGTTAGGAAGGCAGGAAAGAGGGTCGTTACTATCTTCATTTTTTTTCCTTTCTTTTTATTTTGGTTAAGAGAAAAAAACAATCAATTTGCAGCTGACAGCCTTGAGAAGGCCTTTTTTTACTCTCTCTGTGTTTCCCCTATTTTTCTCTTCTCCTCATGTCATTGTGTTCCGCATCAAACCCCCTTAACATCCCTCAGAGCTACGAGAAGGTTGGTGTGGTTTTTTTCTTTTTTACTTTCTTTACCCACATTTTTACATTCTTAAGAGAAAAAAATAAAAAAATAAAATAAAAAAAAAAAAAAAAGAGAAAAAGCAAGAAATCTTTAAGATGAGCGAGACCCGCCCGTTCCCGGGTCTCGCAGAGATGAGTTGAGTTGCATTGTGGGCCTCTCTATGCATCCTTTGGTAATGTTGCTGAGTTCTTGCACTTTTTTGTCGTCATGGTTACCTTGCCGTTTGGACATTGGGCCTGATGCATGATAGGAGAATGTAACAATCTTCTTTGCATGCCACTTTTTAAATTAATTATGAATTATTTTTTCTATATATAAATATGTATAGTTTTTTTTTTACAATTCTGGTTTATTTGAAGTGGATTTACTCTTCCTTTCTAAATTTTTTGTTCTGTTGGGTTTTTTGCTTTCTCTTGATTTCCTGTTTCAGTTTTGATTGGTTATGCTGTGCTGTAGTTTATTCCAAACGCATTGTGAGAAGCCAGTGTTCCTGCCCACCCGGTGGTAACTGAACTCCTCAATCCCTCCAGGAGGAAAGGAGTCACACAGCTCTAACGCCTGTCCATGGAAGCCCTGCTGTTTGGGACGAGCCTTTGTTTTGGGGGGAGGGAGGGATCTGGGAAGCGGAAAAGATGGTAAGAAGCCAGGGTGTCGTTCCAAGAGTTAGAGCAGACCCTGGGTCACGTTATTACTTACATATTTCTTGGAGGTGTGGCTCTTGTTCCACATCCTGCACACAAAGAAAAACCCTGATCCCTGCTCTGAAGGGCTACCCCAGCGATGCAGAACTGGCCATTTCCCTCCAGTAAGACCTAAGACACTGCGGACGGGAGCTCATTTGCTGTCAGCCCTGGATGGGTAGAGACAGAAAGCTTCCTGCTGTGTTACTCCATCACACGCAGTTGTCCTTCCTTTAGCACCCACGTGTGCGTGGAGAGCCCCATCGTCAGGCAGCGCCTTGTCTCACCAGCAGAGCTTGGCAGATTCCCTTGTAGGAGGGTGATGCCTCGTCCTTGCAGTGTTGGAAACGAAGGGCAGCCAGCCAGCCGCCTTCTGCGGAAGGGTAGCTGGATCTCCTGGCTCTGCCTCTCCCCATTTACCTTCTTTCTTCCCTGCCATTTAACCATTGTTGCCTGGCTACAGGCACCTTGAAAACCAGCCAGGTCCAGAGAAGGTAGAGCCCTCCTTTCTCAAGGAGCCTGGGAAGAGAAATGCAGCAGTGGTAGATACAAAGAGGCTGCCGGGACGCATCTGGCAGCTGCATCTCTATTGTAAACAGCAACAAGAAATCTGACAAGTTACATTCTAGCTGAAAATGCCTCTTTTCCCTCTTCTCATCTCCCTGTTTATCCCCATTAAGCTTCTGTTGCTTCCCATGTGTGCATCCTGAGTGGGTGAGCCACATGGGACAGTAAACAGGTGGGTTTTTTGCAGTGTGTTAGTTGTACCATTGATGCTTGGTGCTTTTGCCCTTTGCAGAATTGAATGCCCTTCCTTTCCCTGTTTATGCATTTCCCTCTGCCCATCAGTCCTCACTACTCAATAATCTACCAAAGGAGTGGCTTTCCTAGTGTACAGGTATTAAAGCTGTGTGATTTTTGAGAAATCCAGTGCAGTATTGACACAGTATCTGTCTCTCTCTTTCTCTATCTCTCTCTTTCTCTCTGTCTGTCCTTCTCTTTTTCTTAAAATGCTGAGATTTCAGTGCTCGGACCCTCAGTGCTGGTATTCTCCCCTCCCCCTTTCAAGTCTCTCCCCCTCTCCCCTTAGATACAAGGGTACCACTCCGAAATGCTGCACTGTTGATAATGTCTTTCTGAAGTGGCCAGCTGTGGCTCTTCTTACTTTGATGCCGACAATAGCCAAAAGATATCCCCCAGCCCCAATGCTCTATTGAAAGAAAAAGAGGGAAGAAAAAAACAAACAAACAAAACAAGAAGAAAAAAAGGCTTGTTCTATTTAAAAAGAGCAAGAGAGAAGGAATAGTATTTGAAATGAGGTGTTCCCATCCCACCTCCCTCCTGCCTAGGGACTAAAAGGTGATAATCACTACTAATTACAGGATTTTCCTTCATGAATAGGAGTTTGAGTTTCAGGATTTAGGTGCAATTAAAAAGGGATTTATACACCATTGTTTTTTATTTGTTTCTTTTATCTTTTATAAAGTATTTCTAACATGTCCAAACTGCGCTGCTGCTGCTAGAATCTCTTGTGATCTGAGAAGGTTTTAAGATTAAATTCTTCCTTAAGAGCCAATAAAAATAATAATAACATCAACAACAATAAACTAAAGCTAAATTGGATATAGTCATGATAGACTGGAATGACACTGGGCGAGGAAACAGAGACTTGATACCTGGCTGAAAGAGCTCGTATGGTTTGTTAGAAGTTCTGGGCATGGTCTTGAAATTATTGGTTAAGGGTTTGCCTTGTGTATTATTACAGATCAGATCATGCCATGGTCCAAAATAACAAAGAGTCTGCTAACAGGGAATTTCCAAGGTCAAATGCAGAAGCATCTTTGTGGAGACCCACAAAAGCAAATCAAAAGTAGGCAAGATGAATTGTGCCACCAGCCTAGGGTGTATGAAAGTTTCTAGTCTGAGCCAGTTGTCCAGATTTCACCTATAGTCAGTGAAAAGAAAGACACTGTTCTAGCGGGCAAGTCAGCACACCTTAAGACGGGGATGCTGATGTTTATGGGAGCTATACAACTCACCTGGCTTTCAAAAGTCTCACTGGATGCTTCTCTGTGTCCCTAGGGCCACAAATGCTATCACACTTCTGGCCCGTATTCATTGCAGGAAAGGACAGATTCAAAGTCCTGTATATCAAGAGATGGCTGTCTCACTGCTGGCGTTTGAGAGCTTCACGCCTCTCCTTGCACAGCGACAGGGACTTGCGTAGCACAGGGGAGGCTGGTTTGAGAGCCTGGCAGTTCTCATAGCTAATCAGAAGGCAAATGTCTGTGTGTAGCTTCCATGCAGAGAGCTGCATGGCCGCCTTTCAGCTGGGATGGAAGGGAAACATTTTTGGCCTTTTTAAGAGGCTTTGAATCTTGCCCAAAAGGGCTGAGATGCTTACTCCACTTTGGTGGATAAAAACAGGTTGAATCGTTCATACCTGATGGTATTTTTCTCCCCAAGCATCAGTGAGTCAACACGTGCAGGGTCCAGGCTTTGCCCCAGAGAGGGCATACGTCTGCTTGTCCAGGATCTACAGCCACAGCTGTTTCACCCCCTTGAAACGGAGCAGTTTGTAGCCCTCCTCCTAATTTTGAAAGTTTCAGACTTCCACCTCGATTGCTCTGTTTTGATCCAAATAGCCAGCTGCCTGGCTCAAGGTAGAGCCCTGTATGTAAGGACGGAGCGTCTCTGCGTGCTCTTCCATATTACAAAGGGAAAGGAAGAATGAACAATGCACCGTAGAGCTGTGTGGGCTGTGCTTTAGCAACTTCTGAGTATGCAGAGCTGCTGCTGTTGGTACAGGACAAATTGTCATGGTTGAATTTACCAGAATTAAAAATTTTCCCCTCTTTCACACAGTGGTGCCCTGTCAGGAGTTACAAAAGGCAGCAGTTGTGGTGCTGCAGGGATAATCCTTTTTCCCCTTCGCTTGAGCTTCTTGTTGCTCTGCTCTTTTCAAGCCCAGGGAGTTTTAAATGGTTCAGCAGGCATTTAAAACAGCACAGTGCGCTCGCTGTGCCTGCTTAGGCCTTGCCTCTTCTGCTGCGGGAGTCAAGTACAGTGCTTAGTCACCCAGAATCAGGTTCTGCAGCCCAGGTCCTGCTGAGAACATTTCAAATATTTTTCAAGGCTCCCTGGAAAACCTCAACTCATTGAGAGACCGCAGATGAAAACAGGCCAGGGCTAAACGTGTAATAGCAAAACTAGTTGAAATCCATTAAAATAAAAACCTTAGAAAATGCAGAAATAGTGTGCCTAGGACCTCAGGAAATAAAGCTTCAAAATATACTAAAATGTGACTAATTTAACAAATAATTTAGCCTGGATTAAGTTTGGCTCATATGTAATTTGACCATCAAACCAGAGCTGCTCGTTGCTCAGCCCGTCCTTCAATAGACAAGTGGAATGGTTGTAAGCTTTTCACTGTCAATGCTGTTTAGAGGTTAGAAGCAAATAATTTCATTTGCACTGTAGATTTAACAAATAGCCACGAGGTCAAAACAATGATATTTTAAAATATAGGGATTTTAATAACTTTTTAGACGAGCATTGGTAAATTCTTTAATGGAAAAGGAGGGAGGCAGAACTACCGCTACTTTGTACAGCTGCCCCTGTAGTGCCATATTCCAGGCGCTGGAGTTTAGGGAGGGAGAGTTCTGTGACAATTTTTAAGCATTATGTTAGCACTTCTCCATGGGTGGGGGAGCGCCCTGTCCGTGTTTGGGGTGTCCTCAGCTCTGAAATTCTAGTTCAAAAGCAAACAAAGCAAACAAACAACTTTGCTGTGTTTCTGCAGAAGGATTTCTCAAGGGTATCAGGAAATGGAAATGGATACAAAAAGCCACCCCCCCAAAAAAAAAAAAAAACCAAAACGAAAAAATCAAAACTGTATATATATGGATATATATGGATATCTCTCTATAGAGGGCACTTTGCAGGAACACTGTGCTGTACTGATCTCGAAATCTCTGCCTGCCTGTGTCTCTTACACCTTTTGCATCGCTGTTCTCTTTGTTTTAGGGGAAAAAATTAGATTACACCTTGTCAAATTAAAATAACAAAAATAAAATAGTAAAGTCTGTGTTTAATGTTAGAGCTGCTTGAAAAACAATTGGGTTCAGATTATTTTATACTCAATCCTGTAAAAAGCAACAGAAAAAAAAAAAAAGAATTACAAAAGACCAGAGATGTTCAGCCAGCCTGTCACTCAACTAATGTGTTTTTTTAAGTGGAAAAGTAACGATGATTGGGAAAGTAATGGATTTCCTCCAGACCAAATCCAAGCCTTGGTCTCATTCTTTATTTACCTACCTATTTACTTATTTATTTTTATTTACCGTGAAGGAAATTAGGAAGGAGATGGGCATGAGGAGGGAAGTATCTCGTCCTCTGGAGGGACGGAGGTCGGAAATCCAAACCCGAACAGCGTCTCGCCCCAGCGGAATGAACTTGCAATTGGAATGGGAGAGGGAGAAGGCAGAGGCGGCTGCACGGACAGCACAGGGGCAGGGACGGACCACCTTTTGGGAGGGGAGGACAGGTGTAATCTAAGCTTCACTAATAATGTAGAGGCTGCACATTATTTTGGCACCCTTTCCCCTACCCCCTCCTCATTTTGGAGCAAGACGGAATGACTCCTGTCTCACCAAAATGGCCAATAATGTCCGCCTTCTCACCTCATTTGGAGCAGCAGCTTGCTGAGTGTCAAAATGTTTAATACCATTTGGTTTTGTTTGGTGCTTTCAACCAGTCACTTCACTTTCTTTTGTTTCCTTTTTCAATTAATTTCTTCTTTAAAATATAAAATCTGTTTATCTTTTAGTTGGTTTAATGTGAATCGGGGTTTGAAGTGACGGGTTCTTGTCCAGTACGTTCTCCTTTCCCCACCTCGCTCCTCCTCCAACGTTTTTCTCCCTGAGCTAATCTGGAAGGGGTTTAAAAAGTGGAACCGGTGGGTTTCCTCAGCACAAACTGGTTGGTTGGTCCTCAGATTTTTCTCACTAGCAGCGTCCTGGGAACTCATTTTAAGGATGGATTCTGGTGTTGCAAAAGTCAACCCTGGATCTCCCAGTGTCTCTTCCGATCAGGTCTGTAAATCTGTCCCTTTCAAAAACATCTCTCACCTTGTGGACCCCAGCTCTCTTTTTATCTGAGTGGTGGTGGTGGGGAACCTTAGCGATGTTGATTGGTACCTTCTTGTTGGAAAGAATAATGCACCAAAAACGCCACTCACAGAACACAAACTGGGTTAACCTCTCTGCATCCGTGAGCAGCAACAAAACCAATTGGCTTTACAAGGGTGTGAAAAGTTACGGATCTGTTCTGTTTCTAATGAAGGTTATGTTATGCAGAATTTGGGGTGCAGGTTTGCCTGTGTGAAATACTTATCCAACAGACAATATTAAACAGACTCATAACTAACTGCACTTAAGAAATCTTTCTGTGTCTCAGAAATGGCTTCTCTGCATTGAAATAGTTTGACTTGCATCACAAATGTCCAGCTCCAGTTCTAAAATCTGGTTCTATCAGTAACAAGCTGTATCCTTGTTTGAAAAAAAGCTCCTGAGAATTTTTTGGCCATTGAAAATGTGTGTTTGTGTGTGCCTGCTTGTGTGTGTATATTGGGAGATGTTGCACATGCACATGGAGCATGCACATATGTGTATGCATGCAAGGTTGGCTTCGTAAAACAGGTCTGACAAAGCTGTCATGGAAACCAAACATCCCTGAAGCTCAGGGAGGGTGCTTCTTGAAACCAGAAATTGGCAAAAGTATTAGATAAGTGTCTAAAGTAGAGCTCTGACTGCCCCATCCCAGCTTTTCCTTTCCAGAGAGGGTTGTGGTTCTTTTCTTTCTGGTCCTTTGAATGTGCTGGATAGCAAAATGGAAGGAATCTCTTCACTGCATTTTTTACATGTAAAATTTCACTCTTACAGCTGCTGTGTGTGAAACCCAGCTGGATCCAGAGGTGAAATTGTTCTTGATTCAATCTCTAGCGGCACTTCAAGCTTTCTTCCCACCACCGCTTTCCTCCTCCTAGGCCCTGACCTAAACGCTGACCCAGAGATTCTCAGCTTGACAAATCTCATGTCAAGAGCCAAATCAGAGTGGTACTGCAATTAAAATGAACAGCAGCATGATGGTTCTTGGTATCCAGAGATGAGCCCTATAAGTATTTCCTGTTACAGTAAATGAGGTTGTCACAGCCCTGAGCCATAGCAGGGATGTATCTAGGGACTCTCTGAGGTCTCCACCATTTAACGTTGGAGTTATTTTCACATCCTAGACTGGTGTGTGGATGTTTGTATATTTGTGCACACAGGAGTGTGTAGCTTTTTTTAAACCAGGATGCACAACAGAAGTGCTACTGCCTGTTTTGGTCTTGCATTAGCCTGCTGCTAACCCTGATCCAAATTCTCCCTCTTCGCAGAATGTGCATTGTTTTGGGCTGGCATCCAGATATGCTGATTGCTTCCCATTAGTTAAGTGTGACAAATGCCGTTAAAAGAGCCAAAAAGTAATGCTGCCCTGAGACCCCACAAAGCTGACCTAAACCCCGGGGTACTGCAAGGAGGGTGGGGAGAATTGCTTCACAGTTGTTCATGAGCGTGCTCTGCACGGCTCCGGCTCCCTGGCCCTGAGCTTGTGTTTTGTGAGTGGATCTCTTCCCTTCCCTGCCCAAAACCACACAGACAGCAGCAGTCTGTTCCCTTCAGACTCCGATTCTCAGCACTCCACATACATCAAATGATGCTTTTCAGTTATTAAATTCTGGTTTGTTCTTCCTTTCTCTTTTTTTTTTTTTTTTTTTTTTTTTTTACTTTCTCTTTTAGTTCGGTTTTATTTCTTTGTGATTAGCCTCGGTTTGAATTAATTGTCTTGTTCTGTTTCCATGACAACTCAGTGTTTGCATCCCACCTGCCGTTGTTTGTTGCTGTTGATGCTGTTTGCTGACCGGATCTTGTCCGGCATATGTCTCCCCATTTCTCCTCACCTCTTCCCACCTTGCCTCCCCTCTCCAGAAGGTTACATATCAGCCCCTCCTCAAAAGAGTCATCCCCACCCCAGATCTGTCTGCATGTTGACCCCACTTGTTTCTTTTCGAGTTCTCTCCATGTTGTCTCAGATTGTGACTGGTGTGGTCTTCACATGGCTCCATTTTCTGAAATGCGGTACCTCCTGAAGCAGACAGTGGACAGAAAGATGGAGCAGGCAACAGGGACGTACCCTCATGTCTAGGACTAAAAGTCTTCCATAGCAGTGTGACAGGAGGGAGAAAGGAGCATGTTGCTTGGTCTCTTGAGCCAGTGCTGGTGTCTGAGGTTGTGCGAATACCATGGTACTCTCCTTACACCTTTCTCTAAGCAGAAAGTCATCTTCTAGTCTTAGTGTCCAGGTGAGTTTGCAGTCTCTCCCTCCCCAGTCCAGTCCCCTCCCCAGCTACATTGGAGGTGAGAGCATGCTATCCATTCTCTTTGCAAATCCATGCATGCAGGAATTCTCCTTTGACATCTCTGAGCTCCTAATGCCGCAAATCTGGAAGTCTTCTCTTCCTTGCCTCTCAGTACTGGTTCCTGGGTTCTGGTAACCGTGCAGGAAAGGATCTGATAGCACGATGGGAAGAGCACACCCTTCTATGAAGACACCTCCTTGCCAGCTTGCAGGAAGAGGCAGGGGCTATATTTGGCTTTTGTTTAACAAAGCCCCACTAAATGGAAAACAGCTACTACCTCTCCTGGCAGCGCCCTTCCCATCTGAAAAGATCATAATGTTGAGCAGCAGCCAGGGAAGTGGGCTGGAAGATAAATACTGGAAAAACCCAAGACCTCAGTTCCAGGGGACACCTGAAGGCACTAGGACTTGGGAAGAGCAATGGCAGGCTAAGCTCTGATGTCCTTTGCATTGCTTTTGCATGGATGCGGTTGCCACTGATTTGTTAGAGAGGTTGTTCAGAGGGGTTATCTGGGAATAGGACAGCAGGGACAGATATTTTTCAGGCCCCCAGCACTCCTAACTCTCCTGCCCCCTCGCTCACCCTACCTGAGGGGACTTGACTGCATGGCTGTCTCTGAAGCTGGAGGAATCCTGCACTCCTTTTCTCCTTAGTCTGCTGCTGTGCCTGCATCTTCTCGGGGTCTGTATCCTTTTGTCTTTGCTTGCGGGATGGGACCTTGCCCTCAGCTCTCTCCCTAAGGCCCCCCTGATCCACTTAACGTTTCTCCTTTGTCTGTTCTCCTGCTTTCACCCCTAAGGAAGAGCACCCACCTCGGCCACCCAGCCAGCCCAGTTAGTTCAGAAAATGGAGCCAAGGAAACCGCACCCTCCCCTTTGCGTCCATGTTCTTATTGTGTAAGGTCTGGAAGCTGCATCCACCTCTCTGCTAAGGAGATGCACAGAACATGTCACTGTTTTCTCAACGTTAAAGTTTCATTACCTTGTTTTTCTTATTAATTCTATTCTATTTATTATTCCGCCAGGGCTGAGATGTGACAATGTGAGCCACCACATTGGGTCACATCAGCTAGAAAAAGTATGCAGCATTAAAGTGGGTTTCCCCCTCCCCTCCCTCTCTTTCTCTCTCTTCTTTCTCCCTTCCCTTCCTTGTTCTCCTTCTCCTTGTCTTCCTTTCTTTCTCTGTCGCTCACTTTCTATTCAGTATCCATGTGGGCATTTGCTAGCCGCCCATAAATTATATTTCTCTGCATTTCCTCTCTCTTTCTCTTTCTATCTTTTTCTCTCTCTCTTTTTTACCTATTTTGCATGATGTTTGTGACTCTGAGAGCTGCATCTATCGATGGAACCGTGTCAGATCTTAAAGAGGCTTCGTTAGGGTTTCTATACCCGAAAACCACAAAAATTTCATTAGAGTTTCTCATCTTTTCCACACTCTTTCTCGCTCCAGAGGGACTGCCTCCCCCTGGACGGTTCTCACACACAGACACTAACTAAATTCTGTCCCGCTCCGGGGACTCCCTCTCCTCCCAGTTTTTATATTTTTGCCTCTTTACTTTTCAAGTGGTGTCTCTCTGGCATTTGGGGATGTGATACTTCTCTCTTTGTTGAATTCTCTGGGTCCAACAAGGCAAAATCTTGAGAAGTTTCCATCTCCATCCCAGCCTTCTCCTTGCCACCAGCCCACCTCTGCAGCATCCTTCGGGCACGGAGCGACCGGTGGGAGAGGGCCCCTCTCCAGAGATGGAGGAGGCACCTGGACCAGTTCAGGCCGTGGTGGTGGAGGGGTTGTTTTGTTTTGATGTGGGAGAAGGTGATATGGGAGTCAGACTCCACTGGAAAAGGGGAGGAGCAGGTTTCCCGGGGTGCGGAGCGGGGAGCTGGGGGCCCCAGCGGCTGTGGAGGAGATTTTTCGACGCTCGCCATGCCAGCTCTTGCCAGTAAAGATGAGAAATTACTAATAAATTTTTGTGTATTTATCTGTGCTGTGATGGGTCTAATCTTGATCAATGGAACCCTGTTGCTATGAAATACCGCTTTTATGTCTATATTCTATATATTGTTTGTGAAGTAAAAATTTATTTGAAGTTTAATTTTTTTGGTTTTTGGTTTTTGATTTTTTAATTTATTTGTTTTTTGTTTTGTTTTTAATGAAGGAAGAAAATAAATGATGACAAACCCCATCTATATTTAAATTATCTTTTGCTCTTTTTTCTTTTTCTCCCTTTTCTTCTTTTTCTTTTCTTTCTTTCTTTTTTTGTTTGGTTTTTTTTTTTGTTTTGTTTTGTTTTGTTTTTTGTTACCTCTGTGCGTCTCATCCACAGTTCGCCGTGTGGCCCCTCGCTTCTCCATCTTACCCGTCAGCCATGAAATCATGCCCGGTGGCAACGTCAACATCACCTGCGTGGCCGTGGGTTCGCCCATGCCATACGTCAAGTGGATGCAGGGAGCAGAGGACCTGACGCCCGAAGATGACATGCCTGTGGGCCGTAATGTCTTGGAGCTCACGGATGTCAAGGACTCAGCCAACTACACGTGTGTGGCCATGTCCAGTCTGGGAGTCATAGAAGCCGTTGCTCAGATCACGGTGAAATGTAAGAGAGTGTGAGCACGCCTGCGTGAGCGAGTGCGTGGGTTCCCTGACTGCATGTTTGTAGGAGCGTGCATGCACAAGCGTGCAAGCTGCTGCATGGGTGTATATATGTGCAAGGCACGTGTTGGGTTCACGGTCGTAACAGAGTGTCTGAGCATGTGTGCAAAGCAAATGTGGGCACGTGTCACGTTCATGCATGTGAGCATTTGTAGATACGTGGTCGTGCCTGTCAGCCTTCACCGGTGCATGAGTGGGAATGTCACTGTGTGACTGTGTGGGTACCCTGTTCTGCTTGTGTCTTTGTCTGTCTGCATGGGGTGAGCCTGTGACTGCCTGATCTGTACATGAGGAGTGTGGGGACACAATTATGCATGTAAAAAGGTAGTTGTGCATGAGTGTGAGCGTGTGTGCACGGGAGAAGGAGCAACGTGGCTGTATGGGCATGTGGGCGCCTGACCGCATGTGTGTAAGTCCGTGTTGTTACAAGCCTGTAGGTACCTGCGTAGGTATTTGAGCATGAGCAGGAAGACAAACTCGTGCACCACGAGTGCCATGTGCCGCGATCCATGCATGCATCTTTGGGGATCCCGCACACAAAGAAATCCACAGCGAAGGGGATGCTGGTGGCTTGAGATCTTTCCTTGCTTTAGGACAACTGAGCTGTTTGTTATGAAGAAAACTGTGATTCAAACCCCTGCATGCTTGTTTCTGTCCTGGGGTATGAGGCTGGCTGGGCTGTTTGCAAGGAGCCTTGGATGGCTTGAAGCCTGCATGCCATCCTGTTCCAAGGTTAGAGATTCAGCCAAGGCCCTGAGGATCTCTGGCATGTATGCCCTTGCAGTAGAGCCTAGTTCCAGCATCTTAGTGGCCTTTGTTGCCTCAGCAAGAGGGGGAATAACCCCAGCTTCCAGCTAGCAATTCCCAAGAGGAGCACGGGTGCAATCTTCAATCTATTTTGTCCTCGGCAGGGGTGTATTAAAACCCAAGCGGGATGCCCCTGCGGTTGGGTGAGTGTAGAGCTCTTTGTATGAGCTGGTGTCTGCTCTGAGTGATGGCATTGCCCATGAGGGATCTGGGGAGAGAATGGGTGGGAAAGAATGCGGGCGGGTGGGGGAGAGGAGGAAAAATACTTTGGAGAAGGGGACGGCTAAAGAAAAACAAGCCTGTTGTATCAGCGCATCTGACTAAGGAAGGTCTGACAGTAGAAATGAGTAGGGACTAGTGAATCTTGACATGACACTCATCCTGAGCTTTTGCACAGGGAGTGGGCTCGTGCTAGCAGAAGGATGCCTGGGGCTGGACTGAGGTGCTCTTTATTTTCCTGAGTATTTTCTTCCTTCCCCTCTTTCCCTGTCTTACACTATCAATTTGAAAAGCTGCTGTGTAAGATAACATTGCTTCTGCTTCCATCTATCCTGTCTCCTCAGATGGGGAATCTTGCCCTGCTGGTACCTTCTGCCTTTTGTCATTTCACTTGTATTCTGTTCCCCTTTATGTTCCTGCGTGTAAGCATCTGCAGTCTTTGCCAGTCCGAAGATGAAAGGAGAAGTTAGAGCTTTGAGGTGCTCAAGTCTAGAGAAGATGAGGTTGGAAAGAGTCTAAAGCATGTAGTGAGGAAAACACGTAAAGCTTGCTGTTAAAGGTGTCTGACATTTAGCGTGCAGTGTCTAGCAAGCTCCAAAGGTAGTCTTCTGGATGAGGGACAGGGGAGATGAGTATTAACACATGTTTGTGGCTCGAGAGGAAGCACTCCAAGTTTTTATAGTTTTCTAGTTCTGGAGAGTGCAGCCCACACTATACTGTTACCTGCACACTAAACATGGAGAGATTCAGCAGTGCCAGAGCCGGGCTGCCAGCGCTGTTTCGGAAGATCTGATTACATGCTCGGAAGGAGCTCCTGCGAAACTGCTTTTCCTTACTGCCATGTGAGCCGGCGGATGTGCAGCTGAAGTCTGTGCTAATGATTCCAGATGTTTAGCTGAACGCTTTCCTTTTGATGGAGCAGTTTAAGGAGGATAATAGAGTGCATAACTAGGTTCATAATATTTCAGCAGCACTTTACTGAACTGCCGCACTGTGATTGGTACTGTGCCTCTGGCTCCTATAGCCCTAACTAGCCCAATTAGGCACCATTTCAGCATATGGGTTTTTTTTTAATGTCTGTTCTTCCTGATTCTCAGCACTCCCCAAGGCTCCTGGGACGCCAGTGGTGACAGAGACGACAGCGACAAGTATCACCATCACCTGGGACTCTGGAAATCCAGACCCTGTGTCCTACTATGTCATTGAATACAAGTCTAAAAGCCAGGATGGACCCTATCAGATCAAAGAGGACATCACCACCACACGCTACAGTATTGGGGGGCTCAGCCCCAACTCTGAGTACGAGATCTGGGTCTCTGCAGTCAACAGCATCGGGCAGGGGCCTCCCAGTGAGTCTGTGGTCACTCGCACGGGGGAACAAGCTCCTGCCAGTGCCCCCCGTAATGTGCAGGGACGAATGCTGAGCAGCACCACCATGATCATCCAGTGGGAGGAACCGGTGGAGCCCAACGGGCAGATCCGTGGCTATCGTGTATATTATACCATGGAGCCTGATCAACCTGTCAGCAACTGGCAGAAGCACAACGTGGACGACAGCCTCCTGACCACGGTGGGCAGCCTTCTCGAGGACGAAACCTATACAGTCCGGGTCCTGGCCTTCACCTCCGTGGGAGACGGGCCTCTTTCCGACCCCATCCAGGTTAAGACGCAGCAAGGAGGTGAGCACCTGTGTTACTAACCTTGGATGCACTGGGCTGCAGGAGGGAGAGGTGTTGGTTTATAGAATTATCCAGCTGTGGCTGCCATGTCACCAGAGCATTTATTTCTTTATTGGTTCAGTTTGGTTAAAATAGAAATCTTCTGTGAGGAAGCTCGGTCCAGTGACTGGAGCAAGGGAGCCTGGTGCATGATTCCTGATCTGTTTTTTTCTCTGGAAGGTGGTTGCTTAAATGGGTGTGGCAAGCAATTATGCAAAGAGAATCCATTTCTGCTGTGCCCTGTTTCAAAGTGAGGTATCTTATTGCTTCCAGTTTCTAAATGTCTATAATAGACCTAAAAGCACTCACTGCCCAGGCAATGGTGAAGCTTAACTCTTCTTAAAGGACCCAGAAACTACCTTCTCAGAGATGTGTGGGGAATGAGCCTTATTTTGCCTTTTTCTAAAAGGGGAAAAAACCAAAGCCTTAATTGTCACAGCAGATGTGTTGAGCTGAGAACAAAAGATGTTTTATCACAGGTTGTCACCCAGCATGCTTTTGGATGCTCTGCTTATGGCATGGGGTGCTGGTGAGGAAACTCTGCATCCTCAATGGGCTGTTCATGGGCTTCCCACTTCCAGAATCCTTTAATACTGGGGATTAGTGGGCAGGGCTGTATCCTGCACTAAGAAAGAGGCATGTGATCCAGTAGGACTCTTCCGTCTCCAGCAGCTCTGGACATGCTTGAGTTCTGCAGTGGGATTTAACCCTGCCCCGCTTTAGAAGAAGGGCCTGCCCAGTCTACAGCATGGCGTTTTGCTGCTGACATGCTCTTCACACACAGGCTTTGAAGAAAACAGGATAGGAGTCTTCCAATTAGCCAACTTAATGTGGTTTCTCCTGTCTCTCATCTTGCCTTCTCTGCCCCGTCGGCTCCTTGTCTGTGTCAGTTCCTGGGCAGCCGATGAACTTCCGAGCAGAAGCCAAGACAGAGACGAGCATCGTTTTGTCGTGGAGCCCTCCCCGCCAGGAGATCATAGTGAAGTATGAGCTCCTCTATAAGGAAGGAGACCACGGCAGGGAGGTGAGTCCGGAGAGGAGCAGCACAAAGGGTTGGGGCCCTGAGGAGCATCCCGGCCTTCCGGTCCCCGAGGTGGCTGAGAGAGGGGTGTAGGGCAGGTGTCTCCAGGCAGGGCTCGCCTCTGCTCCTTTTTGTTTGTTTTTATTTTTTTCTTCCCCCCTCGCCTATCTCAGGTGCCGAAGAACTTCGAGCCAACGACCTCCTTCACTGTGGAAGGCCTGAAGCCCAACACTGAGTATGTCTTCCGACTGGCTGCCCGCTCGGCTCTGGGCCTGGGGGCCTTCACCCCGGAGGTCAGAGAGCGCACCTTGCAGTCTAGTAGGTGTCTCTCCTTTTCCCACCCTTCTCTGAGGGGAAGACAGTCAGGGAGCCAGAGATGGTGGGCACAGGGGTATGGAGCTGTGGGGCGGACGTTCTCGGTGCTGCGGCTTATCTCACATCCGGGGTTCCTCTCCAGGGAGGTGGGCGGTGGCGGGGGGCACCTCTGGGACCTGCTGCCTTCTCCCTTTGCTGCCCCAGATAGCTGAGACGTGAACGAAGAGTGGGTCTGGTGCATGCTTTTGGAGTTGGGGGGGCAGCGGCGGTGATGGGAGGCCAGTTAGCACCATCCACTTGATGGGGTGGGGAACAGTGAAGAGCTTGTTGATGGGCCACGCTGGCCCTTGGTGCTGAGCATGCTCAGGGAGGACAGCACCCCACCGTCGTGCAGCAGCTCGCCTGTCCACCAGCAGAAACTGAGCGGCAGCTGTCCGGAAGGGGGGCACAAGCAATGGAGCAGGGAGACAGTGGGGGAATTGGGAGGAAGAGGAGAAGGGAAGGTGATTAATCAAAAGTCCAACGTTTTCACCAGCCTTTGGGAAAGCGGTCCTCATGCTCTTTTCCATGAGCGACTTCGTAGCCTCGGGGAGGAAGGCTTGCTGGCCCAGCGAGCGCTGGGAAGAGTCCCGTTTGGGCTCCGGCAGAGCGGGAGAGAGAGGAGTCATGTGGAGGCTGTGGGGGGGATATTAATGACACCAGGATGGAGCGTACGCAACCAAAATGTGCTGGTTTTAGTTTAATGGATTGTCTCCCTTCGCTGTTGCCCTGGGGACAATAACCCTGGATGGCAATATTTCAACCTGGGCTTTTCACAGATCTTTGCTTTTAAATGAGGTGTTTTTTCACTGCATGAGTGGCTGTGGCAGCTGTTCTTTGTGTTTTCTGTCTCCTCTCATCTCTACTAAATCACTCCGCTGCAGTTTGGAGTAGCTGGGAGCAGAACTAACTCAGAAATGGCTCTGGTCACCAGTGTGAGGAGAGAGAGCGCCTGCTCCCATCTCTCAGAGTCCTTAACAAGGGAGAGCAGTGGGCTCTCGGCTGGGCACCTGCCCCATCTTTTCGTTTTAATTGTCACATCCTGCTGTCTCTCTGTCTCTTCTCCTGTCTCTCTCCTTCTCTTTCTCTCCCCCCCCAGGAGTGGGAGAAAAGGGGAGTCTCTTTCTGCATAGGCAGAATTCCTTACTGGGGCTTTCTCAGGCCTCCAGTCTGTTCAAAGATATTTTGTTTTCTTCTTTCCTTCAAATGTTTTTCCCTTTTTTTCCTTGTATTTTTTTTCTTATTCTCTCCATGTATCGAAAGAAAATCCTTTCCTGACTCTGCTGCAAATCTGCTGGTTCTGATCCCAGTATGGTACTGTCAGAGGGAGCATCACTGTGGGGTGGGGGAAAATGAACTGAAAGGAACTGAAAAATAAGTGTCAAACTTACTCACACTCTGCTTCTGTTTTCCAAGGGGTTTCCCTCCTTGAGATTCATGGGGATGGGAGGAAAAGAGGGTCTGGGATTTGTGCTTTCTGGTTCAATAAAAACAGGCTGAAAGAGGGGCGTGGGAGCTGACGGCAGTAGGGCTTAGCGATGCTGAAAATTTTTCCCTAAAGGGTGAAGAGAAGGGGATCTGGGAAAGGGGAAGGCTTTGGGGCTTTTTCTAACTTGGCACCTGCCCAGAATGAGGCCTGGTTTATTTCTGTGTAGCTCAGCTTTCATAGGGATAGTTTCATTAATTTAACACTCTTAAGAACATCAGCTGGGAACTGTCAGTGTCCTGTAACACGGTGAAACATTTTTTCCTGGCTGGCTGTTGGAGGAACGAGTCAATTCTCCCTGGTCCGGGTGACATCCTTCGGCTCACAGACCTTCTGGCTCGGGACAGGCTTTTGTGTCTTCCCTCTGCAGCTCCTTTTCCGTTCAGCTCCTCCTTGGCCCGCTCCATGGCTCTTCTTTCTTTTCTCTTCTGCTGTCTGCTTGCCTGCCTG
The DNA here is from genome assembly GCF_929443795.1 of Astur gentilis. Classification (NCBI taxonomy): domain Eukaryota; kingdom Metazoa; phylum Chordata; class Aves; order Accipitriformes; family Accipitridae; genus Astur; species Astur gentilis. The sequence goes on along the minus strand of NC_064887.1, from coordinate 41,457,494 downwards.
CATGCTCTAGCAGCCTGATGAAACCAGCTCCCTGCTCTCTGTCTGTCTGTCTCTCGCTGGGCGGTTTCACACCACGATGGCATCTTGTCTCTGCAACGGCAAAGCCTCCTTCGTCCTCCCGCAGCCTGCCGAGGCGTTCGGTGCTCTTCCCCTCCTAGCTCAGCTGGCAAGCATGTGCCTGCATGCCGCAGCCCTCCCTGCATTGCACACCTTTCTGCACAACACCCTCCACCTCCCTGTCAGGGTGGCTCCTCCTGAGCATCATAACCAAAGTAAAATCCATTAAACTAAAGGTAAAGTATCTTTTTCTTCTTGAAGTAGCTGGGTTTTAACTCTTCAAGTACCAGAGACGTAGATGGTAAAAATAACAGAATCTCGTGGTTGGAGGAAGCTGGTTTGCCCTTTCTAACTAGCCATGACCTTCCCAGGGCTCCTTGGCAACTCTCCTACTCAGAAATTTCAGAGCGCAAAGCATACGTCAACAGACAGGGGTGGCAGGGTGGGTGCTGTGAGGCTGCATGTGCAGGTGTAGAGGAACGATGGGGCTTTCTTACCCTCTGTTCCTTCCTAAGAAAGGATGTTTCCCCCACCCATTAGCTCTGCTCTCCTTCCCTTCCCCCTTCCTCACAGTATATGAAGTGAACGAAACTTACACAAAGTCTATGGTACCTAAAGGGTTAAAAAACATTGTATTGTACAAGGTCAGTAAGGGTCATTCTTGTGGCTTGGACAGTCAACTTTAAAGCATGTAAAAGATGCAGTTCAGGTGAGTACTGGCTGGTCTCAAGCGGATTCACAAATACAGTCCACCCTGTCGCCGCAGGCTCACACACCCGTGTGTGGATCTGCACACACTCCTGTATGTCCTGGAGCCCATGGGAGGGCGGGGAGGGGTTCCCAAAGAGCTGTCTGCCTGGTAAAACCAGAGGCCAGCAGACAAAAGGTGACGATCTCTTGGCTGGAGGGCTCTTGCCTGTGCCGTGGCTCCCTTTCCAGCAAAGGGGCTTGTTGCAGAGGTGAGCTCGCAGCCTCCGGTTTGGGCTGCGGTCCTTTGCCTCCCGCACGCAGCTCCCGCCTTCTCGATGCTGTCCCCACGCACGCATGCACGTCTCCAGGGTCACACAGGTTGGGCTGGATTGTGAAGGAAACTCACAGTGCCATGAACTCCCCAGATGCGTCTCCAGTATGGCCAGCCAGCACTTGGTGGCTGTTTTCATCCAGGTGCTGTAGTCGATGAGAGTGACGGGGAGGGGGTCTGGGTGGGATCTGGGCCTTCTCCCCCATCACCCACCCACCCAGCCTTTTTGACCAGAGAAAGCGCAAACCATCCCAAAAGGAGGCCTCGCTCCAGGGCCTCTCGGTAGGTCCCTGTGCTGGAGCGTAGAGGGTGAGTGAGCAAGCGAGTGTGACCACGCGCAGCAGCTGCCAGTGCAAACAGTGAACCCAAGTGCCAGCTGGAGCTCCCGCTCTGCTTACTGGGGCTTTCATAATGAGTTTCAGGATGGAAAGGGTAGGTCAGGTCAGACCCTCTCTGCAGTGGGTTTCTCAGCCGTGGTGGCTTTGGCTGGACTGCTAAGCAGGCAAGGTGGCTTTTAATACTACCGGCCCCTGATAGGGAGAACAAAAGAAGCAAACAGCATCATGGCAGGCACTGGAAAAGGGTCGAGTCTTTTCCTCCGTACCCTGAAAGGGACTTGAGTTGCTTCTGGGGTGTGGGAAGGAGCAGTGCACCTCCATTCTGGAGATGTTGGTGCTGCGTCAATCACGGCAGATGGAGAGAGCTATAGGGGGAAGGAAATCCATCAGCGGGAATCTGCCGCCCTGCTCTCTGGTCTCTGTACAGGTAGCTTAGCAAAAGAGAATAGATTGGGCTCCAAAATTGCCATTACTCCCATAGCTAGGGTTCTGCTGGCAGCGGGGGGAGTAACTCAGTCGGGGGGAGCTAGCAGTGGGGCAGGGTGGCATTTTAAAAGCCAGTCATGTGCAGAAACCCACCAGGAGCTTGGTCTGGCCTCGTAGCTCAGATTCTCTTGTTCTCTCGTAAGAAAGTCTTATAAGTTAGCAGTTGAAGCGTGGAAGGTAGGTAAACAGACTGGGAATGTTCTGGAAGGAGTCACTTTTTATATCAGTATTATTTTATTATTATGATTTCCTTTCTGATGTTTTTTTGTTTCAAATTACTGGCTTGATTTATGTTTTATTTTCCAGTTTGTTCCTTTTGGTTTTGTTTGTTTGACATATTTTGTATTGTTTTGCGTGGCTAGCCATGGCCAGGGATCGTCACCCTCTGCAGTGGGATTTCTGAGGATAAGGGTTTCATTCTGCCATTTTAAATACAGCCAAATTGTAGCAGTAAGGCTTGAAAGTAGGAGGACAACACCCAAAATGTCCTACTGGACAGAGTGCTCAGCACTGCAGCATAAGGACTATCTTTACCCTTTCTGCAAAACCCACTTACTTCTGTTTAATGGAGGCACATGCAAAACATGTGGCTTTCACTCCAGTGCAAACTAGGCAAAGCGTGACTTGATTTAGCAGAGTCCTCAAGGCAAGCTGGGCCTAAACATCTGTTTGTGACTCAGGGATGGGAGTAAGAGGTTTGAAAAAATCATTCCTCGGTAAAAGAGCTTTTTGTTGATTAAAAAGCAACAGAGAAATGAGAAATGGTGACCAGCATTTATCTACTCCTGTGCTTCTTGCAGGTGATGCTTTGGGGGCTTATAAGGACAGCCCAGTTTCTGGCAGTGGCTGTAGAGACTTAAGAGCTATTTATTGCACTTTGACTGTATCTGGTGAGATTAGATTTGCAGAGTTGCCTTGAAAATGTATCACTCTCTCTGCTTACCTGGTCTGATTGATTGTAATTAGTGATTGAAAGAAGTCTGGTCTAAGATTTCCCAAAGTGACCAGGTTACAGTTGGGATACAGAAGTGGCAGACTCTTTGTCCGGACTTCGCCAAGGTCTCAGACCCATGGCACCTCCCTCAGCAAACCTGTATTTCTTGCAGTTTTCTGTGTATCTCAAGGCACGGCTGTGGCATAGCACCATGCACCGCGGCACGTAGTGTCTGACAGAGCTGGTGTCAGCGTCTTGCTTCCTACTGAGCAGACCATGCTAAAAATTACCTACTGCAGTTCAGTAAACACCAAAGTGAGCAGGCCTGCACTAGAAGGCTGTGGTTTACACCTTCCTCATCTCCTGAAAATCAGCCCTGAGACAGTTGACTGCTGCTACCGTGAGCACATGTGGCTGTGTAGCACCTCACTTCCAAAGGTTTCCTCCTGGGACTTCCAGAAATACCTTGATGTAGTTTAGGCAGAGAGTGCAATGGGACTTAGATGAGCTGCCACTTCTGAAAGCCACACTGGGTACCTGAATACCTTGTCAAACATGCTGCCTCGCTCCTTTGCAAGGCTTTTTTCTCTAAAACCCTCCTATCTAAACATATATTGTGGGCTGATTGCTTGGGAATATCCTGGGCATGACCCCCATGGTTTTTCACCTCCTTCAGTCTGTGGACAGCTAATAACTCCCATCTGGAGGTACAGACTTAAATTTAAACCTCCTGGCAAAAGAGTTGCTTTTCTTACTTTTCACAGATCCCTTCAAAGAAATTAAAGATCCCAGAGACTGCAGTTTGGAAACAAGTGCCTTACCAGCCAGGGCAGGGTTTGCCAGACTGCCGTAAAACAGGGAGCTAAAGGAAAGGACTTCTGTAGGGTAAAGCTGGGTGCTTAGTTTTGTGCCAGCCACACTTAGTAGAGGCAGCAGGACCCCACTTGGCTAGCCCGCTTGCTGTTTTAGTCCTTTGCTTTATAACATTTCAGTTTCAATGCCCCATGTCATTTCCGTTGGCTTTTTTTTCTTTTCATTTAAAAAAAAAAAAAAAGACAACAACAAAAAGCTCTCTTCTTTTTTAATTTTATCTTCCTAAACCAAATTTTTGTACGTTTTATTTTAGATTTTTTTGTTATCATTTTCCTTTTTTTTTTCTTTTATCTTTCCCATCTTTTGTTTTTTCCCCCTTCTTCCCTTTCCCTCCTGAATTTTCCCCCCTCGTAGAACCGTCTGCCCCCCCTCAAGACGTAAAATGCGTCAGCACCAGATCCACCGCCATTCTGGTAAGTTGGCGGCCGCCTCCGGCTGAAAGCCAAAATGGCGTCCTGGCTGGATACAGCGTCTACTATCGAGCGCTGGACTCTGAGGACACGGAGCTTAAGGAGGTGAATGATATCCCCCCAACCACCAGTCAGATCCTACTGGAGTCCCTGGAGAAGTGGACAGAGTATCGCATCACTGTCGTGGCTCATACGGAGGTGGGGCCGGGCCCGGAGAGCTCGCCGGTTATCGTCCGGACAGATGAAGATGGTAATTGCACTTTTTCTGGTTTTCTCCCGAGTCCCCTGATGAATACGTGTCCCTGGAGTGGGCTTTTTCCCCCACGGGGGAGGACACGTCGTGTCCCTTCTTATGGCTTGTGTGGTGCAAGACCAAAGCCTGAATGGGGCCTCAACACAGCCTCTGGTCCGAGACGTGCAGCGTCCTTTGCTGCCATCTCCCCAAGCCCCTCTTGAGAATTGGAGTTTGTAGGGTTGTCCTTCCCTGCTTTAGCATCGGGGGTTTTTTTGATTTCTGGGGGTTTTTTAATATCAAGTCTCTGAGCCCTGACTGCACCGCTTTTCCTGAAGAGATGCTCTTACTGAGCAGGGAAGCAGCCGAGGCAGCAAGGAAATGAAATCAGAGGAGAGGAGACGATTGCTGCCAGAAACTGTTTTAAAATATTAAGGGTTCTTCCCACACGTTACTTGTTACTAGCTCCTCTCTAAGTCAAAGTTTTGGTTAGTGGTAGAAAGGAAGAAAAAACCTTCAGCAGTGAGCAGTTTAAACTCCAGTTCAGTGGCCCAGCTCAGAGACTTTTAGCACAAACACAGATAACGAGACCTGAACTTCCCTGGTATCTCTACAGTAAAATAAAACCGGGAAAAAATGTGCATGTGTGCATGAAGGGAGAGCACCCTCACTGTGAGGGTAAGACCCACAAATTATATAGGTCAAGTAAATAATATACATAAATTCCAAACTTCTCAGACTTTCTTCCGCCATCCCAAATAAAAAGCATTTTTAAAAAAGCAACAGGTTTGTCCCCAGTGTGGGTTCTGTTTCCCTGAGTATCTGCCCACATCCAAATGGATGGAATACCTTGCTCAGAGAAAGTATGGTTTTCTTGCAGATGAAGCTGTCATGCACTGCATTATTGTTGTTGTTGTTATTATTATTTCCAAAAATTCAGCCCAGATTCCAAGACATCTCTTGTTTCCTGCCCTGAGATTATGCAGCGGCGGTAACCACCAACCCACCTGCCCTGCCTGAGAGACAAGGGAACTCTAAGGGAAAGTCCCCCTCCGTATCCTCTTCACCCTAACACCCCGCAGGCAGGACCAGAGCTTTTCTGGCTCATTAGAAATTGGCATTGCCCTCAGAATGTGATGGAGAACTCTATGGTTTCTTCCATCTGAGCTAACTGGGGACAAAGGAGCCTATGGAATATTGGCTGGGCTATGAGATGGACCTATTTCCATGCATATCTCTGAGCCGTGCAGATTAGATGCCCCAGAACTGCTTCCCTGCTTCACTGAGTAAGAGCAATGGCAGATGATGGGATGTCTAGTTTGACTGTTAAGTCTCCGCTACCTTTCAGGGCTGTAGATTCAGTGTACGTATGTCCCATAGGTGAAGTGAGTATATCCCATAGGTGGACAGGCTCCAGACAGAAATTCCCAAGTGACTCTTAATGCCTTTTTTCCCTTCCTCGCAGTGCCCAGTGCTCCGCCTCGGAAAGTGGAGGTGGAGGTCCTGAACTCCACTGCAATCCAAGTGTTCTGGCGCTCTCCAGTCCAGAACCGCCAGCATGGCCAGATTCGCGGCTACCAGGTCCACTATGTACGCATGGAGAACGGAGAGGCCAGGGGGCTGCCCCAGATCAAGGATATCATGCTGGCTGATGCCCAGGTAAGGACTCACCTCCTGCTCCAGTCTCCTCTTGTGGAAGGTTTTGGGGGGTGGGTGCTCCAGCCTCCTTGTCTCATCCCAAGCAACATAATGCTGGAGAAAGTAGATGAGTATCTCTATGACAAGGTATATGTTGTCTTTCTGCAGTTCATTTGCACTCCCAGACAGTAGCTATTGTGGAAGAGTATGAACTGCTGTCCCAGCACTGAACTAAATACCATCCATCCTCCCTGTGTCTGGGAAGTCTTTTAAGACAGGCAAAGGCCACAGTGGAATCTACTAATTTCTCCCACTCTACTTCTTCCTTCATGCTGGCCTGGTAACTTCTGACCTTGTGTGGCTGCTTGCTCAGGGACTCCTTCCTCATGCTGTGTCTCTGTCTTTCCCTTCTTTCCCCTCTTGTATTCTCACGTGCAAAACCTCTCTTGTTCTCTGCCCAGTGGGAAACAGATGACACTGCTGAATACGTAAGTAAAAAAGTAAAAATCCTCCCATCCTGGTTCTGTCCCTTCCCTTCTCCCACTTCCTGTTGTGGTGTGATACTTTCCTTTTCCTTTATTTTTTTGCAGTGCCAGTGTGCCTGTTCTAAAGCCTGTTGTTGGTGTTCCCATGCACTGTCCCCACCCTGTTCACTTTGCTCTGCAACCCTGTGTGATTGTGTAGCTTGTCAGCACGCAGCAACGCTGCAGGGTTTTTCCCTCGGCTTTGAAGGAAGGATGAGTCTGCTGCTCCTCCATGGGGAAGCAGATGGGACGTTGAATTTGGGACTACCTTGAACATATGCTTAAAGATGGGCTGGTCTGCAAGCACCTCTGGCTTGTGTCTGAAAAACATGGTTAGGCTGAAAAGCATTGGGTAATCAAAGCCCCATAACTCCTAAGCTATCAGCACATGAACAAATGCTTTGTGCCCTTAAAGGGCCAAGATCCTTAGATACTCGTTGATACAAAGCACTGAATCGCTACTGGCGCTTTTACCTTTTAAGTAGACCTTAAAATCAGCTTGGCTGTTTCGCATTTGCTACTTCTGCTAAAATGCTAAATGTTTTCCATGATCTTACTGCTACAAAGCAGTAGGAGAAAACATTTCCTTCTTGGAATGGCAGGGTCCCAAGATAATGCACTACTAAATTGAATGTATTCATGTCTCCTAGAGATTGCCAAGTGCCCTACAAAAGTGAGGGGCCTCTCTTTTACAGATGGAGAAACTGAGTCACGTAAAAGGTAAAGTCTCTTGCCTAAAATCTTAATAAAACTCAGTGGCAAGTGTGAAAGCAGAACAGGTTTTTTGACTTCTAGAAGACAGACCTGTCTCTGTAGCTAGTGGCTTCCAAACTTGTTGATCAAAATCCCACTGTTTTGAAGTTCGGCTGTTCCACTCCCTGCTCGGCTCTGGGGGCAATACAGGTGTTTTCAGGACCAGCAAATTCTTCCCAAGTGCTGCCCTGAGATTTAATATTGAAAGCACAAAAGGGCAGTGGGGGTGAGGGGAAAGGAAGGCCATAAAACATGCACAACATTCACATCTCCCTCCTTTTCAGGGCCTTGGAGAAAACCCTGCTGCATATGCTCTCATCCTTTTTGATTTAGCACGGGTATTCCTTTTACAACACAGCCCTCCGAAGGGCTGAATACTTCATGGGGAAGGGCTATCCTTGAGGCCAGTCTTCTAACAAAAGCTCTTGGGAGCCAGGTGTGGTGAGGCTGATAGAGGATGGAGGAAGGAAGGTGTTGGGGATTTAGCAGAGAGCTTTAGCGTGCAAGCAGAAAATGTCGTCTTGCACTTTGCGTTAAAGCAATCCCTTTAATATTATGAAGGCATTAAAAAATATCTCTGAGGAGAGAAGGAAGGGGGGTAACGGTGAAAAAAATGTAATCTCCCTGAAACCGCTGAGACCTCCTCTGAGACTGCATAGTGAAGAGGAACACTTTGAAGAGCGCAACAGCATTTTGATAGCTGAAGCAGTTTGTGTTGAGATAGGGAATGTGTGAGAGGTAGATCTGGAAGAGAATGCACTGAACCAGGGCCCTGCAGAGACATGGTATGTTTACAGAGAGACTGTTTGTAGCTGGAGTGTGCGTGCGTCTCGCTAAGGGAACGTGGCTCTCATCCTCCTGCCAATTGCCACATCTACCCAGTTGCCCCAGAATGTCTTGTGATTTCAGATTCAGTGAATGTTCCTGCATGCTAGAAAAGGGCTGAGACTCCTGCAAGGAGGAGAGATCTACCCGTGTATATGTACCTGAATACTTACATGATTTTCCTTTGGAATCTCGCAAACAGGAAATGATCATTGCTGGGCTCCAGCCTGAGACTGCATATTCTATTACCGTAGCCGCCTACACCATGAAGGGAGATGGTGCTCGCAGCAAACCGAAAGTGGTCACCACGAAGGGTGCAGGTAAGAGTCTTCTCCTGAACTGTTGGGATTCACCAGTTTCCTAAAGCCAAGAAGCGTTTTCTCCAGATGCAGCTTCTTTCATCCCACTCCCTTCATGAAGGACAGACTCGCAACAAATACCATGCTGCCCTGAAGACAAAATTATTTCTAGGGAGGCAGAAACCCCTTCATTCCTCACGTGTACCTCTCACTGAATGACATATTTTTCTGTCCAGTGCTGCAGAAAGCCCAGACACACCCAGAAATGCAACAGAGGATGAGTTCACTGCTTGTAATCTCTTGTGCTATAAACTGCAGTGCACCAGAAGTAAAGAGAATCTCTGCCTGGTCTGACACTCTGGAGAGACTGTGTAGCTTTGGTGGTTGGCGCACACAGGTACCCTTGGGAATGGGAGAGCCAGAGGTCTGCTGTCATGGTGTTGACTTGCAAAGTTCTGAAAAGCAGCAGGAAGACTGGTGGCTTGTACTGCCTACTCTTCTTCCAGTATCGTCTCTGAATGTACGACCCCTCTTTGCTTAGGAGTAGCAGAGGGAAAAGTACTGACAGTATTGACCTTTCCTCGCTAACATTTCTGGGACCTGGGCTCTGTCTGCACACACCACCCAGATTCATTCCTCCCTTTGACCTATTCTTTATGGCAAAGTATCTGTCAGCCTCAGAACAGAGGATGTGGTGCCAAGCTAGGATGGCAGGGCCTAAACAGGGGGATGACAAAGGGCAACAGGGTATCCTTTGCTCCTCCAAACAGTTGTGCTGCAGGCAGAAAGGAGAGGTACACACTCCACCTGTCCTCTCAGCATGTGCATTCCTGTGGTTTCTGCTCTCACGGCTAAACCTCTGCTGTGCAGTATGGGAAGGGGTTTGTGCAGTGGGGGGAGACTACGGTGCCTAGACCTGGAGTTGTCCCTCATCCAGCCCATCTCTTGTTGGACTGTGATTACCTTCTCTCACCCCATTTTGCTCATGCTCTTTCTTTTGTTCCTGCTGTCAGATGATGGCTTTCTCCCCTTTTCATTTCTTTTCTTTGTCTACTAACCTCCCAACCCTGGCTGTTTATTTTCTTCTTAGTTTTGAGGCAGTCATCTTCACTCTGCTTGTAGCAGCTGCATAAACTGACATCATCCCTTGTTTCTGGAAGGACATTGCTCTCTGCTTCTGCAGGGATCGAAGGCCTTCGGTCAGCACTGCGTAATTAACCTGGAAACCTCTGCTCGGGCTCTGGAGGCAGCACAGACACTCAACTGAGTGTACAGGACAGAGAGGGCTCAGGAGCCCTGGCCTGGAACACATAGGGCTGGAGCTGCAGCTGACCTCCATGCCCTTGCCTTTTCCCTGCCCTAACTCACATCTTCATCTCATTTTATGTTCTTGTGTTCAGACAAGTGAATGGGATTTGAGCCTTTCTCTCCTCTCTTGCTTCTCCTGCCTAGTTAAGAGAATGGTACACAAGAGAACAAGGTTGCTTTCCAGGACATCAACTCTTGCAGATGTTACAGCAGGGTACATTTGGATGTCAGCATCCAGGCTGCTGTCCTCACACCTTGTAGTGTCAGTGAGCTGTCAGAAGCCTTTTCCTTCACTCGCCCTCTTCTCCTTCACCCTCCGGCTTTGCCCATGTTTCTTCTCACTAGCTCCCTGGTTCTCTCCTCTCATTTCCTTCTTCCCGAGGCTCTCTACCCTTTTGATTTCTCTCTCCTGGAGCCTTTCTCTCTGCCTCCCTCCCTTGTCACTCTCTCTTGTCACCCTCCCTCATCTCTCCCCATTAGGATTTGCAGTGCAGGTGATCAGTCACAGAGGGATGTTTTCTCCAGCACAGCAGCTATTACCCAAAACTCAATTTCTCCCAACTTGAAATAGCTATTTTTAAAAAAAAAATCTTTCAAATGGCTCTGTAACATTCTTATCTTCCTTGCAGTGTTGAGTCAATATACCTTCTGAGAGGAGAGATTTCTTTCTTTATCATTCAGGGCTAGGGGCTGAATTTAAATACGGTAATACATCCAATTTTCTCCTTTACTGTCCAAACCAATTGCAAAATAAAACACTTCCCCCCACCCCACACTTTCTTCTCACCTTTCTTCTAAACAATATTTGTTGTGCAAATGTAATATTTTCAAGCTCAGCTGATTATAGCAACATTTGTGACAAAAAACAAAACATAAAGGTAATGGCATTGTTTTTGTCTTTAATGTGTTTCTTAGGCATTTCCAAGGGAGGCTTTCCCAGCAATGTTCCCTAGCAATTCTTTGGCAGTTTGAGATGAATAAAGCATTTGTTTCAGAGACAGCCCCTCATCCCCATGTTCAGATGTCAGTCGATGCAGCAGGCAGAGTGGTTTCCCCAATTTGGCTCTGCCAGGGTCCCTGACACAGGCAGCATCCTTCCTTGCAGGCTCCCTCCTGCTCGCTTCGTTAGCTGCGCTACAGCTTTCCAACTTGCCGACCCTTGGTCAGACTCATGCTGCGAGAGTGGGCCAGGATCTCTCTGAACTCCATTCTCTCTCCTCCTCCTGTTCAACCAGAAGAAATACCAAGGCGGAGAGAAGGAAATTAGATCTGTAATAGTGGAGTTGAGTGTAAATGACGCGTGAGCTGCTGGAATTAATGCTCTGGTTTCTTCAGCTTCAGGAACCTCTGGGCCTACATGTGTCATTTAACTGTGGCTGTGGGCTTGCTTAGCAGTCGGGCAGTGCCAGGGCTCATTAGACAGAGGCACAGCATTGCTGAGCTTCTGCAATATCCCCCCAAATGTGGAGGAACTAACTGACGTGTTAAGGAAGGAGCTAACTGGAAACACACCGACATTCAGCTGTCTTTTCCCTTCCTCCAGAGGAGAGAAACTGCACAGAGTAAGCAGCAATTCTCCCTACCCTCTGCCTCGCACAGATTTTGGGCTCTGTTTCCACTCTCTGTGTGCTTCCTTCTTTCTGTACCCAACTGGGTGATCAGATGCCTGCCAGACTCGCTTAGCTGGCCTTGTGCCTGCTGCTCAGGACCTCGGGCTGCCCAGGCTTCCTTTCCCATCCTTCATTACTTCACCCTCAGCTGCTCTGGACTTCCCAGCCTGAGCCAATCTGTTCCAGTCTCTTTCTGCATGAGTTGTGCTGTGTAATGGAGAGAGAGAGGGGACGGGAGTTTGGGGGACTCCAGCATTTGTTCTTCCCTGCCCTGGGAAGCAGTCTGCTCAGGTGATTAGGACAGGAGGCTGGGAGTCAGGACTCCTGAGTTTGTTCTTCCCAGCTGTGGGAGGGTTTGTGGTCCAGTGATAAGGGAGGAGCTGTGCACACCTTTCCATCCTGAGGAAAGGGAAAAAAAGAAATCCAGAAACGTGTCAGTACCTCGCAGCTGGCATGTTGGCAATGCACTTCATTTCCTAAACTTGATAGAGACCATCCACTTGCACTGCGGGTGGGTAGCAGCAGCTTGGTTTACAAGGGGATACGCTAAAGTACACAGAGTTGAGCTGAAACCTTGCCGCTGCTTTGAGGAACCTGTTGTTGCAGCTTTAGAGTCTCTGCATCTCCTCACCAGCCACCCTGTCCTACATTTGACTGAAGGTGTCTGTCTTCTCTCCCAGTCCCAGGGAAGCCCATCCTGTCTGTGCACCAGACAGAGGAGAACACTCTTCTGGTGAAATGGGAGCCTCCATTGGATGCGGAAGGCCAGGTGATGGGCTACCGGCTCCAGTTTGGCCGCAAGGATGTCGACCCCCTGGCTACCTTGGAGTTCACGGCCCTGGAGGATAAGTACACCGCTCCCAGCATCCACAAGGGCGCCACGTATGTTTTCAAGCTGGCCGTGAAAAGCCGGGCTGGCTTTGGGGAGGAAGCTGTGCAGGAACTCACCACCCCTGAAGACATCCCCAAGGGTTACCCCCAAATCCTCGAGGCGAGCAACATCACTTCCATGTCGGTCCAGTTTGGCTGGCTCCCCCCCGTGCTGGCTGAGAGGAATGGAGCCATCGTCAAATACACCGTGGCCTACCGGGAAGCCGGTTCTCCCGGCAACCCACTGGAAAAAGACCTGCCCCCCTCCCCAGAGAACTCTTACACCCTCAACGGCCTCAAACCCAACACCGCCTATGATGTTAAAATCCGTGCTCACACCAGTAAAGGCCCCGGGCCGTACAGCCCAACCGTCCAGTATCGGACGTTCCAGCTGGATCAAGGTAGGACTTACCGGTTTCTCCTCCCTCTCTCTCCTTGTAACCGGGGCTGGTGCCAGGAGGCAGAGAGCTGGAGAGGTCAAGCCAGGCTCAGCCAGGCTCGTGAGTAAATGCAAAGCACTCTGGTTTCACACTCAGTCCCTCAGCTCCTCTCTGCCTTGTGCCAGGTAAGTCCCTTTTACCACTTTCTTCTAAGTTAAGTCCGGACACCCTTCTTTCACTGGCACCTGAAGTGGGGGGCCAGTCGCTATACAGGTGGGAAGAGCATTTTCTTCAGCTTTTGCAAACAGCCAAAAGAAAACAGAAAAATGAAAAAAACCTCAAAACGTGACCTGGGATGGGTTTCCTCACCTGAGCATGCTCAGAAAGCCAGCACCTCGTTCCTGCAGCAGCCACCCAGACCCATAAGTGTGTGGGCAAAGCCACGCACCCTCCTTCACCCCTTCCTGGGGTTAGGCTTGGGGACAGGGAGCACTGGGAGATGGACCTTGGCAAAACTCAAGCAAAGTGTGGAGGAGGGAACATTCCTGCAGCGGCAGCCAGACCCAGACTGGCAGGCCCTTTTCCCAGTGCCTGACGTTCTCTTCCTTCTCTTTCTTGCTCTTCCTTCCCTCTGCTGCCTTTTCTTCTCCTTTCTCCCCTTCCTCCTCGCTTTTCTCTCAGCAGTTTTACCCAAAAACTTCAAGGTGAAGATGGTGACAAAGACATCTGTCCTTTTGAGCTGGGAGTTTCCTGAGAATTACAACTCTCCCACCCCATACAAGGCAAGTGGAATGGAGGAGTCAGAACTGTGTTTCTTCCTGGTTTCCTGGGAGTCTTGTCTGTTGGTTTGAATAAGAGGTTGTAAGAGGCAGGAATTCTGGATTCTTTCCTCAGATACGGGCAGCTAATGATTAATCACTACATCAAGGAGGTGGGCTGAAAATCAGGGCTGTTCGGTTGCATTCCCACCTCTGTTACCAAATCACTGCCTCCCTAGGCAAGTTACTACAGTTTTCCCATTTACAGATAAAAATTTCTCTTCCCAGAGAAGTCTCAAGGCTTTGTCTTGCATTTGCCTTATGCTCGGGAACCCTCTTGTGCAGTGAGCACGGGATACAGACAGCTTCCCACTCAAAAGCCTCCTATTCCTGTGTTTGCTCCAGCTCTGGCAGAGCTGGGCGGAGCATGGCAGAGCTGAGTGCCCCGTGTTCTCTCCAACTTTGCTGCCTCTTCGCCTCCCACAGATCCAGTACAACGGGCTGAATGTCGATGTGGACGGCCGCACCACCAAGAAACTCATCACCAACCTGAAGCCCCGCACGTTCTACAATTTTGTTCTTATGAACCGGGGCAATAGCATGGGTGGCTTGCAGCAGAACGTCGCTGCCTGGACCGCTGCTGACATGTTATCAAAGAAGCCAGAGGTGACCCATAAGCCTGATGCTGATGGCAACGTGGTGGTGATTCTCCCAGATGTGAAGAGCTCTGTGCCTGTCCAGTAGGTTTCTGTTAAACTGCAGATGTGGGGTGCTCAGTTTATGTTGCAGGGGTCAGCCCTGATGGCTGGAGTCCACAGTAGAAACCTGCAGGGGCAGTGGCAGGGGGTGTGTTCCCTGCATTTTCAGTCTTGCTGACTGTTGTCTTTTGGAGCCACTTCCCAGAGCTAACAGGGGATGCCAAAGTGCAAAAGGAGTAAATAAAGAAACATGTCATACGGGGTTGCCACTGAATCCAAGCTTGCTCCAGGAGCAGCAATAACACTGTGCTAAATTAAAAGTAAGGGGTTTGCTGGGTTGGGCCAGTGGGGCTGTTTGGGCAAACCTAGCCTTCTGCATCAGTTTGTGCACTCTCTATCCCAGCTGAAACCAGGACAGGCTTGTAGAAGGAGATTAATTCCTTCTATTTATTCTGATTATTCCCAACTCTTAGGGCTTACTACATTGTGGTGGTGCCTCTGAGGAAGTCCCGAGGAGGACAGTTCCTCAACCCCTTGGGCAGCCCCGAGGAGATGGACCTGGAGGAGGTGAGTCTGGGTGAAACTGAAGCCAGCTGTAGGGAGAGAGCAAACAGCTGTAATGGATGGGACGGTGATGTGAGAGCCTGGGAAGGGTGGGTTTGGGATATCTGTGCTCCACGTTCTGAGTAGCTAAGGTGTGGCCAGTCTGAGTGGAATGGTTTGGCTCTCCTTCCTTCCTGCTTCCTTGATGGTGCTGAAGGCATCAGGGCTCCAAAGTGTTCCTTTGCTTCCTCCAGCTCGTTCAGGACATTGCCAGGCTCCGACGCCGAAGTCTGCGTCACTCTCGACAGCTGGATTTCCCCAAGCCCTACATTGCTGCCCGTTTTCGCTCCCTCCCCTCCCACTTCATCTTGGGGGACATGAAGCACTACGACAACTTCGAGAACAGAGCCCTAGAGCCAGGGCAGAAATACGTCATCTTCATCCTGGCAGTGCTCCAGGAACCCGAGGCTGTAAGTGCTGCCTGCTTTCTCTTGCCTTCTTCAGATGCTTGTGCCCCTCTGTCCCCATTACAGACCAGAGACAGCAACCGCTCCTTCGTGAGCTGCCAGCAGTCCTGGTGCCCTCCTGGCATTCTCCGTAACTCTCTCCCACCAGATGCCAGAGCTTGAGGTTTTTAATTTGTAAAGACCTTCCAGTCCAGCTGTGGAACTTTTGCATGTGGCTATTGGAGCTGTTTGTGCTTGTGTCTGCATGCAGCAAATGTGCTCTTCCAAGCAGACAGGCTAATGACGCAAGCATTTGTGCGCTGCTTCTGCATTTTGCTAGTCTTCCTAGGCAGGACTTGATACACTTGTGGCTCCAGATTTGAGTCTAGAATAGGGAGTACTGAACTATCCGCTCAGGACTACACTCGAGTTCAGAGTTCCTTAGGTCAAACCCCTTTACAAAGAGTAATTTCTTGTAAAGGCTGTCCTTTTATTTCTTAGAGCAATGACCCTAGACATCCTGCTTTGAGAGCAGCATGTCACACACCCTGGTCATTACTAAGTTCCCCATCAAGCAGAGAGGGGAGCATATTTTTATGGAAGACTACATGTGCTTTCTACCACTTCAGCACCTCTGCTGATTTCAGTGGTGCTGTGTTTGGCTTTATGAAAACAACTGTTTTAATATTTACCTGCCTCCTCCCTCATGCACAATAGGAAGCAGTCTAATACTTTGTTGTTTTTAAATCCCCCTATGGAGTTGTAGCAGGGAGCTATTTGAAATTAAGGGTTTTCAGAGGTTTTTTTCCCAAATAAATATTTAGTTGTGTATTTGATATTAAAGGATTAGGCTGACACGCTTCTGAATGGGTTTCTCAATCGGATTACTGCAGCTTGGGGTAATTTCTGCTTTAGAACAAGGTACTGCATACTCGCTCACAACAGCCTGGATTCACAGCAGCTCCCAAGTATGTAGCGGTATTTCAGTCTTGCTGAGAGCTGGTAGAGTTCAAGGACCAGAGCCCGGATCTCCTGTTCTTGTTCTGTCCCAGACTTTTCACTCGAACCATGGCACGCCAGTTCTCCTCTGTGTATTTTAGTTTCTGTTGTTTCTGCATAAGATGGGAATGCATCCTTCCTGGGGTGGGTAGGTTGTAGCACTCATGAGAACAAGCAGGCAAAGCCCATTAGTTAGGACTCTGATGGGTTTGAATGTGCTTCTGATTCTCCTCAAGAGCCCAGCTCACTGCAGAGGGAGCATAGGAGACATACTGCATTTTATTAATTTATATTTAATTGTAAGGGTTGGGTTTTTTCAGTCACCAGACCAGACTGTTTCTAAGCGTTAATTCTTGTTTCAATCCCTTCCCTCTTTCTCTGTAATCCCATCTGACTGTCAAAATCCAGATACTTATATGAGAGCTTGGAAAGTGTTAGTGTGTTTGTGGCAGTGGAGAGGGCTGAGGGATGTGGTGGAACAGAGGCATAGTCAACTGGTTTTCTAAAAGCACCTTCCTGGCTCCAAGATTAGGTGAACCATAGGCACAAGGCAGTCTACAACTTCATGTGAATGTGATCTTTCAATGGTCTGTCTTGCCTGGAGCATGGGAGGACGAAGATACCTGTCACGTGGATGCTCACAGACAAGAATTTTTTTATAGGTTGAAGACGGCATTTTCTCTGTTACTGTTTGGTTTGTGCTGCGGAGAGCTCACATTGTCTCTAGCAATTTCTCTTGTGGAATACTGTGTGCTTGCCCATTGTTTTCAGTCCCCGTTCCATCTCTGAACTGTGTTCCACAATCTTTCATGTCTTCCAGACTTTTGCTGCTAGCCCGTTCTCCGACCCCATCCAGCTGGACAACCCTGATCCACAGCCTATCATTGATGGAGAGGAAGGGCTGATCTGGGTCATCGGTCCCGTCCTGGCCGTGGTGTTCATCATCTGCATTGTCATTGCCATTCTACTCTACAAAAAGTAAGAGATGCTTCTTGCCCAGATCTGTGACCATTCTGAATGACCCCAGCTCTAGCCCCTAAAGGGAATTTCCTCCTTGGTCCTATAGTTGTCAGCTAAGGGCAAATCCTTTCACCAGCACCACAGAGAGGAGCCCCAAGGCACAAATGCTGAAGTGGAAGGGTCTGACTGGCACAGGAGAGATTAGCAGTGGGTTGCAGGGACTTGCTGCTTCCGAGTCTACCCCATAGCACTCTCAGTAAAGCTGTGCTTGTCTGTAGACAGTCTGTTGTGGCATGTGTGCAATGAGTTTGTCAGGTCTCTTGCTTGTCTCCCCCAGAAGAGCTGCTCGCAGCCTTGGGCTCGCCTTCCTGTGTTCTCTGTGTGTGTGTCTGTGCACAGCAGGGGTGATGGAGAGAAAGCACCTTTGTGCTGTGGATCAGCAGAGATCCCAAACTAGTTTTCAGCTGGAGTTGGGGCACAAGAGCAGCAGCAGTAAGGGTGTAATGTGAGTCTGCAGGAGAGAGGAGGGAACAACCCCTGGAAATCTCTCCCTTTTACTTGGCTTTCTGAGCAGCTCATGGCACATGCATGGGAATGGGGGCCCTTTAAGCACACACAGGCCACACTGTGCAGTGAAAGAGGACGGGAGGGGAAGCAGATGCTGAGCAAAATAGATCAAGAAAAGGGGCAGGATGGCAACTATGGCTCAGCACAGGGGTGTCCTTAGCTGGGACATCTAGTACCCAGGATGGAGGGAGCTCTCTTAACCCTGCTCCATCTTTCATCTGCACAGGTGTGTTTGCTTATGCACATGGGCATGTCTGTTGCATCCCAGCATGTGCGAAGCTGCTAGACACACAGGTGCTCTGGGGTCAGGGACTCAGGTGGTCCTTGTTGGTCTTCATTAGTACTGATCTAAATGGGTAATCTTTGCTGGTCCTACCTCCCACCTGTGTTACCAGGGTTAGAGCTGAGCAAATGCTTCCCCTTTTCTCTGCAAGTCCTTTCTAACCTGGACATTTGTCTTGTCTTCTCTCCACTTACTGCTTTCCGGGACAGCAAGCCAGACAGGTAAGAGCACCAGATTTGCCATTTACTTAGGTTCTTTCTTGCTGTGTGTTAGGCAGTGTTTACTGTCTGTGGTGATGGGGCTTTGTTGGTACAGTTCCTACCGTTAGATCTGTCCTAACGGAAACCCTGTGTCAGATTAGCATGGGACCATGTTTGAGCTGGGGTAGAAGAAGCAAAGAAAGCCCAGCTTTCTCCTGATTGTCCATTCCTAAATATAATGGCCCTTTCTCAAGCTGAGCAGCAGTGACAGTAAACGGCTCATAAAATGTTGGGTTAATGGAGCAGAGAAACACCCATTTGTGTTGCAGTCAGAGGTAAAAGCGGGTTTTCTCCATGTCTGACTGCTCCATACAGGCTGTCCCTGAGCCACTGGCATACTGGAAGCAGAATCTCACCAGCTGAGCTGTCCTCGCCCCATTGCAAAAGCTGTTCTTGCCCCATCAGCCAGGGACTTCTAACAGAGTTTGTTTATGACTGCAAAAATCAGACTTATTTCAAGCCATTTCCAAGGCTGGGAGAGCTTTCACTGGAAGTAACTGATGGGTTTAGGCAATGAACTATTAACAGCAGTTTCAGAACTGCAGCAAAAATAAACTACTCCCAAATTGCAAAGTGGTGTAATTCCAAAATATTGCCCCATGCGGTGCTGGCAGGGCTCATGCCACTTCTTCTAGCTATTAATGACATTAAGAGACAGCTAAAAATGTACTGAATAACCTCCTCTCTGCCTAAGTAATTGCCATTATTGCTGCAAGCATATTAGTGGAGGCTTCTGTGCAACCCAAGCAGGAGAGGTGAGGAGTTCTACTGCCATCTTGCTAGAAGGGCTAGGGCAATATTTGCAAGCCTCAGGGTGTGGGTACATGTTCTCTGCCTGCTGGAGAAGTTCTGCTCCCACCAGCTTGTCACTGTTCCCTCGCCAGAGGTTATCACATCTTCAGATCAGCACTGGGCTTTGCTTCCAAATTCTTTTCAATGAGAATGAGCCAGGTCAGCAAAGACTTTTCAACTGCCTCAGCTAACCTAACCCATTTTGAGCAAAGTATATTAGGAAGCACTTACATGTGCAGCTCAGCTGGCAGGTTGGAGCGGGCTTCGGCTTCTGGCAAGAAGGTGAGACAGATCTCAGCAGGCACAGCTGTGATGGGAGAGGATGTGTCTACGCTGTTTTTTGAACCCAGATTTTTAGGGTTCTGCAGTTCAAAAAAGGTTGAAAACCATTGCTCTGACTTCCCTGTCTGCAGCAAGGCACTGAGAGCTCCTAAACAAGCCAACAGAACAATATCAGTACTTTACATCCAAGGTCACGGCCAAGAGATTCTGTACTTTTCCAAATGATTATGTTGGCTCTGGTTTTTTCAGGCTGAAATGGCTTGGCCAGAATTGGAAGGTTTCTGCTTACAGAGCTCTGCAGAGTTCAGGGGAGGCTTGTCTGTGCAGGGAGGCTGAGGTGTAAGTTCACAGCACCTCAGCTGCTCCTTGCTGCCTGTCTGTACTTCTGCTGTGCAACGGGGGAACTTCCAGCTGCTGGGCTGTTGTAAACCTATCAAATATAGCACTGACAAAACCTTCTAAACCTCATCCCTTTTCCAGTGCATTTTATGTAACTTACATCCTTGGCTGCATCTGACCCTGATTTTGGTGGTAGCTATGTTCTGATCTGAACGTGGCCTGAGTAGATGAAAAGACTAAAAGGCCTATAAGTTAAGCTGCTTTGTCTTTTTGGTTTTTTGTTTTGTTTTTTTTTTAAAGCAAACGGAAAGATTCAGAGCCACGGACAAAATGCCTCCTGAACAATGCTGAAATCACCCCTCACCACCCTAAGGACCCTGTGGAAATGAGGCGCATCAACTTCCAGACTCCAGGTAACCGGCTGCTAACCAGCCTTTCTCACTGGGAAGGCAGGAGTGGAGCAACTGCCCTTCCCTTAGCCCCTTCCTGCCTGCGTGAAGGCTGCTGCAGTGCTGCCTTTGAGACCGAGTGCTAACCTAGGATGCAGCAAGGAACCTCAAGCCTTGTCTATGCTAAGCAAGACTGCTGAAAGAAACCTTTGTTGGGAAACCTCAAGGACCTTGCACAGGCTCTACCCAGCGCTAGCAAGGCAGGAAGAATGGCTTTCCTGGATACCCAGCTAAATTGGTGCATTCTGGGCTAAGTACACAGCTGCAAGTGCCATGGCCATGCTGAGCTTGCCAGACCACCAGTGCTGCTGCGCAGCACCATGCCTCGCGCTGGGAGATCCCCGGGGCGGTGGAGATGAAGCGTGGCAGGCTTCCCAGCACGCGGTGCTCTAGCCACATCTGTAGCTGGCATTTTCTGCGTACATGCCAAAACACTCCAGTTAGGAGCCAGGCCTGCCCCGTGGGTTGTGCGGAGAGAGAAAGGCAGCTGGTTGCTTCGTGCAGACGAGGCAGCGTCTCCTCGCTTAGTGCAGACGCCATCGCTGCAAACAGCCACTGAGCTAGCGTGTAACTGCACTTAACTCCTGGGCAGAGAGGCTCGATGCACCCTCTTTTCTGTACACGTGTGTCCCCATGCACATGCATGTCTAAGCTGCCTGCATGGCACCTCTGCAAGCCACCACTGACACGGCCCGGCTCAGGCATGTCCTCACACAGACAGACACTTGGCGATGCTGAACAGTGCCTGCGCACTGGTAGGCACCTCTGCCTCCGAGTTCCTGGTGCTTGAGGATTTGGAAGGGAATTTATTGTGCTTTTGGGGGGCTGGCTGTTGTTTTCAGTTTGTTTGTATTTTTTTGCTGTTTTGTGCTTGTTAGTAATGTTTCTGCAGCTCCTGTTTCCCCTTCCCATCCCAGTCCTGTCCTTAGCGTTGTCTGAGTTTTCTTAGGGTGAGGTTGGCAAGTCAGTAGGTACCCAGAGGGCAGGGATCTTTGGGGAAGCACAAAGGCAGCATTTAGCTGAGGGTTTCATGTCAAAAAGAGTTAGGAACAACCTGTTAGTATCAGCTCACGCTTAGGAACATTTGAGCCTCAGCTGAGGAATGGCAGTGGGTTCAATCCAGCATGCAGGGACTGAATGTAGAGCAGTTCAGCAGCAGTTGGGTCCCTAAATCAGCTCTTAGTGGTGCTCTTGCAGGAGAGTCTGAAGGTGTTTGAGATCTTTTGAGTGTCCCCAGCTGCAGCTCAGCAGCACTTTGCATTTGTCTGGGCTCAGTGTTATATACTGGCTGCAAACAGGAGCTCCCTTTGGGAGTGTTCAGGTTGGCTTCTGGGTGGTCCACGTGGTGGTGTGAGACCCAAGAGAAAGAGTTGCACTCCCCCATGTGAAACCTATGCTGAGATAAAAATAAAGATAAAAGGTTGTGGCCATCCAGCTTAGCCTGGGTGCTAAGAAGCAGCTGGAAGCTCTGTTTCATGTGGTTCCCTTACTGGGTATTTCTCCCTGTCCCCACAGGACAGCAGAGTCAGCTAAGGGCACTTCTGAGCTTCAGTTAACGTGATCAATAGATGAGTGAGTCTGTCTTCTGATAACGCTGCTGTTCTGGTCATGCTGTACCTCTGAATTCTTGGTCTAAGAAGCTTGTAAAAGGTAGCTAAGACATGCAAACCTGCCATTAAGGCTCTACTAGGCAAAGGTCTGCAGATCTCAAAAGACTGCCTGGCTTTGTCCGGTCTAGAAAAATGCTGTCACCTTTTCTTTTTAAGTTTATCTAGCCAAAGTGTTTAGCTAGCTACTTTATTCTCTGTAGTTTGTAGAGCAGTAAAAGGTTTTAAAGGATTTGGGAGAGTCGGTCACCTGCCTCCCACAGAATTTTGCAGACAGTTGGGTGAAAATGGAAATGGATGGAAAATCAGAGCTTGGAGTGTGTTGGTGATGATGGAGAGATTGTGGTGCAATTTGCAGGGGAAGACTCCATAGGTGTTGTCTGAATTAAAGCCATTTGAATTAAATATATTGTGGTTTAGAAGGGGGCCTGTAGGCTCTTCTCCAGCCAGATGACCTGGGGTCTAGCAAGCAGAGAGTCTCTGTCCTGTCCCCAGCAGCAAAACCGAGGGAGGATGTGGGAATGGGAGTACGTGAGCATCTGTGCAGCTCGGAGAGGGGAAAGCATAGCACATCTTAGATATCCTGTCCTAGCCTAATCAGCACAAAAATAACTTTCTTTTCCTCTTTAGATTTTTGTTGGTTTTTGGTTTTTTTATTAGCATGAAATTTTTAAAAAAGTGTATATTTTATTTATTTATTTTTTACTGTTTTCTGCAGATTCTGGTCTGAGCAGCCCTCTCAGTGACCCTGAGTTTGACTTTGAAAGTTAGTTCCTGTGTGTTTTTGTTCCTGTTGGTTTCATTTTTCCCCCCCATTATAATTTTTTTCTCTTCTGTCGCTTTCCTTTCCAATTCTGTTTCGTTCCTGTTATTATTATTTCTTTTTGCCGAATTCTCTGTATTCCTGCGGTGTTTGCCCATCTCATCCCTTTTCTGTGCCATCTGTTTGTCTGAACTGCGCTTCCAGTTTTACAGTATCAAATAACAGGCCTTTTGCAAGACGAGGGTAGTAGCAGCAGCAGAATAGAGCCCCTGGTAGCAGCGTGGGACACTGTCCGTCCTTCTGTGTCTCTTTTGCTGTCCCAGGAGAAAGACCTGGGTTTCAAGGCTTCTTTTTCTCCCCATTGTCGAAGATGTTTCATTTCTGAAGCTTGGCTATGTGTCCCTCATACTTATTCGTGGGCAGAAAGCAATCTTTTGTGCACCGGTGTGTGAGCATTGTATGTGTGCGTGCCTGTGTTTTTGTGTTCATTGCTTCGTAACGTGGGGGAAGAGAAAACCGGAGCTGCAGCTGACGATCCCCTCTCTTTGGAAAGAGCTGCACAGGCACCTTTTCATGTCAGACGAGGAAAAGGGCCGTTTCCCATCTGTGGCAGGTGTCTGTTCCTTGGCATCAACTTGTTCCAGAAGCACAAAGACCAGAGGCCTCTCCACGGTCCTCCACACCCCCTGCGTTTCATGCAGAGTGCCATCCAGCCGTGGTGATTTTGCAAGGATAAATGGGCTCTGGCCCATGTAACAGATGTTAGGGTGACGTTTCTGGCGAGTTGGCTGGTGCACAGAGAATCAAGTCTTTTGTGATAAGATTAGAGAGATTCAAGTGATTGAAATGTTAGATGAGACTGGCTCTAAAAGACTTCATCCCCATTAGAAGCCAAGATCCCAGCTTTGCTGGGTGGGTTTGATTTTTTTTTTTATTTTTTTTTTCTTTTTTTTTTTAAAAAGGCTGGGCAGGGAAGTAGATGTGAGGTTTCAGCTGATGTGGAAAATCACAGATGCTGCTTGTGCTCAGATATGTGAGGGCTGGGACGTTTTTCTGAATAGTTTAATCCAAATATTGGTCTCTTTGGTATTGAATACTCGTGTCAATACTGTCCCAGTCCACCTGCCACCTTCCCTCACCCCCCCTTATTGTAACAGAGGGGTTTTGTGTGTTTTTCCAAGTCACACTGATCCCTGGCTGAACCTCAGCTCGTGGCAGCGCTCCCTCTGCCACCCTCACCGCTGCGGGAGGTCTCCCTGGTGGCAGCCCCGCAGGTAGCCAGGAGGCCGCTGAGCAGAGGAACCTGCGAGCCTTTTCCCTTCGTGTCTAAATAAGTTATTGAATTAAAGCAGACGAAAGAGAAGCTGCTGCAGCTGACGCAGCAGTGCTGGCTGGTACCGCCGGGAAGTACTGCTCCTGGCTCGTTTAATATCAAACTCCTCCTGGATCTTAATGGGAACCCTGATGCACTTGGCATTTTGACCAGGAAAGTGTTTATCGCTGCAGAGGTTTCCGGTCTTCTTTTATTATAAAGAGCCCTAGAAATTGATCCGACAAGGAGATTCCTGTCTTTAACAGCAGCAAAACAAGGCAAGTTCCCATGTGCTCTCAGCCAGTGTCTGTTTACAGTGGGTTGGAGGTGGGGGCAGGATGTTCCCCAGCAAAGAGACAGAGCTGGTTTTCAGGAGGCAGTCACACTGAGGATTTTTTCTCGGAGCTTTTGTGAAGGAAACTTGTGAAATGCCTTCAAGGGGAATGTGACTTCTCATTCCAGATTGGCACAGTGGGCCTTTCCCACGCAGCCCACTTGCTCAGAGGGAATGACACGTAGTGCTCTGTGACTTCTAAGCCAAAGAGAATCTGTTTTTTTTGGGTTTTTTTTCTTGCTTGCTCATTATTACCAGGGTTTCTGATTGTGGCTTTTTTTTCCCCCTTTTAACCTATGTGTTCATCATTTGGGATTTCATTTACGGCACTGTGTTTCTAAGCACGCTTCAGTAAATAATCTCTAGTTTTTTGCAGCAGAGTCAGGTGGTGGCAGCTGGGCTGAAAGCTGCCCGGCTGCCTCCCAGCCCAGGGGGGAAGAAGTCAGTGAGGAGGTGACCTACAGAGATCTGGAGATGGTTTATTGAGTTGCCAGAAGTTGTTCTGAGTAGGGTTTGGCTTTGCTCTAATGCTGCAGCTCAAGGTATGTTTGCTGCTCTCTTCAGCCCTTACTTTCAGAGGCAGAAGGACAGACACTGAGAAGAGTGTTTATAATATTAACTTGGTTTGGTCTCTGATCTATGGCATCTCAGCCAGTGTGGCCTTCCCATTCCAAGCGGGCAGAGGGGACTAGTTCCTCCAAATGCCCCCAGTCTGCATTTGTTGTTGTGGTACTGGGGTGGACAGCAGCTGCCTCCCAGTCCAGGGTGGGAAGCAAAGGAAAAATCCTTCTTCAGGTGCAATGGGCTACAGGACAGCAAAAGATTAAGTAGGAGCTTCTCCTCCATAAGCTGGGAGAGACTTTCTGCCCTGATACTTCACGGAGTAGAATGGAGCCAGCGCAGCCTCCAGAATACTTGGGGGTTATTTTTGTGATCTATTCTGGTCTATTCGCACCCCCACTTCTATTTTCAGCCACACTTACTTGTGCTGAAAATAGATGTCTAGTTAGTTTAGGAGAAACCTGTTTGAGTGGTGGCTCAAGTCCCCACTCTGTGGCAGACTCGTCCCGTCCCCAGGCCTGGGGGAGGCAGCATCTCTCCAGAAGTCACTGTAAAACTGAGGATGTCATGCTTGCTTTGCCATCTCTGTGCTGAGTTTTCAGAGTATCTGACCATGCTGCTGCCACCGCCGCTGCTTTGTCACACACCAACACCCACGGGGCTCGAAATTCTCC
Source organism: Astur gentilis (assembly GCF_929443795.1). Classification (NCBI taxonomy): domain Eukaryota; kingdom Metazoa; phylum Chordata; class Aves; order Accipitriformes; family Accipitridae; genus Astur; species Astur gentilis. The sequence goes on along the minus strand of NC_064887.1, from coordinate 41,432,309 downwards.
CTGGCTTCCATCTCTTCTCCACTCCTATCCTCATTGGGGGCACTGCCCAGGGCTTCTCAGCATGCTGCTGTCCTTGCCTCTCCGCTGTCATTCGTAGCGGGATTGGCTGGCAGACAGCATGGGAAGCCTTTGGAAAAACATGATCCAATGCAGATGAGCAAAGCACGGAGCGCTTTTCCACCTTGATTTGTAGCCTAGCTATTTGAGATGATGGGACAGGAGGGATCCCTGCTTTTTCCAGAGCTCCAGCTGCCCCTATCGGAGCAGGATGTGCAAATCGCACTTCAGACTGAAAACCCAGTCTGCCTTCACTGCTCAGCCCCGTTCGTGGCTGAGATGTGCCTTCAGTCTGATGCAACATGGCCCTCCCGCTACCAGTACATCTCGGAGAAGATCGAGTCTGTTCCCTAGCAGTTCTGTCTGCCTTAATATGAGCACAACTAAGTGTTGGTGAGAATTGCACGGGCGGCAGGTAAACCAGGGTCATGAGGCATCGGTCTCCTCAGCAAATTGTTTCCCGTTCCCCAGACTGAGAGGGTGCAAGAGGATCTTTCGCCTCTCCATCACAAGAGGTAATGACCTCCCCAGCAGAGACTGCGACGAGGTCGGTACAGCCTGCCCCATAGGTGGGAAAGGGAGGACGAGGACCGAGCAGCGCTGGCCGTGTGCGGGCTGTGCTGTAGAAGGAACGTCATCCACCAGCCATGAGCAGGACGAGGAGCCAGTGCTTGATGTTTCCATACCTGGTTGCACTCTTGGAGCGGTGAAGGCTAGACCGCTGCGTCCATGAGCTCACCAAGAAGCTTACAGAGCCAGTGTTGTGCAAAGGACAATTCCTGAAAAGCCTCCCCTGCTTCCCCCCATCTGCATTCCCTCCCCCTGCCCCACATCACCATGGTTGGCTGGATCCCTGCCCCTTCCCTTCTTTTGTGTTGGAGTTTGTTTATGATCATTGCGGGTGCTGTAACGTTTGCTGCGTAGGTTCCTCTGGCAGCATTTTGCTCATTTTAAGTCCACTATTGGAATCGCTAACATGCATCTGCTCTTTGGATTTTCCTTTTGGTTTTGCTCTGATTTATACATTGAAAATGGGGCCATCATGGAAACACTCTCATTTTACTGGTTTTTTTTTTTTTATTTCCTTGATTTTTATTTTTTACTTCCAAGGACACAATTTCGAGCCCTGAATTCTTCTCTTCTAACCTCCCTACTTTCATTGCAGATCTTACATTGTAATTTTTTTTCTTTCCTTGTTTCTTCTTTCTTATAAAATGTTGCAACAGTTGTAAATTTTAGTTATTATTAAATGAGATTCTTTTCCTGCTGTCTTGTCTTTTAGGTATGCTCAGCCACCCACCAATCCCCGTTTCCGAGCTGGCTGAACACACAGAGCATCTCAAAGCTAATGATAACCTGAAATTGTCCCAAGAGTATGAGGTATGAGCAAGAGTGAGTGCTGTGCATGGGTTTGCAGAGCCAGGGAATTAGGAAATTCGGACAGGCCCTCATCCAAATAAACATAGCTTCATTTTAAGGATCTGGTTAGTTGAAATAAAAAAGCTACTTATGTATTGAAAATTAAGTACTTGCTCAGTGCTCTGCTAGGTTCAGTTCCAGATCATAAAATAGAGGCTTGGTTCGTGAGCCATTTCTGTCCAAAGAGTGGGCATCTTGGGCAGGGTCTGAGCTCCCTTCATGAAAGGGAATGCATTTCTGGAAGATGACTGCCAGACAGATGGGATGGGGAGTTGTCTTTGGGGGTCCCTGTTTCTTGCTGCTGAACATGAAGAGGACCAAGCCAAGGAATCTTGATACCCAGTTTTAGATAGCTGATGTTAGATGAAATGAACAGTGAGTCCTCCGCAGCTGGCATGATCAGCAGCCACAGAGCTAAAGCTGAGAAAACAGGGTGATTTGTGCCTCTCTCATCTTGTCTGGGGGTTTTGTGCTCTTTCTTCTCCTTCCTGCTAATGTTTGGTTACTCAGATGGGCTCCTGCAGGCAACCAGCCAGGCAGAGCAGTTGCTGCTGGACTTGCATTTCAAATGACTATCCTGGGCTGTAAAATTCCCACCTTGCCGGGGCTGATGGGTCGAGCCAGTCCCAAGGCAGACTGAGGGGGGGGAGGCGAAGAGCGTCGTAGCCCCCACGTTACCACTGCCACTACATTAGCACGGCACCCTTGTCGCCAGACGTAGAAGGGCTGTGTGCTTGCACAAACCTGCTCCCGTCTGCTCGCGGTATTGTGGCTGCATCAGCACTGGTTAAATCCCAGTGCGAATGCCCGGCGCTGTCGGGGCCATCGGTATGCGGGTTGCTTTCATTGCACATTGAACATATGACTGAATTTTTTTTGTCGTTGTTCAAAGACTTAAAACTCCCCGATATTTTTAGACTAATAACTAGTCTAGACTGCCTAGTTCTGTTTGCAGGGAGAGAGCGAAGGGATATTTTCTGAACAAAGGACTGGTTCTGGGATGCTTTCTCCCTGGTCTGGCTTGCAAACATCGGCATGCGTGAAGCAGCTCTGTACTCGCAGCTCCACACCCGCGGAGGGGGTTGTGCGTTGGAGAAGGCACGTTTGCTCTGCTGGGGTCTTGCACCCCACATTGGGGTGCAGGGGGAGCAGCAGCCTGTTAATATGCTCTATCCAGATTTCAAAGGCTGATTTGCATAATGCAATATCCCAAGTGCCCTGGCTTTGTTCCAGCACAACCTCCTCTAGTGGGAGAGCCAGAGCTAAACAAACATCGCTAATGAAATGAATGTGAGGCGAGATTAGAGGGAGAGAGAGCAAACAGACACATTACAACAGTATAAATACCCATTAGTTAGAAATGCTCCGCAGCGAGAGTGCAAGAGGATGTTTGTGTTGGGTGGTTTTGCACCAACGTTGCCACAACCACTGGAGCCCGAGCTGTGCCTGGGGGGCTCTGGGGTCGGCACAGGCAGGGGAGGGCAGCGGGAGTGGGTGCCTGGCAAGGACCGACCTCTGGGAGCTCAAAGGGACGAATCCAGGCAGGTGTGTGCGGGACCCTGTCCCCACCAGCCGGGAATGGCAGGCAGGGAGAGGGAAAGCGAACAGCAGGAAACATGACTCGGCACGCTCCTGCCAAGCCTCCAATTGAGGCAAACCCCTAGGGCTCTGCAAAATGATGAAGGAATTAAGCCCTTGTTTTATTTAATTCTCTGGCTGAGGATTTAGAGGTAAACGTAATTAACCTAATTTCCATATCTGGGACAGCTGGACTTCAGAAAAAAAAACAACCACCAAACCTGGCATAAATCACCGGGACAGGCAGAGAGAATTTTTCTCTCCAGTGCATTGCATTGTTTACGCCTTCATCCCTTCTAGGAAAAAGCCATGTTGATTCAGGTTCTTAGGGCCAGGGTCCTTACCCCTTCTCTGTCTGGGGAGATGCACTCCTTCCACCCCGCTGAGCAGGCAGGTACCTGCCCCTGCCAGACTCCCGTGGTGCTTTCTCCCCTCTCTGCACCTGGGAGACCTTCGGCACTCGGTCTTTGTGGTCCCAAGTAATGCTGTCTCTGCTCTATATAAAGCAGCTCTATCCCTTTCCGCTGCCCACGACAGCAAGTTTTTTCCCTGATGTTTCATATCCTGCTTGCACACGTGGCTATAAACCTTGTCCTAGCTTAAATATCTTCTTCCCCAGGTATTAGTACTCACCAAGACACTGGTATATTTATGCCCTCTTATTTGTTGTTTAGTTTAAGCATGCACAGATTTAGCCTCTTCATCATTTCATAAATACATCCTGATGTGATTGTTCCTGTTGTTCTCTCCCAATTGCCGGCCATTTATCAGTGTCGGTAACGCAGGGCTGTAACTAATCCAGTGCAGCCTCGGCAGAAGTACGATCCAAGGCCTCTGTATTGCAGCCTGAAATTGCACTGATGCTTTTGCCACCGGGTTGCACTGCATCATGCCAGAGGGGGAATTATCTCAGGTATCGCTCTGGGTGTGCTTGGGGCCACGGGAGGTGGGACGTGAGCACGCTGTGCCACCGGGCTGGGGCTATTCCACAGCAAAGATCAGTTCTTGAGGGAAGCAAACGGTGAATGCTGCGTTCCTCAGCTAGATCTTCAGAGCCATGATCTGTCCCACACGGAACAAGGTATTCAGATCTTGATTTGCTGGTTTTCTCCTCTCTGACTCTTCCATTTTCTTTGCCAATTCCTCCAGTCCATTGACCCTGGCCAGCAGTTCACCTGGGAGCACTCCAACCTCGAAGTGAACAAGCCCAAAAACCGTTACGCGAACGTGATTGCCTATGACCACTCGCGTGTCATCCTGCTGCCCATTGAAGGTACTGTAGCATCTCTACTCCTACACATTAGTGCTAGGCTGAAGTTGCTGCAGGGAAACATGTTGCACATGCTCTTCTCCCTTCCCTGTCACCCTCTATTTACGTTCTTCTCTTAGCTTCTCCCTGGGAGTTTAGCAAGCAGGAGATACCTCTGTAAACCAGGCATTTGTTAAATTCTGGTGACTGACATATTCCCTGGAGCTGCAATCTCTCATTTCAAGGGCTGGTTTATCGAGAAACTGTCTTCCCTTTACTTGGAGATCCCTACTTGATATGTTTTTGACTAACAGGAAGAATTCAGACCACATAGTGCTTTAGAGAGATCAGGAACGGGGCAGTGGGTGGCAGTGGATGTGGAGTATATCTGTACGGCAGATGAATGAGAAGTAAGCATGGGGCTAATTGTACAAATGTGAGTGTCAGCCACATAGCAAAGATGTGGCTGCCGAGTTGTACAGATGTAAAGATCACTTGATATGCAGCTCCTGCTGCAGTCCTGGCCCCTAAAAGGCTAAGAATGAGAAGGGGTTAGTGTTAGCCTGGTAGGTCATAAATTGTTCCCTGAGCTTCTTACGTGAGTGATGGTACAGTCAGAAAATTTACATTAAATTTCACAACTCGGGGCTCTTGACAGAGTTGCTCTGGTGCACGCTAGGATAAGAGAAGCTTTTAGTGGAGAGGAGATGGAGTTTAGCAGGGCACTTGCTTCGGTTGCTGCTGCCGAGATAATACTCGAGTTTTGTTGTCTCGGGTTGTGTGTGGCCGTGCTGTATGGATAAAGCATTTAAGGCCAGTTCTTGCATTGCCAAGAACTGTTCATCTGGACAGAGAGGATACGGGATGTCCTGGTAACCCGCAGGTGAACGTAAAGGTTACCTCAGAAGCCCTCGTGACAGGGCAATTGCTAGAATAATCTCCCTCTGCTGAGGTAACTCTGAGGGACATGGGGAAGTGGAAGAGCTGTTCCTGAGGTAACAACAGATCACGGTGATTTGCCAAAAGCTGCACAAATCTGGATTGGTCTTGTCTGCCATTAGAGGATTTTAAACATTTCTCATTGTAAAGATGACTGTGTCCTGGCTTGTTTTTCTTCTGGGATTAATATTGTATGAGCCAAGGAAAGCAAAGTCTTTAAGAAGTTGCTTTGTCATTCAAGGGAAAAGAGCAGAGCACAAGTGTAGAAATGCAGGACACTTTGGGTTGGTCTCGGCTTTCAGGAAAACAGAATCACGGGGCTGGATGCCGGCAGCAGTCCTAACTCTGCCCGGGTGGCATCGTGAGGGACCGATGGTGTAAGTACGACAGGCAGAGGTTTAATTTTCAAGCACCCAAGAGGTTCTGACATGTCTTGGCTGGCGTGTTCCTTCTTACCAGGCTGTATTTTATGCTGAGGGCTGGAAGATGAAAGGAGTTGGAGGAATTAGTTGTTGCTTTCTCTTTGTTTTAAATCTGGATTTGTCAAGGCTGCAAATTGTCATCGTCTGCTTGGTCAGGAAGAAGTAGTGGCTTTAATTCCGTGACTTCTCTGTAACTGGGCCTGTCACACAGCGAAACATTGCAGGAGCTCATGGCCACCATTTTAAATTACAGAGTGGACCCGAGGGGGCTGGAGAGGAGATTAATTCCGGAAGCTCAGCCTTGATCATGTTCCTGCTGCTGCTGCACAGCCGCCTTCCCTCCTGAAATTTCAGATTGGGAAGGAATGGGGGCAGGGAACCCTCCAGAAATTTAATCAAAAGGCATTTCTACCAGCAGCTGAAATTACCAAGTACCCTTGAGGACTGGCAGGCAATTCAGCGTGGATTGCACCTCGCCAACAGAAGAAGCAATGTCTATTGCTACAGCAGGATGAGGACTAGCAACCCAATTTCATATTGGTACTTCTCCCCACCCTTGGCTCCCCCTCGAGACAGGAGTTAAGCGTTCTGTACAGAGTTAATCATAGGTTAGCAGAAACCTGCCAACCTTGCCAGCCGCTCTGCTGTAATTAGGAAAGGGCCAAATCGCCAAACAGTGCGGATCCTCCGTGCCAATCTGAGGCTCTCTAAAGCTGAACCTGAACATCAGTGCTTGCCAATGTCCATTTTAACTTCAGAGCAGTTTTCTCCTGCCATGTCCCAGTCACCCTCTTCTATCTGGCAGTACGTCCTGCCACTCATACGAAACCCCTCAAGCAAAGATACAGGCGAGCAGCTGTAACTCAATAGCCTGTAACTCATGCGAACAGAAAAAAAACCCACTCCTAAAAATGACAGCGGACAATTTAAAGCAAGTCAAAGCCTGTAATTTCAAAGCCTTTACTGGCTGAATTGAGCCTGGTTTTATTCCTTACTTTGTCCAGCTGTAGCTCACTGCCTGGGATTAGACTATGGACTGTGCAGTGCATCGACCAGGTGCATTTGCTGCCCAGACTCTGGGTGTTCCGGGACAAGGACTTGGTTTTGTCCTATTTGAGACCAGCAAAGCAAGAACCCTAGGCCAGGACTTTTGCTTCTGGTACCAACACCAGTAGAAAGACCATAGTTTCAAGGCTTGATATTCGGTCTCTTTAATATCTTTTGCAAGAAGTCATTTGTCTCCCTGCAATGCAGACCTTCAAGGCAGGAACTTCAGCTGGGAAAAACTTGCAAAGAGCCTGTTACTCCCAGCTGTGATTCTAACCCACCAAGACATGAAGGCTCTGGTGTTTTTCAGGGGAATTATTTCTAACATCATTCCTGCAAAGATGTCCTCATGCTTCCAACTATATAAAGTCCTGCACAATTCACTAACTTGCTTTTGCTGATTTAATACAGGAATTGTGGGCAGTGATTACATTAATGCCAACTACATTGATGGCTATCGGAAGCAGAATGCTTACATTGCCACGCAGGGGCCTCTGCCAGAGACCTTTGGAGACTTTTGGAGGATGGTGTGGGAGCAGCGTTCAGCTACTATTGTTATGATGACTAAGCTGGAGGAGAAATCACGGGTAAGATGCATGAGAAGGATGACTAGTTAGTCATAATCCTGGGGGATTGGAGGGTAGGGTTGGGGAACAGCAAATCCCTTTGATCTGCAGCCCACATTTATGTCAGTGGGGGATTTCTGCCTGCTTTGCCAGCACCCTGAAAGTTCAGTGATTCATTGCTTTTAAAAAAACAAACCACTCACCCTGGAAAGCTGGAGCCTCCTTTGCAGCTCCAAGAGAAGAGGACACTCAATCCCATTCCATGCTTTGTAGGTCTGTCTCAGAGTTAATCATGTGGCAAGTTTCACATTCAGTTCTCTTGTTTAACAAGCCCCAGTACATTCACTCTAATCTTCAGGATCATTCCAGTCTATTGTCTACATGATTGATGCAGTGCATCAAAGCCTGTGCTTAGTCAGTAGGAGCTTTTCAGGCCGGTCCATCCCTGTTGTGGTGCTCTGGAAGGATGTTTCTTGCACTTTCCCTCCCCTTTGCGACCTGGCCAGCTTCACCTGTAACAACATCACGGCAGTTCTGGAATGAGCTTCCCCTGCAGCGTAGGGCTTGTTCCAGCATTGAGCAATACCTCCTGTCTTCTAGATAAAGTGTGACCAGTACTGGCCAGGTCGCGGTACAGACACCTATGGAATGATTCAAGTGACATTACTCGATACAATTGAATTGGCCACATTCTGCGTTCGAACGTTCTCCCTTCATAAGGTAAGCTTTTTTCCCACTCCTGTTTTTCTCCCGGAGATGGGCTACGGCACAGTCTCCGTACACAGCACCGTCAGGGTACGGCGGTGTGCTGGTACCTTACATTATTACTCTTGGTGCTCTTTTGTCTTTGCAGAATGGCTCCAGTGAGAAGCGAGAGGTCCGCCAGTTCCAGTTCACAGCGTGGCCTGACCACGGTGTACCCGAGTACCCCACCCCATTCCTGGCTTTTCTGAGAAGGGTGAAAACCTGCAACCCCCCTGATGCTGGTCCGATTGTGGTGCACTGCAGGTACTGGTCTGCTTCACCTAACTTGCATGGGGCCATCTGTAAGGGAGGCAGAAGTTCAGAAGGATGTTGATTTGCACCTAGGAGACATGTACAGTCCCCTAGCGAGTACGTAGCAGGGGAAAGCTGTCCTGTGAAGTGGATTCCCAGACAGCATCTGAGGAGGATACTTGGGGTTTTCATTAAGCGCAGAATTTCCTGAGGCGAGTGGTTTAGTTTGCTCCAAATCACTCAGATCTTGTTAGTGACGGGAAGTGCCCCGTGCTGTACTGGTGTCTGGTTCTGTGTGTAGAGGTTGTTTCTTGTCACAGTGGGAAAGGAGGAAGATCGAGTGCGACCTAGGAAGCCGCTTGGTGTTGCTGCATCGGGTGTTTGGGAGGCAGAGCTGCCTCAGCTGTCAAAGGGAGAGCTGACAGTGATTGAAAGGGGAGGGTTTTTTTGAGTGCTGCAGCCATTCTGATAATGACAAACTGAAGGCCCCTATAGGCAGGTAGTGTTCCCTAATTCAATTTACAACCCAAGGAGGAACGCTCACAGCCTCAACTTGGGTAAATCCCTGTGTTCCTCAGGAGGGAGTGGAGGAGCCTGCAGGTTACTCGGCACTGAGGAAAGAATCTGAATTTTACAGGCTGCTGGGGGAAGCTACTCCTGCCTCTCGTAGAGGATGCCATTTAAACAGTCTTTGTAAGCAGGCAACTTATCGCTAACCTTGCAGATGGCAATTGTTGTGCACCTCTCAGAAAATGAATAAAGAGAGCTGTCAGCTCACAATGTGCAGGAACTGGCTCCCAGATCAGCTGCTCAATTCTTGCCAAAGCTCCAGTCACCTGCTTGGTTCAGGTGTTAGGCAGTCTAATTAGCAGAGATCAAGGGGGCTTTATGAAAAAAGGGGCTACATTGGAATAGTAAAAGGAAACCTTTATTAGCAGTGGCAAATGCATAGATCCACAGAGCCCTGCTGATTCACAAATGCCATTACACACAAGTTTGATGTTACCTCAACGCACAAAAACATTTAGGAAAAGAGGTGACGCATGTTACTCATTACAACATCAGTAGTTTCTCAGCTGCTGAAAGATCTGAGCGATTAAACATGCTTTTTAAGCCCTTAGATCGTGCCAGCCTTTTGTTCAAGCCTAGACCCCCCTACCTACAATAGTCATAATTGCGTGTCTGCCAGGAGAGCTCCCGTCCTGGGGACGTCACAGATGAAGAGGCAGGAGAAATGGGGCAGATCGGTATGGAGGGGCAATAGGCACGTCACCAGAGGCAAGTTTTCATCTTCCATGCTGTCCTCAGGCGACAAAAGACCAAACTTGTGTTTGGGAAGTTTTTGTTAAACTGAGCTGAACAAAGCAAACCTCTGCACGTTGGAAACTCTTTGGGGCTAAGCCTGAGTACTTCCCTGTACGGACCGGCACAAAAGGTGAGAGGACCTTTCCCTCTGCTGGCTCTGATCTGGCAGCCTTTCCCTGCTGTTGCGGCAGCACTGGCCCAGGTGGGGTTCAGATAAACAGGTTTTTTTTAGGTTCCGGTGCAGGCTTTAATGGCCCCAGTGCAGCACTGTGCTTGTGCACTAGAGTGACTCGGAGCAGCTGTGACTTTGGTGTCACCGCTGTCCTCCACTACATGCTGTACAACTGTCCAAACCCTCCAACACAGTATTCTTAAACTATGTCAAGAGCAACACACTGAGGTGAGTGGGCAGTAGCAATCACCAGCACCAGTTCCATTAGGCAAGTTCCTTTAATACAACAAAATTCATGGAACGGCTGGACCCACACATTTGGCTGGTTTGCCAGGGTTTCCTTTGCCTCAGTCCAAAAGCTGTGTTCACAAGGCCACGGTTCCTTCCCTGAGTGCATTTGTTGTTCTCTCTCTGCCTTGTGCATCTGTTTCTACCTAGTGTTCACTGCTGTTTGTGGCAGTGGAAAGATCCTCACTCGTGGGTGGCCTTCTGGAATGTCTTTCTTCAGTGGCAGAATAGTCCATCGCTTCATTTTTTCCCTTTTCTTTCCAGTGCGGGCGTTGGACGGACCGGCTGCTTCATTGTGATCGACGCCATGCTAGAGAGGATAAAACATGAGAAGACAGTGGACATTTATGGGCACGTCACCCTCATGAGGTCACAGCGCAACTACATGGTACAGACAGAAGACCAGTACAGCTTTATACACGATGCCTTGCTTGAGGCTGTTGCTTGCGGCAACACGGAGGTCCCAGCTAGGAACCTCTACACCTACATCCAGAAACTGGCACAGATTGAAGTCGGAGAGCACGTTACAGGCATGGAGCTGGAGTTCAAGGTAATGCTAGATGCTTGAATGGGGACAGTAGTCACTGGGGAAGGCTCTGTATTCCTCACAGGAGCTTTGTTCTGCTGGCACTCATGCATAGCAGACAGAGAGCCTTTATAAGGCTGATGGGAACTTTTTGGTTCCATGTTAGAGAAGTAATTACTTTTCTGACTTAGGCTGCTGCCGTTCCCAGGGGAGACCTACCTTCACTGCAGGAGGCTTGTCTGGTCATTTCAAATAGAGATTGAATTTGCTCCCTCCTTAGATTGGGTTTTTAAACACTTCCACCCCCACCCCCCCAAAAAAGTTTTGCTTAGGGAAGGGTCTCAGATCTTGTCCCCACCCCAAAAAAAAAAAAAAAAAAAAAAAAAAAAAAAAAAAAAAAAAAAAAAAAGGAGGGCTCACCAGCCAGAACAATGTGGTGGAACAGTGGCACATGAGGGCAAGTTAAGTGGGCTGGCATAGGGCTCAAACAAAAAAAAGCCAAACAAAAAAAAAGCTGAACAAATGGTTGTGACTCTGCTTTTGCCTTCAGCGACTCGCCAACTCCAAAGCCCACACCTCCAGGTTCATCAGCGCCAACCTCCCATGCAACAAATTCAAGAATCGCCTTGTCAACATCATGCCATACGAGACCACGCGGGTCTGCCTTCAGCCCATCAGAGGAGTGGAAGGGTCAGACTACATCAATGCCAGCTTTATTGATGGCTACAGGTAAATGGCACCTTGCTGTCCTGCCATGGTCAGGGAGTTTTCTGTGTATGAGCCTAAGGATGCAGAAGTACTAAGGGCTGGACTAAGTCTTAACATGAGTAGTCTTGTTCTGTCCCAACACCTAGGTATACCCACACGCAGTGCTGCAGTGCTGGAGGTAAATTCCCTCTTACTGATGGCCAGCAACCCACATAGACTCAAATATGGCCCTTCTGATAAGCTTTATTCTCTGTGGTCTTAAAATTACTTATTCCCTAAAGCAAACCAAACCCTTAGCCAGCTGCAGGTCCTAAACATAGGGTGTCAGTGAGGGGTGGATTTTGCTGGTGGGAGGTTTCTAAAAACAGATTAGCCTTTTTATTACTTTTGTGATTTGGGGATGTTGCAATTCTGACAGCTTCCCACAGGCAATACATGCCATGTGCTCCAGCCCTAGGAGTTGCAGCCCTCCACTGGTGTGCTCTGAGCCCACCAGCTAAATCTGAGCCCTAACTGAGGGAACAAAGCAACCCCATGTGCACATTTCCTCACCTCCAGCTGTGTGCAGCAGTCCTGGCACTGGGGTTAGGGCGTCTCCATATCTGGCAGTTGAATTCTTGGTGCTACTCAGGCCCAGAAAAGATGGATTCTAGTTCCAGGAATCCAGCATGCAGCATGTTACACCTTTCCATATAGGGCATCATGCTAGAGTAACCTAGATTTGCCCCTTGGAAACAGTATTTACAGAAAGCTTCACCAGTGGCGCTTTTGTTTTTTTGTCATTAGCACCAAAGTCACCTCCTGCCCCTTTAGACCTTGTACTGTTCTAGTTCTTCCCCAGCATTTCTGTTCATTCTCCTACGCTCTAGCCTTTGTATGCATTTCCCAAAGCTTCTGCTCAAGGAATTCTCCACCCCGCCTTGACCCACCCCTTGCACTTGGGTTCTCTTTCAGACAACAGAAGGCGTACATTGCTACTCAAGGGCCACTGGCAGAGACCACTGAAGATTTCTGGCGGATGCTATGGGAGAACAACTCCACCATTGTCGTGATGTTGACTAAGCTTCGCGAGATGGGTCGGGTAAGTCTGTGCTAAGGAGAAGCATGAGGAGAAGGCTGCAGCACAAGGGCTAACAGAGACCTTTCTTTCCCCTTGGCAGGAAAAGTGCCATCAGTACTGGCCAGCAGAGCGCTCTGCCCGGTACCAGTACTTTGTAGTAGATCCCATGGCTGAATACAACATGCCTCAATACATCCTGCGAGAATTCAAGGTCACCGATGCCAGGGTAAGTGCTGCACAATGTGCAGTGTGTGCTTGCGAGGGTTATAGCTGGGTGGCTTACCAAAAACAAGGGAGTTTGGTGTGTTTTGGCTCCCTAAGAAAGACTGAGGTGTAAACAAACACTTTCTCTGTCAAAGTCTGGGATTAGCATCAGTGGAGGAGAGCTTACTTGTGATGAGGAACAGAACACACAAACACAGATTGTACTTGAATATATCTTACAAATTGAAAGTAGTTTTCTAACTTCTGCTCCCTAATCACAGTAGTGAGTTACTTTGTTTGGTTTTACTTGCAGCTTATTTGAGATGAAAGGAGAAAATAGTATTTCCCCACAGCTAATAAAAATACAGTCTTGCAAAGGATACTCTGCACCCTACAGAAAATGTACACTTCTCCTCTGGCTTTAGGAGGAGCCACTGTTACTCATAGTCAAAGGGGCACATTCACTCAAATAATCCTAGATTCAGTGTCAGATTTCTCATCTGAAGGAACATTTCAGTACCTTCTGAAATTTGTTTAGCAAATGTAACCCTCACTCTCAAAGTAGTCTCTCCTGCTTTTGAGGTTGCCAGTATTATAGAACCTGGTAATTCTATTTGCAAGGTTGAGAAGGAGGATTGCCTCATCAGTCCTGGTAGAACAAGATTTATCTTCCTGTCAGCTGTAATTCTGACACTACAGCAACTCTTTTTCAAGATTGATAGAGAGGCCATAACCTCACCTTCAGTGTTCCTTTGCTGAAGACTCCATCTGTGCAGTCTTTGCAGTGGTCAGGGCTTTCAGCACACCTGCCAGGAGTATAAATGGGTACTGACAAGCTGACTCCAGAAATGTCAACTGCAACATGAGCAGCTTCATCATTATATATATAAATTATACCTATTTTCACTTGATTATAACAAGTTGGTTCAACTTTTTGTGCTCCTTAATGAACTAGCAACAAAATAAGGGCGGTGGGGGGGGGTTGCCTTTTGTATTCAGTACCACAAATACAGGCTGTTTTTTTCAGTATTACTATTTATTTTCTCCCCCAGGATGGTCAGTCACGAACTGTTCGTCAGTTCCAGTTCACTGACTGGCCAGAACAAGGTGTGCCAAAATCAGGAGAAGGGTTTATCGATTTCATTGGACAGGTACATAAGACCAAGGAACAGTTTGGCCAGGATGGCCCCATCTCTGTCCACTGCAGGTAGGCACGTGCAAATGGAAACACCTAATTCAGCTGAGGATGCAAAAGAGCAGAAGGAATTAAAATCCTACAGCTATCTCCCTCCTTCCCACCCTTTCTTTGCAGGCAGATTTCTTGGGGGTGTCTGGAGGGGGGGTTTGCTAAACACCGTTGCTTCTGCCAATGACACTTACCTCCCTTCAGCCCTGGGTGCTGCCCACGAGGCCCCTGACCCTTTATATCTAGGGGAGAGGTACGAAATGCTGCTACTCTGAAGGAGATGGGAACCACAGTGTTAATATTTGACCTGCAGAATTAGGAGTATTTTTTACCAGTCTTAGCCCAGTTCCACACCTCAAACACTGCTGGTTTGTGTTTGCTGGTAGTAAGAATTGTACCTCCCTAACCCTGGGCAGGAGAGGATAATGTGTTCTTAAAATGATTTAGTTTTAAAAGCACCTAATGTTGCATATTGGTAATAATTTTCACACTGAATGCTGTTTACCACTACCCAAAGCCTTTTTTTTTTTTTTTTTTTTTTCACTTGTTCAGATATTTGTTTAGGTCACACACTCTGACAGTTTTACTGTTTCCCTACCTCCTGCAGGACTGACAGAAGTTCTCCAGTTGTAACGTGTTCATAACACATAGCTCTACCATACCTTAACCTCAAGCATTTAGAGAAGCATTTGAACATTGTAACATACAATTTCCTTTTTTTTCTCCCATTCCTGCAGTGCTGGCGTGGGCAGGACTGGAGTGTTTATCACATTGAGTATCGTCCTGGAAAGAATGCGTTATGAGGGTGTTGTAGATATTTTCCAGACAGTAAAGATGCTGCGAACGCAACGACCTGCTATGGTGCAAACAGAGGTAAGGTGGAACGGGGAACCCATCTTCTGTCACAGTTTAGAGGGCTGAGTAGCAAAGCACCACGGCTACAACCAATCCCTCAGCTGCCCTGGCTGAGCGCAGCATGCTTTTTGCCTTTCTAACCACTAGCAAAACCTTACCTGCAGATTACTCAGCAAGCCCAGGATTCACTGCTGATTTTACCTAAGTCAGTCATTTAAAAAAAAAAACCAAAACAAACCTGAACAAAAACATTGTTATAAAGTCGCTTAAAGATTTCATCCTGGTCTGTTAGCCTCGATTCTTATCTCATTGTTGTCTGAGGTAAGGGGGACTCGCTCACCTGCCTCTAAACAGGCTGGCTGCAGACCCAGAAGAGTTAGTGGTGGGATGACTGGTATCAATGAGATGCACAAACAATAAAGGGAAGGGGATTTCCTTTCTCAGTAGTTTGCAGCTCTTTGAGAATAAAAGAGTCTGCGCATGGTTCCTGCCCAAGTACGTGCTAGCTGGAAAGCAGGGCAGGGCTCCTGAAGAGCTATTTCAAACCTCTGAAGCTGGTTCTCTTTACTGTTTGCAGGATGAATACCAGTTCTGTTACCAGGCAGCTCTGGAGTATCTGGGAAGTTTTGATCACTATGCAACATAAAAAGCCATCCGTTGTGCAGACTCTACCAACCACTTAAGTCCTGGAAGGCCTCTTTTGACCCAGGAGGAGTGCTTGAACTTACAAAACTGAATCAGAAGAAGTACCTTTTCATCTGGACAATGCATTGGGGAGCAGGGGGAAGGATTGAAAGGAACACCCCTTCAGGAACTCCGTGTTGTAACCTGGACCGTGAAGAGGCAGCTCAGGAGATTGCTGAAGGACTGCTTTAAGTGGTGAACTGCTCTTGTTACCTCAAGTGGTGTTCGCTGTGGAGGATGTATGGACATCATGAAACAGATCCAAAAGCTAAAAACACACCTTGCGAAATGTTACTGCTGGAGAAGGGAAGGAAACCGACTTTGGTTACATCATTAGAGTTCAGTTTATTTACTAATATAGTTGGCAGTCTTTAAAGGAAGTCACTTGCAGAATTGAAGGTGTTCTGTAAAAGATAAGAAAAGGAACTAAATCTCAACACTTAGGCAAACTTAGGGTCAGGAGTTCTTCTAGCTGGAGTCTTAATAACCTCAGTATCAACATTGGGATGATTCTGGGCTTACAGGCACCTTGCAAACAGCATTCACTGAATGCCCCTGCCACGCGAGAGGTTTTATAGCTCACACTTTGAATACTTGGAACATTCCTCATTTCTTCTAATTCCAAAATTTTATTTTTTAGGATATTTAAAGTTATAGAGAAAGAGAGATACAAAACCCAGACCTGGCTGGGCGGTGTGGCCCCCTCCCCTCGCACACCAGTGGGACAGGCAGAGGTGGCAGCTCCCGTGGGCTGGGTTTGCTGACTGCTGGTTCTGTTCCGCCTTTTCAGCACATCCAGCTAACACAAAGGCATTAATTTGAGCAATGGTGGGACACCCTCAAAAAAAAAAAAAAAAAAAAAAAAGGCAGTCCCTTTCCCATTCTCTTTGCACATTCACACAACCCCACTTCTGCTGCAACTGGTGGGGTGCCGCCCCACCAGTTCCTGCCGCAGAAGGCCAGGAGCATCTCTCTGAAAGGAGCCCGAGAAGCACCCTTAAGAAATTTATTTCCAATAGCCAACTGCTTCTTGCTGCCAACCCCTCACCTCTGAACACAGCGGCTCTCCGGGAGCGATGCAGAGATACTCTCAGGACTGCCCCGGTACCACGTTCCACGAAGCTCGTTGGCACAGCTATGAACATGCCCTAGCTGTATAAATAACGGGGAAAGATCAAGTAAGATGCATTCAATGGCATATACTGTGAGTGGCTTTCTTTAAAGTATCGATGTAACTGTAACAAGTGACATTACCTTTTTTTTAAATAGTGTATTTTTTCCTTTTTTTAAAAAAAAAAGACAAAGAATATCAGTCAATGAATTTAAAAGAAAAATTTGCTTATTTGTTCATATTATGTTCAAAGACAGTCTATTTTTTCACTGTAGAAATGTTACGTGTAATGGCTGTGATATATAAAAATGCAGTGCAAATTGCTACTTCTACATATTGCTTTTCTACCATTTAAAAGGTTTAACTTGCTCATGTAAGAACAAAATGTCCTTTCTGGATTTTTTTTTTTTTTTTTTTTGGGTTCTTTTGTTTTAAATCGCAGACATATCACATGTCTCTGGAAGGGTGTGAGATTTGCAGGCAGGCCTAGACACGGTGGCAGTGCCAACCCACTCCCCTTCAGCTGTGGCCATGTTGCCCAGTCTTAACAGGGCCAGGGGTGAACTGGGAGATTAAACAATACCAGTGTCTTACGATGATTGAAGACAGAAAGACAGCAGATTTTGGAGCCATGACGCACATCAGCACGTGCACAGGTTTTCTAACATCAAAGGTGTATTGTAGGTAACGGCCCAAGTCTGTCCATGTGCTGGGTTGTAGATATAACGCTCTTGCAAGTGTACGTGACAAGGAGTTTTCTTGCAGAAGTGCACAGAGGACAGCATGTCTTGGAAAAGACGCACTGCCCTGAACACTGCTTGCCTGTGACTTTTCCTTTTTTTATTTTTCTAGAAGGGGTAATCATGGCCATCAAGTGCTACCCAGAAGACCCCCACAACAATCTATTTCCTGTCTTTAACTGAAAAAAAAAAAAAAAAAACCAACAAAGAAACAAAAGGCTTCTTCGAGATTTTACTTCTTATTTGTGTGAAAGTTGCCCAAATTTCTAAGTATGTTGCAGCAAAATCTTACTGGACAAGTTGGGGGGAGGGGGGAGGTTTTTTTCTTTGTATGAGAGCAAAGTGCTGTTGCTTTCACACTGTTATTTCAAACTGAAACAGTAAGTGGTTTTCATACCACTGTGTATGTAGATATATTGACTTTGTATTAAAGGAAGATTGTCTGAAAGGCCTGACTGCAAACCTGTTTGTTGGTAGGAGCGGGCAACGACCGAAGCAGTTGCTCTGTGTAACACAGCGACTGCAAAAACCTTTTTCGCTGGTGCCCAGGGCCAGGTAGCAGGTTGCTCTCCCTCTGCCGTGCTTATGCTCCTTCTAAAAATAGGCCACCTTTACAAGCCAAACATGTGGTTGCAAAGAAACAAGCTCATTTGGAGAGCTTTTGGCCAAATAGCTGCAGCTGACACAGGCATAAACTTGCTGCCTCTACTTCAGCTAGAGCAGTGTGGACTTTGGCACGAGCGTAGCCAGGACCATGGCTCAACCAAGAAGCCACGGGTGTGTGGGTTATGCCTACCTTGAGGTTTAAAACCTTTGGCGACCTCCATTTCTGCTGATTTGTCTGTGTTTCCCGTATGTGGGGCAGTAGCTTTGAAAGGAGCAGATCTCATCCCCTTCCCTGCTCAGTCTGGAGTCCAGGTGCTGTCCTGGCTCTGGATGACAGCTCCAAGTCTGCAGGCAAGCAGTAAAAAAAAAAAACAAAAAAACAACAAACTCAGTGAAGAAACAGACTTAAAGCAGAAGGCAGCTAAAGCCAAAAGTCCCATTTGAAGCTCATGGCCACGGCAGATGGAGGGCTGCCTTGTTACGCTGCCGGAGGTTCCCACGTCTGCGTTGAGGGGAATAGTCCAGGAAAAGAGGGCAGCTCAGCTCCTCCGCTGCCTGGAAAAGCCCGTGCCTCGTGCTGCCATAACCTATGGCGCAATGGGGTGGCGATGCTGAAAGCAGAAAACTTAGCTGCCTTCTCAATGCCAACATAAGCTGCTTAAAAATCTTACCCACTTTGAACCAGAGCCTAATAAGCCAAACCGTAGTCTTTCTTCAGCAGGTCTGTGCTAACAGTGGCTCCTACTCACAGGTAGGTTCAATCCAGACTGAGGTTCCCACTCCATCCGCATTAAGACAAACAAGAGCTGAGCAGGGAAAGGCTAGTGAGGACGCAGGTTTTTGGAAGCAGCAGCAGGAGGATGATGGGAATATTCTGTATCAGGTATTTTTTCCCTCCGACTTACAGATGGGCTGTGCCACCACCAGCTTTGTGGCTTAAGCTTAAGGCGGGGAGGGGGGGATAAAAAATGAGCAAGTTAGCATAGAACTGTGATCAAACATCAGGTGAGCTACAAACCCAGGGAGTTACATCACCTTCAAAATGTTGCTACTCCACATGATGGAGCAGGTAGGGAGCCAAACAAACATCGAACAGCAACAACCCTGATGGCACAGGAAAAAGGAGAAGGAAAAAAAATCTCCTGGTTTATAATTATGTATGTGAGTACCTCCAGGCAGTTACATGAATAGTAATGACTTTTGACTTTCATAATCTCCTGGATTCATAATTTGTAGTACTGAACTCTACAGATCAGCAGTACAACACAGGACAGACACTTTTCATCAACCTTGCATCAATCAATGTGTTGATTTTGATGATCCCTTTATTTTATCATTGAAGATTAGAAAGGAAAAACTGATTTTTCTTCTAAGCTCTGTTGATCAGCCTCCTCCCTACCTCCACCCTGTGCCCACCTGGTCTCCTGCATTCTCAGCAATGCTATTCCCGTCTCTCTCTGTGATGCTAATCACTCTCATCGCCGCTCTCCGCTCTCTTATTTTTGTTCTATTCTTTTTTGAGCTGGTGTGACCAGCCCCCATGTTGAGATGCAAAACCCTTACAGAACAGAAATAAATTCCACATGGACTACAGGAAGGTGAGTGACAAAGAGAATTGGAACAACAGCTGGGAACTAAGTAAATCTTTCAAAAAAAAAACCCCAACCAATACAGTAGGAAGCCAGTTAGAGAAGCAAACACAAAATGAAGTCTTCGCGGCATGAGATTAAAGCTTACAAAAACTGCAAAGACTTACAATGACACTGAGTCCGCCTTCACACTACAGCAGTCGTGATGGTCCTACAACAGCTCCTAGTGGAAGGTCAAGAAACACAAGCAGCATTGCTAGGAAAACCCCATTACCATCTTTGCCTTCTGATTTCCATTGCATCACTCCACACAAAACTTAGAAGATATTTAAGCCAAGTCTGTAGCAGCAGTAACAAACTCGGCTCCTTCCTGCTCCTCATACCACAAGATCAGGAAGAGCACGTGGGGGGAAGAGGCAGCAGAGCCCTCCCTCCTTAGCCGATGGACACAGCGGGATGCTCCGGACAATGATTCTGGCACAGAAAAACCCATCGGAGGCGTCCTGATTTGGCCATCCAGAGAAACCCCCGCTGACAAGGAAGAGAGCCAAGATGTCCACGGCCAATAAATACCTCTGTGGTTCCCTGCAGCCAGAACAGGTCGGGGACATCTGGTTTAGATATATCACAGGTAACTAAAACAAGATGCTCGGTGGCCTGGGAGGAAAACACCACATTGCTCAGGGCCAGGCAAGGGCTGACTCAGACCATCGGAGCCAAACTGCGCTTTTAGATACGTAAAGATCATGGCAGAAAAGCCATAAAGGACCATAAGCAAAGAGCAGGTACCACGTACAAGCTCCTAAGGACAAAGAGGGATAACAGAGGACCTGCAGAGACCTGATCTCGGCTCCACAAAAACCTCCTAGCTGGAACACTTGCTACTTTGACTTGGCTCAGTATAATTCGTACTGCAAAGCTTTTCACAGATTCGTTTTATGACAGAAGATAACCAGCAGGTTTTTATGCTCTCCATCTCTGCTTTAGACCAGGACACCCTCAGCCTCAGCAGAGGCACCACGAAGACATTGAAAAAACCTGCACGTAATAGTCCCATTGACGCAGCCTTTCACTGATGCTCATAAACTGCTGAAATTACATTCTAACTTGCGGTTTCTGAATGCGATAGACCGATTGCTAGTGGTGTGATTAAGCATAAATGATTCCGGGCTCCAGGATGAGCGTGGTACACCTTGCCTGTGCCACGGTGCCAGTCCTCCCTGCAAAGAGCAAATGAAATCGGAGTTCTTGCTACAAGCTCGGTCTTTCAGGGCTTGCTCTGCCAGATAGCACCAGCCTGAAACCTGGCACACAGCTGACTTTCCTTTTATTTTAATTGCACACTAAGTGATGGTCCATTAATGCCCATTTTCAGCAAGGAAATAGGGAAGGCTCTTGTTTCTTATTGATCCAAGGGTCTTTTTTTAATCTGTCACACTCTTTCTTTAACATGAGCTGCAACAGACAGCTTTGACAGCAAGTTTATTAGTGATGCTAGCACATGGTGGAAGGAGTAAATCATTGCAGGTAATATTTTTACAGAAAAGGACTGTCAGCAGGGCTCTGGATCTACACCAATACGATTCCTTACAGAGGATCAGGGTTAAAGCACAGATGGTGGTTTTACAAGGGAATCTCAGCTGCAGAGCCCTCTCTTATTAAAGGTGAGATAAACATTGAGAACAGAGCCTAATCCACCCCTCCAGAACAGGCTACAGCGCAGATTTTCATCATGGAGAGAGCGTCCAGGGCATAGCTCAGAGTTTGCTCCGAGGAACGGTATCCCACAGCAGGAGATTCAGCCAGGAGCAGCCCCGGCAGGATTCAGAGCCGACCCCGGCCCTGGCCAAAGCGGGTCCTGTCACCCCCCAGGGCAAACGCCCAATTTGCCTGAGACGATGCTCCCCCCGCTCCCCACCAGCCCCTCGCTGTAACCTTGCAGCCAGCACCCAGCCCTGCGCTGCCCTCGCCAGCAGCAATGGATCTCAAGGCATTTCTGACATCATTTACATGTAAACCCTGAACCGACTCTTTTCACAGCTTAAGGAATGTCTCCTCAAGCCCTCCTCTCCCTCTACCATAACTATTTATGCTAGATCCAAAGGTCAGTCCCGAATTACTCTTTCTCTCCTCAAGCGCAGCTGCTGCAAGGCCACCAAGCCCTGAGCCCCCCTTGCCAGGGCCACCTGCAGACCCCAGACCACGGGCACGTGGCAACCCCAACCTGCTCGGTCCAGCCCCAGCCCCAGGCAGCACAGACCCTGCACGTCTGTCCCTCCGTCTGCCGTGGGACGTCCTGCCAGGGCCGTGAGGGGCACCCGGACCCCCACGGCCACCCTGGTGCTGCCACAAGAAGCTGGAGCTCCCCGTTGCGACGGGCCGGCGGGTCAGCTCAGAGCGGCAGAAACGGTGCTCGGCAGAAGAGAGCCCTTCTCGGGGGCTCGGAGGGAGCAGGCTCGTCCCAGTTCTCATCTACGCCACGCTGGGCAAAACCAGCTCACGCATCAGTCTTAATTTGCAATGGCCTGGATGCCAAATCACTAAGGGATTGATTTGCAAAAGCCCCTACGCCTCTGCAGAAACCTAAACCAAGAGCCCCTTCAGTCCCCTGCAGCAGAACAAAGACTTTAAAGTAGATGTAACTGTAATTTACATTCCAGAGGAAAAGGAAAAGCCTTTCTTGGTTTACAGAATTACCCAAGTGGCAAACCAGTTCCCAGGCCAGGAGAAATTCTTCATGTTGCAATATGCTTTAATTATACCAAGAGAAGCAGTAAGAGAATGAGAAATCAATTCTTTCTCCTAAATAAGATGGTTGCAAATTCCAAGTCAGTAACTGAACAGATGTAGAACTGAAATGGAAAAAGTAAATACCCTCACAGGCACGGAGAAAATCGTCTTACTATCTCAACAAGTTCATCCACTGGGAAAGGGATACAGGGAGACTGCTCCCAAATTTCCTAAGAAGGAAACCACAACAAGTTCAGTCACTTTTATTGCAGTGTCACAACAGGCACCTGAACAGACATGCCAGCGCTCCCTCCCTGCGCCCACAGCTGCACAGAAACCCTCTCTCCCCTTTCAGGAGCAAATCCCATGTCGGAGCACGACAGAAGCTGCAGGCCAAGAACCGTCAGAGCTTTCCCTCCTCGCATCCGAGCTTCAGTCACTTCTGCAGGGGCTGAAGGAAAAGCCCACCCCTGGCTACCGCTTTCTTGCCACCAACTGCTCACCACCCTCCCGCTCTCGGCACCAGCCTCAGCTCGTCCAACACCAACTCTCGGCACAACCAGAGCCATCCCAGATCCACGTGGCAGCTGTTGCTCCTCCTATAAAGCCAAACACCCCACCAGCCTCGAGCGAAGCCTTGTTCACTGGTGAAAACCTTTATATCGGCACGCTGAAAGCACGACCCCGACACCTTTGACTCCACGGATGGTCCTGGGACCCTGGCTTGCCACCCCAAGGGTGCAGAAGTGAGATGCCCTGGGCGTTCCCCTCTTGGGCTGACAGGCATCGATAGTGCTGTGCTGGCTGAATCGGGCTGAGTTCAGTAGGGATGGAGCCACTGCACATCCCCATGTCCCCATCACCAAATCCATCTATCCCAGGGAAGCAGAGACGGTAACGTTTGGCTCAGTCTGCACACACTGACCTCTCGGCTAACGGCAGGACTGGGACTCAGCTCTGCCAGCAGCTGAGATCCAAAAGACAAATCTAAGTTTGAATCCCAAGAGTTGCTTTTGCTTGACCTGTGATTTCTCATTCGAGATGATACAGGAGGCATTAAACAGCCTCGGAAAGGAGACAGCTTCACCTCCTGATCAGCGCGTGAGAAAGGCCAGGGAGGAGGGGTAAGACACAGCCCCTCTGCTTTTACCGTTCTTTGAAACATCTCTAGGGTGGAAGGGGGAGTGTATATTTTAAAGCCACATTTCGGATACAGCAGATAAAGAATAGAGAATTATGAAGAAGTTGAAGAAAACACCGTCCTGGTGACTAAGCAGGGCATAACCACACAGCCACAAACAAGAAGGTGATTGCTTTAAACCTCACCATGCATGGCGCTGTGTCTGCTTCTTGCACTTGCATTAACTATTTACAATAAAATCAAATTCCTAGATTGTTTCAAACCAAGTAAGATGGCTGAAGCCTGAACAGCAGCGCTATATTTCTATTTATTAACAGTGCGCTCTTTCCAGCCATTTAACATATTCATCCCAGTCCATCTTTAATCTGCCTATTTTTCTATTGTCTACTTATCTATCCATCCATCTATACGCTAGAGCGATAACTCTAGATCCCTTTGCAATTTGTACAGAGATCAACCCCTGATGTTGCTATCTCATCATGCCTTTATCTCTCGGAAGACCGACACGCACAATTCCCTTCCAGTCATTAAAGAGAAAGATGCCCGATTAAGAGAGTGTGGGGCTCCATCCATCTGTGTATGTATACGGCGATGCATACATACAAGCACACACATACATGCAGATGGCCATCCTAGATTAATAGGTTACACAAGGGTTTTATCCCAGGCTTACTGAGGATAATAAACCCCTCTAAAAAAAAATATTGTGTCCAAATGATTAAAAAAAAAAAAAATCTCTTTTCTTTAAATACATAACATTCTGCCTGAGCTGCATGTAAGGTGTTGTTCAGGAAATGGCCAAACATTACTAATTCAGGTTCCGCTTCCACTGGACCTTCCTCCCATCTCTTTCTGGCTGGGAGAGCTAAACAATTCCCAGCAAAATAACCAACAGCCCCACGGCATGGATGGGGACAGCACACTGGTATTTCTGTGAACAACAAACAACCCAGACTCATTCTATAGATATGTATATTTATATATATTTCTTTTCAGGGCAATAAATGCTCCGCTTAAGGCTCAGAAGGTGTCTACCTACGTGCTAAGCCTCAGGAGGAGGAGGGCGGGGGGGGTTCTGGTGCCTTCCCCTGGTCTGCGGAGGTGCCTGGAGGAGGCAGCTGCGAGGGGATCAACGCTGACGGCTCCCAGCTGCGCAGCCTGGGGACCGCAGAGCCCCCAGGCTCCACTTGAGGTCCTGCATTTCCAGGATTCACCATTAAAATAAGTAGATGTCCAGCTTTTAAAGGCAGGGGTGAGTAAAGGGGAATTGTGAGACCTTTACTGCGCAGTTTATTTAACCCCTCTCAAATGCTTTGGGTTTGGTTTTGCTGACGAGCTCCTGGTTTTGTTCCTCACCCTCATGACAACACCAGGACTAGACCAGAGAAACTTCCTTCACTTTCCTTGGCCAAACCCAGGCAACAACAAGGGACAGACAAAAGCAATCCCGTGGAAAAGTGCATTTGAGGTTCCTATTTTTAATTCAGTCCCTTACAGCAACCTAATTCATTTCTGCCAGACACCGAAGGGGCTTTTCTTAATAAAACTTGACCATGGCTTTCTAACACAACTCACCACGGCACAATCTTATCAAGACGCTTCAACAAGGCCAGACTTTTTTGAAGGCATCTCCACTACGTTCCAAACGCCACCAAGCTGTTATTTCAAACAGGACACGACTGGCACCTCCAGCATTACTGTCAACATCTAGGGAAGCAGAAATATAAGCAAAGCACTTGAGTGCTCGCCAGTGACCTGCAGCCACGAGTCTTCCAAAAGGACACAGTGACACCAAGTTAAACAGCAGCAGAGACCTTCTGCTTGGTTTGTTAAACCATACAATCACTTTTAAATAGATAAAACTGAAATAACATTTTCCGTACTGCTACATTTAACAGACAGAAGAGGACACAGCAGAGATTCATACATATTCTCCTAAAATGTGGGGGAGGAAGAGATGGTGAGATTTCAGTATAATATGCATCCATCTTCACTTCCTCCAAAACACTACAATGAAATGAAGCTCGCGGAGCATTTGCCTTGGGGGTGAGGTGCAAATCCTTCCTACAGACTGGCCTGGAGATGACAGTCAAGGCATACAGCACCTCGCTGAATCACACAGCCATAAATACAATGCAAATGACAAAAAAATGCAAATTATTAAAAAAACTGCCGTGGGCCCTGCAGATACCACCCACGGGATATTTTTAGGGGCTGGGGAGGAGATGCTGAAGAGTTACCTCCAGAAAAGCGATGCCAGCTTTCACTGAGCCACCCGAAGCAGGCAGGGTGAGCGGTGCTGTGCTTCTCCATCTCCTGGCAGCTCCCTTTGACTTGAGTTTGCCCTGGGGGGTGCTGGGGGGTCTCCCCAGCTGCCATGTGGTCACCAGCACCTCTGGGACAGAGCTGGATCTGCATGAGCTTTTCCACACCAGCACCAACCCCCCCCCCCCCCCCCGTACAGCCTGCCGAAGCAGCTGGTGCCCAGGCACTTCGTACCAGCAAACATCGATTTGGAGGGCAAGACACAGGCAATTTGATCCCCAGCCCTCCTGCGCCAGTGGGACAAACAGTGGGAAGACAAAAACGTCTTGGAAGAAGATGGAGGTGGGACAAGGGAATAACATGAAAGCAGAACCAGTTGGGAGGACAATTACTAAGAAACTGATAGTAGCCGTAGCTGCAGATCCACCACCTTTTGCAACACAAACCCGACTAACCTTCACTCGTACCAGCTAACCTCCATCCATGGGGGAAGCGAAGCGAAGCCTCTCAGTGATGCCAAGCTCACGGACCTGCCAGGCTGCCCTGGGACAAGCAAGTGCAGAACAAAGCAGCGAGCTAGAGCGAAGCAGGACTAGAAATGATTCAGACCCCCAATTCCTGCAAAGTGGCATCAGGTGTGTGATTTGGGCAGCAAAGCAGCTGGGCAGCACTAACGACCCCTTCCCGGCCACCAACAAAAGAACTCATGTTCTTCTCTGCTTCTTTATCTGAAAGAGAAGCAAAGAGAAAATCTGCTACACCTGTCACACAAAAGAAAGGATATTAAAAATGTGTAGGAATACAATTCCCAGAAAACCGCGCTTCCACAATTAAAAGAAAACTGGTTGTTGACCCTCATGTTCTCAGCTTTGGAGGCTGTTATATTCAGAAGATGCTGCTCAGACTCCCAGATACTTTAACAACATTTAGAAAACTGTTTGTCTGGCAGATGGAGATGTTCTGCTGTTTAGGAGGAAAGGAGGGACATCTGTTCTGCCCCTGTTCCCCCTGAAGAGTGAATAAGGTGCCAGGAGAAGGAAGGGGGGGATCTTTGGGTCAGCACAGTCTGGACAGCCAGGTTAAGCTGGGAAGGGCACAATATAAACAATCTGTGGGACCTCAGGACTCATCAGATGATGCAATATATGAGAAATTCCTTCTTTAAAATAGTCTTATACCAGCAACAGGCCTTTGACCAAATCCCGTTCTTCATTTCCATGACAAATACCTCTGCCCCAATCCTTGTCCTTTCGAGCTAGAGCTCTGCAAAAGCCATGCAAAGCACAGTGTCTGGAGAGCTGGTCTTAGTGATTTTATTTTTACTGAGGTCAATTTAGCATTACTCTGGTGAAGCAGCAAGGTCTAGGAATCATATTCCTCTAACCTGGACATTATTCCACAGGTGAGACCTCAAGCTCTTCTCACTGTTTTCCACACAGACTCTCCCTTCAGGCACCAATCCGATCTTAAACCACCGGTGCCCTTTTTTCGTGTGCCAGTGAGGTGGATTTTCCACCGTGGTTAGTACGCACGGCCTATCCTGCGATGAAATGGGGTTAGGTGACTTCGGGACAAAAAGATGAGCTACGGGGCAATGTGTGTCCAACAGAGCAGAGCTTCAAAAGCAGACTCAAACAGGTGTTTAAACAAAGAAATCGTAAATAACTCACCTTTGGCGTGCTTTCCTGCAGAGCAGAATGCCGTTTAATGTACAGCTATACACACATTTGTAATATTTATGTAACTCCACTGAGGTAGATGTGTTCAAACTCCCTGGCGATGATTTGCAAAAGCTCACTGAGGGCTCAGTCCATCTCTTTGCAGAAGATGAGGCAGGCAGAAACAAACCATCTGCGGGTCTAATTAGTACGGCAGATTGGCATCAGAGGGGGAAGGGTTCCACAGGTGGCATCTGGAAACACAAATTTCACCTCTTTAAGCAGGATGAAATGCTTTCCCAATTTCTCGGCCTCAGATGTCTCACTCCCCGTCTCCCACTACCATCCCATCACATCCAACAACCTGCCTCCCTCTCCTTAGGGCTCTCGGACACACAGGGGGGGTTCTTGTATTTTAGGGTATCATCTCTTAGCTATGGAGGAATTTTTTAGGTTGAAACCCACAGATAAATCCAAACAAATTACTATTCCACTAGGAAAAGCAGATTCAAATTGCTGTGCAATTTTTTATCTAAATAATGTTTAAATTTTAAAAAGGGGGGGGAAAAAAACCTAATTACATTTTTGTGTGGAAGATCATAAATCACATAATTACAATGGGAACCTCTGCATCTTTCCAACAGACTAAAAGCAGACTACACAAGTTCTTATCTCATTACTGTTTAATTAAGAATTATGTTTGAGCATCTTCTTTTTAATTATCACAGAGCCCAGATGACTTCTAATCTCTTTTTTACCCAAAATGAGGGAGGGTGCGGTCCAAAATGGGCACTAATGAATTTACAGTTTGCTCTTTGGGGAACTTTATTAAATTACTCCACATAGAAGATTAACACTGATAAAGTGAACTTCCAAAGAGAACATTTGGTTCCTTTCAATTACCTTCACAACTGTCAGGAGCTTATAAGGGGGCGATGCTGAAGTGTTACTTTTTGGGGCAGGGATGGGAGGTTCACGCACAGCTCCATGTCTGCAGCTGTACCTACACCCCAAACCCCAGCCCTACGCAGGACAGCAGCGACGGAGGGGAAAGGGGGGACAGCAGAAACCAGCACCCACGCCTGCAAACGGTCCCAGCCCTTGAAAGACTCAAAGGCTTGCGAATGACTTCTCACCCATTAGATGAAAATAAATCAGATCCTAACACAACACTTCATCCCGCACTGACCGCAAAAATCTTAATCAACATCCAAAGAGAAAAGCTCAGGATAGCTGTATTTTATTTTTTTGCTGTCTCTGGATAAAATCCTTTTATTAAGGCTGCAGGTGCTTTGCGTCCACCTGTACCAGAACAGTCATTCAGCAACAACCGAGTTGGAGGCAGTGGGACTCCTCCAGCAACTAAGATGCTCCAGTTCCCTCCTCTTAATATCAGGGGAAAGTTTGCCCCACCAAAACATTTTTCCACCAAGTGCCTCTGTACTCTGTGCCACGCTAAGCCCTGCTGATGGTCATCACCCGAGGTAACCAGTTGCAAAGAGCACACATATATTTTTTTAAACCAAGCACACAGCGAACACCTTTTAATTCAATTGGTTGAATCGACACGGAGAGATTATTAGTTTTCAGTAAGATTTGATTCAATTAATTAGCCTGAAAATATCAGCATAGCCAGGCAAGCAAAGAAAAACAGAGATAAATCCCTGCCATAGCACTGCTTCATCTTTTAAAGGCAATTAACTCTTAGTTATTAGCTTTTAATTAGGGAATAATAATGACACCATTAATACAGTTTATTATACTTGTCAGCAGACAGCTGTTCCAAACAGATTTTATTATCAGATCTTGGCAGCTTTTGTCTGCTCCCTTGTTCGCAGGGGGAAGGCAGCGACTCCCCCAAGCCCTGGCTGGGGGTCCGCGGGTGAAGCTCCCAGAAGCGAAAGGCTCCTGCCACGCAGAAATCGCCGAGGACCCTGCTCCGGGCTGAGTCCTTGTCCTCTCGCTGCCATCGGCGGGAGCTGGCTCTCACCCCCAGTCCCTTTCTGACGAGGGATGCAGAATGAATGTCAGCTCCCTCCGAGGCTTCAAAGGAGCCTTACATAATTTGCAGGGATTTTACTTTTTAAAAAAAAAAAAAAAACAAAACAAAAAAAACCCAAAAAAACCAAAACAAAAAACCAACTAAAATGGTTTCTCTCTTGGAGAATTCTGGTGGCAGCAGGATCCACAGCCTTGACTGCGCATTTGATGTCTCTCTCGCGGGTAATTCTCATGCCTTTCCTAGGGGGGGGATGGTGGATCTGCGCCAAAGCTGGTTTTACACCTCGGCTCATAACATCTGAGACGGCATCCAACTTGCGAAACATTTACGATGCCAAAAACCCTCACTGTTTTATTTTGTTTTCTTCTGAGCTTATCCACCTCTTTGGAAGCGCAGTGTACATTCAGAGCACAGCAGAGATGATTTGGAAACAAATAATCACTTTAAAGAAATTAAGCATTCCGAATAAGTTTATCCATTCATAATCTCATTCCACTCTACTGCTGAGTGCATGTCACTAAGAGAAGGCAGCTGCAAAGGGTGGCAGAAATACCATGTAATACTCTTTCTTCTTGCCCAAAATTTACCCTGAAACTGTAAACTTCAAATCCTTCTGTAAGAGTAACCACTATCACATTAGCAGTGGCCAAGTGCCTCAAGTTTTCATTGATGCTTTATTATTTCTTTGTCTACTGCATCACTAAAATAAAACATCCAGAAGGCTCATAATTACACACGCTGTCATACGACCAGCAAACCACATGTTCCTATTATTTTCATCGTCATCCTTTTTCACTGTGTCCTAGACAGAGCTGTGGTATCTCCCCGACAAAGTCTGCAAACCATTTCCAGGGCACAAGCCTGTCTTAACCGTGTTTTATTATTCCTGTATCATATAGTCTTAATCCCAATTGTGTACGCAGGATGCTACTGCAATACAAAAACGCAAGACAATAAATTTCCCTGATCTACTTCAGAGCTGTTAAATCACAAAACCACTGAAATAAAAAACAAGTGTAAAATATTGTGTTGGGTTCCACTACCTTGATTTTAAATTTTTTCCTTGCTCTGGACTGAAGGAAGCCCTAAGGGAAATAGCAGGAGCTCGGAGGAGCTCCTCAGCACTGAAAGCCTGCTCGTGGCAGGCATTTTCCTCCTCCTCACCCAACATGGTGCAGTGAAGTCCCAAGGAAAGAAATTAACCTGGTGTTGGAATAAAGCAGCTAGAATAATCTATTCGCAATTTTCTACAGGAAAGCAGAGAGTTGCTAAATTGAAAGCAAGGCTGTTCAAAAGAAGAAACTTCCCCTACTGAGAACTGATATAAAAATAAGAAGGAAAAGACTGGCAGGATTAAAACCATCACCATACAGATTTAGGAACCGAGGCACAGAAGAGCGAGATGCTGTACCTAAGGCAGAAGGCAACGGCAGGACGAACATCGGCATCAGGAAACTACATCGGGACACGGCAGCTCTCGGGGCAGACAGCCTGGCTTGCTCCGGAGCTCGGCTGGGCCTCCCAGGAGCTAATTTTGTTCTCGTTTTCACCCCTGCGCTGACAGCGGCTTCGGGTCCCAGGTGCGATGCTGGAGGAGTTTTGCGCATTTGTGTCGGCGCGCAGCTCCCAAATCGTCAAAAGTTCGCTATTCCTTCACACTGGTGACTAAGCCTGAATATTTTAGGAGAAACTGTTTTAGAGATCTTGGTACGACTATAAAAACTTATCAGCTGAAGGTTTTTTTGTGCTCAGCTGTATCCGGGCAGAAGTTGGGAGAGGAAAACCAGCAGAGAAATTGAATTTCATCAAACTTTGTCTCCAAAATACATCCGATACCTGAGATCACAAGACACTTCAATACGACTTTCCTCGTGTAGCAATAAACAGCTTGAAATGAGGGTCGTAAGGGAACTATAATCAGTGCTCTGGCAGCACCAGCGCTACCAAGAGCTTGTGGCCATTGGCCTTTAATTTAAGCGCCTTCGTTTGAGATCGGACAGCCGTGCTGGGAGGGAAGAGCCTCAGTCCAGGTCCCCAGAGGAGGATGGGTTCCTCCTCTTCTTGTGCGAGGAACGTCCATCAGATGTGATCTTGGGGATCCTCCCAAGAATTCAGTGGCTGGAGAGAATTAGCTTACCTGTGACCAGAGCTGGGCACGTTCACCTTCTCTGCGGGTCCAACTCACCTTCCCGGCGGACCCGGGCTCAGCCTAGAAGTGGTCCCTGCCCTCTGCAGGGCCGGGGGGTCCATGCCGATGGGGGCTTCCTCCAGCGGGAACGCAACACATCCGAGGTGGACAAATCTGTGGAGAGGAGCAAACAACGGAACGGTTAACGCTTTGCCTTTCTTGAGCTGAACAGGGGATAAGGGAAGAAAACTTGTCTGCAGCCCGGGGGCTGCGGGGAGCGGCCGTGGCTCCGCAGACCCCAGCTCAAGGCGAGGGGAGCGCAGCCCCCACCCTCCGATCCCCCCCATCAGTCTTCTGCCAGGGGATTAATTTCCAATTTTACTGCTGCTCTTTATGGGAGAGACAACTCTGAAAGGCACAAATATTCTCCCCCACAATGGACCTGTCACAATGACAATTATACTTAATAGCGGCGGTTCAGCCTTGCCTTTCAGGGGTGCCGATTCTGGCAGTAAATAGAAGAACATTAGAGAGGTGACAAGACACTGACAGGCTGTATTCATGTTGCATCAGGGGACTGGAAAGGCCCAATCACACTGTGGTCTTGACAAAAGAAACTCAAGGGACATTCCCTTTTATTGGGCTCTTGGTGAGGGAGAGAGGTAGGACCATGAAATTAAAAATACTCCGGTCTAGGACCAGGAGCAGCCGAGAGAGCCCAGGCTGTGAGAGAAAGGAGGTAAGGAAAAACCCAGTGTGCCAAGTTGTTTCCTCTCTTTGCAGTCATTCACCTGCTGAGAGTGAAATATTGCAGTGATTCTATCAGTGCTGTAACTAGACATGAAGTTTGGTCTTAGCGCTTTAAGAGTCTGTCTTTTAAAAACATAAAACGATGTCTGAAGTCAAGGGACAAGCACCCACAAGCGTAAACCACAGTGCGGTCGAGAGGCTCCATGTTGGGGTTCCCTTCCCAGCTTTATCATATAATTGTTGGGAAATCCCTGGGCAATTTTCAAAAAAAGAAGCTGCAATATGGGCACTGTAATAAGGCAGTTGTGCTGCTGCTCATTGCAGAGCTGCACAAAGACCACGTCCTCTGCAGGTACTCAGCCACTCAGGTCTGAGCATGAACATCTCAATCCCAGGTAGAAAAACAAATGAGGACATCTCTTCCTGCTGAGAAAAACTGCAGAGAAATTAATTTGGACAAAACGGACCAGGTCCTTGATTTGAAAATATCACAGAAGTGAGAGAAATCATAGCGTTTAATAAGCCGCCAATTGTCTATACACTGAAGGAGTAAAAAAATGTTACGATAAATTGTTCCTGTAAAACAGAAACATCCCTAAGCAGTGGGATCTCACGGAAACAGTTGCACTCGGGCAGATTTTTCACTACACGCTGACAAAAATCTCACGCTAATCACCCAACACAGGACACAAAGCTACTGGATTGCAGTGTTAATTCCATGTTATATCTGAATCCCAGATTAATCAGATGCACCACTTCTTCAGCCCAGATATTCTCTAGCGGCTTCGAGCTATTAAAATAACAAAAAGAAATAAACCTCAGCTCCAAGTGGAGACATGAGGAAATCAGACTTGCACAACAGCCCTTCTCCCCATCTCATTGCTTCTCCACGTAGAAAATTGTCCAGTGACCCTTCTGTACCTACAATCAACTCAGATTTGATCTTTTTAGTCAGGCAGATGAATCCCAGCTATTCTAAACGGCAGCAACATCTTGGCTTGTATCATGGGTAACTGACCATTCATTCCTAATCAAAGAAAATTTGCTGTGTTTTTGAGAGATGGCTCCATTAAATGAAGCAGATGAGCAGTGGATATGTCCATTTATTTATTTTTAAACCATGATCTGGGGCACAGGGGAGGATATCACTCCTGTTTCAGAGACAGCTTGGCTACGAGCTCATTTGCTGGGGGATATTAGCAGCTGGCATCTGAAATGGCAAGGCTAGGGTACAGAGGTAAGCCAAAGTCAACTGTGCTGAAACACAGCCAAATTCTTATTTATTCCACAGGAAAAGTGGTTAAGCTGTGGTCGCTGTATAATTCCAAACAATATTCGCACAGTGACCTTTACGTTTCCCCTCTTGGAAACAAAAAATTTAATTGTTTTGCTCCTCTAATGCAGAATAACTAACTCCCAGTAATTTTCTATTGGTGTGCAAGTAAACCAACTAGCTGCCTTTTCCTGCTATCAAAGCTGCCAAATAATTCTAGTTCAACATCTCCAACTCATTTGAGTCTTGGTATTTTGCCAAAGTTGGTTTGCTTTTTTTGTTTTGTGTGTGTGTGTGTGTGTGCACGCCCGTACAGTTGTTCATGGGATGAGAAGCAAGAGAGATGACCTGAACGTGGGGCTGGAAATCAGGAACCCACAGGAACTCATTCAGAGCATTTCTGCTGGAGTCTCAGATAATATGTTAAACCTTTATTTCAGTTGGCAAGCTCAAGGAGCACCGGCAGGTATCACCTGTATTAGGTACTCTGAAGCAGACACTGTTTAAATTTCACTGGGTTAAACTCATTCACGGGGTCTCCTCATTAACCTGTAATGAGATAAAGGGACAAATTGTCCTTCTAACCCAGGAAACACGTAACTAATGTCACGGGAGATAACAAGGGTCACAAGAGGTGCTCGTCAGATGGCTCATCCACGCATCCCGTGGACAGACACGCAGACGAGCGCCCCGGGAAGCAGCAGCAACATGTCAGATGACAGGGGAGCGTGGAAATAGCTGTACGTAGCTGTTCTCACATCTACCTGGTGAGAGGGACAGCTCGGGCACTTGGCAGGTTCCACGCAGTGTTGCTCCTTGCTTTAATCTGTCAAAGTACCATCGCATGCCTGAAAAAGCTCTTCTACAAACCTGCACTCTTTCCAACTTGGTCTATGTGCAGGTCATGACTTTGCAATCATTTCATTATTTCAAAAAGGGTATAAAAAGTTTATTAGACCACCTTTAGCTATACCGAGGGCAGGGAAAAGAAGCCCAAACAAGAAAACTAACAAGGACTCGCCTACTGCAGCACTAGCAAAGGAACCTACTGCAGGAAAGGCTTCAACTTAGTGAAGAAATTCAAGCCAGAGAGAGAACTGACCTAAGCAATGTGCTGTTCTACCACCATCTTCCTCCGAGGCCTCAGATGAATGATGCCCACCACCACAGAAGACATGCCCTCATAAGAAATAGCACTAGTTTAACTCAAATTGCTATTAAACTAAAATAGCGTGCCCAGATTCAAAGCAAAGTTTAGTTTAAAACGGCTCCCGAGTACCTTTCAGCTAAAACTCCCCAAGTAAACCACTCCAACCAAAACAAGGGCATTCTTCCAGAAGGGAACTGCACCTGTTTAATGAGTAGTTTTATTAAACCGGTGCAATTTGTTCAAGCTGAAGGAGAACTACTGATGAAGAACTAATATGAACAGCAAGGGAAGAGGAACAGAGAAAAATCCCCCCCAGAATAACCTCAAAAAAAATAGTTCTGCAAAACTGGCCAAAGCACAGATGTCTACAGCATGTGACAAGGTTTTTCCATCATGTGCTGTTTCCCTGAACTGAACAGTCACAAAAGTAAAGCAAAAAGACAAGGAGCAAGTACGCCAAAGAGGGAGTGCCTGAAAGCCCATGATGTCCTCCCATGTACAAGCAGTGAAGCTGGAAGCCAGGAGAGGCCGTGAACGGGAAAGCCACAAAATACCCTGTGTGAACATGCTCACATAGATCTGCTCACTGGAGATTTGCAGAAACGCATTTGCAAGAAGAATCGTTTCAATAGGATTAGACGTTATCACAAGTAGTCCAGAGTGAGAGAACCATGACACAGCAAAGGACAAAGTGGTAGACATCTAATCAAGCTTTATGGAAGTTGGGGCTGTCTGTTCAGCCTCACCACTAAATAGCCTCACCCCAATCAACACTGCTATTTTTAGTTTTCTAAATAATGCTGTCTTTTACAAGGAGAAAAAAAAAAAAAAAAAAAAAAGAATTCTCTCCTCCATTTCTTCTCACCAAGCTAAAGATCTTTCTCCAACCAGACAAGGAGTTAATGAATCTCCATCCACTGTTCCACTCTCCAGGCACAAGGCAAAAGTCTCTGCTGGCCTCAGAGTAGGAATAAGCAAGCAGCCTGTTGATCCCCATCTTCTCATTGCTGCCAGCAATTATCATGGAACAACTTCATTGTGCATGTGACAGTTGGTGACACTAACTCAGGGAGTTTTATCAGTTTCTATGCTCCAGGTTTCAAAACATCTGCTTGTGTAAAGGCACCCCACTGTTCACCAGCCCAAGCGAGCTGGACTTCTGCAAAGCAGCGAGAAGAAACAGCAGTCCTTTGCGCAAGACAAAGCATCGCATATGGGCATCTCGTCCCTACCTTGGCAACCCAGGTCCATTAACGGCCAAGTCCTAAGCAAAGCACTCTGCAGGGCAGGACCAGAGGCAAGCGGCTGGCAGGAGGGAGCTACGCCGCAGGTACCAGTGCATGAACATGTTGGCCGGGGCTGGAGGAGGACAAACCTGCAGGACCTCCAGAGGATGGAGCTGGCACAAACGGAGAATGTGGAAAAGCAAAAGGAGGAAACCAAAACATGCTTTAGTAAGGATGCAGCTCAGCTGCATAGATTTAAAAGATACACACAAATACACTTTCTCCAGGGATAAGAAAGATGTAGAGGTTAGAAGAGGCTAATGAGTTGTGCTCATCTACAATCTTTCATCCAGCCCCAAACAGTAGACAGAGGAAGTTGTAGGAAGCAAAGCTCTTCACTACTGCAGCTGTAGTATCCACATTATCTCCCTGAGGACTCCCTGGGCACAGCATGCTTTCCTATAACCCTACATCATCTATGTTTTAGTGTAGCAATCTCAGAAAGTAACAGAAAGCCGCAGTGACTTAGGGAGGGTTGTGTGGAAATGTCTATACAGCCCTGCAAGGCTGTGATAGAGTGACAGAAAGGTTTGATCCTTGCCTTTTGATCACTGATCCAGGCAGTTACTTGGAAGTACGTACTGCTGCTTATGACATCTTTAAAATTATATTAGTTCTTATTACAGCAACGTAGCAGACCTTAAATTCAAAGGTAAGCTTTGTGTGGGTGTGAA
Organism: Astur gentilis; assembly: GCF_929443795.1. Classification (NCBI taxonomy): domain Eukaryota; kingdom Metazoa; phylum Chordata; class Aves; order Accipitriformes; family Accipitridae; genus Astur; species Astur gentilis. The sequence continues at coordinate 41,395,945 of NC_064887.1, read as the reverse complement.
TTCCAACTGACTCGTATCAGCAGCTTCTTCCCACTAGTACGATTCCTCAGATTATCTCAAGAAAAACTATTAAGCTGCAAAAGACTGGAAGTTGGAGATTTCTTTTCTTTCGCATAATCTGCAGCATTAGCCTCATACTGCAACAACTGGAGAGGAATCTGTAGAAAAGTATCAGGGCTTAGGATGGGAAATGAAGATGTTTAAATGAAGGTTCAGGAAGATGCTATTTTAAGAGGTTCAATGTCAGCATGACCTCCAAGGGCTAGAAAGAAAGGCTACTGCAAGGCTATAAAGCAGACTCCAAAAAAGGAAGTAGCAAACTGGTGATTTAAAAGATTAAGGATTTTAGAACCACCTCTGGCTATTTAGCAACCATGGTTCTCATGAACGAGCCAGCTAGAGCAAATCCTGGACCTTGGACAAAAATGCATTGCAAGCTTGGTTCTTAATTTTGGGAAGGGTGCAACGACAGACCTCTTCTCTTGCATGGTTTACAGACAGGAAGGAAAAGACCATGTTCTTCTTCAACAGTCTCAGCTTCTCTTGGCTCCGTTTTATCAATCAGCTTTACCCATCAGATCTGGGAACCATCTTCTCCTGCAGTACAAAAGACTTTAAACTTAGAAATGAAGAGACTTCAACCCCCCAAAAATTGTAATTCTGAAGTGCTCAACAGCCTTTAATTCATTATGAACCTAGAGGCAGAGAAAAAAATATGCAAAAAATACATCACATCCTTAATCTAGGGGGAGAGGGGAAAAAAAAAAAATCATTATTTTTATAGCACATAATCAGACACTTACAAATATATTTCACTGGAGGAAGGGGAGGGTAGGAATGTGCATTTCCTATTTCCTTTTCAATAGTCTGATGCACAGAGGCCATCAATATGGTCATTATAGATAATCTGCACAAGTCATTCCTAAACCAAAGAGAGGGATTTAAAAATAAACAAAAAGGCAAAACCCTTGCGACAAGGAAGGGCATTCTACAGTTCCAGGTTCACGTTTAAACATAACTCAGCATCTGAATATGGGGTGAGGAAACACACGTTGTTTTTACAATATAAATAGTATTTTAAAAAGGTACTACATATGAATACAGTAATGGTGCTATTTCAGTCAGGACTTGAACATGCAGAGGAAATTCCCCATTGCTCACAACCACTCATCCCATCCCACCCTTCCCCTCCCACCTCCAAAAAAAATCCTCTGCTGTTTAAATTCTCTTTCAATTGTTTTAAATATTTCTCTCGTGGCCTGGCAACATTCTTATTTTTTTATACAAGCAAGTTTTCTACTAAATCCTGTCTTAACCGACAGGAGACAGCTATGTAGGAGTAACAACCGAGGCTTCTAAGAACCTTGCCAATTTTTAAAACTTTTATTAGTCTCAGTTTGGTTTTATTCTTGGAGACATCTATTGAAAACGTCAAAAACTCAGAAATAAAAAAAACCTGTTTCAAATGTCTTACAAACACGCACGTGTGCACACGCGCAGACACACACACACACAAAGAAAACAACCCGTAGCAGAGGCAGTAAGAAATAAAAGGAACTCTAATTCTCTCAAGGGAGAACAAAAAACAAAATTTAAAAAAAATTGCTTTATTCTATCTCCACTCTTTCACTAGGACAGTTTAATACCCATCGAGTCTCTTAAGATGCTAATCTACCATCTGCTAGCCCACAAATCCTTCCCACTTATTCCCTTAAAGATCCAGCTATAGCATTGCTTAAAAACCTCTCCACAGAACAATGACCACCTTGCAAAGGGGCTTAAAAAAAAAAAAAAGAAAAAAATTGTCTCTTTCTGTCTAGTAATTTCAGGGAATTAAGGGGAAAAGATTGCTGCACAGCGTTCTGGATAGCTCTGCTATCTCACAGTGGCTTCTGCCAGGCCAAGGCATTGAGGTGAGTGGTAAGACGTGCCCTTGCCCCCCTTCACCCAGACACTGTGGAAGCCGCGTCCCCTTTCCAACTTGGTACTAGGGCTGCCTTTTTCTTTCCCTTGGAATTGACAGAGGTCCTCCAAAGAGAGTGGAAGACTTTCCAGTGACTTCAGCAGGGTTTTGGATCAGGCTCTTTTACAAAACACTGCTCCATAACAGCTCTTCGACCAGAGGTGATTTTCAAGTGTTCAAGTGGGAGCTGCCCGCTCAATACTTTAGGATTTGGTTTTGCTTTTAATGCTCATTCAATTCTCAGTGAACTGAGTCCAATCGAATGAAGGGCTTGCATTCCTCTTCCCCAGGAGTATCTCAAAGGCTCAGTCTTTACTTAAGTAAAGGATGTCACAACAATCAAAGACGTTTGGGGAATTTCTTCTTTAATAGGATAAAAGAAAAACATACAAACACCTCCCAGGCTTCTGTCATGGAATGATTCTCACAACTGTAAGGAGCACAACTCAAAAAAAAAAAAAAAGACAAAGAAAAGAAAAAGGTTCCTATGGGAGACATGCCTACCAGAGAGCTAGAGCATTCCCTCGATGCTCTAGTCTGCAGTGGGGAAGGGGGATGGCTCGTAAAGGAACTAACACAAGAAGCAGCAACAGAACACTTACCAAAACGGAGTGGCATATTGTAACTGAAAGCCATGCTGATTTTTAACTAGAAAGCAACTGTGATGGCAAAGATGGGGAAGGAAGATGACAAGAATGACCAAAACCCGGCCATGTCTTCCCTAAGTCCCTTCCTGGTGACATGGCAGAAACGCACACATCTATCACATGTCTTTAAGAGAATTAACGGTAAGAAACATCCCAGCTATGAAACATTTCTTTCCCCATCTTCCCCAGCTTACAAAGAAGATAGTGTTTCTTTACAAAAAAGAACCCAGAACTTTCCAGGACATCTGCTCTTGCTCTCTCGCTCCCCACTGTAATATTAGTCACATTTCATTTGGGGAGGAGGGGGGAGGATTTTGTTTATTTTCTGTTTTAAAGCCATAATCTAGAAAAATGTTTTGTGGAAACTTTTGTTTTCCTATTTTTGTTTGCTTTTTTTTTTTAATAATGCTCATTTATAGAAAACTTCACAAAGGTGACGTCTATGTACAGAAAACACAAATCCAAAGGCTGCTTCAGTAGTCAATGTAATAGCACCTTTAAAGACAAAAGAGTTTGACATATTTTAAAAAGTCATTTTTTTTAATTTTAACCCTTTCCAAGCCTCATTTTAAAAAAAAAAAAAAAAAAAAAGCCAGTCACAAAGCTCCATTAGTACAAACTCTCCCAAAGTCTCCGTGTGAAATGCTGTCTGAAGGTTTTTCAAGCTCCCTACTCTATTGGTCAGCAACGTCTGGACAAGTAGAGGTAGCGTGCAGCCAGACAGGATTTTCTTGCAGTCCAAACCAAGAGTAGATGAAAGAAATTCACAGCAGGCTATTGCACAAGGCTGGTCATCTTATCCACAGTTTCCTGGTTATTTTTCCGCAGGCTTGAAAAGGGTTAATTTAATATTTTTTTATTAATCCTAGTTAAAACATGTTGCTCTGAGTTCCAGGCTGGTACTGTGTCTGCAACAGGCTCTCCATAAAGGCCAAGTAATCTGGGTTTTGTCCGTATTCTTCGGGATTTCTTGAATTCCCCAGCCGGGGACGCTTGGCTGCTCTCACTTCATCTCCCGAAAATACATCTTCCTGAGGGGCCCCAGTGCTGAGGGACTGCAGGAGACACGAAAGTACAATCATTAGAGGCACAGCAGGAAAACAGGGAGAGACACGGGTGCAAACCGTGGAGCACGCCTGCGTAACAAGACAGCAGGGAGAGCAAATGAACAATTTGGTTCAGACTATTTCTGTAGAAAAAGTGAACTCCGGAACATGCAAAGCATACGGCTGAAACTAAAAATTCTAGGCTTCTGAAACCAAACTGGAAAGAAAGATCCTCGAGTTGCCTTCTTTCTGTTTCAGAATATCTTTTACTTCAGCTCCTGCCTTGCCAATTCTCTGTTTACTCCTATCCTCCTCTGCCTCTTCAGGTTATTCATTCCTAGAAGGCGGCACAGAGGCCATTAGGGCTTCTCTAATGTCTTTAAAAAAAAAAGACCCAAAGAAAGCATTTGGGGATCACTGTACAAACAAGGAAATTATTGTCTCCTATCGCTTTGTTCCTTTGTTCTGCGGTACTACATTAAAGCACTGTAAGCATCACTTCCACAGAGCACAGCCTAACACTTCTGACAGCAGAAAGCTCATAAGAAAAGCCTTAGCTTTCAACCAGACTTGAAACTTTCCAGGTTGCATTCCTTTCTCTGGAACTGCTATAAAGCCTGATGTCTCCACTGCAGAGAATAGGTTTCTTTCCAAATCCTGTATTTCAGGGCTCCAATATGTTTACTTAAGCTTATCTAATCATAAAGACGACTGGATTATTGTGCACATCTTAGAAATTAATTCTAAGGTGCTTCTTTGCCACCAGAAATCTTTCAAGGATAGTAAGGTCAATTATTATTAACTCCTAAAATTTATGCCATGACGTCTTATTGAGATAAACAACCTCAAACAAGATAAGAGAAGCCATCCAGAGCTACATTACAGCAATAATTTTACAAGTGTTTTTTGGGTAAAACCCTTGAAGATTTCATACATAAGCAAACAAGTTTCCTCCAAATTGTCATCAGTTCTTCCACAGAATTGCCTGTCAACAGGCCATTTTTGACGATAGGCATCTCTCGCTTCTGCTAGTGGCCACAGATTCACAGGGTCAGTGAACCGCTGGTTTAACTTGGCACAGCAATTCATATATTCTTAAGGGAAGGTTGGACCATCCTTTTTGACTCGTAAGAGAGACAGAAGCTCAGAACCTTATCACAGGTTAACTTTGTGGATCCATCCCTGTCCTGCAGTGGCTGACCTAACAGACATTTAGAATGAAGAAGAAAACTGTATATTCCCCATTTGCAGAGAAACCAGTCTCATCATTTGTTTTAATGAGATGGCCTTAAAGGTTAAAGCACTAGGTTTGAAAACATCCAGTAAGTCTGGAACCAAAAAAGCCATGAAATAAATCCCTCATTTTCTAGGCTCAATAATTCCATTGTATGCAGTTAAAGACAGCCTGATCTTTTAGATTAAGAGCTTTATAGGTAAGAGCTACATTCTAAATCTCCTCTTTGGTGAGAAACGGGGGTTTGGTCCCATGTTGCTAATCAGTTCTCCAGAAACCACTTAGCTGTAGACCAATTCACCTCACTTCTGATGAAAGCCAGTATTGAGACAGAAAGGCAGTCTGTGTAACTAAATTCATATGGTGTAAAATAATATGAACATAATCTTTTAACCAGAGAAAACAAAAATCAGATCTGAACACGTGAAAGGGAAAATAATTTAAATGCTTCTCAAGCATTTTTATCGTGGATTTCTCCTACTCTACATATTTTGTGCATGACAAGTGGTTTTACAGCCACAGAAGTTAGAGGCTGAATTCACCTAATGTCTAAACAATATGCTAAGAAAATGTGAATGAGTACTGCAAGCCACAGCCATTTTACTGTTTGTTACTTTTGACACCCACCAGGCGAGACTTCACTCTCTTGGGAAGCTCTTCCTCCAAGGTATAAATATCACCACGTTTTACCATTAGTTGAGAACCATCTTCAAACTCGACCTGCAGAGTAGGCAGAAGATGAAATAAGAACTTGGCCCCTGCATTTACAGTACTTGAACAGTCCATTCCCAGGCTATGCCACATATGGTCCCTTCATGGGAATACCAAGGAAGCGTCAGGGGCCAGCTCCCATGGATGATCCCCTGTTTGTGGCACTGCATGTCTCTCTGATTGCTGTAGAAGCTGTGTTAAGGATGCTGAACCCCAAAAGTGCTGGTTTCAATGCTGCTCAGGCACCGTTGTCTTATTCAGCCCAAGTGGTTTCACTCAGTGCTCCTGTGGATCCTAAAATGTCTATACTACAACTGGACCAGCTCCTCTGCTCCCCCCTCCCAGTCAGAGCACTAAAGATTTCTACTGATTTTGGATTCAAATCCTAAAAAAAGAAGCTTTTTCACTTATAATAAAAGGCAGCCCTGTATTCAGGCCAATATGGTAATAAGAATTTCTTTCATCTTAAACAAAGCACTTTCACACATCATAAGGAAACAACTCCAGCTACTAAAATACATTTGTATTTTAACAAGCAGAAATAGTCAGCCAGGTACAAAAACGGTGGTAACTCCTCACATCAAACCTTTTTTGCTAAGCACTGATTATATAATGAATTATGCATCAGATGTTACAGGAATGTTTATTCATGGAAACGTGCATATAAAAATGTTAAAACTATTAAAAGTTTTTAAGAGACTCTGATTTCCTTTGCTCAAGACTTATTACGCTTTTCCGGATAATGCAGAAGGACACACACCACAGAAGGAAGAAAGCATCTGTGCTCTGAACAACTCCTCCTGCGCTGCCCAGGTCTTGCAGCTCATCAGTTATGCAAGCTCAGCGATGCCTGCTGAGGTCCCTTAACTGAGCAGCATTCATCAGCCGGAATAACTATGCAGGTGGGAGAACAGGCTTTGAAAGATGAGCTCTGCTGAGCCCTGCTGAGGTGGTTTAAGATGCTACTGGTCCCATTTACTCTCTGGTTTTACAGAGCACCACTACTGTAACAGAGTCAGAAGGGAACACGAATTAGGAAGTTTAACAGCCGAGGCACAAGCAGATTGCTGTCTGCCATTTCCACTACACGAGCTCAACTTCAAGTAGAAAGGCAGGATTTGCAAGTGAGGGCAGTGCTATCTTAAAACTATCACAGAGTGGCTGGACCTTGTTTTTTTAAGTTCCAAATTACTGATATGAGTTAGAGCAAGTTACAAGACAGTGATTTGGGCTCAATTTTTTAAAAGTATACACATCCAATCTTAGCACACAAAATACACCCTAGAGATGTGAACTGGGAAGCTACTGCAAAATAAGACAAGTTTAAAATGCAAAAGCTAATCCATGCTGTCTTCCTACAAACACACTTATTTCATAACAAAACTGTTTCTCTGTTTTTAAATATAATCCTTTTCCAAAACAGATAAAAGAGATGCACCCTAAGTACTGAAAAAGTATCTACATAGGGAACCAATGTGGAAAGCTAGTCAGGCTATTTTCCCCACGGAGAAGAGCTTTACTTATAGTAACTGCATGATTTGAAAAACACAGACTCCTCATGCATATTTTTGTCATCTGGCACTATCAGTGGAATAGCCTATTTCAAATTATTGTACCTTCAAGAAATCAATGACAATTTCCTATACTGTGATTAAACTGGAAAGCGCGCATAACAATAGATCTTTATGAAACTATATATTGTACTTATTCATAACCAGGGTCACCTCTGATCACATCTTCTCTGAAGCAGTTAACATCCATTATACACACGAAAAAAGACTGTTAACTGACGAGGTGGATTATTGTGCTCTTCGCACAGAGATATGAAACTGCGTAGAAAGGATAGAAACCAGAACCCCATTTCAAACAAATATAAGATATGGGGCTTCCTTTGCCTTTTTTCCAGAGGCATTATTCTCTTAAAAATAACAATTATTTGCATATTTCAGCATGTATTTTTCAAAAGGATGTGCACAAAGTATACTTCCCAAATCACTATAATTTTTAACTTCTTGGTACCATTTAAAAAGGATTTAATCAAAAGAATGGACTGCATTGCATTTTATAAAACCTTCTGTGCTGAAATACCAATAGTGTGTACCAGGTTAAATCCTCCTTTACTGACCACTACAACCTTCCATGAACAGAAATCCCATACGTGGAACAGACTCAAAGACAAAAAAACCTGTCTGCTGTTTTTCTCACCTTAAAAACAGAGATGGTGAGAGCATACAAGACTAGAGCTTGAAGGCTTTCAATTCCTCACACAACAGCAGCATGGCATTATTCCCACATGCTGCTGCCGCTCCACAAAGTACCTTCCCATGACCAGAGGATTATTCCCCCCTCTTGCAATAGTCTCCTGACCCATCATTTCCCTTACTTCCTCTCAAAGCACCACAGAAAGTTGTAATTATGTAGATATTGACTCATGGGGAACTATGGACGATGAGCTCAGCTCCAGCCATAGGACAGCCATCAGAGAGTAGTTTGAGTAGGTCACTTTTGACCCGAGTCAGACCTGAACTATTGAGGAAAAGGGCAAATTCATTTTATATTTTAAAAGCAGATACAGTCTAGACGTATGTGTATCCATACATCCACATTCTGCCACAGAAAACCTTTACCTTGATCCTATTTTAACATTCTATTTCTCTTTAGGCTACCAGCAGTATTAATTTCAGAAGGCAAATTCTCCTTTTGTGACCAGAGCAAGCATTCAACGCTAGTGAGCTATACAATTCGAGCAACAATCAAGACATGTTGACATGAAGTAGGTGGGTACTCTTCCATACTCACCTGGTAAATTTGACTGATCTGGGCTGCAATAAACTTGGCCTTATAGATGATTCCATCTGTCCACTGCAGTTGAACCAACTCACCCTCTGGAGGGGGTCCCATTTGGATGCAGTCTCTGCTCTGAAGACATAGAGTGAAAGAGGTCAGACAGCCCAAAAGCAACAAAGCTCAAGAACTAGGTAAAGAGGTGTGTTAAAATCACTGCTCAAGGAAGTGGCTACATAACACTATAGTTAAGAATGCTTCTGCACTTGTGATTAATTGCAGTTATCTCAAACAAAACCATTAACCATTGAGAGACCAGAAATAAACACTTGCACCTCCTTCTGGTGTCAGTACGCAGTTCTAAGAAATTTCTCATTATAAATCCCAAAACATCAGATCTCCTGTATCAACAAAAACAAGCGGGGTGACCCGCTCTGTTTCACACAGTGAACCAATGGCACAATCAGGAAGAGAATGCATGAGCTGACAAGTCAGCCTCTTCTAGACATTCCTTCTATTAAGTGAATTCCCTATTTTGAACCAGAAGTGCTTACAGACAATCTGCTTCCCCCATGAATCACACTTGTCAGTTGAAAAATAAGAGATTATTCAACCACAAAACAAATAGGATGCAACTTAAAACAAACATTGTTTTCTGTGAAGTCATCTGCATAGCAAAATCACATCTTTGTAAAGGATCAAAAAAATTGAAATGAGAGAATATCATAAACAAGAACAGTAAGTAATGAAGAGCAGTATGAGCTCTTCTATGCAAGCAGCAAGTTTACTTTTTAATTTATTTATTTTTTTTTGAGTTTTACTTTATTGTTCCACCCCAAAGCGCACAGAAGAACAATGCGTGCATTACACTTTGTACTCATCTATAATGGTAATAGACTCCACAGAGAGTGCTTACAATAATGCTTTCTGGGTAAACGTTGTCACTGTATGAACCATCATCAAAGTTTACTTCGTAGAAAGTCTGTGTTGTCATGCCAATCACTTTACATCTGTAGTAGAGTCCATTCCGGTTCTTTGTGATCACAGTCTGTCCAAGGGTCACCTCCCTTCGAAACTGAATCTGTTACAGAGAAAAAGGGATAATTCACAATCTGCAATCATAAAAGCTGCACTAAAAATATAGGTGCAGAGAAACTGTTCTACAAAAAACCAAACCAATAAACAAAAAACCACCCCAAAACCACCCCAAAACCCAAACCCAAACCAAAACCCATACATTCTGGTTAGCTGCTTTGTGTTTGAAGCAGGTGATGGACACAACATAGGGCCAGTCATCTGGCTCCATGGGCACGCCGGCCGCGTGTGCGCAGGTCACGTGGAAGGATGTGGAGCAGTGCTCGTATGAGCACTGGATGCAGGCACCCGACACTTTCTTCATCCGTTTCCGACAGTACACACATTTCTGAAAAGAAACACAGGTCAGTGCTATGCAGGCAGTCAACGGCAGCTTTAATGCAACGTATAGCACCCTGTTACCTGACCTGGTGCTAAAATCCGTATCGTTAGTGTCTAGGGCCTAGAAGCCACAGCCAAAAAAGGTGATGTTTGCTGCTGAAAGGTCAAGTCCAGCACTTCCAGAATTGCCTATATACGCTTGCCTAGAATCACTCATAAGCCAAGAAGCTATAGCAGATACTAACTTATCATTCCCTTGAACACGGCGACATCTACCAGCAACTAAGCCCTCCAGAACCATGCTGGACAGTGAAGCAGACTTAAATCCAATTTGAGGCTATGCTCACTGGAGGGCTGAGAGAAAGGGAGGGCATAACAGGCAAACACACATCAGTGTTACTAGAGAACTGCTACAACTCAATACTCATCCTCCTTAGATAAATGAAATGTACTATGGTAATTCAAACAGCAGCTGGATCTTCACAGATACACTGCTACAAAATAATGTTTTCATTGTTTGAACGAACAGAACACAGAATAACTGTGTAATAATTTGTTCCATTATATTTAATGGAACATTATACTTACTAGATCTAATAGAATGTAATTTTATATAATGGAACAAAGACATTGCATGTTTGTTTTACACACATAAACATATCAACCATAAATATTTTATTGGTATCCCTGTCAGATTAGCTATTGCAAGATAATTCAGTCACTGTTTTGCAAAGAGAAGAAATAAAAACATTGTACCAAACACCAGAATTACAAGGGAAAAAAGGTATGAAATCTTTCAGTATTTTTAAAACTCATTTTCTGCAAAGCAGATCCAGTTATTCGGCTAATCTAATCAGACAGCACTTGGGGGGGGACAGGTAATCAACTTAAGATGTGTGACTAACTTTAAAAAGAAATCTAAATTTATTCAAAGCTAAAAATCATAAGCCTTATGGCACTGTAAGACTTGGCAGCAAGCATTAGGTGTCAGTGGGAAACGAGACACATTTCCTCATTCCCTAACACCATCAAATTCTTGTTTCCAGCCCCTCAGAAATATTAAAGACCAGATTTTGGGAATCCCAATCTAAAGGAATTTAAATTGGACATTTGTGTAATATTTCCAGGGAACTATTTGGAAACACTATTCCTAGCTTTTAACATTTTAAGTCTAGGGTGATCAGAGGCAGTTTCTTTACCTTAGCTGAGGCTCGGAGAAGGCAAATCAGTGAAAAATTAGTATCGCGCCCACAAGATGAACATGCATGCTACTTGTTAGAATGAACGCCTCATATAAATAAAATCCTGAGATATTATATGCCCATGAATCTAACTGTACAGCTATGTAATTTATTTATTACAAAGAAATAATTTCTACACATAAGGAGGAACAGAGGAAAGCAGTGATTTTTAGTGCCCGTTTCCAGATGACCATCTCCAAAGCACAACACGCTGGCTTGCTCCAGCCACTGCCCCCCAGGTTTGACCACCTGCCTCCCTCCCAATCCATCCACTCATCTAAACAGAAGTGTCCTACAAATATACTATGATACTGTGAATGACAGATTCTTTTTCTCTCTGCAGTGTGATATTAAACAAATCCTTTCTTCCCCTCTTTCACTCTTCACGGCCTCTCGTTTACCTCACTCCCATTAAAGCAGTGCTCAAGGTATACAACTTTACAGAACGCTTGACCTCAATTTTAAGATCCATATGAATTACTACATGGGATTAGAAATGTAACATAAGCTGCCTGAGATCACACAATAAGCCAATACAACGCCCAGAAGTATAAATTCACTCTGCTTCTAGATCTGGGCTATCTTAAAAGCGTACCCTCAAAAATGTGAAGACTGGTATCATATTATAAACCATCCAGTGAATGCAAAATAGGAATTGCCAAATTTTAATGTTATGTTTTATTTGTGTTATCATAGCTAAGAGCCAGGGCCCCACTGCGCTAGCTACAACACATTGCCAAGACAAATAAAAGACCATTCCTTCTGCAAAGAGTATTTCTCTTTTCCTTGAAAGCAAAACATGCAAAAGAAAGGAAGATGCATTCTTCCCTGTTTCTGGGCAACATCACCCCTCCCTGACTGGGGTCTGCCCCACATGTATATGAAATAAGTCAGATTCACTTTCTGTGAATTAACTGAAGTCACTATGTTTACACCAAAGATTAATTTGGCCTTTTTACTTAAACTAACAAAAGCCAGGAAATTCAAAGCCAGAGCCTTAGTGTTGCCAGAATGTGTTTTTTAGTATTTAATAAGCTATGCCTTTATCGCTCTGTAAACCACGTTCAAAAGCTAGATAAGCGCCACAGCAAAGTGCACAGCAGGAACACGGCACTGAAAGCAAGTCAATAACAATGAGATCTCATTATTAAACTGTCAATACCTAATTCTCCCACTAGCAGGGACAACTGCTGATATACAGTGGGCTCAATACTGCCTCTCAAGGGAGCATTAACCCTCCACCATCAGGAATCTGCCTTCATTGGTGCAAACAGGATTCTTCCCAGCCAGAAGGATTAGCCTGTACCTAATGACACCCCAGTAGCAAGACAAACTCCTTCTGACAGGCAAAAGAGCTACACCAATGGAACATTCAGAGTAAATATGATCAAAGGACAAAGAAAAATGTGAGCTACAGTGAGACTGAAATGTAGAAGTCAGTGGAAGGGGTGAAAATGCAAATCTGGGATGGACAGAAGCACCAGTGCCGAGTGCTGTGGTAAAGCAGCACATGTAGATTTAAAGCCTTTTTCTGTGGGAGGGTAGGTAGCAGGAAGAAAGAAGGTCTAAAGCACAGGAGAAAAATCTTCAGAATAAATGCATACCCAAGAGTCAGGTCATAGCTAAGAGTAAGAAATGGGCTGTCTCCTGCATGATGAACGCTGCAATTCATTTACTCCACTGAGGAATGACAGCTAATTATTCCAAATTTCCACGTCATAAATAATTTAAACGCACAGGCCCGTAATACACCATTAATCAAGAAGCACGCAAACTGCATTCTTTAAAATGATGCAATACCCACAAATGGACTGAAAAGTCTGTGCTCAAAAGGGGAGGCCTGGTGCATGCTTAAAGAACAGGATATACCTTTAAACAGATCACTGCACGTCCTTGTTACCTCAGCCCTCTCACAGTAACTTAAAATAATACAAACATCTAAAAAAATTTTAAAAATAATCCGATAACCCCTACCCCCTCTTTCCTCCATTACCTTCATCCATTCACTTCCAACTGTCCTCAACCTTCATGTCATTCCTTCTCCCCTTTTCCATCTTTTTCAGCAACAAAGGCCATCTCTCCAATTTTATCTAGTACTGCATCAACTCCGTCACTGCCAAAGTCATCAGATCCAACACCACCACCTTTTAGATGCCTTCAGTTTATCTTCCTAAATGCAGCTGCTCACCTCCAGAACAGACCCCCCCCCCCCAACTCCTCCACTGACACCTCATGTGCTTCATGAATTACCTGCAAATTCCTGTAAAGAATCCTAAAACTCTCCACAATGGCTCATGAGTGTGTTTCTCCACACAATCTCATCAAATTTAAATTTCCTTTTTACTTCTTCACACACTACACCAATGCCGCTGCTATAAGCACTACTTTCCATTCTGCCATCCACATTAGGTTTTTTTAATCTCTACCTAGTTCATAACTCTAAAACCCATTTCAATTTTAGCTCAAGATAATTTATTTGCTTTCCTTCCTGTAGCAAATGACACTCATAAAGCTACAACGTATGTGGTGACAACACCAATACACAAACAGTTTTCAACAGACATTGATGGTACGTGCATACATACTGTAAGGGCATTCACAAGTATAGCCCGACAGAGCAGAAAGATTTTTATAATCAGTCTAAATACAATACTTACCTGATGACATTCTTGAACACAGAGTAATTAGGCTGAAAGTCTACTTCTTACATCCTAACAGCTGGGCACCAGACATCTTTCAGAGGAATTACACTGGCATGCTGACAGAAACTCAAGACCAAGACCTGCACCTGTGTCCAGAGCTACCTGGACTAGCCAACATGCCCCACTGGCAGTCATCACAGATCATGGCAGAAATTAAACAGCATTGCACCTCTAAAAAAGTTACTCTGATTCTGATGAAGCAGTGTGCAGTACCATCCATGCTAACGCTTTCCAAGCGAAGTGCTTAAAGCCAGGCTTTGACAAGAATTGAGCTACAAGCCAGGCTCTTGCTAACTTCAACATAAGGAATAGGTGCCTGTAAAACACGTCATTAGACTGTGTAAGTCAAGGTACTTCGTATAAAAATTCTCTACCTTTCCTGAGACACGAAGAAAACGTGAGGTGCAAATGGAATACAACACTGAAGAAATCAACAAAACTCTGAAGCTTTAAGTCAGGAACGTAACAGAAAGATGTGCAGTAGGTCTGTGCAAAGGCTTTGGATGGCATAGCCAAAGCGTCAGAGCAGAATGAAGCAACAGAGTTTTATGTAGGTTAATACTGCCCTGGTTCTATAGGGCTGTAAGGCAGCCACAGAAGAGTTAAAGAATTAAGTCATGTTTCCTTGTAAGGCTCCATTAAGCAATACAAGTGAGTCTTGTGTAAAAGGATTTTTAGTTCATTGTTACAAGTGCTGGTAATGAAGAGGATGCATGCTGGAAATGTCAGATGATCCATAAAGAGCCACTGCTGCAAGATTTATCACTCTCGCATCACACAGCTCCATCACTCCACCTGAATAATGAATGCTTTTTACATTCACATTTGTGTACAAAACCCATTTGCACACAGAGAAATAACTCTGGAAGCAGACAGAGATTCTTCCTAATCTCTCATCCAGGCCCTGGCTGGGCTGCCTGTACTAAATAGCTGCACAGTTAACAAATACATCAATGCTAACCAATGTATCACTGCTACATCACCTTCCTCCATACCACATTCCCAACTGTCGCCCAGCTGACTTCTGGATGAAAAAAGCAGCAAAAGCACAATTTATTTTGCAATAACACACTATAGTGATGGGGCATTAACTAACATTAAGATTAATTGCTCTGAGCTAATGAATCATCCATTACTAATCCCTCAGATGAGGCCATGCAACTAAATAACAAGTTGTAGCTGGACTTCTATTAAAATCTTTGCAGAGTCTCGCCTTGCAGTCATGGTCACAAAGAAACGTTTATTAATTTCTACAAGAGATTTCTTGATGGAGAAATATTGTGGAGAAAGATGAATCAAATTACAGATGAACAAGTCAGCAATATATCAGCTTCTTTCTAGTTACCATGCCACACTTTCAGTAAATGAAGCTTTCAGGTAGTTTAGCCCTGACAGTGAAGTGGGTAAGCGTCCGAGATTCTGCCCAGGGTTAAGAGCACACTCCTAGAGAATACAGGCAGATCTAGTAATCACAACTTGTCTGTGTGTCAAAGCACTGAGGCAGTACCTTAGAAGATATCCAAATGATACAGCTTCCTGGTGCATTTGCTGGAAATAAGAGTGAGAACATCACCTCCAATCTCAGCTACTTTATGATCCCACACAATGTTTTTCTGTCTAGTTAAAGCCTTTTTCTTTTTCTTTGGCTCTTGTTCACAAACACTCTCTACAGGTAAAAGACACCTACCAGTTTCCATCTCTGCTCTGGAATAGCACTGATATCCACAGGATGACGCTCTATTACATTGAGAAAACGGGCCTCAGGGACAGCAATAGCACAGATTATATGGATCCACCTGGAAAAGAAAGTGAAGAGACCAATCAGAGTCTACCATTATTTGAATTAAATACTCAAGAGGGCAGTTAACATTTCTTGGACTCCCTCAGTATCAAGGCATATTTATGGTGGTTGGCAGCCTTGGCAACATTACCAACTGATTGTTAATCACGGTCACACAAGGTAAATGTCTCTAGAACAACAGGGATCAACCTTCTTATGCATCTGATCTTGCATTATACTAAACGTTCTCTGAACAGACTTTTCTCCGAGAAATAACCAAATTCAGCAAGCGTTCAGAGCCACATTACCTCTGCTATTGAGAAGCCTGGTGCAGAGTGTAAGACAGTACAATTACTCAAGCTCATCGTGCCAAGTTGGCAAGTAGCAGTTACCTCCATAATGCCAAAACTACCTGCTACACTGAGCCTCAAGACCAAATTCAGAACACTAGAAGATTAGATGGAGTATGGAAGGAAGAAGTATTAAAAACATTGCTTACCGCCCATCAGTGGTCATCTGAAGGGCTCCTCCCCTGAGATTACACAGGCAACATTCCTGTAGGAAGAAAACTCCTTCAGAACTGGACCAAAAAGGTCTGTTAGACTGCCTATCTTTCCCAAAAAATGACACCACCACATCTGGGATGCAAAGGCAAACTGCACCCTCCCACCACCCGTCTCTGTTGAAGTATCTAATGAATTCCCACAGTAAGTTTTCTTTTGTCTCCAGAAGAGTAGAGGCTTACCGCTGCCCATGCATTGGCTGAGCAACGTGAGCAAGACCAACTTTCATTCACCAAGTCTGGACGTATTCCATAACAGCCTGCAAGAAACAAAGTTATATCCTTCAGAGTTTTGCTAACATATCTGTAGTACTGACTTGTTAACTTTTCAATTCAGAAGCATCTTTGAAATCAGGTGTAGCATTTGAATAACTATATTCAGTAGTCTAGGCTGAGACAAAAGTCATAAGAAAAGTCATCCTTGGGAAGGGGGACAGAATTTAGGACCAGCAGGTCTAAAAACAAACAAACAAACCACACACAGGTAACCCTCAACATTCCCAACCCCCCCCCCCCCTTTTGCAAGGACTACAATAGCAATGCTTTGATCCTTCAGGCAAGAACTGGGCTCAAAAGTGATGCTACTACTGCTGGAATGCACTCACACATCACAACAGTTAAGACCACTGAATTTTAGCATGACTGAAGCAGTCATCTTTGCTAAGTTGTATTATGAGGAAGAACAAATTCACTAATGTTGCAAGGAAACTAAACACATGCATTTCATGTATTTAACAGTATTTAAACTAACACTATCCTGGCGTTAGAAACATCTGACTCTATAGAGCATCAATGACTGTAATATGCAAGCACCAGATCTTCCTACATACTTCTCTGCAGCACCAAAATAGTAAAGCGGTATTATACTCACTATAAAGACAAGGAAATAAGACCAAAAAAGCCGTTCTAAGTCTGTAAAAAGCACTGAGGTTTGCCATTGAAGACAATAGGGACAAGACATATAAATACTTTTGAAAAATTCCATCTACATGATTCCCACAAGCTTGCAAAGAAAGGCTGTAGCTGAAAATTAAACATACCACAAATTGCTGGCCACCATCCTAACACAGACTTCATCCCATGGCCTTTACCTATCCTAACAAAACTGTACATAAAATTTCATCTGGAGAGTCTCCAATTACTGAATTAAACTTAAAAGAAGTTATTCAGAAAGCACTGAGATTGCCATAATAACCTGATTTCTAAAAATCATCCACTTAACCAGATAAACATTATGTCAAAAAAAGTCAATAATATAGATCCACAGCTGTCTTCCACATCTGAAGTCTCTTTTCATCAAATCAAGAAAGCAGATACAACCCAGTCCTAGAAAATGGGCAGGGGTGTTGAGACTAAAAACTGATCTGGAAACTGAGCTGAAAGAGAAACAGACACCCTGAACTGAAATACTGCTGGAGCTCAAAACGGTGTAGAACAAGCTGAAATTGCAGCATTGATTTGTTGCTTCAGGACCACAGGTAGCTGAACTATGGGATTTGAGGGGAGAAACGGTCACACTTACTGCACACCAGATTGTCCCATAAGGATGATCCTAATGGAACAAGAAAAGTATGCTCTTTTTATGGATTCTGTCAACACCTTAAAAGCCCATAAACCCTCACAAAAGTTTTCTTCTCTGTACATCCTTGCTGTTGTCATAACCTAGCACAGTTAGGTGAGAGCACTTCTCAATAACAAGTAGACTGCCAACTGGTTTTACAGCACGCTGCAAGATTAACCAAAATACACCTCAACACTGCAATCCTATAATAAAAGCAAACAGATTCTCTGCCGCAAAGTCAAAGGGATATCACAGTCTGGAAGTACAAACAGCAACAAGGAAAACACAAGACAGTGGAGACCACATCAGACTAGATTTAACTTCTGTCGTATCCTCAAGGGTAGAGCAGAGCCAAAATAGAAAGCTAAATTTCTCTACACCCTGAGACTGCAGATTAACATCATCTTGCCCACATCTCTCTGTCCCTAAACAGAATTTGGCTACTGAAACCATTTTGATAGACTGGACTATTGAAGACATATGGATGTACAAGATGCAGCACCTCTGTTCTGATCGCTACAGAGATCGCAATTTGTGAAGTAAGAAAGCAGCCTTTATCCTCAAGCTCACTCTGCATCACATTCTCTTATTAGGCAGAAGTGACCATAATCACAAATGCAGTGCAGGAATAAAAGTTGCATTCTAGTTCTCCACAAGAGACAGTCGTGCTGAGCTGCACAGTGACCTGCGGACTATAAAATTGGAACAACAAAAGTAATTCCAGCTGATGCAAGCCAAATAAGATTTCCCATCTGTCAGGATCAAACAGCTGAACAGTAATTCGTCACATCTCCTAGTACGAGTGCAAATGTTAACTAGAAGTCATACAATCTACAGTGAAGGTACACGCTACCAGGATTAATCAGATCTTCTTTTAGACATAACTATCAGGGAAACAAACAGACATATGTTGCTTTTTGTAATCAAGTGCTATTCCTACAAACAGTAACACAGACACTAATAAAATATATCTCAGAAACTATTCCATAATCTCTGATGCACACAAGAACAATACAACCTTACCCAGCAGACCAATGTTTGAACAAGCAAAAAGAGTGCAAACAGCTTTTGGATTTCTGCTTTATTACAAAAAATGAAAGGTAAAAAAAGAATCTTTTCTGTGAGACAGAGAAGAATCAGCCAACAAAACAAACAGTAAAAAGACTATTTGTGTGTATTTTTAAGATCAGCGACTGCCAAGATGGACTCGAGTATACACATAAACTAGTATCAGAAAAGGAAAAAGTGGGAGTGACAGGTATAGCAAGCATGCCCAGAAGGAATTCAGATATAGGCAACTTACAAAGAAACCTGTGAGCTTCTCAATACCCAAAATGCTTTGGTGAATAAGGAAACACTCACTAGCATGAACCTGCAGGCAGCATTTGGCACAGGATATCAAGGGACTGGTTCCATCTTCTCCAATGTATGAATTTGAAGGAAGGGGCTCTGTGTTTTCTCCACTTGAGGTAAAGCACATCTCCGGGATCAGAGGCTTGGTCTTTTGTCCGCACTTAGAAAGGTGGACAAAAGAGGTGGTCTCCCCTACAGAGACTGGGACAGCTTCTTTATCCATCTGTAAAGACTTAAAGAGAAAAATATTATCATATGGAATTGCCTCTTCCCTGGTCAGAGTTTTAACATTAAAGTCAGAGCACTCCCCTTGCAAAGAAAGTCATCCAACACCTGATGCCACGCAGCCCAAATAATAAACTTTAAATCTTGTCTTCTCATGAACACCCCCACCCCTGCCTTTTGCTCATCTCTCTCTTCCTTAGGCCTGTACAGGAATCTGTAATTTACTCTGAAAGCTCAAAGAAGCATTAGAGTAATGAGAAGCTTTCTCTGTTTTTCTTCTGTAAAAATCTAAATTCCTAAATTACAGCTGAAAACACCAAGGAAAAAAAACACCACAAAAACATTAATAAAAGCAAGACCTTCCCTCCCCGTCTCCCATCCTTTTGGCATCCTTCCCTACTCTTTCTGCAAGAATTTCTCCAGAAGGACATTTCAAGGTTTCTGGTAGCAGACCAGAGTTAAAAACAATGGATTAGAACAGCCCAGCTGTACCCAGTTTTCCTTACAACCATTATACAATAGCATCCAGCAATCAAAACAGGTATTTTATTTTCAGTCTGTATAATAAATCAAGAGTTTTTATTGAAGGGGGAGGTGGGTTCTGCTTTCCTCAGAAAAAGCTTCCAAAACATATATATGCCCCTAAGGCACATATTCCTAGTGGACACACAAAGCCAGATTTGGGTCTATAAGCATGCAAGAACAAATCAATATACAACTGGGCAAATAACTAATTCGTGTGATAAATTTTGCCTTTCTGCTCATAACATATCCCAAAGCATATTGGTAGTTTCCAAAAAGTGATGTATGCTCTTACTCAGTAAATTTTTATTTTGTTGCTTGTTTGCATATATTCAGAAGCCCAGGCCCACATCTAAACAAGAGCAATCACATGCCCAATATGGCATCGTTTCCCTGCATGAAATAATGTTTGCAGTGCAAAGATTTTTAAGTGTGATTTAAAAAATGAAGAAAGCCGAGAAAGCCAGAGAAGCCAGGAAAGATAACAAAAAAGGCTCCATCCACTGCTTCTGCCAAATCCAAACACACTTCTTTGTTGTGCAAATTTGCATGAGTCTTCTTTATAATGAAGGTCTGCATCGTAACTTAAGACAGTAGCCACCACACAGTACCCACCACTGACACGTCCATCTCAGCAGTATCAGGAATTACCTGGTTATACGGGTAAAAGAGGGTACAGACAGCACAGTAAGGCTCACTCAGGGCAGCTGCTGCATTGAATTTTCTTTCAGCTGGGAAATTATGTGCTTTATTCTTCCACTGGAGGGAAAGTAGAGATTTCAAAGCCTCTGGGTCACTCATATCTTCCTCTCCAGAAAATGGAAATGTTTCTAGAAAGAAAAAGAATCCCAAAACAATGGACAGTCAGTAAAGGCAAAACGCAGCAAGGCAGGGTTAAATGGCTAATGTTTTGACAACACAGGAAGTTCAATAAATAAGAACATTCAACTCATCCATGGCTCCTCATATGTGTATGCCTCAAATACTTCCTTAAATGGATATAATCTCCACTTTATGGGTAGGATAGACAAGATAGAGACACCAATAACCGAATGGAACGGGCCATGATGAAGAATAAGGAAGAGAATCTAAATTTACTGCTTTCATAACTCTCTCTACCTTCTAGCTGTGGAAACCTACAACATCCTTTTAATGAAGCCAAGTTCAAACTGCACGGTGCAAGTGCAAGAAAATTCCCCTTTCCTTTCTCCACCTGGGAGCTGCATTCTCTGCAAGACATGCACACAGCCCTGCTGGTTTGGTTAGGCCAGCTCCCAATTCCCAGCAGTCAGTAGCAAGCCTGTTTCAGCCTTCCCAAAGCACATCCCATACCTGTTTCTGCAAACAAAAATCCTGACCAGGAGATATCCGGGGTTCAAGTTTTCGTTTTACTGTTCTGCAGCTGCTTGACAGATACTTCCATCAAGCACACACCACTAAGCCTTCAATTTGCATTCACCACCACCTCTTCTTCTGCTGGAGCTCTGATAGGTACTGCTTGTGCTAATTAGTTTGCTAATTTTTTGTTTTTACAAAACCTTTAAAAGGCCCTTGGCATTTTATGATTAAACCACCACAGAATCCATTTATGTCAGTTTGGGGATCCAAGTTTCTTACCATTCCTTATTAAGGAATTCTGAGTCACTAAGTGTTAAAGAAATTTTGCATGCAAGACTAAGTGTAAATCACTGGTTGCATTGGCAATCTGCAAAGTTTCCAAAAGAACACCTTTGACCAGGGGAACTGAAAAACATCTTAGTGGAACATTATCCCCAGAGCTCAGCACATTAAACCAAATTGTTCACTGCTTCACTGTTAATGACTGGAAATATGCAGTTAATGTTCTGCTCTCAACAAGGCTAAGTCTCCTTCCCATTTCTATCTCCCTTTTAAGATTTTCAGGCTCTTAGGTTACCAGAAAGGATAAAAGAAACTTGCAGTAAAACTCTAATGGCTAAGTTTACATCTCAGATTCTAAATGTTCCCCCCAATTAATCTGATATATATTTGCCAGAAAACATGGGAAATTTTATTGTGTTTAATTAATCAATTTTTTTTGAGATGATGCATGCTGTCTGTGTATCTCTGTCACACCTTAAATGAGGGTTACTTCCTAAAAGGTGTCTTTTCTTACTATATGTTTATCTTGTTATCCGAAGGCTAACAATAATTGCTAATACCACAGCATTTTCCGCAGCACCGCATGGGGTTCTGCTGGAAAGGGAGACAAATAGAAACAGCCTTGCCAGCGGGCGAGTTAGGCTTTCCTTCGTAGAGGAAGTTACTGCTCACGCCAGGAGCTACTGCCAGTTCAGCGTGTATCAGATCAGAGCTGGCCCTCGTAACAAAACAGATTTATAAGGACATGTTCTACAGTCTGAACTTCAGCTACATGTGCTTACGTGTCCACACCTCGTGTAAGGCATAAACAAAATTTTAAAAAGACCAGTGACCTCAGGTATGCAGATTGATACTTTCAGGATGTCTTACTTTCAAAGCAGAGCTCAACCCTCACCTTTTGAGGAAATCAAGCACCTTTAATGACATTTTAAGACAAGAGCCAAAAACCAAACCATATGTTTCTCCGAATTTTAGTCAAGGCATATCAGGAGACAGGTAAGGATTTATGATACCAGTGAAACCAATGAAACCAGCATCATAATCCAGAGTGAAAGAGAGGAGGGAAAAAAAAAAAAAAAAAAAAAGGAAATGACTGTTGTGTGTTATCATCACCTTCACTTATCCCAGGATGGATTCTAGGTGACACACAGCATTCAGGATGGCTCCTACATTTTAAGCAAGCTATACGCAAGTAGAAAAGACTAACAATTTGTCTGAACTGAGTCTTAGTGTAGCATATGCATTCTCTTAATTTACATGCTTACTCTTCCTCACCGCAGCCTCCAGATCATCCTTATCCATTAGCCCTGAAAAAGCAAGGAGCGCAGAGAGCTGCTTCTATTCCCTGGCGGGGAAAAGAAGAATCTGTTTGATCAGGTTTTGCCCAACAGTGCTGTAAATCAGTCCCGAAGAAATGCCAGCTTTCACAGAAAGTTGCTCCTGAGTCAGCCAGCAAAGTCCCTGTACACCATCCAACAAGTCAAAACAGTGAAAAGAATCTGTCTAATGAGGATCCTTCAGCACAAAGTTTGTTGCAAGGTCTCACACCAAAACAAGATAACTAGTCTCAACTGCCTTTCAACACTTCACTCCACATTACACATGTGCAAGACATCAAATGCATCATCCTTGGTAAGGAAAGGGAGCTATATATGTGCAGAATAACCCCTCACTACACAAAGTTTCTCTAAAGTCAGCAGATATAGTCTCTGAAGGAAAGTGAGCAGGAAAGACATTGTCCTTTCGAATATAAAGTTTTAAGTACCTTGAAAGCAGGGATTGCCAACTATACCTTCAGGTACCTGCCCCAGCTTGCAAAAGCTTCTTACTGGGGACTATTCTACATTCTGAGTACTTTATAATGTGGGCAAGACCCAGAAATGGTAAATTACACCACACAACAGAAGTGAGAGATAAATCTTTTTTTTGTGTGTGTCTAGACTGTTATGGCATTCACAGTGACTAGAATGTAGGAAAAAATCAGTGATGTACAGTTAAGCACTAAGAGGCTTTCTAATTCTCATTTCTGGATCTGCCAAGAAAAGTTGGGCCACAACATTTGTATGAATTAAAAAGCCAATCAAAAAGTTAGAATTCACTTTCCCTATACACATAGCAGCAGACCTAACCTCCACCTCCCTCTGAGGTGAACAGATCTCATTTTAATGCACTATCGAAGAGGAGTTTTTACTTTAAGATGTTCTCTTCTGTGAACTCTTTTTTCCCTTTGCCCAAAATGCTCCCTCATTCTGCAGCCAGCAAAATATTTTTCTCAAGAGAATAAAGGGTGGGCAGTGAGAAGGGAGACCTCCCACAGATGAATTTTGTTTCCAGCTGGGTTATCAAAATGGGAACATGCTGCATTATCTATCAGTTAAGTGTAACGCAAAGTTTCAGGCCATCCAGTTATGTTAATGGGTTCAGCAATTTTTCTAATGCTAGTGCACTCACCCTCATCACTCGAGGTCTCCTGTTTAACCACCGACAATGGAGAGCGGGTTGGTGGTTTGCCCAGTGGATGACGACGACTCTTCTTTATCTCCATCTTCATTTTTGAAAAAGCAGAAGCAGTCTGTAACAATACAAACCAAGCTAGATGGAAACCCCAAAATATCTTGGCAGTCAAAGGAGAGTACAGGACAACAGAGGCAGAATCTTTGTCATAAAGAGTTCTTGAATTTACACAGCAAACTTCTCACTGCCTTTTGGCTGCAATCAATAAAGCCTCCCAAGCCAATTACTGTAGTAGATAAAGCCAATATTATATCTTAAGATGCTGGGTAAAGGTAAACTACAGTGTTTTCTTAAAATCAGAACAGCCTCAGAACAGCTTTGAGCTTGCCAATTCCATTAGCTTATGAAAAGTCTGGTCAATCACATAAACAACCAGGAACTCTAGCATGAAAATTATGTACAGGGCATATAGGACTAGAAACATTTTAGTAGAACGTTACAGTGCATTTTATGACAAGCATATTTATATTGTACTACACCCACTGCCCTGTGTATGAGCCCACATTGTAAATACTGCATGCATCCTAATCACAGGGGCTCAGAGTCCTCTTTGGTGCAAGGCACTGAACGTGTTACAGGTGAGTTACTTTGCACTAGAAATCAACTGCCATGTGCTTTGGTTCACAAATACGGAGACAAGCAGCAGTGTTGCAGCATTAAGAATGAAATCCAAGTACATTCCACGTTATACAAGAGTGAGCAGAGATGAAGGTACTTATGGCAGCCCAGGAGAGCAGAGGATTTTTTCCCCCCCTCTAGTCTGCAGCCATTCTTAGAAACATTTATATGTATGCTAATTGTGCCAGACCGGTATGGCAACGCACGTTTCCCTGCCATTCCCACAATTTCTAATAGTGCTTTGCCATTCCCTTGGCTCTTTCAGCAGCATCACATAGGAAAAGAGCTACATCATATTGCTCTGACTTGCTCCTAATTCCTAAACATTTTCCTCCTTCCTCTTTTGGAAACTGTCCTCAGTAAAGCACTCCCCAAGGAAAAGAGATGCCTGAGACAGATTACGTGTCATGAACTGTATTGTCCATGAAAAAGTTTTCTGCCAACTTTCCCAATGCTAAATCTCCTAATGGAATAGATCCCTAGGTAACACTACCTAGCAGGCCAAATGCTTGGAAGCATAAAGCACATGCTGGACAAGTCAGAAACAAGGGAGAAGAATTATTAAAATGTTGGTGCAACCAAAGTTCCCCTGGGGATTGTTTGGTTTTACTGCTCTCAGAATGGTTGCCTGCAGCAGCCTCTTGCTTGTGCTGGGTCTTCCTGACTACTGTTTCAGGTTATCATCTCAGTATTATCTGTACTATTTAGTAGCAGAAAAAGAGATTATCTATTCTGTCCTTTGAAGACAGTAACAAGTTTGATTAATCAGCTAGCATCAATGCAATGATGGACTGAACTACGGACTGAGCTGTGAGAAAATAATCAATTTCTTCCTGTAAAAGCACTCTATGGCTCACCAACATGGCACTACTCCACTGGAGGCTCAGGCACAATTGAGGACTCCTCTCATTCCAAGTTTGGTCCTCAACTTGTTGCTTAAAACTAGCAAATCTTATAGTCACCTCCTTGGTCATGCATACCTGTAGATCACTGACCTCTGTAGTGACCTCTGTATTTTCTGCTTCTGCATTCTCCTCCTCCTTCACAGAAATTTCCATAGGGACTGTCTGCTCCTGCCAACCTGGACTCTTTTGTGTGGCAAACTGCTCAAACGCCTGCTGGCAGGACATGCGCTCCTTGTCAAACACCACCTTTTTGGTCCGTGGAACCACATAAAGCATGGGAATGATTGGCCGAGGTTTAAAGTCATCTTCCTCAACTGGTGCCTCCGAGGGCTGGATAATGTTCAGGGGAGCTGTGGGCAAGTTCTTTTCTGCTGTAGATGATGTGGGTACTGCTGGGAGCACTGGTGGTCGTGCTGCTGGTGCCTCGTCCTCTGCCAGCTGCTGCTGTGGTGCAGGCGGTGGTGGCAGCGCTGGCTGCTGCTGCTGCAGAGGAGGCTGAGGCGCTTGCAGATGGTGCTGGTGTTGATGGAAAAGGTGCTTCTTCCTCCTCTCGCTTTTTACTTTTGGAGGGCGGGCTTTTACTTTGCAGTCACCTGTTTCAAGATAATAGGCAACATTTAGCTTCATATGCCAAGATTTCTGGGCATTTAATGTTTTTCGCCTTTCATCAAAAAGCTCCATTGCTGGGCTAACATATTACATCATGGTTATTATTCTTCCCTTCGAACAGGCAGACAGAAAGCTGTAGACATATTCATCTGTACTTAAGCACTGACTTAGAGAAGCCCACTTTAGAAAGAAAAGACTTGTGTCATTTCTATGGACTATTTAATTCTTGACTGGAGCAGAAAGACTGCCAAAATGAATGTTGCCTGGAGGGAAAATATCTAAAGCCCTAAGAAACTGGACAGTGTGCCAAAAAAATATGTAATGTATTACATTAGCTCTGACTGTGTATTTCAGGTTTTCTGTATCAGCAGTCTCCAAAGTGGGGTGCACAAAACCACCCAGTGGAGTGCAGGAAGAAAATATTTTTGTACCATTAATAAATAAAATAAATGCTATTTTAAAGATACATTTTATCATTATCTCATCCTTTTTTAAATCTCTATTTCTGTTTATGTTTTATAATGGACATAATACATTAGCATAGTAATACACGTATAGACTTTATAAATAAATATGCATACATCGGGAGGTGTGCTCAGAATTTTTTTTGTGATAAGGGGGCACAATCAGAAAAGTTTGGAGACCACTGCCCTCCATAGTTTGCGATAAGCTCTGCACCACCGCCATTTACTGCTCCCTCTATTTGCAAGCATAGCTCTTATCTGAGTATTACTGTGTGTCAATGCATTCAACAGCCCTAGGAAATGAAGAATTGAACAAAGATACCTGAATCATTATTACCAAAAGATTTCTACTGTAAGGTCTTTTAAAAAGATGCCTTTAAAGCATAAATCAAGTATAGCATTGAACTAAGCCTATTACAGACACCATGCCAGCACTGGTTACTGAGATATCCTTTCCTAGCACTCGTTCCATTTGTCCTTGTTTCTCCTAGCTTACCGTCATCCATCTTATCTGCATAGCATTGCAGGTCTCTTACACAGCTGTGACAACAAAAACACTTCTTGAACAGATAGACGGCTCAGTATTTTTACCAGAGGCAGTAATGACCCATAAAAGTCTCCCCCACCTATCTTCCCAATATAACTCTGTTAAAGGATCCATATACACTGGTTTCACAGCAGCAATTAAAATTCCTACTGGCCACTGACCAAGCATCTCTAGGTTAGGACAGTAGATGCCTTCACATCTTGCCTTATTCCATCTAAAGTGATGTATGTTCCCTTTGCCCAAACTCTTCCCTCACTTCATGAATGAAGTTATCAGTTCACTCAAAGGAAAGTAAATAATAGATGCTCCACAGCCAGATGCCAGTGCTCAATTTATTTCATAAGAGATTGTTTTTCACCTGCAGATGTTATGACTAGACTACTCTTCTGCAAAAGGTCATTTTCCCACTAACAGGATGGGGAGGAGGGCTGATGACAACAAAAGACAGAGGAAGACTATTCACCCTAATAACGATGCTTCACCAATCCCAGCCTACTCAGACTCCTCCATTAAGGACTAGACCAAAGCTGACCAGCCAAACCTAGTAAACAGAAAATCAGATAAACCACCACACAATAACGAGGTATCTGCGGGAGGAAGGGTTTGAAAAGAGAAGGCGAATAATACCACAATAAGATAAAGTGCTAAAATCCCTGCTGAAGTCTTCTAGGGGTTACTTCAACCTCGACATCTCCCAGAAGTCTGGTCTGATGACTTTATTTACACTAATTTATAAAAATGGGAACAAGTCCAGCCCAAATACTTATTGTTGTACTTGTGTAGGCAGTCCCGCAGATAAACTGGTTTGTTCTATCAACGAGAAAGGAATATTGAATTTCCTTAGAGAAACAAACATATTGAATGAAAAGCAAATTGGATTTTTCCCCAGTTGCACAAAACCAGATCATATTTACTCTCCATACAATCAGAGAATTCTCTACCCAACAACAAAACAAATGCCATTCACCAGCTTTATTGACTTCTAAATGGGTAATTTGACAGCAGATGGCATGTAGAACTTTTAAACAAAGTTCTTGCATTAAGACAAACAAACTAGTTTGCAAGTGAGTCTAAAAAATCAGAAACCAGGAAAAAATGAGGTAAAATTCAAAGTCCCTGACTATCATGAATATACCTAGAAACGAAAGGGATCTTTATGCACAAATCAAAATGGCAGGTTAACAGAAGAATGCCTATCAGTTGTCCTTCCACTGAAGGAAGGCACACATAGCAGAGCTAGTACACATGGAAAACAGTAGTACGATGATGTTTTTCCAGGGTGAGAAGGCTTGCTTGTCTAGAGATAATTTGAAATACTGTACGGAGTTCACTAAAGTTGCAGGTATACAATACCTTTGAGGGGAAGGGGTGTTGGTGGGGAAATCAAACCACTTATATAGGACCATACACTGTAGTTTTGAGCAATGAGATTATAAAAAGCTGCTACAAGAGCAGCATCTCTGGTATTGGGCAAAGACAATCAGAAATGGACTTCAGCATCAGTAATTTAGCCACAACTTCAGTTAAACAATTTGTACTGTCACGAGCTCAAAAAGAAACTGTAAATTAGGCTTATTAATCTAACAGAATTGCAAGCACAGAGATAAAATGAAACAGAAGATGGGAGAAAGCAGGAGAGTTTTGCCAGTACATCCCTCTAATACAACACTGCATCCTTCAAGAAGATGTCTGTGTTTGTGTAATAGTTGCACTCGAGGATTTTTCTTCCATCCACATGGGAGACTGCTGTAGATAAAGTAATCACAAAGACTATTCCACCATCCCAAAGATCCTTCTAAACACAGAGTTCACATTTTCACTTTCAACAGCATTCCCTACTTCTAGGAAGAGAATATTACCCTAGAGCAATCCCTACACACCTAGTGTTTATACCCTATACATCCTCTATGCTAACAGAATATGTGAACATGACCGATACAGGAGCAGAAAGCAAAAGTGGTAAGAAAAGACCTTCTACTTGCTTCTAGGGGATGGCTGCTCAGTTGTTATCAGAACTTCATACAGCACATGCTACAAATATGTAGATGGCCGCAGCAACTGCTAGCAGATTTCTAAAAGGCTCTATTTTTCCTACATGATGCTAGAAAAGTCCAGAAAGCCTCCAGGACAAACTCTTGTGCTATGACATTGTTTCATGATAATCCTTCCATCCCATTAATCAGTCTAATCTCTTAATGACTTTACATTGCCAGCTTAAGCAATACTGGAGAAAAATCAGCAAGAGACCAGCCACTATTTGACAGTTGGCCAATTCCTGAGATCCTGCCTGAAGTAAAAACCTCACCTAGCAAATGGTCATCTAAAAATCAGTTATGCACCAATTTGCTATTGCATACAGGTAACAGCAGAAAAGTTCACTGGCATCTTGATCACAGTATTACTTCATGTAATTATGTGCTTAGTTTACAATTGCAACACTGAAGATATGTGGGAATGCCATTTAATGAAACGTGGTGGAAAATAACACACAACTATTTTGCAGTTAGGCATCTCAATGCTTTTTCTCACATTATTAAAAAAAAATCATGTAAGATATATGGTTTGTAGCCCAAGTCTGCAGGACTCTTTAACAGGCACAGCATTGCAGGTAACACCTGCTGACTCACAGGATGTCTTTATGCTGCTTAGCACACCCAGAAGAGCAAAGCTTAAAGACTCTCCTTTTTAATTTCAAGTCCCAAGACAACCTGCTAAGAATTCTAAATACATTAATAGCAACATAATAAATTATGAATATAAAGCTGAGTCATAAAAACCAAAAGCAAACACCTTACGGTATCTGGGTCAGAAATCCTGAAAACCTCAAGTTATTAATACTCAGCCAGTCCAAATAACCAACATGAAGCATAAGACCTACTTTGAAACCACCAACGATTAATTTGAAATCTCATTCATCCTCCTTCTCAAGGTCATCTTTTCTGGTGTAAGGAGAAAATTAAGCCAAATTAAAACCAGAGGAATAGAAAAAGGAAGTGAAGGCAGGGATGGGGAGAAGCTAAACTGCCATGAGCAGGGCCATCCAAACAGATGCTATTTTCTTTTTCAAGATGAAACTGTAACACGCTTGTGAGAGGTAATACAGACAGTAGGATGTAGAAATCTAGAGAACTCACTGGTACTTAATTGTTATATTGCATTAAGAAGCTTGTATATTTGCTAACACCCTGAGCACTGGACCCCTCAGAAACTGCAAAGCAGTCAGTCTGGTTCTAGTGACACTGTCTGCAATGGTGCTGAAAATAAGCTTTTCCCTCCTGTGGTAACAGTTAAAGAGCTCTTAACATGTAGTCTAAGTGTATGATTTGGAACCTATTCAGCTAGAACAGAATCTCTATTGTTCCTCTACCATTCTAAGGATCTCAGATCTATCCTTGTCACTTATCTCTTGTCTCCGAAGGGATATCAGCATTTTCGGGCCATTTATTACAAGCATCAATTGTTAAACTGGTACAAGAGCTAAGAGCATACAATTTAACACACTGCTGACACTTTCAAGCTTAGGGCAATAGAAATTAACTATCTGCAATGTGCTACTCCTGCTCTGTAGAACAATGATTTTCAAACTCCTTATTTCCCATGAAAAGAGAAAATACACTGTCTAGCTAAGAGACTCTGGAACTGAACAAAGACCTCAATTCTTTTCTCAGACCTTCTACAGATTTCTTTTAAGATCATCATCAAGGTTCTCTAAACAGTTTGCAGCATCAGTTTTCTACAAATGCTAAACAAATAATGGATATATACAATATAAGAAAATGAATTCACTAGTGTTTATGAAATGCTCGAGAGTGCCTCAAAGAGAGGCAGCATCAGACACATCAACTACTTAACCACACACATTAGGGGAGAAACAAGCAGCTTACTCCCAGCAAGAATTGCAACCTTTCATACACAGCTAAGAAAAAAAAGCCACCACAAAAAGAGCCTCCAGCAAGATGGCTGAGGTCAGGCCTTTGGACTAACCACATGCAGTAGAAATCATAAAGGACTGGGAGTCATAATGAACTGGTACTAACTTCAGCCATGCAAAAAAAGCTGAAAAGCTTCCCTTCTACAGCTAGACTTGAAGAAAACCAAACCTGCAACTTGGACTCACGCAGCAGCTGTGGATCCCACAAAAAAAACTAAGGCTGACTTTATTCACAGTGTCTGCAAGAAATGGGGAGGAATGGAGGAAAAGGGGAAAGATTAATTGTACAAGGGAGTGCACAAATCATTCATTTTCAGAGTAGGACACAAAATATATTTATTTGTTCCTCTATGAAATATTTTAAAATATTCCTCCTCTAATATATATTTTTACAAACCTGTAATAGTTTGGGCAGAATTTTCAAGCCCTGCCAAGAAAGCTATTTGGACTGAATCCTTAAAGAGAGGGGAAAAATCAATTGCTGCTGTAAATGATGGTGTATTTCAGTGAGCATAGATTTAATATTGGGAAAGACTCTACTGATATTTCAACAGAAATAAACAACAGCAGACAAGTTATTTACAAATGTGTTTTAGAGAGATAGCTTGCCCCAGTTCTTCACTGAAGTGATCTGCCATCAGCAAGCAGGGGCCTCACCTTCTCCCTCAATCACTTTGCTTCTCTCCTCTTCCTCCAGATCCGTCCCTCTTTTCAGTTCCTCTTTTACTTTCACATCTTCCAAGGCAGTTTCAATAGCCATGACATCCCCAAGTGACTTCTGATCCTCTGTTTTATGTCTTCTGGGTTGACTTCTTTTTCTGTGAGACCTAGAAGTACAGAAACGTGATTCGACATAAAAGAACAGCCTTCAATATATAAAACGATCACTGACTTAAAAAGCTGAATACAAAACAAAGGATCTTCTTTGGAGAGAAAACACAAGGTAGCTAACAATAGCTACAGGGCAAAACAGATATCTGAAAGGAAACAGATGAACCCTGCATAACTCAACATTTAAGATCCATTCACAGCAGCCATTAATTGTTCGGGTTTCTTGAAGAGCTTTTTCCCACCATTACTAATGTAAGCTCACAAGCTGCAGTGAAAATGATTTTAATTGTATTTTAAATCTATTTTGCTTGTATTTCAAAATATAGATGAAAACTTGTTACAAATCTTTCTTTCATCATCTGCCTCCATTCCATCATTTCATTTCATTCTGTACATGCTTCCCTTTGGCAAACTGCTGGAAGTCTGCAAAGCATCATCTTCCAGCTCTGAAACATTAACCAGAACTGCCAGTTGCTAAAAACACAGTATAATGAATGCTTATAGCATAATCAATAGGCAGTCTATGATTTCTCAGTAGTATAATTCACAAGGCCCAACACCTATGAAGAAGTCTAAAAAAAGTGTGTACTAATATGATCAGGCTAATACTAACAAGCCAATAGCAATGCTCTTCTTTCTAAAGAGTCAACACCGCAAAGAGATTACAGTAGCCGCAATGCAAAGACAAATGCAAAAGTCTGGATAGTGTCTTTTAGTTAGGAACCGTATTAGGAGCCAAACACCCACACAGATGCTCAACTCACTCCCCACCACTCAAGTGAGACAGGGAAGGAAAACAGGAAGAACAAGAGCCAGAAAACTTGTAGGTCGAGACAAAGACAGTTTAATAGGTGAAGGAAAGAATAAAAAGAAATAAGCAAAGGAAATCCACTCACCATCTCCCACAGGCAGACCAATGCCCAGCCAGTCTCCAAACAACAGCCACCTTTGAAGCCAATCCCCCCTTCTTCCTTCTCTACCTCAGTTTTTTATTACTCAGCATAACATTTTATGGTATAAAATATCCCTTTGGCCACTTTGGGTCAGCTGTTCCAGCTGTGTTCCCTCCCAAGCTCTTGCCCACCCTCAGTCTACTCACCAGGCAGGAAGCAGAGTGGGAAAAAAATAAAGCCTTGACACTGTGCAAGCACCCTTCAGCAATAGTCGAAACATCACTGCCTTATCAGCATTGCTGTAGCCACAAATCCCAAACACAAGCCCTTGTGCTACTATGAAAAACGTTAACTCCATCCCAGACAGACCCAGTAAAATTTATTTACAGGATCTATCAAGTAGCTCCTTGAACATTGGGTTTAAGCCTAACAAGCTCTCTTTTTCAAAAGAGAACAATTCAGAGACCTGCAATTTTTACACCATTTTTAGCACGTAGGCACTTTTTTTTTTTTTTTGAAAGCAGCCTTTTCCATATGGCCTTGCATCTACCATCATGTAACAAACTGTAAAATGCAATCACACTGCATTCATAGGCCCAAAACTGTAGCAAAGCTGAAATTCAGCTTTCCATCCTCAGAGCCCAGAAACTCAGCTACTAATTAGATTTGGAGTACAATGGAGTTAAGAGCCCTTAATCAGGTAACCAACAAAGAAGGAAGAAAAAAATTCAACCCGAGATGAATGATTAATAGAAAAGAAAGTTGATCCATATGCACAATAATTTATAATTGCTAGACTCTAACCATATGGTAGCCCTCCAAGTATAGATGTTAACTTCACACCTGCATGACGTTCATTAGCAGGAACACACAGCTGAACCCAGAAGGATGGACTTTTCTCTTCACCCGTATTCTAAGAACCCACCACCTTCTCTGTGGGGGAAAGGCAAGGTGGAAGGAGAAGATTAACCTGTAGGACTTTTCCATTGACGCTGGAACCTTCCACAGTTGGTGAAGAAAGCATCAGAGTAGAATCAAGTGCTACAAGCTGGTTTTAGTAAAGTGTGTGTTTTATTCCGGCGGTGTAGAAATGCCAGGCAAAAATTAAATCACAAAGATCTAGACTCACAGTAGATCAAAAAGATCTTTTTCCAGTGCTCTTCTCATTCTGAAGTTGTGGAATAATGAAGAGAGGCAGAAAGCACATAATTTAAAGAAACTGTGCTTCCAGAAATACAAGTTGAAGGCTGTACATTTCAAGTGAAGATGTTCTCTATCTGGCATAATTCGCATGGGCTTTTTGTGGACTAGACTAAAACAGTCTCTCACTGAAGCCATAAAGTAAACAAAGTTGAGTTTTTCAAGGTAAATAAGTATGAGCGACCTTACGAGAAGAAGTAAGGTGTACCTCTGCAGAGTTTAAAAGCTACATTTTCCAAGAGAGCTGGCAAAAAAGCAGCATTTATACTCTTTGAAGAACAGACCAAAAAGCGACTTAAATTAAGTAGATACAACTGTGAAGACGTTTGGACAGAGGTGAATCCCATTCTTTCAGTAAAGTCCACCCTGCTGAGAAAAGTCAGTCTTCAAGTAAAATTATGTCTTTCCAAGACATAAGCATAGGAGAGAGACTACTGCTAAGCAGTATTCAACAGCTTCAAAACCGCTTCAGGATAATACTGAAATAATCTAGGAAACAATGAATAGATAAGGAAAAAAGTACCTGGATCTTTTGCAATAGGCTCAGGCTAAGAGAGAGGCTTCTCTGCTAAGCAATAGGCTCAAAGAGGGAAAATAATCCTTAGTGTTCATATAGTACCTTACACTGTGCAAACATTACAGATATCTAAGTAACACTTAATAGCCATAGCAGTAGAGAGATTCCAAATCTCCAGATGCAGAAAAAAAAGATGCAGGGACCCACTGGAGTTCAAACAGTCATTGCCCATAGAGCATAAATCCCAACTTCTGACTCTAAGACTACACTGCTTTTCCTGAAGCTCCCTATAGAAGGAAGAGCTGAAAACATTTTAGAAATATAACCTTTGGAGTAGAGCAACACTGCAGAGGTCAGTTATCTCCCAAATACTGTATTTATTGTCTTTTGGAGCATGGATTTAGTGGGGAACTCACGTTCCTATTTCAGCATTTGTAAAACAATGGACGAATCATTTCACATAGAAAAGGCAAGAGATGAGACCGCCAGTCCAAAGCAATGCCGGGTGACTGAAAACTAACTCCTGGGAGACAACAAACACCAGTGCTAGAGAAAGAGACACACTTACTAGTATGTTACCTTTTCTTTGCTAGAATGCCTAAATAAATCAGCTATCATCAAAATTTTAAGTCAATGGTTTTTAAACTGTTACTCAAAGCCAGAAACCTGAAGTCTATTTAAAGCTTTTTTCCCTGGATTCAAGAAAGTGATATTGGAACTGAAATTACAAGCAGAATATTACATCTGGATGAAATGGTACAATTTCCAGTGACTGCCAACAGTCACACCAGAAACTCAACAAATACTAGGTGAGAGCAGAAAGAAGTAAGCTTGTGTGCTACACTGCAAGCACTCTGGGTAACAGGCAGAGCAGGAATGAGTATGATGTAAAAAAGAAGGGTAGGGGAGCATATGGAAGGGCACACACTTTACATCCGAGTACTTTAAAGCCCTATGATAATTCAATTTCCTAGAATATAGGGTCTCATTCTTCAAGCAAGCTTGATGAGGAAGGAAAGTTCTCCCAACTGGCAGCCCATGTCTAAAACATTCTAGTTCAGTTCCACTTTCTGAGACAGCAGCAGTGTTTTATTAACTATCTGCTTTGGTGACCAGTCAGCTTTATCCACAACCAGTTAATCATAACACATCACTACTAATTCAGTAGATTAACTGCCCACTCAAGAATGGAAAACCAACACAACAGCTGACATAGCTGAGGTTCTCTAGTGATACAAGAGGAGATCTCGGAAAACCACACAAAACCAAGATGAAGTCTGAGAAACCTCGATGCCCAAAGATTTTCTGTGCTCTTTCAAGGAAGCAGACATGAAAAATCTAACTGAAAAAGGAAAACACTTTCAGAGTTACTGTTTTAAGAAGCTTGACAGGAAAAAGAATGAAGTCATTTAAGTTGATGAGGGAAGTCACATACCGGTGCTTGTTGTCCTCTTCCTCATCTCCTATCCTATAAAGCAAGATTCCAACAGTAAAAGGTTAGCATGCCAAATTTTCAATTCAAGCATGCTGTAACACACAAAACCCACAAACTTGTAGAAAATTAATACAGAGATCAAAGGAAGCACAGAAAGGCATGCATAAAATCCTTTTTGCAATTGATGGTTTTTTTTTTTCTCCTGCTTTCTGATAAGTGAAGCTATAAATGTTTACTATAGATTTTTTGTCTTCCAGAATAAGAGATGAGATGCGAGGGGGCACACAGCGTCCTAGTTTCAGAAAACATGTGCTTCTACAACGTTTAAAGGAAACGGAACAATGAGGGAACACATTACCCAAGAAAAACTTAAAAAATTAAAAATAAAAAAAAGGTTTTAACTATCCCCAACTAAGAATTATAGCATTTAAAATCTTAGTAATTAAAACCAAAACACAGTGCTCAGACACAACTTTTTTCTCTTTTGTTTTCTGGGTTTTTTTTCGTGTGGTTTGGTTTTTTTCTCTTTACCTGCGAAGCAATTTAGCCTTCAACTCTGCTTTAGTCTCATTCCAGGCATCTAGTTCCGGGCTAGTCAGAGCCGTGGGTTTCATATGGTCCAGGACAGCAATGTCTTTTCCTTGTTTCCATAAATCGTAACGTTCTGGTTGCAGAACCCTCACAAAGACATCCATGGAAATCTTCACCATGTCTTTGCGGCAAGTACACTGCAAGAGATATCCAGACACCAATGCCATGTTAGATCAGAGGAACACTTTCTTTTCTCATCAGCTGAGTTTGCCCTTCTCCAGAGACTAACACTCTACCTGTTTTGCCTGTAAGGCCTATGGTGGGTCAATGCTAGGAATTGCATTGGTGTATACATGGGTATTTTAGCTTAATGGAAAGCATTGACTCTACCTGCCCTTGGCAAAATCAGAGACAGCACAAGCTGCCACACTCTCTGAGGCTACTTGAAGATTCTGTTCCCAAGAATTTTCTGCTCCCTTTAAACCCACTAACAAAGCTAAAACTTTCTGGTGACTGATACCCAGTATACTACTCATCTACTGCATTACAGTCATTAGACAGCAATAACTTTGGCCAATGTAGTCCAGGTCTGAGCCTGATCTCAAACCCACATTCCCTCCATTAGCCAGCTTCTTGCAGAGTTTCTCAGGCTGAAAAGAGATTAATATCACTTCATAACTGAAGAAAGCCTTAAAGGAACAAAAGACTAAACTAGTGAACAAGGCAGTTAAACTTCATAATTATACATCACGATGTTGCACATAAATCCTTCACAAGACTGTAGAGAAATAAAAAAGGTTACAACAGTAACTACATTCTGCATCTAAACCACATATGCCAAAGTCAAAGAAAACGTGCATTATTAATTTCAACTAGCATACACTAATTCTAACCTCTGGAATTACACCCTTGCCATTGTATGAGCCTACACAAAGACTACTTACAGGTGTTATTTACTTGGATATCTGTTTGCTCTGATGAAACACAGAATTAACAGACCAAGTCCAGCAAGGGGATTCTCACCCAGGACACGGATACCAAACTGAATGAGCATCTCGTCTTTATAAACTTTTTACTCAAGAGAAGGTACTGGATTTAAAAGGACACAGCAACACAGCAATACCCGCTTGCCTCATGGGGGCTGCAACTACAGCTTTGCTGTTGTGGTGAAAAGTTGAGCCCCCTTTTAATTCTGCTCCAAGATGCAAAGCTTTGCTTGGTATGCACTTGTACTGAATTGCTTTCCAAGTTGAGGATGAGGTAGTTATAGCCACTTTACATAACTTTTTTTTCCCCACCCTTCCTCCACACCTTTGCAAAACTGTTCTATCCTTTCTCTTAACAGAAATGCATGAAATTAAACTTGTTTCTCCCCTTTCTTCTTTCATTTTTCACTACCATTATTAAAAGATTTATGGCCATAGTTAAGCCACTGAGAGAAGAGAATTTTTCTGTACAGTTCTCGGCTATCTCACCTCCCTCCCAACTCCTGTTTTTCTTTTTGCAAAGACCGCTAGCTACCTTCTGCTGCTCTGACTGGGGAAGCAGTAATAACCCGAGTGTGCTGAGTGGGAAGGAGTATTTATGGACAGGTACTTTCAGGAAAACTCAATTCATTTAATGAAAAATAGTGAGGGACAGAAAGGCTGGAAATGCAATTTGGCCAAAGAACGGCAGGAACACAGATGGTACCCATGCTTCAAATTCCTGGCCAGGCAGAAGCTTCTCACCGGCACCTCCATCAATACTGGCTTAAGGGATTTGTATTGAGCAGATTTTCAATCACTTTTCCTGAAGAAATTTTAAAAGCACCTGTGCACTGCTGCAAAGAGGAATACAGAAGAGCACCCCACAGCACACATCATCAATGAGCTATGGAGATTGACCTCCTCTGCCTTTACAAAGTATGAAAAATGGCTTAAAAGGGGAACAGTCCATTTTCTGATCCTAACCTGGAACCAACATGCTGCAGCACACATGTCAATTCCTTCAAATCAAGCAGAGCAAATCCCAAGTCAGACAGGTCTAAAGGTCTACAGTATGGTCTCCAACCACTGCCAGCTTAAGAGTCTCACAAAAATGTAAAGTATACACAGATTACTGCAAAACCACATACTGAGCTATCTGGATGCTATTCAGACTGCTATTCAGATAAATGACACTGTGGGCTGCAATCTCCAGTGTACCGCAACACCAGAACCCTGCAGTAGCCAAGTTCCTTTCTTTACACAAATCTAACATGATGTATGTTTATATTTCAATTTTAATTTAATTTTATTGCTTTCACACTAGCAAGCATGAATAATTTACAAAGCCTGTTTCCTTTGTGGCTTCTTCCGGACCATACAGCTATATTTCCTCAGCTGCTGCAGTTGTGCCACGTTCACATTCCCATAATGGCCAGGGTATTTTTCCATACCCTTTCCTCAGACCCAGCAGCGAGATCCTGCTTAATACAGCACATGCTTCCAACACAACTGCAAAAGAGAATGTGCATGTGTGCATAAGGAGTGGGAGAGGGAGGAGAACAGGGGAGATTAGAGGAGGAAACTGTGGGTAGAGAAGGGCAAGAAATTTTCTTTGCAATTAATTACCTGCTTTATTCCATTAGAGCAGGACAAGAATAGCAAGCTTGTGTTTCCCTGTCAATGATACCCCTTTCCATGTACTGCATCCCCTTCCATATACACAGTTATATTTCTTTCAAAGTATTTAATTGTGGTCATAAACACATGTATTTCCTAAGAGATACTATACCTACACCCCCCACCTCTGTCACTCCCTATCCCAATCTCTGCAGAACATATCCTTCCATATTCCATTTCCCCCCTCAAATTCTAACACTTTCATATTCCTCTATGATTAAACTTTGTAGAAACAAAACAAAACAACAACAACAAAAAAAGAACACGTCTACACTTAAACACTACCACTAAGGAGAGATATAAAACCTCGTTTCCTTTATGCGAGTCAAAACCAAACCACAAAGTTCCGATTCAGGTATTCACAGAACTCCTACATACCGGTAGACCTGTGAAAGATTTAAGAGCGATATGGTCACGCAAAGCACAGACCATGACTAAATGGCAACATGAAGGATATGCCTGTCACATCAAAATGACAGGAGAAAAATTTAAGGAACCCTGAGATCTAATCAAATATCTTCCCGTCTTTCCTCTGTCATTCCCCATTTGGAAGCCAGACCACCACACCAAACTGCTCGGGAACAGCAAGGCAGTCAGAGCAACAGATCAAACAACAGAATAAACAACAGAATATTCATAACTGGGATCTCCAAGGACCGACTGCAAGTCCTGAAAATGCGGGTGGGAAAAAAAAAAACCAAAACAAAACAAAAATCAAAACAGTTTTAGGGTTAGCTCTTTGCCTTCAGTTACAGGGGATCCAAGACCCAAAACAGCAACAAGACAAGAGGAGCTTCCATATTCACCAAATCTGCAGGAACTTAATTTGTTCCACCTTCTGAAGGATTTTCCTAGCCTCATCTCTCCTTTTTCATAAGCTAATAACTTTTTTAGCCACACAGGATAAGAACATGCAAAGGCAACTTGCAATCTAAGCATATGCAAAAATACTATAAGGAAATGCATAGTGAAGCACTTTTCAAACACAGAAAACCAACATTCTTCTCCTACTTACTATTTTATTATCTGCTACTCGAATTTGGAGACTGTGGTAAAATATCTGACCACACCAGGAACCCTGTCTCATCAATTATAACTCAAAGACTGATAGTGGGAAATTTGTGGCTACTGAATGCGTAACCGTTATCTTATTTGCAATATTTTTTTAAAATAAAAACACTAAGAAGTCTATATAAAATAACAGTCAAATAAAGAGACTGTCTCCTTGAAGCAATAAAATCAAATGATACATGGAAAAATGCAGCCTCATTCAACATCAGCCTTCAGCGTCATTTTTGTAAGGATATTTCCCTCACTTCCCAGCTATTAACACTAAACTGAACCCATCTGTTCTATAGTGTACAAAGTTAAAGTAAAATAACCCTTCTCCTTATGTAGAAATAAGTCACCAAAATGATATATTTAAATTGGCACCTCTGGTTCTTATGGAAAAAACCCTCACACTTACATGAAATCAGGGCCCACTGCACAGTTATTTAAGACTCAGTAAGCCTCCCACTTTGCCTTAATGGAAATTTAAATACAAGAAAACCCAACACTCGAAGTTGGAAGTTCTTTCAACTATTATACCACCATTAAATGATTAAATGTCAGACCAAAATCTTTGCTTAAAGTTTTTGTATCTGCTTTTTCATAACTATGAAGCCTAAAAGCAAGTTACTGGGAAAGAAAGATGGTTACTTTCAAAAGGCAGCTAAGAAATCCTTGCTGTGTATTATAGGAACACATATTGCTAACGCAGACAACACTCCTAAGCTTCTCTCCATAAATTTCCAGGACAAAGTACAGTTTCAGCTTTTGGGAGAAACACAAAGTCCTCCCAGTATAATACTCTTAAACAGCTATCCAATTTGTTATCATATTACAGACATGTTACTTGGGATCCAGTTAATACCCATCCAATATGACAGAATAAACTAGTTTGGGCTCCAGTTTAATTTTCCTTCCACTCAGCCCAAAGCAACATTTCCACGCAGACCTTCTACAGCAATGCTCTCAGATAGCTAAGGTTTCATAAGGCACAAAGGCACACAAATTGCAAGTACACGCCTGAAAGATGAGTGGCAGGTACTCTGCAAGTAAATGAGGAGTTAAACTTCGAGAAGAAGGAAAAAAACCTAAAATGCATCGTTTGTGTGTTTAATGGTTGGTAGTTGAAAGCATGTGGGAAAGAAGATGAGTCTTGACCCCCTGTTTCTAGTGTAATTACCAGCATTGCCGTAAGTCTCAACAACAAACCAGTTCATTAGGAAACCCACTAGAAACCCTCTACAGAGTTTCATAAACAAAACAATTAGGCAAAGATTTCCAAGGACTCCCCCTGGTCCCTGGCTGCAGGGCACGCTTTTTCCATGCGTGCTTCCTTAATGTTCCATGCAGATTTTTGTGGGTAGAAAAGTTCAGTAAGTGGCAAGTTAGCTGGGGAGTCAGATTTACCCCGCTCCACTCTATTCGTAATAAAAGGATTCTTTCTGGTTTAAGACATAATATAAAACGCTATGTGACATGCTTCATTTTAGGCAAATAACAACCCATCCCAACCATGCTTCTGCTGATGTGTTACATGAAGATTCCTTTTTTTTTGGGGGGGGTGGGGGGGGAGGGGGGGGGGGAGACGGACACGACACACGCTGTGGGGGTGGCACGCACAAAGCTCTTTTGCAACCTCTGCCAGAATTCTTTTTTATCTTTTTCTACTCTGTATACCCGTAAGGATGCCAACTACTTCTGAATCTCTCTCAAATATACGCAATCCTCATTCCTGCAAGACAAACACAACCACAGCGCAGGGGCAGGGGGGAGGATCACCTCAGCAGGGTCCCGAATTCTATATCTCAGATAAGGCTGAAAGAACACAGAAGGAAATTCAGTGCTCTCAGCAGCACTACAAGGAGGGGGATTCAATGAAGTACCAGTTCCTTTCTGTTCTGACAGACTCATTCCAGGACAAGTGATAAACAAAATGAGACTTTTATCCAGTGGTTATGATGTAGTCTATAGTGAACATCATTCCGAGGTTATCTCAAGGTATTATTTCTTCTGCATCGTAAGACTTGCAGTTGGTGAAAGAAGTCTACCACAGACCACTTTCGTTTGGAGAAAACGTGACATTTCAGCAGGTCAGCACCCTGTGTTCATGCATTAAGCAAGCAGCGAGCATGAACTGACATGGCTTGGTGAAGATCTACAGTTCTGAAGTGACAGACACACTAGAGAATTCTTGCTAAGTGACTAAAGTTATCCTTTTATCCTCCTGTTTGATCATCTGCTTTTTAGTCATTTCTTTTAAAAAGAAAGCAGAACGCTGTGCTGTATTACACACCTGTAAACCAACAGATGAAGTAGGAAAATCCACCATTTTGTATCCCATGTACAACAACCAAGATCTATAGGCACTTTGTAGAAACATGAATAATTATATTTGGTGGAATATGAAGTGTCGGTATCTAAAGTGACAACCCAAGATTTGCTTCTAGCACACTATGAAATTCTTTCCCCTGGTAATAACAAGTGTTCTTTAGTAACATTTTTCAAAAGGATATGAAGCTGAAAATATATTTTTTGCAACTCCAAATGCTACAACTTAGAATAAAGGGAGGGTTGATATATAAATAAAGGAGACAAGACGTTGTATATCAATCCTAAAGGAAACAGCAATCAAGACCCCTCTGAAAACCGCACACCAAATAAAATGTTTCTGTCTTTCCTATAATAATCTAGACCCACCTGCACATATTTTCAAAGCAGTTAAGAGTCGGGTGAGTACAGAGTAGAAGCAAGATCTGAATCCTGATGCCTGAGATTAGGAAGCGCCCAGCTATAAGCCACCCCACAAAACCCCTGAAACTGCTGCCTGCCACTAGCGAACCAAGCTGGAAGAAAATCAGAAGCACAGTTATCAGAAAAAACAAATAAAGCAAAATAGAGTTAAAAATTGGAAGAGACTGTTCATAAGCAATCTACTCTTACTCCACCATAATAGAAAGTGGGCTTTGTTTTTAAAGTGTTCTTCATGCACAAAGTGAAGAGGCGTAAGAGTAAAAACTGTTGCCTACACTGAAGGAATTTCTGTGGACAACATCAAAAAGGGAAGGTACCTGATGAGAAAGTGTGATGTCAATTCACAGCTACTTTACACTTTTACAGTGCCTTTCAGAATTCTAACATCACCATTTCTGCAGTTCTTGAGCAGAATACACTATTTAGGT
The DNA here is from genome assembly GCF_929443795.1 of Astur gentilis. Classification (NCBI taxonomy): domain Eukaryota; kingdom Metazoa; phylum Chordata; class Aves; order Accipitriformes; family Accipitridae; genus Astur; species Astur gentilis. The sequence continues at coordinate 41,352,709 of NC_064887.1, read as the reverse complement.
TTTTATTCTTAGGTGGGATGTTAACACCACTCTTCCTTCTTCCTATCTATGCCCCCATGCATCACCCCTGAAGCAATTCCAATGGAGCAAAACCAGCTGCACAAGAAAGCACAATGCTACGGCAGCTTTCAAAAAGTATTTTTGATGGCCTTGCCATACTAGCATCCCCAAAGCAAGATGACCCTTAAGCCTCCGCTCTGACACATGAATGATTGGGGCTGGTACACTTTATCAGAGACTCCTGTGCGACAGAGAAGCTGAATGAATAAGCTGCAGGGAGCACATTCTTCACATCACTATTTACTGCGGCCACAAAGCACACCACAACCTCCACACTATAAATCACAGGGTTAGCAAGGCAGAGAGAGAATGGGAGACTATGTCAACCCAGCAATATCAGGACTCCACAGGTTCAGAGCAGTTTTCCATCCTAGAGATCCGGCAGTTTCCATCGCAGGGTCTTGGAGAGTCACCCTGAGCTGGCAAAGTCATTACTAAGCAGCATTCAAAAAGTCAAGAACAGTATGCTTTACACCTTGCAGTAATTAAGCTCAAGTAAGTCAGGCTGAGTAGCATAAATAGGCCTAGTCTGTTTAAAAAAAAACAAACCAAACAAAACTTTAAAAAAACCCCAGCTGCTTCGCAGTTCAGTGCTCTAAGGGTTACACCAAACACTGAGCCGAGAGGGAGGCAAGCTGCCCGAAGTCATCACTGCCCCTAGTTGCCTGCCCTGAGGCAGAAATGTCCCATTTGCTGTAAATCAAGTCCTGAGCAGTTTATAATTACATTCTGGATGTAAAATTAAGACTCTCAGATGCCCCTTCTCAAGGGCAGGGCATCCAGAAGGGACAGGCCAGATACCAGCTTAGCACCCATCCATCCACACGGACATCAGTCATTGGGTCCAGTGGCAGCCAGGCATCCCAAGGACTGAAATCCTGGAAACTTCCAGGGTGTATTTTTTCTGCTGACAGAAGTCTAAGTGTTCTTCCTTCATTAAGAAAAATGATGACAGGCAACCTCCCAGTCAGTACTTCAGAAGAGGATCTCAGAAGAGACCTGATATAATGAAGCTCCAAGACAGTTTCAGAAAAATAACTGCCTCCTTTCCACCTTAGCATGAAAAACATTGTAAAAATTCCTCTTTATTGCACAGAATCAGTGCTTTCTCAAGAGTAAGGTATCAGGGTTGTTTAAAAAAAATAAAAGAAAATAACTACAAAAAAAAGATGGAAGATTTTGTACTAGAGCAATTTGAATCTGTCTGAGAAAAACTATGGAAATGCTATTCCATAACAGTGGGGTTTTTAATGTATTCTAAGCTTAAAAGGTCTAATTAGAGTCAGTTAAGACAGACATACAAAGTAACGCAAAAATACAACTCCGATTTCTCTTATTTCAGAGACAAGTTTTACAATATTACCAAACAGTTTCTGCAAAAACCTCATGAATTTTATTTTCTTGGAAAATAAGGACATCTTTTAAGGGAAAGAGAAAACCTACTAACATCTGAATGGTAAGAAGTAAGCTTCAATTTTACAAGGAAAATCATATGCTAGACAACTTTAAAACACAAATGCTCCAATTGTAAAGTTGAGATCTGTTATTCCAATAGTATAAAAAAAACCCCAAACAACAAACACACACACGAGGAGAGGGTTCAGAAGCAGTAAGCTATGTAAAAGGCACCTCTCAAAGATGCCTTTATGTATCAGTAAAATCCAAACAGAAGAGTCTTACTTGTCTTCCCCTTCTCCCCAGGGAAATGACTAAGCAGCAGAGCAGGACTGAACTGTACTGGAGCAGAGCTCTGTATGGGAATACTGCACAGGAAGAGATGAAGGCTGCTTACTTCAGAATGTAAAATGTAGCATTTGGGAAGGAGGGGCAACTTGACCCCATTTTATATTGAGATAGATAATTCCAGCACTATCTCTGGAATAAACAAGAGATAAAATGAAGGTATGAAAATGTCAACTGATAGTGACACAGACATTATCATCCAGGAGTGCCTGCGATTAATATAAAGGAAAGTGCAAGAAATTGTTCCCCTCCCATCCACTTATTTCCAGTCCAGTCTGCAGAAGAAAAAAAAAAGCCAACCTGTGAAGTACACTTGAATTTCTTCTAAAATTGTACACTCTGAAAGTGTCTTTTTGAATACCAGGTGTCGTGGTTTAATCACAGACACTCACTCACTCCAACACACCCCCCCAGTGGGATAGGGGAGAAAATCAGAAAAAAAGTAAAACTTGTGGGTTCAGATAAGAACAGTTTAGTAGAACAGAAAGGAAGAAACTAATAATGATTATAATAACAATAATAAAATTACAATAATAATAATAATAATAAAAAGGATTGGAATATACAAAACAAGTGATGCACAATACTATTGCTCACCACTCACCAACGGATACCCAGTTAGTTCCTGAGCAGTGATCCCTCCCAGGCCAACTCCCCCCAGTTATATACTGGGCATGACATCACATGGTCTGGAATACCCCTTTGGCCAGTTTGGGTCAGCTGCCCTGGCTGTGTCCCCTCCCAACTTCTTGTGCCCCTCCAGCCTTCTCTTGCTGGCTGGGCATGAGAAGCTGAGAAATCCTTGACTTAGTATAAACATTCCTTAGCAACAACTGAAAACATCAGCATGTTATCAACATTCTTCTCATACTGAACCCAAGACATAACACTATACCAGCTACCAGAAAGAAAATTAACTCTATCCTGGCTGAAACCAGGACACCAGGAGACTTCAGGAAGGTGACTTTACTAAAACACTTGGGTTTAAAAGGGTTGTTTAGTCAAATACACAGCTATTAAGACCCTCTGTCTGTCAATGGTTGCATCCAAGAGTTTTCAGAAACAAAGCGAACCAGAACAGTAACGCGGGAAGGAACTGCAGGCTCATGCAGCAAAACAAGCAAACAAAAAAAACCCTCCAGACTGTAAGAATGAAAATTATCATTCACTGCCTTTCATTCACCAGGCCTTCTTCAACAACCAAACAGAAAGAAAGAAAAAAAAAACGAATAAAAAAACAGAAACATGACAAAGTTAATGGAAGACAAATGATCAAAAAACTCCAACTACAGAATACAAAGGAAAATATTTCACCCTAATTTTCTAAGCTCTACCTATGCAGGTAAACGTTAACTATAGCATATACAAATAAAATCATGCCTACTCAGCTGTAATATTTGATCAGTAATGTTAAGGTCTAAAGCAGAGAAGCAGAGTATTCAGATTTCAGCTGACTCCTGAAATATTGTGCCAGTATCTCCAACACTACCAAAACCCCTTTTGACTCATTTCTCCTGGATCTCTTTTTACTTTGCACACTGTGACAGACTGATACTCATGTTAGTCAAATAGGACTGTATCTTAAAAAGAGCATTCCCTGCCAGAGCTTGATCTGCAAAGAATGCTGAAATGAATTCCCATCACGTATTTGGAAAGACCTAGTGACAGCACACCAGGATTATCTATGGGAGCCCCAAGATTAACTGAAGGTCTCTCTCCCATCCCTAGACAAGTAACTGACAGATGTGCTGTTCAACCACAGCTTTTCACACAGATTAGGTGGAATAGGCAAGCTGTGGTTGGCCTCAAAGTCACCTTGACTGGAAAGAAGTCAGCTGCAACACAAGGTTCCTCGAGGACAGATGGAGACATTTACATTGACAATAAATGGGATAACACTTAAAGAGCTGTTAATTCTTACACTTCTGGGCACAATGTCCAGCTGTAGGCAAGACATCTATTTCCCAGCGGTACACCACCATATAAATAAAGACATGAAGTAAAGGAGAATGTTATACCCTTCCTCTGAATCTAAGGAGATTGGCATTTGCTAAAAACAGAGAGCAATCAGTCCTGAGGATTTAGACACGTCATGAGAGATGACATGAATTTTGTCTGTCACATACCAGCACTCTGCATTGAGGCTAGAGAAGCAATTATTAGAAGGATCAGCAAATCAGACTTAAGAGGCAAGCACTGGCTATAACTGAAAAGCTGAAACAAGACCAGGGAAAAACTAAAAGAGAGAAAGTAGAGAATTCTGCTGAACATTTGTGGTAACCCGTGTGCCAAAAAGCCATCAGCTCCCAAATTGCCCACCTGAGCCTGGGACATGCTAAACAGATACCGGAGACATCTGATACAGATGAAGATGCAAATTTATCTCTCTGTATCGGTCCTATGTTTAGTTAATAAAGACGTTTTGGTCAATACGTTCTTACGGTAAAAGGCTACTCGTCAGCAATGGTTACAACTTCCATCTAAAGACATGAAACCCAGCGTCACACCCAGTTACCATTACACATATACCCTTCCACTCCTGCACGTCAACTTGCCTAAGCGTTTCTGAAAGAGACTCCAAAACTTCTCTCTAGGTTCTCAAAAAGCTTTGAGCCAAACAGGACAGATAGTTTATTCACTTGGGTATTCACCAAACCAGTTGCCACTTGAATTTAAGCATCTGTTCATCTTGGTTACAAGCTTACACAGAAACAAGCATATTTACCCACTATTAGTTTCCTACACAACTCCGGAGCCATTGGCATTTTTTTGCTAATGCTGATGCTCGTTCTACAATTAGAGCAGAACCAGTGTCTACGAAGCTGATGTTTAAACTTCAGTCTGGTTATTATGTATTTTTTTTACAGCCTAAGCAGGTTCTGCTGTGGTTACCACAACATTTCATCCATCTGGCAGGCAATTAGCACGGCTCTGTCTATGTTTCTCTTAGGTGAGCCATTACCTTCCTATGTGAGCTCTCTGTAACACTGTGCCATTGACATATATCACTCTCAGTAGAGCAGAATCCAGATTTCAGCCCCAGGATAATGTCCAGGAGAACAACTGGCTAATTTTGAACCTTACCTTGTCACCCATCTCATGAGTACTGGTAGGACAAAATAGCCATATTGCTAACCCGAGGAAAGAACAATCACCTTCCAGCCAAATGTTTCAGTGCAGTAAGAGTATGTACCTGCAGAGTGCTGTCCAGTCAAGAGTTTCCAAGAACTTTATAAATGAGTATAAGACAAGAAAGAAAAAAAAAAAAACCACAAACCTCCTCAGATGTGGGCAAGGATAATCTAATTGTGCCTGAGAGCACAGAAATCAATACAGCCGTTTTTTTAAATTTAGTAAACGTGCAGTAGTTAACCAAAAATCACACACTCCAGGATGTCCCTCTTCACAAATTCTCTCTCCACAAATGTGCAGGTAGCTCGAGTGTACACAGTCAGCTGATATTTCATTAAGTCCCTGTTTAACTTAAAATGAGATTTAAACAAACCTTTTGCCCTTACAGTGTAACAGCATTCATACCTCATCTGGAACCTGATAGTAAGGTATCAAAGGGTTAATTAACATGTATGCAGTGTGTGGTTTAAGCAATATTAAATGGAAATCTCTGAACAGACAAGTGTCACTGAGTGCAATGGAAATAAATTGGGCGTCTCCTTCCACACTTCAACTTTCTCTCCCTAGATTTGCTCAGAGCTCTCTATGCTGCTTGTTCAGTAATTTCACGCTACGCTGCTTAACAATGTAAGCATGGAGGCTCAATCTAAAACTGCACTTCCCAAATGTCACTTGTTTGTGAACACATGGCTGAACCCAAAATTGCTTTTAATATTAGAGTGGTGCCTGCTGGCACTGCTGTAGTTAAGGGTCTGTCAGAATTTCCATGATAAACCCCATTTTCTGGGGTGTAATACCATGACCATTTGCTACAGATAAACCTCGTATACAAGGTCACAGCAGACAAACACGATTTTTAAAATTTTCAACCCAAGTTTGCTTGGCTATTTTTGAGTTTAAGACACTTAACGCTCATTTGAGGCGTCTTATGGTTCTAGGTTTTTCTTACCATCCCTTTAACTCCAGAACAAATTCAAATGTACGAGTCCCACTCCAGCCTCCACATGGCCCTGGAGCCTCAATTACTGCCACAGGGTCTGGTCTACAGCCTTGATGGGATATGAAGAGATTACAAACACCAACGTAGGGTTCACTACTTTAACACTAGTGTGGGACAGAGAGGACAAATACATAAATTTTCACCACAAGGAATTTTCTGTTGTGAGAATCATTTCAGTTGCCATTACTAGCAGTTTAGAGGTATTACCCCACTGGCACAGTGAGTTCATGTATTTTATATTTCATGGCATATTTCATTTTTATATTTCATGGCACAGCCCCCAGTGTGTCCAACAGAAGATGCTTTAACACCACTGTAGTTTCAGAAATGAAATACTAAAATCTGTCTATTTTAGAACAGGAGAAAGCTCAAATGCCAAATTTGTTGGCTAATAGTAGAGTCCTTGAAACCCTGGGCTGAATATTACTGAAAAAAGTAAACAAGACAGACACTTCACCTTTTGGGAACCTGGCTGGCTGAGCTTGCTTTCCACGGGACGAGCTTCTCAGACATCAATTACTGTGCCATTGGATAGTCAAAGACTGCCTGCCTGCAGTTGCTGAGGGAGGATATAGAATACCAAACAGGGGAAAAAAGCAGGAAAAAAGGTTCTGTGGGGTGACAACCAACTTCTTTTCTACTTGGGTTAATGATGTTCACTAATTAAAAAGGAAAAATAGGAAGAAACAGCATGGGGTTTTTTTGCAATTCTACAGGATCCCTTGAAGCCTGCAGTGTCAGAAACAGTACTAACCTCCAGAAGCAAAAAAGAGTGACTCACATTAGTCACAAAGCAGCCACTCAGGCTGATTAACACACAACATTGATCACTACCAAATAAAATTCTGTGCAGAAAGTTTCAGCTTGGCTCAAAAATAGCCAAAGGCATTACAGCAAAAAGGTGGACGGTTAAAAAGGGCGCTGTCAAGGACCCCAGGATCCCAAAGCTGAGAAGAGAATGACACTATTCAGTAATCATCTACCTTTTGCTACTCTCGGAACATAAACTTTTGTAAAGGAAAAATGGACATCACTACATTGTTCCAGAGATTGTGACAAAGATGTACTTGCGGTCCATTTTGAACAGAGGTGGTTTTGCCCAGAAGAAAGCATTAGGATGCATTACAAAAGTTACAGAGCCAAGCTGAGTTGATAAAAGAAAATTAAGTGAAGGAGATATTATAAATGCTATTCTAGAGTGAAATCTAAGTCTACCTTTCTGGGAAGGGTCATCTGAGGCAATTTTTAAATGCTACCCTCTCTATAATAATTTATCCTTTCCTCAAAGACTGCATGGAATGGATCCCCAATTTAAAAATTCACAGATCCTACTGAATCAGTTACACTTCACACTTAAAAACAAGAGAATGCTGTATGTGTGCTGTCGTGAAAACCATCACTGACTTCAGAACTGTCAAAAGTAACAAAACATACGAGAAATTTGCCCTAACAAGAAATAGCCAGACAGTCATCTCAGCATGGCTCTCCTCTTCAAACTTAAGTGAGTGCATAGATTAGAGAAATTCAGATATTTTCAGATGGTTATTACCATAGTCTTATTAAAGCTTAAAAATATTTCCAGCTTACTCCTTCCCTTCAGTGTGTACCTAATGAATTGTATTCAGTTATATCAGTGACCTTATTCACTGTGAAATGCAGTCTGGATGCATCAGAAAACTAATCCTAACTTAACTAGTTTCACAACAACCTCTTCACAAGGCATATGCAACATCTAGCATTTGAGAAAGTCATTACTAAGCCCTCAAAATGACATAAATTATCAACAGGCATAAAACAGCAACATGGCACAATGAAAGAGCACATCATCAAAACAACGGCACTTTCCATTTTGTTCTTGAGGTTAAGTCTCCCGCTCTCATTCCTTTGTATTTCACAAGCTAGTGGTTTTAAGTAACGCTTCATCCAAACAGACACCTACTTGGGTTGCCATTTTTCCATAGTCAATCCACCGCAAAGTGGCGAAGTTGGTAGATTCAGCACAGTTGAAGCCATGATTGAAGCCAGCATGGTAACCATAAGGAAATGTAATCATAAACTCTCCAGCTTCTTGGGTGATCTGAAAAACAGAGAAAAAAAGACAAAAGGGATACCCCACAGATCAGTTAACATAGCAGCTTGAGAACAGAGACCTATTTTAAAAAAAAAATAAATAAAAAAAAATCACTGGTTAAATCTCTCTCTTTCAACTGGAGGGTCGGCAGAATAGTCACTGCCAACTCTTGGTTAAACCTAGAACAATTTCTAGTTAACTGCAGAAATACTGAAGTATTCCTTTAAGGAAAAAAGACAATACAATGGATGGAAGGGGTCACAACATCTGAACTATTTAGACTCACAGGCTCCAGTTACAAAAAGGGTCTCAGGCTGCAGCATTCCAAAAGAGCAATAAATCTTTAGATTGTGACCACTTTAGCTCATGCTAAGTCCAAATTTACACTCCCACCACCATGCTAGTGGAGCCAAGAAAACTGGATTTCTATCCTAACATGCACTCCACATTGCTCAGTCCTACTGAAGTACATGCTACCTTTCACTTCATTTATTTCCCCACCCACATTTATCAGTCTTACTCCCATTTGTTCACACAAAAGTAAAACATCCGAACAATTACAGCCCGCCATTTGTCTACTTACAAAAAATTAAAACAATAAGCATTACAGACATTACGAACATGAGGGTTAAAAACTCTACAGATTACAGCTGTAATCAGAGGCCAATCAATTTGCGACACTTCTAGAAAATCCTCTTTTTACATCTTCTGCAGATAAGACACTGGGGGTGGGGGAAGGAATTTAAATGTTGATTATGGCATAGATCATAACAGCAACTGGCAGTAACATAGCACACTTGGAGCAATCCTTCCAGACCAGCTTTCTAGCTTAGCAAGCTCTAGCTTAGCAAGCATGTGACAGCACCTCCCTTCTGTGGATTAGGAAAGAAGCAAAATTTGACCTTCCCTGTCTTTCCAACCCAGAAGTGCTGACAGACCTTTCATAGCAGTCACATGCCAAGCAACTCCATTCGGATTCCCTCCCACCAGCAGTAACTCACAATACAGCAGTTCAGAGCCTAGAGACATTTCAAAGAACGTATGCTTATAAACACAAGGATGGGTCCAAATTGAAAATGTAAAGAGGCAGAAGCTAAAACATTTACACACTTGGCTGGACTAACACCTAAACTTGCTAATGTTATTAACGTTAGCAGAGTAATTTAAAAAGAAAAAGAGTAGAATAAAAATTGATATGATAATACAAGAAGCTTCTGCAGTATTTCTGAATGAGAGGTACTGAAGTCCAGTCTGTACCCAGCTTCACAGAGCATCCTCCCATCCAGCCCCCTCCATAAATCAGAGTGGTAGATTTCTAACTTCAGAAGACAGAAAGATTATGTTTCTGTCAGGAAATCTACATCCTGGTGTCTTCATTTCAAGCCCACAGTGTATGTCCTCCATGTCACTGCTGTCAACATTATCCCTACAATAAATTAGAAAGCACTCAAGATGATGGATAGGCCATGCAGAAAAGTAATAACTATTGAAGGAAAGCCAGCACAAACTGCCACTCACGAAGAAAGCCCTAAATTTACTGACTTCTGCAAGCTCTTGAGGAATAAATGGAGAAATCAATAGCAGATTACAGAAATACACATTTTTAATTATTAAAAAGCCCTAGTATTGATCTGTTTCTTTTTTCCAGAAGTAAATACCATTACAGAGATTTATAAATGCGTGCCTATTCACTTCATTGAAATCTGCCAAGAATTTAGATTAAGGGATCCTATCTCTGTTTCTAAAGAAAAATGGCAAATGTTCACTGTTTCTCAATAATAGCGATCCTCCTTCAAAAGCTACTATTTCAGGACAGGGGGTATTCAGATATAGGCTGCTCAGACTAAAGAGAACTCCTCCTCTTTTTTACATTTGAAAACATCCTTCCAGTGAGTGCCATAGAGAAGAAAGTAGCTATCATTTTAAAAAAAAAACAAAACAAACACTTCCCCCCCCACATTCTGTAAATCAAGATTAGGAATTATATTTAAGTAACATGTAAATAATCCCTCTTGCTTTAAAAAAGAAAGTTTGGGTTTGGCATTAATATTGTCCTCTATGTATACACTGGTGTGGTTTGTTGGGGGGGGGGGGGGGGGGGGGGGTTTGTAAAAAAATAGGGAGACAAGAATCATATTCTTATCACTGAGATTTCTACATATACTCAGCATGAAGGAGACACCAGACATCAATCTGCAAAAAACCTTCATGTCACAAATCAAAAGACTCATAGTAGGAAGCCTAGCTAAGCAGGTAAAGACTTCTTACCAAGCAATAAATTAGAAACTCCCTTATTTAAGCCACTTTGTATCCCATCCCTATCACCATACAACTTGGCAAAGATGACTTGGGATAACCTTGGAAGGGAAGTTTTCCTCTATTGCCTTTTTACAAACTCCTTTCCTCCTCTTTCTTGGTTATTGGTCAGAAATCACTTAGTATACTAATTACTAATCAATGCCACTTTCCTCAGATAGATGGAAAAGCAAACGTGTATTATTCTAGAGAAAAATATGCCCACCTACAACTTTCAAACATTTGAAGTCCCGCAAGAATTGCCTTCACTTTCTGACCTCCAGCAGACCCAAGAGCACTTCCCCAACATGCTGCTTGAACAAAATGGCAGAAATGAATTCCCATTTCCTATTCTCCTCCATTCTGCAGAACGACTGCATGTCACTGGAGGATCATATGGCAAACTTCACTTAGAACGGCTAGCATGCACCAACAGGTACTTTTTAAATTATTACTTTCAGCTTCTTCTTCAGATAAGCAGTGCACGCTTTTTAGGCTCTGTTCAGCCAATTATTGCACCACTTACAGCTTCTGGTTAAAACAACTTCATAAGGAAAACACTGCAAGAAGCAGAAAGACACAGTGTTCAATTGAAACTGAAGCAGAAAGAAGCATAAGAGATCCTTAAAATGTACAGTTTAGGCCAATAAATAAAGCTAAGGTCAGACGGATTTTTCAGGAGCTTGCACTTGCTACAAATTTTTGTATTCTTTTCTGAATATGGTCAAGCTAGAGAATGTCTCTTATCCTCTATCAAAAGTCATTTCTCAGAGGGGCATCTATGCATTAAACTGAGATGCCTCCCATATTCCAATCCACATATCCACTTTCCTGAAATTTGTAAAGTGAAAAACCATACCAAAAAATTCAGGTCCCACAATTAGATATTTTCATTGTTATTTTCAAGCATGTGTAGCAGGTACCCGTGTTTTCACACTTGGGAATTAGGTTCCACAGATAGAATTACAAGAAAAACGGTTTGTTGCTCTCTATGAACAATTTAATAACAACCATCATGTGCAAACTAGGCCAAGTCTAGCCACTGATGTTGAACCATAAGCACCACATTGCTTCGTGCAAGTCTCCCCTGCACTGGCAGCAAGCTCATCTGACAAGCCAGATGATCATGCTTCAAATTTCATTCATCACAGCCTTCCACTAGGAAAAATGAAACAGCCTCTGGAGCAGTAAATTGAATGAATTCATAGTTTTTATGCTATAAAACAGCCAAGATCTTTTACTTCCATCTCAAAGAATCACCAGGCTCATCAAATAGGCGCTACACTTTGTCTCAGGTGGACTAACTCTAACAAAACCATGCTTTTTTTTAAAAAAAAAAAAAAAAAAAAAGGAAAAAAACATCAGAACTCAAGAGTTCTTAGAAAAAGATGGCCATAGTATCTACAGATGATGATGCAAAGGGGATGGGGAAGGATGAAATCAGTTTGAACCCAGGATTCTTTGACACTTCCCACTGGAGTTAAGAATCCCAGTACCTCTAACTTAATTCCTTTTCCCACATCCACAGACAGGACAACCTAGCAGGACAGGCTCTGTGTGCCAGTAACACACAGCAGCAATAGCTGTTTGACTGATTCTGCACAGATACTAAATCCATGGTAAGCATGCTTGGCTGAGGAGATTTACTTCTTGCCAGAAGACTTTAAGAATAAGCATATTAAAACGATCATACCAAATAAACATGACCCCTCATTTCAAGTAAGAGGGCTTAAGAGATTCATGGATCCTTACTGGCTTAGCATAAAATGAACGCTTACACAACAGAGAACCAGCACGTCTAACTCCAGGTTTTGGTTCATACTGGATCCAGGAGAAAAAAGTCTGTGTTCAAGAACTACCAATGAGTTATGCTGCCTATTGATAAGCCATAGCATCTGTATTACAATTTGCCCCTCTCTACCTGGAGACGCTAATTGACAAAGTTAGTTGTAGTGAAAGCTTTTATGAAGAGAAGCACTTCACAGAAAGTGTCTTAGCCAAACCACAAATCTTCATTTACAGGCATCCACCTGGTTTAAACTGATAGGATACATTTAGCATAATAATGCATTTAGAAATTAAGCAAATTGCTCCCCAGCGGCTTGCGATGAATTGTTTCCTTAAAAGAGGGGTGCTGTGCTTTGTGCACCTCAACAACTTGCCAGTGTATTCAATGCATCCTTTGTACATACCCGGTCAAAAGGAATGCCATACTTCTTCAAGATTGAGGGCGAAATGAGGGTCATCTTGTGACGGAGGAAAGCATCACATCCCTGAGAGCTTCCTGGAAAAAATCCTGTACAGACATTAAAAAAAGGAGTATCACTATAGGAATATTATATCCAATCAGTTATTTAAGCAGAGACAAGCTGACAAAATGAAAGCCTGCCTAAATACTTTATATAGATCAAAACAATAGGCATACAACTGAAGATGCCAGTAATTGGCACATCCCTCATTGTTTAAAATACCATGTAAATTTTGTGACAACAACTTGCATGTTGAGGCATATAAGTCTAAATCCCATTCAAGTTGAGAGTTAGCATCTAAGTCTTCCATTTCCGGGAATAAGTATCTTGGTCAAAATCTCAGTAAAATCCTAGCAAATTAAGAAACAGAACCTGTCTGTCTCAAGTTTTGGCTAGTATCCTAAACCCTGAGCCACCCTTTTTCTGAATACGGACAAAGAAAAAGTAGCAACCACGCACCATCTATTCCAAACACTGCCATGTCCTTCTTATACCTTCTCTGATGGGCTGCTATATTATTCATGGGAAAGTACTCGTAAGATTCCAGACCGATCTGCCCTACATACCACCCCCAAAAGGAAAAGAAGAAAAAAAAAAAAGGGCATGTAGATGTTAATATTCAGTCAAAAGAAAGAAAGGAAACAAAACATGTCCATCACAAGGCAGTGGAAGGAGGGACACTCATCTACTGGCCACAGTTGTCACTACCCAGTCTGGCAGAGACAGTACGATCTGACTCAGCACTATTAAGTGTTACATTCTACCATAGCTACAAGATCCATGCTGAGCTATTAAAACAAATCACAAATAATTAAAAATACTAAAATTGTGGTTAAAACGGGATAAACCCCTTGATGTCAGCACTTCGCTCCCAGAAACGTCACCTCAACCAATGTAACACCATTTTCCCCTAGACCATGTGTTTCACTCCAAGTGGGTGATTCACTAACAAATTATGTGTTTATAGGGATTAAAAAACATCACCATTTAGGAAAATAAATAACCCAAGCTCTGGAAACAAAACTAATTGATGAGACATAATGGAAGGGGTTTCAGAAAGTGAAAAGGATTACTGGATTCCAGGTTTTCTTATATTTTTGTACTAAAAGCATTTCAATTAAAATTATGACTGTCTGCTACCCAGTCTGTCGTCCCTCTCTGCAGTTCCTCTTTTTAATGCACAGTTTAAGTGGCTCTCATTAAAACTACTAATAAAGAAGCACATTTTAAGTGATTAGCACCAATAACACGGCAACACATTAACATTCTCTCCACGGGCTCCATAGCTCTCCCAGTGAGCCCATTTACAGCTCAGCTATTCATTTTCCATATTAATTGCACACTCATTTCTCCATAGTAAACTTCTTCATAGTATAGACCACTGATGCATAGGACAGGGAGAATGCCCAAGCAGTGATACTGTTTCATTGCAGTTTCAAAACATCACCCATTCTAACTTCTAAAAGGTACTACGCAAGCAAAAACTAAAATAAAGACAAGATCATTGATAATTTGCTTCTGGTTTATACGTTGCCAACCATCAATGTGTCTCAAAAATCGATGATCAGTAAAAATAAGTTACAAACAGCAAGAGATTTAGTATTACTTATGTCAGACTTCAGTGTGGTATTTCAGATTCTACAGAACACAGGTCATCTGGATTTATTGACTTTTTAATAGATGAAAAAGTAACTTTTATAAAACCTGGCAAATGACTAAACTGAACTGTAGCTTTGAAAGGCAACATTTCTGAGCAGCGACTTTCAATATTATTTGTATTTAGGGATCATGGCTCTCAGTGCACGGGAAAACAACACTACCATGCCCTAGGACATTTATCCCCATTTATCCTACACAACCAGTCACTCCCTTCAACATCCTCCCCTTTTTAATTCGTGTATGAAATGTCCAATAGAATGTCAGATTGTCAGCAAGAAATGTCATTACTAGGAATTTGCCTACTTTCTGGCAAAACAGTATGAGAACTTTTTTTACTTTGCATCAGAATGCAGTCTTCCAGATTTTCCTGCCTGCTTCTGCTGCACTAACTTCAACAACAGATTTAAATCATTAAAGTATGCCTCACTGAAGATGAAACACATAGATTTTGAGTTAATTATCCTGGGACAGGAGCTTTTTTTAGCTGGGCAGCGCCTAGAACATTTGCAAGTGAATGAAAATAGTAACAAAAACCAAACACAACATCAACAAATTAAAAAAATATATACTTCTGCAGTCAGACATCTTCCCCGAGCCTTCCAGCATTACCAACTGGAAACCAGCAGAAATGCCAAGGCCAGGACGCCAAACTCTGCGCTTGCTGTTGCTCGTGCTGGGGGTGGGTGGCCCCTTACAGAATGACCTTGGCAGGTGGTCAGGCAAGAACTCATACACGAGTTATGTTCACAGGCAGCTGGGGCTGGTGCTTTGTCAGGCCAAAAATTTAAAGACAGCCTGATGAGAGGTGGAAGTTTATCACAGCTCAAGCTAGCCCTGCTCTTTTTTTTCTTTTTTTTTTTTTTTTTTTTTTTTTTTTTTTTTTGAGGTGGCCTTTATTACACTGAAAAGATGAAGGAGGATGAGGCTGGAATAAAAGGAAAGCCAGCAAACACAGTGCATATCATGTATCATTATACAGGGAAGCGAGAACTCCGCTAGTGATTTTCTGTGAATGCTGTTGCTGAATTTGTAAGCACTTTCCTATTTAAGACTGAAAGTAATCAATGCTAATACTGTATATGTAACATTTAGAGTGTAGGAAGAAAGAATAGTTTCTACCATCCTTTTTCCCTACAGAACCAGAACGTGTGTCAGGAGGGTATCAGGAAGACCCCCCCAGGCTGCACTCCACACAGCTGGAGCAACAGTTCTCACCTCTCTGTTGCAAACCTCATATTATACATGGAGATGCACGATGGGTCTCATTAAACCCATTTTCCAGACACGGAAGCATTTGGTCTCAGTGCCTCAAAATTCAAGGATTTTTTTTCCCCCATCAATTTTAGTTGAAGTCATGGCATCTCAGAATACTGAGGCTTTGAGAAAACAGTTGCACTAGTAGGAAAATTCACTGACAAGAGGACAAGGTTTCTGACTGTGAAGCTATTATACCAATGCAGGTTCATCAAGCAGCTCTTGCAAGATTAAATTAGAACAGCCAGTTCAATGTCAATTCTTTATCAATCTGTTTAAAAATCAAGGGTAGAATCCTCCCGCGGGATGCTTCCGTTTTCACTGACAACACACCCAGGAGGAAGCAAGCTTACCTTTCGCCAGGCGTTCCAATCTCTTGCCGTGTTCTGGAGGTATGGCGTACCTAGGAGAAAGTTAACACAGAAGAAAAAAAATTATCTCTCTATAACGTAAAAACAGTGGAAGAAAAAGAAGGCTAGAAACAAGTGTGGTAATAACTTTCAGCATAGCACACTTACAACTAACGTCTGGAAATACAACCTAACCAAAATTTTAGAAGTCTGGAAGGTATCAGTAACACATAATACATGGAGGAAAGCCAGTATTTTAATAAAAGTCCTTAGACACATTATATGATGTGTGTTATTTTCCTGCAATTTTTTTTAAACAGCATCACAGGACTTGACAAGGTAGATGGAAAAACCGAAAAGACAAAGTGATGATACAGCACTGGAAAAAACAGATATAAATCAGCATAGGGAACAGCAGGCATGTTTTCTGCAAGAAAGACACCAGCAAAATAAAACCATGAGGCTATGGTAAAGAGTAACTCGCAAGAAATTTCAGATGGGCTAAAAAGGTGTGAAGGAGGGCCTGTGTACATCAGCCTATCCACAGCAAATTAAGATTAAGTTTTTCAAAGAAAACTCTGTGTAAAAATTTTTCATTTTATTCAAAAAAGTAAATATCCTTCACAATGGCTGAAGCAGTCAATCCTTCTGTCTATGCTCCATTGTATTGTCCGATACAAAATAACAGAATTAAAACCATCTGATAATTTTCTTGATGAGGTAAATAAAAAAGAAGGGTCTTCTGAGAAAAACAACATTAAAGGGTAGAGGGAACAACTTCTGCACTTTTTAAAAGATGGTCTGCTAGAGCAGGGGTTAAAAAAATGCAAAAGAATTTGATTGAAATAGGGGGTTTTTTTCCACAAGCACAAAGTATTGAACATAATTCTGGAAAAACAATCAACTGCCTAAAGTCACACGCAAGCCTAATTGTAATATTCTCCCGTGATCACTGGAAAACAGCAACAGAGTCCTACTTCTAAAACAGTTTTGCCATGTGAAGAGATAATACGCTAGGTTATAGAAAAGACCCTTCATTTCTACCACCCAGAAGCCTTTCACTGAGCTCTCCTGGGTGTGTAACAGCTCATGACTGCTGCAAACCTGCTCAGTCCACTTCAGCAAGTTAAGAACAAGAAGTTTCTGTTTTCTTCCTGGCAATTTGGACACTTCAATGTGCTTAAATGTAACAAAAACATTAAAAACAACTTGAAAAAAGCTGCAAAAGTTTCTAATAGTTGCAGAAAGTTACACACGATTATTTACAAAAATCAGGAAAGTTTCAAATGGTTGTTTTTCTTCCTGAGAGCTGTTAGTTTCCTTATTGCTTTGAAGTTATACTACCTCAGTATTCACGGCAGCAAAAATCAGGTGACTAAGATTTTATACATACAGGTTATAGTGAGGGAACTAAATACCATGATATACTTAAACATGTTTCACATGATGACACACATAATAATGTAAATGGAATTTTGTAAGTTATTGTTTACATACTGCATCAAATTAAATGTGGCGCTCATACCATTTTTTGTAACAGAGTTTTGAAAATTTACATTTGTGAGAATGACATTTATAGCCAGCTATAACTTTTGTTCAATGTGAATAACAAAAAAATGCATTATTTCTCTTATTTCCAATAAAGATGTCAAAACCATCATGTCTCATTATACCAAGCTGAAAACAGGATATTGTAGCAGGCAACCGCATGATCTCAACAACAGGTAAACAGTATTGCTCTACTTATGATAGGATCTCTCAAAATACACCTAATTTGAGAGGACTTTCAGCCAGTCCCCTTGCTCAGCTTCTCAATTTTCAAGTCTAAAGTTTATCTACAGTGTCAGGAGAAATAGATGGAAGTCATATCCCATATTGCTTTTGTACAAAACCAAAATTTACCTATTGTAGTCTGGCAGGTTAGAAAGGATAACAAAGAACAGAAATCATACGTAGGATGCTTCAAGATTTAGACATTAATCCGATTTAAACTGATGGCTTAAAAAAAAAAAAATCTAAGGGAAAACACTACATAGCACCTAATCTTGTAAAATAATAAATATAGCAATGGACTCCCAACATCCTCTGACCAAAGTTTGACAGTGCCTTAAATTGCATAATTATCAGACAATTCAATTTCATTTGTCTGGGACAAAGCTAGTAGCTTTCATTCTACAAAGACCATTCATCACTTACATAAATGTGATAAAACTAATCCCGATCCAAAGCTCCTTTGTGGGATTAATGTCCCTTAAAACAGGGAAATGAGACATTCCATTCCTTCTGGGAAAAATGCTGAAGGATTGGGAAAGAACTAATTTATGGCTACAAGGCTGTCGATGATTAATGTAATATCCCCAGTCTACAATGCAACCTTCACTTAATTAGTGCCTATAATTGGGAGTTGTAAAGATAAGATTAATTGAATCTCGAGGATGTTAAAAGTTTAATACATTGGAACATGGTTATTGTGTTATCTGAAACTGCAGACTGTAAAAAGCCAAGCTGAGCTTTAGAGAACGGTCCATGGAGAGACAAAGTAAAAGGACTTGCTTGGATAGAAACCAGCAAGAGAGAAGGAATTTCCAGCTTATAAAAAAGAACTATATGTAATAATATACAAATCAGAATACCCTACCACAGAACAGCCTCTTGGTAATAGCTGACTCCAATTTAGAAATTAACTTGTTTGTTTGGGCCAGTCTTTTAGGAAGCAGAGCCTGTACATCCTTACATTTATTCTTAGGAATTCAAAACATTAACCGCAGAAGAGAATTAAAAGTAGGTCAAATTCTGCTTTAAGTTACACTCGCAAATCTGACTGATTTACATAAAGATAGGCAATAAAGAATGAATTTGGGCTGCTATTTAAAACCAGTAAGAGAAACAGAAGGCTTCTGCAACTATTGCACAGATTGAGCTAGCTAGCTCAATCTAGACATAAAATGATTGATTACAAGGTAGAATAACAATGGAGGCGACATGGAAAGATTAGAAATTGCTGCAATCAAAGCAGTACTGTTATTGAGCATATAAACATCCACGAAGGGCTGGCTTTTGTGTACGACCTTATGGTACTATCCTCCCACTTTCACCATGAAAAACGGCCAGGCACTTGTTGGGGACAAAAATCCTTGACAGAGGGAACTGACAAAATGCTGTCATTGAGTATGATTTGTTACCATCCCTCTTGCACCCACAGGCTGGGGCTCAGATCAACAGCAAAACATCTTTAATTCCAGAGACAACTGACTAGATTATGCATGGTAAAGCATATCCAACAATTTCCTTTTCTGTACGCATGACTGAATACATAGTATGGATATTTTCCTTTAGCACCCCAGCCCAAATACTAAATGTAGCAGGTTTCCTCTAGAAAAATACTAAAAAATCTCCACCCTATCAGAAAAAAACCACAAACCACATGTAAAACTACTTCCCTTCCCTGTCCCATTCAGATCATAGCACAAATGCATTCCACAGAGAAAAGGAAGGAGAAGAAACACACCTCAAAATACTGCTTTTATATCAATTGGCCAAAATAGACTACAGTATCCACAAATTGGGCTGTGTCGAGACTATCAGACCGAGAACTGCCCAGTGCTTCTCCCTTGTTGACAGAAGCAGTTTCATGACATCCCTCTGCCTGGGCAAGATTGAATTAGGTGTAGAGCAGGACTAACTTTGATCCAGCCTCGAGCAGACACTTCCTTTTAACCACAGCAAAGACAGAACAAGGATTTTCCACTGCCCCAAACAACCTAAACCAAAGAGAAGTGGTAGTGGCAGCATAAATATTTTAACAGCCCTTCTTAAGAACCATCTTTTTATAGACTACTTCTGCTTCAGAGAAAACATCTGCAACAGCCAACATAAAACACAACAGTACCGAAAATGTTGACCTTGAGCCACTGCTTCAAGTGCAGAATCTGTCTCTTCTGGTTCAACCTGGTTCCCCAATAAAAGCAAAGTCTACGTAAATAGTGCTAAGCCAGCAACTGTTTTAAGATATATCAAACTTCCAAGAAACTGGGCTTGCAAAAAACCCAAGAGACTAATGCCTTAAGTACGTACTTCCAAGGGTCAGCCTTGCAGTGGTTGACCAAGACAAAGGGCCAAGCTTAACGTGAAAACCTGCCATTCAGCAATTTGTCAGATTACAGCATGAATAATGTCTTGCTGCTTTGCCAGGGAATACAAGATTTACAGAACGGGGGAAAAGAAAAAAAAAATCTCAAGATAAAAAAAAGTTATAGCTATGTGACTCAAATGTCATCTTACCCTGAAGTCAACAATCTGAAAGTAATATACTGATCCTTTTAAATTACCTTTTTCTACTCTTTCTACCAAAACAAGAAGGTCCCTGAAATGGATTAAGTATCACCTCTACAAATACGGAACTTGCTGTTCTATGTGAAAGACTTTCAGCTTACAGACTTGTTTCACGAAACCCAATTCCAGCATTTCTGATGTCTACTTCCATGCAATTCTCTGGGTTCCCAAGTATACTGCAAAACTGAGTCTGATTGTAACTACCAGCCATCAGGATCACGGGTCCAGAAGGTATTTGCCCCAAAGCTACAAATGTGTTAGATAATGATTTTGCTACAATGGTAGTTTGCTTTTGTTAACGTAAGTTTAACTGGACGGTCCCCTTTTTATCCTTTACACAAAAGAAAGATCCTTCCTATTTGCCATAAAGGATGTCATTAATAGTGTAATTTTCTTGGTGTTTTGTTTATTCCCCTGGAATGGCTTGATGGATGCGGATAATTATCAGACTATAAAAGCCAGCAAATGTGCTATTTTCTATCGCTCTAAATCATCAAACAAATAAAGTGTGAAACAGCATTTTTGAATACAATTTTCCCCTCTAATGGCTTAGAATTATTATCAGGAACAATGAAAATAAATAAGCAAATGTCTTGTGAGTTAAGAATTAAATGACTATGTCAGTAAAAAAAGAGCAGACAGACCATCCTAGGATAAAAGGACCGGTTTAGAAGCCATTAAGGGATGACATAACAGGGAATTCACTACAGCAGCGACAGCTTCCAGCATCAGGTGCTCTTCAGGGACTTTCTAGTCTAGCACAGATTCTGTCCTCACCACTGCTTCTTCAAAGGGGGTGCAATCCAATTTTGTCATCTTCTTGGCCACTGAGAGCTATTAAAAACTTCATCCATAACAAAGGCAATCCTCAGCCTGCTCACACCCTCTCCACTGGTTTCTCTCTGTTCAAGAGAAATTGTTCTCACCTGAAGCTATCACTAGCTTTGGCAGAGGACCAGACCATCCTGTCCCTTAGCTCAACCTCCTCCCAAAGCTTCCAAGACCTTTTCTTGCTACAGTTGTCACACACACCAAGTTTTTGATAGTTACACCACCTCGCCTCCCCACCTCATTACATGTCAGCCTCTCCTTGCACCAACACAGAGCAATTAAGCAGCGATTAGATTACTAAATCTCACGTACCCACTCTCTACTAGGGACTCGGTACCACGGGCAGGAGGTTCAACCACAAGGCTTCGGAAATGTCACTTCCCTCCGATTCATGCGAGAAGGTAAGAAAGTTAATTTCACAGTGTCTGCACAAGGTCTGGCCAAACAGGCCCCACACAGTTTAACATGCTATAATTACTGAAATAAAGAACAGAAACAAAAAGAGAACAGCACATTTAAAATGCCTAAGACCATGTGTCAAGCTGAGGGTTAGTTATCTGTCTTCAAAGCAGATTTAGTTGTGCCAAGAATACTGACCCTTTGAAGATTCAAATGCCAACCTACTCTCAGTCATGACAGGCAGAATAAAAAGCTATTATTTCAATCTCTCCAAGACAAAGTGTGTCCATAAATGCATAATCTGAATGCTGACCTTCAACATCTTTAGCCCCCATGACAGCAGCAATGCCTCCAAAGAAAACCCCTTAGTCTATCAAGAATATTTATCACCCAATAGAAGCCATTAAGAACCACCACTACATACAGGGTAGTCCCTCATTTGCAAAGTTCACATCCTGCTTCTAAGGCCTAATTTTTCTGCAAGGTAAAACTTATAATACCGTATCTCCTCGGAGTGTCAAAGTAAAGCCAGAGCAACAAAAGTAGCTTTTCCCACACTATTTTAAGCTGTTTTGCAGCCGGGGGGGGGGGGGGGGGAGGAGGTATTTCAACAAGAAGAATGGATTGCTCCTTCATCGATAGCACTATCATCTCCCTCCCTTTCATGGTAACCTCTCTTTTCCTCACCTTTAGTTTCTTCCATGTTTAGCCTTCCTTCATCCCTCTCTCCCTCCCAGTTTGTTAAAAGACAGAAATCAACTCCTTTTCTTCCTCTCCTCATCACCATCTGAGGTTACCCCACAGTGAATTTGCTGTAAATATCCAGTTTCCTTTCTAAAGATCACCATTTGGAAAGGAAAAAATCTCTGGCCTCCCTCTCCATTCCCTTCTGTTGTGGCTCCTTTACATCAAGAATCCAAACACATGCTCTGGAGATAAGATCACACAAGGATGAGAGCGCTCCTTGTTCCTAGGAAAGAACCTTTATCGAGTGTCTGCAGTTTTATCTTTAATGGATCATTTTACAGGACAATAGATGATGGAATTCAGTATCTTTAACCAGCAGTGTCAATGATTTCAAATAATGACATTTTTATTGAAATACACATAGGGAGAAAGATAAACACAGAGGCTGGGGAGTATCTGCTCAAAAAGCCATAATAAGGAGTAAATAGGTAATGACAGAACAAGATTACAACCACACAAACACACCAAATCAACCTGTCTTCTAAAGCTCGGAGAAAAATGAGCTCTGCAGACAGCTGCTCAAACACAATCCTTTGGGAACCAGCACAGGAAGACAATCAGGACAAAACCTGCTCAGAAAGGGCCTGGGTAACAGTAATCATTCTCAGCACTTACACCACAGGGTCTATTTCATTTGGGAAGATCTCTTTTCCATGCTTATAGCTGCCTCATTATCAACCCCATCAACCCCCCCAAGCACAATATGAAGAAATGGCAAGCAATTTAAGCAAGATGAGAAACTTCCCCCTTCCCTTAAGAAAGTAAACTTTGTGCAACTACAAACTCTCCATTTGTCTTCTAGTGACAATGGGCAGAATATCTCAGGTCACTCTGCAGCTGGGATCAAATCCTTATGGATAAAGATTAGAGTCAAACCTAATGTGCCAATCGCATACTACTAAAAGACTCTTTAACCCTTACAGTTGTCATGAGCTATAAATAGTATTAAAGAGGCATTAGTTTCAGGAAGTGACAATCAACAGCAGCTTTTTAAAATTTTGATTTTAAAACAACATTAATTTAAGAGGTACACCTGAACTCACAACTACAAGATCTGCACAAAACAACTGAGCAATTTCACAGTGTTTCACTAACCCAAAACTCAATGAATACAAAAAGGAGATTTTTCCAGAACTCAAATGCAATTTTTAAATACTATTTTAAAACCGAGAGTTTAATATGAACAACCATCTGCTCTTGGAAAGACTATCAATGTACCAGTCCAGTTAGCTTCATAGCAACAAATGCCAGGCACCAAGCACAAAATTACAAATCACATTGGAGTGACTCTCCTTCCTCATGTACAAAATAAACCCATAGTCTGCTTCTGCATGCAGTGAATGAGCAGCATGAAGGGGGTATTTAACTAAGAAAAGGTGTTTTGGGAAAAACATTATGAAATCATTTATTCATTCAGTTTGGCCAAGAAGATAATTAGCCTACAATTCAACAGAGATGAATGACTACAATATTCATCCCTTTGCCATTCTCCACTATTTGTTTTAAAGAACCTGTTCACATCAGATTTATTTCCCAAAACTGGCAATCACATTATTAATTACTGGTTGCTTTCTGTAGTGGATAAAGAAAAGCAAAGATTATGCTTCAAAGACCTTATATTCTAAAAAAACAAAAAACCAAGCAAACAAAAAAAAAAAAAACAAAAACAACCAAACAAAAAAAAAAACCCAAGCCTCACTGCAACTCCAGAAACAAGGAGAAAAAAGGTAACCAGGGGAGATCACAGATGTTCCTGTCTTGTACCAACTGGACTGTGAGAGCTGCCTCCTTTACTGGGCACAGGCACACGTACACTCCTGCTCACAGCTTTTGGAAAAAAATATGGGTAATTTTCTACAGCAGAACAAAAGAAATCTGCTCACTAGTAATGAAAGGTATTTTTGGATTAGGAAACCCCTTGTGCTAGAGGTGCAATGCCTCTACACACACGCTCTTTTCTTTTTTGAGGAAAAAAATATAATTCCAAAGGTTTAATGGTCATCATCCATCAAGCTGCATTGTTTCAAACTACAGCTACTACTTCGAAGCTACTGCCTATGTTCTTGTAAGCATCAAAGCTAGAAGTGTTATAGCTAAGATTTGATAAAGATCAGTGACACAGTTTGTAAAGTTTCCTTTATTTCTTCTACTTGATCCCCTTTGTCATGTTGATTGGCCAGTTAGAAATGAAGTGGATAGAAACCCTGCATATATATTACTTTGAACATTAACTAGTTAACAATTGCACAGCACTCAGAGGACGCAGAGTGCTATTTAAAGTACTGTGATTACTATAGGCTTCTGTTATTTTAAACTACACTTGTACTGCACTTGGCATCACCCAACGTCAATTTTCTCTGCTGAGTAAAGAAAAAAATCCCCGCTGATTTCTGCCAATGTATTAACAAAATGTGAATAAAGACAAAGCTCTGCAATACCACTGTTGGTTCCTTCTGGTCTTTCCAACCCCTGCTTTCAGCACCATGCCAAGCCAGAATTTGCAAGCTCATTCTCCCACAGGGTCCAAGTCAGATCAGGCTGAAAGAGTTACATGAAGCATGGAAGCACATCTCCCTCCCATCTTGTCTCAGTGGCGGAGTGCACTGTTCAAAAGCCTCAGTTATTAAAACCAATCTGTGATCCTGTCAGACTTCCATAGATCTTCATTTCAAATCAGGCTTGAGCTTTGAGCAGACACTTTCAAAACGCAAGAATGAGTTGCAGCAAGAGCCTTCTTGGATCAAAGACATGCTTCTCTCAATCCAGACTGGGACTACTGAGCTGTGATGAATTATTAGTGCTGGCGGAAACAGCAGTACACGCATTAAACACTGTGTCAGTGGAATAGAAGCCCACTTGAAGACACGGCTGTAAAAATGAGGATGGGATCTCAGATCAGCATTACCACCTTCCAAGATCATTATGGAAAGGTACAAAGACAAACCATAGATTGGAAGGATCTTCCCTTTACTAGGTTAGGTACAACTCACAGATGAGCCCCAATCTCTAAGACTTTATAATTTCAAACTAGTTAAATAGGCCCAGTAAAGATGGACATAAAATACACAGACAGAAAACTAAAGTGGCAGCAAAGTACATACTAATACCATGCCTTTTGCAGTGGATTTAGACAAGAATAAGCAACAGAAAGAGCAAAGGACTTTGTGGGGGAAGTACATATACAGAACAGAGCTGAGTGAAAGGAGGAGGGAGACCAAATGGGTACAAGCAGCCAGCTGGCTGGCTCAGGTCATTTCATCCATTCTCTTACAGAGCAACAGTCCCTCCTCAGACAAGTTCCATAGTTGATCCCATCAGTCCAAGAGTCTGGCTTGATCTTCATAGCATTTTCTCTCAAAGTTAAATGAGGGTGAACGAAGAAACGCAACATGCGAGCCCTGCCTCCCCAGAATACCATGTTTCCTGTGTATCGGAAAAATTACCTTTTAATAATCTGTCTACTACAGCATAATAAAACACAACAAAAATCTAAGTCTATTAAAAAGAAAAATCTCTACTATTCCAACTGCAGGCACCTGATTGAGAAGATAATCCACATAACACAAGTTAAAGCTCATAACTCTCCATGTAGTTTGGTTTGATGACTTAACCACATTAAAACCACTCCAGTCACACAAGATTTAGTCTCTGTACAATATGTCGATCCCTTGGATTTTCAAAGCAGACTATCAGCTAGCATCCTTCCCTTTCTAATGAGATTTACATCATCCTTCACCCACAGCACCACCTCCAGGACAAACAGAACCCCTCAGACCTGAGGGAAGCCTGGAGGAAGGCTTGTTTGAATATTACTAGTATACTGGGGTTTGTATTGATTAACTAATGACTGCGGTATATGAAGCTTGAAAGGCTGTATTAATAACTCACTGCTGCACTGCTCTCATTTATCAGTGAATTACAGGGGGATGCAACTCTGCATCTCAATATATCACTCCTTTCACAAATCTCAGAGCAAAATCAACATGCACACAGATTCTCAATGCAGAAAGCCTATTCCAAAGCAGCTTTCACCTAACAGTTTTGGAAGAGGTACGGGAGTGAAAAGCTGTTCTGCCTGGCCATACTTTATCTCACTTTCCTTTTATTTCTTTTAATGAATATCACTGTTCCTTCCTCTATCCCTTTTATCAACAGAAAAGGGTCTTGCTTTGCCAAATCTGCCTGAGAGCAAATGGTGTCGCAGCTAATCTATAAATCAACCATCACCATAAATTCTACTCTTTCTCCATCCAAAACTGCAGAGCTGTAAAACAGATTACATGAGATAGCAGAAGCAGAAAGGAAATTTGTGAGCTGCAAGGAACCCATCACAGCCAAATGGCCTTCCCCTGCCCCTCCTTTCTCCCCCACTCCACCCCAACAAGCCTATAAATCTCTACTGTCAGGAGTGGAACACACAAACCACAAATGTGTGCACACATTTAAGAGCAAGGCAACCCCACACATTTTGCATGGAAGACTGATGCAGACCTTGGGGATTGAGGGAGGAAAGGCTGCAGAATCTTCTTCTGAATTCCCTAACACCGAGAAATAGGAAAAGTAAAACTCGGGGGGGGGGGGGGGGGGGGGGGGGGGGGGGGGGGGTGACGACAGATTTTCTGTTTGGAGCAAAATGAAAAGTCATAATGTAACAAGTTCAGAGTCATCAGTTCCCTCAAGGGCAAAACACATACGTGATTCCAGCTAATCTAGCTTTAAGAAACTCACAGGATCTCCAGGGTGCAAGGGTTACTGAGATCCCAATAATCAAGACTTATAATCACATCTGATCAATTCAGCAATTCAACTGCCTTGTGCAATGGCCCCCTAAGGGAATGTAATAGTTAGAAGGCAATAAATGATGCAAGGGACAAGGGCCCTTCCCCCCTGCTGCCATACAATTCAGTATCAAACATTAAACCCAGCTGCTTTAAATGAGATTACATCAAGCTCGCAACAAACGGCAACATATGTGAGAGTGTGTTAAAGCAGGGGGATAGTGCAGCATACCACATGGGGGGAAATGGGGATAAGGACCCAGCATCCTGCACTGAAAATGAAGGAGAGAAGTTGGAAGAGTTCAGCTCTATGACTGTATTAGGTCATTTTCCTTCTCCAAGATAGTTTTTCCAAGGATTAACATTTTCTATCCTGGGGGGAGGATAGGACAAGAGTTCTGACTCAGACAGCTGCAATGTTCCCTAAGACAACAATGAAAAATAAAATCAGCAGGGAGAGCCTCAGCACTTGCATATCTGCAGCTGCTTTAGTATATGCTTTTAGCCAAGAATAAAGAGGGTTCCTTTTACAAGCCTCTCCCAGGGGAACAATCACGTCTTGCTTTAAATCTCCCCATCATAGCACTGTTAGAAAGTGTAAGGCTTCCCTATTGATAGTGGCATCAGTTGCAGATACTACAAATTTATTAAATGGTAGATGTTACAAGTAAGTCCTCCCATGGACTTGTTTTCCTCGATTCCTACAGACAGACTTACCCTGTACAGGGAAGCTCGCTAGACACCTGGAGGAATGAAAGCAGAAATTCAAAAATACTTTAACCAACAAAGTTTTCAGATAACTCTATGGACTTTCAAATAAGCAGTCTTAAGACTTTTACAGGACAGAATTCCAGAAGTGTTTTTTAAAATGTAATTGTATCTGTGACCAGTGCTTTCAACTAATCATATTATTTTAAAGTTCCTTTGGTAATTTGTCCTTAATTCCACATAAACTGCTGTTCTGGCATAAAGTGTACTTTGTGATATCAAAGTCAAACAGATTAGGCATGATCCACTTTCAGCAAGGGAATGTTTTGGAGAGGAGACCATATAACTTAAAAGCTAAAGCTGGCTCCCTATTTTAATTAAAGGGGATTAAACATCCATCATGATAAGGAAACAGGGACATTTTATAAAAATCAATTACCATCCTCAGTGTCACTCTGGTTTAACACCTGCAGTTTCTGAGAGAAAAAAAATACAGTGTAACATCCCATTAGTACTTACAGAAGGTATGTTAAATATTGTTGCTATACAGCAAGATCAGTCACAAAGTATCCGAGAAAAATAACCTTATTACCCAGTCAGGTGTAAAAGTGTTGACAAAACAAGATGGAGGCATTAGACCTCCAAAGTGTATCCATCAAATTCACATTATTGAGATTTAAAGTTTCCTTCAGCACTTCCCTACCACAGGAAGCCCTCAAGGTAGGTATTCCACATTTTTATAGAGATGAAACAAAGTGATGGTGTAGTATCACAGTGTTTAAAAAAATACGCTTTTGAAATCGCAAGGGCTGAGATGCATACGTTCCTCAATAAAATGCCATAATAACCATAAAGTATGAGGCTTGGCATTCAGTTTTGTTGCTTCTGTCATTATAAAAATCAGTCTTCTGTTAGCATCGTTTGACAATATGCTCTATTTTAGATCTCAGCATATGAATGTATAAGGTAATTACACATAATATGTATAATTGATACAGTAAAAACTCCTACCACAAGAAGTTTAATATAGGGCTGCAAAATGAAATACATTCAAACTTTTGAAAAAACTGAAGACAGCCTATGAAAAGGTTGTAATTAAACTACTAATGGGAGAGGGACATTTTATAATTTGAGAAACAAGCAAGCAAAAGACTCAATCTGGCAGCTCCCTGCCTGAGAAGCTTAACATGAAGTTACACAACAGCTCCAATTCCTGGTATGTTTGATGGAAAGTGCCCACACCTTCCATGCTACCGCTTCAGCCTGTCAGACTGATTTTCCAGTTAAAAACAACAGTGTGACTACAATGTAGACCAGATGCATACGCCTGAAAAACAGCACATCAGAAAAGATGATCATCTTTGATATGAGGCAAGTATAACCCAAACGGGGCAATATGGATATCTTTGCAGCAGCAATCATTATGGCTAAAGATATATAACAGTGCTTATTCTTCTTGGTACAAGATGACAGAATTTAAGAAATAAATGCATTGCAATCTACAGGCATAGATAAATCATGTAATGAGACTGGAAGCAGGAAAAATGCTGTCTTCCATTAACCCCTTTCCTTTCCCTCATCACTGGATGACTGCTCAAGTATTTCACTTAGTGCTGAACAATTTTTTAACCTGCATCCCCAGTGACACAACTCCGTGTAGACAACTGACATTGCTGCAGCCTGTTCTACTCTGCTTATGGAAAGAAACAGTACAAGAAAGTTTTGGCAGCAGGACTTCTCTGCAGTGACAAAGACACACATTAATCAAGGAGCTGTATGACCAAGCAGATGCACATTAGGTTGTACAAAGCAGCCATCTTCAGTTGTGGAGCCATAGACATTTATTTTAACTCTAATCCCAACAGTCCCCACAGCACCTCTTTTGTAAGAGGTATGACCCAAAATTCCAAAGACAGAAATGAAAGACACGTACGAAATACTTCAGTAACTATCCTCCCTGACCCTTGAGACAGATTCCTTTCTCAGCTTATCTCTGTCCATTGAGGTGGCTTCTCATGGTCTGAACATATCATCCAGATCTCCCCGAGAAGGTACTTCGCTTCTTCCACAGCAAATAAACATACAGATTTCTTGTAGAACCCACCTGAATGAGGTCTAGGAGGCAACCTCAATCAGCCCAATTCTTTTCTCGCCATCGTAAGGAAGCAGAGCTGGTGGGTTCTCACCACCCCTATGCAATGACCTGCAAGCAAGACTTTGGTTGCACAGCCTGGATTAAAGTAGCCTAAGATAATTTATGAGAGACATGAAGAAAGAGCTATGGTTTTTAACAGACAATTTTGAAGCAGAATACTACCAATATACAGAGTCCTTTGTTTCACTATATAAATATCTCTGACAGCCAAACAATAACTCTGTCTCTTATTTTAGAGCTCAACCCCAAACTGGTAGACTTCGTAACTCTCCACACTCCTGCTATTCCCTGAGGTGCTTCTAAAGATGATCACTGTCAGAGTCAAAGAGTCTATAAAAAGGATGAAGGAAGCTGGGAAATTTCCACAGAGGTGGTGCCAGAAAAACAGAACTAACATTTTAGCCATCTTTGAGTAAAGCCAGGCTGCACCACTGGAATTTCATCACTGCAGTCCAAGAGCTCCCCCAGCTGAGCTCTAGGAAGACTGCAGTCGCAACCAAAAGACGGGTGATTGCTCAGGTACCTGGAAAGTTCCAGGTCTGCTCAAAGGGGTATTCAGATTTACTCCTCAGAAGCCAATGCTTGTTCACAGAAGAGCTTGAGAATTCATTAACAGAAGCTGTCATAGAGAAGAATAAGGAAGAAATGACTTGGGCAAGTAGCATACTCTTGCCTTATGCTTAAGGGAACAGCAGGGAGGCCTGCCAAACCAGCAGTGGCATCCTGTCACAATACATCTAGTTTTGTCTTACACACTGTCTATGTAAGAAAACTCCATTGAACGGGAAAACGTTTTGCCCAAAACATGGTCTGTCCTCAAAATCTTCATTTTTCCCCAACTGTGTAAGGTTTACAAAACTAGTTACTATAAAAGAACTAGACAAACACAGAATGGCTTGATGAAAATCCTCCCTTTTTAAGTCGGTAAAAGTACCTTTTTTTTTTTTTCCAAAACAACAAACCAAAAGCCAATCAGGTGCAGAGCACCTTCCTGCTTTGATTTTTTACCAGCAATGCCTGAGCTCCTTTACAAAACAATTTTATTATTTCTATTCTCTATTCCAATTATAAGCAGTAGTGACTGAACTCTTCAACAACCAAAACCCCTCTTAGGGGAATATTAGGTGTTCCTCAGCATCTTCTCCAAATCCTCAGAAGATTAGACAGAAATAAAAGCTACCAAGAACTTCTAAGCCAGATACAATTTTCCATCTACAGTTTCCACCTCTTTCTGATACTTAACCTCTTCACACACACATGCTACACAAAGGTGTTTCAGGTTTTACTGTCTAGAGGTTTGTTTTGTTTGTTTCTCTACTATGCAATCCGTATTTCCCACGGAAACAACAAATATATGGACATAAGGAAAAACCACTGTTTAGTAAAGATGAGGCAACAGCTTCCTGCAATGAGTTTATCATCCTTATGATATACACAGTATGTGGATATCCATATATTGTATCTACAATACTAAGAAAAGAAAAAAAGAAAAACCACCCCAAAAAAACTCAAAACACCAAAACCTCCCCACCACCCCCCAAAAAAACCCCAAACCGACACGAAACCAAACAATAGCATGAAGTTCCTAAGATGCATGCAAGAAGAAAAACAGTTTAGGTCAGCCTAAAAATACTCATGTATATTTCATTGAACATCTGTTTACTGTAAATTTTGCTCACAATGTAAGAGTTTGTGGAACAGCCTTTATTTTCATGCTGTAACCAGCTTCTCTTTTCAAGGTAATCTGTTGTTCTTTCTACTTTTCTGGGCTCGGAAAAAAAAAAGCAAGCAGAAAAGACAGATGAGGCAGAACTGATAAACACGCAGGCATGAAAGGAGCAGTCAGAGACAGCCACAATCGCATGACCCTAACACAAACCTCAGGTCAGTTGCTCATATGACTCTAAGAGCAGCCAGCTCTCAAGAGGACACTGGCTTTGCTGGTGGTCACTGGGCTGTATGGGTAAAGGAGAGGATAGGCTCCTCGCGTGCTGGTGGCACCACCTACTGGGGATGGGGACCAAAAAAACCCCACGTTTGATGACCTGCTGCTGAAGAAAAAACTGACAGTATGTAAAATGAGAGACAGCGTGTCACATTTCATTCCTAATCCAGAGTCAGGTTTCTTCAGATCAAGCTTGTTTACAGAGATTCTGAAAAATCCTTGTGCATCTGCCTGAAAGAGGGAGACTAAGAATCAGGTATGCTGGGGCGATTTTCTGACATGTTGGAAAGATTTTTAAAATTCACATTAAGACTATAGCTGAATGTTGCAGATTCAGTCCCTCCTTCCACTCCTTTTCAAGACTGTAAAAGAACACTATATCCATTCATTACAGCCTCTTTGCTGTTGGTAGCTTTTAGATGCCCACAGGCACTAACAGCCTGGAGATACTTGGTGTCCCCTGGGGACTCATATTGCAGAGATGGGAGGATCTTGTCTGCCACTGCCAGGGCACAATGACAGCAGCTTCACAGTGACATTTAAGCTCCAATTTGCACGAAAATGTCAATATTTATTAGTCACATCAAGATCTTCAGTAAAGCTCTTGCATGTTGCTAAGTGTGTCTGGCTATACTTTTAAATAGGAGGCTTGAGAAAAAAGTAGGCTGGTTCTTGGTAACATATTCTGGATTTCCTAACTTCTTCATTTCACCCTTATCTATTGATTATTTCTGTTTCTTCCAATCAGTCTATGCATCAACAGCATTGAAAAATGCTTATCATTACCCTAACAATTGACCGTGAAAAAGTAACCCTTTGACCTACCTTGTCCCTGGAGTTGTAAGCATACTTACTTATTTAAATAATGAAAATTTTAAAGTAACAGATGTCTCCTGCCTACTGCACAACGCAAGAACAACAGTCTCTCACTATTGAAGTGCATATGAAGCATCCACACATTCCCACCATCATTTGCTCTCCCACATAATGGGACTGCTCTCCTATGCATTAGGTTCCAAAAAGCCCCAAGTGCTGAAAACTGTTTTTACTTTTCATGTCAACAAGTCTCCCTAATTCTGCTAGTTTTCCAGAAAGTCGGGAATTAGGCCTCTGAGCCAGTCAGCATGAAAGAAAGTAAAACTGCTTTCAAATGGGGGGGGGGGGGGGGGGAGGAAGTGAGAGACTAAGAGGCCTGATGGAATTAGGTAGACCTGAAGAAAAGGGTATTGCAGTGGCCTTTAAGTGAGGGCAAAGGTTTGTAGCCACTGTCTATAGGTACTCTATCACTTACCAGGATTTTGGCTCCCCAAAATGCAAGTAGTTGATACTGTAGAGATCCATGTCTTCTGTATGCCAAGCAAATGTTGTCTTCCACATCCCAAAGTAGAGGTAGGGAGTGTTCACACCTTCTATGATAATGCCACACTCATGTTCCACCATGTCCAAGAGAGTGTTCAGATTACCAATATTCCATTCTTCCACATCCTGTAATTCAAAAGAAATTTTTGTACCAGAACATATCAGGACTTGCTAAGCAGAATGACAGCCTACAGCTTCTTTTCAATGCCTTAAAATGTGGATATCCTAGTGTTATCTGCATTAATTTAATTCCACCTCCTTCCAGAAAGCTTACTTTCACTGTTCATCAATAACCATGAAAAGGATGCATTACCACTACTTTGTGGCAAAGGGAACTGATTACTAGCTTCTCATTAAATGCGTTCTCTGAAGAGGCACTTGTACTACGTGATACTCTACCATTCAGTAAACTGTTCAACTAATAAACATAAGATAAACTAAGGGTAAAATACACATCTGTCAATTACTTATTCCGTCCAGACATTCTTCACCTGATGAACACGTATCAGCTGATGAGAAACACTAGCCTTCAATGTGCCCAAAGTGGCAGAGGCCTCTACACCAGCTCCGTGCTTCAGATACAAGAACAGGGAAGAGAGTTTTGTTGTTATCAATATTCAAACAGAAAGAGAATAAACATAAGTTCTAAATCTGATAGTTGGTTCTCTCTACTTCGATTATGAAATACAGAAGTCACATAAACTGGTACAAATTTTTAACCTTGATATTGCCTGAAGAGTAATACAGTCTCCAAAAGGAAACAGTTTCCTTCACAGCCCTTGCATGCAAGTAACTGATAGGTATGCGAGCAATCCCAGCTTCATGCTGCTTGCTGGAGTAACTGCAAGACAGTGAAACTCAAGCTGCTCGATCTTGAAACTTTGTAAATCAATCTGAAAAAAAAACCCCAAAACAGGGGCAAGGGAGAAAGGGCTGAAGAAAGGAAGCGGCTGAAAAGTGAGATGATGCAGAAGGAGAATGTTTTTCATGACTCACACCTCAATGCTTTCAACAATGTCAGTAGCTGGACAATAGGAAATGCTCTTTAGGTGTGATTGGTAATTCAATTACTTAATTTCTGCTTATAGGAACTTGAAGGAAACAATGTATATTCAGTACATTGCAGAAGCTACTTCTCCTAAAGCTTGCTTTTGTGTCTGGTTATGTCACCTTCCCTGATCATACCATGGACAAGAATGTGATACTCTCATCAAAGCACTAAATACTATGGATAACTTGGATGTCTGTGGCTGTGAAGACCTCAGATATCTATGTTTATTCCAGTTAATTCCATATTATACCTTATTGATAATAAAAAGACACTTATACATCAACATTCAGTTTATACTGCAGACAATCAGACAACACTCCAAAAAAGGGCCACTTTCCACTCAGAACTACAGAGGAAGGGCACTGCTTTAGATTAGCTGCCTAAACAGAGCAAGAAGATAAGCAACCTTTTTCAGTTACAGTAGAAGAAACCACAACAGAATTACTTTAGACATAGGATGCAATTTCACCAAGGAAAAGCTTAAACAATTTGAATTGTAAAATAATTTAGCATGCAGGTGCATTTTATCCCACTATAGCTGTCTACAAAGAAAAAATCCAAATGTAAGTATTTTAGTTGTGTGAAGAATCAAAAAAAGTATTTTTGATGAAGCACCCCATTCCTTGAAATGCTGCTTGTCTCTAGCTCTCTACAGTGCTTCAGCAGAAATCTATTTTATTCCCTTAAAAAACCCCACACAAACAAAAATCAAACCCTAGCATTACAGAGATCAGGATCAGTAGCTTGCTTTTAATTTACCTGCATACCACCACATGTATCTTGGCACATCACTATGATACCAGTCCAGTTTTCTTTAACAACTTTTTCTGCAAGCTGTATACAATTTTTGGCCACATGCTTTGTAAGAACTCATTAAATCACTTTTTTCCCCTCATTTTTTTCCAGTAAAACTAAGCTTTTCACAGCTTCCATTGACTCTATTATCCTGAATCTCTGGGGAAGGTGGGAAGTTTAGTCACACTTTTGTAATGAGGGAAAAATAAAGATATTATTTGCCTTTTTTTTTTAAGGTTGCTAAATCAAATTAATTCTGAATTAACTGTTCCTTAATAAGAAAAGAGCATTAAGAAAGTCAATAACCATATTTAAAATAAATGAGAGGAGCATTTCACTTACTGCATCATATAGCGAGCCACTGATATCAGCCCCATAAATTGGCGAGACAAACGTGAGGTTCTTCCAGTACTTGCGCTCCAAATCTTCAAAATCTTGATGGCGTGGAGTACAATACCTGATAAGAACATGGAAAAGATAAGGATGTAAGAAGTCCTAAGGAACGCTAATCACAGACAGATTAACGACAGAGAAGAACCATGCATTTCAAAGTAGGCCCACTCAGGAGGTTACTGAAGGTGCTTTTCATTTTTAATTCTACTCAGATTCATATAATCCACTGCCTTTTAAATCTTTCTACTCTTAGTGCGTACTGACAAACAGGATGTGCACTCATGTGAAGCACCAGATCCCCATCCTAAGGATGCATGAGATGAAGTTATTACACAGGGAGCTGAAGGCAGGTAAAGCACTCATGTATATGCTGTGTTAGCAATATTTCAAAATCGATTGCATAATGTCAGTATTGGTCAAGTTAAAACCCAGGGTACTCCAGAGCTCTGGGAAAGTGACTCTGGAAAAATGATGCAACTGCAGGTTGTTTCAGTTGGCTTGTCCCAGCTAACTGAAGTGCTCTGCAAAGTTCCCAGTCCCTTCGGAAGACACTCGTGTTATTAGTATTAGCTCAGGCACTCCAAGATACTTTATTTCTACCTCAGCCTTTAATACACCCTGAGCTCTTCTTTGAATCCCAAGCCATTCTTTTCAGGCAGATTCTTAGCCAAATACTGACTTTGAAGAATCTTTCTGTAACAACTCCCAGAAAAAGATCTAAGATATACCAAAAGCTACCAAGTTACTAACTTGTTTGAGATTCTGGATGTAAGCTTTCAAGAAAAAGCTGTTACCTCAAAAATGCTTCCTATTTAACAAGGCTACATTTTCTTTTCAGCTTGTTTCTATAAAGAAAAGCTTTCTGCACAACTCCCCCATTCACAGTACAAGCACATCACTTAACACCAACATACTTCTCGCTATTAGCCAGACGCCGGTATTCTCCCACAGTCATAGGTTTCTTCTGTATATTATACTGGGTGAATAACCCCGACTGTCCAGTAACCACCTGCTGAATAGGAGCTGGAATAACCATGTCATCAATGTCATCATAGGTTTTTCGGGGCTTCCATTCCTTGGGAGGAATCACCTGGAATTGGGAAGAAAAAAAAATAAAAATAATGGAAAAAAAAAAACCCCACACACCACGCTACTTTATGTTCACAAAAGGCAAACACAACCTCTACTGAAGAGAAACTGTTGAAGTGGAAGGTATTTCATTCTGCTGCTGCAGGTTATCAGATAACAGCAGCATCTCAAATAACCAGCACATATGACAAGACACCTGTTCTGCATCTGCTGAAGTGCAGGACTAGCTGACATGGTTAGAGGGCTGATCGCCTGCCTCCTAGCAGTCCCATCCGTACAGCGTCACAGAAGATGGCCAGTGATGATAAGAAGATATATAGTTATACCAAGGAAATACGCTGCATGCCAAAAGGACTGCACATGCTTTCCCTCCATAACGGCATTCCTCGCTCACCTACCATTCCACAAAGCTGCATGAAGACTCCAGCTGTTCTATCAGTACGTTGCATCTCTGCAAGTCCATAACCTTTACAGTAGTGTAAACAACTATTACATCTAGAAGACCACTCACATTAGGGTTTTCTTGAGGGGTGGGTTTTGCGGTTTTTTGTTTGGTTTGTTTTTTACTAGGAAGTTTTTTTTTTAACTAGGAAGGCTCAAAATCCTGTTGCATTATTGCTGTTGATGTTTTTTGTATTTGTAGGTGACACATCAGGGACCAACTCCTTAAATGAAAAGGGGTAAGGGGTAGAGAGGAACAAAAGAAAAGCATGGGGAATGTGTCCAGAACTCTTTCCTCACTCTTGGAGGCTGTGCAGAAAAACTGCTGCAAAGCAGTGGCGAATCTGGAAAAACTGTAATTTTAAACAGAAGAGCTGGCCAGCAATTCTAGGCTCAAGATCAGAGAACAATCAGTAGGACATTCAGCGGGCATGTGGAATGAAAAAATAAAATATCTGCAATCTAATTTGGTGTAAGGATTAACCAAAAAGTTACAGGAACGGGAGGACAAGTTACTGATTTTTATGGGCATGGTTCCTCCAGGATATGATGAGCTCTACTTCCATTACAAGGCTCTGAACTGCAGTTGCAATAGAGACACATGAAAATTAACTTGAAATGCTCAGATTTAGTCCTACAAGTAGAGTAATTTCTTCACAACATCTGGAATTCACCAACAACCTTTATTAAAATAATCTACCCTAGCAGACTCATGGAATGTAATTGCTAGTACACTTGAATGGACAAGGAAACATTTCACAGAGAGCTTTTTATCAATACCCAGCTCTATTTAGAACTGTAATAAAAACCATAATTGACCTATGTTTTAGAAGAAATAAGAATTATTTCATGCCTAACAGCTTTATTTCTCTGCTGTGCTTTATTAAGTTCTGCTAAATACCATACGTAACAACTACCTTGTCAGAACAAATGATCTCCCTCAGCCTGTGGTGCAACACGACACAGCCACAGAAATACTCTAATCAATGAATCCGGATTTTTTCCAAGCAGTTGTATATAAAGTACTGGAATTTAGAAGTTCACATGAAGAGTTCCCATAACATTTCATCAGTTTCAGTGTAAACATACGGATGGGAAGGAAGCAGAAAGATGTTTCAGAGCTGGCTGGAGGGCTGCTTCCCAAAGCTCAAAAAGGCTTTCAGGTATTTTGGAAATCACACATGCATACAGGACACATATACAGGTCTAGACTCAAGTCAGCATAAGGTGGTAACCCAGAACATAAAAAGGGCAAGAGTAAAAAGTCTGCCCCCATTCACACAGATATGATTTAGACCCTCTCTCCCCCATCAAAACCTAAGCAGACTTCAAAAGCTTGATCCTTTATGCTCTGGGGGAGCTGAAAACCTCATGTCTCCAGCCCTTGAGGACCATGTCTACCACTATCTATATCCTCAGCAACAGAACCAGGACATGGAAATACCCTTAACCCATCTCTGCAAGGACTGGGAATGTCCTTGTTTTCCAGTTAGGGATCAGAAAAAGACATCCTGCAAATAAACATTTCTTTCACTCTTATGAAAGGCTTGTAACTCTTATGCCTTTCCTCTCTCAGTAAAACGAGACAGAGATTGCAAGCACAATTTTCAAAAACACACTCTGCTTGACTACATGAAAGCCAACTGCTTCTGAGTGATAGAACTTCATAGACAGCTTACATAAAGCAGAGCCGCAGGAAGGCAGCCTTCAGGAAGCTTTCAACTACCTAACCTAGGGCAACTCACCTTGGCAAGCCCTGCTCGGTGAGCTCCTTGCGATTCCATGTAAGCAATGTATTTCCCAAAGTCCCGAAATTCCTCAAGGGTGGGACGAAAGGTCATGATCTTACAGCCAGGATTCTGCGGGTTTTCCGACCCCATATTTCTAGTTCGGCGGCAGCACCTGAAGAGGGGAAACAAAAAGGAATAAAGAAAGAAGAGAGGCAGAAGAAAAAAAATACCGGTTAAAAACCTTTGTTTTCTTTCTAGTTGCTTTAATGAATTTCACAGAAAGGCATGGATATATTTTTCATTTCTCTCCCCTACTCCCCCAAGGAAGTATTTGTAAGTACTATCCTCTAACATGGATATGAAGAGCTTCTGACCAAAAATCCACTTAGTCTATTTGTTAGCAGGGCCCTAAGAAGGGTCAAGTATCAGGGAACTCCAGATACCAGTAACATCTGAGAGATCAGATAGGGCCTAAATATAGATCATAGACTTAACATCGCCCCCTCCATTCATCGTATGAAGTAGTATCTCATTAGAATGAGAGTCAACGAACGACAAACTTCTCACCACCTTCAGCACCTATTTGGTGCGTATGTGGAACTAGCTGCCCCTTGTGCTTTATCTTTTTCTGTATCTATGTTTGATAACAAAAGCTTTGGCCAGTGTTGTTTTTTTTTTTCCATGTGCTAGGCTACATTAAAAATAATAAAATTAGTTTTTTTAAACTGTAACTTCATTACACTTTGTATTTGTGATGTACATAAGACAAAACAAAGTGTCAGACAATTCTTAAAAGAAATGTAGTGCACAATTTCAAAACATCTTTCAAAGTGAAAAGCAAAATTGCTCAATTTACTTCCAAATTTGCAAGGGGAAAAAAAAAACCCACAAAGCCATTCAGGACAAAAAGCACAATTTTTAAAATGAATCTTTGTAAGGCTATACTGAAAACTTATAAAGGCAAACAAAAAGTCCTAATGGCATTTCAGTTGCAAATATAACTATGAAAATACTCTATGTCAGAAAAGCAGCTACAGCACATACAATATGCTCAAGCTATCACGAGAGGGCAGTACGGGGCTTTTAAGGAATAAAAGGTGCAGCAACACTATGTCAAATGTGACTGCTAAATCACATGCAAAGTAAGTTTGGATTTAAATTGATTTCAAACTAGCCAAGAAGTCTTCCAGATGCTACTAAAAGTACTCTTTGTGTTCAGAAAAACAAAACAAAACAGACAAATACTGCTATATTAGTGTTTTAATCAGTGAGCATAGCACAAAACTCACACTTCTCCAAAGAGATAGCAGATATTCTCGCCTGCCTCCCACAATTAAAAGCATCACACACTAATTTGTACAGACTCAACACCCAGCTCACGCAGGGCACCAAGGTTTCCTTTACAATTTTAAATGGGTAAAACATTTTTTCATTTCAAATGCAAATTAAAAGTTTTGACTTGAAATTCTAGAAAACAGAAACTTTTAGAGTTTTTCAGAGTAACTTTTATGTAAAATTTGTTTCAAAACAATGGTCTGCGAGTCTAAGCCCTTCCCCAATGCAGTCTTTAAAGGAATTTCATGCATAAAATCACAGCCTCTCATATGCTCATCCTATCCTCTAGCATCTGCCTGGTGCCTCCTCAACCGCAGCATTCCTGCACCCCTAAACTAAAAGCGATGTCAGAAAAGCTCTTCCCAAGCCAGCAGCCAGAGAAGTAAGGCATACTTCATAATAAAATCAAACTATAATCATAGAATGGTTTGGGTTGGAAAGGACCTTAAAGATCATCTAGTTCCAACCCCCCTGCCACGGGCAGGGACACCTTCCACTAGAGCAGGATGCTCAAAGCCCCATCCAGCCTGGCCTTGAACACTGCCAGGGATGGGGTATCCACAAATTCTCTGGGCAACCTCTTTCAGTGCCTCACCACCCTCATAGTGAAGAATTTCTTCCTTATAACTAATCTAAATCTACCCTCTTTCAGTTTAAAGCCGTTACTCTTTGTTCTGTCACTACGTGCCCACGTAAAAAGTCTCTCTCTGGCTTTCTTGTAGGCCCCTTCAGGTACTGGCAGGCTGCTAGAAGGTCTCCCCAGAGCCTTCTCTTCTCCAGGCTGAACAACCCCAACTCTCTCAGCCTGTCTTCACAGAAGAGGTGCTGCAGCCCTCTGATCATCTTCATGGCCCTCTTCTGGACTTGCTCCAACAGGTCCATGTCCTTCTTATGTTGGGGGCCCCAGAGCTGGACACAGCAATGCAGGTGGGGTCTCATGAGAGCAGAGGGGGAGAATCACCTCCCTCAACCCCCAATATTGCACAATATCCCAAAGCAAAACCAACTGATGAAAAAGATACTGTTCCACTCCCTTCACCGCAACAGATACTGCTAACAAACTGCATTTCCAACAGAAATTGTCACACTCTTAAAACAAAAAGGCCCTTTAACCAATTCCTCCCACCTTCAGGGTGGCCCTGCCCAAAGAGATTTCCAATCTTGCCATACAGAAAAAAAATTGCTACATTTCAGGGTCAACATTTTAAGATACGAAGCATACTTGATCCATACCCGCAAGAACAATTTACTACACAAATGTTTTGCAGAAATACAAAAAAAAGGAAAGAGTGTCTCCCATCCCCGAGATGAACCACAGGAGTTGATGAGCTCTGAGAATCCATCTACCAGAGGTTTCCTCCAAACTACTGAAGAAAAACACTGTTCACCAGGAAAATACAGCTGATCCTGGTGAAGAGTCAAATAAAAAGAAAACTGACTGTCAGAGAAGTGGGACACAGAAAGAAACCATCCCCAAACTTCTACTCCAATGCGACCTCACTGAGAATACTTCTGCTATTTTTAAACCGGCTCTAGAAATGCCATGAAAGTTCACCCGAGCGGGAAGCACCAAGTCAGGCTCTGCAGCAGCACTGCGCACCACCGGCTGGTTAGGAGTATCTGGCTCAGGGAAAGGAACTTGAATTCCATCCTGAGAAGGATCCATGCCAGCACCATCTGCTCCAGGGATGCCTTCCCAGTATTTTCAACTTTAGCCACAACCTGGTGGGGGGAATAGTCAAAGCCAGGTTTTATTCCATCTTTTCCTCAAGATTATCTCCAGCAATTCCAATTTTTATTCAATTAACCGGGAGCAAATAGTCAAAATACATGCTCCAACAAAGGGGAGGGGGGGGGAGGGGGGGGGGGGGAGATCAAAAACTACTTCATGCAAAGCTTAATCAATTAATTAAAGGGTCTATCTGCCTCAATACAAACAATGTCACTCGGCACTCTGGAACTCTGTAGTGCAGAGGCAGCAAAGCACAACAGATTTTTCCATGTGTAATCCCATCTCTTTATTCTAAGGAACATCTTAACACCTACCCTAGATAGTGTTTGCTGCAATGTACCTTCATCTAACTAAACTACTTAATCTATTACAAAAAAAAAGCCACAGAGCACACAGGAAGGGAGAATCAGTTCAACTGCTTCAGTAAGAGAAGCGTCCAAAGCCCCTGCCTGTACGTGCTTCCCCCCACCAGCCCCAAGGAGCTCAAAACACTCAAGCCACAGAGAAGGCTTAGGGAAAAAAATATTTCTTTCTTAACTACTTTGCACATAGCAGTACTAATGTATTTTGGATAAATAGTGGCAGTATTTACTGTTACCTCCTTCCCAGCTACCTGTATCACAGAGGACAAGAGGCCAAGGCAGCTGGACAAGCCCAGGGCTGCGACAGGAGCCCAGCCACCCTGCAGCTTCCTTATGGGATTTTCAGGAGACAGCCTCAATGAAAGTGCTGTAATAAGCTCACCAGCATCACTGAGGAAGATTTCACAGCAGAATCTGACTATTCTGAGAACACTGAAAGCATTTTTCATTCATGGCTCTGCCGTGCAGCGGGGTGGATGGTGACGATGTGAACAAACTCTTCTCTCTTCACTATTAATACTGAAAACGATGATTTTGCAGAAAGAGTCTAAGCCTCCTATTAGTTCCTGACTATTAAAGGTATTTTTCTCAGCTGGGTGCATTCTGTTTCTTTGTAAGAGAGCGTAACAACCTGAAATATTAAGAAAACCTTCTAATATGCAACCGCGATAAAGAAACGCTAAAACTTGTCTTCAGAGGGATGATCTCGGTGGCCACGAAGAGCAGAGTTTTTAATTTCTGTGAGAGACTTTTCCCTCTAAAATTATGTGATCCAAGACACTTTTGTGACCGAAATGCTACACCTGTTGATTGAAACCTTTGTACAGCAGAGAAAAAGCCCAAGAAACGCAGCTGAGTTCAACAACTTGCGCTTGCTAAAGGATTTGCAGGACAGGGAATCCTTCCTCCAGGGAAAGGCTTGGGACTTTCAAGTAGTTCCCCGCTGCTCCCCCACTATTGATCTCGGAGGAGTGGATAATGCCAACTCATTCTCCTCCGCTTTCGAGTCAGGGGGTAACTTTGACTAAAGGTAGTGACTATTAGTAGACACAAACCTGCCCTTAGGCACCAGCACTGGAGCTAAATACTGTGCCTACACCCAGGGCACAGGTCTGCAAACGTAAAGCAAACCAGTCCTGCTGGTTTGCTATAAACCCCCCATTATCAATCTGGGTTTGAACAGTAAAAATACTGCAGAATTTATGACAGAGGACTTGTTTTGCTTATACAGCAACACTAGAACACCATCTTTAATCTTGCTAAACAAACTTAATATGCTCTCTGGGATCATCAGTTTCTTTGATAAACCAGAATGCATGTACCTTCAGAGCCCTTGAAAAAAAGGCACCAGGTCTAAAGCTAAACTTCTACCCAAGTGACATATGCCCTGCTACTATATACATTACACCATATACAACTGGCAAAAATACTTTTGAACGATTTGCTGTCTCTCCAAAGGTACGGTTTTCTACCATCAACCCCCAAAAACCTCTTACTGGCTTTTTGCCAAAGGCCTTGAAACCACACAACCAAAATTCAAAAAGATTAAGGAGAAGGCCCTTTAGAACATATGACTACAGCAAAAAAAGGAGAAAGTAGGCGTTCAAAATCTGGTAGACAAAACCATGGCATGCATGCCGCAGGCAGCAAAAATAACTTCGTGAAAAAAGGATACATAGCATCCACAGTGACTCCACAAGATTTCACTTGGGTTGGGTTGTGTTGGAAGGGGCTGAAAAGACACAGGGAAATATCCTCCCGAGCAGACCCTGGAACCTGCTGCCAACTCAGAACAGAAAATATACACATTAGCCTGACTGCACTGGTGGTGGGCACACACGCTGGCACCAGTGTCACACCCTGCTGAAGAAAAAAGAACCACAGCCATCAAAATTTCACAGAATAAACAAAGTGCTGGCCGCAGTTTGAAGCAAGAGGAAATTTCACAGCAGTACCAACTTGGACAGCTACTGAGCTCCCATCCATGGCCATTTGTTCTTCTCCTGTGCCAAATATGATGATTTGTGGTGCCACAGCGCAAAATGATCAGGGAGCTGACTGGTTACATGGCTGTGCTTTAAAATAAGCAGGTAGTTGCAGGGGTAGGACTTTTACAGCAATAGGCAAAAGCCACCATCTCAAACCACAGCTTCATCACACGACAAAGAGTTTCAAACATCTGAAACAGTTACAGGAAAAGTCTTAGTGGATTAAACTTTTCTAGAAAGCACACTTATAACAAAGTCTCCTCCTACAACACAAGTCTCTCTTCCCCAAACAGAAGAGCTTATCTCCTACATACACTGGAGTTTGTACACACCTAAAAATGGATTGAGGGCTACTGGTGCTCTTCAGTCAAATTGCCCTTTTATTACAGAACACTCAACCTACTAAC
This sequence comes from Astur gentilis, assembly GCF_929443795.1. NCBI lineage: Eukaryota > Metazoa > Chordata > Aves > Accipitriformes > Accipitridae > Astur > Astur gentilis. The sequence goes on along the minus strand of NC_064887.1, from coordinate 41,308,319 downwards.
TCTCAATCTAATCAATGCAGACAACAAACAGTACTGCACTTTTAACACCAGTAAAACTGCTGTTAGCAGTTCAGAAAATTAAGTTCCACAGCTCATTACACTACCTAAGGACAGTGAATTACACACCCTTGCAGGAGACCATCTAAGGACAATGCATGCCAAACCCAGGCAGGCAAGTGTAGTAAGTCCCAGATACCGAGGAGGAAAAAAAGAGGAGATATAATGAAAAGATCTAAATGAGGCAGATCTAAATAGCTTAGATAATTGAAGACATAAAGACGACGTCACGTCCAGCACAAAGCACAAAAATCATTAATATATAACAAATTATTCATTTAAATGCTGAAAACATAGCAGCTAACTCTTGGGGAAGAAATTCTGAGTGCATTGTACTCCTGAGCGGAGGAAGCTGCTACCAGGCAAATAATTTACTGTTTTAATACTTTAGAAAGTTAGAGAGAGATGCTGTACCTTAAGGTTTTTAAATCATAACAACAAAATCTTAAAACCTCCCTTGCCCTCCATTTTTCATTATAACCCTCTGGATGTGACAGAGCGCAATCAAAGCCTGGCAGCACTGCATAACACCATGGGAAACTGAGTATCAATGGCAACAAATTCTCTAATCTTGTTTCTACACCCAAATTGTTCAACCTTCTGTCTTCTTGCCTTGCCTGGCAATTTCCCTGGAAAACTTCTATCTATTGATTCAAATACATCTGCTAAGTCTCCCCTGCCCTTTCAACAGTAACTAGAAAAAGAGAGGTTCGACTCATCCTAGGATTCCTCACCCTAGGGCAGGCTGGACAGCATTTTAAGATCTCCTCATTACCTGGCCATGGTCCCCACCAGCCAAGACGACGTGTCCTACTTCACCACCCCCGAGAAGCAAACTACTGTGGTGGCAACCACCATGCCCTCTCTGGAAAGTCCTGCAGAATGTTTGACACCCGGGAAATCCATCCTTACATCATCGCTTACCTCACAGCTGCCCCTGCGTTTCAAGAGAGGCATCACTCACTGTTTTCCCTGCAGGCCTGGGCAATACCTTAAAACAACTGCCAGTGCTTGGAAAACCAAAAAACTGAACAAAGGAGTTAAACTTGGTCATTTAGCTCATTGTCCTCAATTAAACTGTCAATCACGTTGGTTTTATGCCCATTCTCAGGGAGATGAGGCCAAGTCAGGCATTGATGGAGTGTGGGAGGAGGCAGAGCAACCTGCATAACACACTGTTCTCAGCAAAAACAAAAACATATTGGACAGACCTAATCAGACAGCCAAGGGGCATCACAAAAAAATCAGGATCCACAGCCTTTTTGCAAGTTTTTTTCCCCTTCCTCTGCTCTTTGCTCTCACAAATGCTTAGGAGGGAACTTCTGCCTCAGGGACCACCACATCCCCAGGCTCAGACCTGCAGCTGGGCTTGGGCTGCAGGCTCCCTTTGGGATTAATAAGTAGGAAAGCTTGCCCAAGTCTACTTCCAAGTCCCTGGCACACTTGAAATGAAATAGTCTGAGGGAAAAAAACCCACCTGATTCTCAATTGAAAATACTGTAAAGTTAAAAAATTAAACGAAAAACAACAAAACACTGATTTTAAGTGTGCCTGAATTAACTTCTGACTCGCTTAGCATTTCTGAGGCATTTCACATACAACAAGGTAAGAACCCTGTTCATGGAAGTATTCTTTAAATTCACTTTTAACTCATTTGACTACTAAGTACTGCACACGAATATTAATGGAAACCTCATGTGTTTATTTGAAATGGCATTTTTTTGATGAATTAGGCTGGAACATAGAGGGCAGATTCTTCAACTTCCTTTCTCAGTAAGCCAACTAATTATACCTAAACTTACATCTAGATTCTCACGAATCAGGCACTATTGAAGTTCCTTAGCAGAACAAAAGAGACTTTTGCAAAATTTCAAGACTGTAAACAAAATAGGCAATTATATATCACTAGTTTTAGAGAAGAGTTATGTGTTGCAAGCATAGCTGAGACAACTTTCCTTTCTTCCCCTTTATTCCTGAGAATCAGATTACAGCATTAGAGACAAAGAGAGTGTAAATTTGTAAGTCTGCAGTTCGTTGTGGTGTTGCTCAGCCCAGTTTTAAATGACTAAGATTACTGCAAGAATTTTAAACAGCTTTTCCTCAGAATCATTTACATATTCATTACATTTTTAACCTCCCAAATTGTTCTGAGTTTTGTATATCCTTCATAAGGTCTAACTAAACATAACAGAGGAAAGATTTGAGAAACAGGAACAGAAAGACAACATTCCCATACAGGCACGGTGAGTACACACCAGCCGAGTGGATGAAGATCTACAGTGCTTGGGATTTGACAAATCAAGAGTATCTTCTATTTAATTTTACAATCCACAAGGCTTCTCCAGAATTCCAGATTCTCCTGTACTTGAAATCAAGCAGCATATGTAGCTCATTAAAGTAAAATAAAATTTTCCCTCAAAACATCCTCTTAGCTATGTAAGTGTACAGTTACTCATACATTTCTTCGAACTGCAGCAAAATTATTTAGTCACAAATAGCATTTAAAAGTAGAAACAGTGTTTAGATTTAAGAGCAATAAATCTGTAAGAAATTAAAACAGTTCATTATTGCCTGAAGCAAGGTAGTCAACAGCCTTCTGTAATGTTTATTTCTGACTAAATTCAGAATCAGTACCCAACTGCCTCTCAGATTCACTGTTTTACTGAATATGCAAGATAAACTCATACTAAAAACACACAAATCAGCATACCACTACTGAGACAGACTCTATAACCAGGCTTCCTGTGAACTTGTTTACTGCGTGACACAATAGTTATCTTTGCTGTCTTTCATTATCTTCATTATAATTACTGCAATGATATGGAAGTATTGGAAAAAAGCAGAAAAAAAAAAAGAAGCCGGAAAGAAAAAAAAGAAACTGGACTGGTTCTTCTCAACAGCTCTACTGTGACTTTGGATCTTTGATGCCAGGTACACAAAACTAATTTGGGTTCACTTTGCTAGAACATGAAGAACAGCATTTAGGAGCTCACCATTTCAAACTGCAAGACCACAGTGAAAGGAGAACCTCCTGCCCAGACCTGGAGCAACTGAGGTAAAAAAGGTACCTCTTTTTTTTATGTATTCCTGTTCAGTCTGAACAAGAATTCAAGGTCTCAATGCATGACACTTGAATTCAATGCAGCAGTGCTGCAAACCTCAAAATAATGTAAAGTAACCCATAGTCCATTATTACCAGAAATTGTATGCATTTCAGAAAACTTGATTAATGCACCACTTTGTAAAAAAAGGTAATTCCTATATCAGATTAATACCTAATGAGGACTAATTCCCAACAGTCTTCCTTCAGCAAACCTGCCAGAACTACAAGCCTGCAGCAACGCTCTCAGTAAGTTGCTCAACTTCTCTAGGTTGCTTCAGATTTTTGTAAGACAGAACTTCAACAAACATGATTGTTTAAGTGCTTTTAACTATTTTACCAACGTAAAATCAAAATCTTGGTTGTGTTTTTTTTGCACAAGGTGCTTTAGGTCCTGCCTAGAGTGGGTGTGACACACTGACCCAGATTCCAGGCTTAAGAGAAGCTGCATTGCCAGAAAATTATGTACTCGGGAAGAGACTGAGCAAGAGGCAAAGCCAGCAGGCGGAAGAACGGGACCAAGAAGCATAACACAGTTCATACAGCTCCAGAAGCGCACTTGAGCAGGCATATCTGTCCTCAGCTGCACCTGTAAATAACTTAAACTCCTCATCTTCACAGAGAGGAGTGGGGGGAACCCCACAGTCTTCTATTGGGCATTTCGTATCTCATCTCATACCCATTTCACACTTCTTCACCAAAATTGCAAATGAAAGGAGTGAGAATTTAAAACCTAAATTAAAGCAAAACCTAGGAGAAAACAAGGTAGCTTCACAACAGCTTCAAGGTAACATTTAGACAATTTTAACCTCTCGCAGATCAATTTTATCTGGTTCTTCTCTCTGGAAGCTACACCTCCAAACCTTAACACATACATCACAGCCAAAGCTGCACTGCTCGTTTTGCCAACGCAGAACTGAGAACAAATATGCTAAACTTCATGCAAACTTCTTATCTACAACAAAAAAATAAACAGAGGCTCACCAAAATCCTTCCCACTACTCTGAATGCATATTGGAAATTGTAAAGGACTATCAGAACAGCTCAGGAAATCATCTTAACACACCACCAACTTCCAACACTGTCGTCTTCGGCCATATTCAAATAGAGTATTTTTATCACGTAGGTTTAGGAAACAAAAGACCAAGCCTATATTTTCCAAGAAATTGGCAACTTTTGCTTTTTTCATGAGCCTTCTGAAACACCAAAGGAAAAATGAAAGTTGCAGGTCATTTTTGCCATGACTGAGGCACACACAGACTAAGTAAGGATCCTATACTACACAAAAATATTACAACAGAATACAAATATGTTCCCCTGTGTCAGCAGCCATCCAGTAAGAACATAATTGAGGAACTGCTTAATTTACAAAAGAGAATAATCTACTCCATGAAAATACAAATAAAAGTAAGTACCTTAATTAAGCCACGGTAATAAGTGACTATATCGATAAGCTGTGACAAGACAGAACATTTGGTCCAAAACAAAGATTGAAAAAAAAAAACCCCAAACTTACTAAGCACTGATCAGTTTACTGAAAAATACAGAAAATGGAAGAACACCTTTCTCATCCCACAATGATTTTATACTGAGAACAATACCACAACATTAATATCACTAGACCTATGTACAAGGACAAGGTTTCTGCCAATATTTTGCAGTACTCGAGGATTTCGGTTTGCTAGTGCATCAAATGGACAAACCATCTTTTGATTCTTAAATGGATGACAAATAATTACTTCAAACAGTGCCTTGCACAGCCACAGAGAATCCTGATGGCATCCCAATATATTAAGCAAATCCCTCACTTGCAGTGACATATTTAGCTGTCATCCATCTTTGATATTAACAGATGCTATATTGCAAGTAAAGCTGCATATAGCACACGCACACAACAAACGGACAGACAGTAACAGGCGTTAAAAATCCTTTTCAACAGCACATGGTAAAACATTAAAAAGCGAGTCAGAAAGGCTGGAAAATTCACCAGTCTGCAGTTCTTCTATATTGCCTAGGATTAATTAAAAGGAAATAAAGTTTCCAATTCTTACGACTGCAGAGAGATTTTCATAACACATTAACTGATGCATGGTTGTTTCAGCCTGCAGCAAGACAGAGCTATTATTTCTACTTACATGTGAACTTCCCTATTCATTGAAATTAGATGTAAACTTTGAAGGCTAATTACAGCTACTTGAATGCCAACACATTGTTTATTGTATTACAGCTGGATACCCTAGTAGAAATAAGAATACATAACTCTTGATAAATGTACAGAAGAACCCCATATAGCTAATGTGCTTATCCAGCACGTCTGGACAAACTGGTTTTCCCAACTCATATAAAATTTCTTGAGACCTCTTATATGAAAAGAGTTCTAAGTTTTCAGAAGTTGCCAATATTTTTGATAATTTAAAACGCCTACTGCCTGCAGATCCGTAAAACAATCACTCTACATTATCTGTTAAATGACAGGAGTTGATGGTACCACTAGAAATAGTTTTCACTTCATTTTGCTCCAACAGTTCACTTTAACAGGACGGTAAGTAGTTCCAAGTACCGTAATTGCCTCAGTCCAATAACCAGCATTATCTACAGGAAATAGGTGGGATTCTCCCTGAAAAGCCCATTTCGCTATCAACTTCTCATCAAAAGCCAATTAAACCTCTCATATGTAAGATCTTACTTATAAAAGCCCATGTCCACCCTAAAGTCAAACTTTAAATGTCAAACCTGTGTACTTTGTTCTTTTGCCCATGTGTTCCAACTTACTGAAAAAACTAACTTCTTTTATATACAACCATATATATTCTGGACCCATTGGACTGGTTAAGGAAATTATCTCTTTTCAAGGAGCAAAAAAGGAGAAAGAATACTACATTACTGAGCGTTGGCCAGCATTTTCCTGTCAAAAGATGTTTCATTGAGTGTCTTCTATGGGAACGGTAGCTCTGTAACTAGGAGTCAAGTATATCCACCTACATATACTTTGCATAGGAGTAACTCCTACCACTAATGAGAAAGAAACGGCTGTCGATTCCTTTTGGCACTGGAGGAGTCAGTCTACCCACCTCAACTTCTTTCACTTATTACAGGGGAACCTAAAAATTACGAACTTGCTGTCAAAAAGTAATTACCCTCTACATACTCCAACTGTTATTTTATGTAATTGCTGAAATGTAACTGTAAGTTTTAAATTCTAGTCTTTATGATTTCTAGTGATTACGTGAATTTTAACAGAACAGGAAAAGGAAACAGAAGAGAAAAAAATGAAAAGTTTGTAAGAAAGAAGTTACTTATTGTGTGCAAAAAGGGGGAAAAAAAACCCCTATTAGGTTTCTGATGAACACAGTTCCTTAAAATTAACTCCTTTTGGTTAAAAGAAACTTAGCTTTGAAAGGGTCAAGCTTGATATAACAGAATAATGTATTTACACTGCCCCAGCACAAAGACAACCGAGTCACACAGCAAAACTCCAATGTTCTAGGCCTTATCAGCAACACAAAACCAGTTTGTGCCCTTGCACAGCACCCATTCTCTACAGCGGCTTTTATAAAAAAAGTATAAAAGTTAAAGAACACGTCTAAAACTAAATCTGTGACTTCAACCCTTTAAAATAAAGGGGTCCAAAACAGTTCTTTCTGCAATATACCTAGATCCTACGCAGCTATATATACACCATCTTTGAGAACAAGAATCAAAGCCAGCTTTAAAGGAAAGCCAAGTTCCACCTTTAGATGAAGGGTTTCCTGAATAGTTTCCCCTTCCACCACGTACTACAACCTAAAAGAGCCTAAACATCTTCTATTTATCTCTTTTGAAAAAAAGGGCAAACTGAGCAGCTAAAATCCAGGGCAAGTCACCAAAGCGTGACCGGACAAACAATTTCTGCAGACCACAACCGTTTCAGAGCCGGTCGTCTCACTTTCTCACCCTGCAACGTTTGTGCTCAAGGCTGTGCAAGGGGCGAGAGGAAGGACCTCTGCATATAACCACGGGTTGTTTCTGTGCACGACAGGCTTATCATTAAAAAAAAAAAAGAAAGAAAGAAAGAAAAAAAAAAGCTCTGACAGTCTCTGGAGGGGGGGGGGGGAGAGAAAGAGAGAGAAATAAAAAAATAAACCCCCCATGCCGGTTCCCTCAGCCCCGGGCCCGCCGTCAGATCAAACCCGGACCCCCCAGACCCATCGGGGCAGCGTTGAGTCGCCAACATCTCCCTTCACCCGGCGGAACCCCTGCTGCCGATCGCCGACCGGCCCATTATATCGCACAAATCAATCCCCCCCCTCCCCTATCGCGACAAACAACCGCCGCCGCGCATCCCCGGGCCAAAACGGCGCCCGCTACCGATACCCCCGGTACGGGGATGGGGTGTAAGGGACCACCCGGACACCCCCTCCTCCGAAAAAAAAAAAAAAATAAAAAATAAAAAAAAATCCTGCGTTGAAACACCGCGCCCAGACGCGGAGCTTTCCGCGGACACCGGGCCTGGGCCCGAGGTACCGGGGGAGGGTGTGAGGCGGGGGTGCGGATACGGGGGCGGTGAGGGGGGGGGGGGGGGGGCTCCAACCGCGCCGCCCCGAGACAAAGCGGGCGGCGGGGCCGCGAGGAGCGGGCCGCGACGGGCCCGGCCAGGCCCCTGGCCGTACAGGCCGGGTTTCCCCCACACACACACGCACACACACACACCTCCGCCAGGGCCGGGGCCCGGCGGCGGCCGAGGGCCGGGCCGTGAGGAGGAGGAGGGCCGGCCGGCGGAGGGAGGGAGGGAGGGAGGGAGGCGCGGCGGGCCGCCGTCCGGAAGCGAGACGCAAAGCCGGGGCCCGTCGCTGAGGAGAAGCTGTGGGAAAGGGGCTCGGCCTGAGGAAGGGAAAGAGATCGGCGGGAGGGAGCCCGGGGTTGGGGGGGGGGGGGGGGGGGGGGCAGCGCTGAGCTGCGGGGGGCTCCGGCGCCGCGGTCCCGGGGGTGGAGCCGCAGGCGGCGGCAGGCCCCCGCGGGGAGGGAGGGAGAAAGAGAGAGGTAAGCGCCGGTCGCCCCCGTACCTGAGCCCGCGGGCGGTCCCCGGCGGTGGCTGCTGCGGTGGCTGCTGCGGTGGCTGCGGCGGCCCCGGGCTGCCCGTCAGCGGAGCGCCGAGCGGGCCGGCGCGGGGGGCAGAGCGGAAGGGGGGCGGTGAGGAGAGCGCAGCACCCCGCGGCCAGCACCTGCCGCCCGCCTCCTCGCCCCGCTCGTTGGCTGAGGTCGGCACCGCCTTCGCAGCGATTGGGCGCATCGCCGATGAGAGGCGGCGGTTGCTGCCCATGGCGGAGCCGGTCACCGAACAACAAGACGAGCGCGTCTGTTGATTGGAGGGTTGCGCTGGGTAACGGCCCGCCTACCAGTAGGCGGGGCAGTCGGTCGCTCTCACGTCGCTCAGTCGCTTTCCGCCAATAGAACGCGGGAGTTGGGAGACGACGGCTCGCCCTCAGCTGCTATTGGGCGAGAGACGGGGAAGGCGGGCTTCGATAGGCGGTGCGGGCTGCCCGTCAGCGCCTCACGGCTCTGCGCTCCGGCGGGGGCGCGGGGCGGTGAGTACGTGAGGAGCCGCACAGCAGCGCGAAGAGGCGGGGGGGGGGGGGGGGGGGGGGCTGCGGCCGCCCTGCGCCAATGGGTCGGGAAGGGACCGCCCCCCCCCCCCGGCGGTCTGTGGCGGCCTCATGGCGGCCGGGCAGGTGGGCGAGGGGTCCGGCGAGGCCGGAGGAGACTCGTCGTTAACCTTCCCCTGCTCCCCCAGCCCATCCCCTCTCCGCCAGGGCTGGTCCCCAGGGCAATGGCGTCGCAGGGTGAGGAGGAGGAGGGGGGGTGTTACCCTGAGGTAGACCCACACAGGCCCGAGCTGCACCTTGCCCGCACTTGTGGTCGTCAGGGCTGCTGCCAGTCAGGCTGCCCCTGAGGAAAGCCTGGAGCGGGGTTAGCACAAAGGTGTTAAAAATGGCCCACGGTACGTTTCACGGCAAGGTAGTCCCATCGGCATCAACGGCCGGCAAGGCTGCGTGTGGTAAACTTGGGGTTTTCTCCACAAGCTCCTTGCAGAGGGCAAAGCTCAGAGCCCAGCCCCACACCTCCCCTCATGGTTGAAGAGGGGGAGCAGCCCCAGAGGGAGCCAAGGAACCACAGCACCCGATAAGCAAGGTGAACATAAAAATATGAGATCAGGCGTTAGCTGTAACACGCTCTAGCGCTCACTGTATTTGGGTGGTAGTTTTCGGCTCCTTGTAGACCCCAGTACCTGGAGGTTCTTAAAAAAGTTAACCGTCAGCTACGGGCAGTGCACGGAATCCTCCCCTTCCCACCAGTTCATTTTTTAAGCCTACTCTTCCTTCCAGTTTCCCCCACAGAAGATAGAGCAGTACCACACTACTACGGCAACCAAATTTTGGACAGAGGGTGGGGGACATGCTTCTGCCAGGGGACCTGACGCGGCTGCAGTTTCCCCCTTCTACCAAGGCCGCGGGGATGCCACAAGTGTGGTGAGTACCTGTACCCCTGTCTCCAGCAGTCACCATCACCACACAACAGATAACGCTTTCTAAAGCAGCTGCAATTACAGGACCATGGAAGCCTGCCAGGACGAAGAACGAGCAGGGGCATTTTTTAATTTGTGCTCAATTAAACTGTGCAGACCATAGATTCTGTACACTTGCTAGGAAGCAAGATGGGAATTCCCAAAATAGAAGAAAGAACCTTGCATTTTGGGGTTGTTTTTTGTTGTTGTTGTTTGTTTTTTTGTTGTTTTTTTTTACAACATTGTTATTCTTGCTTCCCGATTCCTTATCCACAAAACACTTGTTTTACCAAATCACATATTGGATATTTACTCCAGAATTTTACCACATCAATGTACACAAGTATGTACAGGAAACAAAGCATCATCCTATTAATAATCTCTGCCATTAAAACAAACAATCCCTTCGTATCCAAAGCCACACACCAGCTCACTTTATAGCATGGTAATTTTCCTAGTAGAGCTTTATGTTGAGATCTGCAAGCCCCAAATTATAAAGTGTCTAATTTGCAGAAAAATTCTAATTCATCCTAAATAAACACTAAAACTCTGAACAGTACACTGAAACCTATGTAGGAAAACAAAGTTTGTTTTCCAAATTCCAAACAACAACAAAACCAATATACTAAGGAAGTCATGGCACTAGGTTCTTTCAGTTTAAATACACAACTCTTCCTCAATTTCATCCACTCGCCCCAAATTCTTCTCCTCACAATATAGAGTGAGAACTGGAAGGACATTTTCAATGAAATTTAAATACCTGAATTCGAAAGTGTTTAATGTTAACACTACCCTTCAAATAAACTTAAAGAGGGCAGATCATGCAACTGCTGCTTAAACAGCTTTTTTTTCCCCAACATCTTAAATGCCTGTATGTTTTCTTCATTTAGTTTATCTGCATTTGTTTATGAAAACCTGTGTTTTAATTTATTTCTCTGGTTTGCTAAGTTAATGCTCACACAACTTGCTATAAACACCTCCAATATGATAAATGACATGGCTCTTCTAAAAATTTGGGGTTTATTCATTAAATGTGCAGACAATTCCAATAGCCAGTCGCTATTTGGATTTTAGTACCGTGGAAATCTAACATAAGTTATGCCCCAAAAAGAGAGAGATTTTTGGGAATCTTCAGGGTTTTTTAATTGAACATAACATATGCCTTTCACTAGGGCCTAGAAGCAAATATTTTGAAGACAAGAATATCAAATTAGTATTTTCCCCATTTCTTTGTAGTGAAAAATAGGCTTTAGAAAATAAAAGGCTTAGCATAACGGAACATAAATACGAATTCCTGCACAACAATTAGGTGTGGAAACCTGCTTCAGATAAAAATAATAAAGGAAAACAGTCAACACTTTCATCTGAAAAGATATTTATTTTGAGAACTTCAACTTGCACATTGTACAAAAAAATTGACAAATTCAGCAAAAAAACCCTATAAAATGTTTTTTTCCTTCCCTAACATATTAACATTATAATTTTAAAAAGGGTAAGAGTTAAGAAAACCAAAAATAGGCACATTTGTTCCAGTCTGTCTGCAGTAAAGTGTGATTAAAAACATCCCTGTCTTGTTGAGGTATTAAACTGCAAACTTTGGTAATGTTAGAAAAAGACAACCCATTCACAAAAGTAAGCCTTCTTGGTGTCATGTACAATAAACAAAATGTTTCATAAAAAGAGTCAGAGTTGGTTATTCTCCATTTCCAGGTAGAAATGCAGTGAAACAAAGAAAAAAAAAAAAAAAAAAGTCATGTCACCTACCATTAGGAGAAAACCTGAAAGTCTGCAAATCCATGCTAATCATGTACAGCTACAGTGTTATATTTTACCCAAAGAATAAAATCCGGTTGGCAAGTTTAAACAATTCAGTGCTTATGAAAAATATATATATGGTGATTCAGAGCCCAGTCTTTCAGAAAAGGACAAAAGGCACTTAAGAATGGCTTTAGTATATTCCACAATGGCATTTCTGGATAGAAGACAGCACCTGGCTGAACAAATAGTTCCCTAGTAAGAAAGAAGTCCAACTGAGGTAGTACTTCATATTGCTCCAACTACTTGGCTATACGCAAGCAGCTTTTTTTTTTTTTTTTGATATACAAAATTAGCAGGAAATGGCTTTTGACAGGTTTGTCAAATGTATAAAAACCAGTTCTTTAAAAAAATAGCAAATACCCACTTGTGGTAAAGAGATCATAAGCCAGGAACCATCTTGTACAAAATGCTGCCAAGGTGATGCAGGAGCCTACCTTTATGGCCAAATCCCCAAACATTGAAGATTGTTCTAGCAACCAAGCCATTTTCTGGAATAATTAAAAAAAAAAAAAAAAAAAAAAAAGAGGGGGCACAGGGGGCACTCTGAGAACTTTAATAATCATTAGCAGCCTTACCGGAAGCACTTTGTAAGTCCATTAAAAGAAAATAATTCTGTGCTGATGAATGGCAGTTTGGGGGCGGGGGGGGGGGGCAGGCAGAAAAAATGCAAAGTTCAACATTTAGAACAAAAACAAAACCCACGAACATACAAAAGGATACTCCTTGAAGTTTATAGTTTTTTTAAAAACAAGGAAGACTTTAAACTTTTTAGGGGTCTGGGAGAACACAGACTACTTTTTTCTTTTTTAAATTAAGCTCATTGAAAACCCATTAATAAGTTTGAACAAAAGAAAATTAGAAGTGCTTTACAGAATCACCGTCCATTGCCATATCCAGGAAAGAGCTGAGTTAGAATGGTCTGCAATGTTTCATTCACTTGCATGGTGTAATTTTTGCCAAGATCGTAGCGGCAGGCTGGACAACTGTACACATCAGCTCTGAAGGATCTATCCAAACAGTCCTGGTGAAAGACAAAAAAAATAACTGGTTGAGAGATATTTAGTTTAGCTTATTCTGCAAGGCCCCCACTGGAGAGAATGAGATGCCTTTTATATCCTAGTTCACCCAGGTATTGATAATTGCTGGGAAAGGCTGAGAGCAATGCAAGGCTGGCAGTCGGAAAGAAAACTTCCTACGTTACGTGCAATAGCACATGGACTTCAACAGAGCACGTTAGTCATGGATGCAGTATTTAGGTATATGGTAGAGCTATTTCATTCGATTACATTTCTAAAGATCAAGAATTCCCCTGCAGCTGTTAAAGACTGTTGGAGCTTCTGCAAAAACACTTCACATCATTCTTTAAAAAAAATAACTCGGAACCCCATACATTCTGTAACACTGTCAAATCTATCAGTGTCACCTAGCAGTATTACTGAGCCCACAGAGAAGCTCTCCATTATCTTTTAAAGGAATCGGATAGTAGCGATACAACAGTGCAACTTTCTTTAAAGCACAGACTTTTTTACGCCAGAGAACTTTCATCAAATCACAAAGTTTTAAAATATAAACTTGCCTCATGCTAGAAGACTAACCACTGGCAAAAAAGCCAAACAAACCAACCCCCTAGCCACTGCCACCACCTCTCTCTCACCACTAAACAAGTCAGCTCAAGGCTTGGCTCAAGAGGAGAGTTGTATCGATTGCTCACCTTGCACACGTTGTGTTGGCATACAGTTGTGACTGGCCGAAACACAACCTCCTGACAGCAAATACACAAGAAGGCCTCTTCAACTTTACTTAGAAATTTCTGTAAAGAGAACATTTGAATCAACTTATTGCTACTACCCTCTGAAAGATACAGCCAGAAAAAACAAACAACCCACCCCACATTAAACACAATGGATTACTTTAGACATAGATAATTCTTTTCTGTGAAGTTCAACAAGGGAAAAATAGTCACATTGACAAGTTCTTATCCTACTTACTGACCTCAAATACAGTACTTTAAATTTATGCTGTGGATGTCCACACTAAAAAGAAAATGCTATAGGTCTGAGGCTGTTTCTTTATGCAGCCAGGAGGTCTGTATCTAGGAATAGTTCACTAATTAATTTTCACTTTATTTCTGGAAAGAAAAGCATGATATACCGGTCCATCTTTGAGAGCTTCTAGTACTTCATTCCACAGTTTTTCATTGGCTTCATCACTTTTTATAAGAGATTTTTGCTGAGATGTCAGCTTGTATGGCTCAACTTTAGTTTTCTTTGGAGTCCCTGTAGGAGAGGTGATGAATTTTTCCTCCCCACCTGAAAGAAAACACAATGACTTTTTAAACAAACAAACGAAAAGCGACCAGAAAAGAGTAACTAGGTAAAACGCACAAAAACCTACAAGGCTTTCTATATCCACTTGCCTACTCCACAAACCTGCTGATTTCCTTTTCCTCTTTCCTTTCCCCGGGGTATCAAACTCATCATCTCCATTATTTTCTTTTTCCTTATCTTTGTTTGCAACAGCTTCCAAATACCCTTCAGGATACTACAGGAAAAGACAAAACAAAAAGCATCCAATGCAAACACGCCAGCTCATAGACTTACAGGCTATTATAGTTCAGAAGAATGATCTCTGGAGGACTGCTCCAGGGAGGGGTTCTCTATTTTAAGCAATAGATCCCCGCTCTTGCAAAATGCTTATTCAGACTATAGAAATTCTGTGCAAGAAAGTGAGTTTTGTCCATTTAGCCTCCTGATGTAAAAAGGAAACAACCAACCCACGCGACTGAAAGCACGTGTGTCCCCATCAGTCTAAGGGCAACTCTCTTGATTCTTAATGCAAGGCAAAGCAGATCATCCTCAGTAAGAACGTATAATAGAAAAATTCCTGCTATCCATTGAGTTCATTGTCCAGGGGAACCATGATGATGTTCCAAAAGCATACCTGCATTGTTAGACCAAGCTTTTTCATCCTGTCCTTTCCTTCTTTGGTCCAAGGAGCAGGTTCTTCATCATCCCTCCTAAGTAAGTAACGCCACACTAAAAATCCAGATTTCCCTGTCTCAGGCCAGTATTTCACAACCTAAAAAAGTCAGATGCAAGTCCATCATACACTATAAAATTAAGCAAATTATCTTTCCCTAATCCAGCAGGCAAATTCAAATCCTTCTTACCTTATATATTCCATCATATCTGTTCCCTTCTACAGGAGCATATTTACTATGTTTGCCTCCTTTTACATTCCTCACCACTCGGACCGGCTTTCCAGCTCTCCAGTCCTTGGCTTCAGCTCCATTTTTGTCATTGATGGGGGCACTGCAGTTCAGAGCCAGAGCTCTGTAAGAGAAAGTCCAATCAACTTAGTGTATCTACCAGGCCGAACTCTTCAGAATCAGGGGGAGGATAAAGCAAAGCAAAGCTTGAATGGTAAACCAGCTACTAAGAAGTAATAAATTTAACTATACTATTTTACTCAGAGCAACACATTGATAGAGTTGAGTACAATACTAAGAGTAGTAGAGTACTGGCATTGTGCTGAAAAGGATGTAGCCAGGCTTTTGTTTGTTTGTTTTAAATAATAAGACTTTCAAGTATCTTGTATAACACTAAGAACTCTGGGAGATGGTAATTAAGCCTCCTGACTGGAGACCACATTTTAAACACACTGATTTTTCATTACATTATTCATTAATCTAATTGCACAGACCGTCTCCTTCACTCAAGTCCACACTTATTTGTAAGAGTAACAGCTCAGAATTACAAACTATCTGGTCTCACAAGGTGACCAGTGGCTGCAAATGTCTTCAGGAGAGAGTACGAAAATTTCTGCACTAATTTACTACTCTGTTCCTTAAGTTTCAGTCGGTATTAAATGTGAGACTAACACCATCTACAATTCAGTCTCATTTATAGTGCACTGTAAGAAGCATTGCCATTGTGCAACTGATCTGCAGCCTACAACACAGTCGAAACCTAATTTTGACAGTTTTTCCACTTCGCCAGTTTCTTTTGATACAAACCAGACAAACAATTTTTCAGGTTGACAGATTGCCAGCTACTAAGGTTAGGAACGGAGCGCAAACATCGCTGACCTGTTCATGTTGGTGAGTTTTTGATCACAAGACTGTTCCGCTGTGCGTTTGTTTCCAGAAAGATCACGCCCTCCACTCCCTGTATATGTGAAGGAATTTCCATGATCCTGAAACGTATATGGATGGTTTCGACACATTCACAAAAATAATTCAATAAAAGCAGAAGAGTCTTTTAATCAAGTAGCTTTAATACAGTATTCTCAAAAAAAGGAAAGATGCTTCCTCCATTTAAGCTCCCAGACTCAGTTAGTCTATGGTCCTCCCTTATACTGCCAAGAGGAGTCAGGGTGACAACTGCTGTCTCGTCACACACCCTAACAGTGCAAAGAGACCTCTGCCAAGAGAGCGGCACACCACTCGCACAGGATCTGCTTGGAAGTGCAGGGGCACGTAGCAGAGAAGGGGAAAGTAACTTGTGCCTCAGTACTTACACTGTTACACAACCTTGCAGTCAGAATTAAGACTTAGAACGGCTACTGAGATTTGTGGCTAGCTGTTTTACGTGAGTTGTAACAGGCATTCGGAGTAAGAGGGTGCAGGCTAGTAATGCACCAGTGATCTGCAATAAGAATGAGCCGTAGAGCCTGGTACAGCCTAGTAAAGGTTAGGTTTGGCTAGCAGAACTAAACAGTATATTCAGAAGTAGGACTTCTGTCCCTAGTTTTGTTCTGAACACTTCCCTGACGCATGAAGATCTGGCAGCATATACCATGAGACTCTGTTCAAACTGTGGATGCAACGGAGACCCTGAAAAGGCAGCTAAGGACTCTTGGATTAAAAGCTGACACATGGATATTAAACTTAATTTAGATGATCCTGTTTCTCAGGTTGGCACATATTACAGGATTGTAGTTTTCCTTGGCCTAGGTTTCTTAGCAAAAACAAAAGTATCAAGATGGGGAAACATCTGATGTAGAGTATAAAAAGTAACTAAGGCCAAGTCTTTGTTTTAACTGTAAGGTAGATTGGTTCTCAGGCATAAATAATCAAGATTCACTTACTATGTCATCTTCATAGCCTCCCGCCAGAACCAAGGAATAGGCGCCATCATTACTTCTGCCATGTATACCTGCTACATGGGGCCTATGAACACCAGATTCGCTCACCTGAAAAAAGAAAAAGTTTGCTAGGCAACTGCTGTCAACAGGCTACAAACGACTATCTGTTGGTCTTGGAACTAAATTAACTAATAGTACTATTTCAAATTTGTTTTGCATATATTACAGGGTGAAACTGTGTTCTCACCACTACCCTCCAAAAAGGTCCACGTAGAGGAAAGAAAAATGCTGTTAAAAAATAAGCCATTGACTATTTCAGTAAATCAAAGACACAGATATTTTTTGTTATGTGAATTTAGAAATTTGGATCTTTCTCACTGAGATTGCTTATTAAAAGCTCCGGTAATTCAAGAATAATATAGACATTAAAATTAAATGTTTGTATAAGGGGATTGGTTTTGAAAGACTTGCAATAGCAACCTTCACCTAATACTTGAGAACAAGATCTGGATAGGGCAGTGCTTTTTCTTCCCTAACTCTGTAACAGGATGAGAAAACTTTGTTTAATATTTCTATACATATTTGAGAGAGATCTTTACCAGGAGAACAAGCAGGAGATACTACACATCTCCAGGACAAATTACTAGAGACAAATGTGTTTGGGTTGGGGTTTTTGAGTTACCAAAAAAAGCACTAAAGAAAAAAAACACTTGAAATGCCTGGACAATGCAGCATTAGTTATGGAACACTTGATTTAGACAAAGCCAGAATTCTTTCCTTTCTGCACTTACATATCCAGCAACGTACACTCCAAGATTAACTGTTTCAGGTTTCTCATAAGAGCTGGATCATTCCCATTTTTCCCTACAGTGGCTCAGGCCAGGATTCAGCTTCATACCTGAACTCTGAACTTCCACATGGTGCCAACCGGAATCCCAGGAATCGGTCCATAGTGGTTCGAGGGGACAATGGTACATTCCTTTGTGCGACCAACACATGCCATGCCCTGTTTCAAAGAGCAAGACCAATCAGCCAAGAATTACAAGGAAATAACACACACTATTCTTCAAAATAGAACAGCTTTTGAACTGACCTTGCCCCAGTCTCTCCGCGAGGATGAATTAGCAGATGCCATCTTTTGTTTCTTTTTACTTTCTTTTAATTTCTCTCCTGCTAAAACCACCTCACTTGCATCATTTCGACACTCAGGGCAATACCTAAAGTCACCAGTCAGTGAAAATTAACTAGTAGCAAAGCCTTGAATTAAAAGAGAATTTCCTCAAAACATACCGAGTTATAATGTTACAATTTCCCCATGTGAAACTAGGCAGGACACTGAAACAACTCTCCATGTTGGAATTAGACCTGTGTGAGCTAGTGTCCTTGCAGTCTTCTAAGCTATGGCAGATGTGTCAGGAAATTAGCTGTATCATAAAAATCATTGTATAAAATGCTGAAACAGGACACAAGGAATAAAACAGTATATTTCACTATCTACATATATATAGATAGATACATTCCACTGTCTATATATCTCCCTATATATCTATCACCATATATAAAACAGTATATGTCACCAGCCTAATATGGTGACGGGGCCTGTGGACTACCCGTAAGTAACACAAAAAACATTATACAAGTTAAGCCTCCTGGCAGGAGGTTTGCATTTGGTTTATAGGTAGCTCCACTTCTCTTTGAATAGGCATATATATCCCCAAACTCAGAAGACAAGTTTGAAAGCCACTGGTTTAAAACATACCAAAGCTACGAAGTCCTACAAAAAAAACGAAAGCCACACAAACGTGTCTTCACCTCATACAGTCACAATATTGCCCCCTAAGGGCAACATGAAGCCCTAGACCTCACTTTCTGCTCCTAATTAGATGGTAATTGCAATACCACACACACATACTTAGAACTTACCAATCCTCATCATCTGGTATACTACTAAGGGGAGGGTTGAGGCAGTAGATGTGGAAAGCCATATCACACTCATCACACATTAGCTGTTTATCTGGATCTTGTTTACCTCCACAGATATGGCAAGCACAAATTCTGCAGGTCTTGTTCGGGTTGTCCTTACAAGCTTTACACACAGGTCCATTTTGTCCTGTTAGCAAAAAGAAACCAGAGCCTGCTTCAGACTCCAGTAAGTGCCCAGATACACTGGAAACGGTCAAAGGAGTCACAACGACAAGTGTCTTGGAACTCTTAGACCTTTGATCCTCACAAAGACAATTAGCAGAATATCACAAGGTAAGATTGAGAAATGCAAGAACTAAGCAACAGACTCACGTTTTAATGGACTGGCACTAATTGGACAAGCACTGCCTGGTTCTTCAATTTTATAAATTTCATCCACCAATGTAATTCTGCAGTCATTCAAGGAATCACCAGCATCCCTATAAGGACAAGTTGACAAAAAGCCAGAAAGATCAGACTTTGAAAGTATCATACAGCATGAATTCACAGCTGTGCATGTACATCGGTAATGCAGACTGGTCTGGTATTAGTCCTGTATCACAAGAAACCTGTTACAGCATCACATGATCTGGGACAGTGGCATGACAGCATCACCATGAATCAAATCATTTTCACACAATTAAAGTGTACCCCCTCTTGTCTCAATGAGAATCCAGGCACTTCTAGCATTCCACTAATCATTAGTGACTGTTGTCCCCCCAAACACATTTCTGACTAACTCTTCTCACATTTTATAGTTAAAAAGTCAAAATCAGTGTGGTGAGAGGAAAAAATAAGATTCTGGCAACCCTGTGAAACTTATCTGAAACTTTTAAACAAATATATACTTTTTTTTTTTTTCCCTGAAGTTGAGAGTCCCTTATATGTAGGCCCGTTTTCTGCTTCAGGACTGGAGTAATTTTTCATCATCTTTATAAAGTGATCCTTCAGTCTACATTATCATATCTAGCATAAAATATTACACTGAAGATTTTGTAAAACCATTATGGATAGTTAACATAGTAAACAGTTCTTTGCCTCTTAGCGAATACGGGACTTCGCATCCTCCCAGCGTTATGTGAATCCACAGATCAGCATGCCCTGTGATTCCTTGAAGTGTCCAATTCCTCCAATGGAAGTTAATCAAAAGTGCAGTACAACGACGTCAATCACCCAAAAAGGACAGTCCAGCTTTTCATCCCTCCCCAGCACTTCTGTTGCACCATTTTTGTTGCATCAGTTTTTTCAGCGGAGTCGCTCAGACCTCATGAAAGTTTAAGAAGAATTGGGGAATTCAATTTATTTCACATTATGAATTTGCTTACCCAAGTATTATCTTTGCATTTATCTCCTTGATCATTTTCGTTTCCCTTTTTTGCAGAATCTCCGCATCGTACCAAAAACCTCTCTCTTTTGGTTCATCGGGGTTATAGTTGACCATTACCACCTGTCCTACTTCTAGCTGGTGCCACTTCAAAATAGTCCGTGCACGAGCCCTTACATCATTCGAACTCAATTCTACAACTCCATTCTCTGGATAACTTGAAGTAGAAGGGAAGCACACAAGGACAGAGAAGAAAAGTCAGATTCAACATCATAGTTTTTATAAGTGATAGATTTTATCCAGACAGGTCGATTCAAGAACCAATGCCGTGCAACATACAAGAATACCATCAAGAATAAAATCTCCTTCTCCCACACAGACACAGCCAGAATCGGGCAGTTTAACTTTGCTGCTATTGTATCCCATTTAAAAACTGGATAACAGCATTTCATATTTCTAAAAACATGATTCCAACCCCCTGAAATTCCAGCTGGAATTCTGACCGTAAAACAAACTTACAGTTAACAGGGCTCAATAACGTCATTACTGCATCAGCCCAATTCTGTTTTACCTTGTGGATCTGCACAATAAAATTTCCCATCAACATAATGATCCAAATGACTTTACTAGCCAAGAAGGTAACAAAACTCACTCTTCATATTTCACGTGATATATTACATCTTCTTCAGGAACGGCTGTCGGTTGATCAGGATCTGTGCAACTATCAGCTGTTTCATTTCTAGGTTTTTTTCTGGTTACTTTTACAACCTGGGCTTCAAACCACGCTCCCATATTCATATCTCGAGCATCGACCAAGTCATTGATCTACACAAAGCAAAGTATACAGCTCACCAGAATGGATTTTCAAATTAAGCATTAATTTCCAAGTCTACTTGAAGATTTAACCATCTCAAGAACTTCACCATTATCAAGATATCAATGTGTACAGACAGCTTTCTTATCTAGTACAAACCATTGTTAGTTCGTCTCTAACAGACTTTCAAAACTGTCTTGCTCATGGTCTGGCAAAGACATCACCAGATCTGTAATAAAATCCATTGAAACAGACAAGTAAAATGATTCTGAACAGCTGGTTGAGATTTTCTTTTGTTCATTCGAGAAAGTTTCAACTTTGACAAATGCAGTGACTCCAAGCAAAAATATTGGGAAATTTTTTTAAATCAAAACAGGCGCTCTGAATGCCTTTTTCTTTTTGTTAATCAATTAATGTATTGTAGTTTTAGCTAAAAGGATAAAATGAAAAATAAAATATTTTGACCTACAACATGTTGCATTTAATTGTTTTGTGGGTTGGTTGGTATTTTTTTGTTTCTTATTGGAGGGTTTAAGAAAAAGAGGGGGAAAAAAAAAATACCCACACAATTGAGGCATGAAAGATTTTCAGAAATTCTCTACTACAGGGAAACAATTCCCCTCCCAAAGTGCAGTTTTAAGTAATCTTAGCTTTTTAATGACTCACCTTATAGAGGCCAAATCCCGGGTCAGTCCAGTCAGGCTGTGCCGCTGTGCTTGGCTGTCCCTCCAGTTCCATGGCACCTTCTCCATTGTGAGAGCTTTTGTCAGATTCGCTTTGGCCTGAGCCGCAGCCAGAGTCTGTGTCGGAGAGTTCAGAATCCTTTTCCTTACTAACAGCAGGAAGCACTGCTGGGCTTTGTCTGACCAAGAGTTGAACAATATCATTCAGTCCAACGCTGTAATCGAAAAGGGAGTGACCATCTTCCATCTACAGGGAAAGCATCAAAATAATCTGGTCATTTCATTCAACCGAGGTTTGCCAATTCAAAACCACCCATCATGCTGTAATTGTGTCTATGTGCCAAGACAGACCACATCGCTTGAAAACCATTAAGGATCAAGGGACTTGGCAGTTCTTCAGCACCACAGTTACTTATAGACTGTTATTCTTACTATTTAAAATGTTCTTTTTTCAACGGACTCTACAAGCTAGAAAAACAAGACTTCCATACTGCGGTAGACTTGCTACCCAGATTAAGCCACAGTGTTCTAGGAGATCTGAAACAGTTTGCAGTACATTCCCTAGAAACATCAATTCTGGGACAAAGGACTTAAAGAACTACAGATCCCCTAAATTCCTATCAGGATTTAAAGATAACTCCACGTTACCTACAAACTCAAAAGGAAAGCCTTTCTTCCTTAATTCAGACACATCCCGTAACACGAACGTTAACGCAGACTGGTCTTTATATTTTAAGTGTGTATGTTCCAGATTATTGTTACAACATCACTCCGTTAAATGTGGCATTAAGTAGAAGCCAAAGAGTTAACCACCCACTTTTCTCTGGGCAAGCACACAATTTTTCCACTGAAAGTAAAATCAAAAAAGATTCAATTCAACTTGAAACTACCCAATCAATTTTTAGCGTAGCCAGGCATGTCCTAATTTCACACCACCTCTAATTTTAAGAGTTTATTTTGCAAGTCTGGCATCGTATGTAGTCAAATCAAGATCCTACCCGTGCAAAAACTAAGTACAGAGGACTAAATAGGTCTCTCAGTTACCCTTCAAGAACTCTGAGGAGCACTACCATTTTAGAGTTAAAATGTAATACTCAAGACCACAGCGCAGTTTAGAAGTTTAGACAAGCTTCACCACATATTTAAGGTCTGACTAAGAAATTATACAGGAAATGATCATCCCCTTCCAGCCCAAACCACCAGAAAAAGCAATCCCCAGAGCTTTGTTCTCGATCGGGGGGGGGGAAACAGAGCAAAACCACAAAAATTTACACTTCACAGGAATCACCATGATAATTCAATTCTGATTTATGGCATAAAATGGCTATGAAACAATCCCTGGAAATCTGACTGTACAGGAAGTGATCTGGACTTTTTCTGGTTTAGAGATGAAAACTCATGGAGATACACAAGAACAAACCAGAAATCAGTTGTTTCTTCTTAACAAAGAGACAATATCACAAATATGGTATCATTATCAACGGTAGTTATCACCAAGGAACACAAGTGACAACAAGTGCAAACAGAAAAGGAAAAATGGAGAACATGAACAGGACATGAACGCACAGGAGTTCAAAGGACAGTCTGAAAGAAGCACCAGCATCTGAAGACATTCCTCTAACAAAGGAGGCTCTTTTTTTTTTAATTAACACATATTTTTCTAACATAATTTTAAAATTTTAACTATTACAAATTTGAACATTTCTGATGATTCAAAAAGCCAGACAAAGCACAAATGAGCGCAGCAGGGGAAAGATGACGAAGAGAGGTTAGATCACACTGGATAAATGTTTCTGTTTAAAACCACACCTAAACTAAGAACTACTGGAATTACACAGAGAGGAATTATTTTTGTAAGGCAAGTGCATTCTTACTGAAAAAAAAGCTACCACTTCTAATGAAAATCTGTTTAACCTTAGTTATCTGCAGACTTCAGTGTAAGTCTGACAATTGATATGTACCCTGGACTAGTCCTCCCTTATCACTTTATCTACAACCACAGATGGGCAGTTACTGCACTCGAACCTACACTAACGCAACAGAAAGGAGGTGACACAAGCCCTTCAGAGATGCCACATATTCCTACAAGACTCATTTTTTACTAGTACTGGTACCCGAGCTTGTTAGATTAAAGCTGGTCCAGATGTATTTCCATATCCTACAGTCACACCTGCTAGTTGTAACGTACAGCGAGCTCTAGTCATCCTAAAATGGAGGGAAAGGTGGGAAAAAAAGCGACTAGAAGAAATTGGCTAATGGCATCCATCTCACAGTATTCCAACTACAGTCTAAAGCAGCCCGCTACTTCTGATATTAACTTCTTTGACCAACCAACCACTGGTTCAGAAGTTTCCTTAGCATGATGGTTTAGCAGTGCAGTACTATGCAGGATATGGAAAATGTATTTGAAAACAGTTTCAGTTGTCTTTTACTGCTAATTTAGATACGTTATTAACTCATGCGGAAGAAAATAGTTGTTGTACAACTGCGATCGTAAACGTGCTGTCCAGAACATAATATACTACTGAGCCACTCAAGATTCTACAGCGAGTTCTGTAACTAAAGAGATTTTGATAAAAGAGCAGAAGAACCTAAAAATCACGAGCCGCTATCCCAATTTACAGAAAAAAACGGGAAACGGGACCTTCACGGCTTTCAGAGCGGTAAAACTTGCAAGACTCAAAAACTTCAAGGACTTTAAGACCACAAACCCCCTAGTAATATCTGTTATTTTCAGCGACTTCGCAAAGGCGGCGTCAAGACAGAAAAGCAACACACTAGACGAAAAATAGTAAGGGAAAAAAAACCAAACCAAAACAAAACCTTTGCAACTCAACAACAAAAAAACCCCCCACAACACTATCTTGCCGACTCCTCTCCTTGCAGACCCGCCGTCCGAGCAGCGCATTAGAGAGCCCGGGTATCACTAGATGGCAGCAAAACACCCACTTTTCACGCAATTAAAAAAAAAATAATTTAAAACGTCCCTCCCCAGCTGGCGGGGGACAGGGTTAGGGGGGGGGCGGGCGGGGGGGGGGGGGGGGGGGGGGCGCAGCCGCTGAGGCGGCTGCCCCCCCTCCCCCCCCGCCCGCCCCCGCCGCTGAGGGGCTGGGGCTGTCAAACGTGTCCCCGCCACCGCCGCGTCGGTACCTGCTTGCCCCGGTAGAAGAGACGTTGCCGGTGAGGCTCGACACCGAAAACCTCGTGTATCCGTAAGCGCAGCCCCTCCACCTTGGTGAGTTTAGAGAGCGAATCCACGCGGTGGGTCTCCTTCCCGTCCATGGTGCGCACCTGGATCCACATGGCGCCGGTCCTGTATCCCACCGGGAAAAGAACGAACGAGTGTTTAAACGAAGGTACCCGAGGAATCCGGTCCGCCGGGTACCGTATCAATGAGACCGCTCAACCTACCGCGCCGTCCCGGCCCCGCCGCCCGGCCCGCCAGCCAGCCGGCCGGCCCGCCCTCCATCCCCCCCCCCCGCCTTCACCTCCACCCACCCCCTCCGCGCTATTGGTCCACAACCCGGCCGGTTCCGACATCGATTGGTTTAGCGGAGGTTTAATCCCGCCCCTTCCACGCTCAGCCTAACGGCTTTGGTTGCGCCCGTGCCTCCCTGCCGCCTCGCGGGCGGGCGGCGCGCGCCAACTGTATCTCGCGCCACAATTGAAACGCTCCCTCCGCTCTCGCGGGGGACTCCCCCCCCTTCGCCCTCCGCGGCCGAAATCTCGCGCGATCATGCAAATGAGAGCGGGGAGGGGGGAAAGGGAGTTCTTAAAGGGGCCGTCAACCAGCCGGCAGCCCCTATCCTCCCACCGGGCCCCGCGGGGGGGGGGGGGGGGGGGGGGGGAGACACGGGGGAGCGGGGCTGCCCATCGCGCCGCGGAGAGCACCGGCGGCCGCAGCCCCACAACCCGCACACTCACCCCGAGGCGGGGGCGGGGGGGGGGGAAAAATCTCTTTCTTTCCGACCGCGGAAAAAAAACAGGGGGGGGTGTCAACGCCTCCCGCCGTCCCCGGACCCGGCCCGGGCGCCGTCAGCATCAGCCCCCGAAAGTCAAGCGGGGCGATGCCGAGCCGTACCCCTCCCCGCCGGTCACCGCCCCTCCCGGTCACTCTTCCCCCTCCCGCGGTCCCCTTTCGGGGGCGCAAGCTGGGGGGGGGGGGCGGTCCAGCTGCCACAGCCCCCGAGCGACGCGCATCCCGCAAACCGGCACCGGAGCGCTGACACCCCCCCCCCCCAGGGAGACCCGCCCCGAGCCGGGGCGGGAAGGGGGGGAGAAGCAGCGGACCCGCGCACCCGGCAGCTGTCACCGGCTGGGGCGCCGCTCCCCCCAACACCGCCGGCACGGAGACGGCGGGGAAAAAACCCTCCCCCTCCCCGCCACCGTCCCCCCCTTTCCGGTGATCACCGGCCGCTCCCCGTCCCGCGGCGGGATGGGTCGAGAGGAGGGGGGGGGGGGGCGCGGCCCGGCGGGACTCACCGGCGTGGCGGTGCTGGAGGCCGGTGCCGCGCTACGCCCCGCGGCCGCCGCCCGCGCTCTCCCCGGGCTTTGGAGTTTGGCGCGGAAAAGCCCCGTGCGCGGCGGGCGCCCGCCCATTGGCCGCCGCTGGCGGGAACGAGCGGGCGGGGCGGGGCCGCCGCCACCTCCCGGGAGCGCCGCGCCGCGGGAGCCGGGGCGAGGAGGAGGGGGGGGGGAGGTTGGGGGGGGGGGGGGGTAAGGAACGACCGACAGACGGGGGACCGGACACCCACCGGAACCGGCGTTCCACCGGGGATCCCCGGCGAGAAGCCCCGACCCGCCGCCCCTCGCCCGCTCTGTCGCCGGGAAAGCCCCTCGCTCTCCGGGGCCGAGGCCACGGTGCCGGTTATTGTTCTATAAACCGGGTCCCGGAGAGCCCTGCGAACAGCCTGCGGGAGAGGAGACCCGGACGGTTCTCCCTCTGACAGCCGCCGTCCCAATGCAGCCCCTCGGCCAAAGGGGTCCTGTCCCCCTCCAGGGAGCTCCAGGCCCTGTCGCCTGTCCGAATAATGCGAATAATCTGAATAATCCGCAAGAGGCCTCTAACTCCCGGGGCCGTTAGCTCCCGGTTGTTTCTGGGGCTTGTGTACGAGCCCCGCTCGTGCAAACGTGGCCTGGGTGACACGGCAGGGCCGTGCGCGTGGCTGCGTGAGCCAACAAAAAGGGCTGGTCCGGAAGGATGTCTTTCCCCAAAACTACACACGCTATGAGGAAATTAAAAATTATAAAGTTTGATAAAGACGGCCATCGGATGGAGTAAACTGTAAACAGGGGATTACCGAGAGGTTTCTGAGAAAAGTCAGCTTCCGAGAAGTAGAAAAGCACGAAAATCGGTGGTTGAGGGGGGAGAGACCTCGGGGTGGGAGAGCGGGAATGGCGGCGGGTTCGGTGCTGCCAGAATAGCTCCACCAACACTACAACTTGCCGAGGCCCCGCAGAGCCGCCATCCTGCGTCTACGGACAAAAGAGAACACGAGGCGCACTGAAGATAAATGCAAAACAGTATTTCCCGCGTTATATCCCCCTGCACCCACAGAGCTAACCTCTCACATTAAAAAATACAAAATCAGAGGGATGTAGCACCCTCCCCACCCCCCCTGATTTGCAGACTGCTGTAGAGAATGCATACAGCACACGGAAGCTTCCTAAGCAGCGTGCACGTCTTCCTTATTCCCCTCCTTTCTTAGGATCTGTTGGGGATCCCACAGTTAAGCCACAGATCACCAGTTGAAAGACACTGGCCTAGATTAGGTTAGTACCAAAGGTTAGGCATGTGTCAATGCACAAAAGCCTTGAATCTGACCTGCGACCTGCAGCAGTCAGGCTTCATTTCCTCCAGATCCTAAGGCTTTGCCTTGCCAGAAAGTCATTTTTTTCCCCTTGTAGATGCACTGGAGTCTTAACCTTGACCTACACAGCAGCAAGCCCTTCCCACAGCCTGAGAGGGTTCTCAGATGTTACGGACCTGGCAGGGAGCAAGAGGAAAGGCTGAGTGTTGGAAAAAACATTTTCACCCTTATAAGGACAGGTCGCACGTCTAAAGCATCTCAGCGTTGGATCTCCTAGCCTAAAGTTCAAAGTAGTGTTGCTTACCAGCATACCTGGTTCCATATTCTGTTACCCACATCAGTCCCACTTCCAGAGTAGTGGAACACCCCCCCCCCCCCCCCCATGACTTCCAGATGCAGGACAGTTTAATGACAGACTTTTAATACCCTCTTTAGACATTTTTTCAGCATCACTTACATCTTTACAGAAGTGCCGTAAGAAGGTCAAAAAAGGCCACTTTAAGATACGGACCTGACCCTTCTTTCCTTGAGTACCCTGTGTCCCATTAAGCTGACGTAAAAGGATTGTATATTTGAACAGTTAGCTATTCATGTCACGCACACCAAGATGCTAAAATATGTTTCTGACAGCACCTTATTGCCTTGCATTTGACCCTACCATATGCCCCATTCGGGTCCCTTCTCATGTCTATCTAAGAACTATACATACCTACATGTATCCAAGTACATAATACACATGCATCCTTTTACCCTCGGCAGTCCCATCACGGCACAGGGAACACAGTCTTACTGTAAGACACGGACTGTTCAAGGAAAAGGCTCTGGCCAGTTGCTACATATGACTAGTAGCACCCCTAGAACTATCAGAGTCAGAAAACAAGAAGCCCACTTTCTAGAGAAACTTTTACTCATTCAGTGAATCCACATACTGCAAAAATTGGGCTGCATCCTACACACTGTTCAGTTGCATCTACAAATCACTTGAAATAAGGCTCAATTCTAGGTCATTCTAGTAGTGGAACATTGATTTCATTGAAGGTTAAATTATATATGCTCTCCTTTTAAGGTCCTCTTTTCTATTAAAACAGGAACATTGCCAGAGTAACTTACAGAGAACTTGGTGTGGGTGAGATAAAGCCCTGGGAGCTTCGGGTTTCCACAGACTGTCGGAAAAAAAGATCATGACTTGGTTATATTGCAGTTACCTAAGAGGCTGATGAATTTTAGTTTCCTCCCTTTCAGATTGTTTTAGGCATTTCTTTTCTTTGGAGTTACAATTCTGATTGAAAACACTGTTCTGCCATCTGGTAAATGCCCCATGCTGTGAAGAAACAATATCTCGGTTCTCCTGCCAGCAGGGATATCCAGTTCAGTTTATGAAAACTTAAAGCATTGTTGAATTCATTTGCAAAAAGATGCAGTTAGCAAGACAAAATTCTAACAGTCTCCCAGCCCATGGAAATATTGTTCAAAGTGAAGTTTTGGCACAATGTTTCAGGAGAAACGCAAGACCAGGCATGTACATAAGAACTACCAGCTGATAAACATCATTAAAACAAGTCTTGGATGAAAAACTGGTATCTGGTCTTATCAATTCCAAGGGGAATCCTTGGAACAGATACTCTATCCTTGGGTAGGCAGCACAGTCTCCCCGTTACAGTTACTATGATTCAAAGTCCAGCCCTTACAATGCCTTTACAGCACTTTCTGGGAAAAATAGCAGGGGGGGGGGCTGGTCCCATAAAACCACAAGAAGCATCACAAGAGGTACAAACACCCTAAATGTTCAAAGGACTCATGGTAGCAGCAAGTTGCTTAGCCTGCAGAAGGCCGGCTGGGTTCAGGAACGTGCACCTTTGACTCCTCCTTCAGCTAACCTCCCTGGCTCCCCTCCACACTCACCAGCTGAAGAGGCCACATCTGCTTTGTCCGAGGGACTTGCTGTGGCTCTGAAATCATCCCAGCTATACAAAAGATGCCGCTATAGAGAAGCTATAGAGAAGCAGCTATATGCAGCTATAGAGAAGATCCCTTGCGAATCATGAAGAACATGCACAAGACCAGGTAAGGGAAACAGACTATTCTACCTGACACAGGTGGAAAAAATGCCGAGAACTAGCCCTTTGCCCCAGCTAGCTATTTAATGGCCTCCCATCACTAATAGTTGAATGTCCTCATAAAAAATCATTGTTTGATGTTCAACTAACTAAATTCTGTCTTTCACCTTTTCTAAGAGAAATAGTTTGGTTTTCATGGAGCTTGGAAATCAATGCTCAGATGTGGAAACCACTGCAGGAAAACACAGGTCCTAAAGCAAAACTATTTGAGCTGGGGATGAACAGAGTTCTCATGTTCTCATCTAGAGCCTTAACTTTCTACTACTCAACATCCACAAACTTCCACTACTTTGCTGAACCTTCTTATTCTTGGTGTTAAGTGACACCGTAAGTAAATTCTGCCATCTCTGTCCTGGGGTTTGCACTATGTTTTTCTTCTAGCACATGATGCATTGTATGGCTTACCCCCCTGAGCCGTAGGAAGTGCTCTGAGAACCAGTACTCCCTGAACCAGGATGGTTGGTCACAGAAAATCAAGATAGCTAGAACATACTGCTTTTAACCACTTTTTTCTGGCCTTCCTCACAGGCGCTAATATTTATGCTTTTACGTGTGCAAATACATATTCTTTGCATAGCTGTTTGCAAGGACTAGTGATGATTCAGTCATGTCATATGCACCACAGCAAGACACTCTCCCCTAGGTTAAACAGGAGGGCCTATATGTAAGGTTAAGCGGTCTCAGGAAGCATGTTCAAGTTTCCACATGCACTGGGATGATACAGAGTCATGGTGCACCCAGCAACAGGAACTCACCAGATTTTGTTTTCCTCTCCCTCCATGCAAGGCTCTTTGGTGATGGAAGCTGAACAAGAAGCAATTTTCCTCTGCTGCTTCAGCAAAGAGGCTCTCTGATTCTTCAGATTTCCTTAGGGAAAAACATATTTGCCCTTGGTGAAACCATTGTCTGCACAACAGATATCAACCACAGGTTAAGCAAATACATTTAAAAGGTGCTACTTGTTTTGCACTCAGTTGTCCTGTATGAGATCTTCACCACTCCTCAGAAGACCAAAACGAAGAGATGATGCTGGGGTCCAGGACAAATGCTGCTCTCCTTAACGATCCTACAATTTCCAAAATAATTGGGGTAAATCTAGACAAACCCCATGGATGAGGAGTAAGGTAAAGGGAGCCTGTGTTTCTGATTACTGGGGAAGCAAGAGTAGGGGTCTCACCAACAGCCTGAGATGGAGAGGAGACACTTAGCAGGCCCAGATGACATCCACCCTCTCTCATCTATCAAAAACCAACCAAGCATTATGTTAACCCACCCCACTTCTACCTAAAGGTATGAAGCAAGAGTGCAGCAGTAGAGGGAGAAGCAGATGGGTGTAGAAAAACAACTTGCAGTCTGAAAACCAGCAGAAAGGTGAACTGGAAGACTGGGAGAGCAGCCAAGAACCAGTCAGGCTGTTGCCTGCAGTGAGGGCAGAGCCAGCTGGGGCTCAGGGAAGGCACCCGCCTGAGCTGCTGCCGCCCGCCCTTATGCTAGGGTAGGTAAGCTGCCGAAAGGGAAGCAGGGGCTGGAATACCCTCCAGGTGAGACGGGCTGCCAGGCAGCAGGACACAGGCAAGTCCTGTTTCTGCTCATGCAGTTTGAGGGCAGCAGAGAGCTGCAGCATGCCCTGAACTAGGAAAGCGCTTTGAAGACTTGGAGAGACCAGGAGGTGTTGTTGGGAGGCAAGAGATGGGCTGCGGCTTTTGGTACCTCTCTGGAGAACTGTTTTCAGAAGGCCATAGACTGGGGAAAGAGACTAACAGGTGGGTAGCGTAGGACAGGATCCAGCAAGGATTCGTCTTCTGCCACAGCCCTGCCCCCGTCACTCTGCTCTGGATCCAGATGCCCAGCGCTGCAGGACTATCTCAAGGACACTCAACATTCCTTCAGACTGTGGCCTTGGACGAGGCTGCTGTGATGAGCACCACCAAGTGCTGTGGCTGACAGGCAGCTGGAGTGTGAGGGGGAAAGAGTGCTTTTTAAGTTGATGTGATCAGCTAAAACTATTTCTGCCACTGCTACTCCAAGGACCACTCACTCCCAGCAAGGGGAAGTGGTGGAGGAGAGAGGAAGACAGGAACATGAAAAAGTCTCCAGGCAGTGGAGACAGATGAGGCTGTCAGCAAACATCTTGTGGACTTTGCACAGCAATGAATGGCAAAGACCACAGGCTGACTTGTCCCCTCAGTGGGCTCCAGACAACACTGCCCTGCAGCTCCTAAAAGAGGAACACCTGAGCTTAGCAGTACAGAGCTTCTCAAGCAGTCTGCTGGAAGCCCAAGGGCTTTGCTTGACTTAACTGAGGAACAGAAATCAAAGCAACACATGCCTCACCCTTGAATCATCTTTTCTCGTGCCTGTGTCTGCCTGGGGGAAGGTGACCATGGCATCATGGCAGGCCGCTAATGGAGTAAATGCCATGGACGATCAACAAGATCGTTTCCGTTGCAGTAGATGGAACACTTGCAGATGGGGCACTTCAATGTCACATGTGGCCTCTAGTCCCCAGAGAGATGATGCTGAGCTGTGATGCACCTCAGAGCACGGAAAGGAATTGCGCCCAACAGTGGGGACACAACATAAGGGCCTGATCCTCCAAATCCTCTACATACCTGCACGTTTTCCACTTAACAGAAATCCAAACAGAACTGGGACAACTGAGAAGCCATGCAGACCCCAGGACGCAGCTGAAACAAGAGCTCTAAGCTAGCAGCAGCGCTGCAGAGGAGTGGGGTTTCCTGGCTGCCAACAGGCACGGGAGATGGGGCTTATGTCTGGGCATCACCAAAGGATTCTGCCCCATGTCTTGATGATGCAGCATTTACACAAAGGCCGCAGTTACTGACATGATGCTGCCTTTTGTGGGAAGCGCTGCCCAGTGCCACAGGGCTTGTTCACTCCAGCCAACACGACTCCCTTTCTCTTCCCCAAACATGTTTCTTTGCTTCCTCCTACGCCCTTCCCACGCCCACCAAACTTCTTAGAACTGATTTTATCTTGGCTTTAAGTATGTGGCGTTTATACAGTAACAAGAATCACAGAAATAATCATGCAAACCTTTGCTCTGAAATTGCAATCCCCACGTTTTCAGTGTTCTGGCATTGCAGGCAGGTCTACCACTCAGCAGGAGCTCCAAGCATTGGTATTTTGACCTAGTATCTAAACCTACGCTTTAGATATTAAATACTGTCTTATTAATTAATTATAATTACCGATGTTATCTCATGCAAACCACTTGCCACTTCTGCTCACATTCGTCTGTGCCACATGACAAGCCACATGATGGTGTATTGTGCAGATAGTACTGTTTTACACACTTAAGTGATGAAATACAACCTGCCTCATGAGACTTTCACCATCACCGCTGCAACTGACCTACTCAGGCACTTCACACTCATGAACTAACAATTTGCATCATTCACACTTTAGCTGAGGTAAAGCCACTGTCCATATAGAGGCCAACATTCAGAAGAACACAGGACTAATTTCCTGATTCCTGGCTCCTGAAAAAAAACCCAAAACTTGTCGCCAGATCATTAGAGGACAGACAAGAATGTCCATTCTTCCCCGTACACACATCACAACATATAAATGTGACACTTGCTAATCAGCTTCAGCATTGAACACTTCAAAACTGCAATTTACCCTGTGAAGGGAATGAGATCAAAGGAGGGACCATGCACTGTCAGGGAGTTTGTTAGATGAAAGGTTCCCAGGTAACGCTAGAATATGAAGTTTATCTCACAGAGACAAATGTTGCAAAAACTCTTCTCAGCAGTGCAAGTGGTAAAACAAGAGGCAAAAGCCACAATTTGTAGCTGGAGAAGTTCAGAGTGGACATTAGGAACTGCTTCTTCATTAGGAGCGTGATGGAATACTGGATCCAATACCCACAGAGGCTGTGTGAGATCTCCATCCCTGGGAGCTTTTTGGGACTCAGCTTGACAAAGCCCACAGCTGACCTGACCTGGCATTGCTAATACTCCTGTCTTCAGCAGCAGGTTGGACTACCTGACCTCCAGAGGTCTTTACAGCCAAGGACTCCATGATAAGTCTGACTTAATTAAGGAGGGGGATTCCTTCTAACCTTAAAGCTAAGAAGTGATAATTACCTACATTTTTGTCAGCTTAACAGCACATTTTCAAAAACCATTGACAATCTCCTGCTCCCACTGCCTTCATGGCTTACTGTGGACAATACAGAAATGAGACTCAAAGTCTCCTGCATTCACTGGCCAAAAACAAGGTGACTCAATCAGTTTAATAGCTTTAGAAGACTTCATACAATTCTTACCTGTGCCTCAGTTTCCTCCCCCACTGATGTTGAAAACAGACAACAGGAAG
Source organism: Astur gentilis (assembly GCF_929443795.1). NCBI lineage: Eukaryota > Metazoa > Chordata > Aves > Accipitriformes > Accipitridae > Astur > Astur gentilis. The sequence goes on along the minus strand of NC_064887.1, from coordinate 41,274,664 downwards.
CTTAATTGATGGTTTCAAACCGGTTTTTGAGATCTGAAGATGAAAAGGCACAAATGGAAAAGCAAAGCGTTAACTAAAATTTTCATTATTTGCTATTGCTATTAAGAAGCCCAAACCTCCCCCAGGCAGTCTGAGAGTCCTGCATTGCTGGGCCCTCTGCAAGTATGAAAATAAAAGGCAATCCCTATCTTGAAAATCACAGCAAACTTGAGAAGCAGCGTATTTCACCATCGTGTATTTGCTGTAGCCAGGCAAAGGCTGAGAGTGGGAGAGCATGTCTTACTCCTTGAGTAGTTACAGCACCCATGCTGCAGGGTAGGAGAGATTTGCCAAGAAAATGTCATGGCTAAGTGATGTTTTCACATCACAGACACCATGTCCTGCTTCTCTGGGGCTTCTTGACAATGTCTGTGATGCCATGGAGCAGCCCAAGAGCATGTGTTGCTGTGCTGAGCCCCACCACCCATGCATGGACTTTCCAGCTGTGCTACTGGCTGCTAACACAGCTGCTCTTTGGAAAAAGCCAAGCACAAGCTGCCTGCTGGCACTGGCTGACCCTGCACGTACCCACCTGGGGAACAGGTCCTCCAACCTGGGGGACAGGGGCTGAATTCCTGCCCCAGCACCCTTTTTCCAAGCAGCTCCAGTGCTACGGTGTCGTGGTTTAACCCCAGCCAGCAACTAAGCACCACACAGCCACTCACTCACTTCCCCCCCACCCAGTGGGATGGGGGAGAGAATCAGAAGGAAAAAGGTAAAACTTGTGGGTTGAGATAAGAACAGTTTAGTAGAACAGAAAGGAAGAAACTAATAATGATAGTAATAACAATAATAAAATTACAATAATAACAAAAGGATTGGAATATACAAAACAAGTGATGCACAATGCAATTGCTCACCACTCGCTGACCGATGCCCAACTAGTTCCTGAGCAGCAATCCCCCTCCGGACAACTCCCCCCAGTGTATGTACTGGGCATGATGTCACACGGTATGGAATATTCCTTTGGGAGTTTGGTTCAGCTGTCCTGGCTGTGTCCCCTCCCAACTTCTTGTGCCCCTCCAGCCTTCTTGCTGGCTGGGCATGAGAAGCTGAAAAATCCTTGACTTAGTATAAACATTACTTAGCAACAACCGAAAACATCAGTGCGTTATCAACATTCTTCTCATACTGAACCCAAGACACAGCACTATACCAGCTACTAGAAAGAAAATTAACTCTATCCCAGCCAAAACCAGGACATACAGCTAAAGCCAGGCTGAGGATGTGTTTCACATCCCCACTGTGGATGGCGGGCAAGGCCCACGCTTGAATCCATGTCCCTAGCAGCACAGACACACCTTTGCCAGCAGGTCTTTGCTCCAGTGTTTGCAGGAATAGCTCACTCTCTGGCCAGGCCTTTCTTGGCTCCCAGAAGCAAGGCAGTGCATTTGGGTCAACGTGGTGGCAAGCAGGATGAGGCGTGCAAGAGCACGGGAACAGGAGCGGTGCCTGCAGGCTGCTGGGCTGAGCCCATTTCATAACCGTGGGACAGATCTCCGTAGACTTCCAGTGCCTGTGTCCCTCAGCACCCCGCCATGGCGGGGCGTGAGGTGGGGGGGGGGGGGGGGGCATCCCTGTCCACAGCTGCTGTGGGACAAGGTGCCCCACAGCGCGGCCCCCAAGGCCAAAGTGCTTGGGGACGGGTGACCTCCATAAGGGCCCTCTGAGACATCCCGACAGGTATGTCTCTGGGGGGGGGGGGGGAGGACAAACATCAGGACCCAGACCCACCCCACAGCCATCAGGTCCCTGGAGGGACCCCCAAGCCCCCTCACCTGCCTCCCTCACCCCACCCCACCGACACCGCCCGCCCCTCCCTCTCCCATCCCCTCCCCATTGGCCAGGCCAGCACCTGCAGCATTCCGATTGGCTCCCTCAGCTGCTCATCGGGCCCTTGGGGTATTTATGCGGGGCGAGGCCCAGCATTCCCCATCCTGTCAGCACTGGGGAGCAGAGGTAGCAGGTAAGGTGGAGCTGGTGGGGAGGCATTTGTGGCTTGGTGTGGGGGGAGAGGGACTCCCCAAAGTTGTCCTTTGCTTCCCCAGGGTATCTGCAGCCCCTTGCCTCAGGTGGTTCTTTGCAGCCTTCACAGGGACAGAGGGTGAAGGCTGGGTTTGGAGCTGTCTCCATCCCTAGAGCCCTTGACTCCTGGCCCTGGGGAGCACTGGGGCTAAAAATGTGCCTGCTGAGGGGCTGTGTTCCCCTAGCTGCACTCACAGGGCTTTTCCAGCTCCTGGGGAAAGTGGAGAGCTGTGTGCTGTGTCTCTGCAGCTTTTCCCCATCTGTGGGTCGGGGGGGGGGTGTCTTGGCTTTTTGAGGCCAAAGGTGACACCATATGGAGTCGTGCTGCATTTGCTGTGCCTTGCGGAAGAGCTGAAAGGCTTTGAATTCTTCCCTAAATGCTTCTTCCTAGCCCTGAGGTGACTTCTTGGTAATGCTATGGGTCTCTGATCTGTGATTGAGCACCTTTGGGTGTGAAAGCTTGTTTCTGATTATCATCTGGTGAAGATCAAAGCTGTGTCAGGGGGGCTGCAGGAGGTGGCTCTCCCACCCAGCCACACAGGGACAGGGTGTGACGTGCACCCTGGACAACACTGCTGACTTGTGTCAATGTTGGGAGAAGCGGTATGTGCTTTGGGAGGCAGATGGATCAGTTGGGCATTCTCTTCCTGTTGACAGTGCTGCCAGACCTGCCTGTAGCTATTTCACATGATTATTTGGTGTAGGCATGATAATGGTGTTAACGAAGGGGGCGGCCTGAGTGATGAGGTAACTTTCTTGCTCAAGAGCACTGTCTCTCTGCAGACAGAGGCTGCAGCCATGCACGGCTCTGCCAGCTTGCTGGAGGGAGCACTTAGCAAACTAGCTTAGTGTTTGTCAAGGCTAACAGGGTTCTTAAATGTGGTTGTGATTACCTGAAACTGTAGTTTCATGTATGGCTGTGAAGGACTTCAATTACTGAAGCCGGTTCTGCTGAAACTTCCAGATGAAAATGTGTGTTAAAAAGCAAGCGGCATGCTGCTTGCTCTGCAAGTTATAGCTTCTGTCTGAAACTGAGTCTGTCCTCATGGAAAAATTGGTAAGTGGAAAGTACTGGAAAGCCCAGAAGCTGTTTTAATTAAACTCCCTCTCCTCTTTCCTAAAATACATCCAGATTCTTGTAGCTTGGATAACTTATACGCTCGCTGTTCCAAGGAGTTACTGACCTAGTAATGGGCCACTGGCTGTGGTGCCTAATTTCCATTGGAAGTGTGGGGGGGGAACCTGCCCTCCATCTGCAAAAGTGGCTTTAATCTTTGAGGTTCCCTAATGATGATGACTTTTCCAGAAGGGTTACATGGGCATCTCTGCCACCAATTCTGAAACTAATGTCCAAGGGTCAAAGCTGAAAATCATCTCATCCTCCTCCCAAAACTAACCCTGCCCTCGGAGCACTTGCGAACAACTCCCTCAGCTGCGGGCAGTGCCATTTCCCACTGCAGCAGACATCTGTGACCCAGTTCTGCTGACTGCATTTATGGGAACTGGGGTATCAGTGGCAGATCTCAAAGAATGTAAATAAGTGCTTTAACCACAAATTAATACCTTTGCCCAGATTAGCTCTCCCTGCTTATATCTAAAGCACTAAATTTAGCTTTGTTTTCCTAAGTGGTCATTAAGGAATTGCCAGTTAAGCTATTGAACCAGGCACCCTAGCTATGGCTCAATCTGTCTTCCCAAGGTAAAACACAGTTGGAAAAGAGAAAAGCTTCCTAAACAACAAGATCCTACCTCTCTGTCTGCAGGACAATGTAACAGCAGGCTGTCTTCATGGGGCAGAGCTTCTTTCCACAGGAAAAATAAAAACTTTGCACAAGTTAAAGAACTAGCTTTATGTATGCTGGTCGCTGTCAGAGTGACAGAAATCAAAGGTGGTGCTTACCCCAGCAGGAAAGTACTTGCTCTTCTGCCAGGGTAGCATGTTGCACTGGCTGTGACAGTCCGAGGCAGGGAAAATGGGTAGCAGCTTGGCAGTTTTGGTGCCATTGCCCTTGCTGTTTCACTGAGCTGAGACTTGTGCCAAATTGGGCAATCATCAGCAGTTAAGCTATTGTGCTGTGCTAGAAACGTGCACTGAAGTTTCATCTTTCTGAAACTACCCATTTCAAGAACTTTCTCCAGCAGTGACCTAATAATTTCTGATGTACCAATGGTATGAAATCATCTGATCATAATTTTCATACAAAGCAAACCGTAACCAAAGCAAACAGTGATGCTGTTTGTGCTTTTATGCCTGGTGGTTCCTGTGCATGGGGTCTGCCTGCTGGGATTCCCGCTTGCAACTATGCTGGCTTGAAGCTGTGCCTTTCTCCAGAGGATTCTGAAACAACTGACCCAGAGTTGCTAAGCACTGTGCTTTCCTCCACTCTCTGAAGTAAAACAAGGTCTGGTTTGCACTTTTGTAGGGAATAGACAAGAAAGAGAAAATAAAACCATGCTCTGAGCTCATGAAGACGTGCCCACACAACAAACTGGTGTTTGCAACGCATGCCGATTCCTCCTACACGGAGGAAAGCAAACCATGTTCTAATGTGACTGTGCTGCAAGGATTGTCACTGACACAGCTGCACCCATAATTAAGATGGGCTCTTAGTACTTCAGAGGTTGATTCTAACCTTGCACTAGTTTTTACATCAGCCAAGGATTTACTCCTGACTTATGCTAGCATAGTAGAGTCCTTTCCTCTTTTTTTTTTTTTGCTGTGGTGTGCCTCTGTGTCCTAACCCTGACACCAAGGTCAGTAAGACACTCTGCAGTTTGAGGTTTTTCCTACCTGTCTAGAAGTCAAATAACTGGGCAAAGGGGTTGTTTGTAATGGTATTGAAATAGTTGTGCTTTGCCCCATGACGGGGCTGCAGACTGATTCAGCCTACTTGGCTTCAAAAAAGCCAACAAACTTGCCCTGAAGCAGAGCAAGGCAAATAACCACTGAGCAAACCCTGTGGACTTTGGGACTGAGACTTTATGTTCAAGCCCTGCTTTTCTTTAGAGCAGTTTTCTAGAAGTTCTCCCAGGCTGATAAAGTTCAAACTGTATTTTTGCTGTGCTGTTAAATGGGGCAGCCCCCCAGGCAGAGTGGTTACCAGGACTGTGCAGAAGTGCGCTGGCTGGATCTGGGCTTTTTGCTTGAGAGGCTGGAGGTCCCAACTTTTGTGATAACTTTTGCTGCTGACATGTAGCACTCTGCATCCCTGCCTTGCTTGAATCTCACTGAAATGCTGACTAATTGCATGGTTAATGCAGCAATATTTGAAGTCCTGCCAAGTTACCTCCTGAGATGTCTCCCCTAGCTCTATCCATGGTTGTTTCACTACTTCTTCCCCAGCTCTCTGTTCCCGTTTCCACAGCAAAATAAAAACCTTACACAAGTCAAAGAACATAAGAAACAAGACAATGGCCTCTGTCACAAATCAGATGGCAAATTTTTTTGGTAGAATCTGCCAGTGAGCCTGGAGCAGTGCTTGGCTTGGGAATCCGGTTTGTGAGGAATTTTGATTTGGGGGTTTTTCATTGGAAAATGCCATAGCAATTCTAAGAATAGGAATTAACTGGCAAGGGAGAGAAAAGCAGACACTGCACTGAAGAGCAAATATGCTGAAATGCCTGCTGTGCCTGACTAAGGCTGAGAAGTAATCCTGGATTTATCACACGATACTAGAGTGTCCAGATACTGACCTAGGTCTAGGCTGGGGATGCCAATACACATTCAAGATATTGCATCACTTTTATACTTCTTTTTATACTTCTTTAATCCCATTATGTAATGAGAATACTTCTGAGACTTGGTTTCACAGGAAGTGAGGAGGGATTTCCTGCCTAGCTGGTTAGTAGGGTGGGAAGGCAAGTTTCAAGGTAGGCAGCCAGAATGCTGCAGCTGCGAAACCTGGCTCATGCTTCTAGGAAAACTTTGAAGGATTTTCATATCCCTCCCAGAGCTGTGAGACTGCCAGTGTTGCTGGAGTTACCAGTGGTGGGGAAGCTGATAACGAAGTTCCCCACTATGAACACAGGCATAGTGGAATGACTCAAATGACACTCATCTCAATGTCCTTTGCAAAGGGTACTTCAGAGGAGAGGGGCTATAAACTTGGGACACTTTTCAAGAAGGTAAAATATGCCTATTGCTGTTTCAGCATCTCTGTTCAATCTCTGGCCCTGACGCCTTTCTGGAGGAGAGCTGAAGTCCTGCCAGTCTCTTCCTCCCCTTCAGAGGAAAATGGATTAAGCCATTGCAAAACCCATCTCTACTTCAGACAAAGTGGGTGAAAACTGAGGGCTTTACTCCCTTACAGGGTATTAAGCAAGTTCAGGCAGTTTTTTAAAAATAAATATTTCTAATTTTAAACTCCATTATTAAACTATTTGAGCTTGTCACATTTTGAAAATTAAAACTAAAAAATTACTTGTACTACTGTTGTAACAAGCCCTGCTGCAGCTGCATTTCAGCAGGACTTGTTAGAAGGACAGCAATGTCATGATCGAGTGAGACAACATTCACTGATTCCCACTGTTAGCCCTGCTTCTGCAGGGTGCATCTTTCCTTCAAGTGTTCCAGTCGTTGGCCAGCAAAGAGCCTGTGTAGGGGAAAGCTGAACCAAAAGTACTTCTACCAGAGAAAATGCATGACACAAGATAGTTCTCACCCACTTCTAACCTGCAACTTTGAAGCCAGTCAAATGTTATCAGCAATAAAATAAGTCGGATGGTTATTTAAAGTATTTGGCTGTTTGGTGATTGAGGGAGGTGACTGGGTGGTACAGTCCTTGTCCTACATAAATATTTGCACGTCATAAATCATGGAGTCTCAAATACCTTCATACCCTTGCAAGAAAGATTAGTGATGTCACCCTAATATTCCTAGGACATGCGGAATGATGGATCCCAACTTTGCCCTCTGCTTTTCACCAGTTTTACTAAAACTTTAATTCACCGAAGGAAATTGTTGTACTCATGCTGTTATACTCTTGTTTTTCCTTTCAGCTGCAGTTGAATTCAGTATGGCATCAGAAAAGACCACAAAAAAAGAACTGCTAAATGCTGAGGAACAGCAGCAAGCGGTAGGTGGCAGGACAGCTAGTACTCTAATGTGCAACAGTTAAACTATCTGCTGACAGAAATGCTGATTAACTTTGGTCACCACCTCAAAACCAGGCTGAGAGTAGCAGAAAGATTAACCGTATGAACAGAAGCTAACTTTTTTGCTCAAGAGAACTTCAGGGCTGGCTCAAGTAATGCAAGTAATTCTGAAACATGAGCTCTTACAGGTCCTATTTCCACATCTGGGTTTGATGCTGAAACTCAGTGTGACTCAGAATTCATGAGCCCAGAGCTTGAATTTTCAATCCTGGCTTGTTGCTGACTTGCTAGTGGTCTTTGGATGAGTCCCTTCAACTCTTAGTTTAAAAAGGATGAGGAGCTAGACTGAATGTCCTCTTAGGACCTTTCTGGATAGACACATGGCTTGTACTCACCAGCTTGAGGTGGATCTCTAATGTCACTTCTCTTGGGTTTTAGAGTGCTGTCAATCGGGTAACCAGCTTGCCCTTGCTCAACTCTGCGTTCAACCTGGTCTCATCTGCCTACAACTACACCAAGGAGACACATCCTTACCTCAGTGGTGTCTGCAGTGTGGCTGAGACTGTGGCTGCTGTCGCAGTAGGTAGTGTGGTTGGTGGGGCACAGCCCATCCTGAACCAACTTGAGCCACAAAGTAAGTGATGAGGCTGGAGTGACCCTTTCTACGCAGAGGAATAGGTGGGGAGGGGAGTTTCATGTGCCTGTTGGGTGATACACATTTCCTGTAGCAAGTTGTTCTAGTTAATTGTAGCACTGAGTCTTCCACTCAGCAGTCCCAGCTGCTCAATGAACCCACTGAATTTCATGGACATGAAACTGTTGGTAGCAGAAACAAAGTTTGGCCTCTTGTCTGTGGTTTAAGTCACTAAGCAAAAACTCCCTCTTTCTCCACCACTCCCAGTTATAAGCATCCCAACTGGTAGTAGCAGTGTCCATCTTGGATATAGCTCAGTCTGTTTCATCCCAACACTTTTCAACCCTTTAAACCAGTCGCCCTACCCACCAGGGGCAAGTATTACACTCCAGTTGGAGCAATGTGCTGCCAATAGCTAGCAAGCTGGGAAGGCAAAATGGAGACTATTTGAACCTGCCAAATTGTAGGGTTTGTTCACTTTTTAACAAAACACACACACACACCCATCCCAGGATGGTGGTGACTTTTTTGGCTTGCTTTCATGAGTGTATCCTGAATTGGCCATTGTAGGGTCAAAAACCCCTCTCCAAATTGAAGAATAAACTGGTACCTCTTGTCTTTTCTAGTTGCACTTGTAAATGAATATGCCTGTAAAGGACTGGATCAACTGGAGGAGAACTTGCCTTTCCTTCAACAGCCAGCAGATAAGGTAAAGTAAAGGCTTTTCCTGAGGAAGCCATGACTTCATGTCTTGCTTGATGGAACTGTTATGGGTACAGAAGAATATGGGGAAATAAATTTCAGCTGCTTTGTCAGGTCAGTCCCTGGTATGGGCTAGAGGAAGCACTGCAAGCTGATAAAAGCTGGAGAGATGCTTTCAGCATGTGGAAGTGAACATGTCCAAGTAAATATAGGTGTACTGACTTCCACAGCTCCCCCACAAGACTGCAAGCACTATTTAGCCATATGGAAAAGCTACTTCAGGGAGGGAAAACTGATTTTTTAAAAAAATATATCTTTCCCTCTCCTTGTTGTAGGTAATCTCAGACACCAGGCAGCTGGTTTCCACCAAAGTGACATCTGCTATGGATGCTGCCTGTGAGGCAAAAGAAGCAATGGCTGATAAAGTGACTGAAGCTGTGGGCCTCACTAAAAATGTTGTTGGGGACAGTGTCAAGCTGACTAGGTCAATGGTCACCTCCACTGTTAACAGTGCTGTGGAGGCTGCCCAGGGTGCCAAGGACCTTGTGACTAACAAGGTGACAGAGGCAGTAGACCTCACTAAACACATGGTGGAAGACAGTATTGGACTGACCAAGTCTGCAGTTGCTTCTACTATTGTCAATGCTGCGGAGGCTGCCCAGGGTGCCAAGGACCTTGTGACTAACAAGGTGACAGAGGCAGTGGATCTCAGTAAACACATTGTGGAGGACAGCGTTGGACTGACCAAGTCTGCAGTTGCTTCTACTATTGTCAATGCTGTGGAGGCTGCCCAGGGTGCCAAGGACCTTGTGACTAACAAGGTGACCGAAGCTGTGGACCTCAGTAAACACATTGTGGAGGACAGTGTTGGACTGACCAAGTCTGCAGTTGCTTCTACGATTACTGCTGCTGTAGGGGCTGCCCAGGGTGCAAAGGATCTTGTGACCAACACAGTGACTGAAGCAATGGACCTAACCAAAGGGGCTGTTCAGGATGGTGTTGAGAAGACCAAATCAGTGGTCACTTCTACAGTCAATACAGCTCTGGATGCTGCATATGGCACCATAACTAGCAAAATAAATACAGCTTTGGAGCAGAGCAGAGAGGCTATCCAGGAAGGTGTGGAGAAGACTAATTCAGTGGTGACCAACAGCATAAGCAAAGCCAAAGCAGTGAGCCAAGCAGTGGCAGGTGGTGTGGAATCTGTCCTGGGTATATCAGAAGATCTGGTGGATCAGTACCTCCCAATGACAGAGGAGGAACTAGGTGAGAAAATGCTTAGCTGGCGGTTGTAAATGCAAATCCTTTCCCACATGACTAGAGAGCACCTGACTCTGCAAGACCCATCTTCTGAAGTAGACAGGTAGCTCTGAATTTGTCACCAAGCTGGCTGGCTGTCAACACTGACTTGCCACATGGTATGGGACAGAGTTCAAGCACTTGCTAGCTGGTCTTTGCCCATCAGCCTCAAGGCAAATAAACATGTGGGTGCCTGCTTCAACCTATCTGTCAAGTCTGCTTTTCTGAAGAGAACATGTTGAGCAGGGACTAGCCTACTTCTAATATCTGAGCAACTACAAACCTCTACTGCTTACGTAGAAAGCTTCAGCCTTCATATTTTTCAATGGGTGATCTTGCCTCTCCCCCCCCTTACAGCTGTGGGAGTGGAGCACAGCTGCATCTCTGTTCTTGTTTCCTCCAGGTAAACTGGCCACCACTGTGGAGGGATTTGGTATGGCTTCTGTGGAGGAGCAGAAACAGCAACAGAGTTACTTTGTGCGTCTGGGTTCCCTCTCTAACAAAGTCCGCCACCGAGCCTACCAGCACTCCTTGAACAAAGTGCAGCGCATTAAGCAAAGCACCCAGGATACTCTCTCACGACTACAGCTGGCAATAAAACTGGTACAAACATGCTTTTTTCCTCTTTTCTCCTGTCTGTAGTCTTCCTGCCCCACTATCCAGATGGAAGCTCTTTCTCCATTCTGTACCAGCTGCATGTCATCTTGGATCCCTCCCTGGGAGGGAAGCACTTGTGCTTCTCTGATTGTCTGCTTGCAATACAGCTCTTCCTCTTATTTTTCCCATCAGATTGAATCTGTGAAAAAGGAGGTTGGCCAGAAGCTTCTGGATGGGCAGGAGAAGCTCCATCAGCTGTGGGTGGACTGGAGCCTGACCCAACCCAAAGGAAACCAAGTTAAAACTGCCTCCCAAGCAGAGGTATCCCTAGAAGGACATATTTAATCAGGCCTCATGGATGGTGTACACCTCATCTGCCCTAGTAACTGAGCTATATCTCTTTCCCAGCAGGTAGAGTCACGGACTCTAGCTATGCTGCGTATCATCACCCAGCAGCTACAGCCTGTTTATGAGAATCTGAAAGCCAGCATCCAAGGCCTCCCCAGCAACATCCAAGAAGCTGTGTATCAGGCCACTCGAAATATCCACAAGCTCCATAGTTCTTTTTCCAGTGCTATGTCTTTCCAGGACCTCTCCCCCACCACCCTGACCCAGAGCCAGGACTGTGTGGCAGAAGCCCGAAGGTCCCTGGATGACTTGTTTGAGTATGTAACTCAGAACACCCCTCTAAACTGGCTTGTAGGTCCCTTCAGGGCGATAGCTAAAGTGTCACAGGATAGCAGAAAGCAGAAGAAGAAAGCTTTGGTGACTGATATAAAATCACCTATGCTAGAAAAAGCTCCATTGTCAAAGGAGGTGGCTAAGACGCCTGAAGAGCCAAAGGGAGCAAACAAGATCCTGGGGGAAGGGTGTGAAGTGCTAGAGAAGCTGGAAGAGAAAGCAGAGAAAGACACAGAGGTGGCACTGGCTGCAAAGGAGATAAAAACTAATGCACCAGAGGAAGATCTCTGAAGAATTCCAGCTCTTCTGGCCAAGGCTCCCTGGCTAGAACAGCATTTTATCTTTTGTGTGTCCAACTGCCAGTCGTGCCACGACTGCCTCCTGTTCTCTCCCTGTCCCAGGCTGAGTTTACAGTAAGATGTAGTTTGCATGGAGACTTGATAACCAAGGTGGGGTGATTCCATATCTTGATTTACTTTTTTTTTTAAATCATGCTGCTGCACTGAAAGGCAAGATAGGGACCTGTACTTCAGCTTTTTAAGTCAGCCCAGCTGTATGTGTGAATGGCTAATTCTTGCTGAGACAAGTTGTGGGAGAGAACTGGTCTCAACTTATTTTTAATCTCGGATTTGTTTTTAATTCATCCAAGCTGCAGAGATCAAGAGGATGATGCGCTTGACCTTTGATACAATTTCCCTCCTTCTACAAGTTTAAAAATATGTGTTACAGACATGACTTCCTTTCTGCATGTTGTGCTTCCGGAGAGGCTCAGCCCTGCAGCAGACCACAAACAGCTGGGGGCAGGAGGCTGCTTCTCCAGAAGACACTTTTCTTTATGGATCAGCCAAACACTTTTTCTTTCATAGTGAGACACTTAGCAAGGTGGGATTTTCTTTTAAGCATGCCAATTTGCAGTGGGATTATCTTTCCTATTCATATAAATGACTTCAGCGATCTTCTGTTTGTGTCTAAGTAACTCCATGCATGAAACCTTTTGCAGCCATTAAAAAGGTGGCAAATGAGGCAGCTTTTTCCAGGAGTTACTCTGCCATGCTAATGGGATATCCTGTTATTAAAATAGGAGAGATAGGTGCTGGTTATTTTCCCAGCAAACAATCCTTTGTAATAGTTTCTAAGGTAACTTATTTTGGTAACTTGGGTAGTGGCATGGTCCCTGTGCTAAGGCTGGAATAATGGCAAGCAGACTTCAAAATAAAGTGTGACCTGTATTCAAAGAGATGTCTGTTTCTTGTGTATATCTAAAGCTGCAGTGCTATGTTCTCTGCTTAGAATTTAATGTTTGCATTTAACAAATCACTTCTCTGAACAACTTGTGTGTTCTCTGACCTTGCTGGAGGAAGGAAAATGAATGCTTTTGGCAGGTCCCATGTTCTGCCTCAGTCTTAAGCAGAAAAGCATCGTTGCTGTTTTGTCCCCAAGACTCCTGAGGTTCAGCTGCTCCTGCTCTGCTTCCCCCTTAGGTTTCTAGCCCGGCTCACACTAACCCGGCCACTTTACAGAGGTAATGCCAGCAGTCTCTCACTAGAGGGAAACGTCGGTTCCCCACCCAGTCTACCCTCACCAGCTCGCCTTTAATGCCTTCAGGCGCTCCCGTGGAGAACACTAGCTACCTGCAGACGGGGCCCGGGGCTAGCGCACCGCTGGGCTTCTCCTCTACCGCCGAGCCCCGGCCATTTTCGGGGAAGGGAGGCGACAGCTCACCCGGGCCGAAACGCTCCTGCCACGAACACCCGAGTCCCGCTCCGCACCGGCCACCCCCCCCCCCCGGGGCTCCCGGCCGGCCTCGGTGCTTGGTTGCCCTCGCTCCGCCCCGCTCCGCCCCGCCGTGGCTGCCGGGTCTCGCCTCTTCCTCGTGTGCCGACGGGGCAGGCGGGTCCCCCGATCGTCCCGCTTTCGCCTGCCCGGCCCCGGGCACCGAGACGAGCCGGCTCCGCCTGCACCGGGGCGGGGGGGGAGGCCGGCGAGCAGGACCGGCCCGGAGGTAGGCTGGCCCCTTCCTTCCCTTCGCCGCCGAGGGAGGGTGGAGGAGCCGGGGAAGGCGGGGGGGAGCGGTTCCCGTAGGGCCCGGCAAAGGAGGCGAGGCCGAAGGGCTGCGGGCGGGCGGGCGGGCGGGGAGAGGCAGCGGAAAGCGGGGAGAGGAGCGGGGCGTTGCGGTGAGTCAGCGGGCGGAAAGGCAGAGGCGAGCGGCCGAGGTGCGGCCGGCCCGGCCCGCCTGCCGCCGTTTCACTGAATCGGAGGTTTTTGTGAGAGAGAGCCAGCCACTTCCCCAGGTTCGGCGTAAGCTCGTTCATTAGGCAATCAGAGGATTTTTATGAGATGGGGAAAAGCAATTTGAAATTATAAACTTTCCCCAGTTGAGAGCTATTTTTGGGTGTTTGATGGTGTTCCCTTTAAATAGGGAAAGTTTTCTACCAGGCTCAGTCAGTGCCTGCGAGCCGTGTCCCTCCCGGCTGGGCTCTCCGGGCACCCGCTCCTCCGCTCGGACAAGTTCTGCTGTTTAATTTAGCCCCGGTCAGAGGCCTTTGGTGAGTGCAAGGGTTTAGCAGGGCTCAGGGTTTAGATGTGGATGGAGATACAACGTCCACAATTACATTAGGCAGCCTGAGGGAGGATGCCTGTGGGTTATCAACCCTCCCGGCACCAGCAATTTGAATGGGCTTCCTCTAAGCGCGCTTTATTCCTCGACCGCCCGTCACAAGGAGCCTGCGAGGCCCCTGGAACCAGCCGCCTGGAGGAGACGGACACTTGGATTTACCTAAGTACATTATTAGTTCAGCAATTACTTCAAAACAGTTGTAATTAACGTGAAATGAAGGCAAAGAACGTGCTCTTTGCTTAATAACAGAGTTGGAATAATGCGTGGAGCGCTGGCAGATCTGCAAGCACTGAGTGGATGCAAAAATACTTGAGAGCTGTGAGGGAGAGCCTGGGGGCTCTGCAAGCCTTGTGAGGACCCCCCCAGCTCCCCACATTGCTGGTTCTGAACGTTGCACTGTGTTCTTTTCACAGGTTCTTCAGGACAGAGATACCCCTGGTTCTGAGCTGAGCCCCTGAGCAGCAAACAGCTTTCGCTTGTGCGGTACATGAAGTGCGACCAGGGCATCACAGAGTACCACAGGGAAACAAACCTCCGCTCCGAGTGCTGTAATATGCTTTTTCCATCCATGCTGTGTCAGTCCATCGTCTGGGCCACCAGCTGATGAGATGGCACAGAGCGTCAAGCTCCAGCCAAGCTTTGAGGACATTTTTAGCGTTCTATCCCAGATCCCACAAGATAAACTCCTTAGCCTCAAACATAAAGTGAAGCACTTGATATCTGGGCCCAGCAGCAAATTACTGCAAGCCATGGTCCTGCTTACTCTGGGGCAAGAAGGGGATGCAAGAATTTGTTTGGATGCCTTGGGAGATAACCGGGCAGCCCAGTATGTCCATCAGACCAAACTGGGTGCCACAGGAGTGCAGGAAGATGTGGAGGATTTGCAGCCTCCCCAGCTGGATGCAGGTGCCATGACGCTTCTGGCACAGATCTACTCAGTGTTGGCGGAGGAAAAACTGTGCAGTCATGAAGCCGTGGACAGAGCCCGCCAGGCTGCCACCAAAGCCTGCAACGCCAGCAAGGAAACTCAGGGGGACACACTCAACAGCATCCCACGTGAGGACCAGGAACATGGCTCTGCTGTCAGCATGGGCCCAGGTGACAAATTTCAGACGCTGAGATCTGACATGGGATTTCTCCAGCCGGCCAGCCCAAACTACGTGGTGAGAAGTTCTCCAGTGCAGATTGGAGGCAAATCAGACCTTTCAGGCCCACGGACCTTGCACTCCTTGGGGAGTACCTCTTTCCCCAGTTGCTTGGAGATCAGTGCGTCACCAACAGTTGTTTTTCACACCCAACCTTCTTCCCACGAGCATGTCCCCCAGCCCAGCCAGCTGTGCAAAGGGAGCACCAGCAGTGCTGGACAGCCTGACGGGGACAGACAAAGCCGTGGCCTGCAGGAAACAAGCTGGACCAGCAGACTCAACTCTCATCCCGGGCAGGACACGGGTGCCCAAGTCCCCCGACCGGAGAAGGTTCTGCAGGTCAGTTCATGTCGTCCGACTCCCCCTATTCCTGAAACACAGCTGCCCACAACGGGTGCTGTGAACCAACCTGTCGAAAGTAGTGATGTTTCCAGCACAGTAGCAGCAGAACCTCATACACCAAAAGAAAACACAGACAAAAAGCAAGATGAAAAGCAATTACCTACGGGTCTTCCTGACTCAAGAGCTACAATGGATACTGGTCCTGCCCACATGTCCATGGAGGACTCCCATGTTCCAGCAGCCATTCCTTCTAACTCTGCACCTACTTCCATTTCAACCTATTCCCTTCCTCCTCCTACCTATTCCTTCTCCTCCACCCTTCCCCGTCCTCTTCAGGGAGCTCCTTCCAGCTTATCATATCCCACTCCCCTTCACTCATCCCCCTCTCCAGCCTGGCCTCCTCCTCTTCAAACTGTAGAACCAGTGCCCACATCAGAGCTAGACGGGGGAAAGTTCTTCACTTTTGTTGTCCTGCATGCTAGCCAAGATGAGATTGTTGCCCATCGGGTCAAGGACCTGCTGGAGAACATGGGGGTTCCCAATGGTGCCACACTCTGTGAGGACTTCTTCATCGCCGGACGCAGCCATCTGACTTGCTTCCAGGATGCTATGGAAAACTCTGCTTTTATCATCCTTCTGCTGACCAAGAACTTCCCATGCGACCTGTGTATGTTTCAGACAAACACTGCTCTGATGGAGTCCATCCTGAAACCATCCAAGCGTGACTCAGTCATCCCTTTTGTGCCCAAGGAGAACCCCCTGGAGCGGAGTCAGATTCCCAGCACGCTAGGCGGGCTGATGCCATTAGATGAGAACTCTCCTGGGTTCTCCAGGACAGTGCAGAACACCTTTACCACCAGCAGGATCAATGAGAGGAAAGCCATGTGGGACCTGATGCAGAGAAAGAAACTACAGCTGTATCAGGAACGGTATCAAACACTGCAGAACTTGGCTGCTCTCAACCTTGGCTCCCTTCCCCAGGCGCCTCTGTCAGCAACACAGCTGCAGCTGCTGGGGCAATCACCCCAACAGTGGTGCCCCCCTGCTTCGACTGTTCCTCCTGCCACATACCCACCTCCACCCGCTGGTCACCCCATGCCCGCTCAGATGGGTCCCCCTCCTTTCCAACCACTTCATCTCCCATCAGGCCACTACAACATGATGCCAGGTCCAGGAGGCATCCCGTCTCTCATCATTCAACATGCTCGAATGGTTCAAATTGGGGATCACAACATGATGCAGGTAGAAACTGTCACACCAGGTCCACAGGACGGGGAGGAAGAAACCAGGTAGAATGCTTGATCAGAGACACGGCAAGTCAGCCAAGGCTGGAGACACTCACACTTAGTTTCAAACCCTAGATGACAGTGATTCTGCTGGGACTGGGACTATTCTTATTTCACTGTTGGTAAAAGGTGCCACTTTTCTGGACCACAGGAGAAAATTACCTTCTTTTTTGTTGGACAAAAGAGCTTGCAATCTCCTGAGACTGTTTTCCCTGTGCTTATTTTCAAGTAACTAAAAAACCTCTTTTCCTGATTTCCTGAGGCTACTGGAAGGTTTTATAAATAAGTTTTAATTAATTTATTTGTGTTTCTCTGGTTCTTTCCTGCAGAATTAGCAAAGGGGCAGTCAGGGATATCTGGAAAACTGTTGTGCATGTCCGCACCTCTGGGGTGGAGGAGGCTAGGAGATGGCATACCAGGGTTCTGTTTCATAACCTGCTGCTGACCAAATAATTTGAGGGAAAATCTTCAGGGGATGCTTTGGGGAGTCGCTGTGGCCTCCTGTGAAGGTGCAAAGCACCATGAGGTCCCACTGTTTTCTTCCAGCAGTCCTCTTTGCTTGGGGTTGCAGAGTATCCTCTCGGCCTGTCACACCGATGCCTACTTTGTGTGCATGGTGCCCTCCCTTGCTGCAGGGCACCAGCAGCACCATTTCCCCTAAACCTCTCACATCAGACCCAGGAAGGTTCAGGAAACCAGCTTCACAGACTTCTGAGAGGCTGCAGGCCTCTGTGCTGAGGCATAAAGACATCACTTTTCCCAGTTCCCCTCTGAAACTACAGAGAAAGAAGTTTTTTGTTTGAGAAAAGACAAAATTCCCACGTGCCCCTGGAGGCATGGCTTGAAGTATTTTTGTATTTAAGAAAACTCTGTTAATGAACTGAGATTACACACCAGATACAAGGCTAAATAAGAATCTTTACAGTAAAGCTGTGCTTGGGGGGCGGGGGGGGGGGGGGGGGGGGAATACTTAAGGAAGGTGAAATGAGAGGGAGGAAATGTGGAGCAAGACTGAGGAGGCTCCAAGAAGCTGAGTGTCCACTCCTCTGCTCTTACCTGCTTGTAAAAGGTCAGAGGCGGGACCAGGGCCTGTTGCACAGAGAAGTGTTCCCTACTGAGATAACTCCACCTATTTATGTTATTGCCTTTGAGGAAGAAGTTTGATAGAAAAAAAACCACAAAAGCAACAAGCAGAGCATTACAGAAGGGGTGCAAAAAGGCCAGGAATGGGGGGAGGTATTCTGCAGGACCTGGGTGAGGGATGTATCTGGAAGGTATCTACCGAGTATTTAACACAAGGAGGGCATCAGAAGCAAAGCCACAGACCCTGACAGCTTCTGCTGCGTCCATTTGCCTGCTCTGTCAGTAGAGGTCAGCCCAAAGCCACCAGATTACTAGAAATGGGACTGCTCCAGCTGCGGACCAGAGCCCAGCCAACAGCGTTGAGCTCTAGAGTCAACTTACCCTTTGCCGGGGCCTCTGCAAGCTGCAGGGCAGCGCTCGCCCTACGCCTCACCCTAGGAAGGAGCCCCAGAGCTGCCGAGTCCTTGGAAAGGTAGACCTCGAGAGCCAGTGTGATTGATATGGGGTGGGGGGACCCCGTTTCGGGTATTTCTGCAGATGTGTGTGAGCTCATGTCGCTCTGAATAGCTGTCCCAGTACGTTTCAAATGGAGAGAAGCCAACACTGTGTGGTAGCCAAAGTGCAGGACTCCTACAGGCCATCCTGGACCTGCAACTACCCAAGCTGGGCACTCACAGGACCCAATTCTGGATTATAGTCTTTGTCCAAGAACCATCCAAGCCTTACAACCAATACCTGCGTAAGAAAGACATTAGTCAGTCCTTGGAGGAAGGACTGTTCAGCTGACATGAATCCCCTCTCAGGGAACACTGGTCACTGGGCTAAACACTGTTCTTATTCTTCCACTCTGGCTCAATCTACTTCAAGCTCATTCTGCACAAAGCACACCCTCCCAAACAAGTACCAGCCTACTAAATAAAGCTCACTGCTGAGACATGAATCCCCAGCACGGAGGAGAGAACAGAACGGGAGTTTATCCTTAGCCCTGGCTCCTCAGAGGATAGCAGGTAATAGTATAAAGGAGGACAGTCCCCTCCACCTGCCCTGTGTTGAAAGCTGCAACGGCTGCCTTTTTATTTTCAAGCAGCTTACGCCCCTCAGGAGGGGCTGAGGATCTCTGCAGGACGATGCTGGAGAGCCTGGGCACTGACCGGACTTCAGTGCAAGCTCTGGAGCTCCTGGGCACCACCAGATGTAGGAGCTGAGAGCTGATGTGTCCCGACTTAAACTGCAACAGAGCGGGTGGCTGTCACAGTTTTGTATTTAAATCCCACAGAATTTCCTCATAAGAGGCCACAGGTCCTTTCTCACAGATCTGTCCATAAAAGGTGTCTCTGCCTCTCTCCACACCACCTCAAGGATGCTTACCTCCTCCTGGACTGAGAACTAGCACAAGACACCAGGCTCAGACAAATCAAAGCCCACTCTGTCCTGAGCAGAACAAGAACCACATAAAAGCATTCCTATTTAAAAGCTGCCATCAGTTGTTGGCTTCCAGCTTTGAAACGGTTTGGCTTTTAACTTCGAAGGACCCGGTGACAATGGATTAACTCTTTTACTCTTTATAGAGTCTGCTGGAATCCTCCACGTGCTTGGATTCCTTCTATTTCCCTATTTGCTCTCCTCTATGTCACCTTTGTTCGAATAGGTGTTGTGTTACTGCAATTCCTGTCACATTGCAGTTGTTGCTGTGCAGCCACCAGGACAGCCCCTCCCCTTGGGAGAAAACATATACATCACACCTTCCCCAGCTCTTCTCCTTTCTATAAATAAACATCATGCAAAACTAGTCAACTGGAAGCTGCTCTAGCTTGTAAACAACCTTAACACAGTCACATCAAGTTTGCTTGGACCGGAGAAAGGGAGCGGGAAAGACATGGCAGCAGACTGTAAAACATTGCAGGGCTGGGTTTTTTTAAGTTTACTGTTTGTGCAGGGCTGGGAGGCTCAAAGGTTATTGGAAGCAACTTCCACTTAAGAGCCACAGCCCTGTTCTAACCGCAGGTTCACTCTTCGCACATCTGCAGGGCCCTCTTTGCTGTCGCTCAGCCTGGAAAGGGAACTTTGCCACCAGTGCCTTGTTTTCACCAAGAGAATGCACCCATGCCTATGACCCCCTCTTTCTTCCCCAGTTTCTCTGTGAACCTGGAACACAGTATCCCCGTCTTTATGCTCTAGGCCACTTTCTTTGTAAACACTGATCTGATGGCATTAGGAGACTCCAAAGATGTTCATAGAAGGGCACCAGCAACTGGCTCCAGGAAAAGCCCAGTGAATTTCTCACCACTTCTGCATTTCTAAAGAAACCTGTATGGGAGGCTTTATTGTCAAGAGGGCCAATTACCAGTATTAGGGACAGAAAAGTACATCTTACATTTTAAGAAAGGGATAAAAGGCAGATATTTTGTTCACGGCAGTGTCCAGAAGGACTCCTGGAGAGCAGTGCGCTACAGGAGGGTCTGTAGCCATCCCAGTGAAAAAAAAACCTCCACTCTCTGTTCAAGATAATTACTCAGATAACAAAATCATCACTGAATCATTTCACTGCTCCCCACAACTCCTTGTTCTGCCCCACTGGAGCTGGGCCAGACCACACCTACAATAAATAAGGACTGTTCATTGCAATTACCTCTGAATTCATGCAGTGATTTCTCCCACCCAGTAATTACTATCAACATTTAATTGGTGGGTCCTTACTATGTAATTACAGATTATTTATGTGTTAAAAAAAAAAATTAAAGCCTTTTCCTATCACACAGAATATTCTCTTCCTTGAGGCTTTTCTACATGACTGGATCCCCCAGCTATCTGATCACAAGACCATGGCTCCAGAGTTGCTTCCCCATCCCAGCTGTGGAAGAACTCCCTTCTCATCCTCTCCTCCCAGCAGCTCTGCGTACAGGATGGGATTGCAGTCAGAGAGCACCACAGTCAGGGGCGATCAGCCGCTGCCTCAGTCGTGAGGCTATCGGGTTCCTCGTACCTGCAGTGGCAGCTGCTCTTCTACGTACCTGAAGATCACCTATTGCACAGCAGTAGTATTTCAATGGGAGAAGTCCCACAGAACTGCAGACGCTGCTTAAATGTCGTGTCTAGCATGAAGGCAGCAACAGTGATCAAACCGTCAATAATTATTTTTGAGGATGGAGCAATCAATGAAGGGACAAACATTCAAACATTTTATCCATCTGCTCCCACCCTCCCTGGGGAAGGCCGAGCATTTTTGGAAATCCAAATTCTTGTGTGGAACTAACTCCAGTACCTCTAATTCTTAAGTCTGCTTTTGACCTCCCACTGACAGGTCTGGGGTTGAAAAACATAAATTGATGATTGGCATGCTGTGTCCCTCTTTCTGCTTGCTGTGCCCACAGTCCCAGCTGTACATAAGGCAAGTAATACCCGCATCAGCAGAGTAGCATCCTTTCACACTGTTTCATTTACACCAAAAGATAAGGCAAAGTATATAAAGAGAGGTGTCATTTCAGCATCAGCGTTACCCTTTTTCAGGGGAAATGTTTGCAACTACAGTACAGATTTGCTTTTCCCAGGAGTAAATTCAGATGAAATGAAACAATCACATCTGTTGATTGCCAATGCCCCGTATTTCCGTACCCACCAGTGTACCATCCCTAGGAAATAAGCTGAAAATAGAGGCTTATCAGCAAGAAGTCCAAGGCACTTGCATTCTAGCAGCCATTTTTTGTTTTATTATTTAAAGTTAAGAGCGCTCATCAGCTCACAAATTAACAAATTCCATTCCTGCAGTTTAGTTCAGGTTTCAGCCAAAAGGAAAAAAAAAATAGAACATAGCTAAACTAACTCTGCACTTTACATCTCAAGAAAAGTTAAACCTCCTTGCTTTATAAATAAATGTTATAGTTAACACTGCAAAAATGTAATGGCAGATCTACAATACCTTTAAGGGGCAGAGAGCATTGGATTATTGAGGCATATGGATATGCTGGCTTATAAATACAAGTAGAGAAGCTTCAGTAGCATATAGTGCATGGTTGTTTGTCAGGGTTCTGCTCTCCCAGTCCTGACCTTTCCCAAAGCTCAGAGGCAGCTGCTTCACCCCCAACTCTGGTTGCTGTGTGCTTTCCACTCTGCCCGGGGCCAAGAAATGAGCCACAGGCTGCCAAAGCCCAGTCACTCCCCCTGCAAGAAGATAAACTACTGGAACAGCATCATGTTTACCAACACTGACTGTTTACCACCAAGGAGGGTTCTGCTAATGGAGGCAAATACCTACCCTGAGACTACAGATTTAAAGAGAAAAACAAGTTGTGTGCAGATCCTAATTAAAGAAAGGAGCTTGCCCAAATAGTAGCCAAATGAGATTTCAAATTCAATCTTTGAAGTAGCACCATCCTCAGTAAAGTTGCAAAAAGAATCAAAAGCCAAAACCAGATGCTAACAAAAAACCCCTACACTCCGTGTAGGTTTTCAGAATGGGATAATTAACAGAGCCCAATCAGTCGATACTAACAAACCTCAGAAGAACAAGAAGGCACCTTTCACTTCTTTCTTGCTTCTTCCTTCAAACCACCCTCAGGCAAACATGCCACCAACACTCACTTGCTTTAATAACCCCCTCAGCACCACCCATGCCACAAGTACCTCCCATTCTAGAGGGCTTGCAAGAGCACATCCCCAAAGATGGTTCAAAGTGCGCTGCTTTGGCTCTGAAACCTGCCCATATCCACCCTGTACAGCTCAATCCCTGCTGACCTCTAGAACTAAAGGACCTCTACACGGGGAAAGGAGTGAATATGTGCAGAATGGGCAAGCTAAGGGCCTGAATGTCACATTAGTGTTTTGGTTTTAAGGTAGCAGTTTTTCCTCCCCATTCATAAAAACCAACATCTGTTGATGAAACTATATAACCAGAACTGACCTTACTACATCTTACAGGATTGAAGAAGTCTTGCAGCATAGATAGGGCCTGGCTCTAAAAGAGAAAAAATAACCCAGCTTTATGCACAATCATTGAAATCTCAGGCCTTTAACACTACTTGCTACCTGGCCAACCAAGGGAGAAAAAAAAACCATCCTCAGCATACCCAACCCTACTGCCATGCAAGGCAACTACCTCAGCAGAGCACAAGCCAGTCGGCTGTTAGACTCGTACTGTACTAAATCTGAGAAGGGGGTGGGGAAAGAATTAGTTGGAAGATATTTTATTCCTCACTTGCATTCCTATCTGTTCAGTATTTGGGATGGGAAGGGCTAGAGCACGTGTGATGTTTAGCTGCTCCAAAGCTTAACGCTGAGTTAATCCAGCACTAATGGGAGAGGCAGCAGGTCCCAGGGAATCTCCATTTTCCTTCCTTCTCAGGACAAGACAGTTCACATGGGAAAGGGCAGGGGCTGCGGTCTTCTCTGGATACAGTGCACTGGAGATATCTGGTACCTGAAGATGACAACAATGAGGGACAGCCATGAGCTCTCAAGCCTCCTCCTCCCCTACCCCTGCACACGCCAGCTTGATGGTGACAGATGAGGACAAAGCTCGCAGCCCATCTCAGCACAGCGATGGCCTTCGGCACCTAGGCAAGGATGGGCTGAGAACTCAGGCTGCACTACCTCTGCGGGGTGGAACAGGTGATGGGAAAGGCTGGGGACTTCAGCTCTCCCGCCCTAGTGCAGTTCAATGAAGGCTTCCAGCTCCTCGGGGATGAAACCCTTGTAGGGAATCTTGTGCTTGTCCAGGGCGCGAGCAGCAAGGCACTGGAGGGTGATGTAATTGAAGGGCTGCATCATGCTCTTGGTGAGCAGCTTCTCATCCAGCAGCTCATAAGCAGTCTGCTTGAAGGCATTAGTGGCGTCCATATGGGCTCCAGCCTCCATCAGGGCACTCATGATCAGCGGGCAGTTGTTGCGGGCAGCGACATGCAGCGGGGTGTTGTTGTCATAGTCACGGCTATCTGGGTCAGCCCCACACTCCAGAAGCAAGTTCACAACGTGGAGCGATGGGAACTTGCCCACGGGATAACGTCCCACTGTTGTGGTATCTTTGTCCACAGCCATATGCAAAGGAGTGAAGCCATTCTTGGCCCGGGGGCTGCACTTCAGCAGGCGGTAGATAGTCTGGCGCTTCTGGTGTTCCTGCTCTGGGGTGCACTCCACCTTCTCCAGCAAGAAGACCAGGTGGAGGATAATGGCCAGTGTCTTGGTGAACTGTGCTGAGTCAACTACAGGGTCCTTGCCATGCACAAGAGCCCTCTCCACCTCCCGGACCCCTTTGCTCAGTACTCCCATGAGGTCAGAGAAGCCCAAGTGGGTAGCTAAAGTGCCTTTGGAGCGGTCCTGAAGCACGTAAGAGAAAAGCTCAGCAAAGGAAAGGAAACTGCTGGCAGTCATCGGGCTGAGAGGCTCCAGGTTGCCTTGCTGCATGTCCAGAGCATACTTCCACAGGTTAATGCAGCGTTCGAAGTTGCCAGAGTCAGCATAGACTGCTCCTCGGTAACGGATGTAATAGGAAGTGTCTGGGTGGGAAGGACCCAAGATGCGCTCTCTAATCAGCAGCGCCTGCATGCGCATCTCATCTGGATCAGTAATCAAGGCTTCCAGTTCCTCCAGCGAACTCACTTCCCGGGAATAGTCATAGGCCAACACCAGCTGCCGGGGCTCAGGTTTAGGCAGGTATTGCCCGCCCTCACACCGAAGCTCCATCGCCCTTCGCCAGTACTTGTGGGCTCCCAAAAGGTCACGTTTCTTATCCACAAATGTAGCACCCAGCAACTCCAGTGCTTCCACAGCAGCCTCTCGAGTGCAGAACACATTAGGGACCTGCTGCTCATCCTGACTGGAAGCCGAGGCACAACATCTCTCACACCCCTCTTCACTGCAGCCCTGAGGAGCTTCCTTGCCAGCACTGCAGCACCTCTGATGGCTCCCACCTGATGCACAGGTCCCATTTTGGTTCCCAGCAACCTCCTCCTCCTCCTGCTGCAGCCCTCCTTGGATGAGGTACTCCACAATGTTGGTGTGACCGGTGACACTGGCAGCTAGCAGAGGAGTCATGCCGTAGCCGTCTTTCTCCATGCGGGCTTTGGAGCGGAGCAGTAGCTGCAAGATCTCCAGGCTGCCGGACTCAGCGCAGTCATGCAGGGCCGTGTTCCCCTTCACACTCCGGCGGTTGACATCAGCCCCTTTCTCTAGCAAGTAACGTGCAATCTCCCGGTGCCCTTTGTAGCAAGAAATCATCAAACAAGTGTGTCCGTGCCGGTTGGCTACTTCCAGGTCAGCCCCACGCTCCCCGACTAAGTAGCGCACGATCTCCAGGTGCCCATCAAAGCAAGCAGCCCGCAGCGGCGTGGAGTTGGTCAGCGTGGTCTGGTTCACCGAGGCGCCGTGATCCAGGAGGCTGCGCACCACCCCCAAGTGCCCGGCGGCAGATGCCGCCCAGAGCGGTGGGGCACCCTCGATGGTCTCCCCATCGAAGTTGACTGAGCCCCCCTCCTCCACACGGGCACCGCAGTGATCCAGCAGATACTCCACCACCTCCAAGTGCCCGTGCCGGGCGGCAATCAGCAGCGGGGTGCTCCCTCCCCCGGGGCCGTCACCCCCGCCGGGCCCTGCCGTCAGCGCCTCCAGTTCCTCCCGGCTCCGGCTGCCCAGCAGCTTCTGCAGCAGCTTCAGCTTCCCATCGCGGGCTGCGTTGTACACAGCCGTGCGCAGGTCCATGGCGACGGGGCCCGCGGCGACCGCACCGGCCACCTCCTGGCCATGGACCGGCTGCTCCTCCGCGCCCCCAGCTCGGCCCGGGGCAGGGGATGGGCGAGGGCGGCCCCCCCCGGGGAAGAGGAGCCCCTGCGGGGCCGGAGGAGCCCGGCGAGACACCCCTCACCTCAGCACAGCAACCTTCCGTCCCTTCGCCCGGCCACCATCTTAGGTTGTAACGCGAAACAAAATGGCGCCCGCAGGGACCCAGGGGCGGGGCGGGAGGAGGACGATGGGAAACACAGTCTCGCGCCCGCCCCGGCCCCACAGGAACCCCTCCCCAGAGACTCGATTTCCCGGCAGGCAGTGGGAGAGGGAGGGGGGCGGCAGCCGGAGCCCGCCGGCCGTGCCTCCCTCCCGCGCGGGGACTTCTGGGAAGTGTAGTCCCGCAGTCCCCCGGAGGCGGCCTCTCCCCGGGGATTCCGGGAGAGCAGAGCCTGCCTTTCCCAGCGGGCCCCGCGCCACCTCGCCGCAAGGGCTGCTGGGACAGGGAGCGGGAGGGCGCCTGGCGGCGGCGACGGCGCTAGGGGAGGTGTGTGTGGGGGGGTTCAGCGTTCAGGCCCCGTCCCCTGTCCCGCCCGAACCCGGAGCGGCCGCGGCTCCGGCAGGGGAACGTGGACGGGAAGAGTGACCCGTCCGGACCCGGGGACTGGCTGTCCCCGAGCCGCCGCCGTGGCTCCTGGGGGGGGACTCGGGCCCGGGGGTGAGGGAGCGGAGCTGGGTGTGAGATGGGGCCCAGGGACGGGAAAGAGACCCTGCTCCTTGTGCCAGGGACGCCCGGAAAGCTGCCTGGGGGGGGGGGGGTGGTCGGGGGGCTGACCCGTGATCTCCCCTCTTGTTCAAACCAGCGACGAGCTGGGCTGTAAAAGTTGTTTTTTCTATCACTTCACAGCGTGCGTAAATTTCACGGGAGGTTTTATTTCTGTTAAATTCCTTGAAGTGGTTGAACTTCAAAATACAATAGCTACACAGCATTAGTCTGATGTGGTTTTAATTGTAGCGAGTCCCTTGGGTTTGGCAGAGCGTTTTGAGGTGCAGCTTTTCTGCCGTGGACAAGATAGTCTGGAGGTAGCAAAGCCTCATCCGTAATAGCAAACGCAGATTTATTCCCTTTGATCCCTCCCATAGGACAATATGTACAGCTTTCTCCATTCCTGAATGATAATACATGACTGGAGCGAGGGGAAAAATACTCAAGGCAATAAATAGCCTAGCTTAGATGAGTGAAGCTTTAGTTACCAGAACCTATTTTTAGGGCATAAGTTGAATTTAAGTGGCTCTAATCTTTATATGGGGAATTGGCATGGGGTTTCTCCTGTTGTATTTTATTTATAGCTGTTTCTTCTCCTTTCCAGGGAAATAAGATTAGCCTCATTATTTCCATTATTATTATTACTCTGCCATTATTACTATTCAGTCCATCCATCCATCCACCCATTTAGGTCTTGTCTGGAATTACCTAGGATTATCCTGCTAATGCATGTTGCCTTCACACAGAATATCATTTTTGTTGCTAAGAAACTGCTTTTGCATAACAGACAGCGTGGGCCTAATTTTCACTTCAGCAGCTGTTCAAGTCAACGGGAGCAGCAGGTGCTCGGCGCTCCTGAGAGCCAGAGCCAAAGTGTCCGTGGCAGAATTCCCACACAAGGTCTGACTGTGCATGCAAGTGTGTCATCTATGTGTTCGATGTGCTTGGGGACGCAGCGGCTTCGCGCTTGAAAAGAAAAGGAGCAAAGGCGTCTCGAGCGTCTCCAGTGTGTCTGTGCTGCGCTACTGCAGTTTCCTGCACGCCGGGACAGGAGGAGCAGCTGCATGCGCTGGAATATTTGCTAGGTGGGAGTATTCACATGTCCCCTCCGCACACAGATGTGTGAATACGCACCTATGGTCACAAGCTAAAAATGGTGTTCTCGTAAGTAAATAGTTGTCAGCAATGAGTTTGGGCAGATGTGGTCCATTTTAATATTAACATGTCAGCCTTCGTGTGCGTGTCTGTGCACACCAGCTCACTGTGTGTAAATATCTAACAGGTGAACGCATGAGTGGGTTGTGTGCCTGTACGCGTCTCTGTCCCCACTTGCGAACATCCATGTGTGAAATCCACAGCACTTAGGTTGTTTATGCTGCAGGTCAAGGCACAGACACGGTGACATTTCCTCTCCCTGCTGCCTCTTTCATGTTGCTATGGTGATCAGATGCACTCACACTTTTATCTGAAGTATCTATTAACTAAAGCTTCCTATTAATTTCCCCTCCATAGAACGCATATGGAATTCACCGGAACACCAGGTAGGCTTTTTAGGTCCCAAATTTACATCAGAGCCTGTCCCCAGTTCTCGGGCGGGCTGTCGGAAACATCACAGGGTAGAAGTGCAGCTGATGAAAATGTTTTTTCCATTAATAAAGAAATTGCTTTGTAATGAGAGAATAAAGAGCACAAGGAGTAGTGTCAGAACAGCCTCTCCCTGTAGATCTGTGAATATCAAATGTACTTGAGCCTCAATACCTCACCCCCGACCCAGCTGCAAATGGATTATTTGGTCTGGGAAGTCAAAGACAGCCGAATGTGGGGACAGCCGCGCCACTTGCCTGGAGTGGGCTGTAACTGCCATCAGCCCGAAAGGTCTGGGGCAGGATTTTGACCATGTGAGGGGCAGAAAGCAGAGGCACTCTGGTTCATCCTGATCAAATTCCTTTGTCCTGTTGGTTCTCCTGCATCCTTTGACTTCTCTTACTGAGGTCACCACCAAAAGAGTTAGTGTCCCAAACCAGGGCCCTAGGGTGATGGAGACATCACCCAAAGGTGGAGACTGTCTCCTGAACCAGGTTGGCATCAGAGGTGCAGCTCCTACTCCCGCTGATGCAACAGTCGGGAATTAAAGATCAGATGGTGTGTAACACCCCATTTAAAAGTGTGGCTGAGTGATGCATCGCTGTGATGGGTGACCGTACATGGGGGTGTTTCCCGTGTCCTGCAGAGCTCGAGCTGCTGCTGCTTGTCAGAGAAGCTGCCAGGAAACCTTCCTATGCAAGTGACAGCTACAAGTAACGCAGGGTGGATCTGAACACCTGGGATAGAAATGAAGGGCTCAAAACTATCACGTCCTTCATCTACAGAATACGTCCTCCACAAGGCCCTGGAGACTCCTGTGAAGGTTTTGTAGGGTAGTGCAGATAAAGGCCCAGCCAGTATTCTGAGAATAGAGAGGGAAATTAAATACCCACCAGAGGAAGAGAAGATAAAAAATGAGACGTTTTGACAGGGCTGCCAGATTGTGTGGCAGGAGGGTTAATTTTTTTCGAAACTGCCATTTCATATTCCCTTTCAGACAAGCTGAATTACACAGTACTGGCTGCTGGAGGAGTTGCATAATTTTCTTCACAGAAATAATGACAGGGTACTTAAAAAGCAAGTGAATGGATGGCTAAAGTATTGGGCAGAGACTTAAGAAATCTAGGCTGAGACTTCACCTTTGCTAGAGACTCCTTTTATGACCTTGGGCTGGTCATTTAATCTTCCTGTGTCTTATTTCCCTGCCAATAACATGGCAATAATAACTGTTCTTTATTTGTCTTGCTTATTTAGACTGCAAACTCAGAATTTACAGGTTGCATTTTCTGTGCTTATAGGGCAACCAAAGCCAAAGAGATTCAATTCATGTTGAGGTGTCTGGGACAACCATAATATACAAAGTAGATAACAATAAAAGGGCTTGGATATATAGTTTGGAACATTTTTAGCATGAAAGGCTTAAGAGTTCTTAATCCATTGTTCCACATCTCTTCCCTCAAAATGCAGAGAAGTTAGGCTCTGTGCTAATAGTTCCAAAAGCATGTAAGTAATTTAGGAACTAAGTCCATGCTGATTTACTGAATCCTTGAGTTACTTCTGAAACTGTGAGTGGATAATTTAGATGCCTGCAAAATTTTCTGCAAGGTCTTTGTGCTCAGTCTGTCACCGCATTAAGGGTTAGCAGCAGACTGAGTTGAGATCCTAATTTTTTCAACATTTAAATTTAGGTTTTCAGGCAGCTGTGTACCAAGTTTTTACCAATCTCTTCAGCTTTTAGGGCTTTGTCTGATTTCCAGAAGTCAGAGGAAGATGGCTTCTTGCTACTAGGTCCAGTGAAGACAAGATCCTCTATATAGTTAAGCAACTACATGAGAAATTTGCTGTACAAAGTGAACAATTCTAAAAATAGCGAGAAATGGCACCATGACATTAGCAGGAACAATGACCCAATACCCAACTTGCTGCAGGGGCTTTTGTCCTATAACTACCTTCATCATTAAGGCTTGTGATGACATTATTTGCTGTGCTTATATAGGGCATGAGGCCACAGCTACCTGGAAGGAAGGATTTTGATCAGACTGCAGAAGATGAACAAGGAGGAGAGGCATGTTGGGTAACACTAAATCAATGTAGTTTCATTTACATTAGACACCAGCCTGGCAATTTCAACATTAATGGTTGCACTGCTGCCCTCTGAATTTTTGTAGATTTAATATATCAGTGGGGGAGTAAAAGAGAGGGAGAGTGTGAGTCGTCCTTGCTTATGACACATGGATCTTTTCTTTCATGCATCATCAAAGGACAGCAATTTGTACAGTTGTTAAATTATTTTGGCAATAGATTTCCTGGGATCAGCATTGCTCTGCTCCTGCCTCACAGATTATCTAAGATGATAATAGCACTAGTATCTTTAGATCCCTCCCTCTCCCAAACAGACAGGACAAAAGACTGGCTCTGAAGCAAATGGCAAGGTAGCAAGAGCATCGGATTTGAACCTAAGCCTTAGGCTCAGTTTGCTTTTGTGGAGCTACCAATTGCCTTTTTGTGTTTTGGCAAGTTATGACCTCCATCCCCTACCACAGTTCTCCTGGGTAATGTGTGGCTACCTCGTAGGAGGCATGATGGAATAAGGTGCTCAAATTACAAAAGCAGTGAGGGACATAGAGACTTCTAGATAGATAGAGAACTAAGTTAGCTATCTTCCTAAAAGGCTAGAATCACTATTTCCTTTTACAGAGGCACCAAATAAGGCAGAGACTGGCATAAGAAGTTGCAACAGGTCAATAGGCACATAGGAAACAGAACTTGGGAGTCCCGATTACTGTTCAATACCAGTTGCAAACAAAGTATTAGGACCCACTAAGAACCTGGATGTTATTGACTGGCTTCAAGGACTGTAAAGTGTGTTTGTAAACTACAAAGCACAGAGATTTGGAGGTTAGTGGACTGTCTTCATCCTGCAGATATCTGCTATTATATGCTCTGGTGCTCTGCAGCACCAGTTCTACAGGTAATTGTCTAAGTAGCGTTCTGTTTTCAACCTAAGTGACCTGGTTGAAGGTAACGTTGAAAGGACTTAGGTTCCTGAATCACATATGCCATAATAACAATGGCGTGTGCAATGCTGAGCATATCCTGTTTAGGTTTAAAAAAAAAGAGAGAAAGAAAATGCTCGACAGCACCAACAACCCAAATTATTAAAGACATTTCAGTACTTACTTTTACCACTGGCCTCAGCAGGATTCAGGAGTTCCATTTTCACACCTAAATACCTTTGAGAATAGAGGGTCTTGATGGTATTGAAAATTTGCTCTTTTCACTTTTTTAAAACCCTGTTGGAAGCAAAGGGCTAGACTTTCAAAACAATCCCCTCTGGGCATCAAGGTACAAGCAGGGTCTCTGAGTGCCCAGCAGACCTCTGTGCTCTCAGCAGCTGGTGTTTTGAGTCCTAACCCTGCCACAGATTTGTTGTGGGGTCTTTGAGCGGGACGCTTCACTTAATGATAGTTGATTTCTGTGTGAAATTGCATTGAAGTTAGAGCGGGTGAGTGGCACGCTTAGGGAGGGCTGCTCAGAGCCCAAATTTGGTTACCTTCAGGGGGATGGGAACTGAGGAACAGAATAAGTCACGACACAACCTCCAGTATACCAAAGCACTTAAATACATACTTAGCTTTCAGGTCTGGAGTGGCTGCATTGCAGCCAGGGCTCTCCGTGGGCAGCCCATCTCCTGCCAGCGAGGGTGTAGGTCTGTGCTGTATGGCAGGCTATGATTTGTTGTCACCTTTATAAATCAGAACAACAAAATCACTAGTCTTCCACACAGAGCCAGACCACTGAGAGCAGCGCTTCCTCCTTAGGGACATCCTCCTTCATGTCCTCCTGTTACCCTTCCTTGGTCGTTCTCATTCTTTCAACACTTGTTTCTTATTTCAGGGATGCTGCCCTTTGCAGTGCAAAAAACTCGGTGTTCATTGTGAGACCATGTCAAATCTCGTTATAATCCTCTGTCCAATTTTGTGACTGCACCTGTGAGTTTCTGCTCCGTTTTCTCACTCAGGAGACTATATATGCCTATAAAAATTTGGATAATGTTTTTTTCAGGGATATCAGGGCTCAGCAGGGTCTCCTTTATCCTTACCCTACGACACACTTCTCCAGGAGTCATCTGTCAACCTGCCTATCTCTCGGTTGTATTTTGGTCTGACTAAAATAAGCAAATGCAATATATACTTGGTAATGCTAGAGAAAAGGAATCAGTTAGCAAAGAAAAAGATAATGATAGTGCCGAGTTTCCTGGAATCCTACTGAGAGACTGATTTAAGCAAGAAAAACAAAACCTTTTTGCTGTTTCTTTTTCTCTGAATTTGTTGATGAGCAATGTTTATTTCACCCCAGGTTTAGCTTTGCTTCCACTACCCAGCTTTTTTCTGTTAATACCTCGCATATGGCGTGAATAAGGTGTGAAAGGACAATGCTGGCTCACATCCATGGAAAGGATTTTACTTTATTCCTTTCAACCACCGTTGTCCGAGCGAGGCTTACTTACCTCAGCCACCGAAATCAGACAAGGGACAGCATCCTTCCCGTCTTCAAACCAAGCCTGTTAAATGTACTTTTGTAAGCAGTTGTAAAAAAAGGGAAAGAAACAAAAGTATCCTTCAACGGCCTCAGCTCTGCAGAGCTGCTGTGGTGAAAGGCTCCTTTCATAGAAGGAGAAAGAGTGTTCAGCAAAAGGAGAGGGTTTGCTGCTGCTGACAGAGGTTGTGCCCCATGTAAGCTCACAGAGAGCAGTCAGTCCCTCCTGCCCTCCCTCCCTCCCTCTTTTTTTTTTTTTTTTTTTTTTAACATATGTGCTTTCTATGGACACTTTAATCAAACTCCAGATGGGTTGTTTCAATCTGGGGATTTGTGCTGCTCAGGAGATAACAGACCATTGTCCTAGCCTAGGTAGCAAGTGTGTTTGTGATAGCTAGAGCTGATACCAGGAGATGTCCAGGTGGTCTTATTTAACAGGGGGTATTAGCGATACTGCCATTGTCCAGGAAATCAGATAAAGCTGCGGTCCAGGTGTTACCCTACACTGTGTTTGTTTAATGACATTGACAACTGCTGATTGCTACCTACATTAAAATAGGGACCAAACACTGCAGAAGGGTGATATTTTCTTGTACAAGATCTCTGTCACCCCAAACTTCCTGGGGTGCACTGTTTAAAGTGCAAAATTTAATCTGAATATAAAGTGGACCAGTGGTGAGCATGCACTCCTTGCTCACACTGAATACAGCTTTACTATGATACCTGTGGATTTCTTGAACTAAAGCATTTCCTCTAAACTGTTGCCTATTTTCCTCTCTGCCCTACCAGAGTGTTCTCAGATGAAAGCACTTTGGGAGGCAGACAATTTTTAGAAGTAAGCTGCCCAGGACAATTCAGTATTCTGCAAGGAGAATGAGAAGAGAGAATGAATTGTAAAGATAAATGAACTTGAGAGGGAGAAGGTAGTTTGGGACGTGCTAACCTAGACTGTAATTTCAGGTGGCAAGAACACTTTATAGTCCTTGTTCTGGAACAACGCAGCCCAGCACAGTGATACACCAGGTTCAGGAAGGGATTTGCCACCAATCAGCACTAGAAAATGATGTAATAAGATAGAAGTAACTGCTCAGCTTAAACAAGGGGTGAGGTCCTCTGCTGTTTTTACACACATGCATTCCCTTTTTGGAGCAAGGAATTTAGTAGAAAACATAACTTCCAGGCTCAGAAGTGTGCGAGACTTTTGTCTAGACTTCAAATAGCGAGATCTGTCTCCATAGGGCCATATTTCTCAATGTGATATTTTTCAGGATGGGAGCTGCCACTTCTAATTTGTCCCAGAGATTTCAACAACGTGGAAGCTTATGGCTCCTTGTAATGGTGGCAGATGAACCCCATAGCACTGAGAGGCTGCTGTAGTTTCTTTGTAATTGTTTATATAGCTAAGATCTAAACTTAGGTACAGAACATGGTGAAAAAAAGCCTGGTTAGAAGGAGTGGGGACTCAAGAGCTTAGCCTCCAGCTATCTTAGAAGAGGCTGGCTCATCACAGAGAGATCCCCAGCTGCACTTCCAGGCTGTAAATTAAACAAACAGTATTTCCTATATACCAGACCACAGGGATGGTAGAAAGAATAGTGTGGCCTTATTGCTGTTATTTCCTTTGGTTTCAATCTCTGTCCTCTGCCCCCACCTCCTTCTCAGACTTGTGTTGCCCACTTTACCCGATTTGTTATTTATTACAATGGTTTAAAGAGAGGCAGGGGGAAAAATGCTCAGTGCAAATTATATTTTGAGCTGTTGTGCTTTGCCTCTTTGGCGGATAATAAATCTCTCTGGCAATGCTCCTCTGTATAGGATTTGTCATTAAATGCAATTAAACAAACCCTGCAGGTGTCCATGATCAGGCCTGCAGCAGCCCATTCACAACTGCAATGTTATTATCATCCTGACAACAAAACACCAGATATTTCCTGAGCTCCTCTGATCGATGAGCTTGCCTGACTTGGAACAGGAGGGAGGAGAGAAGAGGGGAACAGAGTGGTTCAAATGCTCTTTAGACATATTGATGGAAAAGTCAAAAAGCTGCTCAGTAATCAGAGAGAAGGTGGAAAGAGAAAAAGGCAGAGGAACAGGAAGGCTGAAAGGAAAAAAAAGAGAGGAGTGTTTGGGAGCAAAGAGATAGAAATGAGGTGATACATCACATGGTATCCATCTACCCAATGATTTTTTTAATACACAAGACTAGAATTTAGGAGGCAAGCAAGGTATTTTAGGTGTGATTCTCCTCATGTAAATTTAGCCTATTATCAGGCTTTTAGTGTTAAGTGAGTCATGTAGGCTCCCTTTGCAGTCAGTGCAAAAATTAATCTCACCCTAAAACAGGGCTTGACTGGCAGGTTGACTTGTTGTCCAGAGATATCTGTCTGTCTCCGTTAACTGTAGCCGAATGGTTGGATCAGATACCCAACTAATTGCAAATGCCACCCGTAACAGTCAAAGCAATTGGCTTTTGCTGAATGCGTGTTCCTTTCTATCTTCATTCACAAGGAGGCAGCTCCTGGCACAGCTATCAGGAGAGCATGCTACAGAGGCATTGCTAATAGTATTTGTAGAAAGCAAATGCAGCAACATTTACACCAGAATTGTTGTGTGCTCTGACAATTGGGGAACAGGAAAGAAAGGTCCTGTGGTTTATTTCAGACATCCCCGGCAGCATGCAGAGTAGGAAGGTCAGGGATTCACAGGGGACTAGCTGCCATCAGGTCCAGTGAGAGAGAAAATTTTGCAAACATCAGTCAAATTATTCTGCCTGAATCATTTGCTCAGCTCAGCCTCAGGGTGCTCTCAGGATGAACCTTTTTCCTCTTCTGTTCTCACCCCAGGAATCCTCGTTTAGTCCAGTTGATTGCTGGGGCACATATAGAATTGCAGTGACAAGGGATAGTTCATATTACTGTAGCGCCTTTGCAAATGCATAGTACCACAGAAAGAAAGGCATTTTTATGTTGGATAAAGGGAGTTAACTGAGTAGGCTTCAGCAGTGCATGTGCATATTACAATTGTAAGGGATGATTATTTACTTCTACAAAAAAAAGCTTTTGCCAGGGTCTTTGGCTAATTATGCAAAGGCAATGTGCTAAGTTTTTATAGCCTCATCTGAAATGCCTAATAGGGCAAACAGCATGAATCCCTGTTTACTAGCATCACAGATGAAGTTGGGATTATGGCAGAAGGAGCCAGGATTTCTGCTATCAATCCGTGGGTCTCAGGATGACAATTTCCCCAGACCATGCATCTAGATCGCTATGCAGCGCTGGTCTCTGGCTCCCTGGTTGCTAGAGCAGTCCAGATTTCTATACCAAAGAATGTCCTCTTTTTCTTACTCTCCTCCTCAAAGACTGGAGGATTTCCCGATTTTCCTCTACCACTTTGTATGTCCTTCTTTCCACATTGTATTACCACTTAATCTGCTGGTTTATGCCATTAGCAAACTGATGTGCAATCATCTAGTGGCACAAGTCAGCACTGGTCTACTGAAGCTAGCAGCAGTGCCTTGTTCCTGTGGTACCACAGAATTTGGCCCTCAAGCCTGGCTGCAAAGTGTCAGTTTCCTGGATGCATCAGTGGTTCCCCAGTTGTGGTCCTTCGGTCAGTGGTGGTCTGCAAGGGCATGGAAAAATTCACAGCTACCAGTAGTATTTATGAATAAGTTCATTTTTGCGTGGCTTCAGCTCTAGACCCCAGGGGTGTTTGAGGTGACGCTGCGTCAGAACGTTTGGGAGCCATGCGTGTATGCAAAACCAGCAGCCTTACTGGTAACACGGCATTGCACCTCTCTAGTTTCTTCCATTTCCCTCAGTTTCTGCCTCGACTCTGCTCTCAGACACGTCTGCCAAAATCTAGAAACGTCTCTGATTTACTTCTCCCAGATGCTGTAGGATTTGCACTGGAGTGATAAAGGCAACACAAAGGGATGTGGTCCCTTCTAGGGAAAAAAAGACAAGAACTGGCATGTCCTGGCTGCCAGCCTGAGGAGCCCGGTGACTGTTAATGAGCGTCACTGGGACAGATCTTCAGCTGGCGTAAATGAGCACTAGCTGATTTTAAGTCCGCAAGGACTTTAGTGAAACTATGTTGATTTACACCAGAAGAGCAGCTGGTCTAGGACTCAGGCTGGCTGGGGAAAACCCCCTGGAGTTTCCATCAGTGGGTGTGAGAGTGGGGTAGAAGCTGGCTGTGTGTGTGAAGGGGTGAAGAAAGCAAAAAAAGGGAAGAATAGGAAATGCACATCTTATTGGATTGACTTCTCCAACAAACACTTTTTTTTTCCTTCTTTCCACTTCCCTTCTTCCCCACTTCCAGCAGCTCCTCTCTCACAGGCTCCCTCTCCGTGCTGCTCATCTCCCTTTGTGCACCTCTTACCCGCACTCTCCTCTCTAAACAGGTGCAGTTGCCACTCAATAGACTTTAATTACCACTTCAAGGGCTCTCACCAGGGTCTGTTGGGAGGGTGGAGATGAATTTTCCTGAGGATTATGCGTATGTCTGAGTTCTTTTTAGTCAGATGGCAATATTGCTGTCAGTCTGTATCCTTCGAGAGATTGTTTCTTCATGTTCTCTCTGCTTGTGTTAACAAAAAGCAAAACTGCTGATGAAGGAAAAAAAAAACCCAGCCATTAGCTACCTTAATTATCAGGACAGCAAATTGGTCTAGAGAAAAATATTATGGACAGTTTTTAAAAAAACAGGAGTCTCAGCTGGGCTTCTAAAACATTATTTCTGCTTTCAAATAAGAGGCCCAATTTTCAGAAGTGGAGAGCTCAGCATCTCCAAAGATTTCTGTGGGAGACTGGGATCTAAAAATACAAGTTGTTTTTAACTACTTTACCTTCTTTTTTGCTCTGTGCTCTTCCCATCACAGCTCACTGGAGAAGTACACTGTTAGTGCATTCTGCTGGTACTCTGGGGGATTCCTCCAGAGTGAACATGTCAGTTGATTTCGGTCTTCAGCATAGTTTGCCTATGATGGAGAGTTATTCCCAATGTTTAACTAGTAACATAACATTATTATTATTATTATTAAGATCCTCTTCAAAAGACAATCCTGGAGAATGCAGGGCAGAAGCTTATGTCTGTCGGATCTGCTTGAAACTGTTTGCGCAGCAAGTGAGCATGCACTTGTGTATAAATGGAGATGCACGCAGAAATGTATATACATGCTTATATGTGCTGATACATGCACCCCTGGAAAAGATAGGAGCTGGAAATATAACAGTATCTTTTGGGACAGGGAAGATTTCCAAATATTTTTAAAATAATTTTGCTTTCGCTCGACTTTAACATTTTTAATTTTTTCATAAAATGAGAAGCAGGAAGGAGATTGTTTTATAGCAAATTAAGCAACATTTTCTTCTGCCAAAATTAAGTTTGTTTTCCTAAACAAGCAATTCAGCAAATCGGGGAAATAGTGTAACCCAATCTGCATTTTTGCACATGTGTTTTCCATGAAACATTATGCCTAGCTCCAAAACAGGTGGGCATATGCAACATCTGGGCTTCTGTTTGGCACTCGCTTCTGTACTGGTCCCCGTGCATGCACCAGTGTCCATGCCAGGGGGCAATACAGTGCCGTGCTCTGCCTTTACTGTCCATCTGGGATACAGTCTGTGCTGAGCTCGTCTGCATTCATGCCACTGAGCCAGCTTGTATTTCTGGGTTAGTATCCAGGTTCCTCTTATCCCTTGGGCATTAGTAACCACGCAATGAGACTCGGATGCTGGAATGAGGTTCTTACGTGTAGTCATGTCTCTGCACCCAAATGGTATTCATTTTCCATCCAACGCAGTCTGCCTTTGTGCACTCCTGTCTGCTCTCAGCTCTGGGCTTTTGTTGATACCTGCAGCACAAAGACAGGAGAGATGAAGGAAGGATAGACGGACAACGCAGATGGGAATATGCTGGTAAAAAAGCAGAGTAATCATAACTGTGCTTCTGTCCTAAGACATCACTTCAGTCTCTGTCTAGGAATGTTCTGTTCCTCCTTAGGCTCGGAGTGCAACTGTGACCTGATAAAGTAACAAGGTGCATGGGACCATGGGCTCAGTCTGGGACGATGCTGCCTATTTGGTACAGGGTCTGTGGTGGGAAAAGGAAGAGGCATGTTGATGTGCGTACAAGAGGCTTCTCCCTATGCAAGCACAACATGTCTATGACTTTCTCTGGACTTTCTCCTTGCTCAGGGGGATCCGTTCCCTTCTTTCTGTACTTCTCCACCAGGAATCCTGCAGTCCCTTCCTCTCCTATTCCTGCTCTCCTTAGCCTCTGGAGATCTGCCAGCCCTCCTGATGTTCCCACTCTCATTCTCAGGTTGTATCCTTCTACTTCTCACTAGGAGCTCTTTCTTTCAGCTTCTAGGATTTTAAAATCCTTCTGTCTTCATCATCTCTTCCTCTCACCCTTTCTTTTCTTGTGCATTTTGCTTTCCAGGGCCATCTACCACATGTTCTCCTGCCATTTATGTGGGACTAGGATGAACATTGATCACAGCCATCTCAAACCCATCTCTCTCTTTTCCCAAAGAGCCAATGAAAATGTCACCCATGAGATAATCATCATGTTGCTCACGTCCCTTAATTGCTCTCAAAGTACACATGGAGGCTGCAGAGCCTCTTTGAAAGGCAGGTTCTGGCCTTTGGCACATTATTGACAGGCTGTTGATAGGCCCCTTTGTTGAGGAGTAATTTTGTCCCTTTTGCTGTACAATTTTTTTGGTTTTTTTTTTTAAAGACAGCCCTTTCAGAAAGAGTAGATTTTAAAAATAGAGCTGAGCTTTGAATGAACAGGCACCAGACTTATTCCTGAGAAGCAGTGGCATACATGTGAGATGAGAGCTATCAGCATGGTTCATGCAAGAGTCCGTACAAGAAATCAAAGCTATGATGACTGACAGCTTCATCCTAGTTGCTTTTTATTCCTTCCCCTCTTAGACCTGGTAATTAGATGTTTACTTGCAGTGTATTGCTAAACCATTAGATGTCTTGTGTGTTCCAGTGCATGGTCCCTAGTAAACAAGGAAGAGAAAGTTGACACTCAAGCTGTGCAGCAACCCATTTGTATCTATTAGTGATAATTCTTTTGTTTATTTAATACCTGCTGATTAAAATGGACTAAGATTTCCTCATCACAGCAGCCCTTCACCATCTCAAAAGCTGTACGGGTCTGGGGCAATTGCTGGTGTGCTTGCTGAACGGGAATATTGAGAGCAGAACAAAGCACGCTTGCTCTCCCATTACTGGCATGGGTAGAGATCCTTCGTTAGCAGTGGGGAGTCTATGACACGTAGCTGAGCAATTCTCACATCAGCTACTGATTCCTGTAGTACATACATGGTTTAAAGCCACCTCTTTAATACAAATTTATTTTAACATGCCCCACATGTAAGCTGGGGTCCCACTGTGGTAGATGCTGCATGTACATCCCAAGTTAACCCTGCTAAAGACTTCAGCATGGCTGCACATCCAAGCTCCAGTCTCTGTCTAAGTAGAGTTTCAACACAATCCTTAGCAAAATCTCCAGGCTATATGCAACTAAAACCCAATCCTGACAGAAATGAAATTCTTTCCTCTCTGAAACAATGTCCCTTGGAATGATTCTGCTGTTAATGAACCCCGACTGAGCTGCTGTATTTTGGAGCCACTGGTGTGCATTTTAACAAGGAGCTCTCTATGTGTGGATGTGCATCAACATAGCCAGCCCC
The DNA here is from genome assembly GCF_929443795.1 of Astur gentilis. Classification (NCBI taxonomy): domain Eukaryota; kingdom Metazoa; phylum Chordata; class Aves; order Accipitriformes; family Accipitridae; genus Astur; species Astur gentilis. The sequence continues at coordinate 41,234,804 of NC_064887.1, read as the reverse complement.
CATAATGGAAGTCTGTTCAGCATTGTAAGTCCCGCATTAGGCTGCGCCTGTAGGAACCCTGGGACGTTCCACTGAGACTGCCTGAAGGTAATCATCTCTCCCAGCCTCCTGGCTGTCCCTAACCAAGTGCTCCGCTTGCATCTATTCCAGGAAACAGCTCTGGAGATTATAAAGTTTAGACCCTAATGCATTCACTAGCAACAAGGGGGGGAAGTGCTGTTTGATTATAGATGAAAAGGAAAAATGCAAGGGGTTTTGGTATTCAGAAAAATCTCCAGCATGCTGTGATTTGGTTGTTGAACCCTGTAAGGGACTAGAAGCCCTTGAACTTCATTGTTTTCTCTGAGTCAGTTCAGCCAAATCATAAGCAATACTTGAAAAACATAGTCCACCTCAAATTTATCTTAGAATCCTGCATGATTAAAATTATGCATGCCAGTACTTCCCATCACAGAAACTTATTTCATACATTACATCCACTTAAATACATGTTTTATGTGTGTGTATATCAAGCCAATGTCACAGGGAGTAGAACATATATGCATTATTTAGATCAGTGTACATCACACAGAATGGAGTCCATTCTGTCAAAGTTCAGGAGAAGGAGTTCTTTCAAACCCATTCCCTCATTGATAGGCCAGCAGAAGAATACAATGCCTGTCTTCTAGAAAAAAAAATAATCAGCTAATTTATTTTTAAAAGTTGCGAACTCTTTAGTTGGCATCTATTGTTCTACCTACCTGTGTTGCACCTTGTCAGGTTAAGTAAAATCTGCACCTACCTCTGTTGCCAAACACACCTTCATCAGCGTGTAGTGAGAACTGTGCTAAAATAAAATGTTGCCTGAATTAGATGGAGTGGATTAGAAAGGTGATAAAAGATAAGCTAGGAGAAAATAAGACGATAAATAGGTCTGGCAAGATAGATGGATAATCTTCTCCCCAGGCCAAACATGACAAGATAATAACCTTTTTCTTTTCTGTAGTTGCATTTGCTCTTGGATCTCCAGAGCTTTGTGAATATCACTTAATTTGGTCTTCTGGTACCCCTGTGAAATGGGTATCGCAATGTCCATTTTTACAGAAAGGGATCTGAGGTGCATTACTTAAGAATAGGTTTAAGTTTAAGATTTCAAAAATCAACATACTGTTCTCTTTTGTTGGTTTGGTTCTTAGCTGTCACTGTGCCTCGGGCAGGATGGTACACTCAAGGCAAGCTGGTAAAATCAGAGAGCTACAGCCACCTTTTCACAACTTGTCTCTGCCACACTGTTTGCACAGCCAAGCCAGAGCGGGAGCACGTCTTGTCCTCTCCTTTGGAGTATGTCCCCATTCCTGTCACCATCTGGGGACAGTGACTGCCCCAAGAGCCAAGCAATGTTCAGAGCTAGATGCAGCTGCTGTGACAGCGCAGCTCCCTTTCTTCTCCCTTATCATGTTGTGATCTGGAGAGCAGAGGTTGTACCTGGTGATGGGATCAGGGTAACTTTCCTTCTGTCCCCTATGCTTTCAGAATATAGATTATTTCTGAGCAAATCTAAACAATGTATATGAGCAACTGATAAGCTTGTTAAACATTCAGGACTATCATGGCGCTTTCTGAATTCAGAGAAGGCTTGTCTGAGCTGTCCTTTGCTCTCCTTGCTCAGGAGGAATTCCCATTGCTTCTGCTAGATTCAGTGCAAGGTCTGAGACTGCAGCCTGCAAAGCCTTGGGCCCTTTTCTAGAGCCTTTGCCTTCCAGATGGTGACATCTTAACCGAGTGGGAGGTCCTAGGTAAAGTTTTCTATTGCTTTGTGTCATTGATTTCTCCATGTGTATTCAACTGGCAACACGGAGCAACGGAATATTTGATTAGACAGAATTACAGACCACAACATTAATAATTTTGTGAGTTTAACTGAAAAGATTTGCAGCTGTTCTCCTGGGAACTGTGCAATTTTTTCCTTCTTAAGAGAAACTCTCCTTTCTACTTTAATGGCAGGGTGTATTGTCATCTTACGGTAACAGGTACTGACTATTGCTTCTGATTCGGGGGGCTTGAATCCATGCAATTTTCATCTGGGCTGGAATCTTGTAGGTGGGCTGCTCATCATGGCTCTAGATTTTCAAAAGAAGTCAGCAATTTTGGATACCTTATATTTGTGTTTGAGACACTTTGAAAGGGGACTGATTCTGAGAGAGGCAGGTGCTTAGAGGTCCCTGAAAATCAGCACTGATTGAAATATGTCATGATCGGCACCTGAAAACACTAAATGCTTTGGAAAATCACAGGGGGGTGTTCTGTTTCTGAACATGACTTGGGAAGACTGTACAGCCTTAAGTAACACAGGATAAAAACAAGATCTTTGCATAACATTATGGAAACATCCTTTAATCCTCAGTTCAGCCAAGTGCTTAACTTTAGGCATGTATTTGATTCCTGTGGGAGTTAAGTGCTGAAGTTTCTGCAAGTGCATTTGTATTTTCCTGAAGTGGGGCCTGATGTTGTGTAAGTTACTGTAGGTTTGTTTTATGAAAATTTCTGAGTTGGTCTCCAAATTAAAATAAAAAAAAGGCAAAATTCTCCCCTCTATCCTGAAGTATTATGCTGAGTAGGACACACAAAGCTTTGCTGGCTTTCCCCATGTCCATGCATTCACTTGGAAGCCACCGACTGTACCATGAAATGTCTATTCTTTGCACTTCATCAAAACCCCAAGCCTGAGTCACAGACTGCGTTAAGTGCTGAACAAACACAGAACAAAATGTCCATGCCCCAAAGAGATTACAGTCTCATGGAGCCGGGCTGCTCACCGTGGTGGTGTAACTGTAGGGCTTGAATTAATGCAAGATTCGGCAGGGCTGCAAACATGCACTTGAAAAGCAAACAAGTAATCATGCAAACAAAACCCACCCAGCTCCTCCCCTCGTCAGTCAGCGGTCATCTGAAAAATCTTTGCTTGGCAACACTTGTTAGAGCCTCCCCTTACAGCTCAGAGGCTGCTGAAGGCAAAATCTTGGTATTGACCCTTAGCTGCACTACTACGCACACAACTGTGTGGTCTGTTTATAAACAAGGTAAAACTAAAAAACTCCATACTCATTATACACCGGGAAGGGGGCCATATCTCACAATCGAAACTCTCAGGAGCCATCTGGTCTTTGTAAATAAGGGCTACTGGAGTCAGGGTGTGAGCATGTAATGATTGTAGAATGTGAATAGCCCTATTCATGCAAGTAGTGTAACAAGCACTAAGCTAGTAGCGTGCTTAGGGCTCTGCTGAGTCAAACAAAAATGTGGCAGTAAGGTGTTTTTTTCCTGTTGCAGGGTCAAACCTATAACTAGAGGACTGAGCTGCTTTTAAGGCATGGGTTGGATGCTTTCTGTGCATACAGGAGTCAGAATAATGCATGCTCAGTCCTGATTTGTCAGCAGTGAACTGTGGCTGGGGTTTTCAAAGCTGCTTGGAGGGCAATTCCTTTTAATCTCAGCGAGTGCTGAAGACTCCAGATACCCTGGGCAGCCTTAGGATACTCAAACACAAATACCAATATTGAATATTGTATTAACTGTTCCTTAGCTAATTTTTTTTCTTTTCCTATTTCATCTCTAGGCTTAAATTTAGGAAATTTTATTAAATTAATATTGCACAGCATCTATTTTACTAAGGACATGATTTACAAAGATATTTCAGCATCTAAAGGCAGATCATTTTAATAGGATTTGCCAATTAATTTGGAACCCCACTCATACTTATTTTCAGGTGAGGTGTATGCTTATGCTGACTTGTTTTACAAATCCCACCAGGACGCTAACATTTGTTCTGAACTCATTCAGTTTTAAAGAGGTGTTAAACAATGACGCACTTTGAGGCCACACAATGATCAGAACAGCCTTTGAGGGAAGGTCTGTCTATACAGAATGCTTACATCAATTTTATCACCTGCTTTTCATCTTTTTTGTGCTTTGGGCCCTTATCAGAACCTTAGAGTAGTTCCACGGGAGGTTTATTTCTTTTGCTTTCCTAGTAATGGATTGCTCTGGAGGGGTCTGAATTTAGTGTCTTAACGGAGACAACTCCCATTGATTTCAGTGAGCAGAAAAGCCAAATTCTTTGCTCAGAGTTGTTCCTTAAGATCTCATTCTGGCCCTGATTGCATACCTAAATCCTGCTGATGTGTTTGCTGAACTGGGGGTGAATGCAGGTGCTTAAATTGAAGTGTATGCTTAAATGCCTGGCTGAGCCAGACCCCTTGTCTCCTGTTGTCCAGTGGAGAGAATTGGGTTAGGTCAGACCACGCTTGTGTCGCAGTGCAGTAGTGGACCATGGCGCACGCAGACACACACACACACATTTAGTGCGCATGAATGCAGGTGTTGGAAAGAGACTGAATGTAAAATTGCATGTGAATGCAGGTGTCTGGAGCAGGCATAGTGCCTAGGTCTGCGTGCCAAGTTCAGGTGTCTGGGGCGGAACCAATCTCTGCCACAGAGGAAGAACCTCGACGTGTTTATCCAAGCTCAAAAGCTGTTGCAGATCTCGCGTCTGAAATCCACTCTCTTTTTCCTGCTGAGATTCCCAAGCACCTCCCAGTTTCCCAGCTACTCACAGCCTGAAACCCTACCAGATGCCATGATTGCAGTGGAAAAGCAGCTCATTACTGGAGTGGCAGGCGACGCACAGACAAATATTTGTGCAAGGCATACAGAGCCCAGAGACTGGAACACATTGTCTTTCTGATGGGAGGAGGAAAGGGGAAGGAGAATCTTGCCTTTAGCAAAATTAAATAACAAAAATCTATACAGTGTTTATTTCTAGCAAAACTTAAAATGTTTCCTTCTAGCAGGCAATGTGGTAACCTCCTGCCAGATTGATTTCCAGTTTACGCATTTTGCTAAATACATTAAGGGTCAGGAATTAAATTGAATTAAGTTCGTATCTTACCCTGAATCCCCTGTTCTTCAGAGACCTCTGTGTTAGGATTTCTCAGAAAAGAGACAGGATTGTGTTGTCCTACGAGATAGATTTGTTTTGAGATCTACAGAAAATTGCCAGTAAAAAAAAGTGACAAAATATGCCCTAAACAAATTGAAATGTGACTTTGATTAAGCAATACACTCTGCACAACACAAAATTTAGTTAGCTTTGAGGATATGATATCATCTGTCCTAATATTTTTTATATTAAATATGAAATCTGGTTAGGCAATTTCCCAGAATGCGGAGATAAACCCATAAAAGCAGGAATAGGTATTTGGTGCAATATAATTTTCTGGCTTCTCCTCAAGTTCTTTTGCATGCCTATGTTGGGGCAGGAGATTAAGAACATGATTTCTTGTCCTTATTTTACAGCTGAACTTCAAAGGGAAAAGACCTTCTATTGACGTTGTAAGAGACGAGGCATTATTATAAAAACTGAGCCTCAGCATTATGTTGCATTGAAGAAAGATCACAAACTGAGTCACTGTGTGGACACAGAACTGATGGAAGATGTTAAAAGATCTGCAGATAGATAACAAAGATATCTCTGCATTCAAATTCCATAGGCAAGCATTTCCACCATTAGTTTGTTCAATGTATATAATGTATATCTCTGAAGGCTGTGTGTATATTCAAGGCCTTAAAGGAAATATCAACTTTCTTTTCAAATGTTGTTCTTTTTTTCCCAAATATTTAATTCTGAAACAGCAAACAGGAATTTCCTTAAAATGGAGAACGGCTTGTTTCCTTTTCCTCTCGGAGACCAACATTACTTAAGAAAAATATAGGTGTAAAGACAGGAGACAGGGACAGTCTGAGCCTTGGATTATATTGCATTGTTGAGCCTCTGTTTAGCAAAGTATTTAAGCATATGTTTAACAGAGCTGGGTGAGTATTTTCAATGAATAGGGATTCATTTAGTGAGTAGCCTAAGCTTCCAAAAATGGGAGATAAACCAAATGCATCAAATCACTTCAGTTGACAATAGCAATATGAAATGTTTTATTTCCAACGTGCTCAAACACTTTTAACATTTTTTCTTTTTTTTTTTTTGTTTTCTAAATTATATCCATGGTTTAATAATCTAAACGGGGAAAAATGTTTTATTTCAGCTTGTTCAAATTTCTGAGGTGAGCCAGAGTTAAATACTTTGTTTTAATTTTGTCAAAATTAAAAAAGAAAAACTTTGTTTAATTTGATCCCACTTGATTATTTTTTTTTTTTGGGGGGGGGGGTGGTGGTAAGCAATTTGTGACAAAATCCGCTATGATACAGCCATTGAGCACTTAAATATAACACAATCTGTCAATGGACCCTAAATGTACCACTAAAGCAAGACAAATTTTGAGTACTCAGATACAATAAACTACTGAGGAAAAATATTTTCTAATAAATGTTCATTGAAGAATTTACTCCCAACAGCATCTTGGTGAAATATCCTATTTCTCCTATAAACTAGAGAATTTTAAGAGCAACTTTATACACGATCTACCAGTCAGCCACATTTTCAAAACAGTAATTTTGAGTTTTTCAGCCTAAAGTTTTGACATCGGAGTAGACGGACAGTGTAGATTACATTCAGATTCATATAGGCATTCTTAGCTTCCTGAATTATTTTAGTCCCTGCCCTACCGCAAGCCTGAAGCTGTGAGTGTATCTTACCTGGGGCTGTCAGGGCTGTTGGGGAAAATGCAGCTCAATCTATTCCAATCTCCCTTTCCACCACATTCAGCCCTTGACTCTCGGCCAGACCCCAACTTTCCTGATTGCAGCCTGCCTCCCCCATGCCCCTTTCTCGGTGCGGTGGAGTGACCCTTCCAGCCTTTGTGTGTACCTGCCCGGGCAGCAGCTGGACCGTGAAACGCCACGGGCGTTTCTGCCCCAGCACCGGCCACCCCGCGGGCTGACCGGGGCTCTGCCCTCTCTCCTTTCCGGCTCGCCTTCCTTCTCCCCCCCAGGAGACCACTCGCTACTGTCCCCTCCGGGGCTGGGCTCACCCTGGCCCCCTCCGTCCCCGGTGAGTAAGGGGTCCAGCGGTGCTTTGCAGGCTCTGGGAGGGGAACCGGGCGGTGCTCCCCCCCCCTCCCGCCGCGAAGAGTCCTGCCCCGACCTGCCGGGGGCCAGGTGCCGGTTCCCGGTTCCCGCTGCCCGCTGCCCGCTGCCCGCCCCGGCCCCGGGCGGGACGCGCCGCTCGGGCCCTGTCCGTGGTGCTGATCCGCGGCTCCGGCAGGCCGGGCAGCCCAGCACTCCTCCCCCCGCCCCGCTCCCCTTCTCCTCCGCCCCGGCTGCCCCCAGGGCAAGGGTCGGGGGAGGCCGGACCCTTCCTCTGAGCATCCCCCGGACACTGCAGCCACCCCCTTCCTCCCCCCCCCCCCCCCCCCCCCGCCCCAGGACCTTGGCCGGGGTCCCTTCTGCCGAACCCGCCGCTGGAGGAGTTGTCCGGCTCCCTGGCAGAGGTGGGACCGGCTCCACAGGTGGCCAGGTTGCTCCTCGCCTTCCCCCGGGCACCTCCAGCATCCCCGGCTCAGCCCAGCCCTCTCCGCCCTCAGCCGAGCCTGCCTCCGCACCCTTGCTGGAGCTCACCTGTCCCTGGGTCACCTTTGCAAGCAGAGGGGCTGGGAAAGCTGCCCTGCCTCTGCCTCGGGGCTTTTATGAGCCACCGGAGTGAGGGGGGGGCGGCGGGAGGAGCACCCAGGCGGGGACTCTTCGCTTTGGCCAACGGGAGGCTGCTTTTCCTTCCAAATGCAGAGATTGCACAGATTACATCATGGAGAGCTGCCTGCGCTTCAGTGTAAAAGTCTCCTCCTCGCGTAAAGGCGGGTCGGAGGAGTGATGGCAGATAGCAACAGGTCTGTCCAGTGGGGTAGCGATGCCTGGACCCCTTGGAAATAGGGCAGTGGTGGGGAAGTGGGTTAAGGAGCTATCCCCGTGAGGGACAGCCTGCCAGGAGAGCCAGCGAGAGTCTTCCTGTGCTTCAGTCTACAAGCAAGAACCTGCATGTTTTGCTTTGTGGATGTTAGTTGCTCGGTATCTCCCAGGACCAAACCCTAAACAGCCTGTTCTTTCCACCCTACCATATAGTGTCCCTCGGCGTTTGTTGCTTGTACCCTCTGATTTCTCAGCCCAATGGATGAGACGAGTTTCACCCTAACTTCTCAGACTTTATCATCCTGGTTTTGGAGCTTACACAAAAACCCAGCCCTCCATTTCTTCCTGGTCTGAATTGCAGACCAGATCTCAGTCTAGCATCCTTTTGGTTCTCTTATGTTCCTAGAGCAAGGAGGTCAGACAGTTATTCTCTCAAGTATGCCACAGAACAAACCACTTGTCAGTAAACCCAAATTTATTTCCTAACCCTTACATCCAGGAACACGCATGTGTTTCTGAATTTGACTGGGGGGTGTCAGCTGGGATGGATTTGTTTTGTGCCTCTGAGATTGCAAATACACAGGTTGCAGACATCAATTCTTCAAGACTGCTCTAGATTGTCTTAGATGGTCAGTATGTTGATGCAAAGCTTTGTCTTCTGGCAATATCCTGTGGATAGGGTATATTATCACACAATACCAAAGGAAAAATAATAAATTATTGTAACATTAATTAGCTAGAAATCAAAATGGTCCAAAGTTAAGGGCTTGGTCTAGGTAATACCTGAGACCCACATTCAGATCTGATTTGGGGGAATTGCTGCCTGCTATGAACAGATCTCCTGCAGGTAAATACTGGGCTCTTAAGATCTGGATCTAAAAGCAGATGACATGAAGGGAACCCATTTTCAAGTGGCATTGGATGCTATTCAAATTACAGCATGATTAGAATAAAGCCAGGTGCTCCGTTTCCAACTCTGTTTTTATCTCGTCTTCAGTACCATTGTGGATTATGGGCCAAATCCTTTGGCTGGCTTACATCAGCCAAGAATCTGACCAGCCACTGCAACATTTTTGTTGTTGCCTAAGATAAAGATGTTTTTGAGCAGAATGTACCTGTGTTCAACATGAATCAGTGAATACCCTGGGAAGCTCAAATATTGACCTCTTGAAGAAGGAGATGGAGATTAAGCAGTACCCGATGACCTTGCAATGCATTAGTCACAGCACGAAGAATGTAGACTGGTGTACGGGTAAAAGAAGATGTTACAGCCTTCCTAATGCCTGGCCTTGAACATGTGCCTGTGAGAGATTTTAATTCAGGAGCCAGATCTGGAAGCCTTTGCTCTGGCTTTGTCCAGGCAAAGCAAGAATTTGGGGGAAATGTGAAAAGGACAGGAGCTGAAACTGTAAACAGCATCTTACGTAAAATGCTGAGGGGTGTCTAAGTCCCTCCAGAACATACATCAAAAGGACAGTGAGGCTTGGGTACCTAATTCCCTCAGAAGATCCTACTAGAAAGGAAACCCAGAGTAAGGGACTGAGATCAGTGCTTGTGGCTGTTATTACCCCAGCTGGATCTCTTCATCCTTAATTTTCCCTTTACCTCATTTGCTCACCAGAACTCTACCAATTTGCTCTCAGTTCAGTCTTAATGTGGTAACTGCTGCTATACCCTGGCCCAGAGCTGCAGCTACAAAATCATCTTTGATTTTCCTCCAGCTTCTGCCTTTGAGCCTCTGCTCCTAAGTCAAATGGAGAAAGGCCCCACTGACATTAAAGAAATGTGCCGTGAGGAATGATGAAGAATAAACCCTCCAGCTGCATATCTACGAAGAACAGCCATTTTGCAGTTGTTCACAAGGCACTGCCTGTTTTCCTGAGAGTTGTAGCTTCTTCTTTTAGAGGTATCGGGTGGGACTTTGGACTCAAGTCCTCTCTGTGCCATCTAACCAGCAATTTTGGCCAGCAATTTCAGTTAAGACTTCAGAAACTTGATTTTCAAAGGGATCCGAGTTGTGAACATGAGGTGTACCTGTCGAGCACAAACTGCCTCAAGCCTGAGCTACTCATTCAAAAGATGCCTTTGAAATGTAGGGCTTATCGCGAGAAGAGACCTGGAAACTCACCGCATCTATGGCAGATTCATCCTCTCTGGCTTTTCCACCTTGGGAGACTCCTCTGCCTCATTCAGTTGCATTCTAGATTTGTTTCAGTGGAAGAGGGGATTGGACAGATTTTTCTCGAGGACAAAGTCTGGGATGAACTTAGAAGCCACAACAGGAAAGGTCACTGTTTTATTTAATTATTTCAAGTTGTTTTCCACCCCCTACTCAGAGCAGTCCTCACGGCTCGGTAATTAGCAACGAAGCGAAGGGGGAGCGAGCTGGACTTTGGCCCCAACTGACCTGATTCATACAACACGTCTGATTAATGCACCTGGTCACATGGCAGCTGCCAGCGACTTGTTGCTGGGCATCCAGAGGTTTCCAAGGGAACCGCTCCTTCTCCTGCCGATGCTCCTCAACAAGTGCAGGAGAGCCGCAATTCGGAGGGCCTGACGCCCAGCCAGGCGGAAGACAGGAGCAAAGGTGTGTGGAGAAACACCTAAAATAGAAAGCGCCCGCACCAAATTTAGTGATGCTCCGCAGCAGAGCGACTCGGACAAAGCCCTCTGAGGAGAGCCCTGCGGTGCATGCTTGAATCCTGGAGCCACGGGACTGCCTCCGCGCAGCCCTCCCCGCCGTCCTCTCCTGCACACCCTCCCTTGTGCATACAAGCCGTAGCTGCTGCACACCTATCCCAGCCCACGCATGCATCGCTCATGCACAATCCTACATACGCCCCATCAAACCAAAGGCACATCACAAACAAAACAACAGCTACGTGCTAAGAGAGACATGCTCCCAGCCCCTGTGTATTCTCCTCTTTTCGCAGAGGGGCTCTAGCACACATTTGAGACCCCTTCCCTGAGGTGTATTTTAAAACTCTCTTTCATATTAGAGAGACCTTTATGGACAGAGATCCAGTCCCCTAGAAAGCTTTCCACCACTTCACGCACAGATCCAGCTTACCTATGCAGACTGGCACAGAGCTCCCACATAGACCAATCTCATCTCCCTCCCACAAATCCCTCTCCCTGCACACGCAGCCAGAGTGCTGCCTACACACAGGCGTGGCGGCTTCCACATACACAGCTGCTCTTTACACCTCCCCTCTAGACATACGTCCTTACACATGCACACACTGCACTACTTGCAGGCATCTCCCTTCATACATGCACTTTTGCAGACTTACACTCACATCCTTGTTTATAGGCATTCCTGCTTGTTTGCACACAGATGGAGACACCCTTATGCATGTGCACACACACTCACACTTTTATTCCATACTCCCTGCAATCTGCACACTCACCCTAAGCATGCAGCCAGTGATGCACATCTCAGGATCGTTTGCTGTACATGCCCCTGTAAATGTACATTCAGTGTCCACCAGCACACCCTGACACCTCTGACAGGGACTTATGCTAGCGTGTACCCCCTCAACCCTTCTCCCCTTCCTTGTAGCTGCAAGGGTTGTATCTGCATTGTCTCACAAGCCTAGCATGTGCTATACACATGTACATAGGCCAGCAGTTCTTGGCAGTAAAAATGAAGTCCCTGAACTAGCAAATGCGGTTGACTTGGCAAGTAGCACTGTTCTGTAATATCAGTCTTCCAAATATACTAGGCAGTCTTACAACAGCCTGTCTTTCCTCTTTTCCCTTTCACTATGATGGAGGAAGATGGGGAGGGTGTGTATAGCTGCACTGTGTGCTCCAACAGTAACTTCACAAGCTTGTTAATGCTGCTCCAGTTTTCTTAGTTATGGGGTAAGCATTAGCCGCAACAAGGCTCCAGAGGTTGTTAGCGCTGTGCCAGGAGACCTTCCATTCAAATCTCACATACATCTGATCCTTGGCAGCAGAAAGTCAGCTTCATTCAACTGATTTTTGTAGAGCAACACTGATTTATCCCCGCTGACACAATGGTTTGCATTGCTGAAGAATGTGAACACGCAGGTAAACATGTCTCAAACATGTTCGGTTTCCTCACACCCCTTAGCTTCCAAAATCTTTCTCGTTTTTCCCAGGAAGGTAATGCATCCTCGCTAACTCTCTGGATCAAACTGTTTTCAGGAGATATTTATCCACTATCTTTTATCTAATCTTCCAGACTAGAGCATGTGCCTGCAAGAACGTAAGATGTGAAAGGCTTCAGGTAGCAAACTGGATTTACATGATGGGAAGAGAAAGATTCAAAGGGTCTGGTTCCTCTGCCTCTTAACTCACTTTTACACCACATCAGAACATTTGATACAGGAGGTGTATCAGACTGAGAAGAAATGTTATTTGGACTAAGCTCAAAGGCTTAAGCAAGAGGAGGCATGTTCAAAACTGCATATAAGACAGTGTAAGCTAACAATGCAACCAGGAAGATACAACTTCATGGAGGGCAGAAAAGGCTACGAATGAACAACTGCTTGTTAGAGTCAAGGTCTCTGTATGAGCGTACGTAAGGAATCAGACATAGCTGTGTCAGGGTGAGCTATCTCTCACCGTGTTCAAATTATGTGTGTGAGCATGCATGCCTGCCAAAGTACAAGGGTATTTTTATGTGTAATGAACACACTTTTAATGAGGTGTCTGCAAAAGGCACAATCAAGTAGTGGCAGAATATTTTCATGACTCAGGGGAGAGTGTGGAAGTCTATTTCCCTGCCTTTATCTCTGTGTTGTATTAAACCCCATGCACATGTACTTGAACTTGTGACATTGAGACCATCACAGATATAATGAGGAGGAAGAGGTCATTCAGACAAACTTGCCTGTCCTTGGCTGAGTTTGTGTTCATGTCTTGAGCAATAGACTCTCAGCTGCTGAAGCAGTTAAAAGGAGAATATTGCAAAAATAAAGCCCATGCTAACTGAGTAAACAAGAAGCTTGAGAACTGGATGTGTCAGGGGCTAGAGCAGCTTGTAAGCAGAGGTTAAAGGAAAAAATAAAATAAATAAAAACAAGCTGCAGACCAAACAAGAGCACTGGAAGCAATATTTTCATAGGCATTAAAAGTAGAACCTATGTTCCATTTTCAGAAGTGGTTTTAACACTTAGAAGTCAAAATCACATGACCTTTCAATAAAATCTGGGATTCTATGTCACTTAGATATTTTAGATGTTGTTTCTCACAGTACGAGAAGTTGGTGCCCCAGTGAAATTACCAGGCAAGTTTAAAACAAACAAAAAGAAGTGCTTTTTCACACAGAACATAATTAAATTTTGGAGCTCATTTGCCACAGGATATTGTGTAGACTGAAAGTATAAATAGGTTCAAAAGGTTTTAGACAAGTTTATGGAGGTTTGGTCTATCAGTGGCGATTAAACTTAATAGTCTGGATGCAACGTCCAGGCAGTCCTTGCAGATTGCTGGAAGCTACAAAACTACAGGTAGGAGAAGCCTTATTCCTTATATATATTCTTTATATCTTGTACACTGTCCTAGGTATCTTCCTCTACTTACTACCAGGGCCAGTACACTGGGATAAGGACGTGTCTGCTGTGGATCAGTCAGACCATGTTTATATTCCTAAACATACTGTGAATAACCAATTTAGGCTTTCAGAGGGATCTTAATGATCAATCATTTAGGAACCCCAATCCTTAGTGATCCTCATCTCATTTATTCTGCTACAAATTAGATGTTGTTGCCCCTAGATCCTAACAGAATTACACCTCTGTGGAACTCACCTCATATAGTGAATTCCTAACAGTTAGTTTAGGGCCATTTGATACTGGATTTGTACCCAGTGTCCCATATGCAGAGAGATTCTAGCAGAAGGTGGTGAAAATGAGGCTTTAGTTGGCACAAGAGTACATATTACTGCATAACAAGACAGACTGATTCGGATCCTACCACAGTGGTTAGAAGAAAATTCAGAAAACATGTGGTCATTGTGCTTTGAAGAGATTTTCCAGGCAATGCTGCTCCACATGCACATCCCAGGAGAAAAGTAAACTGAGTATTAGGAAAAGTGTAGAGGCAAGTTCTGCTCTCGCATGCAGTGGTGTCAGTGTGGAGTATCTCCAACAAGCTGACAGATGCTTAACTAGTGCAGAATTAGGCTGGCAATTAGCAAGCCCTGCTGATCAGAGAGGTTAAGCCCTGAGAAACTCCACTGATGGGGGTAGAATTACCAAAAATTGATACTAATTCTGAATGGACCGGGACTACCAGAGGCAAATGGCAATGTTTGGCATTGAATATCTAAAGCAGAGAAGAGTGAGCACTGGCCCATTGATGTCTGTACGTTTTGCAGTCTTTCACTTCTGGCAGTGGACAATGATGCTTCCAAAGAAAGATGTGTCCCAACCAATATACAGGATCAAATGTCCAGTAATCATTCTCTGTGTGTGTATGTATGAGTTCCTCTTACAGGGGCTCCTGGAGACCATATTGGTCCAAACCACAACATGCCTGTTCCGCATTTATTTATGTTCCTTCTTCATTTCTCTTCCCCTTCTACTCTCATCCATATTTCTTTTCTTCTGCTCTTCTCTTCTCCTCTGTGTCTGTCCTACCCTCCCTGCACCCCACTCCAACTCAAACACCCAGGCCTTTTTTTGGATGAAAATGATGAAAAATAAACCCCTTGTGAGGAGCTGCAGTGTGTGCTCTGCCAGAGAGCGGTCTTATTCATTAAGGGAATGGTCTTGTATGCATTTGGGCATGTTATCAGTAACACTCCAAAGGGAAATGGACTACTTAAACCTATTATATCACTGCTTTATTCACCATGTGCTGCCATTTACCTCCTACATGACGCTGGGCTCTAATAGCACCAGTTCTGAGAAACCCTGCACATTAGCCACAAGCAGCTCATTAATCCACTGTTTTCATTCTTGCAAAAAAATGGGCTCCAACCACATGAGAGCTCAGATGCCGAGCGCTCAGCCAAAAACAAAACAGCTTTGTTGTGCCAGCAGCTCTGAGGTAGCCCCAAACAGAACAGCACTTCCTGCTGATGGGGCACAGAGGGGATCCTTGGGCTTGGGGGACAGGGATGTGCATTGGAGAATGGGACAAAGCTGTCAGCCTGCAGCTGCTGCAGGGAGACTTGGAGAATCCCACTCCTGGAGGCTACAAGCCAGGCCTGTGTAGCCTTCACTAGAATCAAGTCCTGGCTGTTGATGCAGCTCTATCCCAGGATATCAATTGTCCCAGACAGAAGAAAGAAAATGGAAGGCATCTCTTGAACTCCAGCATGGGGAGTCTGTGATCGGACCGGGGATTGGCAGAATTAATTCTGAGCAGGTACAATGAGATCTTCCTCAAGAGCCCTTGAAGAAAATGAAAGGCCCCATGTCCCAGCCCCGAGCCACAAACCTGTGAGCCTTTTTGCTTCTTCGCAAACACACAGCAGTTGTGGCATGAAAAAGCAGTCACATCTGCTTCATCAAAGAGAAGAGCCCTGCTAAGGGCCCAGGCTTTCTCTCCCTAGTCCCTTGCTTGCACCATGCTGAGGAGGCAAGCTGCTCCATCTCCTGGCTGAGTGGGCTCCCTGTCCAAGCCCCTCTTTATCTCAGGGCAGAGCTTGCTGGAGAGTGGTGCAGGTGTCTCCAAATGTGATTATTTCTGCTGAAATCTCCAAGGCTAAAAACCAAACCCTTCTAACTAGAAGATGTGCAGCTCATGGGCAGGAGCTCACATAAAAACAACTGCTCATCCATGTGGGAATAATAGAACATCTGTGTCCACAAAGTAGGCATGGACTAGAAACAAGAGGCAACACTTTTTAATGAGTGGGACTTCAGGAACCTGGAATCTGTTCTTCTGGGACCTCTTGGTCACTTTTTTCCTGCCTTATTTATCAAAATAGCTGCTGCTCCCTGGCTGCAGATCCCTGCTTTCCTACAGAACAAAGAGAAATATAAAGGCAAGAGGATCTGGCCAGGGTCACTGGTGGAAACAGGAGCAGAATCCAGGAGCTACTGCAGTATTTAACAACCCCACTTTGAGCCTTGCCTCCTATTTCAGTAATTCAAGTTCAATGGCTACCTCAGTCACAGCTCTGCTATGTCATGGCCATTGTCAAACCTTCGGCTCTCCTTTTCAATCTTATGGAAAGCTGTTGCAGAGGCGGGGAGAACTAGAGAGGCAAATGTTGGTCTTCGTGACCTACAGCATGTTGTTAACACCTGTGCTACCCTCCTAGCCAGAGAGATCCCTTTTCTGAGCTGGAAAGAAGGATAGAGATGCTGCTATCCACAGACGAAGGGAAGCCAGATGCAGATTCAGCTCTGGAGATACTGTGGGGCAGAATTAACCACAAGAGACAGTCAACAGATGATGGATCTTCTCTGATTCAGAATCCCAGCTGCTGCTTCTGGTCAGCAAGCAAACCCCCAACCACTACCTGCCTACCAGATGTGCACAGTTCTGTCCCACTCCCAGACCCCTCCCAAAGTCACTGGGGTGCACATGTTGCTTTATTTGAGATGGCTTAGTGAAAAATCTAAGCAGGGAAATAGGGCTTAGAGGTGTGCAGTTGAATTAATTTCTGCTCTTGAGTGAGGACATGAATGAAACGGGAGGCAAGGGGTAGAGGGCTGCTACTGGCAAAAGAATTCCAGCCTGGCTGGGCTATGAGGTCTGCTCAGGAGAGCCAGACAGCCACACAGTTCAAACTGCCCAGGGAGACCACGGCTGATAAAATACCTACTGCCAAAAGGAAATGTGATTACAGGCCTGATCCTGTTCCCTGCCTGCTTCAATGTGTCTATGCAGAATGGCTTACAATGACTGCAAAGCTGAGAGGCACTTACAGAGGCATTTAGTCTAACACAAAACATTCTCTTGGGGCACAAGGGAGATGGAGCAAGGCTGAGCAGACTCCTCTCCATTGAGCTCAGCTTCATTGAAATCAATACGTTATTATGGTAGCGACTCTGGCCCTTAATATTCCACCTCTGAACAGTATCGTGTTTGTGTTGAATGAGGAAGACTTAGGCTAGACATCAGGGAAAATTCTTTGCAGTGATAGGGACAATTAAGTCCTGGAACAGAGCTCTGGGAAGGGGATACAATTTCTAGTGCACGAGGTTTTTAAAAAGAAATTCAGTCAAAATTCTTCCAGAAGGGATGTGAGGCAGGGAGGGAGCCTTAGGGCAGCAGGGTAATACTTCTGCTCAAACCTATTTCTGGTCTTGTGAAACAGAGTTTGAGCAGGTTTTACAGAGCTGTATGATCTCCTGACAGCTCTTTGAACAATACAGGTGACAGGCCCTAGCTTCAGGCTATCTCTCTGCCCCTCTTTCCTGCCTCTCTTCTCCAGTCCTTAGCTGAAGATTACCTGCTAAGTGACATGTAAAACAAAGCTGCAAATGCCCTCTCCCCCACCTCTTGCAAGTCTCTGCCTCTCACTGTCCCACCTGAGGCCTGTTTTCTCTTTTGATGCTTCTAATGAAACTTAAGTGGCTGCAACCAGAAAGTTTCCACTTTCTGCCTCTGGGTTGATTACTGCAGAGCTGACAGAGGCAGCATCCTGTGCCGGAGCCTCTATGGATGGGAACCCTCAGGGGAGGGGATAAAGTAATGCTCCGTGCCCCCTGTTCACCAAGCACCATTAGAGTACTGACTGCCTAACCTGGCAACCTAAGAGAGCAAGACCTCGCCAGCCTGACTTCTGGGGCCAAGGTCTCTGGAAAACATGCGCTAGTGCACGGATGCATGATACCCTCTGCAGTCCTTGATACTGGGCTTCAGTATCAGAAACCTAGAAAAGAATAAAGTTCTTTTATCAGCCGTGCTGCAGCATTCTTGGCTGGTGCTGCTAAAGGGGAGCTGGTCTCACTTGCTATTTTTGTGTGTACTTAATACTGTCTAGAGACACTTCCCCACATCCCCGGTGGATGGAGACTGTTTATGCCCTGAGCGAGGACAGACAGAGCAGCTGTAAGGTCCTGGTTCATCTCTCCAACCCCTTCTGCCTAGCCAGCCTCATCTTTGAAAGCTGGTGAGGGATGAGTCCAGCACAAGGGCCAGTTCAGGCCCTGACTTTCCTGCTGACAAGGATTTCTACTAGAGTTTTCTGAGCATTAAAGCTGAACTTTTTTTCCAGAACAGCCACTAGCTTTCTGCCTAGACAGAAACACTGATGTTGAGCAAGCTGAGCTAACTAGGATTTCCAGATGACCAAGCCACCCTGATAATCGCACTTACTTGGGTCTCGGAGGGCAGGCTGCTGCTTTGTTATTCCCCCTCCCTCAATTCAGCAACCATGAATGCATGCTCGGAACTTGGCTCCAGGTAAGGTCAGTGCCAAAGACCATCACCAAACACACCATGTGTTTCTCAGCAGTCTGGGCACTAACCAATTCATTGTGGACAAGCCTCACATGCTTATTGCGCCTGGCACCTCTCCCGCAGGCTGCCCCTTGTGAAACTTTACGCCGGCTTTCTCCTTTAGCCCATGTGCTTTCTTACTGCACGTGAATCAAGGGCTTCCCAGAAAACAACCTGACCCCTTGCACCTACAGCCCTGTTCTCGGGCTAGACTCTTAGATCAGGTCTAGTTGATGCCACAGTGCCTGGCCCTCTCAAAGATGACTCTTGGGTTACGCTCTTGCACCTTTGAGTTCCTGGCCACTCCTGGAAATCAGTGCCTAACAGCAGGGCTGAGTTACCCTATGTATCACCTTGCTGACATGAGGGGAAAGTAAACAAGATTCTGCTCAGTACTGCAGAGACCAACTGCTCCAGTGTTGCCTGGCAGATGGGGCCCAAGTGGGAGACCATCTGTTCCTGAGAGAGGCCCTAAATTTCTCCCTGTGAGATCCTGGGCTGAAGATATCCAACAGAGTTCAATGGGCGCAGGTACAGGGGAGCAGCCATGACCTTGATTGCTTCTTCAGTCCTTGGTGACTGGGCATCTTGCAGAGCTGAGCCAGGGCTCGGACCTCAATTCCATGGGCTGTTGCATTCCTACAGCATTCCTATTCCCTACATTAATTTTTTTTCTCTCTCCACACCTCCACCCTCTTTTCCTCTCTGTAGTCCTTCCCACATGCATGCAATACTTTGGTACAGTATGTGTTCCCTGTTGCAGAACCAGTCAGAGGCTATGTAGTTTCTTCCCCTGCAGCCCTTGCAGCTGCCATTAACTCTGCCCTCTACCCACCCTGCTCTCCTTGTCCAAAAAAAGCACAACTGCCCTGTGCAAAGTCCATTTGCCTGATACCTGGCTGTTGACAGTTCATCTGGCTCCTCCAGCGCATTTTGGTGCCACTGGAGGGGGTTAGAAAGAGGCACACTGGGGAGGCTGCAGAAATGCTGTTAGAACTCAGGGAAGGGGCTAGCATCTCAGAGAGAGAGAGAAAGAGAAGGGGATGACATCCAGGGAAGGCTGGAGAAGGAAAGAGCAATCTGCTGATAGTCAGCATGTCTGAGAAGCTGGGAACATATTGCATTAAACCGATAATAACACCTTGAACAGCAGGGTGGTAGTTTCCATCTGGCCTCGTGCTGAGCTTGGTCTCTCTCATTTCTTCCCCCCTGCAGCCAGGGAATCTGAGGCATAGGGTTGGCCACAGGTCACCCAGCAAGGCTGTGGCAGAGCAAGGATGAAACAGAAGAGCCTTATAGTGCAAGCAGGATGCTGAGAAGCAGCAGTGCAGCCTCTTGACTCTCCTTTCACCCCAACTAGATCCTCCTTAGGCTTGGGAGGTGGGAAGGCACTAGAGCTCTTTGCTTAATTAGTAGCAACAGCTGAAGTACTTGAGAAACAAAAGCTCCTCTCTCTCTCTCCCTGCCCCACTTTTACTTGGGAGCTAGGGGTGGGGAGCAAATTGCTTGGAAGCCAGAAAGCGCCCTGGATCTTGTCACCATGGCTGCACAGACACAGCCTCCTGTTATCTCCAGTGGAACAAAAACCTCCTCCCACCCTCTCCTGTCTCAGCTGGAGCTGATAAAAGAGAAAGAAATAAACAAAACAAATAATAATACTATTACTAAACAAATAAAAATACTCCAAACCAAACCAGCAAATAAATATCCAGGGAATAAACCAGCCTTCTGCAAAACATATTTGTTTCTGCAGTGGTTTTTGGGTTGCTGGAGAGCTGAAGGACTCACGTGAGCATTTGAGGTTATAGAGTCCATCTCGATAATACTGGGAGGTACAAAATCGCAACTCAGGAACATCCCAGGTCATGCCATTTGCTTAATAATGATCTCTGGCTATATATACCTAATTGTATTGTTCTGATTTATTTATATATATGGATGCGTGTACTATTAACATGATTATACGTAATTTTTATGTCTTCTTGTTTGGAACCCACAGAGATCGCATTTGTAAGTTTTCTGTAAGCGCTGGAGTCTTGCCTCTTCTGTCTCTGTATTGCACCACGTGCAGGGAGAGGCACTAGAGGTAGCAGCAAGTGAGCGGAGTAAAATAGTAGAACAAGTCAGATAACGTGGATTTTTGCACTACCACAGTTAAACTGCTTTTGTTATCTGGGCACCTTCAGTCTTCACTGCGGTGTAGACAGGGGCTTTAGAAAGTAAACCAAAATGAAAAACACAGTGGGACTTTGTTGTTGTGTTGTTTTAGTTGTGTTCTTACAACTAAAAGGCTAAAAATATGCTAAATAGCATAGCAGTAAAGCAATGAAAACTAGCAACCATATATTTGTATTTTGAGAGAAATTAGGGCTATTATGGTTGCTCCAGACGGGCTTCCTACATAAGCTGGGTAGATAATTTCACTTGGTGCTTCATGCATCAAAGCTCTGACCATCTGGCTGAATGCGAACATACCTTTTAGCAACATGTCTCATTTTGGCTTGATGCCTTTAGGGCCACCTCCCTACAACAGGCACTATTTTGGTGCTTAATTACACTTACTGTTAAAAAAGGACAACATATTTCTAGTGTGAATCTTTCCAATATCAGCTTCTGGCCACTGAATATTCCACTGTCAGTTTATGCATGTAGGAAGCAGTATGTTTAAATCAACCTGTGAACTGCGCAGGCCATTGGGGGTCAGAAGGTGGCCCACGGAATGACTCTAAGTTGTCTTGGGTTTTTAAAAAAGTCATTCATATGTGAACAAACAAATGAAGGAGAATAACTGATAATTCAAAGTTTAACCTAGTTTTCTCATTTTGGCACTGGCTGGCACACTCAGTTCTTTGGCTCACCCACTTTTTTACTATCAGTAGTTGAAATTATAATGCTTGTAATTCTAGCAAGAAAATTATGGCTTTGTAATACAATAAACTTTCTGCTTAAATTATAAGTATTGTCTTTGTTTATAACTTTTTCTTGCAACTGAAAGAATATCAGGTTGTCCTTTGATTCAAAAAGGCTGAAGAACACCATATTAAATGGCTGATTATGTCTTTCAACTTTTCCCCCATCAGTAGTTCTTTGGCCAACTGTAGCAAAGTGTTACCTGTAGGAGTCCAATCTGGGTCACAAGAGACCATTCAGTGTGAGAGGTTTCCGCCTGGGAGATTTACAGGGGTGAACTCTTGCTTTTAAACTTACCTGACCTTCCTTTGCATATGGACTTACCTGCATAAACTCGATTTAGACCATGACAACAGCTTGCTCAGCCCAGCCTGAAAAGATCAGGCACTTATTGATAGCTCTGAGCAAGCTGTTATTACTAAAGAAAGCATGCTGCTCTCATGTTCTCCCACTGCCAGATAAACATGAACATCTGCATAACTATTGTAATAACAGCAGTACGAATATTAATGATACTGGGGTGAGAACTGGGACTAGTCTCCAGTGCTTATATTCTCCTGGGCAGCTCTCTCCAGGACCTCTCTCTGAAGGCAGGCAGACACTCAGATGTCTTTGAGAACTGGTGTTAAGAGATCATTTTGAAGGAGTTGCTGATTTTTCCCTAAACCCACCAATTGATAAAGAACCGAGTGTAGGATTTCATAGCATGTCAGGTGTTCAGGCTAGGTGTGGACTTTTGATGAACTTATAGGGGAAAGCAATTGCAAACCCTGGTCAACACTGGGGATTGCAACCCAGGTCTCTGGGGCTCCATCATACCTATCATACCCTGACTTGCTGCGTGCTCCAGAAAAACTACCGTCCCTTTGCAATTATTTTTTTTTTTTTTGCCAAGAGGAAGAGGGGGGCCTGAGGTACAAGAAGTAAGACCCTTAGTACAAAGGCCCCCAAGTCTCTGCCCTCCTTCCCCCCTATACGATCGGCAGGGCTTGTACTAGTGTTCAGGGAGGATGTTATGGGTCAACATCATTGTCACCCCTTTGCCTCATAACCAGTTATGATTAAAGACCAGTTTCCCAGGATGCATGACTGTGCTCTCACATCCCTTGGTGTGGCAGAACTAGCTGATAATTTTGTTTCTGCAGAGGCAGTATTTGACCTCTCTGTCCCCTGCTGACCATGTGCCCCCTTTTATGTATTAGCATCACGCACTGGTTGGAGTGTCTGCCCCTCTGCTATCACTCACGTACATACACCCCTCATCTCCCAGCACCCACCAACTCCTAGCATCTGTGCCACTTGCTTGGCCTCTTTTCCTTTATGCTGCTCCCCTCCACAGTCGTGTGACTGCTATTGTGTGGTCCCTGCCACACAAAAGCTAGCCTGACCTAATTTAAATCAGTGCTATTGAAGCTGTTCTTGTTTTATCTCCCAGCACAAGGGCTGTGCTCCCCATTTCAGAGGTAGCAGAAATGAATGGCTAATTGGGGGGGTATTGTGCAAGGCAGCGTTGTCTCCCAGTCCTGATTGTCAGCTCTCCTGCTCGACAGTGCTCCAAGCTCCCCTCTCTTGTAACAGCCATGCAGGCTGTTTAGAGAGTGGAGGGAGGAAAAGGGGAGAATGGGACTCTGCAGCCATCGCAGCGTGTCAGGCAAACAAAGCAGAGCATGGCCGCCTTCAGCGCACTGGTGAAAAGGCTGGCTGGGGGAGGGTTCCCTTGTTCAGAAAGGGCAGATGCTGGTGATAATAGCAATAGTAGAGAATATCCATCCTTCACCTCCAAATAAGCCCCCTGCTTTCTTTTTCCTGGGTATTTATGTGGCAGTCCTTCCTACCGCTCTAGAGACTGTCCTTGGCGGGGGGGGGGGGGGGGGGGGGGGGGAGCGTGAGGCAGAGAGGGCTCTCACACAGGAGCAGTGCAGCAGGGGTGGTAAGTCCTGGGAGCAGAGGAAGTGGGATAGGTCAGGGGCTGGAGGGGAGACTGAAATGCTGCCAGTCTCTTTGTCCTGCGGGGCAAAGTTTGAGCAGTCACTGACAATGGATCTTTGTAAGAAAAGCAAGAACATCCCTGGGAGCCATTCCAGCAAGCAGCAACCAGCATGAAGAGGGAGCTTTGTCTGGGCCCTCAAAGCCAGACCGGCCCATGTGAGGAGGATCTAGGGGCCACAACCCATCTACACCGTATGTCTCAAGACTACCAGAGCCCAGTGGTGCCTTAACGAGGGATCAGCACAATATCTTAACTATGCAGGTTTGGGAGTTAACACTGGCAGCACAATGTCTTTCATCTAATTTCTGCCTCTGCCTCCCACTGGTACCTTCCAAGAGCTTCTTCCCGGGCGCTGTCTGGTTTGCAGCTCTCCTTTCTCCACCAATCACCAGATTGAAAGAGGTCTGCGGAAGAAAACCAAGCCCAAAGCATTTGAATCTTTCCATTGAAGGTCTTGGGTCACTTACAGATCCACTTCCTCCTGCTCTAGGGAGAGGACTTTGCCCCCAGCTATTGATTAGGTTTGCCCCAGAGCACTCAGCTGGTGCACAGTGCAAAGGTTGCTACCAGAGTCCTCTCCTGCAGGCTCTGCCAGCTGCAGGCAAAAAGAGTGCAACATTGGGATGTTTAACAGCAACGTGAAGCAAACAAGTCCCAAGGCTTCAGGTCTGTCATGGACTTTAATGTAATGTTCTAATCCTTACTGGAAGTCAGATCAGAATAAAGAACTGGCAAGTGCCAGAGTTAAAGGACATGTGACAACCTCCTTTCCATCCCTTTTGGCCCCAAATCAAGAGATTAGCTACAAAATTGTAGAATTAAAATTAGATGTTATTAAGTTTTAATAAAAGTGAGGTTCTTTTCACTTTCATCTGTTTTTATGATTCATTTCTCCCCTCTAAGCTTTTTCCTGCAGTCAGCAGAGCATAAAACACACTTCAACAAACGAAACAAAACTGGAAAAAACATTCTTACATTGCCACCTGATCCCAAGGGCTGAGGTTTTACAAAAAAAAAAAGAACAATTGCCATGGGTGTATGAGTTGTTAACACTGCATTAAGATAAAAGAAGGGCAACTAGCATATTCCTAGAACCATCTGGGATCATCAACAGGGACTTCACCCAAAACCTCAGCGATGGGAAACTCACTACAGAGTGATGCTGGCGTCACGTCACCCTGCTCTTGCACAGCTCCCACTGCCTTGGAGAGACACTGGTGATGAGAACAGACTCTGGCCCACTGTGCATTAGAGAAGCTTCACTTGCAGGGAGGGAAAACTTCGACCCAACGAAGGGGGACCACAAAGGGTCTGTCCCTTTTGCTCAGAAAACGGCCGGTCCTCTTCCAATCCCTTGGGCTGCATCCTCTCCCTCCTGAGCAGCTCTGCAGGGAGCTCCACTCCACTATTCTACCGACATCTGGTGGCAGCTGCCTTAGGAAGAAAAGATGCTTCTTCAAAAGTGGCCGGCACGTCCTGCTCTCCTCAACCTGCGCCCGGCCTCGGGCTCGGCTGGTGGGCCCGGGGGATGTGCCCAGGCTTGGAGCGTGAAACCGGGCCTGAAGAATGAGGCCAGTCCCAGCCCTGCCGGCAGCCCCCAAGGCTTGGAGCAGGGTGCAAGAACAGAGCATGCCGGTTTGGGGTGAGCCCCTTTTACTCCCCCTCAGCGGGAAGCGGCAAATTCCTTTTGGGGCTGTCCCCTTTCTGAGGGGAGCACCACGGAAACGCAGCCTGGGGACACCCACCTCAGCCGCCTTCTGAGGTGAGTAGGCCTCTGGAAGCATTAATTGCTCGTTAACGTTAATCACTTAGAATCCCGCACGCCGTTTCTCAGCCGTTTCGGGGGGGGGGGGTTTGTTTGAGGTTGCCGTGAGGTGAGGGACGTGCCGAGGGACAGACGCGTCCCCTCAGCCGCCGGGGCGATCGCGCAGGAGGGCGCGAACATCACGCGCCGCCCGCAGAGAAACACCAGCGCGGGTTTCCGTAGTGTAGCGGTTATCACGTTCGCCTCACACGCGAAAGGTCCCCGGTTCGATCCCGGGCGGAAACACCTGTTTTTTGCTTGTTTTTTTTTTTTTTGGTTTATCTTTACTTCCCCGCTGCCCCCTGATGGTTCGGAGCCCCCGCCGCGAGCTGGGAGAGAAGTAACAGCACCATGTGCCGCACCATCGGGCAGCGCCAGCGTCCCGCCACCCCCGGCTGGTCGACCTCCGGGGTTCAGGTGGGTAAAACGCAGTCGTGCGGGGCACTTCGCGTGTAGGCACGTTCTGAATTAGCTTCAGAATCGCTGGGGAGCGCGAAAAAAAATCAGAAGGAAGAAAAGTAAGCTTTTGCGTTGGCCGGGAATCGAACCCGGGTCAACTGCTTGGAAGGCAGCTATGCTAACCACTATACCACCAACGCCCGCTGAAATAATCTTTCCCGGCCTCCCTCAGCAACCATAGCCTCTTGGGCCCAACCATCCGCCAGGGTGGGAGGGAGAGCCTTCAGCGCGGGTCGAGAAAAGCACCACAATTGCCCCACGGCGGCAGTAAAAGCTGAATTAAGGGCCCGTCTCTGAGTCTGGGTGAGGAGAGACTATTCACTTTGTGCCTTTTTTTTACCCTCTGCCAGCCTCAATTCTCTCTCTACCCCCCTCACTAGGAAGAATAGTTCCGTCCTCCCGCAGGAGGACACACACACACACAGTGGTTCCTCCCAGCCGCCGGTCTCCCCCCCCCCCCCCCCTCCCCCCCGAGTTGGTACTTCCCTTCCCCTTCCACCTCCTTCCCCCCCCGCGCGCTCCCGCCATCCCGCCCCGCGCGCTCCCGCTACTTCCGCCACCGGGTAAAAGGTCGCCCTGTGGCAGGCCGCCGCCCCCCCCCCCCCCCCCCCCGCTTTTTCCCCCCCCCCCCATCCTCCTTCTCCTCCTCCTCCCCTCCGCCCCGTCCCCCCTCCCCCGTTTCCGGGGCTGCCCAGTGTCCGGGACATGGAGCGGGACTGACGGAACCACCAACACCACCGACACCGCCGCCGCTTCCCCCCCCCCCCCCCCTCCCCTTTTCCCGTTGAGGAGCTGCCCCCCCCCTACACCCCCCACCCGTCAGGGGGAGGTCGTCGCCGCGCCCCGGGTAAGTGAGGCGGGGAGGGCTTCCCCACCCCCCCCGGTACGGGTAGGGCTCGGCCAGGGGAGGTGAGGCGGTGACCCCGGGGAATGAGTGTTTGCTCCCCTCCGTGGGCCGCATTTCCCCCCCTCCTCCCGCCTCCCCTGGCTGGGGGGGTGCCTTAGGGAGCGAGGGTTGGGTATTTGGGTGTCCCGTCCCCCCCATGACTTGTATCTTTTCCCCTCCCCAGAGTTTTGGGGGGGTTGGGGGGCGGGCACCCCTTGCCCTGGGAGGGTGTTTGTTCTCCCACGGTTTGTCCTCCAGGCGTGGGAGGGCTGCCTGGCCCTGAGGGGGTTGTTTGCATTTCACCCCCCCAAGCATACCCCCCCAACCCCCCAGCGGTGGGCCGATGGGGTGGGACGCCTTGTCCTGGGACAGGGATGGGGGATGTTTGTGTCCCCCCCCTTCAGCCGCCTGTGCTCTATCCAGGCAGAGGAGAAGCTGCTTGCTCCTCTTTTTCCACAGGCAAAGAGCCGTCTCCAGCAGTGGAGGGAGTTGGGGGGGGTCAGGGTATTCCTTCCCCTGGGCTCCCCCCTCTCCTGCTAACCCTTGGCCTGGCCTTCCCCCTGCAGCAAGGGCAGGAGCTCTCTGTCAGGGCTTTCAGCCCTGCTTGCAGTGCAGAGATGGACGTGGGCTGCTGGCAGCCTTTGCCAAAGCTCGTCCCTCTGTACAGAAAGCCCCACTGGTTTATTCCACCCTCAGTTGCTTTTATTTTTGGAGAAGGAGATCTCTGAGCTCCCAGCCATGACAGGAACATGTTTGTAAAGGCTCCTCTAGGTGACTGTGTTGCTTTGGCTCTTCCTGAACGCACCAGCAGGCCCCTCGGGGTCTTGCTGACAAATGAGTATCATGATTCATGCCGGGTATCTGATTTCTCATGTCTGTTTTGTTCAGTTTCTTTTCCTCTGGGTTCAGCATTGGAGGATGTTATTGTTCCTTTTCTCTGTGAAACGTGTGAGCTGTGGCAGGTGGGATGAGGGTGAGATGTTTCTCTGAATGATTAAAATTACAGAATAACTGAGACTGGAAGGGACCTTGGGAAGTCTCTAGTCCAACCCCCTGCTCAGAGCAGGGTCAGCTGTGAGATCAGACCAGGTTACTCAGCATTCCTGAGCATCGCTCCTGTTGCCCTTCATGCTTGCATCAAAAATTGCCCTTAAATTACTGGATGCTGCTACTTCGTCCCTCTCTGTTCTCCTCTGCAGTTTAGGAGCTTCACTGCTGGCGCTTCTTTGTGATGCTGTGTCTCTCCTGATCCTCTGTGAGTGCGGTTTTGTTGGAGAAATGGCTGTTTGGGCAGAGCAGGGGCCTTGGCAAAAGACAGCAGCAGGTCTCGGGTGTGTCTGTGATTCAGAGCTCTCTTGAAGAGGAGGCAAAGATATTTATACTTTAATGTACTTGGGCAGAGAGGACGATAGTGAAGGTAGCACCTTCTTATGCTCATGGAAAATGGGCTTGTGTGGTGAGCCAGGGTTCCTCCGTGGCATCAGGCTGAAGCAGAGGGAAGCAGCAGTCCGGCTTGTAAGACAAATGTGTTTTTTATGTCCCAGGTGGGACTGTGACGCTGTTAGTAGTGGGGCTGCTGACCCTCTGTCTGGCTCCTTATGGTGTCCTTTGTTTGACTCTTGCCTGAAAATGTATGGACCAGACCTCTGTTTTCTCAATTCTTAGCACCTGCTACATCTGAGAATGTCAGGATTTTGGGAGGGGAATAAAAGGTAGAGTCAGTACTGAGGATTCTCAGATTTTAAGAAGAATTTTGTAGGAAAGAAAGAGGCAGGCCACAGAGTTCACTGAGTCCCATTGTTCAGGTGAAGAAATCTCTCTCAGATTTATCTGGGCTGTTAATATCCAGCATGTGCTGGCAGAACAGATTTGGACTGTAAAGTGCAAACCAAGGATTTTGTTTGTGCCTCCCCACTCAGTTGGAAATGTGACCTGTGGAGGATGCTTTTATATAGCCTTATTCCTGTGACGGGAGAAACTGCAGTTATATGAAATTTGCTTTTTTCCTCTTCCTTCGTAGTTTCCTGTCCTGCCCAGCTTGCTGAATAGTTAATGCAGAAGATAAAGAGGGTTCGTCTGGAAAACGAGACTGCAGGAAGTTGGAGAAGGTATGTGTCCTGGTTACTCCCAGGGCCTTTACTGACCTTTAGGTTGTGTGGGACAGAGCCATAATCGCCTCTTGGAGCAAATGAGGTTTCTGAAAAATCCCAAGTATATCATTCTGCCTGGGGAGCTCTGTGTCAGGATCTGTGGGTCAGGAAGTGACTCAGGAAGATAACTTGTTTCACTGACTTCCAGTTCCAAGCTTTACAATTTTTTCCCTGTGCTGATGTCCCACCTGTGCTTGCTTGTTGTCTTCAGATTAACGCATTCCCACTGAAGGAGGGCTTGCTGGATGCATGCCTCATCCATCTAGCCTGGCCAGGCAGAGCAGAAAAAGCATGAAAAAGACCTCCAAGGGATAGCTAGATGTTTCTGGGAGTGGGGTTAGCAGTGCTTCTGCAACAGCACTGAGGACTGTAAAGGACAGTGTTTCTCCAGTAAGGTGTAAATCTCAGATGTGCTATGTTGATGCTGAAGTTTCAAGACTGTCTAAGAATCAGATGGTTAAAATTGGTGTCTTGATCCAACTCACCTTTGAGTAATTTAATCCCAAAATTCAGTCTGCGATTTCAGTTAGATAAGTCACTGCTTACACTTGTTTACTTATGTAGATGTTGTTGCCAAATACTTGCTACGTTTTGTCCAAGAGATGGCTGTAGCGGTGGATGAAGAAATTGGATTTTCTTTTTACTCTGTATTGTGTCGGGACCTAAGTTTTGTGAGACTCCACCACACTCCAGCTACAATAGTGGTATTTCCCAACACTTTCGCATATCTTTGTGTGATGGCTACTTTGCTTATCCCACTGCTCCACTCTGTTGCAGTGTCAAAATCACCAGGATGAGAACAGTACCGAGCTAAAAGTTATGCCTTTCACTTCCCTAGTGAATCATAACATCATGGCGATATAGTTTGGAAGGGGCTCCAGCCTCCAGTTCAATTTGGGACAGTTGCCAGTACTACACTTGTGGACTGTTTTGAGCCCTTAAAGGTGCAACTTTCCCTTGTGAGGAGTCAAGCTGGTTGAGTAAGACAGTTTTACCAGCTGGATGAGAGTAACCTAAGGGTCAGGTGTCTTGAGCCAAAGCCAGATTGTTTTGACTGACTTGACCTGCAGTGGCATTGGGTTGAGAGAATTGTACCCAGTTTATGGGGTTTTGTGGTCTTCCTGTCATGTGTTTTTGATAGGCAACACTTCTGCCTTCAGATGCAATTTTAGTTGCTGTAATGGAGACCCTGGATATAGGCAGTAGAGGCCACAGACACGCTCAGTCTTAGAACATCCCGTCACATTCTCTTTTGTGGTTTTACATGGGCTTCCTGCCTGGCTTTGATTGGAAAATACTCTTTTTTATTCATTTTTAAGCTGTGGATTTACTGCTGGGCAGTAGGTACCAGGAGTACCTACAGATTTATTTCAGGAGCTTGTTCTTGTGTTGTTATTATTCGCACATTTTGTACAATTTAGGGACTTAGCAGTTTGAAGATATGGCTATATTTACAGCCCTTGTACCATGTGCCTGTAGTTTAAGGAAGTCCAGCTGTACTTTGGTGTAGGTTTGCTCATCTTCTGCTGTAATTGCATAAGATGTCAAACTAGGTGAGAACTTCCTTTTAGAGAGTTTGTTAGAAGGTGCAAGCTGATGGGGAGTCCTCAAGGAACACTCAGGGTTCTCCTGAAAAAGAGTCATGGTAGAAAATGGGCAGAGGCGAGTGTTTTCTTATGGTGATATAAACAACCATCCTTCTCCTTTCCCTGATTCTCTTTGCTGGGAAAGAATTTATTGTGCATCTTACTGAGTCCAAAGTCTTCAAGATTTGATTTTTGTGTAATTCTTCCTTAATCCTTAAGTATGACAGCTATGTCTTAGAAGCTATTCTGTCAGAATGCAGGTCACTGTCCCAGACGACAGGCAGCATTCAAGAAACGTGTAATTTGGAAATTCAAATCTTGGTGCTGCTGTGGACAAGGCTTTTTTTAGTGTAGTCCTTAGTCACTGGTTTGCCATCTTGATGCTGAGTCAAAGGTAGCGATTCTGTCTCCCTGGAGCAAACTTCTCCAGCCTAATTTTTTCAGTAAACTGAAGTTCTTCTGAAATTCTTTGTAGCATTCTTCTGAGTATCCCCAAAACAACTGATGTCCTCATAGAGCGAAATCCAGCTTCTCGAATGGGGTGACAAAAACTGGTTTCCCTAGTCCTAGGCTCATTCCTGCTTTGCAATAGATTACATCACTGACCTTGGGCAAGTCTGTTAGTCCACGTCTCCTCAAATTAACATTTGCTGTAGTTGCGTGTGGAGGCGTTTTTTGTAGACTCTCATTCAATAACTGCTAGCTTGGAAATGTATGAGGAATGCATGCCACGTTTTACAGGATACGACCAGGGTCTGTTACTGCTGTTGTCCTTCTGTTAGCAAAGGCAATTGCTCTGTTTTTTTCCTGTTTTGCCATCTCTCCTACTTCATTCCTGGCTGCAATAGCTCTTCAGGTAAGTGAGGTGCTGTGCTTGAGCTTAAACCTCTAAGTCATGAGCAGGCTTTCCTTTGGGATAGGAAGGGGACTTCACTTTTGTGGTCTTCCAGGGCAGAAGTTTATGTGCCTTTACGATAGGTCATAGCTTTGATGACTTATCCATCCAAATTCCTGGGGTGTTTTTCCTTTGAGTCAAGCTGATTATTTTCTGCACCAGAACTGCTGCTTGTACTTCCTTTAACAGCTTATTTCTATAACTAGTCCTGGGAGAGCAAGTTTTCTGAGGTTAGTATCTTCATTTACAGGACTCAGTATGGGATGGGAGATGGACTTTTCCTCTCAATACGTCGATGTATGTTTAAAATGTAATCTTTGAGTGCAGAGAATCCTAGGATCTGTAGTTTAAGGAGCGCCTGTTCTCTTAAGCTTGGTGCGTGCTTAGAGCTTTCCCTAAGCAACAAAATATGCCTGCTTGATTTTAAGGCTTAATTCTCTCCCTCAACTTCTCTCTCAGTTTTTTGTCCAGTTCTGAAGGGGAAGAGAGGATGACTGCAGTGGACACGCTATCAGACAGCTCTGAAGTGGTCGAGATGGAGGATGTGCCTTCCCAATTCCAGGTGCAAAAGCATTCTTGGGACGGGCTGCGTGACATTATTCACAGCAGCAGGAAGTATTCGGGCATGATAGTGAACAAAGCTCCCCATGATTTCCAGTTTGTCCGGAAAACAGAAGAGTCCAGCCCGCACTCTCATCGTCTTTATTACCTGGGTAAGCCAGCATGCCAGTCACCGGGTGTGAATATGTTACGGGAGAGCTTCTAGTCTAAAGAGGCGAGGAAAAGGATGGGAGGTATCTCCATTTATGAGATGGGGGAGCTGAGATTAAGTAACATTGCTCAAGGTTTGCATGCTCAATCTATAGCAACGCCTGGAACTGAGCAGAGACCTCTCCAGTCTCAGACAAGCGCTTTAACCACAGGTTTTCTGCTAAGGGGAAGTGTTGGCTAGCCAGACCTACCTCGTGACGGAGGTGTGAATGCAGTGTCCTTTGGCAGCCCAGGTCAGTCCAGGTGATGGGGCAAGAGAAGGGATGTTCCTCAAACTCAGGACTATCTTGTGCCTCTGTAGCTTAGGAGAAATGGGTTTTACTTGATTGATCAACCAGACTGACTGGCCAAGGAATTTGCTGTCAGTAATTACTAACTATATGTTGCAAGTTCGAGGTATTAATGGCAGGGTGATGGGGTCTCCCTGCTTTATTAAGTACCATGTAGGTAGAATGCTTTCAAGAGTAGGGGGAAGAAAAACAAAGATTAGGTGGGAATGAGCTATTAGTGGTATTCACAGGGAAATATCCTCTTCCTTACAGTAGGATTGAAAAACAGCAGAATGCTGTGTTGTACAGGTCCCTCATTACAGTTGGAGCCACAGTGTAATTAGTGACAGAGTGGTTGGATTTTACTAACTGGATAATTTTGTGGTTGGTAACATGGGAAGCTTTATAGACTATAAAGAGTTTGTTATGCTTTGGGGCATGAGCTGATCATTACTGGGCTAGTAAAGAAATTGCCTGATGTGCAACTCCATACAGCAACTGCTTTCCTGAAATGACCCTGGTTTTTTTTCCTTCTTTTTTGAGTTGAGTGTAGGTCACTGTAGGACATAGGATGCTGGATTTGAGGGACTGATTTGTTTTGTCATTAAGCAGCTCCTGTGCGCCAGTGACTTGATTTGTTACAGTTCCTCATACATTCTTACGACACAAGTGCTACTGTAAAGGGCAGTATCCAGAGTTAGCTTATTTTTCTTGTTGAGTCTGAACAGTAAGACTTAAAGCTGAATGTATTTCAAGGCCAAGTTGACTTTGATACAGGTTTTTGATCTAGATGACTAAAGAACTAAGGATCTAAGTGGCTAATTTAAAATTTTTTTTAATGTTGTTCTGTTGTATGAAATGGCAACCAGACTAGCTACTGGCTGTTTGGTGTTCTGCATGGGCGTGACTCTTGCAGGAGTCAGAACCAGGAATGAAGATACACGAGTGTCTTTTCAGTGTTCTTTTCCTTAAGGAAATGTATAGGGCATAGAGAAGATTGATCCATCATTTAAGATCAGTATCTGCCAGGTAATACTGGCGTACCTCTTCTCAGGCATTCCTAATAAAGGGTAAATGCTGATTCTTTCTTTTGCCATAACGAGCATCTTTTGAGTTGAATACGGTGCATTGTTAAATACTCAGAACCCATTTCAGCAGTTCATAAGTGTTTAACGTCAGTGTGCTATTACTGTCCCAACATTAAATAACATTTTCAAGTTTTTATGTGAATACTGTTAGTGACTGTATGCCGAAGAGTAGGATGAAGACTTCTGAAGAACTTTACTGTAGGGGTTGAATACTTTTCTCCACTTGGGAACAAAGTATAATGTCTTTTGGGGAGGAAGGCAGTATTTTTCTTGTAATTGCTGATTGATTGTAGTCAGTCTGAGGTCATTGTAGAAAGTACTAATATAAGGAGAAGAGAAGTCCAGGTCACAGTCGGATGAATGTCAAATGTGTGTATATATAGTAATTTGTTCCTATCTGCAGTTTTTTCTGTTTGGACATCTTAAATCGTTCCTGGGCTATCCCCATAGAATTTTATGTTGTATCATGGCAGATGCTGCTTATATTAAACACCACATGCTCAGCACTTTGGTGTTTCTGTATCTCTGTGGATTATATGCTCACATATTGCTTTGCTTCCTGAGTACTTATTAATATTTCAGTTTTAATTTTAAGTAACTGTACTGCTGGGTGAACCGGCTGAGAATCTTTCTGTTTTGCCCAGAACATGTGCAGAGTAGACAATATCAGGGCACGTTTCTCTGTGTGAAATTCTCATCTAGGGAGTCTCTACAGCATACATAGAGGGCAAGTTCATGGTCTTTGATTTTGTTGAAACTCCCAAAATCGTGTGTCAGGATATTTTATTTCTCGTGGTTGTTTTGGAAGTTGGATGAAGGCCAGTATCTTATGTGATAACCACAGTCAAAGGCTTACATAAAATAATAAGGTCTTTTGACTATGTAGTATACTGTTTCACATTTGAATGGGCTCTCTAGAGCTTCCAAGCTTTTTCTTCCCCTCTTGCAGGCTGCTGCGTTGGCCTGAATGAGGTCCCTGTAGCAAATTTCTGGCTGAGAAATGTGGAGAGTAATGTTGAGTCACCCATTCAGGGAGTGGCTTTTTTCAAGTGGATCTAGGGCATGGGTTGAACAGTCCACAGAGAGAAAAGTTGGACATAACCAATTCTGAAGAGGTTGGTTAGTGTTAAAATCTTGCTTGGAGAAATTTCTGAATAAATATCTAAATTTAAATAATTTAGATATTATTCTGTGATTGAACTGGGAGCTGCTTGGGAATGACAGCTGGTAAAAGCCTCTGGATAGCCCCAACCCTTCTGTTATCAGACTTTTTTTTCCAGTTTGTTCTTGGTTTTCTTTGACCTGGCTAACTAATCTTAAGAAGGATGATGGTTTTGTCCTCCTAATAGGAATGCCATACGGTAGCCGAGAGAATTCCCTTCTTTACTCGGAGATTCCCAAAAAGGTACGGAAGGAGGCCTTGCTACTCTTGTCATGGAAACAGATGCTGGATCACTTTCAGGTAAGCCGAAGTGTGACAAACTTGGGTTGACAGTGCTTGGGAAAACTGGCTGATGTTGCAGGGCTGGTATGGTGGGTACTACTCTGCTGAACAGTATGGATAATAGCATGGCAGCGTATAAGACACAGAGAATGGTATTGGTAGGAATGTTGTCTTGAGAATTCTTTGCTTCATAATACAAGATAGTCACTTGTATGTGCAACAGAGCTGGCAGTGGGAGTGAAACAGCAGTTGATGTGGCAAGCAAAGGGCTGACCTAGCAAAGAGGACTCTGAACTAGCATGTAGTCTGCCTCAGATTACGTGCTATCAGGACAGTGCACCTTTCTTCTGGGTATCTTGTCTGGGCTCTTGCCATGCTTGTTTCACGTGCTTGGTGGAATGCCTGTCTGTCATCTTTCCTGCTTTTAAGGAAGTCAGGAAAGTTGAGTTTAAACTGCTGCATCTGCCCTACACTCTATTGCAAGTGAACCAGAAAGAAGGTGAATTTTCCCCTCCCTGATTTCAGTATCTTAGTGTCCCTTGTCACTAACAGCATTGATGAAGAAGAGAGTGGAGGGTGTTTTTCTGTCTTCCCTCCTAAAAAGGTTCCTGGCGGAAAAGAATTTAGCTCTCTTGTCCCCATTTGGATTGCTAGTCCTCTTCAGGGTAATTCAAGATCCCCGGAAGAGCTTTTGTTTGCAGTGTCTGACATGGAAACTGTTTGTGAAGGCTGTAGATAACGTCATTAAGTTAATTGGTTACATCTGATTTGCATAAGCAGAGCAAGTGCAGCTGTCCTCAGTTCATGCTGAAGTGCCAACTGCAGAAATGATAGACTCGCAATTCATCCCTCTTATGTAGAGGGAACTTTGGGGCATGTGATTGGTTTAGTCGTCCTGGAGCACACCAGTAGCCTAGAGTATAGTAGTTATGGACCTGTATGGTAAGACTGCTGGCTGGTTTTGGCTGGTATGTTGTATTTTGGGCATTCACAGACTAGTTGGTGCCAGTCTGGGACCATTCCTGTTCTGTGAAAGTTTCTCTCCTTGCAGATTCTTTCAGATTTTCCTTTCCTTCAATACTAGGCAACCCCTCATCATGGGATGTATTCTAGAGAAGAGGAACTCTTGAGGGAACGCAAGCGACTTGGTGTCTTTGGTATAACATCTTATGATTTCCACAGTGAGAGTGGCCTATTCCTCTTCCAGGCCAGCAACAGCCTCTTTCATTGTCGAGATGGGGGCAAGAATGGTTTCATGGTGAGTCTGCTAGTGATTTTATGACTATCACCTGAAATGGACTTAATGGTTTTGATTGGCGATAGCTGCACTTCTGCATCTGTTTGGTTGTGGTCATTTCTCTTGTGTCCTATCAGGGCTATGTTTGCCCTCATTTCGTGGGCTGTACTGTATCTGTAGTTTAGGCCTTTTAAATATGAAGCTGGAAGCTGATTTGTTACAGAGCTGTTTGTGTCTGTTGCTGTAGGTGTCTCCAATGAAGCCTCTGGAGATCAAGACTCAGTGCACAGGGCCACGAATGGATCCCAAGATCTGCCCTGCTGACCCTGCCTTCTTTTCATTCATTAATAACAATGATCTGTGGGTAGCAAATATTGAGACAGGAGAGGAGAAGCGGATGACATACTGCCATAAAGGTAACTGGTCCTTCTTGCCAGAGAGAAAAGGAAATGCCTTCTGACAAATTTGGGCTGGAAGGGCTCATGTCTTATTTCTTTCCAGTACATTCTTCTTTTGGATCTGCTTTTTCTAAGGAGATGTAAATGCAGTCTCCTTTGTTCCTCTCCAGGCTTAGCCAATGTTCTTGATGACCCCAAGTCTGCTGGTGTAGCCACTTTTGTCATTCAGGAGGAGTTTGATCGGTTCACGGGCTATTGGTGGTGTCCCACAGCTTCCACAGAAGGTCAGTCAGTGTTCTGCTTATCAAATTCTGATGCTGTAACTGCTGCTGGTCCCTGATATGAATGATATTTTGAGCAGGGTTTTCCTTTGGCCTGGGTTTGGTCTGTTTCTGGGGAGGCCACCTGAAGGAGCAAAACACAGAGGGATTAGAATTGTGCTCTGAGGAGTATTCACAGGTGGTCACTAGGAGCTGTGGCTATACAGGAGATGTACACCCTGCACCAGAGTGTATTGCCGCAGTGCTCCAGGCGAGTCAGAAACAGCTGGAAAACACTGTAGCAAACATGCTTACTATCTGTCCTAGGTTCAGAGGATTTAAAAACACTGAGGATCTTGTATGAGGAAGTGGATGAGTCAGAGGTGGAGATAATTCATGTTCCTTCACCTGCCTTGGAGGAGAGAAAAACAGACTCCTATCGGTACCCCAGGACAGGTAAGTGAAATACCGTGGGGCTGCTAATGCAACTCTTGACTCCTGCTGGCAGCAGCAGTGGAATTTGTGCTGTAAACTTTGCATGATTAATCTGGGTACTTACTAGAATGTAGAAGCTGGTTGTAAATGTTGAGGCCTAATTGAGTCTCTGAGCCCAAAATCTACTGCAAGAAAGGAGCGGGATTTAAAGTTCAGCTTAAATGAAAGGATTGCTGAGAAAATGGAATATATCTGGTGGTGTATGCTGGAATACATTTTGAATCCTGTCTTTCCTCTCCCTCCTGAGAACATGCACAGCCAACTAGGCAAGGCAAAAGCAAACTTTTCCCATACCCAGAATGACTCTTGTGATTACACTGGTGTTTGCTCACATACATAATTTGATATTTGTACGTTTACACAGAGCCATTTTGGTAGGACCAGGGTTAGTTCTTTTCTGGAAGCTGTATTGCTTATAACTATGGTTCATATTGGTCATCGTGGTGTTCTTTCACTCCTTCTCTGCAGGCAGCAAAAACCCCAAGATTACGTTAAAACTGGCAGAATTTAAAACGGACAGCAAGGGTAAGGTAAGTAATAATAACTCGGAATGGGATATTGCACAGGAGGGCTGACTGCTGCTGAAACTCCCTAGAATTAAGACAAGGTCACTAAGAAATCCTAGATAGTGTTAGCCTTTGTTTTCATCCTGTTGTAACACCTGGTTCTATAATGCATTTAGATAGTGTTAGCCTTTGTTTTCATCCTGTTATAACACCTGGTTCTATAATGCATTTATCCAAGAAACACAAAAAAACTTTAAAATGCTGAAAAGTATTGTTCCGGTGGAGACGCAGCTGAGAGAAGGGAGGGAAGCAAGAAATAGGGTTAGCCTGGTATACCACACTGTCAATAGTAGCGCAGGAGGATTGAAGCTCAATCTAATCCTGGGCTTCAGTCCCTGGCTGTATCCTTTTCTGTGGCTGAATGCCAAAATCATTTTGCTTTGAAGCTTGTTTTTCCCTTCTCTTCCTGCCATTTGTAGAAGGGCTTGCTTCTCCTGGCCTGACCCTTGCTGATGCCAGTAGTTAAACTTCCTTATTCTCCCATTCTGCTGAGCTTCCATAGGAGGAGGTGGGGAGGCCTGGTAGCAGTCTGATTTGATATTGGACCTTCCTCTTGCTGTAGATCGTGTGTGCTCAGGACAAGGAGCTGGTGCAACCCTTTGCTGCATTGTTTCCGACTGTGGAGTACATTGCCCGCGCTGGATGGACCCGAGATGGCAAATAGTACATAAGCTTTTCTTCCAAACTAATGCTCCCAAGGGCTTCCCTGGCTGAACTACCACAGGCCCTTGACATGCTTTGTATTGTAGTCATGACCTGGTTTTAAAGCCATGAGTGCCCGAAATGGCACATAAGTATTTGGTTTCTTCAGTGTTATAACACCCTAAAAGTAGGAATTAATCAAATGTAGACCAGAGTGACAAGCTGTGGGGTTTAAGTCACAACCACAAAGTTAAATGACATTGATATATTAAGCGAGCAGTCCTAGGGACTTCTTTCGAGTTGAAGATGTTTAACACAAGTACAATAGGCTTCCTGCTGAAAATGAGAATGTACTGTAAGCAGCTTTATCATTATTCATTGGTCCATTGTGATCAATGCCGAATGTATCATGGGAAAGTGGGCAGTCTGCATGGTGCTAAGTCCTTTGTGCAGTGTGTACAGGGGGAAAAGATTGCTCTGTGACCGGTGTGCTCCCATAGCTTGCTATTGCTCCAAATGTGATACACAGCCTTGTGCTGGCCAGCCTTCCCTGAAGAGTTACAGAATTCACACCAATCTGATTGGTTTGAAATTTTAAAGCTCTTAATTTTTTCCCCTCAAAAGCTTGCTTGACTGTTAACTAGTTTCTGTGCAGATCAAGTTAAGGTGACTTAGCTGTCTTTGAAGATTGCATTCTGTAACTCATCATTAATTTTCTGCTCTGGAAACTAAATTCATACAGCTTTACAGAAGGTAATCCCATAGGTGATTCTTATGTTCTGCACCAGAGCTTATCTAAATGTGCTGAATATATCAGTTCATGAAATCCACAGTCACTGAGATGCTAGGGACAACTGGCTCTTTTGAAAGTCTGTCTTAATGATGAAACTTCCCTTGATGCACTTCCAGGCCTTGGGGTAGCCGCACTATGCAGCGGTGGCTTGCCATCTGTCATGTTGAGAGGCCTGCAGTGCAGCACCACTTCAAATGACTCTCCTTGGAGAGGAACAAGGCTGAGACTGAAGCGACTCCTTCACTTGGCAGTTGTCTTAGGTCTGTGCCTTTCCCTGCTAGTGCAGCGTGCAATGAGGAAGCTACAAATGGATCACTTTAAGAGTGATTGCTTCAGCTCGTTAGGAGCTTGCTAGAAAACAAATGGTGCTTCCTGATGAAGGGGCTGTCCAAGGAAGAGTTATGTTCTGGAGACAGGGTTCTGTTAACAGTGCTCCCTTGGAATAGACACTCTGGCAAATCTGTCAGACATCTTGTCTGAACGATACCCCTGTGAAATACCAGAGATGTCTGGCAATACATGTTTGTTGGCAAAGCTTCCAGGAGATTAGAAAGCAGCAATGATGAGAAAAGCTTTGCATTCAGATGCCTAAATCCTTTCTCCTGGGGGGCGGGGGGGAAGAGCTGCATGTTAGTGTTAGAAAGGGACATCTATTCTGTGGTACTGACATTCATCTCCAACTTCTTTCCCCAGTGCCTGGGCTATGTTCCTAGACAGACCTCAGCAACGGCTGCAGCTAATCCTTTTGCCTCCAGCGCTCTTTATTCCAGTCCCAGAGAATGAGGAGCAACGCGCTGAATTTGCCAAAACTGTGCCAGAAAATGTCCAGCCATTTGTGATCTATGAAGAAACCACTGATGTGTGGATAAATGTAAGAGGCTCGGGGCTGGGGGGGAGAAGACAGGCTTCCCCTTCCTCCCCCAGTTAACCATTTTCATGTTGGCTGTGTGTCCAGTTTAGTCCATGCTCCAGCAGACTGCTTTGCTCTTTGGTAGTGCCAGATTTGGTGTTAATTCAGGGGGTTTGATAAAGCCATTAGAAGGACTTCCATGCACTCGGCACTGGAAGAGATGAGGATCCTGCCATTTTCTTGTAGTTGGAACTGCTCATTTGGTTCTTGCTAACTTTCTTGGTGAACACAGGCACTTCAGACACTGACACTTTTGCATATAACACTGCCATTCTTTTGGGGTTATTTTATTACAAGATTAGATGGCTTCTTGAAGCTTGAGCAACCCTAATCCCTGGAATCTGTTGTACTTTTTTAGGTTAACGGACACAGGGGTCAGGGAATAAACTTTGGCCTCTAAGATTAAGTGTCTTTGTACTGAAGCGACCAAGGGGCCTGAAGTTCACACCATGGCCTTCCTAAGGTGTTGGAATAGCAACCATCTAGTGGAACTCACATAGCTGAAACGTCTAGCTCGGAGGCAAGACTGGTGCTGGTTTTGGTCGTAGCCATGGAAAGCCCAGAGCACACAGTCTTCTACGTGGACCCAGGGTTTCTTTGTGGTAATAGGAAAATACAGAAGGGCTTTTTCCCACTAGCTGCTCATCTGAGATATTTCTCCCCCATGGCCTTTCCTTTGAAAGCCAGTAGTTCAGCACTGACTCCCTTGGCTATGTCTTTGCTGTCTCAATACAAATCACTGGTGTGTCTTTTGCCTTGTGTGACAGGTTCATGATATCTTCTATCCTTTCATCCAACCGGAGGGAGAGGAGGAAGAACTCTGCTTTATCCGAGCCAACGAATGCAAAACAGGTTTCTGTCACCTGTACAGAGTCACAGCGGTCCTAAAGCAAGGCAGCTATGACTGGGTGCAGCCATATGTCCATAGTGAGGGTAAGAGTGGCACTTTGTTGGCGTTTCAGCTTTGGGAGCTCCCTCTCTGATCTGCTTGTGTTGTCTTTTGGGGAAGCCAGTGATTTATTCTCATGTTATTTCTTCTAGATGATTTCAAATGTCCTATCAAAGAGGAGATTGCCCTGACTGGTGGGGAATGGGAGGTGTTGGCGAGGCATGGATCGAAGGTAGTGGTTATTTTTATTCTCTCTTGTAGTGTTACAGCTCTGCATTGTCTGCCCACAGTCCTGGCCTACGCCCTGTTACGCCTGGGACCAGCTAGAACTACTTAAGCTTCATTTTGTTTCTCTTTTTATTGCTGCCTCTGCTTTCCCCAGAAGTGCTGTAGTCCAGTGCACATTGAACTGATTGCCTTTTTAATCAGACTTCAGATTGCTCCTTAGGTAAATCCCATGAGTGAGTCAGGCCATAAAAAAAGAAAAAAGTCTGAGGTTCAAGAGCAACAAAGAACTATTTTGTGGAGAAGCTTGGGACTGCTGCCTTTGCCAAAGCATTTTAACCCCAATGAGTACTTGTGAATTGGAAATATGTCCTAGCGCTTAGAGTGAACTCTTGGTCTCCAGCTGATCCCTCAGCAGAGCCTTTAAGAAGGAGGCAGCTAGGGAGTATAAAGCAATTTAGAATATGGAGAAACTGTATCTGTTATTGGTTGCAGAATAGACAGAAATGAATTCTTATTAATCTTGTAGAAACCTAGTTCCATTTTTGCTTCAGGAATTAACTCCGAGTTTGATCTTTAACGCTCCCAGGTGATTTCTGTCAAAATAAAGACCTTGTCTGTTCATTTCCAATTAATCTGGATTTTCACTTCTCGCTTTTAAAAAGGCCTACGGCTCCATGCATTTGGTTTCTGCTGCTTTTCCTCAATCTGCAATTAACCTGCTGTCCCTCCCCATGTGGATTCTCACTGTACATGCTGTTGATTTTGGCCACAGCTCTTCCCTGCATGTGTTGTGGCTAAAATTGTGTTAGCAGCAATTATTTTGATGCATTTGTTGCTCCACAGGGCTCTGCCCAGTTTTCCTGGCCAATTGAGTTGGATATTTTTTTCCCTTTGCTGTCCAGTGGTCTTCAAATTGCGGGTTAGCCAGAAATAGCATTTGGAAACCGTAAGGTGGAAAACAGTTCAGTTACTGTTGCTGGATGAATGCAGTATTTAACAGCTGTAGTCTTTATTCCTGGCTGGCCAGTTGGTTTTTAGAAGCAGCTTTATCTGGACATTAAAAACATATTTTAATGTGGCTTGAAGTTTGGTACTGTTAGAGCTATTAGACTGATCCTTCCACAGATGGGAATTCATTATCATGATTGCTGGAAAAAATACACATATACCCTTATAATCCAGA
Organism: Astur gentilis; assembly: GCF_929443795.1. Classification (NCBI taxonomy): domain Eukaryota; kingdom Metazoa; phylum Chordata; class Aves; order Accipitriformes; family Accipitridae; genus Astur; species Astur gentilis. The sequence continues at coordinate 41,192,744 of NC_064887.1, read as the reverse complement.
TGTACTATGGGAAGATGCCATATTTAAGCACAGAATCTTCCTACTTCCACCTGTGTGGAACAGAGCCCAACTTTTTATGCTCAGTAGTAAGCAAATGCTTTGAGTCTCTTAAAGCTGAGTGACTGCTTTTTGTTACTTCATTGGACTATATGCAGTTTTCCATGAGTGCTGCGTATGTGTTTTCTAGCCACAGGTGTTGTGTATGGTCCCTAATGCCGTGAGCAGTCTGTCATGGTCTATTTGTGTTTTAAGCTGACTCTGCTTGGGGACAGACTGTTTGAACTAGCAAAGGAGCAGTAGTTGTCATCCTTCTGTTGCTGAGCCCTCTCTTTCCCACATAGATCTGGGTCAATGAGACTACGAAGCTGGTGTATTTCCAAGGCACAAAGGACACCCCGTTGGAGCACCACCTCTACGTAGTCAGCTATGAGTCTCCTGGAGAAATTGTGCGACTCACCACTCCGGGCTTCTCCCACAGCTGTTCAATGAGCCAGGTTTGTTGTTTCTTAGATACAAGAGGCCCTAGTCTCCTGACTGACAGGGATCCTAACTAGGAATGGTAATGAATCATGACCAGTAATGAGTCCTGAGGGCTTCTTTGTCTTGGTTGCTTGAGATGTGGGAGCTCTTGTCTGAGAACTGCATGGAGGAGATTAGATGTGGGAAATGAAAGACCTTGTTCCTCTAACTCTTCTCTCTCCCATTTGTAGAACTTTGACATGTTCATCAGCCACTACAGCAGTGTGAGCACTCCACCTTGTGTGCACGTCTACAAGCTCAGTGGCTCTGATGATGACCCGCTCCACAAGCAGCCCAAGTTCTGGGCTAGCATGATGGAGGCAGCCAGTAAGTCCTGTAGAACATGTCGGTGCTTGGTTATGTCTGTGATGCTCTTCCTAATAGTAGTAGCCAAAGGTGATGGAGAGGGAAGTGGCCCAAGTAACTCTAAGGGAAAATGAATTGTGTTATCTTGCAGAGGAGATATCTCTGGCGGATAGCATCCAGGAAATGGTATATGGGCTTTTAAGATGTTACTATTTCATGCTTTGAGCGAAAGCAGTGCTCCAGGGTTTACATGACTGTGGTTTTAGGTGTTTTTTCATTCACGATTTGTCTGAAGAGGGAGGGGGCAAGTATCTGGGATGCAGCAGCTACTTCATTCTAAGGCTGTAGGCTTTAAGGTTTTAGGTACAGCTCACGGCAGCACCTGAATCCCTCCTGCTCCTGCAAATGTTTTCTCCATTTGACCCATCCCTGTTGTTAACCTTCCACATCTTGCTGTTATGGCATAGAGTGCTTTGTCTGAGAATACCCAGCTGATGCTCTTTTCTTGTGTGATCCCTTCACTCTTTATATGGCCTATTGCGCTATGCAGGCAGATAGAGGCTGTGTTTCCCAGCAAGAGGCTTCTCTGAGAGGCATTGCTAAGGCTTGGTATGTTTTGGTATTGAAAGAGCCCTGTCTAGGGTCAAATTTGAACAGAATGAGCTTGTTTGGGTGGGGTAAGGGGCAGAGCCTGCTGCCAGTTATGGCATTGCTAGTGTCTGAACTTCCTTCTGCAGGTTGTCCCCCAGATTACGTCCCACCTGAGATCTTTCACTTCCGCACTCAGTCAGATGTTGAGCTCTATGGAATGGTCTACAAACCTCATGATGTCCAACCTGGGAAGAAGCATCCCACAGTGCTCTTCGTGTATGGAGGCCCTCAGGTAATAATCCAAATTAACTGCTGGTGTCAGGCATGGCGTTGCTGCCCAGAGCAGAACTCTGTGTAGCTTGGTCATGCATCAAGACTTATACTTCGGTTAGCAAGGAGCACTGGACCTGTGCTCTGACCTCTGCTTCAAACCTCAGATGATTTTTCCAGCACTGAATCTGATTTGCATGGCTTGATAGCTTGATTAATGGCTGCTGTCCAGCTTGGGATTCTACAGAGTGGGACAGACAGAGGAAGGTACTGGAAGGCAGCTGCTCAGCTCTGAAACTTTTCTTCCCTTCTCCTGCAGGTGCAGTTAGTGAATAACTCCTTCAAAGGAATCAAGTACTTACGGCTAAACACACTAGCATCCCTAGGCTATGCTGTGGTAGTGATTGATGGAAGGGGTTCGTGCCAGCGCGGACTCAAATTTGAAGGGGCACTGAAAAACCAAATGGTAATGTACTACTTTTGTTGATGAATCCCTACTCATTTGCTCTTTCTAAGGCTGCCTGGCTGCATGTTTCCTGTGTGAGTGGTGCTTTTGTCTTTTCTTTCTCAAGCTTCTAGATTTAGAAAGGCACTAACTTGAGCTTCCTTGTTGCCTTTTAGGGTCAGGTGGAAATAGAAGACCAGGTGGAAGGTTTACATTATGTAGCAGAAAAATACGGGTTTATCGACTTGAGTCGGGTAGCCATACATGGCTGGTCATATGGGGGTTTTCTCTCCCTCATGGGTCTTATCTGTAAACCCAATGTCTTCAAGGTAAGTCTGGACGTGGGGCTGTCACCTTGGGACACTTAGCTCTCAGCTTCTGTAACTCTTAGCATTGAGTTGGCTTTTTTGCTTGATATTTCTGATGGACAGGTGAAAATGTTCCTCAGTCCTGCCTGTAGCTCCTGGCTACAGTCCTGCATTCTGCTTACAGATCATACCTGTCTGAGGTTTGATGAGAATAGGGTCTCTGGGATGGGGTTGTTCCCTAGTGACTGCCCATGGAGGACTTAATCTAGCATCCAATGAGATAACTGATGCACTATTCCTAATCCCCTTCCCAAGTCCCCAGCACAGTTTATGGATCATTCCACAAGTCCTCCTTGAAAAGGGGAAGCCTTCAGTGCCAATGTGCAGGAATTTGCCCCATTGTGACCATAAGAAGAAAAGCAAGAGGGGGGATCTGGGTTTTATGTGGGTTTGCTGTAGAAGAGTCCTGGTCTGAGTGACAGAACAGTCCAGAGCCTGTTTTTCCTTCCTCTTCAGGAAGACAGGGAACACTTGAACTCTTTAGCACGTGATAATTGAGGCTGTCTCCTGCCACCTATTTGTTTGACAGATTGCTATAGCAGGTGCTCCTGTCACAGTTTGGATGGCATATGACACCGGGTATACTGAGCGGTACATGGATATCCCAGAAAACAACCAGCAAGGTTATGAGGCTGGCTCTGTGGCATTACATGTAGAAAAGCTTCCCAATGAGTGAGTACTGTGGGGTTGAGCGATCTGCTAAAAACCTGCTCCTGGGTCCTGCTTGGTGCCACCAGTTGCACCTCTGCTGAATCCCAAAAGAATGGATGGATTCTTGTCCCGTTTAATTTTAACTGATGTGGCCAGTCGCTGCCTTCTGCAGCAAGCTGGGGCATTGTACCCCAGCCCTTTTGCCAGGGAGGGGTTGAGGACCACGTCCATGGCCTTACACTATTCTGACTGCCTGACCATTGCTCAGTTTTGGCTTATGGACTGGCAGCTCTTTGCTCAGACCCACTGCAGAGCTTTTTATGTGGTTTCTCATCCTATCTTTCATCCCATCTCCAGGCCAAATCGTTTGCTCATCCTCCATGGCTTTTTGGATGAAAATGTGCACTTTTTTCACACCAACTTCCTGGTATCACAGCTAATCCGGGCTGGAAAACCTTACCAGCTGCAGGTAGGAAGAACAAGACTGAAGTGGGAAGGTCCCTTAAATCTAGAAAGAGAAAACATTTTGTGCTGTGTGTTCTGGGGGGTAGGAGAAGGTGGAGGCAGATGCTTCCACATCTTGTTGCAACGTAGATGACAGTAAATGCCTAGTTCGACTCCAAGAGGTGGCCGGGAGGTGGCACTGTGGCTGTTTTATTGCTGGCAGATGTGGCCTGTATTTAAAAGCACTTGCAAACAGGGCTCCTGCCCTAGGCCTGGAACTTTCTTTCTCCGCTGAACTGTTGCTGTCTCACTTGGCTGGTGGCAGCAGAGGTGGCTGACTCGCCGAGCAGACTAGCAGCACATGCCAGCACAATGAGGCGGGGAGGGGGCTGGTGCTCTAGACATTCCCTGGCACCTCTTTGTCCCGACGGAGACTGGGTTGAGCGAAAAGGGCTGATGTGAGGGAGGGTTGTCTGTGCTGAATGAGCCGCTCCTGGCTAACTGCCCTGTCTCTCTGCTTCTGCACAGATCTACCCCAACGAGAGACACAGTATTCGGTGCCCTGAGTCAGGAGAGCACTATGAAATCACGCTGCTGCACTTTCTACAAGAATACCTCTGAGAGCACAAGCCTCTGCAAACTGGACACTGACAGCTCATCCTCCCCCTCCTGTGCCCTGCCACTACCGCCTCCCTCGACAGCCATCTAACCCAGAGCACAAATGGCTGAGTGCCCACGTCCGGGCTGGGTGTCCCCCCCTGAGCGAGGGGGGAGGGTGGAGGGCACCTTCCCTTTGGACAGTGCCACCTTCTTTCACTTTCCAAGCTGGAGGTCTGCCCCTGCTCGGCTGCTCGTCCTGTTCCTCTCCTCCGGCCTGGCTGTTAATGCTTTTTTTGCTGCTACTCCCTCTATCCTGGGAATCAATGGACAGTGGTCTGTCTCCCGAGGCTGAGGTTTGTGTCCATCTCTCTCTCCCCCATCCTTTTCCCCTTCCACTGCACCTTTGCAGTTCCCATGCTCTTACCTGCAAGAACTCAGTGCCTGTGTTGGAAATGGAAGAGCCGAATCAGCAAGCTGCCTTAAGCCAGGAGTGGGAGGGAAGAGAGAACTACCTATTGTTAAGCCCCAGGGGAGCTGATCGCTGCTGCTGCTGTGTCCTGGCCCTGCTGCGACAATGTGGAGCCCTGGGATGTGAAGAGAGCTCTACAGAAGCATGCAACACTAGTCTTTTCTATTTTTCAGTTTAATTTTGCAGAGCAGATGGAGGAAGTGGCTGGGGTCGGTAACAGCGTCCTCTGATACCTTTCTCTAATGGCCGCTCACAAGCAGAGTAGTGCCAACAGGTAGCACGGCAGCTGAAGCAGCTGGCTACAACCAGAGATCATCTCTCCAGAGATCGCAGCAGCATTTGGGTTTTTGCAACACAAGATGGATAATATTTATGCAAATCCTCCCTCTCTCTGTTCTCTGTGCTGCCTCCTGATCCCACCTTCTCCTTCCCTGACACCCTGAGCTTTCAGATGTGCACTGAAATTGGCTGTGCTTCAGTTCTCTGCGGGTCAGTGACTGTTCCCCTTGCCCGTCTACTCAGCAAATGCTCTCTTCTGGTTTTTATTTACCTGGTCAACAGGAACTGCAGTTCTGGGGAGGGGGGATTGAGCAATTGCACCTCAGGGGAGCACATACCCCCCTCAAGCCAAGGGTTCTGCCAGGGGCAAAAAGGAAAACAAATGAAACCCAAATGAACCACGTTGACTTGCCCTGGAGTATTTTAAGTGCGTATTATGAAAAGAAAATATTTTTATGGATTCTTATTCTTTTATAATTATGAGTGTAAGATGTAGCGACTCATTAAAATATTGGAAAGAGATACGCTGGCTGGCATTTGTGCGTTTTTGGAGTGCAGGAGAGAGGGCTCGGGAGGAAATGGCAGCTGGCTCACAATAGCCGAAGCCGTGTCTGTGGTAAAAGCAAAGCGCTCTGTTCGGTTTCTGTGCTGAGCAGTGGAGAGAATATTAAATCCCTGATGTTCCTCGGGGGAAGCATGATCCAAGCAATTGAAGATGCAGGGTGGAGAGTTGGGAATCCTGGGCCGTGTTCTTGGCTCTGCCATTAAGGCACTGCATGACCTTGAGGAAGTCAGACATCTCGTGCTTGCGAATACCAACCTTGGCACTGGAGGTCGGTACCTCACCCAGCACCCTGACTCCCTCTGATGACTTAGGGGGATGCAGCTGCTCTGATCCAAGTGCTCGCAGCTCTGATCCCACGCTAGGACACACAGAGCTGCTTTTTGCAGGTGCTGGGCCTGCCTATGCTTGCCCTCTCTGGAGCCTTAAAGCTTACAAAACCTGGCCTTGCTGTTTGCCTTTCTATATGGGAGTCAGGCTTTAATTAAACTGCTATTAAATGCCCTGAGGATGCAAGCTGGAGGCTTCTTGTTTTAAATGCAAAGCATCTTACAGCTGGATTATTTTGCTCTCTGAACATAGATGTGAGCATATTTGTTGCCCCCTTCTTGTCCCCGTGCCCAAATAATTGTCCCAACCATTGCAGTTGTGGTTTAGCTTCTGTTGCGCACCCTGTTGAGTAACCCCTGGTGCAGCTTTTGAGGTTGGAGGGGCGGAAGGGGATGTAATGGAGGAAGTTGCACATCTCTGAAATTTCCTTGAGAGAGATCTGCAGACAAAAGTTGCTCCCCTTTCTCCCTGCCTTCTTCAGAGCCGGGTGGGTACCAGTGGATGGTAAGAAGCTTTATTTTGCAGGGTTTGTTTCCTTTCAGTCTTTAAACTGCTTTTTCCTGTCCCAAAAGAGCAAGTGTTTCTTAAAATGTCTGCAATGCACTCTTAAAATGCTCTTGTCTAGAAGAGTTTACAAATCTGTCAGCTCCTTTGATCCTCCAAGCTTGCTTCTGAAGCTGTAGGATTATTCGATGCCATAAAAAGGGGTTGGTTTTCTTCTTTTGGGGATTGAGAACCCTGAGAGGTATTAACTGGGAAATCACCTACTGCAATCCTGAGCTTTTCAATATGTAAGAGGCTCGGTTGGGGATTGAAATACAAATTATGTGGGAGGCCCCCACCCAGCTGTCCTGCGGGAAAGGTAATGGGAGTATGAAGCATGGTGCAGCTGGGTTCATGGTATCTCTTTCAGATAGAGGATTTGCAGCTGTAGCATGAAGTTGAGTTAATTTCCTGAGTGAGCAGTAATGGCCGGAGGAAGCGGCGGGTGCTGTTAACGGGTGCCGGGGAAACCGGGCAAAAATGACTCTTCCTCAAGAATTGGGACTCAGCATGAGAGTGGTTTGGGAGGCATTTCTCCCATGAAAACCCAACAAGTGGGGCTTTATTTTTAGGCAGAGGATGTGGAGGGAGAACAGATGTTCCAGATGACTTATTTTTAAAACAAAACACTGCTTGAGCTACAAAATTAGCTCAGAAAAGCCACCGCTTGCCCTGAAAGATGCTTGAATGGAAAACTCCAACATCTCCATTCCCAAAACACGTGGAATAAAGGTGCGACAACGGCTATCACTCTTGGAAAGCCACATCAGTGGAAACTCTGTGTTTGGTGATTAGGGGTGTCTCAGGCATTTGATCTCTCCTCTGCTGAGGCCCTGCCGTGTGCTGCGTGGCTTTGCGGAGCAGCACGCCCAGGATAACTGAAGTTGCTCAGAAATACCAGGGTCCATCAAAGGAGGCGTGGGGCGTGAGGCAGCGATGCAAGGAAGACAAATGGCTGCGGTGGAGGGGGGCTGGTGGTGGCAGGAGCCGGGCCGGGGCTGGGGGAGGGCTGTGTGTGTATGCTGGCAAAAAGAAAGGGTGTAAACTGATACTGGAAAATCCTCACGGAGGGATTCTGGTGAAGCACGTATGCATGGGTGTCCCGCCTTCGTGCTGGGACAGATGCGAGGCTTCAGTCATTGGTATGGAGCGGCGGCTCCTCCGCCTCCCCACCTCTGTAGAAAAAACTCTTATCTCTGGTTCCAGATCGAGCCCCTTGCTTGGAGGCTGGTACAGATTTCTGCTGGCTTTCAAGTGAAAACAGCTTCATCCTGGCCCAGCGGCTGTGGCTCTTGCTCCGCTGGGCTGTTCTGTTTTGCCTCGAGTCCCAAAGCTGCTCTGGGTTGGAGCCGGGAGGCTGAGTTGTAGCCAGCCAATGTGCAAACCTTGTTGTGGAGGGGTCCAGACATGACCCTGCCTTCCCTGCTCATCCTTTTGTTTGGGGCTAGATCCTGCTGGGTGCGGAGTCACCGAGCAGCGGTGGTTAGCTGTGCTCCTTATCAGTGGTGCAGGGAGAGCTGCGGAGGGGGATGCTGCTGTGGGAAGGAGAGGAGAGGGACGGTCCGGTGGCAGAGAAAACCAGCAGGTTTTGCAAAGAAAAAGAGTGGGAGAGGCCATAGGGAGCGTAGTGGGGCAGGGAGGAGGTGACAGCCAGCATCGTCCCTGCCGTTCTCGCTGCCCTTTGGTCTGCGTTTGCCTCCTCCTGCCGTCCAGGCTCTGCTCTCTCGCAAAGCTGCTGGTTCCTCTCCTAAAAAGGACAGTTAAATGCCACCCAAAGAACAGCTAAGACCTCCTAAAGCTCCTGTCAAAACAGCAGCGTGGCCACACAAAAGCTTATTGAGCTGAAGCAACCAATGTATGTCTCTTCCCTCTGGCTTGGCCGGTCTGCTTGCATTTCTCTGCCTCCTCTAATCCAGGCTTGGAAGGACTTGTCCTGCTCCCAGCCCGTGGCCCCAGCTGGTAGCCATGGGGCTCAGCCTGGGGGACCCCTCTGACCCCAACTCTCGCCGTTGCCCCCAGCTGGGTGCCATGGCCCTGCGGCTGGGGCTGCTGCTGGCCCTGCTGGGCTGCACCACGGCACCAGATCCTGCCCTGGAGGAGGCCTGGGAAGGGTGGAAGAGCCTCCACGCCAAGGAGTACCCAGGGGTAGGTCCTGCAACCCCCAGGCCTCCCAGCACGTGCTGGAGCTGGCTTCGGGGTGGGGGGTCTCACTCCAGAGCCACCCATGTGCACCCACCACATCCCATGTCCCCATTCCCCCCGCGGGGGGGACATTTCTGATCCTGTTCCTGCTCTGCCTCGTGGCAGGAGACTGAGGCTACCCGCCGGGAGGTCTGGGAGAAGAACCTACGGCGCATCCAGCAGCACAACTGGGAGGAGACGCAGGGGCAGCACGCCTTCCGCCTGGCCATGAACCACTACGGGGACCTGGTACCTATCAACATGCCCGACATCTTCCCCAGGGATCCCTCGGGGCACCCAGGGCTTGATCTGGGGACCGGGGACCTCTCAATGCCCCCAGGGCTTGATCCGGGGACCGGCTAACCCCAACCTTCTCTGTGGGGAGCTGCGGGTGCCCCTGGGGCTGGGCTGCTTCCCGGGGGTCAACCAGCTGGTGGGGAGCTGCGGTGCTGCTGGCCTGGCGTTCGTGGCATTACCTGAATTTTCCCTTGGTGACCTGCAGACCGACGAGGAGTTTAACCAGCTCCTGAATGGCTTCACCCTGGTGCGGCAGGAGAAGCCAGCACCACTCTTCCAAGCGTCAGCAGCCCTGAAGACCCCGGTGGAGGTGGACTGGCGGGCGAAGGGCTATGTGACACCCGTAAAGAACCAGGTGGGCGCGGGGTGGGGGTCCAGCTAGGGCTGTGTGGTGGGTGCCAGAAGTCTGGGCAGCAGAAACAAGCAGCAGCACCCTCCCGAGCACCAAAAAAACCCTCTGGGCAACCCAGAGAAGCAGCTCCTGTAGTTTTGGCCGCTGCAGTTTTGCAGCTGAGGAGCTGGAGAGCAGCTCTGGCGGGTCACGGCATCCCTCTCCGGCAGGTTTTGGGGCGATGCTGTGACCCCCTTGCTGTCCTCATCTCACCCAGGGTCACTGCGGGTCATGCTGGGCGTTCAGTGCCACAGGGGCCTTGGAGGGGCTCGTCTTCAACTGGACCGGGAAGCTGACGGTGCTGAGTGAGCAGAATCTCATTGACTGCTCCCGAAAGCTGGGCAACAACGGCTGCCACGGCGGCTACATGACCCGCGCCTTCCAGTACGTGCACGACAATGGTGGCTTGAACTCGGAGCACGTCTATCCCTACACGGCCATGGTAAGGGAAGGCGGGCGGCCCTGGGGACACAGCAGAGCAGTGCCAGTGGGTCCCAGCCCCGATGTCACTCTCTCTCCCTCCTCTCAGGACACCTCCAGCTGCCGATACAACCCGCAGGACAGGGCGGCCAACTGCTCCACCATCTGGCTGGTGGCCCAGGGCAGCGAGGTGGCACTGGAGCAGGCGGTGGCGACCGTGGGCCCTGTGTCCGTGGCGGTGGACGCCAGCAGCTTCCACTTCCACTTCTACAAGTCGGGTACTGTCTCGCTCTTCGTGGCATGGATGGGTAAACTGAGGCAGGGCTGCCTCACTGCACGGGGTGGGCTGCTGAGCCCTTGTTGAGCCCCAGAGTTTTCCCAGGGCACCCAGCCCGGGGGAATAGGATCCACCACCCTGCTTTCATCTGGAGAAGCAATCAGGTCTGGCCCCCAGCTCACCCCAGCTCTGCTCTTCCCAGGCATCTTCAGCAGCATGTTTTGCAGCCAGCGGGTGAACCACGGGATGCTGGCCGTGGGCTACGGCACGAGCCAGGAGCGTGGGCGCAACGTGAGCTACTGGATCTTAAAGAACAGGTTAGGGGCTGAGGGCGTCCTCCCAAACCCGCCGCCCCTTTCACCCCCATGCACAGCCTGTCCCCCCTCCATGGAGCTGCATGGCAGGAGCATCCCTGTCCCACAGGGTGCTCTGGCTCCCGTCCCCGTCTCGCTCGCCCTCCCCGAGCAGGGCCGGTTCTCCGTGCGTGGGAACACGGATGTGCTCATTCTCCATCTCTTCCTGCAGCTGGTCGGAGGTGTGGGGCGAGCGGGGCTACATCCGTCTGCTGAAGGGTGCCGACAACCAGTGCGGGGTGGCCAACCAAGCCAGCTTCCCCGTGCTGTGAGCCAGGACATCCCTCCCTCCCCGGGTGTCTCTCCCCGCCCTGGCTGCAGATCCACGGCTGTTTCCTTCTGGAATAGGAGTTTTTGTTTGTGCATGGTGAGAAGTAATTAAAAGCGGCGTGGCTAATCGCTCTGCACCTGCAAATGGTGGCCAGGCAGGGTTTGGTAGCTGAAGCAAGGCTGATGCAGCCGGTCCTTTTCCTGGTGGGAAAGGCAAAGCTCCTTCCACACGATGCTCGGCTTTCTCTGCGTCTTTCCTCCCAGCCCGGCCATCTCTTTCCCCTCCTGCGGCCCCTTTTCCTTCCCGCTGAATCCCAAAGGCCGCCAGCCAGGCCTGGATTTTCTGGCCGTGACTGCAGTTCTGCCCGACCCGACGGGGGCCGACCCAACCACACTGACCCCGCACGCCCCAGCTCTTTTAAAAATAGGTCTTTACCCCATTAAACCCACGTGACAAAGCAGAAAATGAACCTTTTCCCCCATCCTGCTTTTTATTTCCCCTCCCAAGCCCCCGGGTTCTGAATAATTTGGGGGATTTACTGCCACGCACGCACAGCCCACAGCAGCCTGGAGGGCGAGCGGGGGCCAGGCTGGGGTGCGAGGGGCTGCAGGGATGGGGGGGCAGAGCCCGTGGCAGCCCGGTGGCAGCGTGGGCTTCCCAAAATATCCCATGGCTGCCCCATATCCCCCCTATGGGGAGCAACCACGCAGCGGAGCGTGGCCCCTGGGGCACCGGCCGGGGGGAGACTGCTGTCTCCGTGTCTCCATGTCCCCTTGTCCCACATCCCAGTGGCTCCTTGTCCCACTGTCCCCACGGCTCCTTGTCCCAGCGGTCCCCTGTCCCCACGGTCTCTCGTCTCCAGCGCGGCCCCCAAAGGGTTAACCCGCCCGGCCTCTCTGCCCACACCCAAGATGGCCGCCGGGGCGCCCGCTGAGCGGCCGCGGCCCGTATTGACCCCTCCCGCCCGCCGTAGCCCAGGCTTCCTTTACAAGATGGCGGCGCCCAGCGGAAGGAGCGATCGGCGGCTGTGGGCCGCGCTGGTGCCCGCCGCCCTGCTGTGTCTGGCGGTCCGGGCAGCGGAGGAACCGAGCACGGCCGACTTCGACGTACGGCCCGGCGGGGAGGTTCACTCCTTCTCCCGGAGCCTGGTGAGAGGCGAGGAGGGAGAGGGTGAGGGTGAGGAGACGGTACGCGCCTCTCCCTGATTGGTTGAGGGGCACGTCGCTCTCGCTTCCCGCCACGGGGATTGGCTGCTAGCGAGGGAAGGCGGGACGTGCTGGTGGCTGGGAGCGGGGGTGGGGGGACGACGGGGGGACACGACCCCGCCTCTGACGGGGGCAGGGGAGGGGGTTCCCAGGGGGAAGGGGGTCCCCGAGGTGGGGGTCTTCAAAGGCAGGAGGCTCCCAGGGAGAAGGGGGGTCCCCAAGGAGGGAAGGAGCCCCCAGGGAGAAGGGGGTCCCCAAGGAAAATGTGTCCCCAATGAGGGACAGTCTGCATGGTGAGGAGATCCCCAGGGAGGGAGGCTTGCCATGGGGAAGGGGATCCCCAAGGGGGGTTTCCAAAGGGAGGAGGTAACCCAAGGGGAAAGAGGGCTCATCAGGCGGAAGGGGGCCTCGAAGAAAGAGGGTCCCGATGGGAAGGAGTCTCGCCAAGGGGAAGGGGCCCAATGGAGAAGGGGGCTGTGGGTCCCTGGGCCACCCCAGAACGTGAGTCCTCACCCCAGCACCACGGGGTCCTGCTGACACCCCACGGGGGATGAGGGCGGCATGGTGCCTGGCTCTGTCTGCGCTCCACAGAGGTCTGGACTTGGACATGGTGCGTGCTCCTCCTCGGTCACCCCCAGGGTGAGACCACCAGGGGCTGAGAGACCACCAGGGGCTGCACCGTGCTGCTGCACCGGTAATTCTCTTGGGTATCTCCAGATCTCGCGTCCTTGCCAAGAAGTGGCTGATGGTGAACAAAGAGAAGGTCCTGCTCGACGGAGGCTGCTCACTGTTTTTTTCTCTTCTTCTAGGGGGATTACACCTGCACCTTCACATACTCAGCTCAGGGAGGAACAAACGAGGTGAGTTGGGCAAATATTCGAGTGTTTCCCTTACTCTTGGTCTCTATGGCTGTACAGAGTGAGAAGCTGTTCAGGACAATTTTGTTTGTGATGAGCTGATTCCAGGGACCAGGAGCTGTGAGGAAGGGTAGTTGCACCGTTTCCAACGCTGTATGTTTGCAAAAGTGACTTGTTGGATTTGCTCCCTGAACGGAAACATCTTTTGTGTGTTGCAATGATGCTGTGGTTCGTGAGGCTGTGACATTTGAAAGGCTTAACAAATCTCTGGGCTAGATGTTTCTGGAGAACACGGAGTGACATTTTCATACCCCGACTGGTAGGAAGGACCTCATAGGAGTAACTCCTGTGTTCTTTAGGAGGCTTGAAGTTTTTTTGCAGCTTGTATTGCGGCTGCAATAAGTGCTGTGCAGATACACAGCTTGCACTTTATTATCTGCCAGTGCTGTTAGAATCGGGTCCTTTTCTTCTAGCGTAAAGGGAAAGGAGACTTTAACTCTTTTCTGAGACTGTACTAACGAAACTGTGGAGAGGAGAGGGCAAGCAGGCCTTGACCTTTGTGCAACACAAAGTAAAAGGGGCCGTCAGCAAGTGTTGTGTAGTTATGTTGTGCTATTTTAGAACGGTTGAAACTTGTCATGCCTGCAGCTGGGAGGGGAGGTGACTGGCCTCAGGGGTGAGTGGGAAGTGCGAAACTCTTACCCACATTAACTGTTTGGACCTCTCCCCTCTGCAGCAATGGCAGATGAACATTGGAGTCAGTGAAGACAACCTGCTCTTCTCCTGCTCTGTCTGGAGGTGTGTTCTTTAACCCCAAATTCTCGAAGGCAAAAGCAACAGTAAAGCAGGTGGGATCTGGGCTGGGGACCCTGCCTCCCGGCTGGGTCTGCCTCTCTGCAGGGCAGCACCGGAGGGCTTTCCTCTCCTGAGAGATGCTGCGACTCTGGGTGGGCTTTTTAGCCAGGCGGTGTTTGTAAATGCTGTGTTCTCCCCTCTCTGCCCTCCTCACTAGATGGAGCTACAAGAGAGCCAGAGGTGGCTGTAGAGGAAAGGAACCATGAATCCTGAGCTCATCTGCACCTCCACCCTCTCTGCCGATGTCAAAGACTCTGCTTTCTTGTTTCAGGCCCCAAGGGAAGTCTTATCTCTTCTTTACCCAGTTTAAAGCTGAAGTGAAAGGAGCCAAGATAGAGTATGCCATGGCTTATGTAAGTCCCAGCTGATCACTTAGAAGCAGGCATGTGGGAGGCTGCTATAAAACATGAATTGGACACGGAAAACATTTATTAGAAGTCTGTGCAATAAAATGTACTCCATCACATCCCTAATTAGAGAGTGGTGGCAGTGAGGAGAGTGGCTGCAGGTAGGCTCTCCTGCACCATTTTATTTCTGCTCCCTCAACACCATTGGATTGCCGCTGGCTTTGCCAGCATTGGTGACTCCAAAAGACACCATCCTGCCAGGGTGCACTGCACAAGGGGAGTCTTGGTTTGTCTGAACAAATTGCATGTGACGAAGTAAATAAAACCTCTGCTGGTGCTTTTGTCTGGTTCATTCTTCCATTTCCCAGTCTTCAGTGGTGAGGCTTTCAGTCACCCGAAGGATACAAGTTTGTGCTTTAATAGGAAATGGAAAAATAACCAGAGATTTTTCCTTCAGATTTCCTTTGTGCACTTAATTCTTTCAGTTCACATTATTAAAACACAAATTTGTTCTTTTTCAAAACGTGCTGTTGTTTGTTTGTTTGCTTTAAATACAGTAGCTTCTTGGATTGCCTCAACTGCTTAAACCTTCTTCCTTCCCATTTCAGTCTCAAGCTGCAGTGGGTGGACAAAGTGACATCCCCTTAAAACAGGAAGAATTTGAAATCACCGAAACAACAGGTTTGTGATTGAGAGAACTATGTGAGAAGGGGGCTGGTGTGGGAGACAAGCCTGGCTGTCCGCCAGGAGATGAGGATTTAAGCTTAATGCAGATAGGTGACAATGTATAGGAGGACAGCACATGTTATGGAGCCAGCGGTACAGTGCTCTTGATCCATAGCTGGCAGCAGGATTCTATGGGTCCCGTTCTGGTGTAAATGTTCAATTAGCTTGGGGGAAGAACGGGTTTATCACAACATGCTTGTCGCGTGCATGAGAAGGAAGTGCAATGCCCGACTTGCTGGCTTTATCGTCCTGGAAAGGAACCAGCAGGGCTGTTTTGTTCATGCCTTACCATCTGTTTATCCTATGCTTGTTTTCTCTCTTTCCAGTGTCTCACAGGGAAGGCAAGTTCCGTTTCGAACTGTCCAAACTCATGATTGTAGCAAAAACACCCCGTGACGAGCTGTGACCCTGAGGCTAGTGTTGGGCCGGGTGTTTTGGCCAGAAGAGCATGGCAGATAAAGAGGATTACTTGTTAACTGCAGGTTTTTTGGTTGGCCAAACCTTTTATGTTTTCCATATTGAAATGTGCTAGGGTCCAACACAAATGGGGCTTGGAGGTGTTAAGACAGATGCATTCTGTCTTGTGTCAGAGTAACAATGTGCTTTGCAGCTGGAAACCTCCTCTGAGACTCCTGATCTGCAGCCAGCCATTCTGTCGCCTGCTTTCTGCTTGGTTGATCTGCTGAATATGGTAAAGCTCTCCTCGAACAGGGGCTCCTTATCTCCCTTGCTAGGAAGAGCAATGCAGAAAGATAAGTGGCTGGATTTAAACATGGTTTGCTGAAGGAAAGTTGTTAACTCTATAGTCTCTGGAGGGGAGACAGGATTTCTCTCTTTGCAAGCGTGACAAGAGGAAATAATTAAATTGGGTGGGAGGGGGAAGGAAGGGATAGAGTTGGCCAAAGCTGTTTGACTCCTTGTTGAGTGCGGCTACTGAAGACCATCGCTGGCTTTGCTGGGGAGGATGTTCTGGACCTGCCCTAGTGCAGAGCGCAGGCTGGGATAACTTGACATGGGGAAGGCAGAGCTGCTTATTCTGACACAACCCAGGAATCAATCCAAGCAACACTTTCATGTCTCAGTACAACTGCAGGACTATTTTCTACATACAGAAGTGATTTTTTTTCTTATCTAGAGTAATTACAGTGAGGGAATGTGGAATTCCTTTCCTGTGTAAATACAACACAAATAAAGAAATAAAGCATAACGCTCTGGCCTCAGTTTGCTCTGCTCTGTGACTCCTGCCTTCTCCAACTGGATGCCCAGCGAGTGGTGTGACCTTCAGCGTTTGCGTGGCCAGGAGGAGCTGAGATGTCACACCAGAGTTTGGAGGCTGCAGAGGGTTTATGGGGATTCTGCCCCCCCAAGAGGAGACCCAGCATGTGAGAACAAGGCTCCGGCTGTAAGTTCGCATAACCCAGCACAGTCATGACGAGTGCTTTTGATGCCTGGTAATGGTTGTGGTTGTTGGTAGCTGCTTTGCCCATTTGCGAGGGGGGAGGATTCCTGGTTTTTTGGCAGTCTGGGGGTGCTCTGCACTGGGGATTTTACAAGCTCTGTTTTCCAGGCTGTTCCTAAATGCTTCTTTCTCTGCTGTGCGGCTCATTCTGGATCTGCAGATCACCTGCAGGGCCCAGGAGTGTCCCCAGTGTGCTCCTACTTGAGCTCCAAGCTGCATTTAGGGTGCCGATGTTGCAGGTCTCTGACCTTTCTCCCTGTTTAACCAGTCGCTTGGAGGGAACCAGACCAAAGGGAGTTGAAGGGACTCATTTCCCAGACTTGGACAGCCAGAGTTGGGATGGGAAACCCAGGCCCTAAGATGGCTCTTCTAGCAGGGAGTGTGCTCTCCAGGGCTTCCCTGGGACAAAAAAAGCAAGAGTTGGGGAACTAGGTGGGTGTTTTTGCACATGGGGTGTGGGGGAGAAGTTTCAGATTAGACACCTGCACGCGAAGGAAAACTGGTGCCGGGCATTTGGTGGGTTAAGTGTGGTCCTGGGATGTACAAAACCCTGGGGACAAAGGGAACAGCCGTGAGTCGGGGCTCATCTGAGCAGAGATGTTTCATGCAATTAAGGAGCATCTTGCAGCTGACGCCAACAGGCACCTCGAGAACAGAACAGCAAAGAGTTTCTGGCTGTCAGCGCAGCAGCCGCTGCCACCGCATCCATCAGCCCCGTTCCGCTTTGCCTGCTCGCCGCATCTGCCGATAACTCCACCGAGCTGTTTCCAGCTCTGGCTCCTCTTCAGCACATACCTGACAGCTGCCGTGAGCCCGTGGGGGGGAGATGGGAACGTCTGTTCTCAAATGCCGCGCGCCAAAGGCCGACTTCACCCTGTCCTCCCCGAGGGACCAACACCTCGGTGGATCTTGGCCGCCTTCTCCTCCGCACGCACCTGTAAATGTGCTTTACCCCCCACCCCGAGCCCCATCACGCAATTAAATTAGCTGCGATAGCTGGAGCTGGGCCTATGAAATGACAGAGATAGGGGCTTTATTTCTTTTATTTAATCTTTAAGGCTGAAAGTTATCAGTGCCTCAAGCCAGCGGTGGAAAGGGAGCAGCAAATGGGAGCCTTGGAGCCGCTTTCTGCCCACGAGCGCTGGCAGCCTCCCGTGCCTGGAGACATTCCATGGAACAGGAGGCACAAGAAGGTCGTGGAGATAAGGGCAGCTGAGATTGTGTGGTGTCTTGTATGCTAAAAGGGCAATTTTCGGTGTTCAAAGGCGAGATCAGCGTGTTGGAAGCGGGCCACGGCTGGTGCATCCATGCTCTGAGAGCACAACGCTTTTTCAACATGCCTGTATTGAATTCTGCAAAGTTGCCCGTTGCTTTCTGCTATCAGGGTTGTGCTTTTTTAGCTCCCGCTGTGCGGTGAGGGGACACACAGGAGCACGTGTGGGTGTCTGCGTGGGAGCAAGATTTGCTCCCCCCTGGGACCCCCAGACCTTTACTATCTGTTTCTGCTGGGTTTTGCACCACGTTTCCTCCCACCAGTTCAGTGCTGGCTGTGCAAAGCCAGGAGCTGCTGCGCCATGGAGCAGGGGAAGCCTGGCCGGCAGCGATGCCAGGGGACGGAGAGTAAAAACTCCAGGTCACAGAGAGCAATTGCCATTTAAAAGACAAAACCGACTGCTAGCAGCACTCATTTTATCGCTGTCAACCACCTTTGTAACAACCGCATGGAGCACCCAGGCCAAACAGGTGAGTTTATTTAAATAACTCATCAAGGCTACAGAGTTTGCTAAAAAATAACAACCAGAACTCAGTCGAGGACACATAAAACGTATGAAATCCTAGGGAGAGCTTTGGACAACCACCGAGGAAGGCGTCGGAGCCATCACAGTGGTACCGTCGCGGGAGGCTGGCGGGGGGAGTTGGGTCTTGGATGAAGGGGTGTACCTGGGACGCAGGGACGGAGCAGGTTCCTCCAGCTCCCTCCCTGCCCCGAGGGACAGCCACTCGCCCAGGCGAGGTGGGATCCTTCTGGTCTCAAGGACTTGTCTTATAGGAGGCCAAAACCCACGCGAGCCTGCAAGGTGCAGAAGCACCTTCTCACCCTGGGCGGCACAAGTCTGGACCCTGATTTGCTCCCACCACGTCGTGGAGCTGCTGAAAGACAACCATGGGGCTCCACAACCCTCCAGTAATAAGGTCTCACAACCGTTCATCCAAGCAACTGCCCGCTCGCTCAGAGACACCTTAGAGGTGTTAGGCACCGCGAGTCTTTGGTTTGGTTTTCCCCGAGGAGGGTTATGATAGAGTTCAAGGTGAGCAGTCCAGTTCCTTGGACTCTGAGCTAAGAGCACTTGGTGGGCAAAGGAAATCAAACTATACAGCAGGAGCCCAGAAGCCCAGGATCACCTGGAAAGGACTCAGCCGAGCACAGGGAGGGGTTTGCAGACCCTGGGCAAGGGTTAGACAAAGTCAAGAGGCTCAGTCTTTTGTAGAAATGAGGAAAAAATGAGTTAGCGCTACAGAGAAGAGGACGTCAAGCCTGGTGATGGTCAAAACAGACGTACGTCCTGTCTTCGGTCTCACAGGAGGCAGAGTCTGGCAATCGCTGCCAATGGCCCATCTTGGCCAACTTCATATGTTGTCCTCTTCCAGCATCTTGTTAACCCCTTCGCAGATCCTCTTCAGGTGGGTGCGGTAGGGCTCGGACGGCCCGTAGAGAGCCGAGAGGAACTCATAGTCCGCAAAGTGATTGAAGACGTGGTTGATGCGGGAGTGGGATTTGGCCGTCAGGTGGCCGTTGACAGCCTCGTGCAGCAGGTCCCGGCACTCCGTCAGCACACCCGACATGACCCTGCGGTCAAAGGTGAAGTCTATCTGGTGGAAGCTGACAGCTGTCATGGCCAAGGTATGCACCTTCTTGCGAAAACGCTCCATCACCACCAGCTCCTCAGGGTTGAACTGCCCATTGCGGTAGAGCACGCCCAACTTCATGACTATCTTGATGAGATTTTTGATGATCTTCTGGGCCTCTTTGCGGTTGTGGGTGTACTCCTTGGTGGCCCGGTAGAGCTCATCCAAGATCTCGCTGCTGGTGTCATCAATGAAGACGTTGGCTATGGTCTTGGTAGCCATCTTGCTCAAGAGCTTCTTCTGGGCCTGCAGGGCCAGGTTCTTGGTGCTGAAGGTGTCCATCTCTGCAGGGGGAAGAGGCACACACACAGTTCAGCCTATGCCCTGGATCAGTCCCCATCCCCTCTCCTCCCCACACAGCCTTTTGGGAGGAGAAAGAGCATCTCCGGCCAACGGCAAGACCAAGAGGAGCTCCTGGGTACCAGGGCAGGCAAGAGCTGAGCTCACGCCCCAAATTTTGTTGGTGGGATGAGTTACAGGCTGTTCCCACCTTCTTTCCCCCGAACTCTGGGGAGAAGCTACAGCGCAACGGGCAGCGTCGGAGGCGAGCGAGGTCTCCCTACCTGAGCATTGCCTGCGACCCTCCACCCCCATCTCCCCCCTGCGACTGGCGCCGCCCTCCTCCCTGTGCAGGAAAGACTCTTGCCTCATCATTTTAGTATTTTTTTTCTTCCTTAAAACCTGACTCATTTCCTGCAGGGTGAGCTGGGGACAATCCAGGTGATGACTGAGTCACCTACTGCAGGCAGCACAGCCACGTGCTGGCGTACAGCCCGGCGCCCGCTGAGGCCAGAGCGGCACGGCCGGTTTGCAGCACCCACTAACGTGCGTTGAAGCCCTTTTTTCCCTAACGCTGCCTGCCCTGGTACGCCCACACCGTCAGAGCTTGGACTCGTTCTGCCGCCGTCTCGGCTTCCTCCAGAGCTGGCACGAGCATCGCGCAGAGGTGAATAATTCGGCAAGCCAGAAACCTCACCCCTTGCTCACCTTACAGCCTGACTCCCTGCACCCCGGCGGGACAAAATCAATCATCTCAGGCAGATTACCAGCTTTAAAAACTGCTGTGAAATAAAACGCCACCGACCCTGGAGATGCATCTTGCCCCGGGAAATCGCAGAGCTGCAAATCATGGGGAGGCGAGAACAGCATGATAACAACCGGCTCCCGCGCCAGGATGGATGGGCAGAGACGGGGGTTGCTTATACAAGAGCTTGCACGTGGCACGGTCAGCCTGGTAAAGCGAGAGCAGGGAAGGGCTGGGATCACGCTATAAATACATCGCTAGGGAGGGGAGAAGAGCTATTTAAGCTAAAAGATGCTGCTGGTGTGAGAATGGATGGGGATAAATTGGCCGTGGATATGGAGAGGAGAAGAGAGACTCTTGTCCGCAGCCCCGTCGGTTGTTCTAGCGCAGAATCGAGTCTGTCTCCATCGCGGGCGGCCCTGCGGACCCCCCTGGCCGAGCCGCCACCCAGTCCCAGACCCCTCTGGGAATCCTCCATCCAGCTCCTACCAGTATGGAGCACGCTCCGGGCTCTCAGGAGCAAACCCCGGCTTCCCACGGGGCTTGGATACCCTGCGGCGGCCAAGGCTCTGTCTCACTGCAGCCGGTTGTGCAAGGGCAGTGACGGTGCACGGGTGACGGTGCACGGGTGACGGTGCAAGCTGAGCCCCGGCTTCCCTGGCATCATCCAGACGCCGGCACCCTGAGCCCGAGGGCGGCCGAGGCTCTGCGAGGGCGTGAATTAAGCGAGCGGTAACGGAGCTGCCGTCACCGGGCGCCGCACGAGCTGCTGCATGCAGCTTTATTTACAGCCCTTAGGAAAAACACAGAGGTTTGTAAGTATTTCCTTCGATGTGAAAACATTGATTTTTGCCAGCATGAGCTTCGAGCTGAGGCTCTCGCGCTTAATAAGACAGAAATGACAAAGCAGAGGCTGCTCTCGCAGAGCTGTCGGCAGCTCCCGGGCGGGTCGGGCTCATTTAACGCCGACAGCCCCTTGCGCGAGATCCTGCCGGAGCCGAGCCCGGAGGGACGGGTAAGATGGGCAGAGGCAACGTGGCTCCATCTTCTCTCCCTCGGCTGTAAGGGGGACTCGCTCTGCCTGCGGCAGGCAGCCTCTTCCAGAAGGAGCGGAGCTTTGCCGTGGTGTGGCACCCTGGAAGCCCTCTCCCTCGCATCCCGCGGCGGTTGTGGGGTGCTCTGGGCTCCCTGCCGGGAGCGGTGCCCGGATAAATAGGAATTCCCACGCCTGAGCTCTTCGTTGGGCGACCGCAGCCATAAAGCAAGTGCAAACTCCACCTACGGAGCCCATAAAAAAATAGGAAGCGCCGGCTCTTGTGAGCTGTCCCACGCGCCCACAGCTCCCAATTAGCGACTGTAATAACAGATCAACCCTCCGCTCCCGGCACTGAATAACACCTGGCTGCCCCGCAGCCTTCTCCTGCCGGGGACCGGAGAGATGAGCATCGCCCGTGAGGGGAAACTGAGGCACGAAGCAGTGGCGGGGTGGGGTGGGGTCTTTCCTGGACCCCCAAAATGCAACCTACTCCTGCTCCAGCACCCACGGGCTGTTTTGCAGGTCGCTCACTGCAAACCCCAAGGAAACCCAAGCTCACCTCCCATTACGTTCGCTCCCGCACAGCACCGGGCCGGTTAACCCAGCACCCTCCGCACCACGCTCTGTCCCACCAGGACCTGCTGACTCAGCACCAACTGGGAGATTTCACTGGAACGAGCCGTTTTCCTGCTGGGAAGGGCCCCGCGACCCCATTGTTCATGGAGGGGCTGCTATCGGCACACGGAAAAGGCAAGCCTTGCCCCGACGAGCAAACTCGAGACCGAAATAAACCACCCCATTTCCTTCCTGTCGCTGAAGTTTCCAGCCCTGCTCAGGGCTTGTTCCCCCCCCCCCACCACCTCCTTCTTCTTTTTAATGAAAACGCCCTCAAAAAACAGCTTCATCTACTGAAAAAAAAGCAGTCGGGCGTTGCTTTCACCGAGTCCCTCCCTGCTCCGGAAGAGCACAGCGGGGTTGTGGTCCCAACGGTGGCTTTGGGGACAGTCACAGCCCTTTTTCGAGGGGTTTGCCACCCATTTTGCAGGTTTCGGGGTGGGGTTTGCAGCCCTGAGCGGTGGCGTGAGGGCTCGGTTGAAGGCTGGGACATCCAGATGTCCCACACGAGGTGGGGATGCGGTGACACAGCTAAAGTCCCTGCCCTGGGGACGGACACGTGCCAGCGCCGGGGCACAGCAGCATCCCGGCCACGCTGTCGCAGGGTAGGGGAGCCGAGGGCCAAATCCAGCACTGGCAGAGGACAGGCAGCCCTGCCGGCACCTCCGCCGGCAGGTTTGGTGTTCTTCCCTGCCGGGCCGGCACCCACGAGCATCTCATCCAACACCCGGTTGCAACCTCAGCCCCCATCCAACGGGGACCCCCATGAAACATCTCCTACACCATAGCGGGTGCAAGCAAGAGCAGAATCCGGCCCTCTCGTTAAAAAGCATCAATTAAAGCTCCTGTCTGGGGTGCGGGGGGGAGCAGAACACGAGACCTTGTCATCCTGCCAGCACCTGGGGGCCGGTGACACCGGCACGTGCCGTGGCAGAGCCGCCGCGTGAGCGCCGGCTGGCAGCTCATTTATGGCAGAGGGGCCAAATCCAGCAGCGACGCCATCCCAGGGTTATTTCCACCTTCCCCAAAGATTCCTCTCCCCTGACCGGGTACGCACCAGCAGCTCCGTGTGCTTGTCCCCTGCCCTGTCCCCAAGCCCTCCCCAGCTCCCTCGGCAGCGGGCTGAATATTTCATACGGGAAAGCAAAAGCACTTAAATAATTTATGGGGCAGCGCGGAGCAAGCGTGCGGCGCGAGGGGAGGGCTCTGCGAAGCTCCAGCTGAGAGCAGAAGCACCTCTGCCTCCTCTTCCTCCTCGCCAGGGCCATATTAACTTGTAGCTGTTTTGCTACAAGTTTCCTCTGACACAGAAGCATCGTCTCCCCAGTTGGGGTAAACATTTAATGGTGGAGATCTCCCTTGTTTTCCCTCTATCCCATGTGCCGTTTCCTCCCGCTGCTCCGGAAAACTCCCCTGCTCTGCACCCCAGCATCCCCAGTCCCCCCGAATCCTCGGCCAAACACCGGGGGGGGTGGATGGGATCCCGCTGCTCCGCTCTCCGTCCCCCGCCATCGCCTTCCACCAGCTCCCCATGCCTCCAACCCCTATTAATTAATAAAACCCTGCTGCCGCGCTGGATTACAGGAGACGGGTCGGAGCGCCGGCGCGGCACGGGGATGTAACCGGAGAGCCCGACCGCCGTCGCCAGCCTGTCCCCCAACCATCCGTGACCCCTCCAGCTTCCAGACCCCATTTTACCAGCGTTGGGGTGGCAGAGGAGGAGGAGGAGGAAGGACGCGCGCCGCCTTTTGCAATAGCCGTCCCTCGCACGTTGCCATGGGTGCAAACAGCACCGAGAGCCGCCAGGTCCGGCGCGTGTGTGCCGAGCAGGGTGAGGCCAGAGAGGAAGCCACTGAGTAAACACCTCGCCGGAGGAAAAACTCATTTCTTGGCAAGGATGGCAAAAATCGCGGCCAGCACGGCTCCGAGAATGGGATGCTGCGGGGAACGCTGGCATCGCCTTGGCCGGGCACCGCACGGTGCATCTTGCTCCGCTCGCTCTTGGCGCTCGTGCCGGCGGTGCTGCCAAGCGCTCGGCCATGTCCCCATCATTGTCCCCACCATCTCTGGCACTGGGATCTGGACTCCCCTATCCCATAATCTCCTTCCCGCAGGTGCCCCGCACCGCAACCGCAGCCTCGGCGCGGGCACCTGCGGGAAGGAGTAGAAGCTTTTTGGTTTCTCCTTTGCACCAAATCCGGTATGCACCGATGCCTGGGAACGCCGATCTGCCCCGGCAACTCCAACGTGTCTGTGCAAGGACGATCCGAGGGGGCTCCGGCGATGCCAACCCCAGGCGTAGGTGGTGAATCCCGCCGGCGCTTCCCGTTTGCCGGCACCGCGTGGGAATGGGATCCTGGCACATGGAAGGGTGCCAACCACGGGTGGTCCGGCACGGTGATGGTGGGGGGGTGGGGGGCGATACCCCCGATGCAATCCTGGGGTGCTGCCCGGTGCTGATTCAGGATGGGGGAGCTGATCTGATGCCATATCAAGGAATCCCCCCGGGATTACCGTGCCCTGGGGGGGGGGAGGCAGCTGCAGCACCGCGAGGAGGAGGAGAAGGAGGAAGGGGGGGTTATTTTGGAGCATCTGTCTCGCCTTCCATTTCCTCCTTTTCTTTATCGAGCTGCCATCAAGCCGCTCTCTCTGGCAGCAACTTCCTTTCTCCTTCGCTCGGAGCAGACGGAGGCTCAGGAGACTTGTGGGGAAGTGGAAAACAGAGACGGGGAGGTGGGGGGGGAACCAAGGCCAAACCGCCGTCCGTCTGTCCGTCTGTCCCGTGGCGGGGGCCTTGGTACATCACATGCTTCCTGCCTGGGGATTGGCGAGGACAAAGCCGCTCCAGGAGGCGAGAAAAGCTCCGTGGGACAATTCGGATCCGGTGCTGGGCTTGGGGTCGGCAAAGTATATTTACGGCCCAACTGCTTCCCCGCTCCGGAACCGATAAAGCTTCGGCTGGTGGGAGTTGGGAATTTTTACGCCCAACTCTGTTGCTCCTGGTAGGGTCTGGCCTCGCCAAAGGGATTCATCTCTCCGGGAATGGAGGAATTTCATCCTTTAGAGCCCAGGGGACGGGCAGTGGCCGGGTGAGGAGGAAGGACGGGGCGATGCACGAAGCCAAGTGCTGCCATGGGGCACACGTCCCTGCCCTCGCACGTGGGCTCCGGAGACGTCCCGGTGGCGGGGGGCTCCGGCGCCTTCTCCAAGCTCCCGTTAACCATCGCCCGCCGGACCCGGTGGCGTTTCAAGCCCACCCCCCCGCCCTCGGATTTCCCACCGGTTTTTGGGGGGAGATCGCCCTTTCCCCGTGTTTTACTCGCCTGGGGAAACTGAGGCACGGCCAGGCGCTCCCGGGAAACAGCCCACCCAGCTGCTCCCGCCTCTCGGGGCTCCCCCAAACTCTCGGTCCCCCCCCACCACCCCGGGAGGCCGCGCTGCCCCGTGGGCCGGCTGGAGCCGCCGGTTCCCGGTGACACCGGGGGGGGGGGTGTGTGTGTGAGGAGTGGGGGAGCACGACCGATGCCCTGCGAGGGGCTGCGCTCGCCCCCCGGGACGAGAAGCTTCGCCCCGCTGCCGGTCCCGGAGTGAAAAGCACGAACCGGGCCGGTACCGAGCACCCCCGCCCCCACGGACCGGGGGAACCGGGGCGGGGGGGGGGGGGGGGGTCGAACCGGGAAGACCGGGGGGGAAAAGAGGGGGGGGGGGGGAGGGCGATGCCGGCAGCGCTGCACCGGCGGGCAGCAGAGCCCGACCGGCCCTTACCTGCTGCCTACCTCGGGGGGAGCGCGGCGCCGGGACCGGGGCTGCTCCGGTGCCCCCCGGTGGGACGGGGAGGAACGGGACGGGACGAAACGGGACGGGGCGGGACCGGGCGAAGGGGATTTCGTTTCCCCAGTCGCCTCTCCCCTGCCCAGGCTCGGTGATGCCCCCGGTGCCCGGTAACCCGGCGGGTCCGGGGCCTCCCGCCCGCGGCTGCTGCGAAGTCCCGAGCGGGGCCGGGCGCGGCGGCGGCGGGGGCGGGACCCACGGACGTTGTCAGCCAATGGCGACGCGGGGCTTGCTACGAAGCAGCCAATGGGAGCGCGCGGTAGGAGGTTTTCCCCCCCCACCCCCCCCCCCCCGCCTTCCCCGAGGGTGGGAGCGGGACCTGGCGGCCCCGCCGGTCCCGGCTGTGCGTGGGTCGGTCCCGTTAGCGCGACGTGGATCAGACACGGCGTTACCGGCCACGGGGGCCTTCCTTCGGGTGTGTACGGAGCCGTGTGGGTGGTGGGGACGCGGGTGGGTGCGAGGGGTCCCGCGTGGGGGGAGAGGGTCACGCGTGGAAACGGCGTGGGACGCTGGCCGGGTGCCGGGGGAGCTTTTGGGAGAGAACACGGGAGGGCGCTGGTAGACCGGGCTGAGCGTGGGCTGCACCGCGGGGCGGCGGGGGTCCTTGCAAAGTCCCCCCTCGCCCACACGTGGCGGTCCTCGGGTGTGCCACGGGGATACAACACCCGTGGGAAAGGGGAGGGGGGCGTGGGGGTCCGTGGGACGCCTGTGCCGGTACCGACAGCCCCGTACCGGACCCTTTTCCGCCCCGTTCCCACCCTTCACCGGGAGCAGCGTGCCGGGGTGTGCAGGTGGCTGCTTGCGTGGGGGGCTCTGGGGGGGGGGGTGGGGGGGGAGATGGGGCTGCCCCCAGACCCTAAAACCCCCACCCGGCCCCAATCCACCCAGCACCGCCAGCAAGAAGCAGGGACGGGCATCTTCTCTGCTTGGCCGGGGGAGTGTGGGGCCTGGCGTGGTGGGTGGTGGGTGGCAGCAGCCCCCACGGTGGGTGCAGGGCCGGTTTGTCACCGGGGTGTCACGGGGAGCCCCCCGAGCCGGGCAGCCTGGGCCCCGTTGCCAGCTGATGTCGGCCACGCAGAAAGGTTTTTAAACTGGGGTGCTGCAATCGGGGGGTCATGGCCGTCTGGTCGTCCCTGTGCCAGGGAGCCCACGACCCCCACGGTCCTGCCGAGCCGTGCCGCCGTGCCGAGGTTTGCTCCCCAGACTGTCGGAGCATCCTCCTCCTCCTCCTCCTCCTCCTCCCAGCTCAGCGGGAAGGAACCAGCGCGCAGGATCCTAATTCCAAAAGGTGGCATTAAACAGTTTAAAGGTGGGATTTAAAGCAGATTAAAGTCTGGATTAACCAGAGCCTTGACTTGAATCTTGGTCTCACGCAGTGGCTGGGAAGCGAACGTCAGCCCCCCCAGATCCTCCCCAGCCCCTTCCAGCACTGCCGTCCCCCCACCCCACTGCGGTGCCCGACACCCCCGGGACATCACCCGCCCCGAGCCCCCGCTCCTGCCTTCGCCGAGGATTTGCTCCGGGCCCCACGTTGTGCCGAAACAGCCGGAGCAGCTGTTGCCGCTTTCCCGAACAGTTGCGGCGTCAACCTGCCCGGCATAAATCACCCTCCCGGGCTCATCTGTTCCTGGTGGCCACTTGCAGCGATGGGAAACAAGCCGTTAGCCGGAAACAGCGCGGCACGGGCCTGCGGGCTAAGGAGACGGTGATAGATTGGGATGGAGGCGGTGAATGGAGCCGGGGAAGCACCAGCAGAATGTGGCAGATTCCCACTGGCAGGACCAGCTTCTGCCCGGCACCGTGTCCCCATTGCTGCCCCGTCCCGTGTCTCCATGGTTATCCTGTTCTGCATCCCCATCGCTGTCCCATCCCATGGCCCCATCGCTGGGGCATCCCTGCACCCCCCGCCGCTGTCCTCACCCCGCTCAGGCTGTTGCTGAAGGTGCTGCGGAGGGTGATGGGATGGACTGGGCATGTTGGGGGCATCCCGCTCCCCCCAGTATACCCCCAGTGTGCCCAGCACGTAGACCCCCACTTCCTATCTCCAGCCCCTCCCCGGGAGCATCTTGGGGACAGTCCCCTGCGTTGCACAGCTCTCCAGCCAGCCCCGAAGCCGGACCCCAAACCCCCCTGGGGTCCCAGCAGTGGCTGAGGGTGGTGATCAGCTGGGGACCATACTGGGGCTCACCCCAGCAAAGCCCCATCCCTGCTGGGTGGCACCGGGCGCTGCCGGCGTGGATGGAGCAGCCGTTGCTGAACAGCGGGGGATGAGAGCTGGCGCTGCACGAAAACAGAGAAGAAAAAAGAGAAGAAACAGGATCTGGGCCAGCTCGCGTGCTGGCTCTCTCCCCCCTCCCTTTCCTCCTTTCCTCCCTTCAATGAAATGAAATGATGCTTTGCAAGGGCTCCTCTCCCGCATGCTGAGCATCACCCCGTGCTCAGGGAGGTTGCACGTCTCATCCCGCTCCCTCTCGCACGGTGCATCCCGCCTCGGTGGCCGGCACACGACCAGTGGCACCAGTCCCCATCCCCACCTCTGTGGCCCCCAGCTGGGTCAGGGGGGGGCTCCGCTCCGGGTGAGGGGGGAGCATCCTTAGAAAGGCAGCACCTGAATAATTCACGAGAGCTCAGCGAGAGAAACAAGAGCCGCTGCTGCTCGCCGGGGTCGCAGAGGAGCGCTGGGAAGGGCACAGGAGCTGCTCTCTGTCCTCCCCTTCGTCCCCAGTGTCACTTTGTCACGCTGCTTCAAGGACCCGTCTCCATCAGCCTCGGGAGCAGGTTGCTGGTGGCGCAGCCATGGCTTCAAGGGGACCGGGTCCCCAGGAGCACCCCAGTACCCAGCACCACCACCCCGCTTTGCTGAGGTGGGGACGGGGTGTCCCCAGCACCCATGTCACCTCAATGGGATGGCACATGCCAGGCCCCAGCAGGTCCTGGGACAGGGGATGGCATCTCCCCCCATAAAGCTCTTATTGTCACCGGGACACGTGCAGGGTGGGGAAATACCCTCAGAGGGTGCTGAATCCCCCAAGCCCTTCCCATCGCCAGCGTTTTGCATTCCCATTGCTCCCCTCCCGCGCCCCGCACAGCTGCGCCTCGCCACAATGGCCCCTTCTTGCCGCGTTACCGGCGCCGGCTGTGCCGCCTCGGCCCCTTCCCCACCACCGACCTTCCCTGCCGGCAGCCGAGGCGGAAAAATTCATTCCTGTAAAAACAAAATCCATCCTGGCAGCCACCGGCTCCGGAGGAGAACCACGAGCAGGGGATGGTCTCCCCAGCACCCACCGGACCAGTTATCCCAGAGATGCACTGGGGTATTTAGCTGGCTTTGGATGGGGGGAAAGGGAGTGCGGAGATGTCACTTAGGGGTGCTGACAGCATTAGGTGCAGCACCCAAAGGGTGACCGGCAAGCCCACGGGGCTGTCCTAAAGCCGTGGGGACAGGCTGTGGCTATGGCAGGACCATCCAGCTCCTGCATCCCAGGGAAGTGGATGCTACTGGGACAGGGATGAGGCTCATCCCCGCCTGGCCCAGGGCACCCAGGGGAGAGAAACCGCCATGGGAGACAAGGATCCCTTGGATCCACAGATGTGTTTTCTCTCTGCCACGACCCCGCACCCGGCTCCCGCAGCCTCCAGAGGTGATTTTTCAGGAGACGCTGGCTTACTTGCTCTCTCCTCGCTGCCTCCGGATGCCACGTGCCGCTGCATGCAAAACCGGGGCATCGCCAGCACCGCAGCCCCTCCTGAATGACTGCGGATCCCATCTGAGGTTATTAAACCCTCCGGGGATGGAAGCAACCCAACAAACTTCATCAAGGAGGAGATAAAAATAGGTCGAGCTCGGCGCTGCCATGAGCATCCTGGCGGCATCGGTGTCACCCTGGCACGACCCAGGGTGAGGTGATGTTAGTACTCGGGACTGAGAATTAGGTGTTGCTCCCTCTGCACCCTGGGGATTTGCTGGTCCCTGGGCTCCCGTGACACCCACTGGCAGTAATTACAGCCGTATCCCAATCCCGCATGTCCTCTCCCAGGGGTCCGGGGCCAGAGGACCCCCTTCCCGGACTGGGAGGGTGCACCCAGTCCCGGTGAGTCCCCCCTAAAGGGCTTGTGCTTTGGTTTTGAAAGATTTAAGGAGCTGCCGCTGTAAGGACCAGCTCTGCAAGGGCAACCGCATCCGTGGGGCCGGATCCAGGCAGCGGGAGGGGAGGGTGCAGCCCTCCAGGGATGGGGTTTAAATGGGGACCCAGGATCCGTTGAGCCGGAGGGATGACACGGAGGGTGCTCGGTCACGGGGTGGGGGGGGGATCTTTGGGGTGGTGGGTGCAGCCTGATGTGGCTGGGTGCTGATGGGTGTCTCCGAGGGTGGAACAGGACACGGCCAGATGAGCTGCACCCCAATATCACCTTGTCAGCATGCACTGGGGGAACTCTGGGAGCCGGTCCCCATCCCAGGGATTTAACCCCTTTGCTCCTGGTGCTCCTTTTTGCTGAGCCCCCCTCTCCCCCAGAGCAAAGGGATATCATGGGTCCCCAGGGCCACATCCCCGAGCAGGGCAGTCCCCACCGAGCAGCACCCCCTACCACCCATCCTGGGTGCTGCCCCCACTCCCTGTTGCACATCTGGCCCCCATGCCACAGCTGGAGCGGGTGCCTTTCTGCCTCTGTTTGTTTGTTCACAGTACAGCGGCTGCGAACGCCGAGACTCGTTAGATAATTAAAACTCGGTGGAAGCTGTCGTCAGTCAGTGGCTGCTCCTCGAGAGGCTGCCGAACGCTCCCGGGAAGGGATGGAGGAAGATGCTCCTTGGGAGACACCCTTGGGAAGGGGCTCTTGTGATTAATCCCCTTGGGAGGAGGTGAAACACCATCCTCATCTTGGGGACACCGTGCCACGGCCCGATGGCATGTCACCGTCTCCACCTGAGAGTGACCCGCTTACCTGGGCTTGTTAGCCCCATGAGGGTCAGCGAGGGTCATCCCTCCTTAATTTGGGTCTGGGGGCTGCTGAGAGGGACCCCAGTGCCGGGTGACATGCTAAGCCACGCCGTGCCGTGCCATGCCACGCCGTGCTGTGCCAAGCCGAAAGCAGGGCCCCGGGCGTGCTCCGGCTGCGCCGGCCGGGACAAAAGCAAATGTAGGTTAAGCACAAAGCAATGCGGCTGCCGCACACGGAGCCCACTTGGCCTCACCGGGGGGGGCCGGGGCAGGAGCCCACCGTGACCTCCCGCTGCAATTAGCTAATTGCTTCGTGTTCCTGCGCGGGGGCCGGGGGACATGCTATTATCGCTCCCTGCCGTACTCTCCCTGTGCTAAAGGCACCCTGGGGGACACTGTCCCCTCCCTGCCTGTCCCCCCCTGCTCCGCTGCAGTGCTGGGGGGGGGAATTTGGGTTGGAAGGAGGGGGAGCACGCTGCCCCCCAAAACCTGCTGTCCCCAGCCCGGCTGGATGCTGCGTCCCTGATGTCACCTGCTGGGGACAGTGGGGACGATGCTCTTACTAAGCACCAGGGATGGATCTGGTTTTCCCCCCAGGTTTTGGGGGTGTCCTGCTGCACCCCAAGGCTTTGGGATCCTTCATGGCCGAATTCTGCCCTAGGAACTGGTAACATCCCACTCGGGTGGCACCTGGGGTGAATGTGGGAGTCTGTGACATCATCACGAGCCTGCGTGACAAATGACATCATCAGACGGAGGGGCCCCTTGTTATGTCGTCTAGCCAGGCAGAGGGAGCCCCAGCCTTTTGGGTAATGGTAGCGAGGACGGGGGCGGGGGGGGTGGTGTCAGGCAGGGTGCTGATGACATCATCACCATGATCCATGACGTCAGATGGTGGCAATCAAGAGGGGGCAGAGAGAGGCGTCCAGGCAGGCCGCGCTGGAGCGGCACAGGGGCTGGCCGGGGTTTGGAAGAGGAGGACGTGGAGGAGGAAGATGCTGGCCCCCTGGAGCGGTGTCCCCAGCTCGTGGCCGCAGAGCCTTTCCTTGTGCTGGTGACATATTGACTGACAATTCTTAATCAAGTGGATTATTAATTAGCAGAAGAAGCCGGCTGCTTAATCCTCCCCATCCTCGGCCGGGCTCGGAGCCGGTGTTTTATGCTAATAGAGCCTGTTATCCCAGCGCGGTCGGTAGCCGAGGCCAGGGCTGCCAGGAGAGCGCTGCGGCAGCGAGAGCTGTAATGGCAGATTTAATCAGACGGAACCTTTTGCTGAAGCCGACTGCACCCCACGCCTCCGCCGACCCGGCGTGCCGCTGTGCCGGGATCCGCCGCGCCGGCATGCCGCGACACCCGCGCTGGCCCAGGGCATCCTGCTGCTGGTGGAAAGGAATGGTTTGCATCCATGCGGCCAGCCCTGGAGCTCGGGTGATGGCCTCACCCATCGTGCGTGTTGGTGACCCAAAACCCGTGGGATTTCACCCCAAAACTGGTGGGTGTCACCACAGGATTCGCCGTGGCACGGCGGGATGGGTAGCCGGTGGTTGGGCAGCCATCTGTGCCATCTGGGCCAGGCAGGTGGAGGTGACATGTGTGTCACCGGTGCCACGTGTGTCCCCAGCTGGGGGGACTATTGCACTGGTGGCTCTGAAACGGAGGGTGGGGGGTGCTGGGGACCAGCATCACCCCAACCTTGCCTGGGGACCAGCATCACCCCGACCTTGCCTATGGGGATGTCACCCCCCAAGAGAGCTGCTTGGGCCACGCACGTGGCCTCGTCCCCGCTGTCCCCACCCCAGCCAGCCTGGGGGTCCCGGTGGGGCCACCCCAAGGCCATTTGCCTGCCAGATTGGGGACAGGCAGAGGGGGCTGGGGACCAATTCCCCCATCCCCATCTGAGCCGACGCCAGAGCTGTCCTCACCGCAGCTGCTGCCATTTGCCGGATCCGTCCCGCGTTTCGCTGCCTTGTCTCGGCCATCTGCCGAGATCCCCACGGCCGGGGGGGGGGTCAGGTTTGCTCACCAAATCTGTACCCACGGTGCCGGTCCCATGGCATCACCAGGATCTGGGCTGGGAGCATTTTGTTCACCATTTCGGAGCAGACGATTTAATTTTGGTGCTAATCCCTTCCAGCGCCGGGCTCGCTTACCCGCGCGGCTGTCGGCGGAGATTTCCCATCCCTAATTAAAGCTTGGTGCGTGTGGCGGAGATTCCCTGGGGACGCTTCCCTTGCCTCCCCGTTTCCCGTCAAGATCAAGGGGATAAACCAATGTTACCGGGAAAGTTAACGCCAGCAGCAGCCAAGGAAGCGGTGACAAGCCCAAGCCGGCAGCAGCCATGGCTCCGGAGGTGAATCCTGCCTCGGGGTTTGGCTGGATGGAAGCAGAGGCTTGGGGTTCATGACACGAGTTGGGCAGGTCTCAGCCCAGCACCGAGCCCCATCCGTGGCAGCTTTTCATGGCTCTTACTGGGTGCGTGGTGTCACCGGACAACCAGGTCCCCCGGCCGAGTGTCCCCAGGCCCTGGGTCTGGCAGGAGGGGAGGTTTTGGGGTGCCGCAACCGCCCGGTGGGCAGCACCCTCCGTCGGGATGCCACCGCCGCCTCCCTTTCCCGCTCGCCACCTGCACCCCGAAATAAACCCCTCG
This sequence comes from Astur gentilis, assembly GCF_929443795.1. Classification (NCBI taxonomy): domain Eukaryota; kingdom Metazoa; phylum Chordata; class Aves; order Accipitriformes; family Accipitridae; genus Astur; species Astur gentilis. The sequence goes on along the minus strand of NC_064887.1, from coordinate 41,159,728 downwards.
TGGCCCAGAGCACCCCACTGACCCCCGGCAAGGGGCACCCGGGCTGGCACGAAGCCTGGCGAGCCGGGAGAAGGGAGCCTGCACCCACCGAGCAACCAAACCCCCCCGGCATCTACGCTCGCTCCCGGCTGCCAGCCAGCCGCCCGCGACACCAGCCGGGGTTTGGCAAGGGAGGGGAGGCCCAGCACCCAAAAACCCACCCGTGGGGTTATTTCCCAGGCCTTGGTGGGGGGGATGCGTGTTGCAGGCAGGGATGCTCCCCGCTGCCTGGCACGGCTGCTGCCTGCTTAATTGCGCTGAAAGCACAACAGATGGCAGAATGGCTTCAAGATGTTCTTTTGCAACATTTTGGTGCTGCCGGGGCTCCTTCCCTCGCCTTTCTCCAAAAACAACTCCAAGGAAGGAGGTTGGGAAGAGCCCTGCGTGCAGTGGGAGAGGAGGGGGACGACAACGACCCCAGCCACAGCGGCCAAGCGCAGGGACACGCTGCAGCCGGGGAATTAAAGGGAATTAAAACATTTGCTGGCCTCACACTGCATCGCTTTCTTCCCGCTGTAATCCCTGGCCGTGCTGCCCTTCCTGCCAGTACCTCCATCACCTGCCTGCTGGTCCCAGGGGACAAAAGTCCTTTTTGCCACTCGCTGCCCACCGTGGGGCCATGTGCCCGTGGCAGCTGGTGGCAGCAGCCGGGTGCTGGGGGGGGGTGGGGGGGTCACCTCCGTCCGCAGTTGGGGATTTTGTGCCGTGGGGGCTGTTAAGAGTCTGTCGTGGCTTCTTCCAGCCAGGTCAGGATCCGGCCCCGCTCCCCTCGCTGAAGCTGATTGCAGGTCCCAGCTCCCGCGGTGTCACCGTGTCTCCGGCTGTGCCGGGGGCTCCTGCCACAGCACTGGGAGCAGTGCCAGGGCCCAGTACCCACCGAGAACCCTGGGATGGTGTGTCACCCCCACCCTGAGCCTTGCTGGTGCTGGGGCCCATCCTGCCCGGCTGGGTAATGCCAGCCCCCAGCATTGCTGTGCTGCACCAGCACCCAGCACCCAGCATGGCTGTGCTGCACCCATACCAGTAACCAGCACCCAGTATCCAGCATGGCTGTGATGCACTGGCACCCAGCACCCAGCCCCGGCACTCAGCACCCAGCATGGCTGTGCTGGACCAGTACCAAGCACCCAGCATGGCTGTGCTACATTGGCATCCAGCACCAGCACCCCATCCTGGCACCCAGCACCCAGCATGGCTGTGCTGCACCCATACCAGTAACCAGCACCCAGTACCCAGCATGGCTGTGATGCACTGGCACCCAGCACCCAGCCCCGGCACTCAGCACCCAGCATGGCTGTGCTGGACCAGTACCCAGCACCCAACATGGCTGTGCTACATTGGCATCCAGCACCAGCACCCCATCCTGGCACCCAGCACCCAGCATGGCTGTGCTGCACCCATACCAGTAACCAGCACCCAGTATCCAGCATGGCTGTGATGCACTGGCACTCAGCACCAGCACCCCATCCTGGCACCCAGCACCCAGCATGGCTGTGCTGCACCCATACCAGTAACCAGCACCCAGTACCCAGCATGGCTGTGATGCACTGGCACTCAGCACCAGCACTCAACACCCGTACCCAGCACCCAGCATGGCTGTGCTGGACCAGTACCCAGCACCCAGCATGGCTGTGCTACATTGGCATCCAGCACCAGCACCCAGTCTTGGCACCCAGCACCCAGCATGGCTGTGCTGCACCAGCACCAGTTACCAGCACCCAGCATGGCTGTGACGCACTGGCACTCAGCACCCAGCTCTGGCACCCAGCGCCCAGCCCAGCTGTGCAGCTCCTCCACCTGCCCCCCCCCCTCCCGCGGCACACAGGGGAGAGGTGTATTAACACGCAGCTATGATGAATTATTTATAAGGCGGGTGACCTCATTCATTCAGATTGATTTTCCTCCGTGTCACTCCAATTCCATAGTGCTCCTGGAACGGGCGGGCAGGCGGCACAGTCAGGTACTGTGCTGCGGGGACGGACGGGGACTGCTCCGCACCCAGCACGAGCCAGAGGCCCTTTGCCAGCTCAAGAATTATTATTATTATTATTATTATTATTATTATTATTATTATCAGCATCAGCATTATTAAAATAAAGAATATAAAATAAATATAAACACATTATTATAATAATATAAATACAGAAAATACATCATCATCATCATCATCATCATTACTATTATTATTATTATTATTATTACTATTATTATTGAAACCGTTACCTCCCTCCTGTCCCCCCCAGGACCCCACAGCACCCTGGGCTGTGCCCACCCTGCCTTGCCCCGTGCAGACAGACCAGCGGGTGCCCAGGCAGGTGCTGGCCCGGCTGCCAGCAGGTGAGTGGCCCAGGGCCACCAGGTCCTGCACTGTCACCTCCCCAGGGTGTCCCTGGGTGGGAGGGTGGGAGATGGCAGCCTGGCTCTTCTCCATAACCCACTACCTTAAGGATGTGGGCTACAAAGGCACCGTCAGGTTAAAACTGGAGACATATGGAGAAATATTTATATTTAAAATAAATGTTCTTCTCTGTGTTCAACCAGATGCTTGGGTTTATGAAAAATATACATATATGTTAAAAAAATAATATCTATGTATGTGTGTGTGTGTATTTGGTCCCCCCAACACAGCTGCCGCCAGGGCTGCTCCGGCCCCATCCCCACCCAGCACCCATGGGGAGAAGATGGACGTCGGGGGCCGCATCCTGCCAGCCTGGCTGGAGGTTTCCAGGTGGGTGACAGATGCACTAAGGGGGTGCTGGGCCCTGGGCTGCAGGATACGGCCACACTGGGCTGGAGCAGCTCCTGCAGACCCTTCCCATCTGCTTGCTGCCTGTCTGAACGCTCCGTGCCTCAGTTTCCCTCCTGGGTAGGCAGGAGGAGCATTCCCTGGGCAAGCAGGAGCGGGGGAGGCTGTGCCTTGCGGGAGGAAGGCTGGAGCAGGGCTCGCTGCAGCTGGGAGATCTGTCGGTGGGGAAAGGCTGAGCTCGGGGATGTGACAGACATCTACACCCTGCAGAAAATGTCAGATCCAGGCTGGTGGTACCCCCGGTGCTGCCGGTCTTGTGGCACGGTGCCCCTGCGGGAGAGCATCATCCTTGTGGCCCCTTCGCCCTCCCCACCCCCCCCAGCATTCCTGCAGCCGAGCATCCCTCTGCCAGAGCATCCCTTTGGCCAAGCATCCCCCTGACTGAGCATCCCCCTGACCGAGCATCCCCCTGACCGAGCATCCCTCCAGCTGAGCATCCCTGTGCCAGAGCATCCCCCCAACCGAGCATCCCCCAACCAAGCATCCCCCCAGCCGAGCATCCCTCCGGCCCAGCACCCCGACACTGGCTGATGACCGATTCCCTTAACGAACCTGCGAATACCCCAAATTCCGCCCCTGCACCGGCGATGTCTAATGAAGCCGGGCCAGCAGCGGATCAGTGGGGCGGCTGCCCATCGCTATTGTCGCCTTACAATGGGAAGCGCCCGGCCCCGCTCCCCGAGAGTGCTATTAGCCCAAATATTTGCTTCCCGTCTCCAGGGTGACGGGGTTGCCAGCGCTCACCCACATCCCTCCTTTGATCATTTTCCTCTTGATCTTCAGCGCGCCGGTTCCCCGAGCTCCTCTCCATCTCCCTCGCCTCGCGGGGATGCGGGAGCCGGTGGCAGGCGCAGCATTTGCTGCGGTGGGGATGAAGGCAGGGCTGGGGGTGATGGAGATGAAGGACAGGGGATGAAGGCAGGGCTGGGGGTGGTGAAGATGGGGGATGAGGGCTGAAGGAAGGGTTGCGGGTGATGGAGATCCTCCCTGGAGAGGGCCGGTGGGTGCACAGGGAATACCTGCATCCTCTGGCAAAGGGACCGCGGGCAAGCAACTTCCCTCTGCTGCACCTCCCATTTTTCCCCTTTTGGCCCATTTTCACCCTGCCTCACCTCTGGAGGCTGCAAAACAGGAGATGGAGCCAGGATCCTGCCCTCTCAGGGACAGATCGGCCAGTTACAGGTTCAAGCCCCTGATGCAAATTCCATGGCCACAACCATCATCTCCCCATGGCCACAACCACCATCTCTCCATGGCCACAGCCATCTTCCCATGGCCACAACCATCATCTCCCCATGACCACAACCATCATCTCCCCATGATCACAACCATCATCTCCCCATGGCCACAACCACCATCTCTCCATGGCCACAGCCATTTTCCCATGGCCACAACCATCATCTCCCCATGACCATAACCATCATCTCCCCATGGCCACAACCACCATCTCTCCATGGCCACAGCCATCTTCCCATGGCCACAACCATCATCTCCCCATGACCACAACCATCATCTCCCCATGGCCACAACCACCATCTCTCCATGGCCACAGCCATTTTCCCATGGCCACAGCCATCATCTCCCCATGACCACAGCCACCATCTGCCCATGACCACAGCCACCATCTCCCCATTATCACAACCACCATCTCCCCATGACCACAGCCACCATCTCCCCATTATCACAACCACCATCTCCCCATGACCACAGCCACCATCTCCCCATTATCACAACCATCATCTCCCCATGACCACAGCCACCATCTCCCCACATACAGGCAGGGCAGTTCAATGACCACGGACGGGAAGACAGACACTTATCGGTGGGACCACGTTCCCTCCACCGTGCCGGGACGGCGGTACCCGGCTCAGCATGGCTGCAGAAGCTCTGGGGAGGAATGATCCAGCTTCTCCTGATCCTTCCCCCCCTCCTACGCACCCTTCCTGGAACAGGTTTTTCCCAGCCCAGGGAGCCAAGTGGAGCTGCCGGCAGCCCGGGCTTGTTTCCATCCCTCCCAAAATTCACCCGGGTCCAACGCCGGCTCTCGGGGAGGGGGTTGGAGCCAGGAAATTTCCCCCAGAAAAAGGGGAATTTCAGAGCCAGGTGGGATCAGCTCCAAAATCTCTGGGGATTTGGCGGTGGCAGGGGAGGGACTGACAGTGCCGAGCGATTTCTAAGCAGCGTTTTTAAAAAACAAAGTGAAATCTTGGCCAGAAAATGTTATTTCGATCACTTCGGCAACTGCAAGTCATTTCAAAGCGGTGTTTTTTGTTCGGAAGTGGACCCAAATATAAAGGAGATGGGGAAAGAAAAAAGCCTGGCCCAGCTCCCCCCTGCTTCCCAGTGCCCTGTGCAGGATCCGGCCAGGTGGGATGGGCAGTGGTCCACAGGTGGGGGAGAGCCATCGGGGTCCCGTGTGGGGCTGGGACCGGTGCTGCAGGGTGGGAGTGAAGCCGCCTGGAAATCCCATGGGAGCCGGGATGGAGCCACAGTGAGGGGTGTCGGGGTTAAGAAGTTGGTGGGGCCGGATCCACACCCTCGCGTTATCCCCACACTGCGGGACCGTGGTGGGTGCTCTGGGGGTGCCACCATCCCCCGTGACAAGCCGTCCCCAGTGTCCCCATCCCTGGGTAGGTGGTCTGGGGACCCATGGCCCCATGGCCTTTCCCTTGCAGGCTCAATCCCAAACCTCTTCGCTTTGCAACGCCCTGGCCCTGCACCCCAAATCCCTTGGGGAAAAGGGCAGGATCCGGTGTTCCTTCCTGAGAAACTTTGGTGGTGGCCTGGCTGTGGGCTCTGGAGATGGGCTGAGAGGGGGGTTTGCCTGGAGCATCCCCTGCCCGGCAGCAGCACGGGACCAGGAGGAACATTATTGCGTGGGGCCAGAAGGGACGAGAGGGGACCAGGAGGGACCATCATCGATGGGCCAGGAGGACCAGGGAGGCATCATTGCTCATGGCCAGGAGAGACGTTGCTGGAGAACCAGGAGGGACATCATCACAGGGCCAGGATGAACCAAGAGAACCTGAAGGGACCATTAGGGACAAAGCTTCAGGACCAAGAGGGATGCTGTCACATGGGGCCAGGAGAGCCATCGTCAGAAGACCAGAAGACACCAGGAGGGTCATTGTCACAGAGCTGGGTGGAACCAGGAGGGACACGGTCACCAGGTAGGAGCACCTGAAGACACCACAGCCACGGGAAAGCGGCAGTGCCGGTGGTGGGAACGGCCATGGCCGGGCAGCCGGGAGAGACTTGCTTGCCCGCACTTTGCTGCATGACGGTGATTAAGTTGCTTCCCTTCGTTATGGTCCCTCAGGGAGGTGTTAAACAGCTGCTAATAAAGACGGATGTTTCTGAAGTGGCGTCTCTGGAGCCTTTACATCCATTGAATTTCGGGAAAAGCCACCGAGGTGCCCAGAGCCACCGGCCAGAGCAGCGGTACCGTTGTGCCGGCAGCACCGTGGCGAACACCCCGCGCTGACGGTTGTACCTTTGGGGTGAGATCTCCATTGCAGGGGCGGTGGGGGGGGATGCTGGGGAAGGTTTTTGGGGGGGCTCGGAGGATGCCAAGGGCTGGCCATGAGCCTAGAGATGTCTTAGGGAGGAGAAGGGTGACCCGAAAGGCTGTGAGGGGGAAAAAGCAACGGGAAGAGGAGGAGAAACCCAGCAGCAACTGCCCATTAAAATTCATGAAACCTGTTAAAGAGCAGAAAGCAGCGCGAGCTCCTGGCTGCTGATGACAAAGCCGACGAAGGAGGTGTCGGTGACAGCTCCGTACATCTGCAAACTTGGGGTTTAAATCCCCGTTCTCAAGCCGGGCTCCATCTGGGTGACACGGTAACGAAGGGCGCTTCGTTAGTGCCCGCCCGCTGCTGGGCAGAGGTGATGGACGGAGGTACCAAACCTCCCCCTCCAGGCACATCCCCGGACCACGGCCAGCCCTTGCCCTCACAGGGGACCCCCAAACCCCCTCCGCTCCCGGGACGGTGATTTATATGTTAGAGCTTGTTTATTTTCCCTTTTCCCATATATTTTTAGGCCCCCCCCACGCATGCAACCCCCCTCCCAGCTGCCTGCGAACGGGTTTAACAAGCCACAGCGCATTTCCTTCGCCGTAATTAGCAACGTTTCTGCAGGCAAATGGCAGTCGGGAGTGGAGGTGGCATTTCCTTAATTAAAACAATTAATTAGGGTGGGGTGAGAGGGAAGATAAAACATCTTCCCTATAGAAATGGCTCTCAGAGCAGCCGGTCCCCTGCGGTGGCGCGAGGGCTGTGGCTTCCCCGGGGTGACGATGTGACGTTGTGTCCCTGGGGGTTCCCACCTTAGGGTGCTGTCCCCACCGCTGAGCACCCCGGGGTGCCCCTCGGACCCTGATGGCCTCCTTGGCCTCCAAGGACCAACTGTTTGTCCCAAAACGTCACCGTCCCCAACGCTGGCCAGGCCCCAAGCCAGAGCATCCCGGTGATGCCGGCAGCGTGCCGGCCCGGTTCCTCGCCGGGGTATAAATATCCGCGTGTTACTTAGCGACTAATTGCACAGAGCACAACAGCAGGGGGGGTGGGGGGGGTGCCAGCCCCTAATGAGGATCTGGAATCACAAACTGCTAATTACCCCTGTGCTGAGCTCCTGCTGGGGTCTGGCTGTCCAGTCCAGCCGTACGGCTCCCACCCGCATCCCTTACGGCATCCCCCGGCACCACCAGCCCGAGCCCCCCATGCCAAAGGTTTTTGGGGCAGATGGGAGGCCAAATCTAAGGGTATTCCCATATGGATCCCTCTCTGAGGACAGGCGCCTTCAGGCATCTGCATCCCGGGATGCTCCTGGCTCCGCCGCAGACCTGGTCGCATCCCTTTGGGTGACCGGCCGCAGCTGGGCTGGTGTTTAAGGACCAAAACGTCCATCCTCGTCCATCCTTGGTGGTGACGGCGGCGGATGCAGCTCCGTGGCCTGGGAGATGCGGGACAGCACGTTGGCACCTCAGGAGCTCGTCCGTGTGTCCGGCTGCGAGACCCACGGCCGGGGAGGCTGTGCTGCCCGTTGTGGGGTGCTGGGGAGCGTGGGGGGGTGTGGGAGCAGGGTGGGGGTGAGGGTGCACGGGGGGGAGTGTGCAGGGGTGGGTGCACGCAGGGGTGGGTGCGCACGGGAGCGTGCAGGGGTGGCTGCGTGTACGTGGGGGTGTGCACACGCAAACACGGTGCAGGGGTGTCTTAAATCGAGGCCCTTCCACGGGCTGGAAATGCAGCCCCAGCCAGGCCGGTGGAACCCCCCCGGCAATGCCGACCCTTCCCCAGCGGCGTTTATCCTTGCTGAACTCATCCATCCCCTGGTTTGAACCGGGGCCTTTTCCTTAATCCCAGAAGCTCCAACACTCATTGATTCCCGCTGGCTCCCCGCAGGACGAGGCTCCGGCGTTCCCCGGCACAGGCAGCCCCGCTCACGGCACCGGATTAACCTCCGGCTGAACCGCCACGCCGCCGTGGTACCTGGTGCATTCCCAGCACCGGGTTTGCCTTTCCCCAGAGCGAGATGCTCAGAATTTGGGGTACCCAGCAGCATCCCTCTGGGCTCGGCATCTCCCCGGGGGAGACACTTATTTCTAGGCTCTGGGCACGGTGTGGATGGTGGAAAGCAGGTCCCGGGTAAATATCTCCCGGCGGGTGCGTGCAGGGATGCTGCCTTCACAGGATTTACAGCTTCAAAGCCTCGGCCTCAAAGCCTGCAGATATCTTTTCATCATTTCAGCCGCGGTCTAATTACCCGGCTGGCCGCCGGCGCTGGCCGACTCTCCCAGGTATGGCCTCCTCTTAATAGCTGGGATTTATTATTTAAATGTCGTTTTTCAGCTCCTGTTTCTCGTTCAGGCTCCAAGGGTGCCTGTTTGGGGGTCTGAACCCCAAAACATGAGCACCCTGAACTGCCGGCAGCCGGCGTTCGTGCTCTCAGCCTGCTCTCAGCTGTGCCGAGTTATTAATTAAAGGCAAGGTATCGTTCCCTGCTTCATCTTGGGTGTAATTAGATCGTGGGGATGCCGGGAAGCGGCGCTGGTTAACACTTGCCGGAGGGAGATGAAGGGAACCAGAGTCATCCCAGCCCAACCGGCGCATCCCGGCATTGCCCACCCCACCGCGGATGCTCCCCGTCCCCCTGCCAAATTTGGGGGGGTTTCTGCTCCGCCGAGGGACCGGCTTATGCTCGGGGGCCAGCAAGCCGGCGGTGCTGGCCGGCATGCTTTGGCACAGAGCCTCCGTGCCGGTGATTTACAGCAGGCACCAACCCTGCCAGCCCTGGGGCCGCGTGCCGTGATGGATGCGGGAAGCAGCCCCGGCCACTGGCGCCCGTTAATTATTCGCTTTGGATTGATGAGAAATTGCAGCTCCCGCTAACGATGGCAGACGGCTCACCCCGATTTAGCCAGAGCCGAGGGAGATGCCAGCGATGCCGGGGTCAGCGCTGGCTGTGCCTCTTCCCTGGCTTTTCGGAGGGGCTGCCTTTCCCCGCAGCCGGCTCAGCCGGGAGGATAATTTATGGTTTCGTATCAGAGCTGCTGATCTTGGAGCCTTTCCAGCCTCCTCTTCCCTCTCCCCGCACCGCTGTTCCTCGAAAGCCGACTTCCCAGGACAGGATCCAGCTCCTTGCCGGGCCATCGCCATCCCCAGCATCCCTGGCCGTGCTTCCCCTTAGGGACCTGGATCCTGCTTGCGATGAACTCGTGTGTGTGCTGAGCTGTGACAGGGCTCAGCAGGTCGCTGGCACTGGCGGAGCCGGTTCCTGCTCCCGTTTCAGGATGCTCCGGTGCTCCAGCCGCGTGGGCAGTGCAGGATAGGACCATCTCTACAGTGGGGGGGCCCTCTCCCAGCCCCCCAGCCCCCACCGGGGACGTGCATCCATCCGGGAGCCCCGTGGGAGCGTGGGCACCCCAGCACCCATTTGCAGAGCGTGATTTTCAGATGCCAAATTGCCTTTTAGTGATTAAATGCTCTGTGGAAGTGGGGTGTGGGGTCTGGCGGGGGAAGGTCAGCGACAAGCGGTGGTGTCCCTGCAGCTGGGGAAACAGCCCCAGTGCCACCAGCAGGCTCCAGTTTTGGGGAGATTTCAGTGGATTTTGGTGTTTACTCGGTGGCTCTCAGAGCTCTTTCCAGCTTGGGCAGAAGAGAGGCAGAGACGGGAGCAGGCGGCTAAAATAGGCAGAGCCCTGGGGACGCAGCACCGTGACTGTGCCCAGAGGCCATGGTGATGGACATCAGGCGGGTGACACTGCCGGAGAGCCTGGTGACCGCCACGGCACTGGCAGGGTTAAGTCGAGTGGCTGCAGGCAGAGCCCTGCCAGGGGGATTAGCCATGTCCCTCCGGTGCAGGCAATTCCCTGCCTTGTCCATCGATCCCTTCGAGGTGTTAAGAGAGGCTGGAGCATCGATCGGAGCGAAGCCCTGGGCGGCAGCGAGGCCAAAGTCTTCCCCGGGCAGAGGGATGCAGGATCCGGCCTTGGGGTCCGGAGGACAAATTGGGGAGCATTCCTGGTGCGATGCAGCCATAGAGGTGCTGGACCCCACCCCGACACAGACACCCTTTTGGGGACAAAGCCTACCAGGGTGGGGACACACAACGGTGTGATGCTCGGCCATGGGAAACACCGATGAAACCTCTCCGCGCCTGCCAGGCGCCCGCGGCGTGCCGGCTTGGCACTTCACCGCCTCAAACCGCTCGCTGGACCGCGTCCCGGGCACTCACGGTGACAGACGGGGACGTTAAACAAGCCACGGGCTGATGCCCAAAGCAACCGGTCCCTCTGCTCCCATGGTACCCGCTGTGGGTTTATCCCCCACCTCGGGATGCAGCGGGTACCGGGAGCATCACCCCGTCTCGTGGCGTTGGGTACCACATCCTCGGTGTATAAATAACACACCGATAAAAAAATAGGATTCCATTTTCCTGAAAAGAAAGGAAGGGATAAAGACAAAAGAGGCCGTTTACCAACCAGCTGGCAGCCCAGGGAAAATTGCTATCAAGGTAAAAAATCACAGATTAAGGAAAGGAAAGAGCTGATCTTAACACCAGTCCTTAGACAGGGAGGAAGGGCAGGATTTTCACCATTTAATTGGGTTTTTTTAACCCTTTACAGCTGTTTGTGTGCTCCGCTTCAAAGCTGGGAGCGCATCATTTTTTACGAACTCACTGTAATAATAGCATAAATAAATAATAAAACCCCCAGCTTCTTTGACTCTGATTGTCCTTGAATTTAGTGAATTTGGCTGTTTTCTGAGGAACAGAGCTCCGTACGTGTCCCTGGCTCCCAGAGTTTTATCCTCTTGGAGAGAGGACATCAGAGCTTCAGGACTGGGCTGAAAACTGGAGAATAGCTGAGGGAGGGGGGAAAAAAAAAATCCAAATAAATGGCAGGATGGGTTCAGCAGCCTGCTCCAAGTTTGTGCCATTATTTGGGGTGAAATTCTTGTGGTTTCTTTTCTCTCTCGGCCGTGGGAGGGGATATTCCCCCCCCAGATCTTGTCTCTACAGCGGGTGTTGCCTGAGCTACCCCAGGGGGGGGAAAAATGCTTTGGCTTCGGCTGTGCCGCCCGGCGAGCGCCGGCGTTAGCCACGCTTGAGGGGAAAATTACAATCGTTGCCGGGGCCGGCTCTTCCCCGGCAAGAGCTGCTCTGCCAAAGGGCATCCTTATGGGGGGCCGGTGGCATCGGTGCCAGCTGCCTGCCATGGGGACGGCCCAGTTGGGGGCTGCTGGTGCCGCTGGTTGGGTTTGGGGGGGGTCCCTTGGTCACGGTGCATTGGGGTGTTGGGGAAACTGAGGCATGGGGTGGGAGCGAGGAGACACGGGGCAAGGGTCAGTGGGGTGCAGTGGTGTTAGAGGGTGGATGGGGGGGGACACGCTTCGTCACCCCATCACCCCTGCTAACACCCCAGCGGGCAACTTCCTCCCTGCCCACCCCAAAAGCCTTCGCTCTGCTCCTCTTCCTCAGCAGGATATGGAAACGCGAAGGATTTTATCCTCGTGGGGAGAAAGGGGAAAAGCTGGGAAGGGGCGAGGGTGGGCGACAGCTCTTCCAAAGGACAAGGTGAGTGTGGCAAAGCCCCTCAGCAGGGACCCGAGGAGACGAGCACCTCCCTGTCCCCCCCCCCAGCATCATTTCATCGCCAGAGGGAGGGAAGGAGGAGAACAGAAAGTCTCCGGGTTGGAAAAAGGAGATTGCGAAAGTCACTGGCTCTGGATGGAAACAGAGCAGGAGAGAGCTGAAGGGGAGGTTAAAAATAGCCCCAGCTCGGTGGGAGGTTGGGGGGGGGGTGCTGGGGGGGGCATGGGGACAGGCTGGGGTGCGGGGAAGGCTGGGAGGGAAGGGGCCATGGGCTGGGGAAGGAGGGGGAAGAGCTGGATTGGGAGAGACTGGGCTCCTGGGAGCACATCTGGATGGGGGAGCCCCGGGTGACAGTGAGAACAGCTGGTCTGGGGGCAACAGCTGGATGGGTGGCCCTGGGGTGCCAGTGGGAACAGATGGAGGGGGGTGATGGGGGCACATCTGGATGGGGGAGCCCTGGGATGGCAATGGGAACAGCCGGAGGGGGGCAATGGGGGGCACATCTGGGTGGGAGAGCTCCGGGATCACGGTGAGAGCGGCCGGAGGGGCCGTGCACATCTGGCAATGGGAACAGCTGGATTTGGGCTTGGGGAACAGCTGGACAGGAGAGCCCGGTGATGGTGACGGCCGCGGCTGGGTGAGGCTCTTGGGGACAAGGGGCTGTCCCGGCCGGCACTGCACCAAGCTGGGTCCCCATGGGGCGCAGGGGGGGTCAGTCCCTTCCCAGCCACCCCCAGCGCAGCCACGGAGGGTTTTTCTCTTTCCAGATTAACTTGATGAAGTTACCAGTCGTCTCCCGGAGCAGGGAGACGGCAGCGGGGTGGCAGGAACGAGGTCATTAAAGCAGAAAGAAAAATACATTAGAAATGTTCAACTGCTCAGTCTAGCCTGAAATGTGCTTAAATCAGCCCCGAGTAAACAATGAGACGGGATTAATCGCAATTAGTTTTCATTAGAAAGGTGGCATCACCCTCTCCTGCTCCCCAAGGGCTGCTCCCTGCCTTACTGGGGATCTGGGGATCACCCGGCCGGATCCAGCCCCGGGCAGGCGGGTGGCAACATCCTTCCCCAGCTCGGTGGCTGCGGGGAACCGCTTTATCTCCACCGAGGCAGAGACGAGGAGCCGACAGCAGCCGGAGCTTCAAAGGGAACCTGTAAATCCGGCATATGCAAAACCCCAGCCGGCACCACAGATAAACAGGGACGTGGCGTGGCGGCCTCTGCCAGCCCGCGGCTGCTGCGGCACGGCGCAGCGCTCGGTCCCGGCGTGATGCTTGACCCCAGAGCGATGCTCAGCCCTGGGGTGATGCTCAGCCTCGGGGTGATGTTTGGCCACGGGTGATGCTCACCCTCAGGGTGATGCTTGGCCCTGCGGTGATGCTTGGCCACGGGTGATGCTCACCCTCAGGGTGATGTTTGGCCACGGGTGATGCTCACCCTCAGGGTGATGCTTGGCCACGGGTGATGCTCACCCTCAGGGTGATGCTTGGCCACGGGTGATGCTCACCCTCAGGGTGATGCTTGGCCCTGCGGTGATGCTTGGCCATGGGTGATGCTCACCCTCAGGGTGATGTTTGGCCATGGCTGATGCTCACCCTCAGGGTGATGCTTGGCCACAGGTGACGCTCACCCTCAGGGTGATGCTTGGCCCCGAGGTAATGCTCAGCCTTGGGGCGATGTTCAGCCTCCAGGTGATGTTCAGCCTCAGGGCAATGCCGGGCTCTAGGATGACACTTGGCCTTGGGGTGATGCTCAGCCACGGGGTGATGCTCAGCCCCAGGGTGATGCTCAGTCCTGGGGTGATGCTTGGTCCTGGGGTGATGCTTGGTCCTGGGGTGATGCTCAGCCCCAGGGCGATGCTCAGTCCTGGGGTGATGCTCAGCCCCAGGGTGATGCTCAGTTCTGGGGTGATGCTCAGTCCTGGGGTGATGCTCAGCCCCAGGGTGATGCTCAGTTCTGGGGTGATGCTCAGCCACGGGGTGATGCTCAGCCACGGGGCGATGCTCAGTCCTGGGGTGATGCTCGGTCCTGGGGTGATGCTCAGCCCCAGGGTAATATTTGGCCTTGGGATGATGCTCAGCCTCAGCACACCCCACACAGCCCCAGTTTTTGCAGTTCCCCATCTTCGAGCAGGACTTCAGGGATGAGGACGAGCCGGCAGAGCTCTCAGGGCTGCCTCGGGAAGGGGTGAGGACGACGTGTCCGCCGTGGGCCCCGCAGTTTGAGGTGCTGACGGTGGGTGCTGGGCTCCCCGGGATACCGGGTGCTGCTGCGAATGCCGCCGGTGGCCTTGCGGGGTGGGGACCCTCCGGTGGCCGGCGCGTCCCTCCATCCCTTGGAGGCTGGCAGGGGGCTGACACGAGTTGCCAGGTCTCAGCTCACTACCACCCACATCCCAAAACACCTCCCCGGCAGGAGGGACGGAAAAGACACGTGCTGCATCCAGAACGGGGCAAATTCAGGCATTTTGGGGGGCTGCCCCGTGCGTACGAGGCAGCTCCCTGCCTCGCACCAGCAGCGGCCGTGCCCAGCAGCTCATCGCCTTCTCCCTGACGGCATCAGCCTCACCGACAGGTAGTGATTTGTAAATATTTAAAACCCAACTCAAATTGCCGGTTTGCGGCCCCTGCTGCTGCCACGCCGGGCGGGTGAGGGCTGCGGGGAGAAGGCAGAGCCCGGCTGGGTGCCGGGTGAGCTCCTTCTCCCGGCCTCGCCGGGCACCCGCATGGCAGGGTGCTCCCGTTACCGGTGGTAATTAGTCTCTGGTGCATCATCAGCATCTGTGCAACCGTGGGGTCCTTCTCCCCCGCCCCCGGAGCGCAGCCCCCATCATTAGCACCCAGAAAATGTTGGGTTTCTGGCTGGGAAAACACAGCAAATATGTACATTAAACATCAAATTATAAAATTAACAGATTCAAACTGAGGATGATTTGCATGTGCAAATTAACTTAATTACCACTCTTCCTCCCCGAGCGCCACGGCGTGCTGGGGAAGGGCCGGGCACAGCCACGGCCGGCGGCAGGTGCCGGGGACCCGGCGGTGTATTTTGGGGCACACGGTGGGGGGGGGGGGGCCGGTGCCATCCGGGAAGGTTTGGGGAGCGATCGCAATACTCCCAGCGAAGCGACCGCAGGGACGCTCGTGCGCGCGCACACGCGTGCACACGCGTGCACGTATCCACGCGCGCCCACCCGGCGGCACAAAGGCGGCTCTGTGGTTCGGTGCCCGGCTCCCCGGCCCAGGTGGGTGGCATTGGCACGGCGCGGGGTCCCTGAAAGGCAGGCCTGTGTGCGGGCAGCCTGCCCGCCAGGGATGCCAACGCGGCCTCGCCGTCGGCACCCAGCGCCGCGGAACCCAAGGGCAGCGAGCCAGCACCGGGCACCCGCCCCAACGGCCTCGGCTGCAGCTGGAAGGGCCGGGGAGATGCGCTCCCTTGCGCTTGCATGGGCGCGCGGGCACACGCGGGCACACGCGGGCGCACGCGTGTACGCACGTGGGCGCGGGCACACGCCGACGCGCGCGCGCGGAGGCACTCGCGTCCACGCTTGCGCGCGTGTGTGTATATATATATATATATGCAGGCACATCTGCACACACGCACGTGCACACCACAGTCTCCCCCCATCACCTTGCTGGCATCACTGGGTCGTGTGCGTCCCCCGCCGTGCCTCAGTTTCCCCATCTTCCCAGCCACGACGCCCTCAGCGCTGGGACCCTCCCCGCCTCACTCCGCGCGCAGCACCCATGGGTCCCCACGCTCCTCCACACCCCCAAGCAGCACCCACCCCGGGGGGGGGGAGGCCAGGCGATCGCAAGGGCAGATGGAAGCCACCCCTCCGGAGCAGCACCCATTCCATGGGTGCAGGGCTAACCCCCCCCCCCCCAGCCCGCTCCCTATCTCAGCAGCCAGATGCCGCTCCAGGATCCAGGCGCAAGGAAACGCCGGGAGATCTGGGCCCGGATAAGGCAGAATTAAGGGAATAATTTGTTGGGAATTATCTCCCCCTTCTATCTGCCTCTCTCCTATTCCGGCTTTTATTTATTTTCCCAGTCTCCGTCATGTCACAGCCCAACCCTTGGGTGACACCGGGTCCGGCGCATCCCCAGACCAGCACCCGGCGCTGGGTGCTGCGGCCACCCGCCTACGGGGAGAGGACGGGGTCAGCCTAGGAGGATACTGCACGATTCCCAGTTTGCCCAGTTCATCCCATTAAGAGGGCTACCGGGCAAGGCAGGGCCTTCCTGCAGGTGCAGGCAGGCAGCGAGCAGCAGCTAATTAGGAGCCAGGCAATTAGCCGGGGTTAAGCTCACTGCTTAGGGCAGGGCTGGAAGCGGGCGCAGGGGAGGTTTTATGGCAGGACCAGAGCTGGGTGCCTGATCCTGATCCTGATCCTGATCCGGGGAGGGGGTCCACCAGTGAGGATAGGGGCTGCTGTGAAGATATTGCTCCCCAAAACCCCTGCCTGGGCCCCAGCAGGGCTTGGGGGACCGGGAGGGGGGCCGGGGGGTTGATGGCATGGGATCTCGTGCCGTGCGGTGCCGGCCGCAGCAGGCGTGCCGGGACAGGCCTGGGGGCCACGGCTCACGCCCCGCGCTGCTCCGCGTGCTCGGCATGCACGAGGCCGGCGGGGCGCACGCAAGCAGGGGGCCAACCTTCCCCCCCCCCCCCCCCACTCCGGACCCTTGCCGCTCCGTAGCAGAGAACGGCACCGCTCATCACACGTGTGGCTGCGGGATTTACGGCGAGCCAATTAGCTCCTCTGCGACTCGCTCTATTTCCGAAAGGTCAAATAAACCCCACAGCCGGGGTATAAATCTCGATAGAGAGGCTGCGGATGAGAAGAGCCGTTCCCGAGCTGCGGTTTTCCAGCCCGCCGGCCAAAATCCCTACCCGGGAGGATTCCTGGGAGCATCACGGCCACGGGATGTCAGGGTGCTGAGGGATATTAGGGTGCCGCGGGATGTCGGTGATGTTCAGCGAAAAGCATCTCGGCGATGCTTGGAGGCGGCATGGGAATTGGGGAGGAATTAATTCAGAGGAGCCTTAATTGGGTTTAATTAGCCGGAGTTTGGCCGGCGTGGGGAGCTGAGGGCCGAGGGTGTGTGAATAGGTCAAGGGGCTCGGCGGTGTCCCCTCGGTGTCCCCCTGGGGACGGTGACTCAGGCGCTGAGTCACGGCAGCGGTTTCCTTCCCCTGGAGACCCCCCCCCCCCCTTCCTGCATGAGGAACCCCGTGTGTGTGTGGCCCCCCCCCGGGTGTGGCTGTCCCCTTCCCCGCCCCGGAGACCGGGAGGAACCGAAGGAGAAGCAGGAAGAGGTGAATCACTGACGGCGTGAGAAACCTCCTGCTTGCCAGGGCAGGCTGAGCACTGGCCGCAACTCAGTGCACTGATGACACCGAAGCAGGCAGCCCCGGCAGTTCTGCAGGATCCCTGCTTTGCTTTTCTGGAAACTCAACCGGTTGCGGAGCTGTGACACCGATACCAGAGGTTGGTTGCATCGCCCGTGACACACCCCAGCACCCTGGGGTGGGGGGGGTTGGGGGGGGGGGTGGGGCTGAGCTGAGATTTCCCATCCCAAGCATCTGCCTGGGGTGGGGAAGGGGGGGGGGGGGGAGATGGTTTATTTCTGACTACCCTGATTTGGGTTTTTTTGGGGAAAGTTCAGCTAAAACAGGCTGGGGAAGCAGATGGTGGAAAGGGGGGGGGGACGGGGACGGTGGTGAAGCACTGAAGCGGTAAAAGCAAAGCACCTTCTCCTGCTGCGCTGGGCCCCCACCCTGTGTGCCCCCCCCCCCCTTGCCCTGGCACCCACCCACCCACCCTGGGATCCCCTGCACCCTGGGGTGGGAAGGTTCGGCCTCGGCCTCCCCTCGCTGCGGTCGGGCAGCACCCGTGGGGGGGGGGGGCCCAGAGCAGCTCTGAACCCTCGGTGAGAGGGGAAACTGAGGCAGGGGGGGGGCTGAGGGTGTCACGCTGGCTGGCGGTGCCAGGAGGGGAAGTGGGTGGGAAAAACCCCTTGTGCAAGGGGAAACTGAGGCAGGGGGTGGGGGGGGGGCTGAGGGTGTCACGCTGGCTGGCGGTGCCAGGAGGGGGAAGTGGGTGGGGGGGGGAAAACCCCCTTGCGCAAGGGGAAACTGAGGCAGGGGGCTGGGGGGCATGGCTGTGTTACATCTGCGCTGCCAGGGAGGGGGAAGGAGGCGGGGGGGGGGGGGGGGGGGGGGCTTTTACAGGGAGAAACTGAGGCAGGGGGACAGGGGGGACAGGGATGGGGGGGGAAACTGAGGCAGGGGATGGGGAGGGGGGGGGCAGGGCTCGGCTCCAGCCCTTCCCCATACCAGGAAAGTCAAAAAGAGGGGGAATACCCTTTTGCCGGGGGGGGGGTTGCCGAGATAAAAGTGGGGTGGGGGGGGGGATTACCGATGGGGATACCGAGGCCTCCCCGCGGGGGGGGGGGGGGGGGGGCAGGGCGGCGGTTCGTTCCTCCAGCCCCGTTCTCCCCGCTGCAGCCGCAGCCACCGGGCGGGCCCGACTGCCGGTAACGGCAACGGCTCGGTTCCCCCCCCCCTTTTTCTCCGCCGCCATCCACCCCCCCCCCCCCCCCCCCCCGTTCCTCCCTCCCTCCCTCCCTCCCTCCCCTTTCCCCGCGGCCCCGCCCCGCCCGGGCTCCGGTGCCCCGGCGCCTCCCGCCGCGGCGGCGCGGAGCAGGAACGGGGCCGGGCCGAACCGAGCTGCCGGTGGGCGCAGGTGCACCGGGATCCCGGACCCCCCACCCTGACCCCCACCCACCTACCACCCACCCCCAAAACCATCACCCCCCCCACCCTTCTCACCCCGGGACGGCGAGGTAAGAACGATGCGGTCCGGTGTGGGGTGTGTGTGTGTCCCCCCCCTTCTTATCGGTTGTCTTCTCTGCGGGGGGATGGGAGGAAAAAGGGGGGTGCCCCCCCCCTTACACCCCCCCCCCTCTTCCTCCTCCTCCCGCTGCCGGCTGCTGCATTGGGAAGCGGCGCTTTTGTTAGCGGCTTCTCCGGGCGGAGCGGGCGGAACCTTGAAGGGTCACGGGCTGGAGGGGCCCCCCCCCCCCGGCCCCCCCCATACACCCCTCGGCACCCCCAGTTCCCACCCCTCTGCCCCCCACCCCCCC